>NC_059128.1:94944027-96273527 GCF_020740605.2 Lemur catta
TGATAAATGAAGCTATGTTTGTTGCAATGAATAGTAGAATAAGAAATCCTGTAAAGCCACCTAGGTTATTAGATGAATATCACAGAGCTGCTTATTATGCAGTATGGCTTAATGTAGGTTATAGATGTGACCAAATAGTAATTAGCAGAGCTGGAGCTGTAATTAAACACTATTGTGCTGCTCTGTGATCTCTCCTCAGATTTCTGTTGCAAAGTAGAAGGAAACTGAATAGTTTCAAAGCCATAGATGGATTTCTTCACTTTTTCCCACCCCTAAACATTGCTTTTAATTAATTAAATAATTAAATAAAGTCATCCTCATACAGAGATCCTGAACTCTACCTAGTAACTGATCAGTAAGGGTAATTTGGTGCATACATATTAATCAGCTCCTCGAGTGTATGAGTCAGTTCTGTTATTCTTAGTAATCAGTCCAGCTGAAGTGTTTTCTCTTCATTTGTTCTGTAGCAGGATTTAATCTGGCAAACTGTTTAACTGCAAGAGCAGTGTTTCCAATTTACATCTTAGGTGTTGTTTTCTGGATTTCTCAGTGCAGAACTGGGGGGGCTTGGCTTTATATAGAATATAGTAGCGTATCTTTCCTCCTGGCCTCCCAGGAGCACTGAATAACCTAGCAGGAAATAAAACCACTTCCAGAAAAGAGCTTTCCTTGATGACTGAGTGTGTAGGTGTCCCACTGGGGACTTATCTCCTTCTCTGCCTGGAATTGCTTCCTCAGCTGTGAAACAAATTGGCAATAGGACATGCACAAGCAAGGCAATCAGAAAGTTCATGGGAGTGACCTAGAAGGTTCAGTCCAATGTCTGTGTCCAAGAAAGAGGACCTTGAAAGAATTTCTTTTGCTATTAGAAGAAAGTATAGAAAGGGACTAAACACTAAGTAAAGGAAATGTACATACTGACTGTGAAATTGCTTCTGTCTCAGTTCTTCTCTAAGAGAAAGAACAAAGAAACAGAGGTAAGGCCAAGAGTAGAGATGATATTTTACTCTGTCTCTAATTTCCTCTTTCTAATGACTCTCAAAGGTTTCTTACAGCATTCCTGAAAGAGCTTAAGGATTAGAGCCAGATTCCAGCCCTACAGAGGAATAGTAGGGGAGGTTCCAGTTTACTTTTTCTATGTTGTTTTTACCTTCAAATCAATACGCAGAAATTTTAAATGGTCTTTCCTGGATCTGTCACATCCCAATGTTGCCAAATTAAATTGTGAGTGCCTGATTTTCAAAAGAGGAAAAATGCCTTTTGGCATTTATCATAAATGTAGAACATTCATTATATAGGCTTCTGCTTCCATTCCATTTTATGAAAAAGGTAGAGTTAGGAAAGTATAAGGGTGTGTGTGAGAGTGTGAGTCAATAAGCCGATAAGGATGTTTCGGCAGCTCTTCGTGGACCCGAATTAATCAGAATCAGAGTATGAGCATTCTCTGGACTCTGACAGTGATGATCTGCAAATAATGATGGCTTTCTAAGCCAAGAAGTCAGAGCCAGCTGTAGAGAATGGATGCAGTACCCAGAACTCAGCTTCTAGACTAGTTTTCAAGGTTAGAAAGGTGTATGTATGTGTTTGTGTTGGGGGAAGGGAGATGGATTATAGGTAGAGTGGCAGTCATGCAGTAAATTATCCCCGAACTGGAGTTCTATTGCAGAGCTGTTCAGCAGCTTAGATTATGGATGTATGTGTGGTTTTCTCTGAATGTCTCTATTCAAGGACTACATTTAACCGGGACTGAAAAATCTTTCACAAAAAGAAGAGGGTTCCAATCCTTGACTCTCATTTTCTAGGTCTGCTGATTGGTATCATACTTAATCTTCAGAGGAAATCAGCCAGTGTGTGTATTGAGTGCCTTGTAAGTAGCATAGCTTCCTCCTGGCCTCCAGGGGAGCACTTGTGTGTGCAAAACATTATGCTCATTTAGGATTTGGGCACTTTAGGCTCAAAGAGTTAAGGGATCATCACCAGCTTCATTACAACTTTTATTTTGTCTCTGGATGTGTTGCATTCTTCTTGGAACAATTACACTCTAGTGAGAGGTTCTAGTTTTGGAGGTAGATTGCTGGTGTTTGACTGTCTGTGTGTGCATAATCAGCTGAATCTTCGGACTGCTATGGATTGCTATGGATTGGCTTCTAGATAGCAACAGCACCTCCTGTTTCTTACAGATAAATTTGATGTTAGAGTCATACTCTGAGATACCATTCTTATTAACTAATCACTGCAATAGTCTCTGAGGGTTAGAAACCCTGACAGTGTTGCTTCCAGCCCTCCTATAACTTTTAAGTAAATTTCCTTCTAGCTAAAGATTTATTAAAGCACCTAGGATCATTAAGAATCATGGCATTCCTAGGATCTGGACATTGCTTCCTCTCTTTATCCCCATCCATATTCATGGATTTTATACCTAACTATTATACTATTTATTGGATGCTATTAATAGATTGGTAGGAAGCATAGTGGTGCGCAATAGAACATGCCTCAGAAGCTGGGCCTTTTCTTTCTCATCAGTCTATGTGCTCTGATAATATTGAAATCTGGCCCTGATTCTTTTTCACTAGAGATTTTTAAATGAGATGAGAAAAAAATAGAACTCTTTTTTTAAAAAAATTACTTTTAGCTGGGCACAGTTTATCAGGAAGATCATTAATAAGAGATAGAGCTTCTCCTAGCACAGAATGCTCTCATCTAAACCACTAGATTTGTAGTGGTATCATGAGCTAGAACTTGAAAGGAAGGACCAAAGTCTTATATTTAGAGCCCTCTGCACTCCGACAGGAAAGGATGTAGGACTAGATTAAATATAGAAAAGGTGTTTCCTCCAAATGTTCTCCCTGCAACTCAGCTACTACTTTCTCTTTCCCCACAGATGGAGTCCCCTGTCTCCACGCCAGCAGTGCTGCCACTGCACCTTTTGGTGCCAGTGGTCAATAATGACATCTCATCTCCCTGTGAGCAGATCATGGTTCGTACCCGATCAGTCGGGGTCAACACATGTGATGTGGCTCTAGCCACAGAGCCTGAGTGCCTGGGCCCCTGTGAACCTGGAACCAGCGTCAACCTCGAAGGCATTGTGTGGCAGGAAACAGAAGATGGTAAGTGTGATGTGTAGCTTTTCCATCCCTTCTCATCCTGCTTCGGCAGAGGAGCCAATAGGGGCTTGTTGTTGTAAATGCTGCCAAGTGTTTATTAGGAGTCTCAAGTGTCCACAGCCTGCTGGCAATAACCCACACAGAGGATTTAGGTTTAACAAACTTCTTAGCAAAATCTCCCAGCTTCTAAAGATTGCTAATGCCAGTTTTTTAGATTAATTATCTCCCCTTCATAGCTATTCAACAGTGTTGGCCCTGGTACTTAACAGTCTTCTGATAGATGCTGGCCAGGTAATTCAAACTGTTTCTATGCTCTCTTTACCCCTTCTATCATTTTATATGGGAGATTTAGATTATTAATGAAATTTTGGGTCAGGCTTGAAGAGAAAAAGTGTAAAAGGGCAGCTGAGGGAGTCAAGGGAATGGAGAACAGTCACTCTCAAATTGACTTAATGTTGACTTATTGAATATGCAGCTCTTGCCTTTTTTTTTTTAACACCTAGAGGTGCAGCCAGCTCCTTCTTCCCACTGGTTGCTTTATTGCCCAGCCACCTCTCCGTTTCATGTCTGTCACTTAGTACAGTTTACAGGCCAGGGCAACAGGGAAATGTTTACATGGTCTTATTTTCAGGCATCCACTAAGCAGTTGGTTCACGGTAGGTTACTGCTGCCCAAGGCTACCATCCAGACTTCTTATATGTTCCTTTTACCCCTGAGAACAAAATCTCTTCTGCTTTGGAAGTTCATAAACCTGAAAAAGAGCAAAGGGACTTAACCAGGTATTTCAGATCTTTTGGTAACATCTGGTGGCAATTTGGTTTCAGCACATTCTTTTTATAAAGAATCCAAGTCCTTGTCAAAGTATGTGTAGTTAGAGAGGCTGGGCCTCAGAGTCCCATCATGTCTCTGCATCAGTAACCAGACTTTCAAAATGTCCTCACTCTGAGGAGTTTAGAGGCTCAGAGGAGCACAGCTAATTATCTCTGATTATCACAGAGCTATCTTGTCAGTCTGCCCATAGAAAATCAGGCATTTCATTCTGGTCTGTTCCCCTGAATATTTTGTCATTCAGCATTTATTTAAAGTTCACCATGCAGTAGGTGCTGATGTGTTACAGGTTAAAAACTCTATGTTCTTGGCTTTCTCAGCATTAGGGATATAGTAAAATCTTCAGCTTTCAGAATAACATTGCTAATGAGGTTTTATTATGTGCCAGGGTGGTGGAAACTGATCCAGAGAAGATAGAGCAGAGAGGTTGACTCTGGATATGTGCATACAATTTACAATCTGGAAATCACAAAGTGGCTATCTGATTTTTAAAATGTCATCTGCTTATGGCCAAATGTCTGAATAGCCACATAGTCTGTTAAAATGATGAACATATCCAGACCACATTTCTGTGCCACCAAGCAACCTTCAGAGCCTCTTGTCTCAATATATTGAAGCTAGAAGACATCGATTTCCTGCCTATTTGTTCTACCCATCTTTATGATGTTGACTTTTCTCCAAGGGCAAGATATTTTTTGTACATGTGAACCTAACAAAAACTTTTTGAGAGAGTGAAGCTAACCCTTTCACTCTCCTGAGGACAATGAATACCTTTTTATCTAAAAATACCTTTTGTCCCTCCCTGCCAGGGGGATGTTAACACAGATTTTGTTGTTGTTGTTGTCGTCATAAATCATTTGCTATGCAAGGCTCTCTTGTCAGGTTTCACAGGCAGCCTATTACCAGGTTCCCCTGTTATGCACTCTTAGGGTACCATATATTTTATTTCACAGCACACATCACAGTTTGCAACTCGGTTTATAATTGTGTGATTTTTCTATTAATGGCTGTCTCTTCCACTGTTTTAGAAATTCTGTGAGATTAGGGACTCTGATTTGTTCACCATTTTATCCACAGTACTTAATAGCTGGCACCTATAGTAGGCTCTCAAAAATATTAGGATGAATGCATACATCCACGTCATTGTCATTTGCGGACCTGTGTTAATGTATATCTAACAGATATTACAGTATTGCTTGAACTTAGGAATTGTGTCAGAATACTTTCCAAAATTCTACACTTTCTCTGAAACTCAGAATAAATACTGCTTTCACCGAGTTTGAGATCACTCTCATTTATCTAAAATCTGCAAGATGTTTAGTTCTACTTTTGAATACCAGGTTTTCTCCCATTTACTGTATTGTGTTTCAAGGCTTAGTACCTCTCTTCTTTCTTTTTTTCTTTCATCTCAAGGGAAAGAGAATTGTTCTGCAGTGGTATACTCAACTTTTCTTTGCTTTCTGGCCACCCCAGAGGGCCTTCACCTGAACTGTCAGTTGGCGAAGGTCTGAATTGGGATCAGAGTTGGTTCACATTCCTTTTCATCTTCAGGTAACAGATTTCCTGTAAAGATCATTCTCTAGAGATCTATAAGATCTAATGTACTGAATCAGTCCTCAAGTTAATCATAAGAACTATATACAGATACTTTTAAAAGAAAACATCTTCCAGCTTTCTAGATTTTTTGACTTTTTGTACTTCTGTCTCTTTGCCCAGCAAACTACTATCTTCAAATAGAAAAGTCCTTACAGCTTAGAGAGAAGCTGTGATTGATTGGTTTCTGAGGGGAAGGGAGGACACTGAGGTCCCTGTAGAACTGAGCCACCTTGCTGAGAACAGTTGTAGGGGTCATGGCCTCAATTATTCCTGGTTTCTTTGCCTCCTTGTCCTACAGTGTTGCTTCTTTCTTTCTCCCTTTCTCCCTGTTGCTCACTTTAAACCTTGCCTTGGAGGCATTTTGAAATTCCTGCAGATTGCATCTCTTTTTAGGCTATTCATAATTCAGTCAGCACTGAAGAGGTCCTTTTTTTTTTTTTTTTTTTGTGAGACTAGAGTGCCGTGGCGTCCGCCTAGCCCACAGCAACCTCAAACTCCTGGGCTCAAGGGATCCTCCTGCCTCAGCTTCCTGAGTGCCTGGGACGATAGGTGTGAGCCACCGTGCGGGGCTAATATTTTCTATTTTTAGTTGAGACGGGGTCTTGCTTTTGCTCCGGCTGATCTTGAACTCCTGACCTCAAGCAATCCTCCTGCCTTAGCCTCCCGGAGTGCTAGGATTATAGGCATGAGCCTCCACACCTGGCCAAGGGGTCCTTCATGACTACATTCAACCTTGGGACTGTTAAGACCCAAGTGTAACCCACCTGGAATGTTTTCCTTGTTTTTTTGACACTTATTCTTAGCACTATGCAAGGGTCTAATTCCATCTGATTTTACTTTGTCCCGCCTCATCTCAAATCAAAATAGCAGGTACCAGGTCTATTCCAGGTTCACAAGGTTTAACCTTAACCCAGAGTCCTAGAGACAGTGTATAAGAAACCACATACTTTTGCTGAGGCAAAATTGCTTACTGGCTTCTATGGTGTTTTAAAGAAAAGCAAGGTTGACTTTAGATAAGATTCTAAGAGATACTGTAAGTTTTTCTTTTTTGGACAGCAGCACTAAGGTGAAGACAAACACTAGTGATGTAGTTTACTTTGGCAAATGTACTTTATGGAAGATTTGAGGCACAGTGGAAGGAGTACTAGAATGAAATCAAGAGACTTCTGTGTCTCTGCCACATGGAATCAGCATGGATCCAGTTCTAGATGACTATGGCATCTTAAAAATGAACAGTTTCGTGTATCAACTGAAACTGAGAAATATTAATACCAGTGATGAAATTTCATTATATAGTTGTATAGATTTGTTTCATCTTAAAATGAAAGTACTCACCTTGTGTCTTAGTCCATTTTGTGCTGCTGTAACAGAATACCACAGACTGGGTAATTTATAAACAATAGATGTTTGTTTGACTCACAGTTCTAGAAGTCCAAGATCAATAGACTGCATGTGGTGAGGGCCTTCCTGCTGTGTCACAACATGACAGAAGGCATTACATGGTGAGAGGACCTGTGAGAGAGGGGGGAGGGAAGAGAGTGGAACTCATCCTTTTATCAGGAACCTACTCCCATGATAGCAGCATTAATCCATTCGTTATGGCAGAGCCCTCATGACCTAATCTCCTCTTAAAGGTCCCACCTCTCAACACTCTTGCACTGAGACTTAAGTTTCCAACACATAAACTTTGGGGCATACATTTAAACCATGACACCATACCAATCTCAAATTCAGGAAATCTCTGCCCCGCATTTTTCAACTCCTGATCCTACACTGACAAGTGAAGAATTCCCCAACTGAGCTGTTTTTGATGGAAGTTATGTTAGCTTACACAAACTGAGCCTGCAATACTGCTTAGTAGTCCCTTCATCTCCCTATTGTATTCCCATTCCCCAACACACTTATTTCATTCTCTCTTTATGCTCTTAAACAACTAAGATCAAAACCACCCACCTTAAATCTCCCCAGCTGCCCTCATCTCTTCCTTAATATGCATTTTCTTACCCTATCATATAATTTTTCTCTCCTTACTCAGAAGATTCTTTGAAACCTTATACCATCAATTTTATCTGCTTTTTCCTTCCCCTTCTATTTAAACTCTTTCTCTCTGCAACACTTCATACAATGACAATATTTTCCTTGCTACCCCTTTGAACTACCAACCTCTCCCTTCTCTTCACTACCTTCTATTGCTGTTTCCAATCTCTTTACCCACCCACTATTGTATAACATCCTGTCATCAGATTTCTTCTACCACCGTTTGACTAAAACATTTCCCATACCAATTATTATTTTCTGAAGGTCTTCTCTCAGTCCTTCCTAGGCTTTTATTTCATTCATTCATTCATTCATTTATTGACAGAGTCTCACCCTGTTGCCCTGAGTAAAGGTGCGTGGCGTCAGCCTAGCTCACAGCAACCTCAAACTCCTAGGTTCAAGCGATCCTACTGCCTCAGCCTCCCAAGTAGCTGGAACTACAGGCATGTGCTACCATGCCTGGCTAATTTTTTCTATTTTTAGTTTAGACAGGGTCTTGCTCTTGCTCAGGCTGGTCTCTAACTCCTCAGCTCAAGCAATCCTCCTGCCTTGGTCTCCCAGAGTGCTAGGATTACAGGCGTGAACCACTGTGCCCAGCCCTTCCTAGGCTTTTAGAAGCTTTATTATTTCTTTATTCTTAAGTCTCCTCTCTTGCCTTTGTCATACTGTACTTCCCTAAATCTAATTTCTTTCTAACTGGTTATTCCTTTTATTTTGTGGCAATTCCTCTTCCTCCTTATATTCATTTGATCAGAAATTTCTGGTGGGTTTTAGGATGCTGAAATATTGGTCAGGTCAGTCCTACTGGCCTCTAGATAGGGCCTATAACAGCTCGTGCCCTGATCTCTTCCCTACAGGAAAGCAGCCTTATCCACGATATATTTTTCCATTTACTATGTGTAACTATAGGCGAAAGTTGAGGAAAGTTGAGTTAGGAATGGCATTTGGCTGCTAGGGACAGAAAATGAAATTATAATAATAATTTAATATAAGAGAATCTGGACCTAGGTAGTTAGTCTAGGGCTGGTGTGGTGACTTCACAATGTAATCAATGTTCTGGGAGCCTTAAAATTACTTCATTATTGCAAAATTGCTACTATAGCTCCAGCCATCACATTTACTTTCCAGACTTGAAAAAGAAGGAAAAGAAAAAACATTTGCCTTCCATTTGAATGTGTTCTCTTTCAAGACTTTGCCCAGAAGTCATACCCTAAGACTTCTGCTTACATCTTATTGGCTACCCTGTAAGCAAGGAAGGCAAAGAAATGTAGCTTTTTTGCTGGATACATTGCTTCCCCCGCACAAAACAGGGGCTCTTATTAAGGAAAGGGGGAAGCAATTAGCAGACTCTGCCACTCTCCTGTTCTGCATAGGTTTCATATGTCACAGCTCCCAAAAGCTGTCACTGCAGCAGCCTTCTTATTGCAAGTGCTCTCCTGTGTATTCGTGGCTTCAGCTGTCTCCCTGGTATGAACAATACCCAAAACTGATCTGTACACTTGACCTTTTGCCCAGTATCATTCAAACTGCTGAACCTGCACATCATCAGAAGTTGATTTCTTAAATTCAAAATGTCTAAAAAAGAGTAATCATCTTTTTCCAAAAATTTGCTTCTTTTTCCTTCTTTATTTCTCTTCATTACACCTACCTTCATCATTATATCATCATTATCATCCTACCTATTTTCTAGGCTCCAACCTCCAACCTTATCTCTGATTCTTCACTCTTCATCTCTTTGTATAGTTTTTAGTGATTGTTCTAGGGATTATAAGATCTCTGTTTAACGTTTCACAATCTACTTAAAATTGGTATTTTTACCATCTCAGGTGGAATATAGAAATTTTATCACCATGTAAGTCCCTTTACTCTCCCTCCTTTATGTTGTAGTTATCTTACTACAGTTCATTGCCTATTTTAATATGGTTTAGGAGATAAAAATAAATGATAAAAAGATCTTTTCTTGATAAAAAGAATCAAGAAAAATTAAAACAAGAAAAAATCAAAACAAGAATATTTGTGAGTCATGAAAATTATATGGAATTCAAATTTCAATGTCCATAAATAAAGTTTTATTGGAACACAGCCACATTCATTTTATGTATTTTTAGCCGCTTTTGCCCTACAGTGACAGAACTGAGTAGTTGTAAAAGAGACCAGCTAAAAATATTTATTATCTGGCCTTTTACAGAAAACGTTTGCCAACCCCTGACCTTTGTATCATATCTAATATTATACATCGAAAACCCCATCAAACAACTTTAAAATGTGTTCCCTTTTAACCATCATTTACTATAAAGAACTCAAGAGAATAATTTATTGTATTTACCTAGATATTTAACATTACTATTGCTCTTCCCTCATTCCTAATGTTCCAAGAGTTCCTCTATTGTTTCCCTCTATTTGATGAACTTTTAGTATTTCTTTTACAGCAGATCTGTTGCTGTGAATACTCTGAGAATGTCTTCATTTATTTCACCTAAAGGATATAGAATTCTGGGCTTATACTTCTTTTCTTTCAGCACTTTAAAACCTTTTAGCCTCCATGGTTTCTGATAAGAAATATATAATCATTTGAGTTAGTCAAGCTTTTAAAGGCTTTCTTTGTCATTTTCAGCAGTTTGATTATGATATGTCATATGTCTAGTATATATTTCTTTGGGTTTATTTTGTTTGGGGTCACTTAGTTTCTTGAATCTGTAAATTTATGTCCTTTTTCAAATTTTGAATGTCTTCAGCCATTACTTATTCATATGATTTTTTTCTGTACCACCTCCCTTATCCTCCACTTCTAGGACTGCAATGTCATAAATATGATGCCAATTCTTACTAGCTTCCACCTAGGATTCCTTCCTATGTGTCTTTTCTACTTTATTCGACTATAAGATGGCTGAGGAATAGCGTTTTATACATCGTTTTATTTTCCCAGGACTTTCACTCTTTACACAAAAAATAATCAGTAAATATTTGATTAATAAAATTGACTATGCCTTGGAGGTAAAAACGGTAATTTTTAAATAACATCTCTTTGGTTCATTTGCTATGTATTGACTATAAGTAATGAGAGATTTTATATTATACTTGCCCTTTTTTTAAGTTTTTTGTTTGTTTTTTGTTTTAGAGTCAGGGTCTCACTGTGTTGCCCAGGCTAATCTCAAACTCCTGGGCTCAATAGTGCCTCTCTCCTCAGCCTCCCAAGTAGCCAGGACTACAAACGTATGCCACTGTGCTTGGCTTTTTTTGTTTTTAAATCAATAGTAGCTTTCATTACCAATCTCTTGAAATTATGAAAGTGAGAAATAGCCAAGTACGGTGGTTCATGCCTATAATCCCAGCTACTCTGGAGGCTGAGGTGGGAGGATTGCTTGAGGCCAGGAGTTCAATGCGGCAGTGAGCTATGATTGTGCCACTGCACTGCAGCCTGGGCAACAGAGTGAGACCCTATCTTTTTTTTTTTTTTTTAAAGTCAGAGATAGAACCTTGAGGTATTTTCAGAGTTAATAGTTCAAAGTTATACTCTGAGAAATTTGAGCATGGAGGAACCTCAGAGGCAGTCATAACAGAGTTCAGGGTACTGACTTGGCAGGCCGCAGTTCTACTTTTGGATGCCTTACATTAGATCCCTTTGTAAAATTTTATTTTAAAAGGATTCAGGTGCTTTAAAAGAGTTCTATTATGACTACTTATAAAGTGAGAGAGTTAACCTATTCATTTATCTAGGTTAACCCCCCCCCACCTCATGTGGAAATGCTTCTTATTAATAAACATCTCTAAAATTATAATTCCTCTTATAATATCACTGGTCTTTTACAAGAATGTCAGAAAGAAAATTGTGATGCCTTAAACCATACTTCTGAAGCTGAAGTGTGTGTGACTCCCTTATGTGTCAGTCGGTATGAAAATCTATGCAATAAGCTTGGCCTGTCTTCTAAAACAGAATTCTGACTTAATGATTTGGTGGGGAAAAGGAAGTTTTCAATTTTTACACCTGTTAAAGGTTCTGTCATAAACACGTACAAGGAAACATAGGAAGGTTGTGCATCCCTATCTCTACCTTGGGGTATACAGTGTGTATTGATTCCAACAGCTAGGAGTGTCTGGAACTATTTGAGAAGAACTGTTTTAAAGAATAATAGTGCCATAAAGACATAGTAATACAGTACAAATATCTCTGAACTAGAGTTAGAAGAGTTGGGTTCTAGAACATGTTGTACCTTTAGTTAGCTGTGTTATCTTGGGTAAGTCTTTTAATTTCTCCTGTCCTTGGATTTCTAATTTATAAAAGGGACTTGGGCTAGATCTGCACTGTCTATTAGGACTTTTTGTGATGGAAATGTTCTGTCCAAAATGGTAGGCTTTGTCACCTGTGATATTAAACAACTGAAGTGTGGCAAGTAGAACTGAGGGACTGAATCTTTAATTTTATTTAATTTAAATTTAAATAGCCATGTGTAACTAGTGGCTTACAGTAGTAGGCAGCACAGGAGCTAGATGATCTTTAAAGTACACACACACACACACACACACACACACACACACACACACGGGTGTATACTCTAAGATCTAAAGAAGTGTAATTGTATGGGAGGATGAAGAGGGAGGGTAAGTAGCTGACATCTAAACAGACCCACGGTGGCTTCTGTGTACTCTGGTCCCTGTTACCCAGGTGAACATTCAGCTCTGCTTCAAACTCTGTGGTTGAGCCCTGTGCTTTGGTCTGTGGACTGCAGTTTTCTCATTATCAGAGCAATAGGCAGTGGTTTTGCTTAGCAGGAAGTTAGTTTGCCTGTGGTTGCTCTGCCGAGAACCTGTCCCAGCAATTCTTCATCCTCATCTGATTGTAGATCCCGCCTGTGGGTCTTTATCCTTCTCCCTAAAGGGAAAGGGCTCTCCATTAATCTTCCTTTTCATGAAAATGGTAACCTTGGTAGTTACCCTTGGTTTATTCTGCATGATTCTGACATAGGGGAAAGTATGTGTGTGAACCATGAAATATCTAATTTTAGGTATTTGTACTGAAAAAGTAAGGTGGTACTCAGCTACAGATTTTTTTTGTCTCATAGGCTATAATTAATGCCCCTTCACCTTCCGTCTTGCCCCAAGCAACACTGCCCTGGGGAGAGATGGTGCACAGTGACCAAGCTTTCTCCACTGCTTAGCCAGTTGCAACTAGCCTGACTCCTGCAGAAATAGCTCTACCAATAGCACAGTCATAAAGAGCCTAGCAGCCATTGTCTGGCACCACAAATCTTCATAGCAACAGACCACCACATGGCAACAGCAGCCACACAAAGGAAACATTAGGGAAATCAATACCTACTTTCTCCCACCCCTCCCCCACCAAAAACAATAGCCAACACATTCTTCCCACCTAGCAGCTTACTCCCAGGGGATGTTTTAGGGCAGTAAGTGTTTATATACCCTTGTGGATTATGTTATCTGCCCACTGTCAGATATTTAAATCCCAAAGCCCTAAGGAAAAATTTCAGTCACAAGCTTTTTTGAGTGTCATTTTGCAAATTGCAAAATAGACTAATATCCAAGGGAGAGAGATGTCCTCCTGTTATGCACTTTTACCCACCTCCTCCCTCTCCATAGCAAAGCACAGTCAGGCAGTTTATAGGTGGCCAGGCTGTGGGCTTGCCAGATAGGTAAAGTTGTTGTTTCAAAATGAGATCCTTTTGATATTTCAGTAACAAGACCCTCTCAGATGGTCTCAAACACAGACTTATTTGTTAGCAAAGCCTTTAACAAGTAATTTAGTTCCTGATACTTATGAACTCAAGTGAGTGATACCTAGGCAATAAATATAATTCTGGTATATAAGCTGGGATTAATCACTAGCCCTAGCTCTTTTTAGCTTTGATGTATGATTCCAAGGGGAAAAGGCCCCATTTGAGAGCATTGGTGCTTTCTTGCACTGCTCATAAGGTCATTTAACTGGTTTGAGTCTTAGTTTCCTCATTTGTAAAAGGAGGCTGGACTACATGATCTCTGTGGTCCTTCTAGCTCTGATATTTACAATTCTGTAATCATTTGTGCGGGACAGGAGAGGGAATTGTC
The DNA here is from genome assembly GCF_020740605.2 of Lemur catta. Lineage (NCBI taxonomy): Eukaryota > Metazoa > Chordata > Mammalia > Primates > Lemuridae > Lemur > Lemur catta. The sequence continues at coordinate 94,957,653 of NC_059128.1, forward strand.
TTTGTTAGTCATTGGTTGTGATGAGATCTGCTGGAAGATGTTGAACCCTCAGGTCTCAGGGCTTACACTGCTAAAAACAGGTCCTGGCCCTGCCCTTGTTGATAAAGGTGCTGTAACAATGACAGGCAGAAGCTATTAACAAACTTGGCAACCAGCCTTTTCTCCCACGGCAGTAGTTTCAGACCAGTTCAGGCAGAGCTTTGCTCCCAAGCTGTTGCTACCAAGTCCGCTGCAGCCTCTTAATGATTTCAGTGCGAACTAACTCTGTTTCTCTCTCCCTCTCTCTCTCTCTTTCTGTTTCTCTCTCTCTCTCTTCCTCACTCTCCCTCTCTCTAGTCTATGAAACACAGGGCTGTTCTCCACCTCTTCTGGTACCTCATTATCCCATCTCCCTCAGGCTTTACAGAACAAAGAAATCACAGGCATCAACTTTATAATTTAGGCAGCTGGAGATAATTTCCCCAGGATAGGGTGGGTAGGTAGCTGATTCCTCCTGGCATGAGGCAGCATTGCTAAATGGCCTTGTATTTAGTTTGCCAGGCTTAGGCTTTGTTAGGCCATTCAGGCATCTCTGTATTTGAGTTAAATTATAGTGGCAAACCAGGTCCATGTAGGGGTTAGGAAAAACATGGAAAGTGTGTCATTTATAGGCCCTGCCATTTGCTAATTGCTCAAGGAATTTTTGTTTAATCCACTGTCCCTGTGCTTACTCCTGCCAGATCCTTTATTTTCCTTAGTTGCTGCCTTCACGGCCTTCTCCATAGCAACAAGCTATATGACAAAAAGGCTATGGTGAGAAATTGAGCAGTCTCCCCTCCCCCAAGTTGTACTCTATTTTCTCTCTAGGGTGTGTTAAAAAAGCCTAAAAGGCTGGTATCAAATAATTTTCAACCCCCATTGAACTCATAATCAAATGACATTTTTAACCCTGAACTAATTCAGTAAACAACCTGCATTCCTTTTATTTTACTGTGATTATCCCCACCTTTTGAAAAATTTCCCAGTCATTTAATATATTTGAAATACTGTGCATCTTCCCATTTACCAAGCTTCTCTCTGCTTTTCAGCTTTTAGCTTACTCCTTAGAATAGTTTTTAAAATCTCCTGGAATCAAGTATCAATATGGAGAAAGAATGGATGAAGAAAGTGGAACCCTCCCCTTTCTCTCAGGTGCTGTTGCATTAGATACTAGACTGTTGTGATGCCCTGGAGGTTGGGCGGGCAGACTGAACTGTAGAACTAGCCTGCATCTCAGCTGATCCTGGCACGGCCTACTTTGTTATCCTCCCTGCCATTTATCTACAGGAGTCACAGACCCAGAGGTTTTGTTTTTGTTTTATGTGAATAGGTCTTACTGAACAATAATATAAATATGTTCATGAATCATAAGTGTGCATGTCTGAATTTCCAAAGTGAACACACCACGTGGTACCAACACCTACATGAAGAAACACAATATTTCCAAAATCCCAGAAGCCCCCTTTCATGCTAGTGTCCCCACCAATCAATTCTGACTCTTATACATTTAGAACTTTATATAAATAGATCATTATAGTATGTGCTTTTTTTTTTTTTTTTTTTGGCGACAGAGTTTCACTCTGTTGCCCAGGCTAGAGTGCCGTGGCGTCAGCCTAGCTCACAGCAACCTCAAACTCCTGGGCTTAAGCGATCCTCCTGCCTCAGCCTCCCGGGTAGCTGGGACTACAGGCATGCGCCACCATGCCCGGCTAATTTTTTCTATATATTTTTAGTTGTCCAGCTAATTTCTTTCTATTTTTAGTAGAGACGGGGTCTCACTCTTGCTCAGGCTGGTCTCCAACTCCTGAGCTCAAATGATCTGCCCGCCTTGGCCTCCCAAAGTGCTAGGATTACAGGTGCCAGCCACCACGCCCGGCTAGTGTGTGCTTTTTTTTAAATGTTGAGCTGCTCAACATTATGCCAATGAGATTTCAGCCATGTTGTTACATCTAGTTGAACTCTGTTTATTCTAATTATTTTATAGTATTCCATTATGTGACTATACTGCTACTTATTTATTCAGCTGTTGATGGGCATTTGGTTTGTTTTACAGTTCAACGCTGTTATAAAAAAATGCTGCAGTGAAAATTCTTGTATTAATACATGTCTTTTGGGAAATATATGTATACATTGCTATCCATATATACTTAGGATTGGAATTCCTAGGTCATAAGGTATGCATATGATCAACTTTAATAGTTGTTGCCAGTGTCCTAAAATGTCTGAACCAATTTACACTCCTAGTCCCAATGTATTAGAATCCTGGTTGCTCTACATTCTAGCCAACATTTAACCTTATTTGTCTTTTTTTTATTTTAGCCATTGTGGTTGGTGTGTAGTGGTATCTCATTGTGGTATTAATTTGCATTTTCCTGGTGAGTAATGAAATTGAACATCTTTTCATGTGTTCCTTGGCCATTTGGAAATTCTCTTTTATAAAGTGTTCAAGTCTTTTGTCCATTTTTGGATTGGGTTGTATGTCTTTTTCTTATTGGTTTGTAGGAATTCTTTGTATATTCTGGTTATGAGTCCTTTGTTAGATTTATGTATTATAAATACCTTCTACTCTATTTCTTGCCTTTTCTGTTAATGGTGTCTTCATTTTTATATAGTCCAGTTTATCTTTTTTTTTTTTTCTTTTATTGTTAGTGCTTTTTGTGTCCTGTTTAACAAAGTTTTTCCTATCCCAAGATGAGAAGGGGATATTCTCCTACATTTTTTTCTAAGAGCCTTATTGTTTTTCCTTTCATATTTAGATCTACTTTCTATCTAGAATTGATTTTTATTTAGGGTGTGAGTAGGGAGTCAAGATTCCTGTTTTTTTCCTATGGATATATAATTGGCCCAGCACCTTATTTAAAAGACTATCCTTCCCCCACTGCACAGCAGTGTCACATTTGTCATAAATCAGTTAACGTGTGGATTTATTTCTGGGCTTTCTTCTGTTCCACTCATAAATTTGTCTATTCTTGTGTAAATACTACATTGTCTTAATAACTATAGCTTTATAAATCCTGATATCTTGTAGTGTAAGTCTTCCAGCTTTGTTGTACTTCTTCAAGATTGCCTTGGCTGTTTTTGGCCTTTTTCATTTATGTATAAATTTTAGGATTAGCTTGTGAATTTTTATGAAAAACAACCTGCTGAGATTCTGATTGGGATTACATTGAATCTATAGATCAATTTGGAGAAGACCCAAAGTTTTATCCTTTTACTTAAGTTAGTGTTACTCAGTTACTGAGGGAGAGTTGGAGGGGGTGGGGATCATAGCAAGTCACTAAGGTCACTTGGGGAGCTTGTTTATAATATATGTTAGCTATTCCTCACTCATATTCTGAATCAGCAGGTTCAGGATACAGCTTGGGCGTGTTTATTGTGAAAAAGTTCCCTAAGAAATTATGGTTTGCAGCCATCACCACTGTTGTCCACCCATCCTATTTGAGAGCCACTGACCTAGACTTTTTTTTTTTAATAAGGATCCCAGTCATATTAGATTAAGTTGGATCCTAATGACCTTATCTTGATTGCCTCTGTAAAGACCCTATTTCCAAAGAAGGTCACATTCTAAGGTACTGAGGGTTAGGACTTCAGCACATCTTTGGGAGGACACAATTCAACTCATAACAGGGGCCAGGGAAAATTTCAGAATAATTGTTGTCACAAGTTGGGGAGAGGAAGATTATCTGGAACAGTGAGAGGCATTGCTTCCCAAAGCCAGTCTGGGAGAAGAGCATCAACCCTCTGACTCCCAACTGTTACTGAGTCCCTCTTCCTTCAATACTGTTTCCTCTTCCTTGGCACTGAGAGCCAAAGGGTGGTTTAGTTCTACTCTGTTAACAAACCCTGGAACTGCCAAGTGGAGGGGTTATTAGAAAGAAAAATAGGTTTCAGCCAGTCGACAGCATCTCTAGCCTCTGTCTGAAGAAGGCTGAAAAGATAAGTGCCTCATGTAAGCCAGCCCTAGCCATGTTCTTACCCTCGTTTTTCGTGCTAGGTCATAAAGCAGTAAAGCTGTGGATAGTGTGATTCCTTCTCAATTGCAGGCAAGTATTTTTTCAAAGCTGTCCCATTGAGATGATACCATCTTTCTTATTGCTAGTGGTTTTCAGATAGTGACTCCAGCTGGACAGCCGACGGCATGATGACCTCTGCTGAGCCAGCCTCCTCCAACCATGGCTACAGTACAGCAAGAGGGAAAGGAGGCTGTGCAATTTAAGGGTGTGGTGAACCAGTCTTTGTTGCACTTATGCATAGTTTCTAAGGTGCAAGAACCTGTAGATGGGAGGAGGAACTGTATCAGATCTTACAGGGTTCCTATGGGCCTTCCCATTCCCACAGCCTGAGGGTAGAGTGGTTCACATTTAGTGGGTGTTTCACTTTGGCCTTACTTCTCCACCCTGTACTAGTTCTTTTCCTACTTACAGTTTTAGCAGTACGACATCTGACATCTACCTAACCACTTCCCAAATTGATGTTTGCTTGATAATGGTTTCAACTGGCTCTATTATACTTTTGCCTGAAATTCAGTGCAGAGAAAATACCATGGTCATGTGAAAATGGTCCCAGGATGATGAGTGTTTGTCATCTTTGTGCTTTCTTCGCTTCATTCAGCCCCAGAAAATCTCAGAACTAAAGGCTTAGGGTTTTTGTTTCCTGTCAATCCCAGACTTGAAGGCAGAAAAATTTGACTACACCATTTTCTATAGCAGTAGTTCCCAAATTTTGCTGTACATTAGAATGTGGAGGTGCAGATTTTTAAAAATGGCCAGGTCTCACCCAGTTAAATCAGAATGTCTACTGGGGGGAGCCAGGTGTCAGTATTTTTTAAGGATCTTCAGGTGCTTCCATTGTGCAACAAAATCATAGCTCCATAGGCTTCAAATATTTTTGCACAAGACTATCCCAAATTGCTTATCGGATCACCTCAGAGATTTATACTTAGAATGTTAATAAAGAACTCCTGAACAGTGTAGATTCTCTTTGGAACTGTCCTCTCCAAAGGAATAATAACCACATTTCTGCCTTTAGGTTTCTGGTTTTAGAAGACTCATACATAATTCGATCCTTCTCTGTAGTCAGATTCATGACTTGAGATTGAATAGATTGCCAGGATAAGTAGGATAAAAACCTGGAAATGTTGCTGTTAATCTGATTTGAGATTCTGCCTGCATGAGGTTTGGTAGGGCATAAGAATTTATAGCATGGCAAAAGCATTCTAATCATGGTTATTACTGTGACAAGCTTGGAACTAGAGTTTTCCCTTAAGTATGGCAATTTTTAACTGAAGTTCCTGATATTACCCCATGGCAAACCCGTAAAAAAAAAGAATCATTTTTAGGTAACAACTAAGAGCCCAATTTAAAAAGAAAATCTTAGCTAGTACGTGAACCACTGATGGCCCTAATTTTCCCTAGTCTCTTCATTTCTGAAGGCTACTTACTCTTGTGAATTTCTGACTATATTCACCCTCTCCCTACATCTATGGTTTAAGCTTTTGTCCTGGAAGAAATAGTACTCAGAAATTTGCATAATCTCTAATCACATGTGAAGGTTAAGTATTAGACAGTAACATACCAGAGATCAGCTGTGGAAAGTAAATAATACCCATATTCCCCCAGTTGGGGCTTTTGCAGTGGTAGTAGCACCTAGAGTTCCAAACCAGCCTTTCTCACAGGGATCTTCTTGCAACTCTCCCCCCCCCCTCTGTCTTCCAATTTCCTGCAACATTCCTTGCTGCAGGCCAAGATGCAGTTATGCTTATAGGTTTCCGAAAACTATGACTTACTTTCATATGATCTCTTTCTCCACTTCTACCTCTAAAGAGAGCTAGAAAACCGGAAACTACTGGTATTGGCTGGGAGTTGAGGTATTTGTTACAGTTACATCCTCCTCCTCCTCATCCTCACTCCTGAAATCAGTAGACGAACACCTCTGTCATTCTCCTTTAGAAATAAATTGGAAGTACCCAGACACCGTTAACAGGTTTTTGATCATTTAGTGGTGACTAAAAGGACCTGTGGCCCTCATAAGAGATCTGGAGAGAGTAAAGAGGACTTGACTAGGAAAACAAAGAGGGGAACACAGCTGAAGGCATACTCAACCTCTAGAGAACAGGACCAAACTGAACAACAATTTGGCACCAGTGTAAAATGTGTCTGCAACAACCATTAATGTTTATTGCTAGCCACTCCCATTAGCACTGGACACTAGGCTTAGAAAGAAAAAGAAACAGGGGTCTTTTAGAAATAACAGATGATGGAATTGGTGTTTACACACCCCGGAATAAATTCCTTTACCAGAGCTTCTGCCTTGAAATGTGATTCTTAGGGGTTAGTTGTAAATTGCATAAAATGTATGAAATACTTTGATACCAAAGGACTGTTGCTATGTCTTTTAAGTCCAAAGTGGATACTGTGCAAATGACCTGCAATGCCATATGTAGATGGTGGGCAAAAGTGATAGATGAGCTCTGGATCCAGTGGGTAGCTTTGTTTTCATTATACATATCTTTGGACCAGGAAATCCTCTACTAAGTTGAATTCCAGTAAGAGGAGGAAAGTGGATGCTTAAAACAGACTTTGTTAGCCACTGAGTTATGCTGTGCTTTGACTTCAAAATGAGAGACAGTGAACCATATATGTCTTCCTATATCTTCTGTCCCCCAATGAGCAACTATTAATATTTTTTCCTCTGGTGTTTTTTTATGATTTATAAAGTAATGCCTGATTTCTTGGATATGACAACAAAAATACAGGCAACAAAATAAATAGATTAATTGTATTTCATCAAAATTAATAACTTTTCTTCATCAAAGGACACTATCAAGAGAGTGAAAAGACAATACACAGAATGGGAGAAAATGTTTGCAAATCATGTATCTGATAAGGGATTAATATCCAGAATATATTAAAAACTCCTATAAATCAACAACCAAAAAACCCAAACAACCCAATTCAAAAATGGGCAAAGGACTTGTAGACATTTTGCCAAAGAAAATATATAAATGACCAATAAGCACACGAAAAGGTACTCAGCATCATTAATCATAAGGGAAATAAAAATGAAACCCACAGTGAGATACCACTTCATACCTACTAGGATGCCTATTATCAAAAAATGGAAAATGTGTTGGAGAGGATGTGGAGAAATTGGAACCCTTGTAAATTGCTGGTTGGAACATAAAATGGTGCAGCCATTGTGGAAAACAGTTCCTCAGAAAGTTTAACATATGATCCAGCAATTCTGCTCCTGGGTATATACCCAAAAGAATTGAGAACATATTCAAACAAAAATTTGTACATGAATAAGTAGCAGCATTATTAACAATAGCCAGAAGGTGGAAATAACCCAACTGTCCATCAGCAGATGAATGATTAAACAAAATATGGTATATCCATACAATGGAATATTATTCAACAATAAAAACAGAATGAAATTCTGATACATGCTATGATCTGGATGAACCTTGAAAACATGTTAAGTGAAATAAGCCAGCCACAAAAAGACAAATATTGTATGATTCCACTTATATGTGGTATCTAGAATGGGTAAATTTATATAGATAGAAAGTAGAATATTAGGGGATAAGAGAGCAGAGGGAATGGGGAGTTATTGCTTAATGGTTACAGAGTTCTATTTAAGGTAATGAAAAAGTTTTGGAAATAGTGGCGATGTTTCAAAAGAAAAAGTAATGGCTTTTTGTTGTTGAAAATTTAGGAAACAAAGAAAAAGAAGAAATCATAAATCACCCAGGGATAAACCACTGTTATAATTTTTATATCATACAGATGTTTTTGTTGTTTTAACAAACTGAGACCCTTCTCTGTGTATTCTGTAATCTTCCTTGTTTAGAGGCATATACCATGAACATTTTCTTATAATGTTAAATGGTATCCTGTAACATTTTAAATATTTACCACATAATATTCCATGTTAAGGGTGTATCATGATTTAGTCATTACATCCTTTTTTTTCAATGCTTAAGAAAATTAAGATGCTTCTTAAGTTTTCCAGCTCTTTGAGAACTGAGCTTTGTTTCTTATATCATTAATAAAATACCTCGCATACAAAGGAAACACGTTTCATAATAACAGCTTTGCTTTGGACCTTTGAGTTTCTATGCCCTACTCCTTTTCCTCTTTCTATCCTCTTGCTGCCTTGTGCTCACTTTGGCATTTCCTTTTTGCTTCTTGCCCCCTCTACTCTATGTGTCTTTCCTTTTGCCACCAGTGTGCAGCTTTATTGCTCCTTGTGTTTCTTTTCTGGTACAGACAGGTCAAACATAAAATCAATGTAAGCCCAAAATAAACCTACAGGTGTTGATGTCTTTCACTCTAGTCCACAGTTTTATTCTCAAGTGCAATACATAGACCATTTAGTGTTTTACACCTGGAAATATGAGCTTCTGAGAACAAAAAAAAATGTATTCTTATTTTGTGAGGCAGCATAGTTAAAAATACATACAGGCTTTAGTTTAGGGTCAGACTGATTTGAATTCAGATCCTGACTTTGCACCGTATTTAGCTATATAACATTGGAACACGGCTGGGTGCGGTGGCTCACTCCTATAATCCTAGCACTCTGGGAGGCCGAGGCGGGAGGATCGCTCGAGGTCAGGAGTTCAAGACCAGCCTGAGCAAGAGCGAGACCCCGTCTTTACTAAAAATAGAAATAAATTAGCTGGACAGCTAAAAATATATATAGAAAAAAATTAGTCGGGCATGGTGGCACATGCCTGTAGTCCCAGCTACATGGGAGGCTGAGGCAGAAGGATTGCTTAAGCCCAGGAGTTTGAGGTTGCTGTGAGCTAGGCTGATGCCACAGCACTCTAGCCCAGGCAACAGAGTGATACTCTGTCTCAAAAAAAAAACCAAAACACTGGAACACAAGGAGGGAGAAATGCTTGAGGTCAGGAGCACAAGACCCCATCTCTACCAAGAAATAGAAAAAAATCAGCCAGACATGGCGGCATGTGTCTGTAGTCCCAGCTACTTCGGAGGCTGAGACAGGAGCATCCCTTGAGCCCAGGAGTTTGAGGTTGCAGTGAGCTACGATGATGCCACTGCACTGTAACCCAGGCAACAGAGCTAGCCCACCCCCCACCCCCCCCCACCCCCCCCCCCCGCCAAAAAAAAAAAGAAAGGAAGGAAAAGGAGGACATAGAACTTTGAGAAAAACCTTGCAGAGATAACTTTACATCTTCACCTAAGACTGAGACTAGCTAATATGATGGTGAAATGGAATATTTAGTTAGTGTATAATATGTGTGTTAGGAGGTAAGGGGAGAATTATTTGTCATTTATTTAAAACTAGTATAAAAATACGGTTTGGTACTAGCCCAGTAAACTAATTTGGCAGTCCAGAAACTGGTCCTAATCTATAAGCAAAGCAGTGGAAATGGGAAGGATATTTTTAGTAGTGGTATTGGGAAAACCCTCTGTGAGGTAAAAAATGTTTATTTAAAGACCATTCTCAAATTATCTATGAATATGTATATAAATATAAATATATGCATATGAATTCAAGATTTAAAGAGATACATGCTTGTTTTTTAAAGGCCACTCAATTAAAATAATGTATAAATAAATATTCTAATTTATAGATGAGAAAAACCTATATAAGCATAAAAGTAATAGAAGAAATTACAAAGAAAAAAGTTGATGGATGTGGTTACAATAGAACTGTAAACCTTTAGTAGGTCAAAGAACATGTTAACTTTGCCTAAGCCTAGTCCTGTTTACTTTGAAATGGCCTGGAATGAAAAGAAATCGTACCCTGCTGCATTTTTGCCACATAATGCCAAATATGCAACTTTGCTTCCTAAGATTTGGGGGTAGTTTTTTATATATGCTTTGTATATGGAAGCTCATTTTCAGAAAATTTTATAACCAAGGTATCTTCAAATAAATATATGCAAATAATACCACCAAATGGCATGTCATAAGAGCCCTATTAATGGTACAATCAGCAGGTGACATACAATTGAGATTACTTTTGGGTAAATCACAGAGCTCAGTTCATTTTCAGCTTCTCCTGAAAAGGTGACTCTAGGTGAAAGGCAGCTGAGCAGACCACAGCAGCTTTTCTTCAGCCTGGTTATTTTTACCTGGGAAACCAAGTGCCTGCTGCTGTGAAGGATTAGACAAGAGCAGTGAGCCATCATCACTCAGCTATTGTTCAGTGTGGGGGTTTCCCACCCGTCCATCACTAGTATTGGAGGGGCAAGACTGACAGGAGCTGTCAAGAGGGCTATGCAAGAAGAAAGCATTCTTGACACAGCAAAGACCTAAGATGACATAAAGCTTTGGAAGCTGCTCTGTCAGTGTGAGCTGATGGAGAAGGCCTGGCTATAGGTTTCTCACAGGTGTTCTCCAGATTCCAACACTGTAGTTTTGTGCAGATTGCTGTCCTTTGGGAAAGGAAGTAGAAGCTATTTTGTTTCTAATCACATGTTATATATTATTTCTCTTACCTTACTCTCTCATTAACCACTGTTGTCATCACCATCCCCAACTTCTGTGTACCAAAAGTTCTTATTGAGAAATCTTTTAAAAACCCTCATAACATGAAATCTTAGAGCCCAGTTTACATTTTTCTATCATTATGCCATATTACCTAAGATACTGCAAGTCTGTACAGAATATGTACTGTGGCTTCTCCTAGGCAGGGCATCCAGCTCTGTGCCCTATTTGGAAACTAGGGCTTCCATCTGGCTCCAGATGCTTGATATAATAGAGCCAAGGGTAGTTATTCTAAATTATGTCTAGGTTAGAATATTCATAACCTACCCAATGCATCCTTGTGATCTTTTGGATTAGCAGTAGTGAGTGGTAAACACTGCAAGTGATAATGTCTTCTGCTTTGTATTAGAGTTTTGTCCTCTTTACTTCATTCTAGATTATAAACTTCCTGGAAGCAGAGACAAATTTAGTCAACCCTACTCCCCCACCCCCAAATACATACATATAGATTATAGCTTTGCATTAGTAACTTTTTGTAGATTGAATAAGAAGCTACTAGCAGCCGGGCGCGGTGGCTCACGCCTGTAATCCCAGCCCTCTGGGAGGCTGAGGCGGGTGGATCGCTCGAGGTCAGGAGTTCGAGACCAGCTTGAGCGAGACCCCCGTCTCTACTAAAAATAGAAAGAAATTATCTGGACAACTAAAAATATATATAGAAAAAAAAAATTAGCCGGGCATGGTGGCGCATGCCTGTAGTCCCAGCTACTAGGGAGGCTGAGGCACTAGGATCATTAAGCCCAGGAGTTTGAGGTTGCTGTGAGCTAGGCAGACGCCATGGCACTCACTCTAGCCTGGGCAACAAAGTGACACTCTGTCTCAAAAAAAAAAAAAAAAAAAGAAGCTACTAGGGTTTGAGTTATCTATGATTTTAATTTCTTAGCAATGTACAAGATAATATACTCTGCTAGATTGGGAGCCAAAGAGCTATAAAAATTGGTAGCAGAGCCATCAAGTTGTTAATGAGTCATAAACCATAAACTTTAACCCGCCAGCCTCGTGCAGCAGTGGCGCCAGTCAGGCGGGGGAAGTTAGAACTAAATCACGAGTGTAGCAGCTGTCAATTTAGCCCTTATGGCTTACTAATATTCCAATTGTGCCGGCAAATCTGGGAGGATTATTTGTTTGAAATTTATTTTATTCTTTGGTATTTTAAATACATTCATTTTAAAAATAAAATAAAAATATAAAAGGCAAACAAAAATGTATTAATAAAAATAAAAGAATTTGTTCTGTAAAATTTTGATTCGGTCAGAAGGTTGCACTTAAGGACCTAGAAGGCCACAGGTTCCCCACCCCTCTTCTAGACAGTGCTGGAGCAACCATATCGTCTTTTACATTCAAGAGTAAGAGGTAATTTTTGATCACCAGTCTGTTACTAGCTTTGACAACAGTGCACTGTGTTTCTGTTTAAGGTGGAGTTTGTGAATAGTTGCACAGCTCAACAGTATTTTTTTTTTTTTTTTTTGAGACAGAGTCTCACTCTGTTCCCCAGGCTAGAGTGCCGTGGCATCAGCCTAGCTCACGGCAACCTCAAACTCCTGGGCTCAAGCAATCCTTCTGCCTCAGCCTCCCGAGTAGCTGGGCCTACAGGCATGTGCCACTATGCCTGGCTGATTTTGTATGTATATACTTTTAGTTGTCCAGCTAATTTCTTTCTATTTTTTTAGTAGAGACGGGGGTCTCACTCTTGCTCAGGCTGGTCTCGAACTCCTGAGCTCAAATGATCCACCCGCCTTGGCCTCCAGAGTGCTAGGATTACAGGCGTGAGCCACCATGCCCGGCCTTCATTTGGTAATAATAGAAGATTTTCTTTGCTATGAAGAGTTATTTTCTTTGGGCACTCTTGCAAACAGAACATAGGGAATAGATATCTTCAATAACTTTCAAGATAAATGTTGTGAAGTTGGACTACATTTGGTAAATTTAGTGAGTGTATGTACAGACAGTGTACCTGCCATGGCAGGAAAACATGAAGGGTTTATTGCACAGATAAAAACAGTATTCACAGATCCAAATGTTCTCATTCCTTTTCAGTGTATCTTGCATCAGCAGAATCTCTATATTAAAGCTACTATTTTAAGTGACACTTTGCTACAGTTACAAGTATTGTTACCTATATTCCTGCAAATAAAACACAGCATCGTCAGTTTCATAACATGCTGAAGTTGGAACGATGAGGTATTCAGTGTGGATTTATCTTATCACTCTAAAGTGTCAGCAACAGGTTTTAGCTAAAATTTTATCTCTGTGAGAACAGATAGTTAAATTTTATGAAGAACAGAATCAGCAATGTGAATTATTGAAAGAAGATTTCTGTAGGAATGCAGCATTTCTGTGTGATACCGTGTCAAATCAAAATGACTTGAATATTTCTTTGCAAGGTAAAACTGAGTCTATATATGATATGTGGCAAAAAAAAATCCAGCTATTTAAAAAACTATCTTTTTTAAAAATGCTTTCTTCAAAAGGAAATTTCAGATGAACATTTTCCCCAGTTAGCAAAGGTCACTGATGAGCAGGATGATATATGCAAATCATTTGAAGATTCAAGCTGTTACAGACCTATTAATTGGAGAACATAATGAAAGGCTCACTGACTTTGAGAATCATGACCTCACACTCAAATTAGCATTTCAGCATCACCTAGTTGATATCACCAAGGCCCCTAGAGAACTACAGGTGGAATTGATTGAGCTCTCAGTAGATGACATTTTAAAGTCATTGTTTTTATGCTAAGAAAAATCCAATTGAAATATGGAAAAATGCAGTAGAACACCCACGCTTCTGCCAACATGCCCAAAAAATGCTCTCTTGCTTTTCAACCACTTATTGCTGCAAATCTCCATTCTCCTACCTAATGGAAATCAAGAGGCCCTGAAGGTCACAAACGACTGATACCCATCTAAAGGATCAGCTGAAACTGCGGACCTCCATGCTGCAACCAAATATTCAAATGCTTTCCAACAACAGGCAGACACAACAAAGTCATTAAAAGATTATTTAACTTTAAAATTAACAAATAGTTTTTATTTTTTTAATAAAGTACATAGTAGTTAGATTTTTACAAAACAAGGTACATTCTTAAGTGTGTCTAATTGAAGTTTCTCGAATGCGGCCTTATTTGATTACAGCTAAATTAATGCAGCCTTCCAACATGAAATGGTTCCCCACCCCTGATCTAGAGGAGGAGAGCCCTATAGATGTTTCAAATGCTATTTTACAACTTTATCACATCACTTCATTTAAATCCATACATCACATCCTTCCTATTCTTTCTTACTAAATATGTCATCAACCAAACTTTACTCTGTCCTTATCTACCATCTTATAGTAAGCATGTTATTTGTTGTGTGTGTGTTTATCTGTCGCAACTGGAATGTAAAAGGCATGAGAATAGATTGGGGCTGGGCACAGGGCCTCGTGCCTGTAATCCCAGCTACTTGAGAGGCTGAGACAGGAGGATCACTTCAGCCCAGGAGTTTAAGGTTACAGTGAGCTATGGTGATGCCACTGTACTCCAGCCTGGGTCACAGAGTGTGACTCTGCCTCAGAAGCAAACAAACAAACAAACAGACAAAAAAAGGGGGGGAAGCTGAAAACAACCTTCATTCTTACCAAATTTAGAAAACATCAGCTGAGCATCAGCTGTTGGAAAAGGGTGAATTAAGCAGCCCAGCAAGTCCAGCACACCAATCAAAAGTTTTTATCTAATTTTCTATAACTTATTTTAATGCATTAGCCCACCAGTCAATAACAATTAACAAGTATTTATTTAGCATCAAGTATTAAACTAGCTTCTTCAAGGTCTCATTTCTGCTCTCTAACACATGGCCTCAGCTTTTCATCTTGTGGTATTACTCTTCCTCATGTGTGTCATATTTACCCAAATCCCTTTAGGATTTACAAAATCTTCTCTATTGTTTCTCTAATCTGTCACATTCCAGGACCATACCACAATTTGTAGCATATTTTTCCCCACCCCCACAAATTAGAACAAAACTTTCCATTCAGTAACCATGTATCTATTCTAATTTGAATCTACAGTAGCACTTGGCATAATAATGGAATATAATAAATAATATATATTTGCTGACTAATTGCATAAAAACAGTGTTTGAAATAGATTAATCTGACAATGGCTTACTGGCTGAATGACAGAATTAAAGAGTGGAGTTAGGGAGCACAATTCAAAGGCTGTTGGCATAGTCCACAGGTGAGTTAATGAGGGCTTAGACTCTAGTGGTTGTGGTGTGGATGAAGAGGAAGACTTTATTCAGAGAGATTTCAAAGGCAGACTAGACAGGCCATGGCAGCTGGCTCTTATCCAAATGCCACAGAAAGTCAGCTCTATTTCCTCCTTTTTTCAGTTTATGATCCCTCTTGGTTATGCCCAAAGTTTCCTGCTTCCTTTGTAGATCATCAGTTGCCTCTTCAGGATCCAGAATTCTTATAACTTTGGAGATTTGCAACTGGGCAAACAGATCCCTAAAAGTCAAAACTGACAGCAGTGGTGGAACTGGCTGGTCCCCAGCTTTCTGTCTCCCAGCATGCAGATAGCAGCAGCTTAGTTAACTTCTCTGTAAAGTGGCAGAAGCAAAACAATGCTTGGGTTTTATGCCTTAAGTTAGGAGTTCTCAAACTTTCTGGTCTCTGGATCCATTTAAACTTACCTTAAAAATTATTGAGGGCCAGGCACAGTGGCTCACGCCTGTAATCCTAGCAGTCTGAGAGGCCAAGGCGGGAGGATCACTTGAGCTTGAGTTCGAGACCAGCCTGAGCAAGAGTGAGACCCTGTCTCTACTAAAAATAGAGAAGATTAGCCAGGCATGGTTGCGGGCACCTGTAGTCCAGCTACTCGGGAGGCTGAGGCAGGAGGATCGCTTGAACCCAGGAGTTTGAGGTTGCTGAGAGCTAGGCTGACACCACGACACTCTAGCCTGGGCAACAAAGTGAGACTCTGTCTAAAAAAAAAAAAAAGAAAGAAAGAAATTACTGAGGACCTCAAAGAACTTTTGTTATCTATTTATTTAATAGATTATATCTTTTGGTATTTACCACATTAAGAATTAAAACTGAGAAATTCAGGCCAGGCCTGGTGGCTCACGCCTATTATCCTAACACTTTGGGAGACCAAGGCAGAAGGATTGCTTGAGGCTGGGAGTTCGAGACCAGCCTGAGCAAGAGCAAGACTCTGTCTCTACAAAAACAACAACAAAAATAGAAAAATCATTAAGGTGTGTGGTGGTATATCCCTGTGCTCCCAGCTACTCTGGAGGCTGAGGCAGGAGGATTGCTTGAGCCCAGGAGTTTGAGATTGCAGTGACCTATAATGATGCCACTGTACTCTAGTCTGGGTGACAGAGCAAGACCTTGTCTCAAAAAAGAAAAAAAAAAACTCAGAATTTCAAAATATGTATTTGTTATGAGTAATAAGAAACCATTACATGTTAATATAAGTAACATTTTTATGAAAAATATATTTTCTAAAATTAAAAAGTGGCAGTTTTACCTTTTTACAAATATATTTAATGTCTTGCTTAATAGATAACAAGCTGGTTTCTTGTATATGCTTCTACATTAATTTGTTGAAATATCATGTAGTTTCTGGAAAACTTTTATATATACACTCATGAGAGAATGAGATTGAAAAGACTTATAAGACTTAATTAAGATTTGTCTTAATATTATGAAAATAGTTTTGACTTTTCAGATTCCTTGAAAGTCCTCTGGGACTTCTAAGGGTCCCTGAACCACACTTTGAAAACCACTGCCTTAAGGAATGTTTTTTAGTTTCTCTAAGAGAGCCTTAAAGATCTAGGTTTTATTTGTAGCATTTCTGGGCATTCTTGGCACCTGAACTGAGATCCTCATTACCCATTTTTAAAAATAACGTGTTCAATAGAGGAATAAAAGCAAGTCTTTAATTTTTAAAAAGTTGTTTATTGGACATCCCCCCCCCAACACACACACACTTCTCTCTCTCTCTCTCTCTCTCTCTCTCTCTCTCTCTCTCTCTCTCTCTCTCTCTCCATTCAAAGCTTACAAACTATAGTTGTAGGGAGTTAACAAAAATAGTTTTGTCTGACTAACTCCTTTGGCTGCTGACTATAGAGTTTTTAACCCATGGACTTTGAGTTGCGAGTAACAGTGGATGATAGAGCTATGTTAGTACTGACTCTCTGGTTTCCTCACTTAGAGTAGATTAGAAGAAGGCAGTTGGGTGTGATAGAGCAGGTGGTGATGAGGGAAAGACTGCTGCCAAAGGTAGACGTATTAATGACAAGAAAAAGTAACTGCTGACAGCCAAAGAAGAGCCTAAAAAGCAAAACACAGAAACTCAACAGAGTAGTTTGGTCTCAATTAATAAAGGGCCATTAACTCTTAAAACCTCAGGCATCTTTAGAGGGACATCTCTTCACTACATTGTAGGATAATCATATCTAGAATCATGTCCCTGAGTAATCAAGAAAAGATTAAAATATCATCTGTATGTGGGAAGTCACCAACTTATGAATGGCCTGTGTTCAAAAATTAATTTTGTAACTCAAACATTTTTCTATAGAAATCATGAAATAATTACTTTGGGTCTCAGACAAACTGCCTTTTCATTTTATCAGTTCAATAAACAACCTTTGAGTGCCTAATAAAAGTATTTCTTTTATATCTGGCTCTCATTTATAGTTTTGTTTCAGTGAGAGTACATTCTGAGGCCAAAGCCTGGACATAAATACCGTTCTCCTCTGGCCTCCATCAATTGCCCTGCAAGGTGCAGATGGTCTATATCAGGGCATCAGCAAACTAGGGCCCAGCTACCAAATCCAATACCACTGCCTGTTTTTTTAATAAAGCTTTATTGCAATACAGTTATGCCCATTCATGTACATATTATCTGGGGCTTTTTTTTTTCCTACTATAAGAGTTGAGAAGTTATGACAGAGACTGGCTTGCAAAGCCTAAAATATTTACTGTTAATATCTATCCCTTATATAAAAGTCTGCCAACCCCTGGTCTACAAGATTTGGTCCACCTTTGTCACTCTAATATGCTGTCTCTCTGACCTCATGTCTTCTCACTCTTCCCCTCACTTACTCCACTACAACCACAGTGTCCTCTTTGCTGTGCCTCTGAACATGTCAAGCACATTGCCACCACAGGGCCTTTGTGCCTGCATTTTCCTCCACCTAAAATGATCTTCCTTCTAATTTCCACGTGGCTCACTCTCTCACCTCTCACAGGTTTCTCTGCTTGAATGTCATTTTCTCAAGAAGGCTTTTTAAAACTGCCCTTCATAAAATAGCAGTATCCCCATCCCTCACATTCTCTATTCCTCTTCTGCTTGATTTTTCTCCATAGGCCTTATCACTCTCTGACATATATTTATTTGTTCATTTATTTGTTGTCTGTCTCCCCACACTTAAATGTGAGAGCAGGGACTTGGATGGTTTTGTGCATTGCCATATCCCAGCACTTTAGAACAGTGTCTGACCCAAAGTAGGTGTTCATGTGTTGAATAAATTAATGAATGAATGAAAGCATGTAGTTGTCATCTAGGGTGTAGTTGTCATCATCAATCAGAATTAAAATGAGGATTAAAATAGGATTTGAAAGCAGCATATAGGCAAATATTGATATTTCCATTGAAAACTCAAAACTACTGGACTATTCAGGTACACTTGACCTCTTCCCCTTCCCCTTTGTCATTTATTCCCTTATGTTGAGGGCAAGCACCTGGTCTTATTTATGCTTGTTCTCTAGTACCTAGTCTAGCACATTCCACAAAGTCAGCTCTTAATAAATATTTGCTCCCAGCCAAGGAGTAGATCTCAACATCTTCTTAACTGTGTTTTATAACTTCAACACTTAGCACAATGCCCGGCAAATAACAGAGGCTCAGTAAATATTTGCACCAGGAAGGAATAAATAAATTATTAAATGAATTCTTTGTCTACACAGGATAGATACTATTCCAGGCTTTCTGTTGTTATGTCACAACTTACCCTAAAACATAGTCATCTAAATAAATATTACCTCACACAGTTTCTGCAGGTCAAGAATTCAGCAGTGGCTCAGGTGGGTGGTCTGTCTCAGGGTCTTTCATGATGTTGTAGTTACCTGTCAGCTAGGGCTGCCATCATCCACAAGTGTGTCTGGGCCTGGAGGATCCTTTCCACGTTGGCTCACCCACATGGCTATTGGCAGGAGACCTCAGTTTCTGGCCACATGTACCTTTTCGGGGGGCTGCATGAGTGTCCTCACAACATGGCAGCTGGCTTCCCCTAGATAAGAAACCAGGAGAGAAAGCAAGGAGGAACCCACAATAATACCTTTTATCATCTAGTCTCAGAAGTCATGCACCATCATTCTGTCATGTTCTGTTTGTTAGAACAAGTGGCTAAGGGCAGATGACACTCAAAGAGATAGGAATTAGGCCTCACTTTTCTGAAAGGAGGCGTATCAAAGAATTTGTGGACATATTTAAAACTACGCTGGTCACACTGATACTCTGAATTGAATAAAGAGAAGTAGCCCATTAGAGGAAGTGAGGCAGGGTTTCAGAGATGGTGCTCATCCTGCCACTTGCACGCCCTTTCTGAATCCAGTATTACCTGTACTCTTTCGTAAAAGAAACATTTCTAAAACATTGAAATATTCCTATTAAAACTAATTAATAAGAATTTGATATTCCTATTAAAACTACTCTTTCCTAAAAGAAACCATTTCTAAGACATTGAAATATTCCTATTAAAACTAATAACTAAGCCAGGTGCGGTGGCTCGTGCCTGTAATCCTAGCACGCTGGGAGGCCAAGGCTGGAGGATCACTTGAGCTCAGGAGTTTGAGACCAGCCTGAGCAAAAGCAAGACCCCGTCTCTACTACAGATGGAAAAACTTAGCTGGGGTGGTGGCGAGTGCCTGTAGTCCTAGCTACTCGGGAGGCACAGGCAAGAGAGTCACTTGAGCCCAGGATTTTGAGGTTGCTGTGAGCTGGGCTGACGCCACAGCACTCTAGCCCAGGTAACAGAGCAAGATTCTGTCTCAAAAATAAATAAATAAAAACTAATAACTATTCTTACATTTTTTTTGAATAGGTAATACATACACATGATGCAAAATTGAAAAGGTTTTGTGCAGAGAAATGATAGGAGATAAGAGTTGGGTTTTAACATGATCTCTCTGGCTCCGTATTGAGAACAGGTTAGAAAGGGATAAGGACGGAGGCTACTGCAATAATTTAAGGAGTGCTTGGAGTGGTAGAAGTGGAGATAGTGAAATATGTTCAAAATCTGGATATATTTTGAAGGTTGAGCCAAGAAGATTTGCTGGCTATCAGATGTGCGACATAAGAGTAGGAGAGAAGTCAAGTGTAAAACTCCAAGGTTTTCTGGCCTAAACAACTGGAAGGATAGAGATGCCGTTAGCTGAGACAGAGGCAACTCAGAGCAAGTTATTTTTGTTGTGACTGTCGGGCATGGGGGTGTCAAGGAGAGGATGGATATCAGGAGCTTAGTTTGGGTCATGTTAAGTTTTAGATCTCTGATATCAAGTGGAAATGTCAAGTTTGCAATTAGATATATGAATCTGGAGTTTGGGGGAAAGGTTTGGGCCGAAGGTAGAAGTTTGAGTCCTCACCTGCACTGGAAGTAGAGCAAAAGAGGCTGAGGAGTGACCAGAGAAATAGGAGGAAGAATGAGGCCCTGCACAGTGGCTCATGCCTATAATCCCAGCACTAGTCTGGAGGCTGAGGCAGGAGGATCGCTTGAGCCCAAGGGTTCAAAGTTATACTGAGCTATGATCACACCACTGCACTTTAGGTCCTGGCTCTAAAAAATAATAATTAATTAATTTAAAAAAGAAGAATGATCCTGAGCATGAAGCAGCTGAGCATGAAGATACTAGATATCTGCAAGAAAGTGTTTGCTGATGGAGATAGTAAAAATGAGGGGCCTGGAGGTCAAATTTACTCTTTCTACTATTATACTTGGGTTAGTCTTGACTACATAGACATTTTGGGGTTTTAAATTGTCCTCTGAAACAAGCAGTGCTGCTTTGGGATTGGGTTTGTCTCAGCATTACACTCCTCCTGAGAACTTGGGGAACCTGACTACTGCCTCATACAGAAGTCACTTCCCCTTTACCCTGCTCCAATATTGATTCCCTTTAAGAAGGGAGAATAGTCAGCACTCTTAAACTAAACAGTGGTTAATGAGATTACGTCCATAAGACTGCAGGTAAATCTGAAAATAACCACCTAGAGAAATACAGCGCACTAGTTATTACTACTATTTTTCGCAGTATTACCATCTTCAAACATGCCAAACCTTTCCTTATTTTGTGAATACTTACGATAAATAGGAAACTTTCTAAGATGAAAATCAATTTTTCTCTTTCTCTTCAGCGTACTTGCTGCCCTAAAGCTAGCCCCTAATAGAGAAACTAGAACCGTTAAGTGTTATTTGCTGCCTTTCCTTCCTGTCTTATTCTCCCAGCTGTCTCAACTCAAAACCTTGTAGGAAGAGTGTTACACTTCAACAAATTGTTTCCTGTGACATTTAAACAAGCCTCCCTTTTGTCTTTCCATCTTAGAATTTTCCTCTTCCCCTCCCCCGTTTCCAGCACTCTGTCTGACCTGTCTTCTCTTTAGATCATTCATTATTGCTAAAGTTTGCAAATTATACCAGAGGAAGAAGCTAGATTTATAAATATATGTTCCCACCCAGCTGTTTCAAGAACAGAATAACATTCATCTTTCAATTATATGCCTGTTCTCTATATGCAGCTGTGCTCACCTACTCTTATAAATGGGGTGCCTATCTCTAAGTCTTACCTTGCCTAGAAATAAATGAACTCTGTTCCTGTTAAATTGGTTAGGCAATAATCAGAACAGTCCATCTTTGGAGAGAGACATTCACTTGAATTCACTTTGCTAATAGCCAGAGAGTTTAGCCTAATTACTTTCTTAGGAGATAAATGCCATTTCCCTTAAGGTGCCAGGGTACTAGAAAGGGATAGAAATCTTGTCCCTTTCCCCCTCTGTATCCTCCTGCCCTGCAATCCTGACTGTGTCTTTTTTCTAAGGTAAAGATAAAGGGACATTCTAAGGAAATTACATGAAGAGGATCAGAATCCTAAGAGATGGCTGTGTCATGCCTTAGTCTGAATCTGTCCACTAATACTGAGACCTTCAGTAAATTACTTGTCTTTTCTAGGCTTTCCTTTCCTCATTTGCAAAGTAGCTTTAACAATCCTTCTATGGCAGGATTGTTGGGAGGATTGTGCTCTCTGTCTCTTTATGGCCTGTCTTGTTTAAAAGTTGATTTAAGGCTGTAAATATTCAATAAGGTAATATGAAAATACCTAGCATATAATAGATGTTCAATAAATGTTTGCATCAGAATCTAACTGACTAAACCAAAGTTCTTTCCTGCCCTAATTTCATTAGAATGAGACTTTCTGGTAGTGTAATCCTTCCCTCTCTGCCCCCATCTTTCTTGTCTGATCTGGTTTTATCTTAGAGCATCCTAAATTCTGATTCCATAGAAAACAAGGGCTAAACAAGATCTTATTTAAAACCATGAGTAAGAGTTCATGATTTAAGTCCTGATACTCCATAGTTGTGTCTAAACACTCTCTTTGTGTTGATTTATTGAAAGCCTACTATGGACCAGTTGTCTAATTTATTTCTGTTTTAATCCTATATTATTGATTAAAAATCTGAGATCATAGAGGCTTAAGTGACTTGTTCAAAGTTACACTGTAACAGAGCAAGCTTTGGGTAAGGTTTTCTAGTTCCAAGTTCAGTGATCTTTAGACAGCATTCTATGTCAAAGAACAAGAGGCCAAATACGATGCCTCACACCTGTAATCCCAGCACTTTTGGGAGACTGAGGCAGGAGAATCACTTGAGGCTAGAAGTTTGAGACCAGCCTGGACAAAATAATGATACCCTACTCCACCACCCCACCACCCCTATCTCTATAAATAAAAAAATAAAACTAACCAGGCATGGTGGTATGCACCTGTAGTCCTAGCTACTCGTGAGGCTGAAGCAGGAGGATCATTTGAGCCCAAGGAAGTCAAGGTTGCAGGGAGCTATGATCAGCCTGGGTGACAAAGTAAGACCCTATCTCTAAAAAAATAAATAAATAATAATAATAATAAGAAGAAGAAGAAGGTGGATATAAGTGAGTTACTACAGATTGGCCCTGGGAGTGCTGAATCAAATAGTATTTTATTAATGTGTGACTAAAGACAAACAAAAGGCTAATTCTAGATTCCCCAGACTTATTCTCTTGATACATTCCATAGAAAATGTGCCTTGGAACTTCCAATCAAGAGGACTTGTTGGGTTCAAACTTTTGATACATCCCCCTCTGTTCCAAACACATAGCAAGAAGTAAAATAGACAAAAATCAAAGGACATATTTGAGCTAAAACCCAAAATGACCATCTCTGTGAACCAAAAACAAAAGAGACAAGTCACCAAGTGAGTCTGAAGGTGTGGACTTGCTGACCTCCAGATCTGAGAGGTTAGGTGAATAGATACTAAAAATACCCAGTAAAGAGATTGAGAACGTGAGACCAGGAGAGTGAGATGCTAACCCCTAACCAGCTTCATGAAAGGAGGCTTAAAATAGTTAATTGAGTGGAGAAGGAAAGAAGCTTTAAGGAGTTGGGAAGGACGCGTCAGTGATTAGAATAGAACTATGAGATCCTAAATTTCCCTGTGGCACAGGCCATGTGGAAACCTGTTGGACTGAGTCCTTAAGGAACCAGAAAGAAGAAATTGCAAAATGATCACACAGAGAAAGGGGGGAAATTAATAATAAAACATCCCATTCAAAAAGAGCCTGCAAGCCAAAATTTTATGTAACAGAAATCTAATGCTAAGATAGACAACCAATAAAAATGAACCAGGACTTCCACTTCAGGGAAGATGGAGTAGACAGATTTTTCCCTATTCCTCCCACTAAATACAACTAAAAACCCTGGACACTGTATATAAAACAAATATAACAAGACTGTGAAGGGTGGGAAAAAGAAATCAGACCAGCTAGGCACCTTAGGACCTGAGGAGCAACAACAACATGGTGATTAGTTCCCTGGGTTTTCTTTTTGACTCCTGTATCCCAGACATGGACATGAAACTGCACATTATATTTAATGATTAAAAGACTGAATGCTCGCTCACTAAGATGGGGGACAAGGCAAGGATATTTGCTCTCACTACTGTTATCTAATGTAGTGCTGGAAGTTTTAGCCAATGTGGTAGGTGAGAAGAAATAAAAGGCATACAGATCCGAAAGGAAGAAATGAAACTGTTCCTATTTTCAGATTACATGATTGTCTAATGAAGTTGAGTACAGTGGCTCACACCTGTAATTCCAGCACTTTGGGAGGTCGAGGCAGGAGGATCACTTTAGACTAGGAGTTCAAGACCAGCCTGGGTAACATAGCAAGGCCTTGTCTCTAAAAAATAAAAATAAAAAAACAGCCAGGCATGGTAGCAGGCACTTACAGTCCCAATGACTCAGGAAGCTGAGGTAGGAGCATCTCTTGAGCCCAGGAGTTTAAGGCTACAATGAGCTGTGATGGTGCCCACTGCTTTCCAGCCTGGATGACAGAGCGAGACCCTGTCTCCAAAAAAAGCAAAAAAGAAAAGAAAGAAAAAAAAAAAAAGAGAAAATCCCAATGAATCTACAAAAAACTCTTAGAACTAATAAATGAGTTCAACTAAATCACAGAATATAAAATAAATTTATACAAATCATTGTATGTCTGCTGTGCACTAGCTATGAACATAAGGACATTGAAATTAAAAATATAGTATCTGAGGGGAGACCTGTCCTTTAGTCCAGCTTTGTCCTTTCTTGGCTGTGTGAGCTTGCACATTTCATTAGACCTCTCCTGACTCCAATTGGTGTGTAAAACCCAGAGCCTGGGTTTAATTGTGTACACAATGCAATTGTGTAAAAGTATCTCCAAAGTACTTAAATATTTTTTAAATTATATAAATCATAAAAGCTTTAATATTCTGATTCAGTGCTTCCATCTACCCAACAAAACATTTGCAGGCCTCCGAGATTCAGTTAAGGAGAATATGTACCTGTGTGTGTTTGTGTGTGTGTGTGTGTGTGTGTGTGTGTGTGTGTGTGCGTGCGTGCACAGAAGAGAGAAAGGAGGGGAAACAGAAAGGAATGATTCATTATGAGCACACAAGAAAACCAATAAGAAGAAAATAGATGGTTTAAAAGTAAATTGATGTCTAGTTATTTTGATTTACTGTAAACAAGCTATCCAGCAGGGATGGGTCATAGCCTGAAAAATCTGTTTTGAAAGCTCCCTCAGATTTTCAACCATGAATCCTGTCTCAAAGTCATGCAAAGGAAATTCTCTAGTGAATCTTTAAATCTCCATCAGCTGATACATGAAAACAAGGGTGAGACCAGCTACATGGTGGTAATAAACCAATAAACCAACACAACCCTTTTTCTAAAAAAAAAAAGCATCATTTATATTAGTCCACCCCCCAAAATGAAATAGTTGGATGTAAATCTAACAAAACAGCTGTAAGAGTTTGTATGCTGAAAACTACGCAGTACTAAGGAAAAAAATCAAAGAAGATCTAGATATGCTGTGGTCACAAAGTGGAATACTGAACATAGCAAAGATGTCTGTTTTCCCCAAATTGATTTACAGGCTTAATGGAATTTCTATCAAAATTCCAGCAAAGGCCGGGCGCGGTGGCTCACACCTGTAATCCTAGCACTCTGGGAAGCCGAGGCAGGCGGATTGTTTGAGCTCAGGAGTTCGAGACCAGCCTGAGCAAGAGCAAGACCCCGTCTGTACTAAAAATAGAAAGAAATTACATGGACAGCTAAAAATATATATAGAAAAAATTAGCCGGGCATGGTGGCACATGCCTGTAGTCCCAGCTACTCGGGAGGCAGAGGCAGGAGGATTGCTTGAGCCCAGGAGTTTGAGGTTGCTGTGAGCTAGGCTGACGCCATGGCACTCTAGCCCAGGCAACAGAGTGACACTCTGTCTCAAAAAAAAAAAAAAAAATTTCCAGCAAAATATTTTATAGATATAGACAAGATTATTCTACAATTTGTTTGGAAACTCAGAGGAACTAGAATAGCTAAAACAGTTTTGAACAAGAATAATAAAGTGGGAGGAATCAGACTAGCCAATTTCAAGACTTATTATATAGCCACAGTAATCAAGACTGTGTGGTACTTGTGGAGGGACAGATACATAGATTAGTGGAACAGAACAGAAAACCCAAAAGTAGACTCATACAAATGTGCCCAACTGATTTTTGGCAAATGTGCAAAGGCAATTCTTTAGGTGAAAGATAGCCTTCGAGACAGATGGACATTATGGGAGGGAAAGTATCTCATACAAAATTGACTCAAAATGGATCAAGAACTTAAACAGAAACATAAAATTATAAAATTTTTAGAAAATAAAAACTAGAAGAGGACAGGCATGGTGGCTCATGCCTGTAATCCCAACACTCTGGGAGGCCGAGGCGGGAGGATCACTTGAAGTCAGGAGTTTGAGACCAGCCTAAGCAAGAGCGAGATCCCCTCTCTACTAAAAATAAAAAAAACACCTGGGCATGGTAACGTGCGCCTGTAGTTCCAGCTGCTTGGGAGGCTGAGGCAGGAGGATCACTTTTTTTTTTTAATTCCCCCTCCCCACAAATCCAAGGAGGATCACTTGAGTCCAGGAGCTTTTTTTCTTTTTTTTTTTGTCTGTTTGTTTGTTTGTTTGTTTTAGAGACAGAGTCTTGCTCTGTTGCCCTGAGTAGAGTGCCGTGGCATCAGCCTAGCTCACAGCAACCTCAAACTCCTGGACTCAAGCGATTCTCCTGCCTCAGCTTCCCAAGTAGCTGGGACTATAGGCATGCACCACGACGCCTGGCTAATTTTTCTATTTTTAGTAGAGATAGCTTCTTGCTCTTGGTCAGGCTGATCTCAAACTTCTGAGCTCAAACGATCCTCCTGCTTTGGCCTCCCAGAGTGCTAGAATTACAGGCGTGAGCCTCTGTGCCTGGCCTTGAGCGCAGGAGTTGGAGTTTGCAGTGACCTATATTGATGCCACTGCACTCTACCCAGGGTGACAGAGCAAGACTCTGTCTCAAAAAAAAAAAAAAAAAAACTCC
Organism: Lemur catta; assembly: GCF_020740605.2. NCBI lineage: Eukaryota > Metazoa > Chordata > Mammalia > Primates > Lemuridae > Lemur > Lemur catta. The sequence continues at coordinate 94,984,359 of NC_059128.1, forward strand.
AGGATGTCATAGTACAATGTGTTTTATGACCTTGTGATAAGATAAAGTACAAACTATAAAGAAAAAGCTTAATATATTTGATTTAATTAAAATGTAGAACTACTTATCAACCAAATTCACCAAAAAGTACTTTAAAAGGCAAGCCACAAAAATCAAAGATTAAAAAGTTGAGTCCATATCACTCATTTTATACCAGGTTAAATCCCAGATGGAAGCCAGGTGTGGTGGCACATGCTTGTAGTCCTGGCTACTAGGGAGGCTGAGGGGAGAGTCACTTCCGCCCAAGAGTTCGAGGCCAGCCTGGGCAACGTAGTGACACTCCTATTTTTAAAAGTAAATGAATGAGGCTGGGCGCGGTGGCTCACACCTCTAATCCTAGCACTCTGGGAGGCCGAGGTGGGTGGATTGCTTGAGCCCAGGAGTTAGAGACCAGCCTGAGCAAGAGCGAGACCCTGTCTCTACTAAAAAAAAAAAAAAATAGAAAGAAATTAGCTGCACAACTAAAAATATATATAGAAAAAATTAGCCGGGCATGGTGGCGCATGCCTGTAGTTCCAGCTACTTGGGAGGCCGAGGCAGGAGGATTGCTTGAGCCCAGGAGTTTGAGGTTGCTGTGAGCGAGGCTGATGCCACGGCACTGTAGCCTGGGCAACAGAATGAGACTCTGTATGTATGTATGAATGAATGAATGAATAAATATGAACAAATAATCCAGATGGATCAAAGATTTAAATATAAATAATCAAATCATAAACGTAGTAGAAGAAACCATGAAGAAAGCTGTAATAACATGACAGAATGGGGAAAGCCTTTTGAAGTAGGACTAAAAAAACTCAGAAGCCCTAAAAAATTCATAACCATACAACATAAAAGTAAATAATGTCTGCATAGCATTAACTACCATTAGCAAATGACAAATAAGGGGGAAATATCTGATTCATATTACAGATAAAACCTTTACTCCAGTGTATTAAGAGTCACAAATAAGAAAAAGGCTAATAATTCAGTAGAAGAGGAACAAAGGATAGGAACAGACAGTTCATTAGAAAGGAAATACAAACTTTTTTTTTTTTTTTTTGAGACAGAGTCTCACTGTATTGCCCAGGCTAGAGTGCCGTGGCGTCAGCCTAGCTCCTAGCAACCTCAAAGTCCTGGGCTCAATCAATCCTCCTGCCTCAGCCTCCCGAGTAGCTGGGACTACAGGCATGCGCCACCATGCCCGGCTAATTTTTATATTTATTTATATATATATTTATATATATTTTTAAATGTTTTTTAGTTGTCCAGCTAATTTCTTTCTATTTTTTTAGTACAGACGGGGTCTCACTCTTGCTCAGGCTGGTCTCTAACTCCTGAGCTCAAACAATCCGCCCACCTCGGCCTCCCAGAATGCTAGGATTATAGGGGTGAGCCACCGTGCCCGGCCCAAACATCTTATAACAATGTATTTTAATGACTTGATACACAAACTCATAAGAAACATTAAAACTATATAAAATAACATCATTTTTCTTCTGTCTGATTGGCAAAGATCACAAAGTTTGAGAACACTATGTTGCCAAAGGGAAAGGCAAGAGGTGTCTCATTGACTACTAGTAGATGAATATATAAATTAGCATGTCTTCTTGGAAGAAATTTGGTAGTATTTATCAAAACTCCAAATACAAATGCTCTTGTGATTAGCAGTTTTACTTAGAGGAATTTATCTTATGGACATATAGGTAAGATAAAACATTTGTACAAGGTTATTTTTGCAGTTTATTTGTAATAGCAGAAGAATGGAGTAACCGAAGTGTCCACTCAAATGCAACCATTGGAAAGAATGGTATGGTTCTTTGTCTACATATATGGAATGATACAAAGTATTTGAGCATGTGAAAAAAGCAATGTGCAGAACATTGTGTGTATATTGCTACTATTTAAGGAAGAATGTATAAACATATTTGCTTATATATGTATAAAATATCTGTGAAGACTTTTAGATGTTTCAGAGTGGGGGAACTGGAAATCTGAAGAACAGTGACAGGAGGGACACTTCATTTTATATTAGGTTTTGTTTGGTATTTTTTGCTACTTTTGAATTTTGGAGTATTACCTATTCAAAAGCATTTTTAAACAAAATGAACATGTCAACAATATTCATTGTGAGGTCACTTAAGAGTAAAAAGGCACAAAAAACCTAAATGTCCATCAACAGAATATATAAATTGTGGTCAAATCATACAATGAAATACTTGAGCTCAACTAAATTGAATGGATTAAGCTTTTCATGTCCCCATGGATAAATTTCAAATTTATATTAAGTGAGAAAGGTAAGTTATATCCCTATGACGATCCCATCAATACATAGTTTGGAAATACAGTAAGCAATGCTTTTCAACTCTGATGCTTTATTCTTTAAAAAAGAAATCTGATACAAGTACAGCACAAAATCTTACAAATCCATTGAGGTTTTTGTTAGATTATTCTTTGTACTTTTTTACTATGTTTCAAATATTGCCTAATCTTTTTTTAATTAAGAAAATGTGCCTTTACCACACCATGAAGTTTTTGCAACTATTCCCTATCCTAGTAACATTGTAGGCAATTCCCATGGAACTATTCTGGCCCAATTCTATCCTTCTCATTGGTAACCAGTGCATCCCCTCAACCTTCCTGTAGAAGTCAGAGTGCTGCTCAAATGAAGAATACTCTTCTTAGTGGCCAACAGAGTTTGTCTTGTCTATATCTGTGTGTTCTTATTTTCCAGGAATGTTAGTGGTAAATGTAACATGGAGGAACAAGACATATGTAGGTACACTTCTTGACTGCACACGGCATGACTGGGCACCCCCAAGGTAAGCACTTCTATTTGTTTGGTTTATATTAATCTGAACCACTCTGATCAGTGAACCCTCATACCTTTATCCTGCTAGAGTTGTACACCCAGCTTTTAAAGGACATTATGGTGTAGAGACAAGGGAAAGCACTGTATTCATCTGACCTTCAAGAAGACTAAGTGAATTATGTGTTGAAGTGGTGGTGGTGGGTGAGTTGGGGGAATGGAGAGGAAATCCTACATTAGTCTTTGTCTGGAATTATTAAATCCTGGCTTCTTCCTATAGTCCATAAAGTCTAATTGTGGGTGAACAAACATTCATTGATTGGTTTTTGATGGTAGCTATTTCTTAGAAATTTAAAGTCAAGAACATTTTCAGTTGTATAAACTCTGCTAGACCATATGGGTTTTGCAAGGACCTTTTCAAGTTGCAATTTGACCTTAACATGGACATTACAGTCAATGGCACCTTACAGCTTGTTCCTAATACTAGTACTCAGTTTGCCAGGGCTTGGGGAACCCAAATGTTGGAAGTAATTTACAACTAGTGCGCAAATAGCATCCTAGGAGTTCACCACTTAATCCAGTTCCCATGCATTCACAAGTTCCTTTAGCAAATCATATTCATTGAAAATGGTAGTTATCGTCTGGACAGTTCTTTTAGAAAAATTATCTTAAACCTTCACCTGCCCATTGTTTCCATGAGACAAAGATGAGCAGGAATGTCCCAAGGAGAAGTTGTTTTGTTTTGTTTTGTTTTGTTTTGTTTTTTATACTCTATTTTTTTTCACCAGTATACCAACGAGGAGCAAGGAAAAATATTTTAAAGTTCTTGATTCCATACTGCTTTCTTTTTCTCAAGTGTTGTTATGCTTTACCTAGGGATATGTAGTTATTTATGCCTCCTAGTTTTCAGAGATGCTGGACCAGGTTTCTAGAGGCTTAGTGTATTATAAGACTGTCCTCACACTATTACAGAAGATGCCCTGATAAGAACCAGAAGCAGATGAGCGAAAACCAGTTTGTAAAGTTCCTTATATCCTCCCTTTGTATTTCTGAGAAACTTTTAGAAGGACTTATTTCTACTTTGGGCACGTAAGAATCAGAGACACAGGAGCTGAGTGGGTAGGTGATAATGGAAATAGTAAGTAGCTTCATAGTAGGATTGTTCTGAGGACCCAAAGGAGATATTTGACAAAATTTGCTTTTTTTTTCTGTGATATCTATGGCTCCTACTGTCTTAGAAACAACCTGCTCCAGCTGCCACCTGGAAGGGAGTCAAAACCGTCTTTAGATCTATAAGGGAGCCAACCTTAGCTAAGGGTTTAATTCTAGACAGTGTGTTGAACTCCATGAAAAGCTACTTTAGGGCCAGTCAGAAATGACTTGTAGGTACAAATCTTCAGACATTCAAAGAACTCATGTACTCTTGGCTATCTCTGATGGTTAAAGACCTCTTAAATGGATGAGTGCTTTGTGTCTATGTGTGATGTGTAGGAAAAAAGCATTGGGCTAAAAGTAGAGCTAGATTCTGGTCATAAGTTGCCATTAATCAATGTTGTGACCCTGGGCACTTAGCATGCCTGGCTTTAATTTCCTGGATGATTTCTAAAGTCTTTTCTGAAACTGTGGCTATTACTGCATATAGGAAATGCAAACATGATTGTTCTTTGTCTCATGGAACACACTCTGCATGGCTTTAGAGGTAAAAGTTGGGAAATAATTTACAGCTAGCATGCAGATAGCATCCTAGGAGCTTACCACTTAGTGCAGTTTCCACACAATCAGAAGTTCTTTTAACAAATCATATTCATTAAAAATGATAGTCGCCATCTGGACACTACAGCTAAACTGGTTTGAAGATGTTTTTTCTTCTTAATAATATCCTGTTGTGTTTGTCCTTTGCCAAGGTTCTGTGACTCCCCTACAAGTGACTTGGAAATGCGTAACGGTCGGGGTAGAGGCAAACGCATGCGTCCCAACAGTAACACACCTGTCAACGAGACATCCACAGCCTCCGACAGCAAAGGAACCAGCAGCAGCAGCAAAACCCGGGCAGGGGCCAATAGCAAAGGCCGTCGGGGCAGCCAGAATTCTTCAGAGCATCGCCCACCTGCCAGCAGCACTTCTGAGGATGTCAAGGCCAGCCCTTCCTCAGCTAACAAGCGGAAAAACAAACCCCTTTCAGACATGGAGCTGAATTCTAGCTCGGAGGACTCCAAAGGGAGCAAACGTGTCCGTACGAATTCTATGGGCTCAGCCACTGGCCCCCTTCCTGGGACCAAGGTGGAACCCACTGTTCTGGACAGAAATTGTCCCTCCCCAGTCCTGATTGACTGTCCCCACCCAAACTGCAACAAGAAGTACAAGCACATCAATGGACTTAAGTACCACCAAGCTCATGCCCACACAGATGATGACAGCAAGCCAGAAGCAGATGGAGACAGTGAGTATGGAGAGGAGCCCACCCTCCATGCAGACCTCGGGAGCTGCAACGGTGCATCTGTCGCACAAAAAGGTTCCTTGTCCCCTGCCCGCTCAGCTACCCCCAAAGTTCGCCTTGTAGAGCCCCATAGCCCTTCTCCTTCAAGCAAATTCAGCACAAAAGGCCTCTGTAAGAAAAAGTTGAGTGGGGAAGGGGACACAGATCTCGGGGCCTTATCCAATGATGGCTCTGATGATGGACCCTCAGTAATGGATGAAACAAGCAATGATGCCTTTGATTCTTTGGAAAGGAAATGTATGGAAAAAGAAAAATGTAAAAAACCCTCTAGTTTGAAACCTGAAAAGATTCCTTCCAAGAGCTTAAAGTCAGCCCGGCCCATTGCCCCTGCCATCCCCCCACAGCAAATCTACACCTTCCAGACAGCCACCTTCACGGCAGCAAGCCCAGGCTCCTCCTCAGGCCTGACCACCACAGTGGTCCAAGCCATGCCCAACAGTCCCCAGCTCAAGCCCATTCAGCCAAAGCCCACTGTTATGGGAGAACCTTTCACAGTCAACCCTGCCTTGACTCCAGCCAAGGACAAGAAAAAGAAAGACAAAAAAAAGAAGGAATCCTCCAAGGAACTTGAAAGTCCTCTGACCCCTGGGAAGGTGTGTCGAGCAGAAGAAGGCAAAAGCCCATTCAGGGAATCATCAGGAGATGGGATGAAAATGGAGGGGCTCTTAAATGGCTCGTCAGACCCCCACCAAAGCCGACTGGCTAGCATCAAGGCTGAAGCTGACAAGATCTACAGCTTCACAGACAATGCCCCAAGCCCTTCCATTGGAGGCGGTAGCCGCCTAGATAGCACTACCCCAACCCAACCCCTGACTCCCTTACATGTAGTGACCCAGAATGGAGCTGAAGCCAGCTCAGTCAAAACCAACAGCCCTGCATACTCGGACATCTCTGATGCCGGGGAGGACGGGGAGGGCAAGGTGGACAGTGTCAAATCAAAGGACCCTGAACAGCTGGTTAAGGAAGGGGCTAAGAAAACTGTTTTCCCCCCTCAGCCGCAGAGCAAAGACTCACCGTACTACCAAGGCTTTGAGAGTTACTACTCTCCAAGTTACGCACAGTCCAGCCCAGGGGCTCTGAACCCCAGCGGCCAGGCAGGGGTGGAGAGCCAGGCCCTGAAGACAAAAAAGGATGAGGAGCTGGAGAGCATAGAGGGGAAAGCGAAGAACGACGTCTGTGAGGAGAAGAAAGCCGAGCTGAGCAGTTCCAGCCAGCAGCCTTCTGTCATCCAGCAGCGTCCCAACATGTACATGCAGTCCCTGTACTATAACCAGTACGCCTACGTGCCCCCCTACGGCTACAGCGACCAGAGTTACCACACCCACCTCCTGAGCACCAACACAGCATACCGGCAGCAGTACGAAGAGCAGCAGAAGCGGCAGAGCTTAGAGCAGCAGCCGCGGGGACTGGACAAGAAGGCAGAGCTGGGCCTGAAGGAGCGGGAGGCAGCACTTAAGGAGGAATGGAAGCAAAAACCGTCAATTCCCCCAACTCTCACCAAAGCCCCCAGCCTGACAGACCTCGTGAAGTCAGGGCCCGGCAAAGCCAAGGAGCCAGGGGCTGACGCTGCCAAATCAGTCATCATTCCCAAGTTAGATGACTCTTCAAAACTCCCCAGCCAGGCCCCTGAAGGCCTTAAAGTGAAGCTGAGCGAGGCCAGCCACCTAGGCAAGGAGGCCTCTGAGGCCAAGACGGGCCCCGAGTGTGGCCGACAGGCAGAGGTGGATCCAATACTCTGGTACCGCCAGGTAACTGCTGCCCTGGGAGGAAGTGGAAATACCATTTGATAAACTTTGTCTTCCTCACAAATCAGGGCTGTCCTTATGTAAGGTTTCAACAGAATTGACATTAACAGAAGAGATGTATAGTTTTAGGGATTCTTTACCTTTGTAAACTATTTTAATGTTTTTTAAAAAGCATTTTTACATCCATAAGAAGTGTTTTTCCCATTTGACAAGAGAGGCCCTCGGCTGGGCGCAGTGGTTCACGCCTGTAATCCTAGCACTCTGGAAGGCCGAGGCAGGAAGATCACTTGAGGTTAGGAGTTAGAGACCAGCCTAAGCAAGGGTGTGACCCCGTCTCTACTAAAAATAGAAAAAATTAGCCAGGCATGGTGGCTTACGCCTGTAGTCCCAGCTACTCAGGAGGCTGAGGCAGGAGGATTGGTTGAGCCCGGGAGTTAGAGGTTGCAGGGAGCTATGATGACATCACAGCACTCTAGCCCAGGCAACAGAGTGAGGTCCTATCTCAAAAAAAAGAAAGAAAGGCCCACATAAGTTAGCCAAATTTGTCTAGGGTTGCTTGAGACTTCACTAGCAGAGCTGAGACCTGAACCCAAGTATCTTGATCCTAGTCCAGTGTTTCTTGCACTGCTTAGTTCCTATGGAATGAGTTAATGGTATTATCTCCAGTTTTTAAAGTAGGTTAAAAGTACACTACTCAGTTGCTGAGTTTCCTTAAACTTTATAGGCAGAGTTAGGACCAAGAACTTGGATTGTCACATCTTGTGCTCATGAGATTTAGGAGTATCTTTCCTTCTCTCTTGGTGCCAGAGTTATACCTCCCTTCTTTGACCTGGGTGGCATTTACAGTGTGTTCCACCCCCTGAGGTTGCTCTAAAGAAGTGAAACAACCTAAACATCTTGGAAGGGGGCCTCTTCTATTCTAGCAGTGATTTTCCCAGAATGCTTGTTCTCGCCTATAGAACATCCACTGATAGACTGATGGATTTTCCTTTTCTTTCCCCACATCTTGTTCCCTGGGGGACATGGGGTGGGAGGGTACTTTTTAAGCCAAAGGGACCAGAGTTGGATTATAAACAAGATCAATAGAGGCCAACATCCTACTCTGCCCAGAGTGCCCAGTGTAACTCCTGCTTTAGTGGTTCTACTGGGACCTTGGGCTTGAATTATATCTCTGTCTCGTCTCTACAACACTCAGTCCTTGTCCTGTGCCTGTTGTAGGAGGCAGAACCCCGGATGTGGACGTATGTTTATCCTGCCAAGTACTCAGACATCAAGTCAGAGGATGAGCGGTGGAAAGAGGAGCGGGACCGCAAATTGAAGGAGGAAAGGAGTCGGAGTAAGGACTCTGTCCCCAAGGAAGACGGGAAGGAAAGCACAAGTAGTGACTGCAAGCTGCCCACATCTGAGGAGTCCCGTCTTGGGAGCAAGGAGCCCCGACCAAGCGTACATGTGCCTGTGTCCTCTCCCCTCACCCAGCACCAGTCCTACATCCCCTACATGCACGGCTACTCCTACAGCCAGTCCTATGACCCCAACCACCCCAGCTACCGCGGCATGCCTGCTGTGATGATGCAAAACTACCCAGGTATGGCACCCTAGCGCCAGCCGCTGCTGATTCACTGGGAAGGGAGATGAAGCTCAGACTGCGCATCCCGAGTTTTCACGCTCAGCCCCAAGGCTTAGTGAGGCTCGCTTATATGACAGCCCTTTTTTAAAAGGTGTTATTCTGTGAAGTGACCACTGTAACCCATAGCCCCTTAAATGACCCCTAATTATAGTCTGTTGGATCACTTCTCTCTCCCTTGCTCTAGCTAGAGGTTTACCTCTGTAGTCAGTTTTCATTGATAACTAAAGGCAAAACTCCCTCTCTGCCACTGCCATCTTCCCTCAGCTGAGCTTTTTAAAACATAAATGCTACATTTTGCAGTGTGCTAGGCACTGTGGAGAGTACTAAAAAAGTGAAGAGGTGGGCATGGCGGCTCACACCTGTAATCCCACCTACTTGGGAGGATCACTTGGGGCCAGGAGTTTGAGACCACCTTGGGCAACACAGTGAGACCCTGTCTCTACAAAAAATTTATAAAAAATTAACTATGTATGGTGGCTCACACCTGTAATCCCAGCACTCTGGGAGGCAAAGGTGGGAGGATCATTTGAACCCAGTTCAAGGCTGCAGTGAGCTATGATTACGCCACTGCACTCCGGCCTGAGTGAGAGAGTGAGACTCTGTCTCAAAAACAAATAAGTAAATTTTAAAAAATAACTTAATAGAAAAAAAAAAAAAGTAGAGAAGGCTAGTTCCCTCTACTCAAGGAGCTTACAACTTAATTATAACAAGGGAGACACGTGGAACAAATAAAGTCAAACCAGAACAGTGCATATGTTCAGTTGCAAGATCATGCTCGGCTATCAGTGGGAAGAGCAATTTGAATTCAGATTGGGGGGAAGTCTAGCTAGGTTCAGCTTGGGAATTTAAGCTCTTTATACTGCCGTCGAGTTATTTGTGGAGGGGAGGCACAAAGTAGGAGTTTAAATATTTTTAAACTTGTTAGAGTAAAATGCTCTTATTCAACTCTACTCACTGATTTCTGTTGTCCGAAGAGCCACGTGGGATGCTTCTGGAGTGGAGGGGCAATCTTTAACTCATTCCTTAGAACTCCCAACTTCCTATAGCAGCCTAAATAGTCTTGACATTCTGGTGACATTATTATATGGAGGGAACTAGTCTCTAAATAGGACAAGTAAGCTTTTCAAACAGAGATAGGAAATTATCTTGCCCTTGGGGTGTTCCTTTCTCACTGTCACCCACACCCATATATATAAAAATCATAGTTCCATTTGTTGAGTGCTCTGGGCCAGGCACTGTCCTGTGTGATTTATGCACATTACCTTTTTTAATCTTCCCCATCATCCTATGAAATAAGTATTGGTATCTTCATTTGATGATGAAGAAACTGAAGCTCAAAAAGGTTGTTGATTTCCTCAAGGTTACTCAGCTAGTAAGTCTGAGAGGTGGCGTTTGAGCCCAAGGCTGTCTGACTCCAAATCCCATGATCTTGCCACTTTATCATGTCACCTCTCCAAGATGAATCTCTGAGACTAGTTCAAAAAACCACAGCGGATCTGGAAAATTGACTACAGGAAACAGGGGCATATTCCTAATATCCCTTAGCTAATTTTTCCTGTAGAGCTCAGTAAAGAAAGTACAAGCCAACAGTCTCAGCCCAAAGACACCGTGATGGAAAATATCTCAGCCTGTGCCTAGGAAAGCTGATGCCAAGCTCACTGCAGCAGAGCTTTTTCTACCCCTCCCGTCTGAGCGCTTGATTTCTCCTTCCCCAGGTTCCTACTTGCCTTCCAGCTACTCTTTCTCCCCATATGGCAGCAAGGTCTCGGGTGGTGAGGATGCTGACAAGGCACGAGCCAGCCCCAGTGTCAGTTGTAAATCCAGCTCAGAGTCCAAAGCCTTGGACATCCTGCAGCAGCATGCCAGTCACTACAAGAGCAAGTCTCCCACGGTAAGGGAAGTTCAGTGATGTTATCCAAAGGCCAATAAGGCCAGATCCAGGGTCTGGGAGAAGGCGGGCAAGGTCAGGTCTGGACCGCAGTACAGTTTGGCTGATTTGACATTGGCCTCACCAGGGCATCTTGATTCTTAGGTATCCTGCATTTTTAGGGAGTCATAACGTGGGGCCTTGAGCATTTCACTCTCGTGTGTGTGTGTGTGTGTGTGTGTGTGTGTGTGTGTGTGTGTGTGTGTGTGTGTGTCTCACTATAGTGCTTTTGTGTGTCTGCTTTCCTTTCCAGATAAGTGATAAAACTTCTCAGGAGAGAGATCGGGGAGGCTGTGGGGTGGTTGGGGGTGGTGGCAGCTGTAGCAGCGTTGGGGGAGCAGGAGGGGGTGAACGGAGTGTCGACCGGCCCCGCACCTCCCCTTCCCAGCGCCTGATGTCTACACACCACCACCACCACCACTTGGGGTACTCATTGCTCCCGGCACAGTACAACTTACCCTACGCAGCAGGTAAGCCTGTCTCCTACACCACCCGTTCCTTTTGTCTCCACCCCAGTGGTAATGCCCACAGCGAGGGCCTCCCTCCTTGCCCCAGAGAATCCTTTTTTTTTTTTTGATCGTGTAATCTGTTCAGAGTCCTAGCCTCCTGCAGACAGTCATTAAAGCATGACATTTATTTCTTCCCTTGGAGCTTAGGGACTCTCAAACTCTTCCAGAATATTGGCTTTGATATTCAGAAGAATAAGGAACAGGTGTCCCCACAGCCAAAGAGAAACAAGCAGCTGAAAAATACAGCCTTACTACCCATCCGCAGGCAGTAAATCTGGCTGAATATCAGATTGTTTTCTGTCAGCACCTCAAAACTCAGTGAAACTAGGAATTTAAGGGGAAACGCCCCCCTGTCCCCAGCCAGCTGGTAAGGGAAGTGCATGTGAGTGCCACACTAACCGCTCTCCTGCTCGCTCAGGGCTTTCTTCCACAGCCATTGTTGCCAGCCAGCAAGGCGCAACTCCTTCCCTCTACCCACCCCCCAGGAGGTGAGAATGGTAAGTAACTTTCGTTAATCTGGGGCCACACACAGAGTAGGGAGAGTTGCTACCGGGGTCACAGAATCCCTGTGGAGCCTGGGTGCGGAATAGTTATGTGGGGTTAGTGGTCTGGAAATGGTGGAACCCTGGCCGAGCCTCTTGTACGAGTCTCCTGTGAAGCCATGTGCATCTGAGAGGACCTGTGGAACACAAATGTCCCCTTAGGGACCAGGACTAGCCTCCCCAGCAGTTCATGTTCTTGGAGCGCCACCTTGTGGTTGTGTGACCAGCAGGCTGAGTGCCTGGTTATCTGTCCGTGTTTCCCTTGCAGAACACCAAGTGCCCGGACAAAGTCAGCTTCACGGGCCCAGACTGGCTCACCCAAGGAGGTGCTGGAGGTGCCATTTAGACATCAGTTAAATGGTGTTGATCATCCTGTTTGCCGTCCCCACCACAACTGAAGGCAGACCCTCAGCTGTCGCGCCTCCACCAGACCTCTGGACTCCCTGACCCTCCTTCTTCCGCAGGAGCTGGAGAGCTGGCACTTAGCAAAAATATTTATTCTCTTGGCCACAGCCATGACTGTTGTGGCTTCTGTGGAGATGAAGGCACGGGGGGAAACTAGGGGAACATGGCCTCAGCCCAGAGAAGTCACTGCTCTGTTCCCCAAGCCCCTGGCCCGCTGCCGGAGCAGTACCAACCCACCCCGACAGGGAGGGCGCCCCCACTGGGTAAGGTCTGAAGACAGCACAGCAGCCGTACCCCTCTCACCATCATCACACCGTCACCAGACTCTGCGTCTCCCCAGTGGTTTGCACCCTGGGGACTGGCAGCACGTGAGGAATTAGAATCTCAGGAAAGAAATTGGGGGCTGTTTTCTACGTAATTGTGAAAACAAGGTCTTCAAACGTGGAGACTTCTCCCCTTTTACATGAGCACATATGAACGCTCAGAGCCTAGCCTGAAAGGGAAGACCAAGGCATTTGCCCCACCGTGGCCTTGTGCTGCCTGTCAGGCAGAGGGCAGGGGCTCCAGCACCAGCACGGGGCTCCCAGGGCCCCTGGGAGGCAGCTGGCGCTGGAGCATGAATGGAGTCTGTGAAGTAGAACCTGCATCCCACTAAGTCCTGCTGCTTCTTACCCCCCAACTCCTTGCCCTTTTCTCTTCCCTCCTGACCCCTTGGTGCCTTTCCCAGGGGGTTCCCCACACTGGTCTCACCTCTTTTTCACTGCTTGGCTCTTAAGACTCGGGCAGATAAAATAATATTCCCCGAGCATGGGGAGCCTGCCAGGAGTCTGCCAGGTCACCTTAGGGCAAGGCCCAGAAGGCAGGCCCCAGGAGCACCCAGCAGTTCTTGGAGATGTCCTGTCCATTCAGCCATCTGAGTATCTTCCTCATTTAGGGCCATAAATATATACAGTCCAATTCCTCTAAGTACATGATTTTGTATAGCTCCATCTATATCCTCTGTGTGTGCCAATATAAGCTGTGTTTCTTTGTAACACACTTTTGTTTTGGGGGCGCCTGGCCATGGGAAGTTATTTGTTCTTCAGACCCTGGGTTAACACATCCAAGCCGTTACTCGTCAGAGCAGAGAGTGTACTCAAGGGAGCTGTGCTTTGAGGCAGCAGACATTTCTCTGCTCTCCTTCGACAGGCAGTCTCTCAATTGAAGCTTTATGCTTTTTGCACTGGGAAAGTGATGATGATTTGGTAGCTTTATTGGAGTCATTTCTTCCCCAAGGTGTGGGGAGCTTTAGCTCTTACTTTATTTTTGAGGTATCATCTCTTTGTTCTCCTCCCGCCCATCTTTCTTTGACCCTCTGAATTGAGAGAGATAAAGACTGACAGATACCAGCCTAGAATGGAGAATGGTGTTTGTGACCAGAGTGCCAAAAGTGACAATTTAAGAGCAGGAATTTGGCTCTGACTCAATTTGGAATATGGGAGGTAAGGGACAGTAAGCACAATGCCCAGTAGAGGTTGGTTTCCAAGAACCCTAGAGCCCTACAAATAAGTAGGCTTAGGGTCATATGCCCACAAGGAGCCCCTCTGACCTACAGACCTTTCCCCTAAGTTTCCATGTCCTTGTTTTTGTTCAAGTTGAGTTTTGAGGCCTCCCTAAAAACCCATTGTTTTAGACCCTTGGCAGCCCTGCAAGCAGCCTCCCTCATACCCATCCTTCCCTCTGCCTCCTGCTGCCCCCATGGGCAGTGCTCTGAGCAGTGACTTCCCTGTCATCCATGGAAGTAGCTGGTGTGAATTTCACCCCACCTAACCTGGGTCACCCTTACCGAGAGGGTGACTGAATTTCAGCCTGATTATGCCCTCCTGGGCTCCTGTCGGGTAGAGCCAAGGGCCCACCTCTGTTCCTGTTTGTTTTGAAATACTGTTGTGTGTTTTGTATCTGTGGCGCTGCCTACAGCGTACTCTGTACATATTGTAAAGAAACCATTGGAGTAATTTTCTTTCTCACTGGGCAGGCGCGGCCTGCATTCCTGCCCCTTGCACTTGGTTCTGTAACAGAGAGGAGGAACTTCTGTCTTAGCCGGGCAGCCCTGGGTTCTGCAGGAGGGTGCAGCTTTTTCTTTTCGTTTTTTTTTTTTCTTTTTTTCCTCAAAAAAGCACTTGGCTCTTTGGTTCTTATATCCATATCTCCCTTGAAGAGTAGGAGCTGCCCAGAAGAGCAGGCAAACACAGCAATGGCAGAGTGGCACTGCCTTCTCCTGGTCCCCGCTCCTTGCTGGGTCCAGTCTTCCTTCCCTGAAATAACATGAAGCAGCAGCAGTGGAGCCCCTTGACAAGTGCTGAGAACCATTTGCTCTCCACCTCCAGCCCCTCTGCATGGAAGGAGAAACATAGGTGGGCACTACCTGTGGGACCCATAACCTGGTTGGGGGGATGAGACCCTCAGCAAGGCTCGCCACCCCACAGGCAAAGGCTGGAGGCGTTTGCTGCTCAGGGCCCAGACGACCAGACCAAGCCGTCTCTGAGGCTCCTGCCTCACTCACTGGGCGCCCCACAGAGGCTAAGGGGAAGAAGAGCCTCATCCCCAGGTAGGACAGCCAGGGCATGGAGAGCTCTCTTTAGGATTCATGTCTCCTTTTTCCTTATTTTAAGGTGTGCCAGTCCCCTTTATCCCCTTTTCCTGCCTTGTACATGTATGTGTACATGTATGAAATTTTCTTCTCTTTCCCCACTCTTTCCACACATCTCAAGGTCAAAGAACCACACGCAGAAGGGTAAGAGGGCACCCTATAAAATGAAATGATTTCTTGAATCTCTTCTCTCCAAGTTCCAAGGGGCTGTGGGAGGATTTAGCTTAGGAAGTTGGGATCTAAGACTGCAGAAGGGCTAGAGAATAATACTGTATACAGGCTTTGAGGCCACTCATGGCACTTACTATCCCATAAACCCTATCGCCATCCCGTTGTCTACTCTGATGCCCCCGAGACTCAACTGGGCAGCTAGTTGGCCCCATAATTCTGGGCCTTTGTTGTTTGTTTTATTACTAGGGCATCCCAGGAAGCTTTCCAGTGATCCCCTACCATAGGCCCCTCCTGGGATCAAGCCCCTCCCAGGCCCTGTCCCCAGCCCCTCCTGCCCCAGCCCACCCGCTTGCCTTGGTGCTCAGCCCCCCGCATTGGGAGCAGGTTGGGGCGAGCTGGAGGCCCGGGCTGGAGGGGCAGTGTTGCTGTTCATAGCTTTTGTTCCTTTGGCGTTGCTCTGTTGGATTTAATTTCAGTCTTCCTGATTCTTCCCTTCTGTAAAGTGTACATTACCAAGTTCCTTGTTTTTTTATATATATATATAAATATATATATATATACAAACTGTACTCTTTTTGCCTTTGTACATTCAGGCAAGAAGAGAAAATAAATCTTTTTAAGAGACAATCACAAATCTGTGAGGGCTGCTGGTTATTTCTCCTGGAGTTTGCTGCTGAGCTGCCTCCTCCTCCTTCCCAACTTTTCTGTTCTCCCCCAGCTTTCCTGATCCTCCCAGGCCTGCTCCGTACGCATCCTCAGCTTCACAAACTTCCCCGGCTGGCGGCAAGCTGTCGAATCCCGTGTCCAGACTACCTGCCCTGTAGCCCTTTTCTGCCCAGCACTGTTTACCGGCTTGGCCGCTGGCTTAGCCCAGGAGCTTTGTCCTGCGCCCTGGCCTCTCCTCTCTTCACCCTTAGATCCTGTTCACCGAAGTGGCTTTGGACCCTTGGGTGCTCTGTACACTCACCTGTGAAACTATGCAGCTGGGAGCTCTCTGCCTAAGAGTTTGCACTATTTAAACCTGCCTGGGAGTTAGGACGGATGGTTTGAGGAATGAGTGGGAAACTTCCCCCAATATTGCCCCCACATGCCAGCCTGCAGAGGGCTCCGACCCAGAGCCCAGAGGATCCTTCCTGGTTGGACTCCTGTGGCTGCCCCATCAGAACCAGGGCTAAGGGTTTATGGGTCAGGAGCATTTGATCAGAATTTCAAAGGGTGGTACATTCTGAAATAGCCCAACCAAACCATTGTTTGGCCTCTTTCTCCTTTTCTCCTCCTTTTTTTCCCTTTCTCTCTACTTCTTCTTCTTAATTGGCTTTGGAATTGAAATATATTTTTAAATTATTTGTTGTATTTATTGAATAAAGTTTTTAATGTCCCTGTTCTTAAATTTAGACTTAGTTCGCCTTTCACATCTATCTCCACTATCCCCCCATATTCTACTTTCTAAATTGCTTTTTTAACTGGAGTGCAGTCTTCGGGTACCTTATTTCTTTCCCATCTGTGGCCTTCAATAGCAAAAGTTTTTTTGAAAAGGAAATCTTGACTGGGTGCCTGGGTTTCCAATTCAGCCCTTCTAACTCTGACTGTATTGAGGAGGAACCACCGATAGATGGCAGCAGAACTCAGGCATGTTTCCCCCCCCACCCACTCTGCTAGCCTGGGGGAAAGTAAAGGACTAAGTTTTGCCTGGGTTCTTTATCCCTCTCTTGCAGATGCCTTGGGTTTGAGTTTCATGTCTGAATCCTAAACTGTCTACGGCCTTTAGGCTGCCTCTAGGAGTTATCTGCTCAGTGGGAGACATGGTCAAGGCCTGCTGATTTCAGCTGAATGTCTCTAGTTCCAAACTTGCTGTAATAACACTTGTGGGGGGTGGGGGTATGGGGCGCACGTCTTTTAATGAATACCAGGTGGAGTCCAAGGTTAATGACTTGACTCAAGAGTAAAAACACAGGTAAGCTCCATGAAGAACAATGTGAAAATGGGCCAAAGACCTGTAGCAAAACTAGACTGCCACAGCTCAGCAGTAGACAGTTGTGAAGCTGTACCAAGTAGAACATGCCCTGCAATTGGAAAAACAGAAGCAAAAGGGGAAAAAAATGCTAGTAAGCCCTGGAGAAATTAAAAAAGAAAACCGAGATAAAGAGGATTCTAGCCCCCTGTGGTGCCACTGACAGCCTATTCATCAGGTGCAGGGGCCTGGAAGCCACATCTTAGGCCACTGGGCTCCAAAAGGAGAAAAGGAGGGAAGGTGTACGCTGCCTGCAAAGCCCTCAGGAATGGAAATGTCAAGCAGCTCCATGCAAAAGCCAGAAGAGAGTTTCAGGACCCAGCCTTCCATATAAGAGCCAGGAACAGCTTGGATCCTGGGTTCGGCCTGTCTTCTAGATGAAGCTGATGTGTACAAACCTGTCTCTCCAGGGGGTTCTGGCAGTGTGTTTGAGACGCCTAGCAACCCTACATTTCACAGTGTAATGCGGCCCCAGAGACTTTGGCCAGTTTATGTGCCCTGCTACGCTGCAGCTTTTTTCCTAAGCAGCATATACCACAGCCCTATTTGGTTAGGCTCTTGACTCACAACAGTAGTGGTAGGAGGTTGGTCCTCATACAGGAATAAAGAACAGACCAACCACAACTTTAAATCAGTTTATTGACACAGTAACACAACACACTTGCCTCCCTGATATCCCCCATCCCCTCACCCAGTCTAGCTCTCTTCCCCTTCCTCTCCCCCTTAGAACAAGCTGTTCAGTGACAGTAGTCCCACCCCTAGGCCTGCGGAGCAGGGTCTCAGACACTACTTAGAACCTGTTAGGGGAGGCAGTAAGCGCTATACTCAGCCAGCCGGAGGCATCCAGTCCCCAAGAACAGATTCCCCCACAGTTCCCAGGCCCTGAGTTGCTACTCCTCTTCCTCTTTGCGACCCTAGGAAGGAGACCTTGGGGCCTGGGCCTGCAGTCAGGAGCCAAGAACTCCTGGTGGTGACTTGCGAGTTAAGAGTTTGGCTAGTGTTTTTTAAGGCCCAGGCACCCCCATAAAAAGCCCTGGTGGTGGGAGTAAACTTCAATGCCCCTATTTAAAATGCACTGACAACATTAAACAGATTAAGCCAGCTTAACCAAATGCCAGAATAACAAACACTAAGCTGTAAAGAAGGAGGGGTCAGACCTGCTTACTCCAGGCCAGACAAATGCACACAGAGAAGCCCAGGTAGAATGTCAGAAAACAACTCAAGGACACTGCCCAGGGACTGAGAAGCCTACACTCAGGAGCCCCTGGGGTGACAGGAAGCAAAGAAAGAAAATACACAAGTCTTAATAACCAAAACAGAAAGCCCAACAGCAGGGGAGCTTGAGCCTGACAATGCTGCCCACCAGCCCTCCAGGCCGTGCCCCTGGACCCAGACAGTCCCTCCCCCTCTAGGCAATGTCCTCCCCTAGGCTAGATAGAGCACATCACACAGCGCAGTTTAAAAAGCTTCTAATGCCAGTTCATAAACATCTTCATTTACTATTGGTGATTACATGTGAATAATATGTTTATACTGTTCTTTATGGAAAACAATTTCAACGAGTCAACTCCGAGAACACAATAGGCAACCCTCACCCTGAGCCCCTCAGCGTCCTTCCCTAGACAGCAAGGGGCCCTCTCCTCTGTCCCAGGGCTGCCTAACTCCCCCTCTTCCCCCACTGTGGCTCTTGGGCAAAGCATCCTCTACGACCATTAGTCCTCATCGGACAAGTTCTGGTCCAGGGGGTAAACCATGAACATCACATCTGGCCGAGAGGGGACACAGGGATGGCCTGGACGTACAATCTCGAAGCCCAAGAAGCTGAAGGTCTTCAGGAGTGGAGCTGCAGAAGATAAAGTGTAAAAAAGATTGTGATGAGAAACACAAGGGTAGGCTCCAATCAAGGGAAAATCCCAAAGGTGGAACAAACACGCAGTGGTCCTTTTCTCACCCTTTGGGCACTCAGCCTCCCCCATGACTTTCCAGGGTTTGTGAGGCAAACTCAGGAGTCCTTCCTCATCATATAGGAGCTCCCTTTTCTCCTCCCCAGTCCCCCATTGTCTGGGCTGTAAGGTCACAGGCTGCTCTGACCCCTCACCTCTGTCTTCCCGGCCCTTCCTGAAGCAGATGAAGACATAGTTCACTTTCATCTTCTCTTCGGCAAACTCTAGCAGTGCTAACAATCTGCAAGAAGCAAAGAAACTACTCAGGCCCATCACCACCCTCGCTGTATCTACCTCCCATCTAGCCCCCCTCCCCCAACCCCCCAAGAAGCTTTTCTGAGGCTTACAGCCAGCAGTACAAATACAGAAGCTCCAGGGAGAAGGTTCCTGGGGTCAGGGGGAAAAAAAGCTACAGCCCCTGGGAAAAATGTGAGTGAATTAGCTCTTCCTATAACAGAAGTTCTTCATCTGAAAGTAACAATACCCATCTTAACTAATGCTGTTCACAGATAAGAGTTTAGGGCCGAGAAAGAGAACTTAGTTCTTCAGGGGCCCCCAGACTGCCAAGTCTGATAAGATCACCGGCCACTGGGAGGAACACTCTGGGCTCTAACACTGCCTGAAAGGATTTCCTCAAGAGGTTGGGGCCACTCAAGAGAACTCTGTCCTCAGGACTTCTTATATACCTGGCTGCTTGGAGGGTCTTGCCCAATCCAATGAAATCCCCCTCTATCTCTGAGCTTCTGGCCTTTTGAACTGCACCATTGTACGGTGGCTCAAGAGGGATTTAGTATCTGCTGGAAAATGAACCATGGGGCGGATTAACTGGCAGGCATGTGGTTAATGTGATAATGATCTGCTTTAATTATAACCCAGAGCAAGCCTGTTTTACTGGCTAAAAATAACCTGTTACAAAACGGTATCTGCTTGGGAAGTCTAGAGCTAGGAGAGAAAGCACAGACTCTCCTGCAATTCTGTTATTCCCGATAAACGTATACTCTTCTCTTGGAATGGGACCTCCTTCCCCATTTGTTCCTTTCCTTTCCCAGCCTGGGCTCCTTACCCTTCTTTGCTCCCATCAGCTAATAATCCATCTGGGATTTCTACAAACAGGCTCTGGCTGGACAGGACTGCATCCCAGGAAGAGACCTTCACCTCGGTGACCTCATACTGGAAGTGGACAATGTGAGGTTTTCCATCATTCACAGGGAGGTCCTGGGTCACAGTGAGCTTCTCGTCCTGGGAAGGAAAGCAAGGCAGAGGACCAGGTCACTACTTTTCTGACCATATCACTGGCTTCTAATCTAGGTTGTCCTGGGAGTCCTGTTGGGTCAATCTCAGGGTAGCACGGGATAGAGGGCAGGCTGAAGATGCTGGTTAAACAGAGCCCTCACTCACTGGGCACTAAGACCAGCTGATCGTGGAAAACCCAGTATGATGTGAAGGGAAATATTTACCAAGTGTCCACTAGGTGCCAAGCACTATGCCAGGTACTGTCAATCATCATGACAAGCACTTGAGATGGGCATTAATATCTCCATTTTAAATCTGAGATCTAAGGCCCAGAACAATTGAGCAAGTGACCCAAGGCTCCAAAGGTAGTAAATGGCAGAGCTGAGATTCAAACCCAGCTCTCCCTGATTCAAAAACCCATGCTTTTCCCCCAACACCATGTTCTTTTCCTTCCCTCTCTTAAAGGGAAACATCAAAAACAAATGAAAGCTGGGTGCAGTGGCTCATGCCTGTAATCCTAGCATTTTGGGAGGCTGAGGCAGGGGATCACTTGAGCTCAGGAGTTCGAGGCTGCAGCGAGCTATGATTGCACCACTGCACTCCAGCCTGGGTGACAGAGCAAAAAAACAACAAAACAACTCACAAAAGGGTATGTGTAAGGGTTTGTCTGGGGCCCTGATCAATCAAAGCCTGCTTCCAGGTGGACTGTAGGTGCCATGTTATCTCCCCTGGGCACAATCTCAAGAGACCAGAACTCAGCTGCCGGGCTAACTCTTCCATCTCAGTCTTAGGGAGGAGCTAAACCAATGTCTGGGCTTCAATCACAGCAATTAAAAGGCAGCAAATGCTGCTGATATCCTCCCTCTAATATTGCCAAAAAGCCACACAACAGCCTCAGTTGCAAGAGTCCTTCCCAGTCCCCCTTACTGGCCTGGCCCAAGAGTCAGAAGACTAAAGAAAGTGATTATTACCCTTGAGCAGGAGCTCAGTGGAGTCTGAGAAGGCTCTGTCCCAAGCCTTCCATTCCAGTGTCCTCCTTACCTTATATATTAGAGCTGAGAGAGAAGGATCCCTGCCGCCCCCTCGCCCACCGGGGATCTTCGACAGTGGGTGAGGGGCATCAGGAGCACCACAGAGGCCCCGGAACAATGTGCCTGCAGCACTGGAGCTGGGGACAGTTACTCAAAGGCAAAATACTACTGCAAGAGACAGAGAAGGTGAGACAGTTAACACCAAGACCTGAAGATTTAACTCAGCCCCACTCCAAACCCTGCCCTGCTTCTCCCTAAACAAGTGTTCTATGTCTATACCACTGCCTCAGTCCTTTAGGCTTTAGCTTCTAGAACTACTGCTCTCTCGAAGGAAACCCTCCATCCTATAGAGGCATAGGGAGTCCCAGAGGGCCAAGGGAGTCCAGCTGGGTATGTGTGACCAGAGTAGCACCTACCAAACATCTTGAAACAAATCTCTGTGGCACTGGCAGTCCTAGGAAGGAACCAGAACCTGGCTTGCCCACTAGGCCTCGAGCCCTGTGCTCCCCTCCAGTCTGTTTCCTTACCCCATCAGTGCCTCAGCAACCTACGTGGCAGTCACAAAGCCTACACAGTCATGTCAGGCTGCAGAGGAGAGGCATGTGGGCCTCAGGAAGTCATGTGGACCAGGTACGGTGTCCCTGAGGAATTCCTAAAGCTACTTCCCCAATGAGGGCCCCGTGCCCCTTCTAAGCAAAGGAACTGGAACTCACCTACCCAAATCCCTCTAGGGTTAAGAAGGAAACTAAATCCAAGGATTGGACTCCCAGAGCAGAGGTGCACTATAGTACACAGACTATTATGGTTTCTGATTTTGTCCCTGGTGTGCCAGCAAACACTAGGCCTCCTCGCCCTTATTTGCTGTTCCCTTCATGACCTGAGCATGGTAGTTCAGGTAATACTGATGTGGTCGGAGCAGACACTCAGATGGAGGGCTGGGAGCTGTGACCCGAGTAAGGCAGTCAAAAATCAGATGGATTACAGAGGGCGAAAGGCTCCTAAAAGAGTACCTGTCACCTCCAGGTGTGTGCTCTGACTAGCCACCACAATTTTCAGATGGACCCAACAGGGCTCCAGATATGCTCCACTGCCTTCTTTGAATCCTATTTAGTGGCTCCTTAGGCTGAAATGTAGCTCATTCCCTGGGCCAAGGACAAGTGAAGCAGGGAAAGAGGTAAATTGTCTGTGCATGTACACCATGACTCAGCAAGAGGCCTGTCCCGTAGCCACAACACACCAGCCTCAGGGCAGCTGGAATGCAGTGGATACATACTTGGGGGAGGGAGGGGGTGGCAGTGGGGTGCTGGAGTCAGCTCACACCACTGTGCACATCTCTCCCCAACTATGTGTTTAAGGATGTCATATTGGTAGCTTGAATCAGCCCCAAGTGGGGAGTATTTACACTACAGAAATCAGCAAATGCCTTAAATCAGGCTTTGGGGTTTTTTGTTTTTTCTTGAAAACCAGTTGTAAAATGGTAGGAGGTAATTATTCTTCACACTGTCTTTTGCTTTATATAGCATGGTATGACAATTTTGGGCTCTTCTAAGTGAAAAGGAACAGAACTGAATTCACACCTAACATGGCAATGGCACAATAACCAAAGACCCTCACTATTAGCTGACTTGTATTAGCATTCCAACTGAGACATCAAGTCCAAACCCATCACTGCTCAGCTCCTAGGTTCTGTTCTCTCAAAGATTTCAACTGGGGGCCTACAAGTATACTTGGAAATTTCACTGAGAAATGGAGTCCCCAGGGAAGTGTCTGTGGGCCAGGAGCAGCATCAACATCTACGAGTGATAACGACATGTCCCAAGTCCCAAGTCCTACCTCCTCTGGAAAACCTTAGGGCATCCTCATCTCCTCCACTCTTGGCCTCACCAACAACTGCTAACAGAGAGGTCATGACAGAGGACCATGCTACCGAATGTCTCCAAGGTCAGGAGTTATTTTCTGCTACGGACAATGAGCTATTATGATTCACTCTTCCAATGTGTAAAGGGGCAAAATAATAGTATCCAGACTAGAAAAAACAAAGGTGGGAGGGTTTCCCCAAGCAAAGGCACACACACCCCACATGGTATGATTCCCTTCTCATTCCCCATTGACCACTTCTGGCCTGTGTTGAGGTTCCTGCAGGGGCACCAGGCAGGCTGGACCTCTGGTGCAGAAGTTGGCTTACTTCTGTTGGCCAATGGAGCTATCCAAGAATTGAGCAAACCCCCTCTGGGATAAACAAATGAGATGTCACCTTGTATACAAGAACTAACTGGGTTCACAAAATAACCAGATCACCAGGGCCCTTGCATTTCTGGTGCCAGAATCCTACTCCAAAAGAATTATTCCTCAAATGACTTTTCAATGAGTGAGCTACATTCAACCTCTGCCCTGCATTCCAACCACCATCTTGATTCTTAGCTTATTTTTACTTGCAAATGGCAGAAGCAATGGGGCACTGAAAAGATGAGAATAAAGTGTGGGGGGGGGCGGGGTTAGACCTGAATTCCCTTTGTCTTCCTAGAAATAATCCTTGGAGCCTGCCCTTTGTCCACCACTAATCTATGAGTTTAGTGATATTTTATTTAGTGATTTTTACTTCTTTCTTTAAGCAAGTCAAATTTAGCAATGGGGCTTATGATATTTCTGGTTTCCTGATCTCTCTCCTCTTCAAATAAATCCAAGTATACACCATGGTAACAAATCATTTACTTCCCCCCTCTCACACACAAGGATCCTGGAGACTCTTAGCTACTCCCCCATAAATTCTGCACAAGAAAGCAAGTGTGTGCCCGGACACAGTGGCTCACACCCATAATCCTAGCACTTTGGGAGGCTGAGGCGGGAGGATTGCTTGAGGCCAAGAGTTAGAGACCAGCCTGAGCAAGAATAGACCCATCTCTACAAAAAATACAAAAAGTAGCTGGGCATGGTAGTGCATGCCTATAGTCCCAGCTACTTAGGAGGCTGAAGCAGGACAATCGCTTGAGCCCAGAGTTCCAGGTTGCAGTGAACTATGATGATGCCACTGCACTGTACCCTGGGTGACAGAGTGAAACCCTGTCTCAAGAAACGTTGGGGGGGGGGAGTGTTTCAGGTCCCGAGAAACAGCTAGGGTCTGGGATAAGCTTAGATGACAGCAAATCACAATAATTATCTTCATCATTTACATAAAGCATCTGCTATTAGTTACTTGCTGTGAATGGCCAATTGCTTGTCTTCTAAAAAAATCTGATTGTCATTTCTGAAGTGAAAAGAGAAGTGGAATGGATACATATGTGGTAGTTAAAGAAATTAAGAGACATGAAATTGCCCAGCCATGGCCTTCTCTTCTAATGATGGCTTTAGTGTTCAAATGGTATTGTGGCAAGATATGCCACCAACTTTATTAGGAACAGTGAATCCTGGAAGAATTTAAGCACAAGAGAAAATGGCATCTAAACACAAGTCTTCCTGTTATTAATACAAGATCCAAACTGGGTTAGGTTTCACATTCAGTTTAGTCTTGTTTCTAACCAGCTCTGATGCCACATCCTGGTGATTCCACTGGGGAGCAGGCATGGTTTAATCTCTACCATTAAAAGGATGATTTAAGCAGCTCAGTCCAAAGGCTGAAAAGATCAGGCTGATTAAAGAGAATCAAATGTTTCAGATTGAACCCAAACATCCAGCTGGGCCGGTCCTGCTTTTGGAGAAGAAAAAAACATACCATGCTGGAAATGAGGGTGTCAGGTATCCAGCATACAAGGCAATTCGGAAGAGAGATGGCAGATTAGAGCTGATCTGTTAGTGTCTTTTATTTTCTCAGTTGTTATAGGACATGCCCTTGGAAACACCCCTCAGGATACATATGAATATCACATCCTGCTGCCTCTAATTTAAAGTGTCTGTGAAACTGTTGTCTGAAATGCCCTTAGCAGGTTATAATTTCATACACTGGCTACATACAGACAGGCAGCATATGCAGATGTATTCCTGGGAAATGTTGACCATAAATCAAATTTTTGTAATTCAAATCTTATTTTTAAATCTTTAGGGTACTTATTATTTGAAAGAATTAACCTTAAATCTCTTGATAAAGTAAAGGATCTTCTGTTAAAGAATCACTTCCAACTGACTTTATGTCAATTTTGATTTACATATACTTGGCCCTCCATATCCACTGGTTCCGTATCCATGAATTCAACCAACCATGGATCAAAAATATTCACAAAAAAAATAAAACAAATGAAAAATATAGTATAACAACTATTTACATAGCATTTACATTGTATTAGGTATTACAGGTAATTTAGGGATGATTTAAAGTATATGGGAGGGGCCGAGGACAGTGGCTCAGGCCTATAATCCTAGCACTCTGGGAGGCTGAGGCGGGCAGATTGTTTGAGCTCAGGAGTTCGGCACCAGCCTAAGCAAGAGAGAGACCCCATCTCTACTAAAAAAATAGAAAATTAGCCGGGCATGGTGGCGCTTGCCTGTAGTCCCAGCTACTCAGGAGGCTGAGGCAGTAGGATTGCTTGAGCCCAGGAGTTTGAGGTTGCTGTGAACAAGGCTGATGCCATGGCACTCTAGCCAGGGCAACAGAGTGAGACTCTGTCTCAAATAAATAAATAAATAAATAGTATATGGGAGGATATGCATAGGTTACGTGCACATACTACACAATTTTATATAACAGACTTGAGCATCCTTGGATATTGGTAAGGGGGAGTCCTGAAACCAATCCCCCATAGATACCAAGGGATGACTGTACTGAGTTTGCTCTCTGTTACACAGAGAAGAGATTTAATATAAAAGTAATTGTATGGCTAACTTCCATTTAGCTACATCTAACAAATACTTGAATTCAAATTCTCCTTGATATACTTTTTTTTTTTTCCTATTCACTTACTCTCCTACTTTCCTGCTGAATCCTTGATATACTTTTGATCATGTTTCACTTGAATCAGTGGCCTCCTTAGCTCATTCAAGTCTGCGCCCTTTCTCTCTGGTTTCTACTACCTGCCAGAGGCAGTCAGATGGCTTCGGTATTACCTACCTTTTGGTATCAAATGAAGACACAAAAACCACATTCTCAGTATTCTACATTCATTTCCCTCTTTGAACCTCTTCTGACCCATTCAGGTCTCAGGCCATACCTCATAGAACACCCAGGGTGCCCTCACTTCCCCCACACGGTCTGCTTTTACTCTAGACTAGGAATGTCTCAGATGACTAATCCCTACACAAAGGGAGACCAATCCAGGGCTGCCATCACAATCACACTTAGCAAAAAAGAAATAGGAAGAAAGGTGGGAGGTTATGGCCACCTCCAGTCTAGTGTGACCAGAGGCTGATTTCCGGCTGCCAATTCCCCTTCCATCTGAGAAAAGGGTCCTGGGCAGAAGCCAGGCATAAATCATTTCACTAGGGCTGCTCGGCATTCCAAAGGGTGTCTTCTTGCTGAGCACGATTATAAAGAAAATGACATCACCACTCTGAATCACAGGCTGAAAGCAAAATTGGGTTTTGGTTGATTTTTCACAGAAACACACTTAAGCTGGTAGCTGGAATATCTGTGCCTCTGAGGTTTGCTTATCTATCAGTCAGCTGATACTGGTACCACTTCTGCCAAAGGTAAGCACAACCACATATGCCACCAGAGGTGACTGGATAGCTAGGTAATTAAGCTTTAAAATAAGATTTCACTTTTACATATTGAGTACCTTAATCTAGTTTGTATAGTAAGCTCATCACACAGGTCCAGCCTCCCTTCCCAAGACAGAATTACATCATTGTTTATATAGTATTAAAGGCTTAGGAAATTTTCTTAAGGCTTGTCTTACACAAAGCATTTTTTGCTGCTGCGACAGCTACTACTACTAACAGGATACTCCCTGTTTTGTTCACTTCGAGTAACAAAATTCTTGCTCACCTACTAGGCCATTTCTGGTCTATAGCTTTCAATTAGGCTTCACAGCCTTCTGAATCATGACACCAACTTGAATCAACACTGCATACTGTTTCAAAAAGGGATGAATTACTCTTTTTTTTTTCTAGAAATGCACATTTGTAACATCCCTCTACCCCACTCCTCAGTCCCCTTTTTGTATTTCTGAGCATCTCTGAGGCTAAATTTGGATTTCTTGGCAGAGTGAGGAATTGCTATTATTAGTCCACACTGCTTTCTGAAGCATACCTCCAATTTGGGGGGATTCCTGACTATACTAGGAGTCTTTCTCTCCCTTTCTCTCTCTGTAGGATGACCTTGAAGGCACATCATAGGAAAACTGACTCTCCTTACCACCCTACACCCAACAAGCCATATTTCCAATAAATAGGAATAACCAAAACCAAACTCTTTAGGAAGAGACAGAAATTCTATTACCCAAGAAACCACTTGGTTAAGATGCTCAGGGTAGCTCTGATTTGCTCTTATGCCCTGCCCCCGCCCCCACTCCCACCAAAAAAACACCCCACCTGTGGAACCAAATGTGTCTCCTTAAAACCCATGAACACATACATTGATTGTGACTACCAAGCCTGGGCTAGCTCTTCGCTACATACTGTACCGTTATTAGCTATGAAGCAAGCCCTAGACAGATACTGTCTCCCTACCCCCGCAAACACAGGCAGAAAAAGACCATGAAGCTTGCTTTCCTTGGATTTAAACCTTATGTTCAAAAAACATAATAAAGGTGCTTGTACTTGTGTTGTCTTCTCTCCCCCACCATCAGGAATTTTGACATTTTGGAGGTACCAATCAGAACAAAACTGGAAAGGAAAGGCCTTGTTTTCAAAACATACTGCCAGCTCCTCTGCAACTATTTCTTCCAGGAAACCAAGCCTCCACCTCCTGAGTTTTTCACTGGAGCCAGGGAAGCTGAAAATCCCATCCCCCACCCAATGGGAGCTAAACTCTCAGCCAGCCTCACCACCCCCCCCACTCCGGATACAAAACACCAAGAACTCTGACTGGGAAGAACATCCGGCTCTTATCGAATCCTTGGTTAGGGCTCTACCAGGATTCCTTTTAGAAAGTCAGGGACAGGCCAGAGGAAGCTGGGAAACATGCTATGGAAACAGGATTGCCATAACTCAAAGAAACCAGACACCCTGCACACACCACCCCACCCCCAGGCCAAAGTGGAGGAGCCTGATCCAAGACCTAGCTGTTGCCCAGGCCCTGGCAGCCAGTTGGCTCCTCTCTCCACCTGCCTTTCATACAGTCGAGCCCCTCAAATTACCAACACAATAAGCCAGGGCACTGGAAACAAGCAAGCCTGTTTTGCCACTTAGGAAGCTGGAAGGAATCTTCAAGTTAAGCCAACCCAACCCCCTCTATTTACATGTAAGCACACAGGCTAAGCCAGAACTAGAATCGGGTCTTTCCATCTCACAGTGAAGACCCTTACATGTTCAACCCACGTGCTCAACTCTCAGGGCTCAGCCTGAAAAAGACTTGGCATTTAGACCAGCTCAGTCCAGAGGTCTCCAGAGAAGAAATGCTGAGACTATCCCACCTTCCAACAGCCACTGCAGAGACACAAACTTAAGAACAGAAATCCACCTCACATACCCCTTGAGTGGGTTTTGTTGCAGATTCCTCTTCTTCCCCCACCCCTGCACTTCATCCTGCCCTCTCATGCCTGCCACCAATCCTCAGCACACACAGCCTTCTTCACCACAGTAACACCTTTTGCAGCCAGCACTATCCAAGCACAAATCCACCTCCACTTCCTCAGCTCCAGAGGGGCTGAGTTAGAGAAGATGGAATAAAGGAGGTAATGCAAAGGGGGATAGACATGGAGTCTCAGAAAAGGAAAATCGAACAGTGGAATGGGACTGTAGATAAAGAGGGCTTGGGAGGCAGGGATAATGGGTCAAGTAAGACCATAACAAACCAGAAAATGGGGGGTGAGTTTTCTTTCTGCATGCAGGGAAGAAACGGGCATGGGAGACTAGACAAGAGTCTGAGACTTGAGGGAAGAAAATGGCTAATAGCTGTGAACTGAGTACCTGGAGAATTTCAGAGGCTGTTGTAGGGATCTTGGGAACTTCTGGATAGTACCTGAGAGAGAAAGACTAAGAAATCCCTGAAGATGATTAGGCCCTTGTCAGTGAAGAAAGAGCTGACACCCACTAACGGAATATGATGGGAAAGACTGAGGCCTTCTTGGGGAAAGGAGGCAGTGTTTTTCAAGCCTGGATGAACATTATAAAGAATTACCTGGGGAGCTTTAAAAATATATGTTAACAACCAGGCCACCTAGAGCAATTAAACCAATCTTTGAAGGTGGGGCCCAGGTAATTGATTTTTCAAGTGTGGAGCCAGGATTAAGAAACACTGAGATACAAGAAAAGGTGAATATTTAAGGATGGTGCTGCTAAACAAGGGGGAAAGTTAAGAGATCATTTTAGTGAGAAGGGAGCCCAAGTTTGAGAACCTCGTGTGGCAGTTACAGCCCTATGTAAAGAAAAGCAATAAGGAAGGCTATGTTTGTAAGAGGAACTAAAGTCTAGTTCTGGACAGACCATGACACAATTTAAAGAAGATTTACAAGGAAAGGGTCTGTAAAATAATGAGGTCCAAGTGAGGGACAGAGGCCATAGGGCTAAATCTGGGGGGAAAAGGCCTGGTGTGGGGAAGTAATGAGCTTCAGACATGTTTTGGAGGGGACAGTAACAAGTTTAGGGGAAAAATGAAGAGAATTAGGTTTAAACTGTAAACGGAAGCCATTCTCATGTATAAAGAGCAACTGGGGTTAAAAATTGTGGGGAATCAGGAAATTATGGAACCGTCAGAGAAGAGTGTTTGGGGCAGAAATACGGGCTATCTTTGAGGGAGAGATGGGTGAAAAGAGCTGCCTTGGAGAAAAAGAGTTTCGTAGAGAAAGGAAAACTGAGCAACTAATTCTGCCTAGTTTGGGCAGGGGGAAGGATATACGATGCAAGTTTAGAAAACCACTGGTGCTCAGTTTTAGAAAGATGTGCAGCCTTTCTCTCTAATTAATGGGGGAAGACAGGGGTCAGGTTTTGAGGGGAGAAACTGCGAAGGCCCAGTGTCCAGAATACAGAGCCTGATTTGAAGGCACGGGAAATACAGGGAATGGGGTTCACTGGAAGTGGGGGGGCCTGAGTTCTGTGATCTAATCATCTAAAGACAGGGTTCAGTTAAAATGGGAAGGGTAAGAGTAAAGATGAGTTCCAGTTGAGAGGAAGTGCTTTTAGAAAAGTGTTGGGGGAACACCATTAGGGGACCAGGATGGAGTACAGGAATCAAGTCCAAAGTATTTGAGAAATAAAAGGAATGACGTTGGGAAGCTGGGAAAATGGGGCCTAACTGGGAGAGGGGTGTGGAAGGAGGAAGGCAGAGGGAAGATGAAGCTCGAGTGGGGGCCCAAGGGAGGGCTGGGCATCCGTGTAGACTACTAGGCCTGAGGAGAACGGGGGAGGGAGATGAGTGGGGGTATGGGTCCAGCTGAGAGCCGAGGGTTGGAGCCTGACTTGGGGGGAGGCACTGGTAAGAGAGGAGTCTGGGCGGGGAGTGCAGTTTTCATTAGGGAGGAGATTCAAAGGGAAGGGTTAAGTGACTTATAGGGGTAGTAAGAAAGATTTGGAGAAGATGGGAAACAGTTTGGGGCATCTGGATGCGGCAGAGAGCCCAATCTGGGCAATGGGGCACCGTTCGGCAGAGCTGAGGGAAACACGGGACCTGACTGGAAGGTTGGGTCCCACTTGGTGGGGGCTTTAGAGGAGGAGGAGGCCCGGATGAGGGGGATGGGCCGGGCTGGAGGAGGGGGTGGCTAAAGGACGGAAGGAGGCCCAGTTGAGGGGCCGGGGCTCAGCGTGGGGTGGCCGAAGTGGGGCAGGGACCCGGAGAGGGGCGGATGGGGCCCTGCTGAGGGGGCGGGGGCCGGCTGGAGCAGACGAGGGGAGGATGGGGGCGGGGAGCCTGGGCCGGGCCGTTACCTGTCCTGGGTGTTTATCATCCTCGGCGGCTCTGCTCAGGGTGGGAGGAGGCGGCGCAGGGAGTGGGTAGGTGGATGAGTGGGTGGGTGTGGGGTAGCGCGCGCGGGGCCGATCTCTGCGGGCTAAGTCCCTGTCAGGCCGCGGGCCGAGAGCCCTCCTCCAGCCTCAGCGAGCGCCTGCCTCCAACTGACCCTCCCCGGCCGCCGCCGACGCCGCCGCAACCGCCCCGCCCCCGAGTGCCTCATCTGCATAGCCCCACCCCAGCACCGCGCGGTGTCCTGGGAAACTGGGGCCCACAACAAAGGGCAAAGAATCGCCCCGCCTCCGCGCAGGCGCAGCAGGGGCAGTAGCCGGAGTGGGGGATGGGGGCCGAGTGGAGGGCAGCCTTTAGAGTGGGCCGTGGCCAAGGCCGCAGCTGCGGCGGCGCGGCCCCAAGGATGCGCTGTTGTTGGCATAGAGTTTTCTCCGAGGATTGACCCAATGTTTTCCTCATCTCTACTTGTTTGCGTGGGGCCGAGTAGGCCTATGCCATTTATAGGCCCTGGAGGATATTTATTAAACAAAACATCGGAAATCCAAGAGTATTATACACATATTAACACCATTCCTAGTCTGAGTCCAGGCCCACAGATCTCAATTACCTCAGCTCATAATGCAAATCAATAACCTCAGCTGTCAGCGGAGATCAACAATCTCAGCATCCCGAAGACACATCTCAATGTGTTGTCCGTGGTCAGGGCTCTAATCACTAGCTCATTCATGGTCATTGAAGCCAGATTTCTGTAGATGGTGGTCACACACGGTCCATCACAGCAGTCAGGTGGAAGGCATCATCACCAACTTGTTCACAGTCACTTTAGATCACAATCAGTGCGGGTAACTTCAAGCAATCATGCAAAGTTACTAGTTCACTGACCTCCACTCACCGTCTATCCCTCCTGGTCCTCATCACAGGCTAGTGCCAGAAGGCACTAACAGTCACTAATAGTCACTGGTGCACAGACCCCTCAGAGCACAGTCATTGCAGGTCACAGTCACAGGCACTTTAATACAATCATCAAAGCCCCCAACTCTCTGTTCACAGTCAACCCAGATTGCAATCAAGAGAGATCACATAATCTCAGATCACAGTGGGTCGCTATCACCTCAAATTACATCCCTTCATTAGTCAACAAATAATTACAGAGCAGCTACTTACTATGTGCTTCAGGCATGTGTTAGAGTCCAAGAATACTCAATGATCAACTAGACAAGGTTCCTGCCTTGGATGTCACAATCTGGTCAGAGGGAGAGACACAGAGGCCATCACAATACAAAGTAAGTGTTCAATCTGAGGGGCGCCACAGAGAAAGTAACCAGGGGATTAGGGACGGCTTCCCAGAAAGGATGATAATTCCGAGAAAGGATGATACTCCAGATCAGAGGTCTCTGACTTTCAGTTCATAATAGCCCCAGATCACAAAGTCCCACATCAGAGCCACAATTATTCTACTTCACGAACAACATGCTTTTGCTTTTTGGATGATGGGGATGTAGAGACAGAAGAAAGGTTGCAGTTGCCAAGCAAAGGCTTTTTTAGCAAAAAGTAAAGTGGTAAATGATACCAGAACTGCCCAGATTATTACCAGATATTTGTGCAAGGCTGGTCCCATGCTCTGGCTCACCTTGTCTCCTCTACTTTGTCCCCTCAGCTATTCCTACCTACCCTTCCAAATTCAAGCCGTGTATGTCCTTACATTAGTACCTAGCAGAACTGGACAATTAACCCTGCCCTGATCCACCTCATCTCATAGTCCCAGAGACCTGGGCAATCCTCCTGGCCCTCAAAAAGAGCTGGGATGGCTAATTTCTGCCGGCCCATCCCTGGACAAGTAACCCTTTGTCCTGAAGGACAGTTTCTGACCAATTGGTCAGCAAATATTTAGAAAACTCACTATGTCAATAATAGCAGTCATTTATTGAGCATCATGCTAAAGCAATCAACAGCTCCCCACCCCCATTTTACAGATGAAGAGAATTCAACCTCAGGGAGGTTTATTCTGTCAGCTAATATTTATTGAGGCCTATCTAATACCAGGTAAGTTAATTTGCTTGCTTTAATTCAAAGCTATTAAGTGGTGGAGTTACAATCTGGACCCAGGGTTGCCCGCTCCTTGCTTTGTCTGAATTCTCATGGTAGAAGAGTCAGAAGCACTCTGCCGCAGCTTGCTGTGTGAAGAAGTGGCCACCCTGACAGCTGCCTGGATAGCAAGTGAAAAATTCACAAAAATGGGGAGCCCCCTTCCTCTAAACTGTACTATCCAATAGGATAGCCGCTAGCCACATTGGGTATTTGAATCTAAATTAATTAAAATGAAATAAAGTTAAAAATTCAATTCTTCATTCCTACTGGCCACATTCCATGTGCTTAATAGTGGCTACCGTATTGCAGAGTACAGATTGTTTTTTTTTTTTTTTTTTGAGATGGGGTCTAGCTCTGTCACCTAGGCTGGAGTGGAGTGGCCTCATAGCTCACTGCAACTTCAAACTCCTGGCATCAAGCTATCCTCCCGCCTCAGCCTCCCAAAGTGCCAGGATTAGGCGTGAGCCACCATGCCCGGCCTCAGAATACAGATATAGAATACTTCCACCATTACAGAAACTTCTGCTGGACAGCACCATATTCATCATTCCCCTATCCCTGTTTACCTCAATCACAACCACAAGTTCGAGCTCCCTCTCATCCATTGTCACCTGCATCCTTGTCCTCACGCTGGCAATCTGCCCAACCCTGCTCCCAAGTCCCTGCCCTCAACCAGACCTTTCCACTATGCCCTCTGCAACCTGTAACCCCTGAACCTGGAAGATCAGCAAACTCAGCTTTTTCTCAAGCTGCTGCTGTCACCTCCTTGCCTTACCTAAAACCTGGCTGTCCCCCAAGGACACTGCTTCTCTGCTACTTTCTTAGGTAAATTCTATTTTTCTCTCATTCTCATGTCCCTCAGAGTCAGGAAGTATGTATACTCCTCTCCAAACCCAATGTCATTTCTAAACTAGAGTTTCCCCTCCCTCCTACAAAACCCCTGGGGCATTCAGGCTCCACCCTCTCAATATATCATCCATCAACCTCCTGGCAGATGCCCAGCATTTAGCTGCTGGATTGCTGCCTCTTTCTCCACCCCAAATTTTGACATATTTGGTGAGCTCAAGGTCCACATGGTGGCCTCTTCAACACCCTCCTCTCACTTCCCTGACCTCCTCTTCACCAGTGATATTTTCTGCACTCCACAGCAGCTGCCTACTCTTGTAGTCACACCCTCAACTTTGTTTTCAACAAAAATCATACCACATCCAAAACATAGGCTCTCCAACCATAACTTTTGCCTTAATTAAGCCCGTCTCAACAAGTCCTACCGTTATCATAAGCTCCAATCTCTTTTTTTTTTTCTTTTTTTGGGAGACAGAGTCTCACTCTGTTGCCCAGGCTAGAGTGCCGTGGCATCAGCCTAGCTCACAGCAACCTCAAACTCCTGGGTTTAAGCAATCCTTCTGGGACTACAGGCATGTGCCACCATGCCCGGTTAATTTTTTCTATATATTTTTAGTTGTCCAGCTAATTTCTTTCTATTTTTAGTAGAGACAGGGTCTCGCTCTTACTCAGGCTGGTCTCGAACTCTTGACCTCAAGCAATCCACCTGCCTCGGCCTCCCAGAGTGCTAGGATTACAGGCGTGAGCCACCGCACCCGGCCGAGCTCCAATCTCTTCACCTCACTAATTTCTCACTATTCATTAGCCCCAGTTTTTTTTTTTTTTTAGACAGAGTCTCGCTGTGTTGCCCAGGCTAGAGTGAGTGCCGTGGCATCAGCCTAGCTCACAGTAACCTCAGACTCCTGGGCTTAAGTGATCCTACTGCCTCAGCCTCCCCAGTAGCTGGGACTACAGGCATGTGCCACCATGCCCGGCTAAATTTTTCTATATATATTTTTTAGTTGGCCAGATAATTTCTTTCTACTTTTAGTAGAGACGGGGTCTCGCTCTTGCAGAAGCTGGTCTCGAACTCCTGACCTCAAGCAATCCACCCGCCTCGGCCTCCCAGAGTGCTAGGATTACAGGTGTGAGCCACTGCGCCCAGCCCTGGTTTGTTTGGTTTTTTTTTTTTTTTTTTTTCAAAGAAGGAAGAAACTGGTTAAGAAAGATTAGAAGGTAAGTTGTCTATGCCTCATGCCTGTAATACCAAGTGCTTTGGGAGGCCAAGGCAGGAGGATGGCTTGAGCATAGGAATTGGAGGCTGCAGTGAGCTGCGTGAGCTGTCACCAGCTTGGGTGACAGAGCTAGATCCTGTCTCCAAATAAATAAATAAAGTAACCTGTTTTGTTTTGTTTTTTTTCACTTAGGCACAACATAGACAGAAAACGAACCTGTTTAAAGTATCAAAGCTTTAGTGCGAGTACTTGGGTCCAAATTCAGTAATTGTTAGTGGCCACAGATTTTTACATAGGACTAAATTATATGATAAGCCATTGAAATTTGGAATAATTGAAACTCTGCTATTTGAGTTGACTGTCAGCTGATGATACCATTTTTTTTCTCCATTTCTTTTTGCAAATAGAGATGGCATTTATTATAAAAATAGTTGTATTACTTCAAAATGGTTATTTAAAAAAAATAGTTGTGCACCATAATTGTAAAATTATTTTAAAAGGTTTTCCCCAAAATCACTATTTCTTTATGCATATTTTAAAAATGTATTTTAATTGACAAGTAAAAATTGCATATATTTATAGTATACGACATGTGTTGACACTTGTATATACTGTGAAATGGTTAATCGGTGATTAAATCAAGCCATTTAACATATGCACTGCCTCACATACTTTTTTTTGTGGTGAGAACACTTAAAATCTACTCTCTCTAACAATTTGCAAATATGTAATATATTGTTATTAACTGTAGTCACCATAATGTACAATAGATCTCTTGAACTTAATCCTCCTGTCTAACTGAAATTTTGTGTCCTTTAACCAACACCTTACCAGTCCCCCCACCCTTCGGCCTCCAGTGACCACCATTTTACTCTCTATTTCCATGCGTTTGACTTTTTTACACTGCACATATAAGTGAGAAAATGCAATATTTGTCTTTCTGTGCCTGGCTTGTTTCACTTAACATAATGTCCTCCAGGTTCACCCATGTTGTTGCAAATGATAGGATTTCCTTCTTTTTAAGGCTGAATAGTATTCCATTGTGTATATATACTACATTTTCTTTATCCATTCATTCATTAATGGACGCTTCAGTCGTTTCCATATCTCAGCTGTTGTGAGTAGTGCTGCAATAAACATGGGAGTGCAGACAGCTCTCTTCGACATACTGATTTCATTTCCTTTGGATATATGCCCAGTAGTGGGATTGCGGGATCATATGGTAGTTCTATTTTTAATGTTTTGAGGAACCTCCATACCATTCTCCATAAAGGCTGTACTAATTCACCTTCCCACCAACCGTGTGCAAGAGTTCCTTTTTCTCCACTTCCTGGCCAACACTTGTTGTCTTTTGTCTTTTTGATAATAGTAGCCCCAGTGCTCATGTCCCTTCTTTTCTAGCTTTTTTCCATCATTCACCACTATAACCATTCACTTGCCCTGTCTCCTCTTTTTGTGCTTGCCTAGGAAAACCCCTATTCTGGTTACATTCAACCATCTGCCTTCTCAGTAGTTTTGCTACAGCAAAATCGCGCAGTACCAAGACAGGTTATCCTCACTCCACGTTCATGATCCTAATGGTTAGGACCGAACCTCAAGCGGGCTCTCAACACTGTCTGGCAATTCCTAATGCATTCTCCATGGTTTGCTTCCCCAACCTCTAGGACTTTTACCCCTAGTCTCTCTCTGCAAAACCTCTACTCCTCTCATCTTAGCTGATGACCCAGCCTCTTACATTGCTGCGGAAATAGAAGCAACAGGAAATGCCCTCTCAGTCC
The DNA here is from genome assembly GCF_020740605.2 of Lemur catta. NCBI lineage: Eukaryota > Metazoa > Chordata > Mammalia > Primates > Lemuridae > Lemur > Lemur catta. The sequence continues at coordinate 95,021,364 of NC_059128.1, forward strand.
TGCCACCACCTGCAAACCCATCTGCGTCTGCACCCACCTGTTTCCCTCCCCTCCTGCTACTCGAGAAGTGGACGCCTACTTACAAAAGATGACCCAGCCCCTCCGCAGGACCTAGAGAGCCAAACTCCTTCCCCCTTTCAAGAATGTAGCTCCTAAAATCTGTGTCTTCCCCTCTCTAATCCTTAAAAAATAATAACATAGTCACTGTGGAAAACAGTGTGGCAGTTTCTTAGAAAACTAAACAGACAGCTACCATATGACCCCGAAATTGCACTCCTGGGCATTTATCCCAGAGAAATGAAGAGTCATATTCACACAAAAGCCTGTACACATATGTTCATGCCAGTTTTATCCATAACACTCCCAAACTGGAATTAGCTGAGATGTCCTTCGACAGGTGAAGGCTCAAACACACTGGTCTGTCCATACCCTGAAATACTGCTCAGCAATAAAAAGGAAAAAGCTATTAATCCACGCAACAGCTTGGATTCCTCTCCAAGGAATTATGCTGATTGGAAAAAAGTTCTATACCATATGATTCTATTTATATAACATTTTTTAAATGACAAAATTTTAGAAACAGAGGATAAATTAGCAGTTGCCAGGGGTTTGGGATGGAGGCCTGGGGTGGGGAGGTGGGGGAAGGGGATGGGTGTGGTTACAAAAAGACAGCACCAAGGGATCCTTGTGGTATTGGATCAATGTCCTCAGCATCTTGACTGTAGTGGAGGATACATGAGCCTCCACATGTGATAAAACTGTATGGAACTAACACACACACACACACACACACACACACACACACACACACACACGATTACAAATAAAAATGGGGAAACCTGAATAAGATCAGTGGATTTTATCAATATCGATATCCCGGTTATGATACTGTGCTATAGTTTTGCAGAGTGTTACCACTAGAGGAAACTGGGTAATGTGTATAAGGGATCTTTCTGTATTATTTCTTCCTGCCTGGGGATCTACAATTACTTCAATAAAACGTTCAGTAAAAATTGGCCAGGTGCGGTGGCTCACACCTGTAATCCCAGCTCTTTGGGAGGCTGAGGTGGGAGGATCACTTGAGGCCAGGAGTTTGAGACCAGCCTGGGCAATATAAGGAGACCTCATCTTTACAAATGTGCTAACTTTGCATTTAGATAAAAGTATATATGTAAATATAAGAAAAATGTATTCAACAACAAAAAAGACCATGAGTTAGGTTACAGGATAGCAGGGTATTCTAGTCCCTAGGAACTGCTTTTGCAAGTATGAGAGTGACATTTTCAAGGGAACAAAAACAGTTAAACATGAGGAGATTATATGGTAAGTGGTAAATGGACCCTCTTTAGGGAATCAGTGTCTGTACCATTTCATTTTAAAAAGCCATCTGGGCCGGGCGTGGTGGCTCACGCCTGTAATCCTAGCACTCTGGGAGGCCGAGGCGGGTGGATCGCTCGAGGTCAGGAGTTCGAGACCAGCCTGAGCAAGAGCGAGACCCTGTCTCTACTAAAAAAATAGAAAGAAATTATCTGGCCAACTAAAATATATATAGAAAAAAATTAGCCGGGCATGGTGGCACATGCCTGTGGTCCCAGCTACTGGGGAGGCTGAGGCAGTAGGATCGCTGAAGCCCAGGAGTTTGAGGTTGCTGTGAGCTAGGCTGACGCCACGGCACTCACTCTAGCCTGGGCAACAAAGCGAGACTCTATCTCAAATAAATAAAGAAAAAGCCATCTGGTTAAACATGGGGGTGGGGACAAACCTGAGCTTGGCCACTGGCTGGCTGTATGACTTCAGACTAGTCATGTGGCTCCTGAGGGCCTGTCTTGTCCTCGGTGAAAAATGGGGGATATCGGGGTATCAAATGAAATAGTATATGTGAAAGTACCTCGTCCAGTGTCCAGAAGATGTTCCCTAAACGTAAATTCAGTCCCACGTCTCTCTATAAAAACATGCTCTGTGGAAAAGATCTGATAAAAGCTAATTTATAATGATAAAATTCATGTGTGCTTACTGATGCACAAAAAAGAAAGGAAAAAGAAGGAAGAAAGAAGACATGACAGGAAAAAAGAAACATTATTGACCACCTTACATGAACTGTACTTAAGGTACCAAAATAGTTGATGTGAGGTAACTATTCTGAAAACCAGGAAAGAGGAAGAAACAACCATTCAACCTGATTTTCTTTACAAATGTGCTTCAAGGCAATGAATTAGGTAATAAACGAAGAAGGAATAATAGAATGTCACCATTTTGCAAACTCTTACTGAGATAAAGAACTAGGCAATGATCATCAGTAGCTGTCCATGTCACAAAGAGAGAGAGACACATGAAGGTTGTGTACCTCCTGATGAAAGGACACATCACCACGTATGAAGCATTCTTGCCAAAACCTTGAACCTGAATCAGAGCAAAGCTTTATGTCTAACTACCCTTTACAGAAAATAAAAGAAGACAAAGGAATTGTTCAGTGTCACCACAGGAATGCAATCAGCAAAATCCCAAATGCAGGAATTGTCTAAAGGACAAAAATCTGTTTCTTTACCAAAAAAGCGGGGAAGGGTAAATCTGAGGATTAAATAGACTGAATACGTCCATCCACCAAAGGTGGAACATGTGGCGCCTCCTTTTGGAGGCTGATTCAAAGAACCCAACTGTTAAAAAAAAAAAAAAAATTATGAGACAATCCGGGAAATCCGAACACTGACATAATGATATTAAGAAATAATAAAAAAAGAGAGAAATAATCATTAGTATTTTTAGGTCTGATAATGGTATTAGTTTTTAAAGAATCCTTATCTTCTAGTGATACACACTGAGATGTTTATGGGTGAATTGATATGCCTGAGGTTACTTTCAAACAATCAAAGTGGGCAGAGGGTATGGATGAAACCAGTAGCTATGAGTTGATGATTGTTGAGTCATGCTTTTGCCATTTTCCATAATAAAAATTTAAAAAACAAAACAACAACAACAACAAATCTCAATCCACTCTCCTGACTCGTGTCTAGGTCAGCTCTGGTCTCTAAGCAGCTAAATCCAGAGTTGGCTTTTGTCCTGCTGCTTGGTTTCAGGAATGTCTAACAGAGGTGACCACTCCTCCCCTCCGGGGACACTCTCCTCCCTCCTTTCCCAGGACTCTGCTCTGCTGAGTGGTTTTCTGGCCTCCTCTTCTCAGTGTCCTTTCCCGGGGTCTCCAGCTCTACCTGAACTCTACATGTCAGAGTTTCCCAGGACCCAATCTGAGCCTCGTCTCCGTATCCCTAGCTGATTGATCTCATTCATGCCCATGGTTTAAACATCATCCGTAGTCTGATGGCTCCCAAGTTTGAGTCTGCAGCCTAGATGACTCCTTGAAGCTGTAGACCTGCATCCCAAGGCCAGTCTGATGTCTCTGTGGAAAGCCTCTGACCTCACATTCTTGAACCTTTGATTCCACCTGCCCCTCACACCTGGCCCTCCCCAGGCTCTCCCATCCTCTCCATCTCCACAAATAGCCCCATCCCTTCCAGTTGCTCAGGAAGGCACCTGGGGTTTGTGCTAATTATTTTCTTTCCTTCCCCTCTCCTTCCTCCCCATCCAACCCATCATAATAAGTCCTGCCATTTCTGTCTCCAAAATGGGTCCATGTCGTCTCCATCTCCTCCACCCTGGTCCCATGCACACCTCCTCGTGCTCAGATTACCGCAGCCTCCTGATGGTCTCCTTGCCTCCTCTCTCGCCCTCTTCCAATCCATCCCCCTCTAAAAAGCCAGGGTCATATTTTAAAAATACAGATCCTGTCATTATTCTACTTTAAACCCTCCGATGGCTTCCCATCTCACTTTTAATAAAATCCACATTCCCCACCTGTGTTGTACACAAGACCCTCCTACCCTCCGAATGCATCCTGTGCCCAGAGATGTTCTGGCTTCTTTGCGGGGTCTCAAACAGGACAAGCTATGTTTTGCCTCAGGGCATCATTTATTCTTACTATTCCCGTGGCCTGTGCCACCCTCCCCCAGAGAGCCTTCAGGAGTGTCACTCTCCCCTGCGTATTTCCTCACAGCAACTATGGCATCTGTAATTAGCTAGTTGTCCCCTTGGGGTTTTTTTCTTTCTTTCCTTTATTCTTTTTTATTTTTTTTGAGACAGAGTCTCACTCTGTCACCCGAGCTAGAGTGCCATGGCCCGATCATAGCTCACCATAACCTTGAACTCCTGGGCTCAAGTGATCCTCCTGTCTCAGCCTACCGAGTAGCTGGGAGTACAGGCGTGAGCCACTGCGCCTGCCCAATTGTCGCCTTGTTCACTGTACTCACATGACCACTAGACCAAAAGCTCCAGGAGGGCGAGAAGCAAAGAGCCCCAGCCACGGTAGGCCCTCAATGAATATTGTTTTTTATTGTGGTAAAATTCAATGAATAATTTTGAACATGAAAGCTTCCAGTACATCTGGAGAGATAATAACGTACATGTATGAAACAACCAGGAAGCGAATGAAGATGGCGTAATTAGTGCAGAAGCAGGTTGCTCAGCCGGGTGCAGGAGGGGTTTAGAATTAGCATCAGCTCTCTGCTAAGAACAAAGACAATTCAAATGCTACTTTTTCAAGATGGAAATAGAGCCCACAGCACCAAAAAAAGAGAGGAGATCAGGATGCCAAGAGCCTGGCATTTTTCTTCTGTTTTGTCACAGGGTTATGCCAAAGCTGCCTTTGAACACTGTACAAAGTTACAAAAAGACATTGCCTGAGAGTCAGAAGACCTGAGAGTCCCGATTCCCTCCCAAACCCCTTTTTTCCTTGCTCTGTCACCCAGGCTGGAGTGCAGTGGCCTGATCATGGGTCACTATAACCTGGAACTTCCGGGCTTAGTTGATCCTCCTGCCTTGGCCTCCCAGAGTACTGGGACTACAGGCACCACCATGCCCAGCCCCAATTCCCTCCATTTTACTGGCAGTTGATCTCAGGCAAAGCACATGTGCTCTTTGTGCCTCAGTTTCTCATCTAAAATTCGAGGTTGGGAGTAGACGCTCAAGGGCTCCTTCCCACTATAAAGACATTTTACGTTTCCAGTGGTCACTTGTGTACTGTAGGGGCAAAAATCATTGAAAGGATGAAAGTCAGGGGGGTGGGAGAGGGAGATTCAGGACCCATCTCCCCACATCCTGGAACCCGCTGGGTATGGCAGGAGGAGGGTATGAGGACTGGCCTGTCATCACCTATCCAGTGAGCCCCGCACAGAGTGTAGCCTGGTTCTACTACCAACCCCTGAGTCAGGATCTCTGGGGAGGTGGCTGGCTTCTAGAGCTGGCGGAGGCTAGCATGGAGCCCTGCCCCTTGGCTTCCGGGGCAGGAAGTGCTGGCGGAGGGTGAGGCCATCCAAGGCGCTAGAACTGGGAGTGAGGGGTAGTCCCGCCTGGGGTAGGGTTCCGGTCCCAGGCAGAACATTATTTTAGGCCAACAGGAAAAACAAAAGTAGTGGTTCCCACCACCTTCCCAGCTCCAGGAAGCTGGAAATGACTAGGGATTGCTTTCTGTTTCTCTGAGAATGGCCCCACAGAGATGGCTCTGTCCAGAAGAGAGAATGTGACCTCAGGGCTGTGGTGCCCTCGTTCCAACACTGTCTCCATTCCCAGGACTTGCTTTCCCTGACCTCTAGAGAAAAGAAAAAAATCACCCTCTCCGCCCACCTGCCCCCACTGGCCACAATCTCTATCTCAAGCCTGGCTTCAGCCCCACTCTACCTACAAGAGTGAGGAGCGTGGATGAGGAAGGACAGAGGGAAGTGGGGCACACACCAGCCACCACACAGCGGGGGAGAGGAAATTTCTGGAAAGGGGAGAGAAAGTGGTCAGCTGTGTGAAGTTCCACCGGGACCGAGAGAAGGTCCAAGGAGGGCTACTTTCAGGGAAGCCGCCTGAGAGGCTGTAGGGCAGCCAGGGGTCAGAGCCCACGGCCTGCGAGGGCCAGTGCTGGGCCCTGGGCTCTGTGCCCATTCTTTGATCTGCCACATTGTTCAGCTATTTCCTTCTCTGGTAGTAAGGCGGTGGAGGGGCCTGGGGATTGCATGGCCAGGAGTAAATGTAGCAGGGTGGAGCTTCCACTTGGGGAGGAGGCCTGTCGGCTGGTTCCCATGACCGGCTGCCCTGGGACTGCGTGGGAAAAGGTCTTGGAAGTGCTGTGTGTGTGTGTGTGTGTGTGTGTGTGTGTGTGTGTGTGTGTGTTGGTGCGCGCACATGCGGGTGTTTTCATGTGTCTGCCTGCCTTGCTTGGCTTCAGTCACAGGACAAAGCCCTTTGAGAGACAGTCATCAGTCTATGTTCCCACTGGGCTTTGTCCTGGGAGAGGCACAAGAACCTGCCCCAATGCCTGAGAGAAGGACTCTGGAGGCCTTAGGGCCAATTCCCTGGAGGGGTCTCGGCTTCTAGTGAAACAAGATTGGCTGACTTCCCTGGATTTATGGGGATGCTTCTGGAACCTTCTGTTAAGCTCCTGGCTTCCTGGCAAAGCTCTGTTACTAGCTGGATATTGGAAAGTGAATGCAAACTGGACACAGGGAGGGAAGTCAGCCATTCCCACAGCATCTACCTAAGAAGCCCCAAATCCTTCACGACCACATAGGTTGCAGAGCCGAGCAGCAGGCCACGAGATTACACGGCTCTGCCTTCAGGCAAGAAGCTCTAAAATAGAGAACACAAACTAGCAGCTCACAGGCCAAATGCACCAAACAAGATGTATGTCTTGCTTGGCCAACATGGCATTAAAGAAATTTTTGAGCCAATATTGAGAAATTTCACACAAAAATCCCAATTTCTACAGTCTCTGAAAAGTCAGAAGACATGGCTAACACTGATGCATGGTGCCACAGGACGGCAGTTGACTGGGCTGAATAACAGTTGCTCTGTTTAGAAAGAGCTTGAGCTGTCCGCTGTGCCACGGTCCACACCACCCCCCACTGTCCTCAACGTGGAGGCTACCAGTTGCTGTCACTCTTCACACGTGCATGATCATTACATGGTTCTTTGCGCCCTTGTCTCGATCAAAAGTGGGGGGCACAAAAGAAACTAATTGGGCCACGTGTTTCTATAGAGCATTTCTACCCAGCTGGGCATGTCTGTGAGCAAATGAAGGTGGGATTTGGTGTACTCCCACCACCCTTCCTGCACCCTCCCCACCACCTTCCGGTGGCACACTGCTTACTGCTGACAATACAATGGCACAGGCCCTGTGCCAAAATTACCCCCACTCCTCCCCTCACCCCAAATCACAACTTTCATTTTCTCAGTGAGCAAACCCCAGTTGCAGGGCATAAAGGAATACTAATAAGTCTGGTAAAAAACCCTCAGCTCATCCCCACCCCAGGGGAGCTGCTGACCCTGCAGTGAAGGGTCAAAGAGACTACAGCTGCTGACCCTGCAGTGAAGCTGACACTCCTTAGCTGAGGTTTCTCTCACGCAATGACCTGCCGCACGTGCGTGTGCACACACGGAAACACATCCAAAGGACCTTACACCAACTGAAATCCAAGGTCACCTCCAGGGAGGACCAGAAATGAAGTTGATGGTCTCAGGCCTACCCATAAAGCTTTAAATTTTTTTATAAGGAGATTGAAATCATGCATAATTTGCATAATTCAGATTGATAATGAGCAGAAATGCCTCAGCCTAGTGCCTCTTAGTCTGACCCTAGCTTACCTTTCCAGCCTACCTCAGATTACTTCCCTGTGTGAACCGGTCCACGCACAACCCGCTGAACACGCCCTATTTCTGCCTCCATACCTGATTTCTCTCTTCCTCCTACCTAGAATACCTTTCTCCTCCCCCGTGCCAAGCCACCTCCAGCCCATCCCTCAAGACTGTCGTCTTTCAATAATTTAGTTCACGCATACCCTAAACATTTTTAAAAATTATGTATCCCTCAACAAAGCTTGTTTATAAAAGTGATGTATTCCCTCGGAATTTTAAAACTTGATTATTTTTTTTAACCAGGTTTAAATAGTTGCAAAGAATGTGATTTCTGGTGTATTAGAAATATTAACATTTTAAAATAAGACAAGCCAGATGTGGTGGCTCATGCCTTTAGTCCCAGCTGCTCAGGAGGCTGAGGCAGGAGAATCGCTTGAGCCCAGTGGTTTGAGACCAGCCTGGGAAATACAGTGAGATCCCTTCTCAAAAAAAAAAAGGAGAAAGGATGATAAAATAAATAAAACAAGACATATTAAATGTATCCGGTGGAATCTAAATAGCACAGTGATTTGATATTTACCATTAACAATTTGCAAAATATATAAGCAAGCTCTTTTTAAAATAGGAAATTTTACATCTTTGCTTTATCTCCTTGAACTTGTATTCTTTCCACTTTGCTCACATAATGCTATCCTAATGTAATAAATAGTTTATGCCTGAAAGTCTTTTATTGACAAAATCATACTTCTCTGCCATTAAAAATATATAAATTAAAATTGTATTCTTTTATCTTTTGTGACCATAAGGCTCTAGAGTTTAAATTTTTCTTCTGGACTGACTTATCATTATAATCATTATTACTGCACTGTTTATCAAAACAACACAAATGTATTGTAAATGTTGATAATTATTGAACATAAGAAGTAAAATTTTATAGGAAATACAACTTATACTGAGATAGATGTATTCATGTAAGAATGAGACAGTAATCAGCATCAATTTTATTTCCACATTTCAATTTCATATATGGTAATGTAGAGAAATATTGTTCACATAAATTAGTACTCAGGAGGCCGGGTGCGGTGGCCTGTAATCCTAGCACTCTGGGAGGCCGAGGTGGGAAGATCGCTTGAGCTCAGGAGTTGGAGACCAGCCTGAGCAAGAGTGAGACCCCGTCTCTACTAAAAATAGAAAAAATTAGTCGGGCATTGTGGTGTGTGCCTGTAGTCTCAGCTACTTGGGAGGCTGAGGCAGGAGAATCACTTGAGCCCAGGAGTTGAGGTTGCTGTGAGCTAGGCTGACGCCATGGCACTCTAGCCTGGGCAATAGAGAGAGACCCTGTCTCAAAAAAAAAAAGAATAAAGATGACTTTCTGGAAATTGATTCTCTTAACCATAACCCTGCCCACCTACCCTTAGAAAATTCTTTTTGTACCTCTAGGGGCGCACATGCCTCAGTTTGAAAACCACTACATCCTCCCTGAAGCCGCCATGACCCCTTGGATTCAGGGACCTGTCTCTGACGGCTTTGCTGTTGTTACTGCCTGTACTATCCACTTGAAAACTATCAGGAGTTAGTTACCTTTTTATATATGTGTGTCACATTTTCCTAGCAAGCTGTAGTCTCTTTGAGGATGGGAACCATATCTCCAAGTATTTTATACCCCCCCCCCCACTGTCTAGCATGGACATTCAGAAAATATTTGAGCTCTGTTTGATGAGTGAATTGGTCACTTCTTAAAAATTTTTCAAAATATTAAGGGGGTACAAATGTTTTTGTTACATGGAAGTCAGGGGATTTGGTGTGTCTGATACGAGAATAGTGTTCATGTACCCAACAGGTAAGTTTTTATCCACACCTCCCCTCCCACCCTCCCCCTTCTGGGTTTCCAAAGCCCTTTCTATCTCTCTGTGCCCGTGTGTGCCCATCGTTTAGCTCCCTGGTCACTTTTCTCTGGGTGCTTCAATCATCTCGGCTTGCCCTGAAGTTACGGGATGAAAGAAGTCAAAGCTTCTGTCTCCTTCACGTAAGAGGATCAATCAACGTCTGGACGCTTCGCTTCTGAAAAATGGCATGGCCACGCTGCTTGTAACGAGGAGCCACTGAGGGCTCTTGAAACGGTCTGTGGCAAGTGGGTTTGGGGCAGATCAACGTGACATCGGTGACTGCTGGGTGGAGGGGGCGTGGGAGATGGTGGCGGGGGGAGGGGACAGCTGACGGCAGCAAGTCCAGACAGAAAGCTGCTCCTATGATCCAGAGGTGAGGCGACGGGCACACACTGGAGGGTGTGTCCTGGAATGGCGAGCCCCACTGCACCCTCAGACAGCAACCCCAGCTGCCTTCCTGAACCCCCAAACCCGGACGCAAGACAGATCACAACCCCCACTCCTCCACCAGCCAAAACCAATCGTTTGAAATGCCGACATGCCGACCCTGCCCCCTGGTGGCGGTTGGCGGCACTGCAGATACAGCGTTACAAGGAAGCCCCGCCCTGTTTCTTCTAAGGGGAGATTGGGATTGAGTGGGGGTGAGGGGAAGATGCTCGGATAACTTAGCCTCTGTGCCTGGCTCTTTGCTGGCTGTAGAAAAAGAAGAGAATAAAGGAGGGAAAGGAGGGGGCCATACATATGGGTTTGGGGTAACTGAGCACTTGGGGGCAGTTTTTGTCCCTAGACTTACCGCACAAAGCAAAACCTAGAAGGAATCTTTGACCTGAAGTTGCAAAGTGACAAGCACATGGGCCATAGTTTAGCCCATGCAACGGCTCCATGTTTTTGGTTAGTTGTCAATACAACATCCAGCACATGCTTGAAGACCTTCAGGGACAAGAAAGTCATTGTCTATTAATTAAGCTGCAGCTCATTGCGCCTTCCCACAGCTCTGACTGCTTTTGCTGGGTGGGAACTTGCACTGGGGCTGGGTTCCCACAAAGACACGTGTGCAGACATGGGAAGGGACTTGCCTGCAGTATGTCTCAGAAGTGAAGTAGCCAATTAGCAGGCATGTAGTTGGGTACTCAGTGCCCCCGGACTGTGCTGGTGGGTGACAATGGCATCACCTATGCCCTGAAGGAACTTCCTGTCTGGGCAGGAACCAGCAGGGTTTACAGACATGAGATCCACGCCCGGCAGTGCTGACTGACAGAGTGACACCTGGAAATAGCTCACTGCAAGGGAACAGCCCAAATCTGAGTTCCCAAGGAGGTCTATCCCTGCCATTCCTGTGGGTAAAAGTCCTCCCAGATATAAGAAATTAGGAACGTGAGTTCTGAAAATATCAACTGTGGTTACTAAGCTTGGTCATTATGGACATGTAGGAGTTATAATCAGAAACTAACTTGATCTTCGATGACAGAGTCGGGACACCTGAGTTTTACGTCCTTTCTGCATATTCAAATTAACTTGGGTACATTTCTCTGCTTTGTAAGGCTGAGCTTCTCTATCTGTGAGCTGAGGGGGCCTAATCAGTAGGTGCTAAATAAATGTTTGTGATTGACTGCCTACCTCTGCCGCTGAGAGCATTACTCAAAACAGAGGTGCCCAGACAGCCCAGAAGAAATGGACCCTCCAGTAGCCCCAGGTAGAGGTTAGTCCTGGAAGAGCAAAAGGGGAAAATACGTGAGAGGCTTGTGAGTATTTTCAACCACGAGAGGGCGCCCCAGCCTCACTCGCCTGCCAGCGCCGGGAGGAAGGACCCATGTCAGAGGCACCTGCGCAGTGCTGCCTCAGCGGAGCAGAACCTCACCTTGGTCACCACTGGGCCAAGACAGGGGGCCTGAGATGTAAACAAAGGTGGGCATAGGACAGGGAGGGGGCTAAAGAGATAAAAGGGACTCTGGAGCCACGGAGCATGCCTACAGGTACATCAGGAAAGGAGAACTGAGGTGGGGTCACACTGAGGTTTCCCGTTAACTGGAGGATGAAGGCAGTGCTCAATCTAATGCAGAAAAACTTCTCTCTGCAAGGACATCAGAGCCTGCACAGTGGTCAGCAAATATCTTGACTTGAATGCACAGGGGAGGAGGGGCCAGAAGCCAAATTGGGATGCCTGACTTTGGTCATTAGACCATATGCTCTAGAGAACCATGGAAGGAAGTTCTTTGAAACTGTGAAAGTGGTACTTTGGCATGAGTCATCTGGCAGCTGTAGACAGGAGAGATTTAAATACATAAGTCTAAGCAACATATATGCAAATAAATCACTGGGAGTCCGGTCTTTGGGGAAATCCCAACCGAGACCATTTCTCCAAAAGGAGGGGGCTTTGCATCCGCCCTTATTTCTCCCTCCAGGTCTTCCCTGAGACACAAGCTAGTTTCCAGGACACACAGTCCTGGTTCCAGGGCTGGGAAGCTGGGTCTGGAGAGAGAAGCAGACCACCTTCACCAGGGGACACAACCTGAGGGTGTCCTGCTCTGGAAGCCGAGGAGTCACCTTGAGGTGCCCACCTCTTACACCACCCATGTAGCTGCTCTGAGAAGCCAAGCACAGAAACACAGTGCCATGGGGGCACTGGACTTTTGAGGGAAGGCAGTAGAGCAGCATCCAGGGGGAAGAAGGGAAACTGAGGCATTTGATACCATTAAACCCTAACTGCCCCAACTTGATTAGCTCCACATCCCAGACCCTCAAACCACAGGCTGTGCATCCCCTGAGAACAGAAACTACGCTTTACTCTCCACCTCAACACAAACAGCTCCAGTAGAGAGCCAGTACTCAACAAATGTTTGCTGAAAAGACCGAATGGGCGAGAATGAGTGGGTAAGTTGGTATGGTCTCTTCCCCCCAAGGTGTGGCTCAGCTCATCACAGGTGATGGCACCTTTGCAAACCTGAACTTCCTGTCCACGGAGTGGAGATGATCATTCCCAGACAACCTTCCCAGGGCAACCCTGAAGATCGGAGGTAGGAGGGCTTTGCGGCAACAGCCTGTGGCTTTAGCTCTTTCCTTCTTTCTTATCCTGTTCCATAATTTAAAGTGATTGAAAACAATAAACTGAAGTAATTCATCTTGATTAGAAAAAGGTACTCATTCAGGCAGCATTGTGAAGATGTAGTTGCTCGCAAACTCTAAAGTGATAAACAGATTAGGAAGTTGATACTGGCACGTGTATAATCCACTTTTGGCCAAATTAGGAAGCAAGGCTAAATAGAGAGATTTTTTGGGGGGGTGGGGACAAGGTCTCACTCTGTAGCTCAAGCTGGAGTGCAGGGATGCAATCATAGCTCACTGCTGCAGCCTCAAACTCCTGGCCTCAAGCCTCCCAGGGTGCTGAGATTATAGGTGTGAGCCACCGCGCTGGCCTTTTTAGCCTATTTCTTAGCCAGGCTACTAGAGATCTGGGTACGCTGGCTCTTCCTCTTTCCCATACTGGGCTTCTCTGGTCCCCATGAGTTTTTCCCAGAGTTAGAGGAACCCTGGTCTTTGTAGGATCCTGGGGCCAAGAATCACAGAGGACCATTTAACATTGGATGGTGAACCAGAAAACCTGGGGATTGAGCCTTCTGGTTTCTGTAGGATCTTTTAAACATTTCCCCCCCAGCTGTAAAAAGTAGATAATTACGCCTTTCTTGCTTATCTCAAATCAGTCTTTGATGGTCATCATTGATAGCCTATGTGAATGTGTTTTATAAACTCTAAGGCAGTATAGTACTACTTACTACGCTTCTGTCAGAACCCTGAAATCCTAAATGGTTTGATTGAAAGGCTACTTAGGTCTGGTGCCAAAGCTAGCTCTGGAGACTTGTCAATGTTCTCTAAGATTCCTGGGCCCCACCCTGTCCTCCTTCCACCTCTCCTCTAGGTAGAATGTGGGATTAAAAATCTTTCGATGACTATTGATCCAATGAAAAAAACAGTCAAGGAGTACAAAAACTGGAATCAACTCAATTGCATTTCTTGTTAAGGATAAGAGAAATATGAAAATGTGTCCTTTTTAAGATAACCATAGAAAACATTTAGTGAGTACCTACTTATGTGGTAGGCATGTTCTCGTGTTATCATTAACCCTCATAATAACCTTGTGAGGGAAGGGCACAGAGTCACAAAGAAATATATACTCAGAGGGAAAACAATAGGCTTGCACAGAACGAGATAGCCCTTCCCTATCTCAGATAGCCAGCCACGCCTTATCTTTTAAACTCCTCCTACTAGACTGTGTTGCATTTTCTCTACTACAGGCAGAAATAGAGATACACTGTCTTGGTCCTTGCATAAGCTGAGGGCCAGATGGGTCCTAAAGGCCCATTGACCCTAACTGCTGGGTAAAAAGGCCAGAGAGACTGCACAGGGCTGGGCTGAAACTAGGTGGGTCACAGAGAGCATCTCTTTGTCCCTTAATCAGGGAGCAGGACTTATTTTCCCAGGGAAAGATCAGGTCACATTCAGACCAAGATACCCAGGGCAGAAAGCGGTGTGCGTGGCACTCCGGGAGGAGGACTGCAGTCAGCAGACCTGAGCTCTGCTCCCAGCTTCTGGAACTGTAGGGAGAGTCTTCCAAGCCTGTGGCATCCAACGTCTGTTGCCTCCCTGTGTGTGTGGGTCTGAAATGGCCCTGTGGGGCGGGGGTTGGAGCCCTGGATTGGGAGACAGGAGAGTCCAGCATGCATTGGCCACTGTCTCCAAGACAATGAAGTGCTCGCTTTAGAGCAAACCACTTACCCTCTCTGTGCTTCAACTTCCTCATCCGTAAAATGGGAGCAGGGAGTACACTACATACTCTCAGAACTAACATTTGAGTCTTGTTTTCTCAGGTCATCTGAAGGGCTGTTTAGAAAAACAGGCTGAGGGGTTTGCTCAAAAGTGACGAAGACAATGGCCAAGGGCACCTGTCCTCAATCACTGTCCTCCCTGCAAACTCCTGCAGGGCTCCCACTCACTGGTCCCAGCCAAAGGGCGAGGGAGCCCATCGATGTTGTCTGCACTGCCCGGAGGGTGTGGGAAGGCTGGGTGATGGTTAAGCAGGCCAGGGGAAATGCATCAGGAGCTCACACCCCTTTCTGGTCAGCCCTGGAACGTTGCCAGGGCAGTGATCTGCCCAGCCTGTCTCTCCCCTCACCAGGGTGGTCTTCAGTTTCTATAGCTCCTCCTCTGTGCCTAGGAGCACAGGTCGGGGAATGCCTCACCTGGAGGGCCGCGGAGGCAGGGCAGGCCCGTGGCAGGATAGAGTGGGATTTGCTCCTTTCTCCTGACACCTTTGCAGGAAAGTCTGTCTTTATTTTATTTATTTTCTGAGACAGGGTCTCACTCTATTGCCCAGGCTAGAGTGCAATGGCGTCATCATAGCTCATTGCAACCTCAAACTCCTGGGTTCAAGCCATCCTCCTGCCTCAGCCTCCCAAGTAGCTGGGACTATAGGCGTTCACACTACACTCAGCTAAATTTTCTATTTTTAGTAGAGATGGGGTCTTGCTCTTGCTCTGGCTGGTCTCAAACTCCTGACCTCAAGTGTTCCTCCGGCCTCAGCCTCCCAGAGTGCTAGGATTCCAGGTGTGAGCCACCACATCCAGCCAAGACTTCTGAATTTTCCACCTTTCCCTTTCATGGTCCCCTTCTGGCACTTTCCTTAACCCTACTGGAGGGGCTTAGGCCAGTTTCTCAGGGATATTAGCACTCTGACAGAGAACTCACGATTAAAAAGGCCTTGTTCAAGACCTCAGGAAATGGAGCTCTGCAGGGCAGGTGCAGGACGGGCAGGACAGCGGGGAGAGGTGGGCATGAGTGAGTCCTGGTCCCTCCTGAGACCCCTGGGTCCTACGCAGCCTGCACCTTTACCTTGCTGATTCCCAGGGACGCTTCATGCCAGGCCACACAGCCTGGAACCTGGGAGCCTACTCTCCTGTGAAGGCCCCAAGATAAGTCACATCCCTGAAATATGCTGGCCAGGCAGCAGCGCCCAGGAATAGCCTGGTCGGGTGCAAGCACCCTCTCTGTTGCAAGAAGGAGTGTCGGCTCCTGGCCAGGGCACGGGGCAGCGGGGCCCCCAGTGCCTCCCAGCATCCGTTGAGCGCAGGTCTCACCGGTGTGGGGAGGGAGAACGTGTAAAGATAGCCTTTCTAGTTCTGCAAGAAAGAGACCCCCGAACAAAAGAACCCTGGCTATTCCCAGATGCCTAAATCCCTTTCAGAAAGGAAAGACGCCTTCCACCTGCAATCAGAGACCAGGACTAAACACCTCTGGGAAGGAGTAAGGTGCTTTCTGGGACAGGGAGTCAGGACATGGCCGCTCCTGACCCCAGCCATTGTGTGCCCCTGCAAGGAAGCCCTTTAACTACCATCAACTCAAGTTCGGTCCAAACGTCGGTCCAAACGTGACCGTCCACTAAGGCCTTTCTGCAGAGGCCCCACCCTGAGAAGAGTCCCCAGTGCGGCCCCCCCCACGCCCCGCCCCGCAGCTCCTCCTCCCAGGCCCAGGCGTGGGCCCTGCTCACCAAAGCAAGCGTGAAGGAGGCCCCCCAGGGAAGCCACAGGCACAGGGGCCTTTAAATTATGGAGCAGCTTTTCTTAGCCCCTCTAAGAGCGGCCCAGGCGCCCCAGCTAAATAATTCACCACCTTGGGAAGACCCAGTGGTTCCTGAAGTAGGTCAGGCATGTGCTCGGTCCTGGGTGGGGGCGGCAGGCTGGGCAAGCCTTGCTCGCTTGGCAAGTGGCAGCTGGTCCAAATACTGCAGAGAGGGGAGGGGTACAAGCAGGAAAGGCGTCAGCCCCCCTTCTCTTCCCGGCACAACACAGCCACCAACACCCCTGCTCCCAGAGCCTCTACTGAGGCCCAGGTAACCCACCCCGCTGCCACCCAGTTACCTACAGGGCCTATGCCTGGCGAGGCTCCTCCTCCGCCCTCATAGCACCTGGGTTGCACGTGTCACCTGAGCCTCTGACAGCCGCCACACTCATCAACAGTGACCACCGCAGGCTCAGGTCGCCCAGTGCAGGGCTGGGATTCAGGAGAAGGGGTGAAGCAGGGAGTGGTCACCCAAGGTGCAGGTGAGGACGTGACCAGAGGTAGCCACTTCAGCTTTGCTCCAGGCAGGGCTGGAAGGAAACCTGGGGGGGCGGGGCAGGAGCTGGGGCCTCTGCTGCCCTCCCTCTCTAGGCAGGGCTTTGGGCATGGGCTGGCGGCGGGGCACAGGGCAGCTATCCCAGGACTGTGTGGAAAACGCCAACAGTGAAACCACCAGGTCAGCAGGCCAGCCCTCCAGTAAGAACTGGAAAGGATTTCAGCCACCCCTTCACAGGAGGGAAACTGAGGCCCCAGTCACAGAAGGGAAGAATCAGGGCTGCTGCAGGAACCCTGACACCTGGCCCAGGCCAGCCTCTGCTCCTGGCACTGAGCAGCTTCTCTGACCTTCACACCCCTCTGCTCCTGCCCCCAGCAATCAGCTGCAGTGTCAGTTGTGGTGCAGAGCCTGCAGGCTGGAGCAGGTTAACTCTTTCCGGGCAAGAGCCCTGGGTCCTTCCCGCCAAGCACAGCCTCACAAGATGAACGCCAAGGCCAGACACCGCCCGAGGAGCTCAACATTCCAAACCTGAGTCCTTTGCTACTAGAGGGCTTGAAGAGACCACAGGCTGTGAAG
The DNA here is from genome assembly GCF_020740605.2 of Lemur catta. Lineage (NCBI taxonomy): Eukaryota > Metazoa > Chordata > Mammalia > Primates > Lemuridae > Lemur > Lemur catta. Next base: position 95,038,599 of record NC_059128.1, read on the forward strand.
GGTTAAGCCAATGAGAGAGGGAATCTCAGTCCCCACCCTCAGAATTGCTGAAATGAGGAAGTGAAGGGATTAAGCAGAGTGGGCTGACAGCTGTAGGACCCTTGGGCAAGTCACTTCCCCTCTAGGACTTTTTCTTTTAAACTACACAGAGGGGGAGGAGGAAGAGGCTGAGTGCCAATGTGCCCTCCCCAGACACACCGGGCTGGGCCCACCTCGCTTCCTTCCCCACAGCTCTCACCGTCTCTGGTCTGCCCGGGGAGTGGCAGTCTGCGTCCCGTGGAAGGTGGAAGCAAAGGCCTGAGCGCAGTCATTTTGACTTTTTTTTTATTTTGCATTTCATATATTATCCAGTTTCACATTCTAACAGGATCAGCAATTACAACAGCCACCTAGTCTCCCAAGTCTGAAATGGCAAGACGGTCACAGCTGCAGCTAAAGGTAAAGCACTGATATGCTCACAAAACAAAACAAAATTGCACAATTTTTCCTTCATTTCATTTCTCTTAACCGAATGCCTGACACAAAGCCTTTTGCTGAAGAATGGAAACCCTTTTCTTCTTCACGCCTCAAACTAAACATTAAACTCATCTGACAGGGCGAACAAGGTCTCTTTAATAATTAATGGTACACACATGAAAAATCCTTTATGATGCATAAATATTTTGTTACACAGGGTACAAAAATACTTTTCACGGTTTTGGTTGGTTTCGAGGTTTAGAAAGAACGAGGAGTGACGGCGGGTGGGGTACTCGACAGAGAGGGAAGCAAGGTGGGCAGAGAAAGGGTTTTCTCAGGATCATTGGCCCATCTGAGGAGGAAGCAGAGGACCCTAATTTGCAACGAGAAAGCAAACGTTTGCTGGGCGGTGGTGGAGCCTGGAAGTGTGTGGGGGTGGCGGGGGCGCCAGGCCCTCGGGGCAGGACCAGCCACAGGGCTGGGTGGGTGCAGGGGTGGGTGGAGAGGGACCAGGCATGATGAACCACTGATGGCCAGGACCTGTTGCTATGGTGACACAGTGGGAGAACAAACTGTACACTTACATATACACAAGTTTAAGTGTCTTAATTCATGCCAGAAAACATGCAAAATTAAACGCCTTGTTTCCTTGAGGTGGAGCTACAGAAGCAAGTTTGGGCGGGAGGTCAGGCCTTGCTGGGTCCCGGTGAGGCCCCCAAGCTGGATCTGGGTGCCCCAGCAGGAAGGTCCCCAAATCCTCCTGGGAAGCCTGGGGGAAAGGTGTTGGGGCGCAGAACCGGGCTGAGGAAGAGGAGGGAAGGGAAATAGGAAGCAGTCCACTGAGTCAGGCTTCAGATTCACAGTCTCTGGAGGACAGCAGCAGCTCTGCACAGGCCGCCTGGGGGCAGTGGAAGCTCAGGGCGCCTACTTAGGCACCACCATACAGATTCCAGAACCAACTCCCCGGTGACAAGACCTGGACGGAGGGGAGAGAGGTGGCCATGAGCAGAGGTGTAGGACTGGACTGACCGCAGGCCTTCCCTGGGGGAGAGGCTGCACAAGTGGGTGGCAGGTGGTCACAGGGCAGGAAGAGGAGGGAAAACGCCAGCCGGACGCACCAGGGAACGAGCTCTGGGCTCGGCCTCGCAGTAGCAAGTGCCCAGGACTCGGGCCGAGGGAGGAACCACAGCCCTGCAGGAAGTCAGAGTCTAGGGCAGTTTTCCAGCTGGGCCCCCAGGGCCAACACTTACTGAAGAACTAACAGAACTGACGATACTTCCATCCTTGCTGGGTGGTATCAGAGGAAGGGTACCAGCGCACCTGCAAGAGAAGCCAATGTCAGCAGCCAGCTGTGCCGTCCCTTCCCTCAACGGGGAGCCTGGTAACATGGCCTGCAGTGTCCCTGCTCGAGTCCTGGTTCTGTCACCGACTGGCTGGCAGACATTGGGCCAGTTACTCACCTCTAAGCACCAGTGTCTTCATCCTGAAAACGGGAAAGCACCACCTGATCTGCCTCCTGCGAGGACAGGGGTGCAAGGGAGAGGCTATGAGGACGTGTTCTTCTCCACTAAGCCCAATCCAGGTGGGCCACGCTAGGCCAGGGGGGCCTTGCAGCTGGGGGCGCTGATGCTGGCAACCTGCCCTTCACTGGGAGAGCACGGAATTCCCAACATCAGTAGGAAAATGAACCTAACAAACTTTTGCTCGACTTCTCTGTGTCTCAGTGTCAGGTAGATGATTAAGACACGGGGGGTTGTGAGCAGCAGAGAAACAGGATGGAAAGACACTGAAAAACCAAGTCAGGGTGGTATCCCAGACCGGGGTCCTGGGTCCCTGTAGGATTCTTCAGAGAAGCCACAGAGGAGACCCAGCCAGATGCTTCCCCACGTGGACCTTTCCATCCCTCCCATTCCCCCATCACAAGCCTCGTAGGTCTCGAGGTTTGGAACCTACCAGCTGAGCCCTCAGGTGCAGCCCTCTAGAGCTTCGGATCACTGTCACCAGTGCCTGGCAGCTACCAAGACCCTGGCACTTGCCAGAAGGCCCCACAGAGCAGTGGCTCCAAAGCTGGATTCCCAGAGACTGGCCAAGAAAACGACGTGCACCCTCCCTGCCGTGGGCAGGTCGCCAGCAAGGCAAGCCACACTGGCTGCCAAGACCGCAGGGCCGGCCGCCGGCCCATTGCACGCAGTGGAGCACGTCTGCCCTGGCCTGACCCACGGCCACCTGGCAGGGCATCACAGGACACGGGGAGGGAGCAGCCAGAGAGGGGGGCCCTCAGTCTCCTTAGGAAGCGGGGGCAGCCCTCGAGAGCGCTGTGGAAAGCGAGCAGAAGCTGGGCATGCGGACAGCTCCCTTGAGGCCGGGGCAGGCAGACCCAGTTACCCACTTGGCTGCCTGGAATTTCTGCCTCCTGGGTAAACAGAGAAGATATCAAACAATGCCAGGCCATCTAGGGGCTGATTGAGGCTTCTGAAGAACTTGCTCCTGTGCCCCTCCAAATTCTAGGCGTTTTGCACAGCGCAGAATTCCAGCTACCACATGCTCTCAGGAGTCGGGCAGGAAGTTAGGGCTGGCTACCCTAAGATGCCAGCATATTGGGTACCTGGCAGGACCAGTCCTAGGCCACCCAGCCAACACTAGCATCTTCCCTGGGCTCCAAGGATGTAGCAGTGCTGTCATCAGGACACTGTTGACCCCAAGAACCACCTGAATTGAGCCCCACACCACAGAGAAAGAGCCGGGAGCCTCCTCCGGCCTTTGAGCTGTCCAAACTCAGGGGCCGTATTTCCTGTCCTGCCTCCTAAACATCTGCAAGCGGTTCCTTCCCTTCCTGACTGACAGCTGTGTGGGAGGAAACTTCTCTTGCCCTTTGCCAGTCATGGGATGCCCTCTCAGCTAGAAGCTTGGCTGGACGCTAGAACTCATTCCATGAGAGGGATGCACGAGGAAACCTGCAACCCTGCCACCAGAGAAGCCTGCGGCTTGGTCCAGCTCAGGGAGCCCTGACCACCGCCCTTCGCCCAGCCTCCAGCGGGGCAGCCCCACAGCAAGGAAGAGCTGACTGGCTGTGTGTCCTGCAGGGCCGGACAAGGGGAGAACTTCGGATGACAGAGTGGGAGGGACTCAGGAAGCCTCCAACTTACCCTCTTTTACTAATAGGGAAGCCGAGGCCTTGGGAGACTGCTTAAGGCCTACCTCAGCGCATCTGCTAGATCCTGTCCCACCTCTCTCCACAAGGTGCTGTGGTGGCTGCTGCCTCCAAAGCAGCAACTTCCCCTCCAGCCTGAGATGAGTCAGATGACTCCTTGGGGAGAGAGTAGAGGCAAGCTCCCACTTACGGGCTCAGGATAGCTACACCACTGATGCAGAAGGATGCGCTTAGACAGGCTGCTTTTCCATTTCCCTCGGATGCCTGGCACAGGCCCATGGCCTGAGTCCTCTAGAACTGTGGTCCCCAATCCCTAGTCTGTGGCCTGGTACCGCCCATGGCCTGTTAGGGTCTGGGCCACAGAGCTCTGCCCCCCACCACACACCCTCGTGGAAAAACTGTCCTCCATGAAACTGGTCCCTGGTGCCCAAAAGGCTGGGGACCGCTGCTCTAGAAGGAGCATGTCTCTTCCTGGATTTCTTCTTCCTGCCCCAGCTCTGAAGAGGAGACTTCCAGGCCCAGGTGGGCAGCTGCCAGTGTCCTTCCAGGGCCTCCAGCTGTCCCCGGTGGGTAGCAGGGGCTCCTGAGAGGCCATCCCACAGGCTACAACGACCAGGCTCCAAGAGGGCTGCTCCAAAACGAAGAGGGCAGGACACAAACTTAGCCCTCTCTCAGATCTGGGGACTAATTGAGAAAGTATACTAAGAAGCAGGCAAAGGACTGAATCTACACGAGAAGAGATATGAACAACAACAAATAGGAGAGCCTCACTCCTCAGAAAGCCAATTAAAACACTGCTTAACTCAGACTGGCAAGACTATACTTTGACCTTTTAATAGTTCTAGGAATTTATCATAAGGAAAACAAAACAGGAGAAGTGCCCAGAGAAGTAAAGACGAGGACATCCACTGCGGTATAGCCTATCAGTAGCAAAAAGTTGCATAATAGACACCGCTGACTGACCATCTACAGGCAGCTGGCCACAGCTGGACAGTGGTGGACTGGCCAGGCATGCAGCATGCAGGCCTATACTCGCTGACATGAAAAAATGTCCTAATATTCAAGTTTTAAAAAGATTAAATAGATACAGCAATTTTTGTAAAAGATTCATACCTATGGATTTATTCACACACCTCTGAACTACCTACTAAAGCTAAGGACTAAAAGTACTTTTTAAATTTTTTTCCCTGAAGCACAAATGAGCATAAAAAGTAGTGGTCTTCCGGGGAGTAGGATGATAAGCCAAAAGGAGGAAGAAAAAACCCTGCCTGTCTTTTTTTCCATCAATGCAGACCCACAACAGCTAATGCTTATGAAGCTCTTACCACATGCCAGATGCGGGTCTAAGTAGTTTTCATAGACCAAGTTCATCGGATCCTCACAAAAACTGTATGAAGTGGATGCTATTCTCACCTCCACTGTGCAGATAAGAAAAGAGAGGCAAGGGAGTTTATGTAAGCTTCAGGTCACCAGCAAGGGGCTAAACAAGCTTAGGGGAAAAAGAGCCAGGAAAGACGCCCATTTCCTCAGGATGAAATGGAAAATGAAATCCAGTCTGGGAGGACCCTGGGATGCAAGAAGAGACAGAATCCTTGCTTGTGGGCACCATCCTTGTGGGTTACGCCCCCTGTGCCCCTGCCATCCACTCCTGCTTTCATGCCTCACCCTCTGAAAGGGGAAGATTCTATCAAAAGGATTGGAAGGCCGAGCAGGATGGCCTCGTGCCAAGACAGAGTGGGACCAAACGACCTCCAAGTCCCTTCCTACAGGTTTGGTCCCTGCAGCCACACGGCCATGGAGGCTGCCTGCAGTGTAGGTGCACGTGTTGGGGTAGACAAAGGAGGTCTTGGTTCTCAGCCCCTCACCCCTTGCCCCCAGGCACAGGAAAAACTCAAGTCTTTCTATTGGTCCTTTGGGTTCAGAACAATCCACTTAGGATCAACAATGTCCACTTCCTTTATTTAGATGCTTTTAGCCTCCATCTCTGGGATAGCGCTGTTGGGAGCAAGGAGGGGACTCTTGGAGAGAAAAGAGAAAGTGTTATTCCTTGGAAAATGCTTTCATGCATATTACTGCATTTGGCCCTAACAGCTCATTTCACTTGTTCAGAAAACCGATGTCCAGAGAGTTTGAGCAGCCAGTACAGAACTGATGACTGCCAGTTCTAATCTCTTGCCATTAATCTGCCTCCCCACCCCCACCCCCCAAAACACGCCCACTGTCCTTTGGAGTGGCCTCCACTCCAGTTCAGTCCCAGGAAGGCCCCAAGGTAGGAACAAGGCACTAGGAGAACAGCAGCCTCAGAGAAGACTCAAGGGGGACCCAGACAATAATGGTATTAAATAACAATCACGATCATCTGCACTTCTATGGCACTTCCTCTGCACTACCAGGCTAACATCGGGCCCTGGGGGTAGGTACTATTATCACCATTTTACAAAGACACAGAGAGATTAAGTAACTTGCCCAAGGTCATACAGGTGTTGCAACACAGAACCAGGACTTGGATAGCTGCAGAGCTGGGTACGGTGGGAGACAACTGGGAAGGAAGATGTCAGGAGGGCCCAGCCCTGCAGGATGGAGGTCAGAGCCAGGCCCAGAGGGGAAGATCATGTAGCTGATTGTGGCAAAACTGGGATCACATGTGAGGACAGGAGACGGGAACCTGTGATTTCCCTGCAGTTAGACCCACCCCACTTGGCCCAGAGTAACTGCTCAGGTCCAGGACGGAGGGGTTTCCTGCTCCCTGCTCTGTTCCAGCCACAGAACTCTGCAGTAAGTACCTGCCAGGGGAAGATCTTTGCCACCTGTCAGTCTTCCGGTGGGGCAAAGCACCTCGGTACAACTGGAAGTTGCTGTGGCCAGGGAGAATTCCCCTACTGGGGAAAATGCTTTGCTAGGGGAGTTGGCCCTGGGTTTGAATGTCCCACCTCGGAACTGGTGAACCCAGATGTCACTAAGTCCCTCACAGGGCCTGAACATGGATGTGCACTGCACTCTTGGCAGGCTGCGAGACTCCTCCCATCTCTAGCTTCTGCATCCTGTGAATGCTCCCTTGCCTCCCAGGCCCCTCCTATTGGTCAGGCCAGGCAAGGTCACAACAACCTCAATTCCCTCCCTCTCAACAGCACAGCACTCCCCAGCTGGGCTGCTCTTCCCCAGGCTCAGCTCTCAGCCTCTTGGCTGATCAGAGGCTGAGGAGGGCTCAAGGCTGCCCCTCAGCCCTGCTCCTGTGGCTGCCTGGCGGCGTCCTGTCCACATGCTGGGCACTGTCCTGTCATCGCCATTGTGAGGCACCTCCCCACCCCCCACCCACAGTGGGACGAGGGTACTCTGCTCTCAGCAGTGAGCACCTGGGCCTGTGTTTCTGGCAGAGTCAGATCAGAGGAAACACCGGTGTGGCCAGGGGTCGGGCTCTGACCTGCCTGCCCCTCAAGCACCTGGCCTGGCCCTGGGCCCGGAGCCCTCCTGGCCCCGCTCTAACCCTCCCTCTTCCTGCCCCAGAACAGGCTCACGGTGGGCAGTGTCCAGCCTTCACAGAAACAAGAGCAGATACTCAAGGAGCTCTTCGTATGTTCCAGGTACAGTTCCAGCACTCGCACAACACTTCACAGGTCTTAACATCTAATTCTCACCACAACCCTAGGGCAGATTATATTATTCTTCCCATTTTCCATATGAGTAAGAATCAAGACACAGAAATCTTAAAAAGCTTGAAGTCATGAAGACAGAAAGAGGCAGAGAGGCAGGTGGTCTGGCTCTGGAGACCATACCCAGGTTGGGACACGAATCACGGTTCTGTCACCACAGAACACAGTCCAGTGCCTGGCTGTGCGCTCAGGGGTGGCTGAACCACAGCTGGTCTGTCCCTGCACTCGCGGCATTCAGCCTCCAAGGGGCCTGCGGCTCTTCTGCTCCCTCTCCCCTGTCAGGTCCCTGGGACCTAGGCTTCCAAACCATCAGAAAGACAACAGTTCTGCTGCAGCTCTGGGACAGCAGTGGCCCACCTGCCGGCAGGTGAAAGTCTGGCTGGCTTGGAGCCCTCGCTCTTCCCCGCCACAGGGGCTCACCTGAGCGTGGAGGGCGGCGGTGGCGGCAGTGGCGGCTGGGTAGGTGAATGCAGCGTGGGAGATGGCTGGGGTCAGCTCTGTGGTGTACAGAGGGTAGGGGGCCCAGGCCTCCGGGGACGCAGGGATCAGAGCAGCCCCCATCAGGTCATCTGCAGGGGGAGACAATGGCCTCTGTCGTCAGAACACTGGTCTCGCCTTCCAAACACAGAAGGCAGCCCAGCACTACGGTTGAGCCATCAGCTCACACTGAAGCAAGACCCCTCCACGCCCACCCCAAGACCCTAAAACCAGGGAAGGAAGCATGGCGTGAACTTGGCCTGGCGCAGTGAGCATCCCGTCTGCTTCAAGAAGCTCTCAGGTGGGCATCAGCCCATCTCACCAAGAGAAATCAGAGAAGCCTTCAGGAAGGCTGAGCAGCCTGACAGCTCAGGAGCTCAGAAGTGGCTGCAGGGGAGGAAGGAACCCTGAAGTCTGAGATGGGCAGCTGCGGATGCAGCAGCAAGAAAAGGGGCAGATATGCAGGACCGAGCCCCTCAAGAAGAACCTGTCTGCTTGGTGTGAAACTCCACTAGGGCCGGCCAGCCTGGGCCAAGTCAAAGGGCAGAAGGCGGCTCAGAGTGCCACTCACAGGGGTCCCGTGCGATGAAGTGTGCTCCTAGGGCGGGGTGCACGTTGCTGGGATTTGGTGTTGCCATTAGCTTGCTCTTGGCCATCTTGGTGTTGGCTTTGGCAAACTCTAGCCTCAGGGTCTGCGGGTTCTCAGGATCAAAGCGAATACCCTACACAGGAAGGAAAGAAAGAGAAAGACTTACTCTGTAGGACTCAGACTGCAGTGGGTATAGAAGGGCCCCAGAAACAAGCTTGCCCAAAAGACCTGCCCCAGCAGTGGAAATGCTGCTCGGGGCCGCGTGAGTAACGGCATTTGGCACAGACGGTGCAGCCGAGGACTCTGCCCGGGGACGGCTAGGGAATAAGGTCCATCTGGACGCCCATTGCCTAAGGTCTATGGGTCAGAGGGAGACCGTTCTCCGCCTACTCACATTCAACGCATTCTTGGCCACTTCTGCTCCTGCCCGGCTGTCAAAGATCACAAAACCAACAGGCTAGTAGGAAAAAGAGAGAACACCCTTGCATCTCTCCCAGATTCCCTCTTTCCCTCCAAAACAAAACACAAGAAGCATCACTGAAGTGCAAGTAGTATTTGTTCTGCTGACGAGAACAGAGAAGGAAAAAGAAAAACAACAACAAAAACCCTTGCCCGCACCCTCCCTAGTTCAGCTGGAGCAGCAGGTTAACATGCACCAAGTCGAGTCTCCCTCCTTGGTAACACATTGTGGGAAGTGATGCCAACAGAGCTTTCATCCACTGAATTAAACATCGCCCTTTCAGTAAAAGTCTTTTTAAATGCATGTAGATAATTAAGTTCCAGTGTTTTCCCTGGCAAGAAAGGAAAAGGGACATGCATGTATCAAGGGCACGGGAAGGCTCTGGGTTCAATCAAACAGCAGCAGGTTGAAAACTTCTCCAACTTCATTTTGCCAAGGATCGTCTAGACCCCGAAGGGCCCCGGAGGCTGTGAGCCCTGGCCTCCTTCCGTCAGGAGTCAGAGCTCAGCTACCAGCTCTACCGTTCTCAGCCACAGGGCCAGGCAGTGGCTCTCAGATTCCTACGAGCCAGACAGGGAGGACCAGGGGCTGACTTGGGCTTGGGCAGCTAATAAACAGGCAGTGGGTCCCGTGGGGGCCGTTCCTCAGCCCAGGACAGCAGGGAGCCAGTCTCTGCTGCCAGATGCCTCACGATTAGGGAAGGGTTAACAGACCGCAGTTCCAAGCTCAGCAGTCAGTCCGGGCTGGGAGGCAGAACAACCAGGGAAAGCAATTACCTGTCTTGCGGTGAGCTTGATCAGGGACCCTTCATATCCCTGTGGAGAGAGGTGGCTGTTATGGGATGGTCAGACGCCTTTGCTGTGTTAACCCAGCACTGCCCCCGTAGGCCCTACCTTTCCTCAGTGCTCCCCTGAATTACTCTCACCCTCCTCCCCCCAGGGTCAACCCACCCTGACCTCCAGCGCCCCATGTTCTCAGCCACATGGCCCAGCACGCTGGCTGGGCGTCACGCGGCAGCACTCATCATTTCATGCATAAACTCCCGTTTGCTCCACTCAGTCGTAATCCCGGAGCATAGACCTTACATGTTTTCTCATCTGCAAACTGAAAAGGCTACACTGAATCTCAAAGATTCCTTATATGGCCACGTCTATTTAAAGAGTCTTTATTGTCTTTACAGACGAGGAAACAGGCCCAGGAGGGCTAAGCGGGTGGCAGAGGCAGCATGTGAATCAGCACAACCAGGACAGAGAGCCAGGCCCATGCGTGTGGTTTCTGGTTCACTTTCCTGCATCTTCCGCTGCCCCGTCTGGGTCAGAGATTCACTCCTGTTGCTTCTCTCCAGCCCTAGGCTCTGCCCCATGGGAAGCCAGGTCCTGACTCACCTTGAATGGCCGGAAGAGCAGGTAGAGTTCTCTGGGTTTAATGTCCACAGGGAGGCCGCTGACGAACAGCGTCCGAACCTGGGGACAGAGACCACAGTGGTCAGGGCCAGGCTGGACAGGAAGGACAGGGTTCATGGCTCTTCTTTCAGGCAGGCAACTGGAATCCTCCTAGAGCTTAGGGAGGAATTCAGTATTTCCTGGGCCTCCTTTGGACACCAAGGCAAATGGGCAACAGTTTCACAGCACTGAACTTTCCAAAGCCCTCCGTGTGCCTGCCTCCCTCTAGGTTCACCCTGGAGGTGTCACTCAGCAAGCATCACGCTGGCTGTCTCCCGCACAGACGCAGGCAAACAGAGGCAAGAGTGTACAGGTCAAGCATGATGCTCCTTCAGATGAAGGACCCCTCGGAGAATCTGAAGAAAGCTACAGTGCCTTTCCCTAAAAAAAAAAAAATGCACGTGTAAAAATGTACATTTTTTTCAGATGAAGCCCACGGATGCCTGGTTGAGAGGGTCTGTCTGGTCTTGGGGACAAGCAAGGACATAAAGGAAACCCGAGTGCTGTGCCACACCATGCCCTGGCAGGATTTTAACAGAGGGCCCAGCACTTTCTCCTCCACCTCCGCCTACACTACACATAGGCCCTTCGATGGCAGAGAGCGTGCTATATTCTTGCCTGTATGCACAGCTCCTAGCACGGTGACGGTACTAACCATTTACTGAACAGGGAATGGGTAACGAGTCAGGAATGGAACACTTCTGCTCGGTTTTGAAGAACAAGTAAGATCTTGCCAGCTTCACGTGAGGCAGATGATGCTGTGAGTTATGAGCCTTGCCCTCACCACGGTCACAAGGTGGTGGCAAAGCCGGGTCTAAACACCGGCTGTCTATCCTGCGACTCCCGCCAAACCTGACCTCCTGAACTGCAGGTGAGGTCCAGGAGAGGGGGCCGGCAGAACCACTTACCTAATTTATTGCTGCTATTTACATGCTGCTGACACCCCATGCCAGCCTAGATCAGCCAATAATTGTGATGGGGAGGGGAGATTTTTCCATAGTTTATATCCATTAGAAACATGTCTTGAAACCATGGCTTCCTGAATAATGAAAAATCTGAACGAGTAGAGCTTCCCTACACACTAGACTCCTGTTTGCAGCCACGACTCATACTGCTAAGCCAAGGACCGGTCTCAACTCACCACTGCAGATTTAAGAAAAGGTTCACGAGCCTCACTCCATCACACGGCCACTCCCGAAAGCATTTAGTTGCCCACAGCGGGTCCCATCCTTCTCCAGCGCTATCAGAGAACCTGCTCCACATTCTAGTGGTGGCCTGTTAAACCCAGGCAACAGCCTTTTTGAGACGATGGCTTGTACCAGGAATCTGGGGTGGTGTCAGGCAAAGTTACACGCAACACACGGAGATCTCAACAGAGCCAAGAATTTGTCAAAGGAAACCAGCCAAGATAGCTGCGGGTTACCGGTGTCACCACCCCCACCCACACAAGAACAACTCCCTCTTCCCTCGTGTAGTTTTTGCCAGGCACACCCAGCAGAACCTCTGGCCACTCGGGACACATCTCCCTGCTTTGGTCCAGCCTTTCCCCTCACCAGACAACAGTTACCAGCGTCTGCTCCCAGGCCTGGCGTGAAGGCTGTTCACATTTCACAGCCCTCGGCAGCCCTGTGCCCCTGTCTACACAAGTCGTGCCCTGCTCCTGGCAGCACCTGGGAGAACCAGACAGCCGAGGCTCCAGCGTGGGCTAAACCGACCTCCTGGACTCTAGAACACAACAGCCACAACCCCCAACAGGCCCTTCTGCCCTTTGATGTAAGGGCCTTGAACTGTACATGTAGGTCCCCAAACAGAAGTGACTTGCCCAAGGTCACACGCTTGTTCTTTAAAGGCACTAGACCTGGGACTCAAAACCCAGGCCTCCCTCCTACAATCCAGCCTGGCAGAGGAGACACCTGCCAGGAAAGCACGGCAGGACCTGAGCACAGGGTGGCTCAGGGTCTACCCCACACCACACCCCCAGAGGATGGGCTGGAAGAGCACGAGCTGCCAGGGCCCTGCTGGGAGGGGCCTAGATCAGCTCCTCCTCCCTTCTCCCTCCTCCCCTGATGGCAGGACCTGGTTTGGGTCAAAGACCCAGTGCCAGAGCAGCCCCACAGAAACCTCTGCTTCAGTTCTCCCCAGGGGCCACATATTGTACCAGGGCTAATTTTAAACCCTTCCTCAAATGGCTCCTTTCTGCCCAGACCTCCCCAGAGGTCCCTTCCACAGCAAGTTCTCAGCACAGTTTCCTGCTGGGGTGGGGACGGGGATGAGGAGAGGGGATCATTCCTTAGCCCCAGCTCAGATTTTTGCTTCCAGCCTCCCCAAGCCCCACCTGATGACACTTTTCCTTGGGTTTCCATCTTTGAGGTTCTGAAGTGTCCAAAGGGTATACTCTGGCTCCCGCCCTGTCCCTGGTTACCTCTCAGGAAACAAGTGGAAGTGTCAAGGCAGTTATGGACTAGGTGGTGGGTCCCTGTCTGCGGGGAGTCTGGGAGGCTAAGTCACAGCAAGTCTGACCTGAATATTCTCCATGGTTCTTACCTCTAGTGGATGATGCCCCTCCTGCCTATGTCCTTGGGTAGACAGGGAAACTGAGGCCCAAAAAGGCTCAGTAACTTGCCAAGGGCATACAGCTTAGCTCACTGGGGAAGAAAGTCAGGTGAGACCCAGACACCCGACTCTGCCTATGAGGACGGAGAGAGTGGCACCCGGGCAGCTGCGTTAGCCCTGTGGGCGGGTTAAGGGCTGCCATGCATCTACTCAGTGATGAGGGCAGAAAAAGGGGAAACTGGCAAACCAGGGGTGGGGGTGTGTGCATGAGCTCAACACGCTGGTCAGCACACTTGGGACAAGAGGTTCCAGAGCCTGCATACCCTCCCGCTTCGGCAGGCCCACCCCAGCCCGTCCACTCCAGGTCCCTGGCAAGTGCCCACAAGCTGCCCACGCAGCCCGCTGGCCTACACCCCCCCACTCCTTAGCTAGAGGGCCCCCACCCTTCAGGACCCTCTGTTTCCTTACTCCTCTTTCAGCCCTCTGAAGTCCTCCCGGCCCCGAGGACCCCCCCACCACACCTCACACTGTTCCCTCCAGTCTGAGCTCAGCCCCTCACCTTGGCCGTGTAAAACTTTAGAGACGGAACGTTTCTATCTTCCAAAGTGCCTGGAGTCAGCCCTCAGGATTTGGGACCTCCCCTGCCTCTACACACCTCAGTCCTTCCATGGAAGAAACTCACAGGCGGGGACCAGATGTGGCCCCGCATGGCAGAATGACACCATAAATGGCAAAGACAACAGGCTTTAGTTAGTGACACTGGCGTTTGCTTCCCTGCTTTAGGCTTGTCCTGACGAACTCGCTTCATCTTTCTGAATCTCAGTTTCATTTACCTGTACGAGGACCTCACCCCTCAGGTACCACGAGCTGTTTATTTATTAAGGTTGTGCAGTGAGGCTGGGTGGGGTCCAGGTCAGACTGGAGCTGGGAAGGTGGTGAGGTGTCCTTAGGCGGTCACCGGATTCTTTAGTTTTCCTCTTCCCCAGGGAGGGTAACGTCAGGGGTAGAAGGCACCGCGGAGATCAGCCAGTTCAACCCCTTTATTTTATAGATGAGGAAACTGAGGCTCAGATCAGGGTGGCAAAGCAAGCTGATGGCACAGCCTGGATCCCTGACGGATGGTGGGGACAGTGCCACATGCAGTTACTTCTTCAAGGCCTGGCCAACTAGTCTCGTGTCTCGGGTGGGCCTTGGGGACCACTCCTCCAATGCCACTTTCTGGTGCCAGACTCAGGGTAACAGGACCTGTCACTCAGGAAAGAGGCTGGATGCAGACAAGGATTCAGGTACCAACAGCTGGCTGATGCCAAGAAGGGAAGATCAACCAAAGAACCCGTGTCCTGCCTGTCCCACAAGTTTATTACAAGAATTCAACACAAAAAAATGTTTTAAAGCATTTGAAGAAAGCCTAAGGGGTGATTCACACAATCCCCAGGCTGTCAGGAGGCACCAAACTCGTTTACTTGGGCCCCTCTCCTTCCACACTCTCACGCCTGCTGCAGAAGTGTCCACACACCCCAGGGGATTATCTCCCTCCCGTCCTAAAATGTGAAGAGCATCTTCATGACAAGTAACAGCAGACGGTGCTAGGACCACGGTCATGTCCTCTGCACAGTTGGAAGAAGCTTGTAGTTGGTGGAGCAGGTAGTTGGGGGAGACGTGGGGAATGGATGGAGGATCCTCAGAACTCAAAGAAGATGCACGTTGAGAACTACTCTGCTGCTGGAACCAGCTGGACGCACCAAGTTCAACATGGACAAGGAACTTGGCCACGGTTGTGACCCCATACAGAACATCAGACATGGCTGTGTGGCCCTTACAAAGGTCAGGAGCAGACCCAGCCTTGCGAGGGGTCTCGGCCAGTGCCACGCCTGCCTAGGGGAACTGACCAGCTCTTGGCACAGCTGCGTCCCTGCCCAGCAAGGCTCTGGGGGCTCTCTCTTCTTAGGCGAGTCCTGCTGCCTATCTTCCCTCTAGAGTCACTGGCGGGGGGAGGTGACAGAGGGGTCCAGCCCCCTTCTGTCAAGTCCACCCCACAGGTATCACGTGCTGGCAGGCTTCCTGGACTTGTTAGGTCTTGGTGGCCAATTGTTTGTAAGCCTGACTCCCTCAGAGAGAAGGCTGTGTGTTCTTGGGCTCTTTCCCTCCTGCCAGTGCTGGACCTAGAGTGCCTGGGGGCTCCCAACCACCTCTTGACCCCTTTACCTTCTCTGTCTCCCCTCAGTCTCACTCCCAGTGCCAGGGTCATAACTTAGCACTGGGGGTGCAGGGAGGGGAGTCCCCCTCTGGGTAAAGGCAGGTTACAATGTTGAATCCCACCATGGCAGAGGACCTGGTTCCCGAGGTCACCCAGCCCTCTCCTTCAAGAGAGTGTCAGCTACAAGCCAACATCCGGTTTTCCTTCTTCCTCCACAGCTCTCTCCAGCCCAGAGGTAAGGGGTCCTTTTTTAGACATAAGAGAAGTAGGAAGAAGGGGGTCTGATAAACCCATTCACATCTGCGAGTCAGTGATATTCTTCCTTCAGACAAATTGACATTTTTTTAAAGATTTTCAGAAAAGATTAAACTAAACAAGCCTCCAGAAGCAAGGTGACAGTGATACCCAAGACATCAGCCTAACGGCACAAATTCAGGCTTGTGTGGAAAAGGCTTCCTTGCAGGCAGGACTCAGCCACCTTCTGTCAGCCAAGGCAGATACCTCTGTTGGCCCTGGACACCCCCGTGGACAGACCTGTCATTTAGCTGCCCCCAAGGAAGGCCACTGCCCTGGACAGCGGCTGGTCAGGTATCCCTCCTCCCAGGGGCACACACAGGGCCCACCTCACACGGGGGTCCTGCGGGAACAGGGGATGGGGGTGGCGGGGAACATGGGGGTGCTCTACACAAAGGGAAGCCGCCACTGAGCAAGGCCCTCATGAGGAAGGGGACTGGGACACGGGGTCAGCCATGAGCCATGGCCATGGGGCCCTCCCTCCCATCGAAAAGGACCCCATACTCGCTCAGAGACGTGGCTGGGGCCTGGAAACTCACCAGGTGAGGGAGGGGAGGGACAGACCCAATGTTGAGGGCTCCAACTCCTCCCAACCTTGCTGACACAAAAGACCTCCTTTGTACCAGGTATTAACACTCAATTTCTCAAACATGGCTAAGAGGGCAGGCCCCATAAGTGCTGGCTGCTATTAGAGATGGAAAAGGTGAACACTGCTTTCAAAACCAGTGCCATGCCCAGGGACATAAATCCTCACCCTTTGACCCTGGAGGGCAATTACAGCCTTTGTCAAACCCCTGCCCTGGAATCACCAAGACAGGATGGACTCCAGGGACCGCCAGCCAGAGGACAAACCCTTCTCCAACAGGGATGCTGAGGCCGGAAATTGTCAGGGCCACTCCCTACTCTTCCCCACCCCCAGGCGACCCACCAGGCAAATCTCCCCTCAAGGCAGACTCTGGGCCTCGGTAAATCCCTGCCTCACAAAGGTTGAGAATTTCCACACCCAGGAAAATTTACTCCAGGCAATAGAAATATCCTACACAAGACAGAAAATGATTTTTGAAAACCGATCATTTGCAGCAATCCTCTGGCATCTCTAAAAGTTAGGATTCAATCTGGAAAGGAGGAACTGTTTCAAGCGTCCACTCCATCAAAACGTTCAAGTAATGCACTTGCTTGGGACCCCGCCTACTCGCTGCTTACCGCGAGAGCTCCCGGTGTCATCTGGATGGAAAACACAACTTTGGGAAAGGGGTGGGGAGCGGAGGGAAATCCAAAAAGGGAAAAACAAGCCTCTTATAAGCCCCTCCCACATCCTTCCCCAACTCCCAGCCCTCAGCAGCAACCCAAATACAGAATATTTGAGCTGGAAGAACCTTATTTTTAGATGAGGAAACCAGGACCCAGGGTCTAGTGAGTTGCTTGCAGTCACCAAGCAGGTCAGAAGCAGCCCCAGTGCCCCGGGCTCATGAGTAAATGGGCTTTTGCAGACCTTGATCTCACACGGACTCACTCAGACCCAGTGTGGCCAGCCTGAGGTGCCCAGGAACAAGCGGCCTTCAGCTGTTGGGCAGAAATGGCAGACACAGAACCTTGCACAAGGCTGGGGTGGGCACGGGGGATGTCTCACTGGATGATGCTGTGATGAGTCCTGCACAGTTAGTCAGAGAGGTCAAAGGAAAGCCCACCAGACTGCCAACGCCCAGCAGCTGAGCAGCCTGTGCCCGCTGACTGTGGGGACGTGGGGCAGCTGGAGCAGGGCCCGGGCCACCCCCACCAGCCCAGACCTCGGGGGTTTATGAGCTGCAGTCTACATTATATAAAGTTTATGGCTTTATTATTATAAAGACACTGAATGTGTTTTTTTTTTTTTTAATTTGTGTCGGTCATCTTCATACCCGGATCTGATCTGGCTCCCCCAAGGGAAAGAGACCCCACTGAGAACCAGAAAACACCTGCTGACCAGACTTGGACACACAAGCAAAAGAGCCTCGAACAATGGTCAGGAAGCCTGGGTTGAAGTCCCAGCCCTGTCACCGGCCATGGCAGGTGGCTTCCTGGCCTTCCCTCCTCAGCCTCAGCCATAAAGAGGCCGGAGGACTAGTCTCAGGGTCCCTCACACTCCAATATTCTCACATGACAGACTCTAAGGATAAGACTTGGGCACCATCCTCCATCTGCTCAGAGCTTCCATGCTTCCTTCTGCCCACAAGAAGGCAGAGGAAATGGTGAAGAAGGGGACAGAGAAGAGAGGGGAGAACAGGAGGTCAGAAGCCAGCTCCTGGGGCCCCAGGCCTAGCTGGGCCTGGGAATTTGAGGGGGTCTCTGCCGGGCCAGTGCCGGGGTGGCCGAGCAGAAACCTCAGGGCAGTCACCCCTCGGCGTGGTCTTGCTTGCCGGGTTTTTCTCCTTGTTGTGTGTGTGTCTGTGTATGTGTGGGACGGGGGGTGTTCCTGCCTGGGTCCTGTGCTTGGGCTTGGCACCGGCCGGTTACTCACCCCTCCTGGGGAAGAGTAGGCCCTCTGAGTGGGGCCACTTGACGCGAGGTGGATGGAATGTAGCGACATGGCCTGCAGACCCGGGACTTATAAGGCACTGAACAAGGACATGGGGAAAGAGAGCAAGCAGCACGCAGCCAGACAGGGGATGTGAACCTAGACACACGCTCCCAGAGCCCCATGTGCTCTCAGGACACGCTTCCCATGCTTCCGGCAAGGAGCTCAGGGGCTGCTCAGCTACCCAGGCTAGGACACAGCCCACATTCCCTTCCAGGCAGCTCCCACCTAGCCGATGCCTGACCCCAGAGCTTACCAGCGTCAAAGCTTGACCCAGTGTGGAGAAGTCCGAGACTCAGGGTGGGTTCTAGTGCTTTGCCTACCCCTGCTAACTCCAGCCCCAAATCACACGTTATCAGGGCTTGGCTGCAATTTGAAGTTTCATTCCTTTACACAAACCATTGACATGTGAGGCTGACAGTCCTTTGATGTAACAGGTAGAACAGGAATGGGGCCCCATTTTACAGATGAAGAAACCAGCTCAGGTATCAGGTGCCTGGCTGGCTAATGGCAAAGCTGAGTGTCAAGTCCAAGTTGCCTGGAAAGTTTGGGGCTCTTGCCATAGACTACAATGTGTCCTGGAGTCCCAACTATGTGTAGGAGTAGGGGGAACCAAGCTGGGGTAATAAAAGGTTCCCTAAAGGAGGGGCAGGGCTGAGCATATATAAAGTGGTAAATAAGAAAGCTTCAGACCTCATTCTCCAAGCTACTTCTAAGCCCCAGAAACAGAAGGCTCAATGCCTTGGGAATACACTTGGTCAAAGCCTGCAGTGTGCACTGACCTACACCTCATCCAGGGAACCAGACCAAACAGAGCATGAGCCTGCTATGCAGGCTGGCTGAGATGGGGGCAGGGCCTGCTTTCCACCTGGCTCCAGACAGAGCCAGGAGCCAGGACTTGGCCTTCAGAGGCAAGGCTCACTGGGCCCCGCAGTATGGAGGCCTCCCAGGTCCACCCTCCTCCCCCATCCCTTCTGGTGCTATGAAGTCAGCTAACAGCTAACACAGATCTATTGCCTGCCTGAGTGCACAGCAAGGGTTGCAGTTGCCACCACTGCCACAAAACACCCCACAGAAGGGACTAGATCCAAGGCACTGGGCTAGGGGATCCCTACACCCCTCTTCCTAGCTCCTAAATCAACATCTGCAACCTTTAAACCATGTGAGGCCATGCCAACATGCAGCATGGAGCCCACCAACCCTGTCTCATCACTTGATGAGGGCAGATGATGAGTGACTAGAGAGATGTTTCCTAATGTAATGCTCCTGTGGGAAGAGGGTTTCTGTTCAGGGGTGGAAGCTGCTTCTGAGACCTGTATTCTGGTTTGGAGCTCCCCTGTCCCAAACACAGTAGGATCCTTCCATCCCAAGCTGCGCCTGGACATGGCCACAACTACACATCAATAACAGGGACAAGTCTAGGCAAAAGCTGGAGGGCACATAGAGCCTTCATAGCAACAGAGATTCTCAGAAATGGTCTCAGGTCCTATTCCAGTATCCTCTCCCCACCCCCAGTAAAAGCACAAGACCCATTTGTGGAAAGGGAGGTTGGCTAATCACAAAGAGGGACTAAGGACTCCAGACCTATACCATGGCCTGGTCCAGGTCAGGTCTTGCCCCTTCTCCCTGGGGGTCCTATGCAGCCTTGAAGGCTTGTGACAGCCAAGAACCTCTGCCCAATCAGCCATGAGTGACCAATGGCCAAGCCGGATGGACGTGGGCAAACCCTCTTACCACACCCAGCACCTGCTGCATTCCAGAAGCTTCCAGCACTGATGGAGTCACCAGTGGACTCTTCAGGAAGGGAGGGCTCCACAATCCTGCCACCTGTCTAGCCTTGGCATATCTCAGAGGTAACTGTATTCTTTCCATCCAAGGGTGGAAAGTGGGAAGAAGCAGAAAGCAAGAAGACCATGATGGTCCCTGTACAGGCAGTGGATGGGGTCCTGGCATATGAAGCCTTGTGAGCTGTCCACAGCTCCTACCGCATAGCAGTATGGTTTCTGAAGTGCAGGCAACAGGCTCTGCCTCACTGCCCCATGGCTTTGCTAGGGGCATGAGGACCCCTCTGGGGCAGCCATGGGTAGGGGGTGACTGAGTAACTGACACAGCACCAGATGTCACTGCTGCCCATAATCAATGCCAGAGTAGAGGCTAATGGCCACTGAGCCATGCTGGCTGTGGTTCAGCTATGGGTAACCTTGGACCAGGAGCTCAGCACTCAGGGCAGGTGGGGCCAACTCCTCCTCTACCTCTCAGGACTGTGTCGAGGCCCATTGGGATAAACAGGTTGGGAGCGGGAGAGCAAAGCAAAGGCCCAGCGTCTGCAGTTCACGGCTTCCTGTCCTTACAGCGCTGCCAGCCCCACCCAGGAAATGGGGACGAGAGGAAGCCAGCACGTCCAAACGCTGAGTGGGATTTAGAAGCTGGTTCTCTCCGGGGCGAAGTAGCTGGGCTGCCCATATCGGGGAAGAAGGGGACAAGGAGACCCAAGGGAACGGTGCCCCAGAATGACAGGCACGACTTTAGAGCAAGTGCCATTTCTTTAGTTGAGATGCCCAGAGCAGTGCGCAGTGAGAGGGATGTGAAAGCGGTCAGCCCCAGGGACAGACAATAAGGGGGTATGCCGTTTGTAGAGCATTTAAAATAAAACTAGCTCCGTCTGGTTTTAATTATCCCCATGTGATGGCAA
Organism: Lemur catta; assembly: GCF_020740605.2. Classification (NCBI taxonomy): domain Eukaryota; kingdom Metazoa; phylum Chordata; class Mammalia; order Primates; family Lemuridae; genus Lemur; species Lemur catta. The sequence goes on from NC_059128.1 coordinate 95,059,114, forward strand.
TTCTAGGTAGAATCTGTGATAAAATGCTCCTCCTGGTAAAGGCTGACAGCTCCCATCATCTAGACTTGGGATGTCTCTAACCCAAGGGAAAGTAGGCTGGATTCAGTTTCTGGGCTTCTACTTGGGACCCTGGCATCACTCAAAGCTCAGCCCTCAAAAACTGATTACAGACACCTTTTCTGCCCCCACCCCCAAGTCTCACCAAAAACCCCAATACAAAACCGCAATACTATCTGCTGAAGAGCAAACGCAGGGTTCAAATCCCAACCTCCCCACTTAATAGCTACATGAAAGTTACTTAGCATCTTTGTGCCTCAGTTTCCTCATTTGTAAAATGGTGATAATTAACAGAAGTACTTCATAGTGCTATTGTGAAGGTTAAATTAAGAGTTAAAATGGGCCGGGAGCTCATGCCTGTAATCTCAGCACTGTGGGAGGCTGAGGCAGGAGGACTGCCACCTGAGCAAGAGCAAGACCCCCATCTCTACAGGTATCGTGGTGCATGCCTGTAGTCCCAGGTACTTGGGAGGCTGGGGCAGGAAGATCGCTCCAGCCCTGTAGCTTGAGGGTGCAGTGGGCTATGATGATGTCACTGCACTCCAGGTGGGAAGACAGAGCAAGACTCTGTCTCAAAAAAAAAAAAAGTTAAAATGGTAAAGTGCTTAGAACAATGCCTGGTACAAATACTACATACAGTTTACTATTATTAGTACAGCCTCTCCACTAGATTATTTAAGCAGAGGAAACACATCTTCAACAACCCCTAGGGAGGAGGGGAACCTGACCTCCTTCCAGAATCTGCCTGGATCTACCTGTCTGGGCCCTGCTTCTAGGTAAGACCCCGGAAGCACAGAAGCCTCCCTTCCCTCATACTCAAAGCCTGCAGACAGAGCATTAAGATGTCTAGATTCTTTCAAATGCTTTTGATGTCAAATAAAAGAAAAAGAGAAGTGCCTAGGTCACACACTGGATCCCAGAATTCCTTTATACTCATCTAGAGTGCCTAACCTGGCCTAACCTTCCATCCCCACATCTCAGGGAGAGCTGACCGCTAACCTCTCAGTGGTACCAAGGACCTGGTTGTTTCCTGACATCCCTCTGAGGACACACGATGAACCCTAGGGACGAGGCCTGCAAGGAACTGCCTTGTCCTAGCCCACTGGGGTGGGGTGGAGGGCAGCGAGGGGCCAAGCCTTTTAGGTCAAACTGTAGCCCCCTTAGCTGCCATTAACTCCTGCCTTTCTATAGCTTACCATTAGACTGGCAAAAACTTAACTCTTAGAAACTTATGGCCCCAAATCAATAATCTATGCTTCCCCTCCCAGGGCTATCCCCCAATTAAAAAACTTAGGCTGGGTGCAGTGGCTCAGGCTGGGCATGGTGGCTCACGCCTATAATTCCAGCACTCTGGGAGGCCAAGGCAGGAGGATCACTTGAGGTCAGGAGTTTGAGATCAACCTGAGCAACATAGCAAGACTCTGTCTTTACAAAAAACAGAAAAATTAGCCAGGCATAGTGGTGCGCACCTGTAGTCGCAGCTACTCTGGAGGCTTGCTTGAGCCCAGGAATTTGAGGCTACGGTGAGCTATGACTGAGCTGCTGTACTCCAGCTTGGGCTACAAAGCAAGACTCTGTCTCCAAAAAAAAAAAAGGTTACTATAACTTAATGCCCAAAATTATCAAATTGTACATATCAAATATGTATAGCTTTATGCACGTCAATCATACCTCAAAAAAGTGATTTAAAAAAATTACTGTAATTTAGTATTATTACCTCATACAGTCATTCCTTGGTATCCAATGGGGACTGGTTCCAGGATCCCCCAATATCAAAATCCAGGGATGCTCAAGTCCCTGATATAAAATGGCACAGTATTTGCATATAACCTACAAACATCCTCCCACATAGTTTAAATCATCTCTAGATTACCTATAATACCAAATACAATGTAAATACTATGTAAATAGTTGTTACACTATTTTTAAATTTATATTATTTATTTTTATTTTACAATATATTTGATCCACGGTTGGTTGAATCTATTAATGCAGAACCCACGGATATGGAGGACCTACTGCATTATAAAAATAAGGCCTCCATTTTCAAAATAAAAAAACCACATTTACCCCTCCCCAGAGACACTGTAACTAGGCATCCCTCCATAATCACTCAGACAGGACATGCTTGGGGCTGGGGTTCAACAGCTCAAGCCTGCCACAGCAGGTCCTTGTGTTGTGCTGTATTACCTCACCTGGTTGCTCTAGCTCTAGCCAAGACTCACCTGGGGGACAGTAGAGTCTCCAGATTGAAAGGCACACTCAGCTCATCCCTTTTATTTCCTGCTGCCTTCCTTAGCTTTCAAAGGGTATCAAAACTTTGAACATATCTCCCCAAGTGGCAGAAAAACGCCATTTTCTCCCAAACCCCATGTGATCTTAGGCTGTTTGTCGTGTGGCCCCCAATATCGCTACAACATGGTGAATGCCTGGTAGTTGCCCAAACAAGCCATGTGGTTCTACAAACCACCCCCAAAGACACTTTTCTACATGCTATTCCCTCTTCTTGGAATGCCTTGTCTACCCCCTGAGGTCTAACTACCTCCTACTCACCCACATCTCAGAGAAGGCTGACCGGTAACCTCTCAGTGGCATCATAGTACCACGTGCTGATATTCCCTTATTTTATCTACCATTGCATTTAACATACCACCACTTCCTGGCAAGTTCTTCTCACCTTCTGGGCTGAGACCTTTTCACCTGCATCCCTACCCTATACCACCCCTGTCCAGAAAAGGAACCTAATGCATATATGGATAAAACCTATGGGTAAGGTGGGCAAGCAGGGAGAGTCAAGGCTATACAAAACAGTTTAAGACAAGCAACCTCACTGATAACTCCCAGCACCATGAAAATACACTTCCTCTCTAGCAAACTAGCACCTTTAGAAATTGAGGTCTTATGGTGGACAGTAGGGTTCCTCGTAGGCTTGCTCTAGCTAATCTCCAAGGGTCCATTGGGAAGCGCCAACCTGGGTTAGCAATGGAAGTAAACCACCAGCCATGCAGATGTTCCAGATGGTGGCTCTCAGGGGTTGCAGAACTGACTGCCTAGGGGGCATTGTAACTAAAGGGAAGGAGTCCAATTCCAGCTCAAACCACCAATTCACAACAGAGCCCCCAGCAGAGGAGCTCTTAGCCCACCATTCAGAAGGCTGGTGCTGGTGGCAGCGGCAGCCATGCTTGCCTTTACCAGACCAGAGCAGACAGACACTGAGCTCCAGGAGATCCCCAGGGCCCTTAGGTTTGGACCTCAGCTAAAAGTGAGCCCATGCCCCTGTGCAAGTACCAGTCACATTGACTCTGAACCACCACAGGACTGCAGCCCATCTCAACCCCCAAGAAAGAATAGCAGGGATCCCACTCTTTGAAGATACTGTCCTCTCTCCCAGAAAAGGTACTTAGGGTGGCCAAAACCTTAAATGCTTTTTTCAAGACTAGCCTGGCCACAGGGCTCACCTTCCCCAGCTGACAGCAGTGGGTCTGAGGGTCAGCCCAGCTCCAGACTCTCAGGCAGCGTGAAGTCAACCCTTTAGTAGAAGTGGGGTTCTGGGTCCTCACACAGTGTCACAGGAGACAGTGCCCTCCCCCAATTTCAGCCCACAGAGGGTCCCACAGATACTCCACATAACAGCAACCCTGTCACTCTCCCATAACTGACAGGGGAGGTTCTGAACAACCAGGTAGAGCCAAGATGGGGCTGAGGTCCCCAAAGCCAAGGGCCTGTGGGCATCAAGGTCCAAAAAGGACAAGGCTTTCAGGGGCCAAAACAACCCCACCACCCTCCAGCGACAAGAGGACAGATGTCGGGCCCTCCCTTGCAACACTTCAGTGTTGTATATTCTTCCCTTCCCCCTAAAAGCAGGGATCCAGACCTAGATTCTCAAGATGTCATGCCATCGGTGTACCACTGTGGCCGCGGCAGGTCTCTGCACTGCCAACAGTGGGAGCTGGCAGTGCTGAGCCCTGCCCAGCGGAGGGCCATCACCATCATTCCGGATCAACCCCACAGCACAAGGGAGGGGAGCAACACCAGCCCCCACCAGGGGCTCTGCGGTTTCTCCCCCAGACCAAGGGGAAGGACGCTCATGGTGGATAACTGGCCTTTGGTTTCCTGGGCAAAAGCATAACAGGACTGCACAGGAAGGGTCTCTCAGCCCTGGAGTGACACAGCAGAGGCCAGAGGCCCTGCGAAGCTGTCCCTTTTCACACCAGTTGTGGTCTCTGCCAGCCTATCTCCGAGTCTTTATTCGCTGAGAGCTTCAGGGCTTTTATTCACTACCCCATCCCACACACGCATCCTCCTCACTGTCCCATTAACCGCCCAGCTGCTGGTGATTCCACGAAGCCGCCTCACACTCCCTCCCTTTAGCTTATGATCCGCCTTTCCTTGCAGGATCCCACCCCGGCCAGCTCTGGGGTCCTGGCTTGACTGCCAGGGCAAACCCAGAGGAGGAGGAGGAACTGAGTGTCTTTAGTCATCTTTTTCCCAAGTCTAATTAAACTGCCGGCTCACCTCTGCCAAAGCCCAGGTTCTGGGACTGTGGAGAAGGCCCGCCCACCCCCCTCGACTACAGCTGGAGTGAACTAAGGTGTCGGGCGGCCGGCCCAGGCCTCCAAGGTCACCGGGAGGGGTCAGGGTGGAAAGGGTAAGGGAGTGAGGGTGCCGCCCGCAGGCCGTGCTAATCCCGCTCAGCTCCGTCCAGCCGAGGCGGGGTCCCGGCCACGCGGGAGGTGCGCCTCGGAGGAGGGCAGCGAGGCGGGTCCCGGGTGGGGAGCCAGGGACGCGCTGGCCGCAGGCATGGGACGGATGCGGCGTCGCTCGCCCACTGCGGGGACGCCCGGACGGCGGCCGGCGCGCCCCGCGCCCTGGAGGGCGGGGAGACAATGCCCGCCCGGCGGGGCAGTCCAGGCCGCACGCCCCCAGCCGGCCGGACACGGGCGACTCCTGCCCGGGCGACGGGCAGCGGCGGGAAGGCGCCGGGAGCGATGGCCGGACTGACCCAAGCGGCGCGGGAGGCCTCGCTCGCTTGTCCCACGCCCACCTCCGCGTGCACTTCACCCGGCAAGCCCGGGGGCCACAAACCCACCTCCTCCTCCAGGGCGCCGCCGGAGCCCGTGCCGGTGCCGGTGCCGGTGCCCGTGCCCGTGCTGGTGCTGTGCTCGCCGTCCGGCTTCAGGTTGCTCATGGTGCGGGGGAGGGGGTGGCAGGGGAAGGGAACGCGGAGGGCGAGGAGGTGGGAAGGGGCGCGGTGAGCGGTGGTGCGCTCCGGGGGTGCTGGGCGGGTGGCGGTGGGGGCCCGCGGGACGGTGAGAGGGGCAGCCGCCGCGTCGGGCTGGGGTCACATCAAGTTTGGCGGGTGCAGGAGGTGGGGAGGGGGTGCGGCGGGGGAGGCACTGGGAACCGGAGCCGAGCCGGAGCGGCCGCCACCTCCGCCTTTTCACTGCGACCGGCTAGTGCGCCCGCGGCGGCGGCGGCGGCGGCGGCAGCGGCGGGGGGCGGGCGCCGGGGGAGGGGGCGGGCGCCGGAACCGGCCTCAGCTGGGGCCCGGCCAGCCCCCTCGCCCGCCCCCCTCGCGGTCTCCGGGGGAACGCGCAGCCAATCCCCGCCGCCCACTGCGGGCTCGCCCCGGCCGGCCGCGCCGCGCCGGCCTCCGCCTGGGCCTTTCCCCTCTGCCTTTGGGCAGCTCTCTCCCTCTCTTTCCCCCACTCTCTTCTCCACGACAAGTTTTTAAACTCCGATAAACCCGCCCAGCGAACTTTCTTAAAGGGGCCGCGCGCCGCGCGCCGTCCCAGCCCCCCCGCCGGGGGTGGAGCCGGTGCGGGCACCCCGCGCCCGCGGTCCCTCGGCATCCCCGCCCTGGCGTCCCGCGCGCGGGGTGCTCCCAGCAGGGCTCCCGGCTTGTCGCTTCCCCTTGGATCCTGGTCTGGGGCTTTGGGGTGCCCGGCGCATTCTTTTCACCCCCAAATTCAGTCGCCCCGTCCGGGTCCGCTCTCTCCGCCTCCCCCACGCAGAGGTGCTGGGGGCCCGGCGGCGGGAGGTTGGGCAGACTCGGCGCTGCTGTGCTGAGTGACCTTGACGAAATCACTTCCCCTCTCTGGCCTCAGACTCCCGGCCCAGAGGGTGGGACTTAGGATCTCAAACTCCCTTCCCGCTCCCCGTCATAGAGTAGGGCTCAGGGCGGGACCCTAATGGCTGTTACCCCGCGAGGGAGTCCTTCGAGTGACCGAGAAAGCCCCATTGCCCTGCGCACACCGCGGCTTTGGGTCTTCTCACCCCTCCCGTCACCTAAGCTCCCCTCACCCCTTTTCCCACCCCCCTGTTCCGAGCCCGAGGGCCGAGGAAGGGGGAGCAGGCTCGGGCGGGGTCGTCTGGACTCCGCCTGGCCGGCCTTTAGGGCTCGGCCGCCGAGTGGGTTTTCCTCTTGTGTTTGAAAACCCGCGCGGACCTGGGCTGGCCCCCGCCGCCACTTTGCAAAAACCCGCACCCACCTCGGGTTACGCTGGAAGCGCCGCAAACCTGCAGAGCCGCCAGAAGATTGGGTCCCGCCCGGGAGCCCCCGCACCAAATTCGTGCTGCAAACGGGGGATCCTGGCCAGAGGTGCCGTCTGGCCTTGGGAAACCACTGCCGAGAGGTGAGAAAAGTACTGCGGGGGCCCGGGCCCGGGTCAGGCGTCACCGAGTGTGATGTGCCGCCTGGCGCCTGGTTTCTGTCCTGACTTAGCCACCTGGGTTTCAGGCTGGAAGCGACGCGCAGCGTCAGTGAACTCGGAAAAGCTGGATTTGCAATCACCCACCAGTTAGGATCCCAGACCGCGGACTAATGGCTCAGAACCTCAGCGTGCCAACCTGCTAAATAATAGGGCTGGCACTAGCATACCGGAGCGCTGTGCTGGGGCTTAGTCTCCCAATAAATTATAATATCCATCCTAACCTGCCATCTCAGTAAGTAAATTGAGGCCTAGAGATGGGCAATATCTTCTCCAGAACACAGTCATTCCTTTAGTAAATAATATTTGAGCACCTACTGTGGACGGGGGAACCACTTTCTGCTGCTGGCAAGACAAGGAGCACCCTGGTTTCCCTACGACCCCCGTTACCAGCACTTGGCTCATGCTCTAGGATGAGGGGACTGTGTCCTATAGGAATCAGGCCTTTACCCAGAGTGTCCAAGGTGTTTCCAGCCTCTGGTACTTCTGGCACCTCCAGAACCATCCTTGTGAATCCTCAGGTACCCCCACCGTCCTTCACAGGACTCAGTCCACACCAGGATAGATCTTCCCATGTGGTTTGTCTCCACCTTCTGCAGAAATATTTTTCCTCCTCTCCTTTCTTCCCTTCCCCGTCCCCCATATCAATCCAAATCTTTCCTTCTCTCAAGATCCTGCTTCAACCCTGCTTTTTTTCAGGAAGAGGAGCCTGGCCAGTTTTCTAAACTCAGGTAACCCCAAATGGTTAGTTTGAATTTTTCAAAGGGGAAGGGGCATTCATCTTGCAATTCTGGTTTCTATTTTTTTTTTTTTTTTTTTTGAGACAGAGTCTCACTTTGTTACCCGGGCTAGAGTGAGTGCCGTGGCATCAGCCTAGCTCACAGCAACCTCAAACTCCTGGGCTTAAGCGATCCTACTGCCTCAGCCTCCCGAGTAGCTGGGACTACAGGCATGAGCCACCATGCCCGGCTAATTTTTTTTGTATATATATTTTTAGTTGGCCAGATAATTTCTTTCTATTTTTAGTAGAGACGGGGTCTCACTCTTGCTCAGGCTGGTCTCGAACTCCTGACCTCGAGCGATCCACCCGCCTCGGCCTCCCAGAGCTAGGATTACAGGCGTGAGCCACCGCACCCGGCCTGGTTTCTATTTTATAGACCGGGAAGCTGAACCCCAAAGAGGTGACAAATGACCCAGAGGCCACAACTGACACCCATGGCTGTATTTTTCATGAGAGGAAGCTGATGATTCTTTTAAAAATAATGTTTATTACTTTTCTGATGATAATAGCAATACATGCTCATTGTTGAATACTGGAAACTATAAAATAGTTTAGGAAACAGCTGATCCTGGTGGCATGTGCCCGTAGTAACAACTACTCAAGAGCCTGAGGCAGGAGAATCACTTGAGCCCAGGAGTTCGAGGCTGCAGGGAGCTATGATCACGATTGTGCCACTGCACTCCAGCCTGGGCAACAGAGAGAGACTCTTGTCTCCAAAGCTTAAACTTATGAGCATTTCTTTGTGAATTCTTCTGTCATAATTTTTAATGATTACTTAACCTCTGTTAGATTGCCATTATTTATTTAACCTATCTCTTGTTAGACATTGCATTATTTCCAGCTTGTTTTTTCTTTTTGCCTTCATAAAAACAATACTTCATATGGGGATTCTTAATGCCTTAGAAAGCTTCCTGTATGTGTGACCAGCCCTTAAGTACTTTGGAGGAAACAGCTATCATATCCCTCCCTGTGACCCTCACAGCCCCAGGAGTGGCAGAATCTCCAACTCCAAAGGGATTTGGAGATCATATAAATGCAAAGCTCTGGTCCACACCTATGTGAGTACCCATTGGTGCTGACCCAGGGTTGATGCAAAGGAAGCTGGAGAGGGGATCTTGGGGTGTATAACTCTGGCAGACACCTGGAAGGTGGGAACTTTTATCTCTGCTTCCCCCAACTGTGATCTAGTAGCCCAGCCTCTTCAGTGCCCCTCTCCTCCCTCCCCAGTCCCTCCATGTCATCGCTGAGCTTCTCACATTGCTGTTCCGTTTGTCTGAAATCCCACTCCCTACCCCCACTCCCTATTCGTGACCTTCCCCAGCACCCACTCTCTTTCCTCTATGCTCTCAGAGTGCCTTCTCTATGTTCTTTTGAGGCTGGAGATACCTTGTTATGAAGTCTCACCTGCCACATGGAAAGCTTTCCGATTCCAGGGAGTGTCTGTAAACCTTACTGAATAAGTAGAGCCCCTAAATGTCTGCAGCCCCCTGGCCTCTAGCAAAGAGCTTGATGAGGGTGGACATTCCTGGTCGTAGGTGTTCAATAAACCTTTGTTGAAATGATACTGAGCTGTTCCTGGGGCTTCTGAGTTACCTGGTACCCTTAGCCCTTTCTCTTTGACTTACTGTGCATACATCATCCTTTGGTATTTCATTCACAGGATAGGGAAAAGAGTCAGGTGACCTCACTGAAGAAATGCTGCCCTGGGCCAGGCATCCTGACAGTGTGGCCTGGCTACTTCAGGACCGGCCCCCATTCTGACCCAGCTCCCCCACCACAAGGAAAGCTGGGCAATCAGAAGGCGGATAGAAAGTTGCCCTGGAGGCTCAAAGGATGGGATGTATCTAAGGTATATTTTCTTGGTGCTTACAGGTTTGAGCTCTACTTGGGTGCAAGAGGTCTCAGAAGGGAAAGGGGGCAGGTCACTGACCCAAATAGTTAATATGCTATCTCACATAATCCTTCCATTGCTCCTGCTGTCTCTAGTTATAGGTTAGGAAACCAGCCTAGCAGTATTAGGGGAACTTGACTGGCCACTGGTGGATGGCATGAGTGCTGGAAAAGCATGAGAAAGCTCTGCGATAGGATTCTGATTCTGTAACCTTGGACAAATTGCCAGCTAGTATCAATCAGTTCATCTGTAAAATGGGGCTATAAGCATACAATTGCAAGGATGTATTAAGTAAGATAAGTAAGAACTCATGGTGATTATGATTATCGTCCTTGGTCCTACTGCTAATTTGCAGGTCAAGGTCAGAAACTGGGTCATTTCAATGCAAAGTCCCTGAGCTCTCTCCTGCTCTGGGCTACATTACTCTGGGCCACATTGTGAACCTGGATCTCAAGTTCAAATCCAAAACAAACAGTATTTCCAAAGTAGCTGTGTCAGAAGACCTGACTTTGCATCCAGGTGACCATGGCAACCTGTGTGACCATAGGCAAGTACTTTAATCTCTCCAAGTCTTTGTTTTCTCAAGGTAAAACTAGAGACACCTTTAGGCTCTCATGAATGTTACCCAGGCTTCCATAAGTATTAAATGAGACTGTGACTCTGAAAGTTCTTTGATGGCCTCAAAGCTCCAGGTCAACAGGAAGGGTGATTATAAAGTCAGCAAAGTAATAAAATGGGGAGCAGGACACAGTGACACATGCCTTTGTTCCAGCTACTCAGGAGCTGAGGCAGGAGGATCACTTGAGCCCAGGAGTTTGTGAAACCTATCTTTTTATTTTAAAAAAAGGGGGTGGGTAGGTGCAGTGGCTCATGCCTGTAATCCTAGCACTCTAGGAGGCTGAGGCAAGAGGATCCCTTCAGGTCAGGAGTTTGAGACCAGCCTGAACAAGAGTGAGATCCCGTCTCTACTAAAAAGAGAAAAAATCAGTCAGGCGTGGTGGTGCGCACCTGTAATCCCATCTACTTGGGAGGCTGAGGCAGGAGGATTGCTTGAGCCCAGGATTTTGAGGTTGCTGTGAGCTAGGCTGATGCCACGGCACTCACTCTAGCCCAGGCAACAGAGCAAGACTCTGTCTCAAAAAAAAGGAATAGAATGGGAACTTCATGCTCAGCCTTCCTGAAAGGCAGTGTCTTCTCCCTGTACCCCTCCCCTGAAAGATGTTATTTCTTCTGATCCCACCACATAGCTGAAAATTAGTGGGAGACCCCCTGAGAATAGGAATGGTGTCTTTTTTCATCTTTGAATCCTTGATGCCCACCCCAGGTCCTAGCAGAGGGGGTTTAATAATGACTATTGAATGATTGAAAGGCTGGGGTTACCAAGGAAAGATCCCTGCGAGAAGTATTTTACACTAACATGTCAATGACTACTTTTTCCATCTCCCAAGACGGGAGAGAGTGGGATACCAGGAACCTAAATGGGAAGGGTACAGAAGATTAAAAAACACCAAAGAGAAGCCCCAAAGGGGTGTATGGGCAGGCCAAAGGTTTCTGGCCCAGACTTTGAGCTACCTACTCATGCCTCAGGGCCTCTGCCCTGTTCCACCAACCAGTTCCTAGGCAGCCACGGTGCCAGTGGCCTTTGCAGATGGGGAAGCTGAGGTTCAGCAGCTGAAATCCACTCGCCTAAGGTCATACAGCAACACACTGAGTTCATAGTCTCTGTTTAATTTCGAAAACAGGTGGCTTGGAAATTTTTTTCTGAGAGAAAACAAAACAAATCAAAATCTTTTCACATGGAGCCTTCAAGTGATCGTTTATCCTCCAGAAAGTCTGTGTGTGTGTGTGTGTGTGTGTGTGTGTGTGTGTGTGTGTGTGTAGTGTGTAGTGTGTAGTGTGTGTTTTAAATAGGTTTTAAGGGCCAGGTGGGGTGGCTCATGCCTGTAATCCTAACACTTTTAGAGGCCAAGGTAGAAAGATCACTTGAGCCCAGGAGTTCGAGACCAGCCTGGGCAACAAAGCAAGACCCAGTTTCTACAAAAAAAAAAAAAAAAAAAAAAGATAGAAAACTTAGCCAGGTATGGTGGTATGCCCCTGTAGTCCTAGCTACTCAGGAGGCTGATGCAGGAGGATGGCATGAGCCCAGGAATTCCAGCCTGGGCAACAGAGTGAGACCTTGTCTCTTGAAAAAAAAATTGATTTTAAGTTCTGGCAACAATTCAGTGGCACTTGCTAAACTTTTACTGGTTTTGAGTCCTTCCCAGGGAACCAAAGGTCACTGAGAATGCCTCTCTGGCCTACTTCTTGTGCCTGAGCCCTTGGCCTCTCAGAGCCTAGGAGGGAGTCCCTAGGCCAGACAAATTCTGCAGAGTTGCCCAGCATGCTGGGGGTGGGGACTTTCCAAGAAAGTGCTCCACCAGGCTCTTTCCAAGAAAGACCAAGGGACTTAAAATAGGAATGGTTACACTTGACTAGGGTGCAGTGGGGCAAGTGACAGTCTTTGGGGACTGAGGCTCTGCATGGAGTGAGGTGAGGTGGGGCAAGGAAGGAAGGTGAGCTGGCTCTACCCTCAGGCTGAAGGTAGCAGTGCAATCCTGTGCCTCCTTGTTTACTACCTTTTTTGCCTTCCAAAAGAGCCTGTTGCCCATGAGAGGAAGGGAGCAGTGGGGAAGTGCCCGTGAAGGGAGGGTGCACTCATTCTTTCCAAGGCCTTAGGGATTTAAGGAAGCAGTAGGGGAGAGAACAATTCCTGTCCCAAAAGAAAGCTTCCCCAGTTGTGGTTGTTAGAGCACTTCAGATTATAGAAACTATGCCCTAGAGGTCATCCAAGCCAGTAGATCCCACACTTAGCTGCAGATCAGAATTGCCTTTTTAAAAAGACAGATTCCTGGGGCCCATCTGAGAACAGCGACATCCAAATCTCTGGGGGCAGGCCTTGGAAATCTCCTTGTACCCCTGCAACTAGAACCCTAGGGCCCGAATCTAACTGTCTGCACCAAACACTTGAATCTCCACCAAAAGCTAATCCAGCCTCTGCCTGAACTCAAGGATATGCTACTCATACCCCACCTCATATTGCTCATACCACTGCCACACCTCCAGCTCTAATTACACTGGTATTGTTATCAGATCTTGATTAGTGATCAGTAACATTTACCCAGTACTTGGCCATTGACCTCTTAGCACAGTGGTTAAGCTTCCAAGTTCTGGACTGAAACAGGCCTGGATTCAAACCCTGGTACATTTTGTATTTGTTTCTGTAACTTTGGGCAAGTGACTAAGGACTCTGAACCTCGGTTTCCTCATCTGTAAAATGGGCATAGTACCTGTCTCTCTCTCTCTCTCTCTCTCTCTCTCTCTCTCTCTCATAGAGTTTGTGTGTAGTCAAGTGAGATGATGTGTAGGAAGTGTTTGACACAGTGCCTGGCATTCTCAATTAAAAATATAAGTTGTTCCTTCAGTTAAACCCAAATCTTCCTCCCTGTGCTTCCACACAACTCCTCCATACATAACAGCCCTAAGCTCCACAGCTCCATAGAGCAAACCCGTGTTCCCTGTCTTTGGGCAGCCCTTAGCTAGCAGTAGACCCTTTCCTGGCACCTGACCCTGGTTCTTATCACCTCAGATCCTAGCTGACCCCTCTTCTGGGATGTTTGTACTGGGAATGGTGAAATATTTTGGGAGGTGGATCTGCCCAGCAGGCCAGGCCTCTGGGAGCACCTTGAGCACACAGGGAGGCAGAGTGGTGTATGTGGAAAGGCTGTGAAAACCAGTGATCCCAAGAGAGAAGAGGATGTCTCCTGTACCCTGCTAATGTAAAGCAGTTTGTGCTGGGCACAGAGCTAGGTGTATCTCATCCCTGAGCTTATTTAACTCTTACAGCTAATCCATGAGATGATTTTTTTCTTATTTTACATTTGGGGCATAGAGAGGTTAAGTAACCTGCATGATGATGCACAGCTGTAACTGACAGGACTGAGATTTGAACCCAGGACTCCACATACCCGACTCCTGGAACTAGAGTGTAACAAAGGAGTTGGATCTGAATTGAGGTTTAAAGTCCAAAATGCAATTTTCTTCCAGGAATCATCTAGGTAAATATTTGCTAATTTCTTTCTTTCTTTCTTTTTTTTTTTTTGAGACAAGGTCTTGCTGTGTCACCTGGTCTAGAGTGCAGTGGCATCATCATAGCCTGCTGTAACACTCAAACTCCTGGGCTCAAGCCATACTCCTGCCTCAGCCTCCCAGACTGCCGGAATTATAGGCATGAGCCACCACACCCAGCTAACTTTTTCATTTTTTGTAGAGACAGGGTCTTGCTATGTTGCCCAGGCTAGTCTCAAACTCCTGACCTCAGACCTCAGCCTCCCAAAGTGTTGGGATTATAGGTGTGAGCCACCATACCTGGCCTGATTTTCTTTTTTTGAGAGGAGTTAATATTTGCTTATGGTATAAAATTCATGAAGTACAAAAGAATATTGGAAACAATTTGCAGTTCCTTAAAGAGTTAAGCATAGAATTACTGTATGACCCAACAATTTATTCCTAGGTACCTCCCCAAAAGTATTGAAAACAGGTATTCAAACAAAAACCCGAATGTCATAGTAGCACTAGTCACAATAGCCAGAAGGTAGAAACACAACAACTGTCCATCAGCTGATAAATAGATAAATGAGGTGTTGTATAGCTATGCAATGACATGTATAGCAAGCCATAAAGAGGATCAACATGGATGAAACTCAAAAGCATGCTAACCGAAAAAAGCCGGAAAACAAAAGTCGCATGTTGTATGATTCCGTTTCTATGAAATGTCCAGAATAGGCAAATCCATAGAGACAAAGCAGTTTAGTGCTGGCTAGGGGATGGGGGGACAGGGGATGGGGAGTGACTGCTAATAGGTACAGACATTTCTTTTTGGGGAGATGACAATGTTCTGGAACTAGATAGAGGTGGTGATTGAGCAACACTGTGAATTACTGAATTGTACACTTTAAAATGAATAATTTCATGTTATGTGAATTTTACAATTAAAAAAAAAAAGAATATTGACCGTTAGGTCTCCCTCACCTCCCGACACTGTCCCCCAGCAACTGGTACAAGTTCCAGAGATATTCTAAGCATTATAAACATTTGTGGGTATAGTTTTTCATAGAAATGGTAGCATCCCATATACATTGTTTCTTTTACTTAGCAAAGATCTTGGAGATTGTTCTACACCTGCATTTACAGACTTGCTACGTTCTTCTAACATCTCGTGCTGTTGTGTTTTGTGCATGTGTCTTGCTTCATCCAGCCTGCCCCTGCTGATGGACGCTTAGAGTGCTTTCAGTCTTTTTGCTATTTTAAACAAGCCTGCCCTGAATAGCCCTGTACCTGGGTCATTTTACACATGCGTCTATCTGTGGGAAAATTCCTAGAAGTGTAATTGCTGGGTTAAAGGGTATATGTATGCATTTTAATTTTTCCAGTTGCAAAAATATATCCTTCTTATATAAATTTCAAACAACTCTGAAGCTCACAGGCTAAAAGTGAAAGAGCCCTCCCCACCACCCCAATCCCACTCCTCAGAGGGGTGTTTCCTCCCTCCTGTGCAGGCCTGCAGCTCTCACATCTCCAGTGCCTTTCCTGCCCAGCACTGAGGAGGATTCCGGGTCTCCCCTCCCCCTGCTTCTCCACCCATTCCTTCCCTCATTCCTCTTCCCATCTGTGCCCAGGGCCTGGGCTGGGACTGAGGCTCACAGTCGAATATAAACAGTTAGCACCAGACCTAGCAGTGGCAGGCCCCAGCAAGTGCTTTCCAAACAGAGTGTTCAAACCAAAAGGTTGGGGGCGTCTCATCTAACTCACACTCCATTTTACATGGGCGGCGAATGAGGCTTGGCGGCAAATGAGGCCCAGAGAAGGGAAGTGTGGCTGAGTGAGTGGGCTAGCAGGGCCAGAAGGAGAAGACATATCGCCTGACACTCTGTCCAGGGGTCATTTCATTTATTTGATATTTGGTTATTGGGGGCCATGAATGCCCACTACACTAGACACTCTTCTAGGCACTGGTCTCCAGCAATGAATGAGACAGAAGCTCCTGTCCCACATTGTATTGAGGGAGACCAGCAAAAAACAAGTGAAGAAATAAAATGTTTCATGTGTTGGTAAGTGCCATGTAAAGCACTTGGGCCCAGGGGTGAGTTAGGCTCAGTAGTTTTTTTTTTTTGAGACAGAGTCCCACTTTGTTGCCCGGGCTAGAGTGAGTGCCGTGGCGTCAGCCTAGCTCACAGCAACCTCAAACTCCTGGGCTTAACCCATCCTACTGCCTCAGCCTCCCGAGTAGCTGGGACTACAGGCATGCACCACCATGCCCGGCTAATTTTTTTCTATATATATTTTTAGTTGTCCAGATAATTTATTTCTATTTTTAGTAGAGATAGGGTCTCGCTCTTAGTCAGGCTGGTCTCGAACTCCTGACCTCGAGCGATCCACCCACCTCGGCCCCCAGAGGGCTAGGGTTACAGGCGTGAGCCATCACGCCCAGCCAGGGCTCAGTAGTCTTAATGGGTCAATATCTGAGCTGGGATCTGAATGACTTGGAAAGAGCCAGCGAAACCCAGCATATGCAAAGGTCCTGAGGTTGGAA
This sequence comes from Lemur catta, assembly GCF_020740605.2. Classification (NCBI taxonomy): domain Eukaryota; kingdom Metazoa; phylum Chordata; class Mammalia; order Primates; family Lemuridae; genus Lemur; species Lemur catta. The sequence continues at coordinate 95,075,181 of NC_059128.1, forward strand.
GAAAATTTGTATTTGACAAACAAAGAAGGTCAGTGTGACTGGAGCGGATGAGGGAGATGAGGTTACAAAAGTGCACAGATCACTTAGGGTCCTGAAGGCAGGGTGAGATCTTGCTGCAAAGCCATAAAGTCAGCCTCTCTTTCTCCCAAGTAGTTCCAGCCTAGAGGATGCAGTGGGCTCCCTGTGCCCTTGTTGAACCAATGAATGAACACTGTGTGTTAAGGGTGAGCGAAGAAGAGAGGCAGAGAAGAGTTCCAAAATCCTTGAGCAATCTGTATGATCATCATAATGGCAGCCAGCCCTGCAAGGAGTTTGTGAGCCCCACAGTTGAATCTGTGTTGCAACTGTTCAACACTGCCCCTGTAGCTGTGGTAGGAAAGCAGCCACAGACAATACAAAAACAAGTGGGCGTGGCAGCGTTCCAATAAAATTTTATTACAAAACCAGGTTGTGGACCAACCCATGCCTTACAATGCACTTAAAATGTGCCAGTTACAGATGTAAGAGCCTTATATGTATTAACACCTTTATAATGAAGGGCTGGACAGATAAGTTGTTCTTTATCTCCTTTAGGTCTTGGACCCCCATTGAGACTTAGGGTGTGTCTCTCCATTGCTGGCTCCAGAAATCTGCACACACAGGGACACATCTGTAAGACTTATGAGCACATCTTGGGGGTGGGGTTTAAAAACTGAGGACTTTGTGAACTCCCTGGTTGGATAATCCCTCAGAGAGTGACCAGGTGGTGGAGGTGCTAGGAATTGTGGGATGGCTGGCAGGAAGGCTCTGAGAGATAGAGTGGGAATCAGGGACTTCCCAGAATAGTTGGTTGCTCTGGGACAAAGGCCAAAGGGCTGGCTGACAGGAGGCCACCACCCGACCTCTCTTCCCCCTGGAGGACTTCCTTCCCAAAGTGAATGGCAGAAAAGCCTAGACCCTGTCTCCTGGCTGGTGGTGGTGGATCAGGCACACCCCTTCACCTCTGTGCCTCCACTGTGAAATGAGGGAGTTGCATTAGACTCTTCCTGTCGCAGATGGCCTGGCAGAGCTATGGAGGGGGCAGTGGGAGGGGCCTGGACAGAGGGCACTGGGGGCAGGGCTGGGCAGAAAGTAGATGTGGTCATTTGGACTTGCCAGGTGACCAGATGTGGTAGGAAGTCTCAGGCAGATGGAAATGGGAGCTGGAGCTGGGGAGAGATTAGGGCAGAGAGGCCGCTCAAGTGAATGGCAGACAGTGACTCTTCTCAGAGGGGAGATGCAGTAGGTTCTACAGGAAATAAATTTCGGAGGCTGCATTCCTTCTCTCCTCCCCCACCCTGTACTCCGGGAAGTTCACAATTAGCATGTGAAAGGCTCAGAAAGAACCTGGGAGAAAGAGGCCTGTTTAGCTCTCTTCCACACGCTGTTCCCCATCTTACTTAGGCACAAACTTTGCTCCAAGGAGGCTGCTTCAGTTAGTCCTGTTAAGTCCCTGTGGGCCTCGGGGAAGACTCTGAAGACTCACAGGTTGGCATTATCATCTCTGTTTTCCCCATGAGGAATCTGTGGTTCACAGAGGTTCAGAAGTTGCTCCAGGATCACAGAGCGAGAAAGTAGGGAGGCCAGGCCTGGAACCTGAGTGTCTCTGACCTCAGCTTCTTGTTCTTAACCTCCATGGCATAGGACCTGGCAATTGAGTTTGACTCTAAAAAGTCAGGATTAAAATTGAGGATTTGGCAACATTAAATTCTTGGTTGGCAGGAGAAGCAGGCAAGTTCCCTTTTCCTCCTGCCACCTCAGTGTGCACTGCCCTGCCAGCTGCCCTCCAGCCCTCTCAGGGCTGCTGTTTGTCCCGACACAATGAAGTCGGGAAATGGCAGGGTCCCAGGCCTGGGGGCCTGGTGGTGCCCCTGGTAGAAACAGGCAGGTTGAGAGAAGGAAATAATTTTTCAAAATGGTTATGGTTCATTTGTCATCAGGTAGACATGGGTCTGTGCTTATCAGCTATGTGCCTTTGGGCCATAAACGAACATCTGAGCCCCAGTTTCCCAAAATCATAAGGTGAGGATGTTAATAGTATCTACCTCACAGTGTGTGTGAGGATGGAGCGCAGTACCGTGTGGTCCACGCTCAGCTCAGGGCCTCGGTGCCGTACTGTATATAGTAGCAGCCGTACACATGCTTTTTATTAGTGTTGTTATCTTCAGGTGGTCAACATGAGTCCTGAGGTTTCTTTGACATTCTGCAGGACTCTGGTGAGTTCACGTTTTGACTCTGAGATCCCACAAGCTGTTGGAGCTGCAGGCCTAGAGGTCAGGAGAGAGGTCTGTGGCACTGCTCTGAAGTGGTCTCTGGGCATGTGGAGCCAGGGTTGAGGGCAGACTTCCGCTGGAGGCTGCAGTGTGCAGAGAAGCTCAGAGATCCACCTCAGTGCCTTCTCTCCCTTCCCCATCCCTGCTGGACACCCACCAACCGACCTTCCCCTCTTAGCTTTAGCCTTGGATAGGGAATAAGTCAGGGCTCTGGAGTCAAAACACTTGAGTTCACATCTTGCCCTGCCAAGGTGGGAGGATCTCTTGAGGCCAGGAGTTCAAGACCAGCCTGGGCAACGTCTCTACAAAAAAAAGAAAAAAGAGCGGGTGTGGTGGCATGCACCTGTAGTCTCAGCTACTTGAGAGGCTGAGGCAGGAGGATCACTTAAGCCCAGGGGTTCGAGGCTGGAGTGAGCTATGATCATACCACTGCGCTCCAGCCTAGGCGATAGGGTAAGACCCTGTCTATAAAAAAATGAAAATAAAAAATAGATGATAGACCTAAATGTGAAACTGTAAAACTATGGACATTTATTAGAATTTCTGAAATTAAAAAGACTGACACCAAATTAAGTGAGGTCTGGTATGAATGGTAAGCAGCTAGAACTTACATACACTGCTGGTAGGAATATAAAACAGTATAACCACTTTGGAAAACAGCTTGGCAGTTTTTTAAGAAGTTAAGCGTAGCATATATGTACCATACAACCCAACCATGCTACTCTTAGGAATTTATCCAAGAGAAATAAAAGCATATGTCCACATAGAAATTTATACATGAATGTTCATAGCAGCCTATTTGTAATAGCCAAAACCTGGAAACAACCCAAATGTTCATCAACAGGTGAATGGTAAACAAATTGTAGCACATCATGTAATTGATTACTACTGAGCAACAAAAAAAGGAATACTCTATTAAGATATACAGCAACATGGATGAATCTCAAAGTGATTATGTTGACTGAAAGAAGACAAAAAAAGAGTACATATTATAATTTCATTTATATAAAATTTTAGAAAATGCAAACTAACCTAGTGACTGAAAGCAATTCAGTGTTTGCCTGCAGTGAGGGTAAGGAAAGAGTTGGACAGAAGGAAACCTTTTTGTTTTTTAAGATGGGGTCTTGCTCTTACTCAGACTGGTCTCAAACTCCTGAGCTCAAACAATCCTCCCAGAGGGATAGTTTTACAGGGTTTTATGTGGACATTTGTTTTCAGTTCTCTTGAGTATATACCTAAGAATGAAATTGCTGGGTCATATGATAATGCTGTCTTTAACACTCTGAAGAATTGCCAGACTTTTTGAAAGTATATCATTTCTAGTACATTATTATTCCATCTTCCTTTGTTACATTTATTCCTAAGTATTTAATTCTTTTTGGTGCTATTATAAATGAAATTGTTTTCCTAATTTTATTTTCAGATTGTTCATTTGGATACAGAAATAAAATTGATTTTTGCATATTGATCTTGTATTACATAACCCTGCTGAACTCCTTTATTAGTTCTAATAGCATTTTTTGTTTTTGGATTCCCAAGGACTTTCTATATATAAGATCATGTCATCTGCAAATAGAGATAGTTTTACTTCTTCATTTCCAATACCGATACTTTTTATTTCTATTTCTTTCCCAGTTGCCCTAGTGATCTTCCTGCCTAGGCCTCCCAAAGTGCTAGGATTACAGGCTTGAGCTACTGGGCCAGGCTGAGAATTTGTTTTTTGTTTTTTGTGAGGTTTTTTGCATTTTAAAGACATGATTCCACTGTCTTCTCACTTGCATTGTTTCCGACAAAAAATCTGCTGTCATCTTATTTTTGTTTGTCTGTTATGTGTCTGTCCTCTGACTTCTTTTTAGGTATTTCTCTTTATCATTTTTTAAAACCAATTTGATTTATGATATAACTTGGTAGAGTTTTCTTTACGCTTATTGTGCTTGGGGTACATTGAGTATCTTTGGTATGTGGGTTTATAGTTTTCACCAAATTTGGAAATTTTCCTGTTTTTTTTTTTTCTTCAAATACTTTTTCCAGTCTCTTTCCCTCCTTTGGGGTCTGCAATTACACATATATATTAGGCCACTTGAAGTTGTCTCACAGTTCACTGATGCCATATTATTTTTTTTTTAGCTTTTTTTCTCTTTGTGTTTCATTTTGGATACTTTCTATTACTATATGTTCATGTTCACTAATATTCAGCCCTGTCTAATGTTTCGTTAATCCATCTAGTATATTTTTCATCTCAGACATAATAGTTTTCATCTCTAGAAATTTAATATGGCTCTTTTCTTTAATTTATAAAGAACAAAAATTTATTCTCTCACAGTTCCTTTTTTTTTCTGAGACAGAGTTTTGCTGTATTGCCCGGGTTATAGTGCTGTGGCATCAGCCTAGCTCACAGCAACCTCAAATTCCTGGGCTCAAGCGATCCTCCTGCCTCAGCCTCCTGAGTAACTGGGACTACAGGCGTGTGCCATGACACCCAGCTAAGTTTTTTTCTATTTTTAGTAGAGACGGGGTCTCACTCTTGCTCAGGCTGATCTCAAAATCCTAAACTGAAGCAATGTTCCCACCTCAGCCTCCCAGAGTGCTAGGATTACAGGTATGAGCCACCGCACCCGGCCCATACTCTCTCACAGTTCTAAAAGCTGGGAAGTCCAAGATCAAGGCACTGGCATTGGGTATAGGTCTTCTTACTGCGTCCTCACATGGCGAAAGGCAGAAGGATGAGAGAGAGGAATTCTGTGTCCTCACAATGGCAGAAGAGTAGAAGATAGCTAATTTGGGTCTTTGTTTTTTTTTTTTTTGAGACAGAGCCTCACTCTGTTGCCCGGGCTAGAATGCCATGGGGTCAGCCTAGCTCACAGCAACCTCAAACTCCTGGGGTCAAGCAATCCTCCTGCCTCAGCCTCCCAAGTAGCTGGGACTACAGGCATGCACCACTATGCCCGGCTAATTTTTCTATATATGTATTTTTAGCTGTCCATATAATTTCTTTCTATTTTTAGTAAAGACAGGGTCTCGCTCTTGCTCAGGCTGGTCTTGAACTCCTGACCTCGAGCGATCCACCTGCCTCGGCCTCCCAGAGTGCTAGGATTACAGGCGTGAGCCACCGCGCCCTGCCTGGGTCTTTTAAAAGATATATCTTCTACATCTTTACTTAACATGGGTCAGCCTCTCCTCTATCTTCCTGCACATTTGGAATATAGTTATAATAATTATTTTAACATCTGTGTCTCTAGTTCTATCATCTGTATACTTTCTGGGTAGATTAAAATTGATTTGTTTTTATTTTTGGGTCATATTTTCCTGTTTCTTTGTATACATGCTAATTTCTATTGGATGCCAGACATTGTGCATTTTATTTACTTTGTTGGGTGCTGGATTTTTTTATTCTTATATTCTTGAGCTTTGTTCTGGAGTACAAAAGTTACTTGGAAACAGTTCCATCCCTTTAGATTTGGCTTTTGTTAGATGGGGCCAGAACAGTGTTTAGTTTTTACCCACTGCTGAGCCAAAAACTCTTGAGTGCTTTACTCAGTGCCCCATTAATTGTGAGGTTTCCATTCTGGTGGTAGGAATCACCACTATTCCCAGCCTTATGTGAGCTCCAAGGATTGTTCTCTCTAATCCTTTTCAGTGGTTCTTACCCTGCTTTCTGGTAGTTTCATCACATGTGTGCGCTGAGCAGAATCACTACTGAAGAGGTACCATCTGTAGAGCTCCAGAGTTCTCTGTGTAGCTCTCTCCTTTCTGGTTCTGTGCCTTGAGAACTCTAGACATTTCTTTCCTAGTTTCCCAGCTCCACCTTTTTTTTTTTTGAGAAAGGGTCTCGCTCCATTGCCCGGGCTAGAGTGCAGTGGCATCATTGTAGCTCACTGCAACCTTGAACTCCTCAGCTCAATTGATCTTCCCTCCTCAGCCTCCCAAGTAGCTGGGACTAGAGGCATGTACCACTGAACCCAGCTACCTTTTTCTTCTTATTATTTTTTTAGGGGTCTTGCTATGTTGCCCAGGCTGGTCTCAGACTCCTGGCTTCAAGCAATCCTCCTGCCTCGGCCTCCCAAAGTGCTAGGATTATAGGCATGAGCCACCATGCCTGGCCTCCGCCTTCACCTTTTGAGTCAGGAAGACTGCTGGACTCCAACTGGTTTCCTTCTCCCTGTGCTCCAGTCTGGAAGCTTTCTTTAGGCAGTAGGGTGGGATACTTACAAGGTTCACTTCATTTATTTTCCGACTCTCAGGGATTACTGAGATGACTCAGAGATGACTGTTTTTCGTTGTCTGGGCTTCAGTGTCTTGAGAACTATTGTTTCATATATTTTGGGGGGTGTTTTAGTTGTTTTAGGTAGGAACATAAGTCATCTTGGCTGGAAGCAGAAATCCTTATGATCTTTTGTTAATTTGTTCAGCTGGCTTGAGGGAGAGCTTGCTATGTACCCTCCTTACACTGGTGCAACTCTCCAAACACTCCAACTTTTCCTGTCTCCGGGCCTTTGCATGAGCTCTTTCCTTTGTCTAGAATGTTCTTTTTAGCTGTACTTCCTCCTTCAGCTCAAAGAGGCCTTCTCTGACTATTCTATTTAAAGTGAATCACTCTCCCTTTTCTTTCCCATCACGTTTCTGCTTTTCTTTACAGCTTCTTCTACTAGAATGCGGAAGGAATTTTTGTCTGATTCCCTGGAGACAGCTCAGGGCCAGGCACACTGTAGGTGTTCGATAAATATTTATTGAATGAATAAATGAATAAATGGATAAATGAGGTCTTTGCATACTTCATGGTGCCTGTCACGTAAAGGAGCTCAGTCATATTGGGGGTTCCTGGCTGACTGGAACACAACTTCCTGCTCCGAGGTCCCCAGCCGAGAAGGGATATTGGGCCTCTGCGCTGAGGCCACAATCGGCTCACCCTCCACCACACTCTTTCTTAGTGATAACCGAAAGCCCCTCCGTGCTGGCCAGGGGAGGGCTGACAGGTGGGGCTGATGAGTTCCAGATCCAGGCTTCTGGGCCCCAGCACAGCCTGATAGAACCGGATACTGGCCGGAAGCCAGAGTCAAGCTTCCATGACGTGTTGCCTACAAGGGATATGCCCCGCCCTTGCCCCTTGGTTGGCCTTCAGGTCTTGCCCGCCCACCTCAGAGCCGTCTGCCACTGGGGAGAGACATCCTGCCTCGTTCCAGTTCCAGGTCCACTTGTATGGCCAATGGCAACTATTAGAATACTCACAGGACTAAACAGAGGTTGGCTCCATAAAGTGAAAAGTACTTTGTAAATTTAAAACATTCTGTAAGCACTCACTGAACTGGAAAGGATTTGGGAAGCTTCTGTTGCAAATCTCTACTTTTGACAGAGAGAGAAAGTGAGATTTAAATGTAGACTGCTGAGCACATACTTGGAATTTTGTGTTTTTACTCTAGCTCCTGACCACTTGGCTCCCTCAGACTAAGCACCCTGTGCCTTGGTGCCTCTGTACTTCTCAACCCCCACCTCAGCTGGGGGCCTTGACCCATCTTTGATAAGAACTACAGCTACCATATTTTGTGCATTTACAAAGTGCCAGGCCTTGAGCTAAGCACCTTGCATACGTCATTTTATTCTCACATCATAGGATGAAATAGGTATCATCCCCATTTTACTGATGAGGAAACTGAGGCTGGAAGATATTAGATGACTCCCAAAGGTGCTATAATTAGTAGGTGACTGAAGCAGCTCAAAATCCTGGGTGGGAAGTCTCCAAATTTGTAGGTTCTGGCTTCTTTCCCTTAGCAGTCTCTTCTAATCACTTGTATCTCCTGCCAGCCATTCCTTCCTGGGCCCTTGGGGAAGGTATCTGAGAGTCCATTTGGTCAGTCACTGAAACTGGGCAGGACAGGGTCTACGACCTCCAGCCGAGAGTCTGCCCTGAGGCCCAACTCCGAGTTTTTTTAGAGTTGGCAGTGAGGATGTTTTTGAAGGTCAAAGATAATCCCATGTCAAAAACAGCCCTGGGAGAAGGAAGGGGGAATAGCCTCTGTGGAACTGAGCCCACAAGACCCAGCCATTCCCCCAGCAAGTGTCCTGCCAGCTGGTTCTCCAGGAGTCCCCAGCGCCACGTTCCCACAGGATGGTGGGAGCTGCAGAGGGTGGCAGACAGGCACAACTCCACCCCTTCAGGGGCTCCAGGAGGGGCAGGGTACCTCTCGGAGGACCACAGAGGGGAACTGGCCTCTCCAAGAGGGAGTAGGACTGGAACCACACCCTGGGGAACCTGGCCACTTTGGATGAAGGGGAGCGAGGGTGGGATGGGCAGCCTTTCCTTCCATCAGGGAGAAGCTGGGAATGCTGGTCAAGCCATCCGCGTTTTCCCAGGCCTCTCGGGTATGGAGTGTGCCCCACCGTGTGTCCACACCACAGAGCCTCCACGTGAGAGGTTGTTACTGCTGTGTGGCAGATGAGGAAATTGAGCCCAGGGCCCAGACATGTGCTAAATGCCGCGTGCTGAGGTGGACCATTCTGGGGGAGGCTGCGGGAGCCATGGAAGGTTCGGTTCCCAAGCCTCAGGAGTTACCTGGGCAATGTGTGGGTGGTTTATCAGCAGAGAAGACAGCGGAAGCCAGAGAACACTGGAGCAACCTCAGCAGGTTATGAGGCAGCCCTGGGCCAGGGCAGGAGCCTGGAAACAGGTGTGAGAGGATGGGGCTGGGCTGCCGGGAGATGCAGGAGTCTGGAAGGATCTCAAAGATCATCTATCCACCCCACCTGTCTTACACGGGGAAACTGTAGAAAGAGGGAAGGGGGCTTGCCCAAGGGCACACAACTGGTTAATGGTAGAGCCAGGCCAGAAAGACCCTGAGAAGCTCCAGGACACCCCCATTAAACACAGAGCTTCCCTTCCCCACACACTAACATTGGAAGTGGCTCAATTTCCTTCTGTAACAGACCTTCCTCCCCCAGGGATCAAGCCCCCACCCGGGACCTTCCCTCCCGTTCTCTGGGCTCATCTGTGACATGGGCCATTGGACCGACCGGCCACCATGGCTCTTTCAGCTCTAAGTGGCCAGAGGAAGGCCAGGCTAGGGCTTCTTCCTCACTCTGTGCCCCGCCCCCCAGTCCAGCCTGACAGGGGTGGGGCCAGCCCAGTAGGGCTCACATGCCTGAGGAGTGAGCGCCTGGTCCCGAGGAGGCAACATGATCTGTAAAAGATCCCTGACCGTCTTTTTGAACCCTGGAGTGGGCGTCTCAGTCACGTGAGGACCACAGGGGGATTAGCGAGGCTGAGAGGGGAGGCACCCATCTGGGGGAGTGACAGGAAGGGGCGAGGGGGTAGAAGAAAGCAGGAGAGGGAGCAGACCGGGCCAGGGACCCAGGAGAAGGGGAAGCAGAAGAGGGAGGCAGGAGCCTGCCTGGGAGCCTTGCAGGCAGAGGAAGGGTGTGGGCAGGGGACTTCGAATGATGCCTGGTCCTGAAAAGAGCCTCTGTCGTGTGTCACATACAGCACCAGGCACAAGGAGACCTGGTGGGAAAGAAAAGAAAGCATTAAACTTAGAGCCTGCCAGCCTGATTTTCAGACCCTTCCACTCATTAGCTGTGTGGCCTTAGGCAGGTCTCATGGCCTCTCTGAGCCTCAAGTTCTAACAAATAGCAGTTATGTTCAGTCCTTCACACGGGTGGGCAGTGAGGTCAGATGTCAGTCCTCCCCCAAAGCCTCCCACTGCCCTTGCTGGTCACCTGCTTGTGCCCCTTCTTTCCCCAAGCCTAGGGACAGCATTCAGCCCAGCTGGGGGTGGGAGGGGGTGGGGCAAGGACCTTCCCAAGGCTCACTTTGGGAGAGGGGAGTGCATACCTGCTCCCCCATCCCTGCTCTCCCCACCATGAGATATTTGGGGCTCCCCCCACCCCCGTTTCCCAGGCCCTGCTTGCCTTCACTGCAAGGACTGAATGTTATTTAAAAGAAGATCAGAAGATTTGCCTTAAATAGGCATGGAGTGCTGTGCCCGGGCCCGGGGGGAGGGGAGGAGGCCATCCGAGTGGAGGAGAGAAAGGAGGGAGCTGAAAGAGAGGAGAGCAACCTCCCCAGGGGTGTGCACAGCCCTTCACAGTTTACCACGCACAGTCCCAGTCTGCGGATACGTGCCAAGGTCTTTCTGCTCCAGCCCCCAGGAGTGGGGAGAAGGTGTTCAGCGAGGCTAGGAGCCCAGGGGTGGGGCCTCCCCCTGACACCTGCCCCCACCATCAGTTCCCAGACCTTTGGCCCCTGCCCCTGGGTTGCCCCTGCCTATTCCCCCAGCCCCAGCTTGTAACTGGACGCCCTCCTCACTCTGCACCTTCCCAGGTGAGCTGGGGCTCTGCTTACTGAACCCAACACCGGCTGGGGGAGGGAAGTGAGGGGACACCGCAGGGGTGGGCCTTTGCCTAGAGGCTGAGGCAGAAGGAGGGGAAGGAGTCCAGGCTGTCACTCTCAGCCCCCAGCCCCAGCTAGTGGGGCTCCCGGGGTTCCACTTTCCCAGTCTGGGTCACCTTCTAAGCCTCCCAAGCCCCACCCCTCCCATCTAGGGCTGGCCACCAAGGAGTCAGGGGGCCATCTGTCTCCCAGCAGGGGATGCTCTTGGAATCATAAAGAAATGGAAGTCTTGCTTGTGGGGTTTCTGGGACAGAGCAAGGGGGCAAGGAAGCAGTCCATGGTCCATCCTTTGTGCAAAGGCCCTGAACACCAGAGGGGAGGCCTCAGACACCCAGGTGCCCCTCCTGGCTCTGCCATTTACAGCTGCATGACCTGGGGCCAGCCACCTTCTGCAAGCCTGGATGCCCCCTCTGTAAACTGAGTCTAAAGATTCCACTCCTAGAGTTGTCAACGACGCTTTGCTAAGATATGGCAAATGCACTGACTGACCAGGGCCAGGAGCTCAGGTTTGTTGGGGAAAGCAGAGGGGGCCAGACTTCCCCTCCCCTTCTCCATGGTGGGTGGGCACAGCCTGGGCCCTCCAGGAGGCCGGTGGGAAGGAAGGCTTTGTGAAAGAGGGCATTCATTTACTCTGGGCTGCTGTTAATGCTCTTTGTTATTCCTCAGAGACCATCAAGAGAGGAGGTGTGGGTGGCCCCTACAGGTGAGAGTAGTGTAGACAAATCTGAGCTAACCTAGAGCAGCGGTCCCGAACCTTTTTGGCACCCGGGCCTGGTTTCATGGAAGACTATTTTTCCACGGACTGGTAGGAGGGGTGGGTGAGGCGGGGTGAGGAGGCAGAGCTCAGGTGGTGATGTACTGCCCTGTTTTCCTAACAGGCCACCCACCGCTACCTGGGCCACGGCTGGGGGTTAGGGACCGCAGACTTAGAGGGTTTACCAGGTCCCTGCCTGACCCCAGCTCTTCAGTCATCCTAACACCATTGATTGGCTGTTATCCCCATTTCACTAATGATGAAACCGAGGCTCAGGAAATTTAGGCAGAACATCCAAGGTCATGCCGTCAGGAAGTGATGGAGCCGATATTTAAACACAGGATTCTGGCTTCAGGGCTCTCTGCTGCCTTTGTAAAAACCCCAGGACCCTGTATCTGGGACTTGGGTTCCAGACACAGCTTGCAGTGTGGCCTTGGCCAAGTCGCCTAACTTCTTAGAGAGTAGTTTCTTTCTTCTTTTTTTGTGTGTGTATATGTGAGACAGGGTCTCACTCTGTCCACTGGGCTAGAGTGCAGTGGCATCAGAACAGCTCACTGAAACCTCCAACTCCTGGGCTCAAGTGATCCTCCTGCCTCAGCCTCCCGAGCAGCTGGGACTACAAGTGTGCGCCACCACGCCCAGCTAATTTTTCTATTTTATAGTAGAGATGGGGTCTGGCTATGTTGCTTAGGCTGGTCTGGAACTCCTGGCTTCAAGCGATCCTCCTGCCTCAGGCTCCCAAAGTGCTAGGATTACAGGCATGAGTCCCCACACCTGGCCAGGTTTCTCTCTTCTTAAGATGGGGACAATTGTCCCACCCTCTTCTTTGGGTTATTGTGAAAAAAACCAAGAGGGTTAATGAATACAGACCATGAGGCACTCAACAGATCCCTGGTGGAAGCTTCGTAACAAAGGAAACTTCCCAGGCCTCACTGGCAGCCCGCGCTCCTGAGGTGTCCCTGTGCCCCACAGGCCCGGAGACTGGGAGACTGGGAGACAAAGGAGCTGCGGGTCTCTGCAAAGGGATCCAATGACCACTTGGCGCCACCTAATGGCCTGTGGCACGTGGTGCTTGGGGAGCGGGAGGGCCTGGCTGCTCTGGGACTGGGGGTCTGAGTATGACCATTGGCCCAGTGGGGATGGGAAAAATATACCAGGACCTCAGAAGGGATAAGGTCAGGCCTACCTGGCACCCCACTGATGCAGGGTGAGGGTGAGCACCCCACTAGTCCTGCCATCTCGGCCTGTCAAGGTCCCCTCCTCACATCTTGTACCCGTGGGACAGCTGGGTGGAGACCAAGGAGAGGGCACAGGGTTCTAGTTCCAGCTCTGCCACTGAGAAGCTCCTCGTGCCCCAGCTACCTCTTCTCCAAAATGGAAGTGAATATTCCCTGCCTCTCAGAGACCTGTCACTGCCCGGGGCCTCTGTTCGTTTATCAAACATTCTATGAGGCGCACTTGTGCTGTGGGGACTCAAAGACATCTAAGCCAGGTCTCATGGTACCAGGGGATCCTCCCCATTCTAGGGAGAGACCAGACCGACTTATCTATTGGTCACCACCCTCAAGTGCAGATCCCAGAGGCACTGAAGAGAGAGCACTGAGACGGGAAATGAGTGGGGGGGCAGCAGAAAGTGGGACTCACCTCCCCACCCAGGTGAGTGTTGTTGTTTTTTTTGTTTTTTTATTTTTTGAGACAGAGTCTCACTCTGTTGCCCAGGCTAGAGTGCCATGGCGTCAGCCTAACTCACAGCAATCTCAAACTCCTGGGCTCAAGCAATCCTCCTGCCTCAGCCTCCCGAATAGCTGGGACTACAGGCATGCGCCACCATGCCCGGCTAATTTTTTCTATATATATTTTTAGCTGTCCAGATCATTTCTTTCTATTTTTAGTAGAGACAGGGGTTTCGCTCTTGCTCAGGCTGGTCTTGAACTCCTGACCTCGAGCAATCCACCCACCTTGGCCTCCCAGAGTGCTAGGATTACAGGCGTGAGCCACCATGCCTGGCCCAGGTGAGTGTTTTTGAAAGGTGGCAGGGACTGTAGCTAGTCAGGTCATAGGATTCTCTTTTTCTTTTTCTGAGGGGCACACCCTCTGGCCCAGCCCTCCTAGCTAGGGACTGGCTGTCTCATGCTCAGCCCCCTACCATGGGCTCAGCCCCTTCAGAGCCAGGCCTGCCTCCCCCAACTCCCACCTTCTCTTACATTAAAGCCTTTAAAGTGAACCATTGGCTCCATCAGGGGTAGATCACACCTGCTCCGTGCATGTGTACTGCCACTGCGAAGTTCCTCTCTCATAAATGCCTTCCTCCAGCGTGTCCACCTGTAGGGGAGTGGAGAGGAGCGTGAGCAATCCCTGCAACTAGGGAGGAAACCCACATCCAAGGTTCCTGCCCCCACCCCCAACAGGGGCGCAGACACCCCTCTGCATCAGGGCTGCATTCTCAGCAGGTAGCAAGCCCTTGTGGTCCCTGCCTGTATGTATTCATTCCCTGGCAGTCGGCAAGGTGCCCACTGAGGCTTCAGCGAGGCGGGGGGCTCCATCCCATTCTGAGGAGCTTCCTGGTGAAGGCACAGACCCGCAGCAAAGCACAACACAATGTATGTGCTCCGAGGCAGGAACTGACAATTCTGCCCAGAAAGGGGCAGGGCTAGATCCTAGGCGGGAGGCACCTGGAGAGGCTGTGGCTCTCAGAAAGCCCCTCCCTGCCGTGCTCCCAGGCTCAGGCCCGCAACTACCTGTGGATGCTGGTCAGTGCGGGCTCTGGGGTGAGAGGCTGCTCCTGCCAGCCCCACCCCTTATCCTGACAGACAGGGAGTTTCCCTACACCCAGAGGTGCAGCTTCAAAGTTAGATTAAATTAGATGTCAATAACCAGAAGGTTTCTTTTGCATGTGCCTCACCAGATAATGCATTCTTGCATCCTGGCCTGAGGTCCGGGTGAGGGCCAGGGACGTCTGTAGCTCCCAGCACGGAGCACTCGCCTGCCTTCCTTCAGTGGCCTTCTGGAAAGCATTTTCCCAACTCAAAGGGATTGCTAAGGAGAAGACTTTCTGGTGCCCACGTAGTCTCATCTCTGCTCTACGCAGGGCAGGTGCATGTGAGACCAGGGAAAGTTGCAATCGGCTCCTGGATGAGGGAAGGAGCTGGGTGGGTGAGGGTACCCACCCCAGCAGTGTGTGTGGAGCTGGTGCTCAGAGAGACGAGAGTCCCAGGAGAAGATGCAGAAGCAGGCTCATACCTGTAATCCTAGCACTTTGGGAGGCCAAGCTGGGAGGATCGCTTGAGGCCAGGAGTTCGAGACCAGCCTGGGCAACATATCAAGACCCTGTTCTTTACGAAAAATAAAAAAATTAGCTGGGCATGTTGGCACTCTGAGGGCAGGGCCTCTGTGTGATCTGCTCAGAGCTGGATCTCCCAGGGCTGTGTAGTGTGGGCAGATTCAGAACATCCTGGCACATAATGGCACCACATTTAAAGATGCCCATCCCCTCCTTTAGGCTGGAACCACCATCTTCCAGTAATTCACCAAAATAACGAACATAAAGAGAAGGAGGAGAGGCACCTGCTGTGTTCTCTAGGCCTTTTAGAAAACACGGGGTTGTTCTTTTGGCCACGTACATACGAATCTACAAGAAGGGTGATGTTGTGGACATCAAGGGAATGGGTACTGTTCAAAAAGGCATGTCCCACAGATGTCACCAGGGCAAAGCTGGAAGGGTCTACAGTGTGACCCAGCATGCTGCTGGCCTTGCTGTAAACAAACAGTTAAGGGCAAGATTCTTGCCAAAAGAATTAATGTGCGTATTGAGCATCTTAAGCACTCCGAGCTGAGACAGCTTCCTGAAACACGCGATGGAAAACGATCAGAAAAAGAAACTGAAGAGAAAAGAACCTGGGTTCAGCGGAGCGCCAGCCTGCTCCGCCCGGAGAAGCACCCTGTGTGAGAACCAGTGGAAAGGAACATGTTCCCTAGGAATTCGTAGCATAATTGGTGTAAAAAAAATAAAAGACACTGGATTGTAAAAGTGTTTCTGTTCATTGAGTAGAAGTGTGGTGTCCCTCCTCCAAAGAAATATTTAAAGCAAATTTAATTGTGTCCAAAAATAAATACATAAATAAAGACCCCCATGGCTGCCCACTTGCTGCAGGGCAGGGGGGCACCCTTGTGGACTTGGCTTCTGCTCCTAAGAGTGTCTTCTGTTTAGAGCAGGGAAAAGGGATCACACCACAGAAAAACAATTCACTCCTCAAGGTCTGGAAGGGTGGTGGCAAGGCCAGCCAGGCAGGGGTGCTCCAGGGGCCAGGCTGGTACCCCTCTGAGCCACTTCATCTTGTCTGCCAAGGAGCTGGTGTAGGAAACAGGACTGTGCTCTAAAGTCATCACAGTGACTGGATGCGGTGGCTCACGCCTGCAATCCTAGCACTTTGGGAGGCTGAGGTGGGAGGATTGCTTTAGGCCAGGAGTTTGAGACCAGCCTGAGCAAGAGTGAGACCCCATCTGTACAAAAAATAGTAAAGTTAGCTGGGTGTGGTGTCACACACTTGTAATCTCAGCTACTTGGGAGGCTGACGCAGGAATTTGAGGTTGCAGTGAGCTATGATGATGCCACTGTACCATTCTAGCTGGGGTGACAGAGCAAGACCTTGTCTCAAGAAAAAAAAAGAAAGAAAGAAAGAAAGAAAAGAAAAAGACATCACAGTGATCATTAGTGATGATAAATGTTAATAACAGCTACAGATGGAGTTCCTGCCACGTCAGGCCTTTTTAACATTGCTATGTAAAAGAACAATTACCACCTGCACTTTACAGGTGAAGAAAGCCTCTCAGAGAGGTTGCGTAACATGCCCAAAGCCGCACAGCTGGCGAGTGGCAAAATCACGGTGGAAAACCAGATCTGTCTCCAGAGTTAGAAGGTGGAAAACCAGATCTGTCTCCGGAGTTAGAACCATTGGTAAAATTCTTTTTTGTTTTTGAGACAGAGTCTCGCTTTGTTGCCCAGGCTAGAGTGAGTGCTGTGGCGTCAGCCTAGCTCACAGCAACCTCAAACTCCTGGGCTCAAGCGATCCTACTGCCTCAGCCTCCCAAGTAGCTGGGACTACAGGCATGCGCCGCCATGCCCAGCTAATTTTTTTTGTATATATTTTTAGTTGGCCAGATAATTTCTTTCTATTTTTAGTAGAGATGGGGTCTCGCTCTTGCTCAGGCTGGTCTCGAACTCCTGACCTCGAGCGATCCACCCGCCTCGGCCTCCCAGAGTGCTAGGATTACAGGCGTGAGCCACCGCGCCCGGCCCCCATTGGTAAAATTCTTCACAGGCTTTTGTCCTGCCTCCTCCCCGAAGCCCAGAGTGAAGGTCTGAGGCCTGCAGACCCTCTCGACCACCACAGCACTGAGTCTCCATGTCGATGTCTCCACCTTAACTGGACACTGCCTGGGCACCCCCCTCACTGTGCACTGGAGTCTCTGCTGGCTTTTGGGAGACAGGGATAAGTGCCTTCGAGCACCCAGATTTTGTGTCACCCAGCAACCAGCATGGTTTTATTATTCTCAAACTTCTCCCACTACTGGTGGTTTTACTTTTAAGTACCTATTGCTCTCTTTTATTATTATTATTAAGACAGAGTCTTGCTCTGTCACTCTAGCTAGAGTGCAGTGGTGTCATTGTAGCTCACTGCATCCTCAAACTCCTGGGCTCAAGTGATCCTCCTGCTTCAGCCTCCCAAGTAGCTGGGACTATAGATGCACACCACAATGTCTGGCTAATTTTTTCTATTTTTAGTAGAGATGGGGTCTTGCTCTTGCTCAGGCTGGTCTTGATCTCCTGAGCTCAAGCTCAAGCGATCCTGCTGCCTTGACCTCCCAGAGTGCTAGGCATTGCTGTCTTTTAGTTAATTAGACACCTGTAGCTGCCAGTGCTGCCTCGACCATAACCTGTGTTTACCACCCAGAATTGACACCGTTTCACTCAAGCAGAGAACATTAGTTTTAGCTGGCCTGTGAGCAACCCTGGGCAATTGCCATCAGGCTTTTTTACAAACTGGTTAGTTTGTCGATGATTCCTTTCCCATCAGAATGTCCAAGCTGGAGCCCCAGCAAGGCCCAAAATGAGAAAGTTTCTACGTAGGCCCCTAGTGCACGCTGTGACATTGTGACACGCCTGTTTGTGTTTCCCACCAGGTGAATTCTCTAGTATGCTCTTGTCTGACTATCGGGGGATGGTGATTCACCTTGTCATTTCACTGTTAGTCACCAAGGTCAGAAAACTCAGCTTTCCAAACAACCAGTGCTACTAGCCAAACCTCACATAAGGGCGCTGTGATCTCAGCCACCGTGGCGTAAACACCTGTGCGTGCACACGCACCAGTGAGAGGGAGAGAGAGGAGGCAGGACGCACTGTTATTCACAATTCACAAGTTTATTTGTCCTAAATAAATACAACCTGAAAACATCCATTTCAATGCCCCCAACACTATTTATCCTCTGAACAAGCAGCTTAAGATACGGGCACACATTTTGCAGCTTCTGTTCTCAGGTAAGGCTCAGAAGGTGCTTGTTCTAGGCTGGGCCTAGCTGTGATGCCCCCACGTTCCGTTCTCTGTTTTGGGCCTGCACCCAGCCTGAGTCTCCCCCAGGTCTCCCTGCTAGAGACGCCTGAGGCTGCTCTGGGAGACCTGTCCTCATTGCCTCTCCCTTTTGCAGCCCAAAGGGAGGGGTGTTCAGGACTCTGTAGCGCTGTGTCCATCCCTTGCAGAGAGCTTTGTCCTCTGACACCAGGTACCACAGGCCCATTCCCAACTGGCACAGAAAGGGTACTTATGACCCTGAAGCAGCTCATTTGGGGCAAAAGGAGACAAACTGAGGCACAGCTGGCACGTGGGCAGGAAACACTCTCCCTTTAACACTGCCAGGAGGCAGGGAGCCCCTAAAGAATGGAGCAAGGAATGCTGGTCCCGCTCCCCCAGTTATTCCCTGGGGCCCTGGTCCCCTAGGGAGCAGGAGGGTGGGGAGACCACCATTTGTCTTCTCTTTGCAGCTGAGGCTCAGAGGTTTGGGTCCATGTTCTCCTGGTCTGAGGCTGCCTCCTCATCATTTGGGGACTCCTGGATTAGAGCCAAAGAAGCCCAGTCATGGGCTTGTGCTGTTCCCCAGGGCACATCCTGGGGGCCAACATCTCTTTCCTCCACCTCTGCCCCCAAAGCAGCCAGTAGAGGGCTCTGCCATCCCCACCCACATCCTACTTGGCCTTCCCTCTGTCCTAGCTCCCAGCCACCCATGGCCACAGGGACCCTCCACTAGGTGACTCCCTCTTACCAGACTGAGGCCCCTGTCCCGCCGCAGGGTGGCATAGAAATGCAGCACACGGGGGTCACAGCGAACCACTGTGGGGTCAAAGTCCAGTACACGCAGGCCCTGCAGGCTGCGGGCCCGGGACAGGGCCACGTAGGCCTGGCCACTGGCAAACACACGGCCCAGAGAGATCTCCACACAATCCAGGGACATGCCCTGGGGGATAGAGGGACAGGGATGGAGCCAGCTCAGCCTGAAGTCCCTTGCCCTGAAGAACCTGACCCTTCACTAGCCTGGCTTCTGCCCCTGGATCTCCTCACCCAGTCCAGACAGTCTTAAGACAGAGGGAGAATATGACAGTAGACAGTTATCTGAGTAGGAAGGGGACCAGGAGATGCAGCTCTTGGATAAGTGTTGAGGGATGGGGGTGAAAGGAAAGAGCTCAAGTTCTGGGTCAGAAGGTGTGGAGCTTGCCACTCACTAGCTGTGTGACCTGGACAAGTTCCTTAACCTCTGTGAGCCTTGGTTTCTTCCTCTATAAAATAGGAATGATTATTAATTACTCTATACTTCATACAGTTGTAGGAATTAAATTTAATGTATCCAGCAGTGGCTCAGAAAATGGTAGGGCATTCTGACCTGTAGAAGCAGAAGGAAAAACAAATAAAAAGAAAAAAAGAAAATGGTGGGGCAGGAAATGGCAGAGGCAAAGTGAACGTGTCCAGGAAAGGGAGAGAAGGATTAGACTGGGAACTTCACTAAAGAAAGGCTGATTCTACTCCTGGCCTGGAACTTTCCATCTAGGGCAAGCTCAACTCCCATAAAGCCTTCAGGACACATGGAGCCCCAACATGCCCAGGGCATACCCTACCCATTCTCTGCCCTGCCCTGTCCCCGTCCCACACACTGGGTGCTCACTTGGCTCTTGTGGATGGAGATCGCCCAGGCCAGCTGGAGGGGCAGCTGCTGCCGGCTGAGGAGCTGGCCCCCGGTGGCCTGCACGGTCCAGCGGTCAGCGTGGATGACCTCAGTGACTCCACACAGGAACCGTACCTGCGGCAGCCCTGAGGAAGGCACGGAGAAGGCCAACCTTTCAGCCCTGCTGGGCTCAGAGGTGAGGAGCAGGGGCCTTTGGGCATTTCTTCCTCGCCTTTTCCTCACCCACTTCCCTGGGGGCCCTGCTGCACACCCAAGCAGGAGGACTGCCACCTCCGCCTGTCACTCACCTCTCCCTTCGGCCTCGAACCCGACTACCACCCCTCGGGTGCCATTCACCAGGCCCCGGGACACCGCTAAGTTCTTCACCAGCATCACCTGCGAGGGAAGAGAGCGCAGCCCTGTCCCCACAGCTGTTCTTGGAGCTGGAGAGCAGGGAGCTGTCATGGAAGGGGCACCAAGTCCCGATCCTTAGCTCTGCCACCAGCTCTCTGTGACCCCTGGGGCAAGCTGCCTTATTTTCCTGGGTCTCAGTTTCCCCTTGTGTCAAAGAGGAATAACATTTGCTCAGCTTGCCTCAGGAGGAGGTGGTAAGGATTGTTAAGGTAAACTCTGTCACAAGGCTTTGAGGAGGATCAGACTTGTGAGGGTATGTATGTGGGCCACGAGTCTTGAGGGACAGCCCCTGGGTCCTGCCACCCCCCTCTCAGTCACACTGGGTGCCCCTTGGGCATTTTCCCCTTGGGTGTCCTTTGGATCGTGAGGAATGTCTCCCCCCATGCCCACCCCAACACCGGGAAGGAATCAGGACTCTCACACCTATAAGGTATGCGACATGGGATGGCCATGGAGGAAGGTATTTCACTCCCCATTTTACAGATGAGGGGACAGAGGGACAGAGCATCAGCAAGGGAAAGGGACTTGCCCAAGGCAACACTGCTTGGAGGGGCTCCTGAGGCAGGAAGAGGGGAGCAGTGGAAAGCTGGGTGAAACAGGAAGGAGGGAGGGTTGTTTAGTGTGGTCAAAGCTGGGGCCACTGACTGCAGAGTGGCCCGGGCAGAGGGGGACAGATCAGGGAGGCCCACACAGGATAGCCCAAGCTTCCAGAGTCTAGACCCTGCCTCCCACTCACCTGAGCCCCCAGCTTTAGCTGCAGGAGCCGGCTAACGGGACACTGGGCATCCAGGGTCTGGGCTAGCTCGGGGTGGCTGTCCACAGCCTCAAAGCTATGTACCTTATCTGGAAAAAGTAAGGCAGTTGGGCAAACAGGTTACAAATTACTGACTTGTGGCTCACTGTCCAAAAGCACCTATTAGACTAGGACATGGGGGATGGGGTAGGGACAGCTCAGGCCTAGCTGGGCTTTGGAATCAGCCTACCTCAAAGTCACAGTTACTTCTGCAAATGTAAGGGCCATAGAAGTTGGGACCTAGATATCCAAATGGCCCCATGGCCTGGGCTGCCATACCTGCTTAGTGGCCACTCCCAACAGGTCTTGCCCAGCCTCATCTCCCTGCTCACCTGGCAGTTCCTGCAGCCGCCTCTTGTTGGTGAGGGCCACATCATCCTGGTGGGTGCAGAGCCTCGTGGCCACAATCCCATCCCGCCCTACCTTGTTGGTGGCTGTGGCCTGGAGCTGGCGAGTCACCTCATCTGAGCACCTGTGGGGGTTAGGCTGTCAGGACAGAGGCCACATGAACAGCAGGGAAAGTGGGGAACATGGGCAATATGGCCGAAGCAGCAGGCCATGGGTCAGGGCTGGGGACCGGAAAAGGGCACCAGGGCAGGACTTGCTGCTGGCCCCTAGGCTGGCCAACCTGTCCCTTCCCACTTGGACCCCACACATGGGGAATGAACATGGAGTGGGGGTGGGGCGGTGCTGGGCTGTGATCACAGGTGGGCACCTTTCCTGCTGCTGCTCCCAAGTTGGAGCTGGCCACCCTCCCACCTCATGCTGCTGCTGAGGAAGTTGGATATGATGAGTGAGCACAGGCCAGAGGTTTGCAGGACCTAGACTTGGGGCTGATGTGGACATCCTGCAATACTGGGTACCCTGCAGTCAGATCAGCCTCCAGGGTAAAATCTTCTAGCCACTTGCCTGCTGCCTTGGGTGAAAAATCCAGCTTATACTTCTATCCTTTCTAATTTCAAGCCTTCTTCCACCTGGAAGAGCTGGCATAGCAGCAACTCAAGTGGGACAAGGGGAGCGGCATGGAACCATCTTTACTTGCTCTGCCACTCAGCCTTCTTCTTATCCCCAACAAGTGCTGGTGTGTGCTGTACCCCTTCCTGTCTGCCTCCCGTGTCTGTGCCAGGGGTCCGCAGGTATAGAAAGCCCCTCATAGCCACTCCACCGCTCTCATCCCATCCCAATCTGACCTGTCTTTCAAGGCCCAGCTCTGGCCCATGTCTTATGCCCTCCTGGCCTCCTTTCTACTCCCACATTAGAGTAGCTGCAGCATTTTACCCTTTTGTCCCAGCATGTCTGCAATCTCCCCTCTCCCACCAAGTTGTCCCATGGGCTCTAAAAGTAGAAGGCACTTGGGTGTTAGAGTCAGACCACTTACTGCCATGACTTTGGGTGAGTCAACATCTCTGAATTCCTTCTGTGTGTCCATCTGTCTGTCCACCCTTCCTTCCCTGACACGCACTTTGTGCCAAGCCCCTGTGGCGGGTGACAGGGACCCAGCCCTGCGGGAGGCTGGGTCCCAGTGCTCACAGAGTGACCTTCTCCTACAGGGGCATGACGCTCTCTACTACAATCTGCCTTGGGTTGCCCAGTGTCCCACACAAGGCTTCTCTTCCTGTACAGACTGCTTGTTCCCAAGAACAAGCATCTCTCCCCCTTCCCTGTGTTCCACTCTGACCCACACCTGGATCCTCATCCCATGGCCCCTTCTTTATACACCAGGGCCCACCTGCCCAGCCTCACAGCCTGTAGCAGAGAGACGAAGGTCTGGTCTGCCTGTCTCCACACCTGAGTCAGCTCCAGGGTCACTGGTACACACCTCTTCCAGCTCTTGGCCTGGTGGGGGCAGGATGGGGATGGGTCAGGGAACAGAGCAGACCCCCATGGGGGGTAGGGCCAGGGGGTGAGTGGTACCTGGAAGCAGAACTTGGGGGGCTGGGAGCCCTTTGTCACAGGCGGCAGCTGCAGGAAGTCCCCACAGATGATGAGCTGGATTCCTCCGAATGGCTTGTTCTGTTGCCGAACAGCTCTAGAGAGGAGCATGAGGTGCTTTAGGTGCTAGGGTGGGTGGGCTCCACACAGGAAGAGCACCCAGCCCTCACCTTACACACTGACCTGGCCACAGCCTCCAGCTTGTCGAACAGATCCGCCTCCACCATTGATATCTCGTCAATGACCAGCCGCTGGCAGTTTAGCCAGCCCTGCCGCAGGCCTGGCCTTTGGGCCAGGGCCACACACTGGGCCAGGGGAGCCTGCCCTGAACCGATGCCTGTGAGTGACACTATTCAGCCTGGGCCAAGACCCAAGCACCCTCTAAACCCTGACCACCTCCCTTCCTTCCCACAGGCCTGGCTTGCTCTTAGCTCAAGCCCCAGGGACTCCCACTTACCTGCAAAGGCATGGAGGGTGGTGCCCCCGATGTGGCATGCTGCCACCCCGGTGCTGGCAGTAGCCACAGTGCCTGTGGGGGGCAGCGAGCCCAGGATACGTTTCAGCAGGTATGACTTCCCTGTCCCTGGGCAAGGGGCAAAGTCAGAGCTGCCTGCTCCTCTATCCCACCCCACCTCTGTCCTCCTACCCACTCTCTGGCCCGCTACCTGCGCTCCCAGTGAAGAAAATGCTCTGGCCTTTTAGGACGACCCGCAGCACAGCAGCCTGCTCCTCAGAAAGCTGGGGCTTGGTGGGGGGCAAGCTCAGCCTCTTCACAGGCAGGGGCCACTTTGGGGCTTCCTGGGGGTCACAGGGCTGTCTCAGGGCCTCCTCCTACCCCTGCGGCATTGGCTCCACCCGTCCTGGCCCCGTGCAGTGCTAGCCCGGGTAGCCCCGTTTCTCTGCTGGCTTCACGCTTCGGAGCCCTTGGGCAGCCCTGGTTCACCCGGAGATCTTGCTGGCAACTCATGGGCCCTGTCTCTCCTTGGGCCCTGAAGCCCCTCAGTGTGTGGGTCCGGATCCTTCCTCAGCTCCTTCTCCTGGGTTCCCTAACCCCTCTGGTCCTGTCACTCAACTCTACTTCTCATTTCTCTATCACACACCTGTCTCTCACCTCAAAGCTCCCAAGCAAATCCCTGCCTAGCCAGGGCCCTTCCTTGCGCCATTTCTATCTTCTCGCCGCTTAATCTCAAACCCCGGCGGTCTGTGATCCACCTGTCCTAGCCCACAAACATTGTCAAACCCATCAGACTTGGTTCCCCCCATCTGAGTGGACTGGGGGCTGCCCCTGACACTGCTAACCATGTCATTCTCTCCAGAAGCTTCTCTCCTCCGGGCCTCCTACACGCTGCTAGTTTTCCTTCTGGGGTCTCCTTTCCAGGCCTCTTCTGCTCTCTCTTTTCATGTGGCCTGGGCCCCGTTCCCTGTTTTCAGGCACCCGGCCTCAGGGGTTACACTGTGAGAAGCACAGGTGCAATTCCCACACCTCCGTCATGCTCAGATGTCCAGTGGCCACCTCCTCTGAGACAAACGGCAGCCCCTTCAAATACCCACAATGGCTTCCCCCAACCTTGGGCCTCCACGGTCTCTTCCATGTTAGAGAGTGGCACACCCACTCCCAAAGCGCCCCCTTTCATGTCCTCACAGTGCTAGGTTCGGCCCCAGTCTGGGGCTCCGCGGGCCGCGTCACCAGCGTGGTGTCCGGAGCCCGCGTGGTCGCTCCACGCCGCAGCTCCTCGGGCTGCACGGGGCTGATGGTGACGAAGTCGCGGGGCCTCGGGCCGAGCAGCTGCGCGCGGGCGGAGGCCGGCCGGGGACCCGGGGCCGCAGCCAGCTTGAGGCGCAGCGTGCGCAGGAAGCGGCGAAGGCGGTCCGGGGGGCAGTCGGAGAGCAGCAGCTGCACGGCGCTGGCCCCGGGAGCGCCGTGGGCGGGGACCCGCAGCGTGCTGCGCCCGGCCGCGGCGAAACGCGTGAAGAGGCGCGCGGCGCGCAGCGGGAAGCAACGCGGCCGCTCCGCCGCGCCCGGCGCCCGCAGCCGCAGCATCAGCTCGCGGCGCTCGTTACGACCCAGGCTCAGCTCGGCGCTGCGCAGGGCCTGGCGTCTGCGCGGCTGCCCGCCGGGGCTCAGCTCCTCCACAGCCACGCGGCACCGCAGCTCCGCGTCCTCGCATTCCGCCGCCGCCGCGCCGGAGAGCATCGTCACCGTCTCCAGAGGTCTGCGAAGAGACCGGAGCGCAAGAGTCACCGAGATTCAGGGGACATACTGGGTGGCATAGAGGCCGTGACCGGAAGCCCGGTCAAGCCCACATAGGATGATGGAGGCTGTCACTGGTAACACAAGGAAGTCATAGAGACGGTGAAAGAACCCTAAGGCTAGCCGAAAACCCACTGTTAGAATGTACCCTGCAACGCAACATTGTTGGAGAGGCGCACGGGCACCCAGGATTGGGGGCGTCTCGGCTGTCCTGCAAGGACCGCACTAGAAGGGGGTCCCTGCGCAGAAAATCCTGCTTCCGAGAGACCCAGAGCCAGCAAGGGAATCCTCAGGGTCCTCTCCCCAGGAAGCAGGAGAACTGCATGTGGGGAGATGGGAAGGGGAAAGACACGTAATAAGCGCCTTCTGTCTCCCACGTACTTTCACTGGTTTATATGCAGCCAGGAGGTCTCACTGCTCCCTGTGTACAGAAGTAGAAACAGGCTGGGAGAGGCAAACTCACTTGCCCTTCCTAGGCCACAACGTCTAGTGGGGGTCAGAATCGGGGTGATTCCCATGCCCTGGAGCTTCCCACCTTCAAGGTGGAGATGGGGCGGAGAGTATCTGGTTAGGGAAATTGTGGGGTGACGCTGGGGTCCAGGAATCCGTGCTCCCTCAGTCTGACCCAGTCCTCTGCCCCCTCCAGACTGGGACCCCTAGAAATATCAGGCTTTCTGCTTCCCACCTCGGGGTTCGGGGAGATACTCACTTGTTTGGGAACTTGGATAAACAAGCTGATCGAAGCCGACTAGCTGGCGAAGCTACGAAACTGGGAACTTTCAAATTCTAGGGCTAGAAAATCACCCTATCACCGGCTGGATCTTTAAATTCTCCAGCCAACCAGAGGCAGGGGCGTGGTAATGGGCGTGCCTTTAGGGTTGTTTCAACTAAAGACACGCCTGGAGCTTGGGCTGTACCAATCGCACACCAGAGGAGGGAGGTTTATCGTGGCGGCCGAGCATACCAAGTCGAATGGACGAGTGGGAGCGGCGAGAGGAGGCTGGGGCCGCGGCTGGGCGGCGCGTAGTGTAGTGTCAACCGACGCAGCAATGAAGATTTATTTTCAGAATCATCCTTCCAACGCATTGCCTCTCCTCTCTACCCTGCACACAGCGGCTGGACTTGGCCTTGGGGAAAAGCTGTCTCCCGTCCCTCACAGCTCTGTTTCCACTCACAGTTCAAGCTTCCACTCCTGGGCAAACTGCCCCGAGGCCTGCCAGGTCCGCTGCACCTGCCCCGCAACTATTCCCCCTTCTCTGCCTTTGTAAGGGGCATTTTATGCATTTGCCTTTCCACCCTACTTAAGGTCCATAAGTGAGAAACTCAGACCTGTGGCAGGTGCCAGAGGATACAAGGGAAGCGTGTGAGTCCCTGTCTCCAAGGAATTCTTGTCCCTCTTGTTGCACTGTATACTCAGAGAATTGATTTTTTTTTTTTTTTTTTTTTTGAGACAGAGTGTCGCTTTGTTGCCCGGGCTAGAGTGAGTGCCGTGGCATCAGCCTAGCTCACAGCAACCTCAAACTCCTGGGCTTAAGCGATCCTCCTGCCTCAGCCTCCCGAGTAGCTGGGACTACAGGCGTGCGCCACCATGCCCGGCTAATTTTTTCTATATATACTTTAGTTGGCCAGATAATTTCTTTCTATTTTTAGTAGAGACGGGGTCTCGCTCTTGCTCAGGCTGGTCTCGAACTCCTGACCTCGAGCGATCCACCCGCCTCGGCCTCCCAGAGTGCTAGGATTACAGGCGTGAGCCACCGCGCCCGGCCAGAGAATTGATTTTTAATTATCTTTTTTCCCTCATAGAAGCTTGGAATTACGTAGCTGGAAGGGCTCTTATAGCTGAGTGCAGCTACCGCATTTTATAGATAATCATGGAATAAATTGACTTCATTTTTCAAATGAGGAAAAAACCAAGGCTCCAAAAAGTTTTACTGAAGGTCACATTGCTTATACATAGATAGCAAGACCAAACCTTGAACACAGGTTGCCTGCTTGCTTAACTGCTACACCTGCTTAGCTGTCATACCTCACTGCTCCCAGGTGACTGGTCTAACTTCATGAAGGGCAGAGCCTGGACTGGAATCTCAGCTGACAGCCACTTCAATGCCGACAACCCTGCCAGGTAAATGTTACCCTAAACAAGTTTCCTTAATGTCTCAGACCTCCGTTTCCTCATATGTAAAAATAAGAGAAAGATAAAAATGTTCTAAAATTGATTGTGGTGATAGTTGCACAACTCTGTGACTATACTAAAAACCATTTAATTGTGTGCTTTGAATGGTTAAATTGTATGGTATGTGAATTATATCTCAATAGAACTGTTAGGAAGAAATCATAGGAAATATTTTTCCACTTCAATATTGTCTTGACATATACTGAGTACCAGTGCCATAGCTCATAATGAGTAAATAAATAGGTTAAGGAAAATCTTCAAGGTCACTGTGGCAGGCAGAATAATGACCCTCTCCCAAAATGCCCATATCCTAAAGCCTAGAATTTTTTTTCTTTCTTTTTTTTTTTTTTTTGAGACATAGTCTTGGTCTGTTGCTGGGGCTCAAGTGCAGTGGCATCATCATAACTCACTGCAACCTCAAATTCCTGAACTCAAGTGATCCTCCTGCCTCAGCCTCCCAAGTAGCTGGAACTACAGGCATGCACCACCACGCCCAGCTAATTTTTCTAATTTTTGTAGAGACAGGGTCTCAGTACATTGCCTAGGCTGGTCTTAAACGATCCTCCACCTCAGCCTCCCAAAGTGCTAGTATTACAGGCATGAGCTACCACCCCAGCCTCCTAGAATTTTTATTTTTTTATTTTATTTTCATTTTATTTATTTATTTTTTTTGAGACAGAGTCTTGCTTTGTTCCCTGGGCTAGAATGAGTACCATGGCGTTAGCCTAGCTCACAGCAACCTCAAACTCCTGGGCTTAAGCGATCCTACTGCCTCAGCTTCCCAAGTAGCTGGGACGACAGGCTGCACTACCATGCCTGGCTAATTTTTTCTATATATATTTTAGTTGGCCAGATAATTTATTTCTATTTTTAGTAGAGACGGGGTCTTGCTCTTGCTCAGGCTGGTCTTGAACTCCTGACCTCGAGCAATCCACCCTCCTCGGCCTCCGAGAGTGCTAGGATTACATGCGTGAGCCACCGCACCTGGCCTAGAATTTTTAAATGTTACTCTACATTGGCAAACGGGACTTTTGAGTCCCTTTAAGGATTTTGAGATGGGGAGGTTATCCTGAATTATCTGGGCAGGCCCCGTGTAATCATAAGGGAAACAGAGACAGAAGAGTCAGTGAAGCTGTGACAAAGGAAGCAGAGTTCAGAGAGGGAGATAAGAGAGAGACAGATGTGAAGATGTTACTTCTGGCTTTGAGGATGGAGGAAGGGGCCATGAGTCCAGCCAAGGAATCCAGGAGGCCTCTAGAAACTGGAAAAGTCAAGGAAATGGATTCTCCCCTGGAGTCTATAGGAGGAACGCAGCTTTTGATTTTAGCACAGTGGACACATTTCAGACTGCTGACTTCCAGAATGGCAAGGTAATCATTTGTGTTGTTTTCGGCCACTAAATTTGTGGTAATTTGTTACAGCAGCAATAGCAACAAGAAACAAATACACTCACACAGGCACATGGCTAGAAAGTGGAAGAGCTGGGATTATGAGCCCAGATCTATTTCCAAACGCTGTGTTCTGTGTTCCCACTGCCCTCTTCAAAATGGGCCTGGCACACTTACAGCCACCTCCCTTCTCCTCTTTCTCTGTGCGTAGCCCAGACTGCTTTGAGGGAACTCACTGGGACTTCCAAACGGATTTTCCCCCAACATTTTTTTTCTTTTGGCTTTCAAACTTTTTTTTTTAAAAAAAAGGATGGCAAAATATACATGACAAAAAATTTACCATTTTAACTGTTCTTCAGTGTACAATTTTGGCATTAAGTATATTCAAAATTCAATATGCATGACCATCACCACAATCTTTTTCCAGAACTTTTTCTCATTTCACATAGAAATTCTGTACCCACTAGACAATAATTCACCATTCTTCCCTTCTCTCAGATGGTGGTTACCCTGTTTAATTATGAAAATATTCCAGTATATACAGAAAAGTTGAAAGAATTTTACAGTGAATACCCATATACCCACCACCATTCTACAATTAATATTTTGCTTTATGTTTTATTACATGTCTATACATCTATCCATCCTTCCACCCGTCAATCCATCTTTTTGTTGTGAATTTCAGTGTTGCAGACATCAGCACATTTCACTTCTGGCATTTTAGCATGGATAGCATTAACTAGAGTTTATACTGATTTTCTTTTTTAACTTTTTTTCAGAGAAGGGGTCTTGCTATGTTCCTGGTAGCCACTAGCCACATGTGGCTAGATAATTTTAAATTTAAATCAATTAAAATTAAATGAAGTTCAAATTCAGTACTCAATAGCCACATGTGGCTAGTAGCTACTATATTTGACAGCAGAAGACAATCTCTCTCACTGCATAAAGTTCTAAGAACATTATCATCTAGAAAGCTCCCTCGTGCCCCTTCCCAGTCAATTCTCATCCTCAATCCTCAGAGCACCCTGTGCTAATTTTGTTTTCACCATAGCTTAGTTTAGCTTGTTCTAGAGCTTCTTATAAATGGAATTATACAGTACATATTCTTTTGCATAAGGCTTCTTTCATCCAGCATGATTTTGAGATTCACCCATGTTGCATATATCAGTAGTTGGTTCCTTTCTATTGCTGAGTAGTATTCCACTGTATGGATATACTACATTTTATCTATTTTTCTGTTGATGGATATTTTTCCGTGGACTTATGTTTTTAATTTCTTTTTTTTTTTTTTTTTGAGACAGAGTCTTGCTGTGTTGCCGGGGCTAGAGTGAGTGCCGTGGCATCAGCCTAGCTCACAGCAACCTCAAACTCCTGGGCTTAAGCGATCCTACTGCCTCAGCCTCCCTGGTAGCTGGGACTACAGGCATGCGCCACCATGCCCGGCTAATTTTTTCTATATATATTTTTAGTTGGCCAGATAATTTCTTTCTATTTTTTAGTAGACACAGGGTCTCGCTCTTGCTCAGGCTGGTCTCGAACTCCTGACCTCGAGCGATCCACCCGCCTCGGCCTCCCAGAGTGCTAGGATTACAGGCTTGAGCCACCGCGCCCGACCTGTTTTTAATTTCTTTTGTATAAATATCTGGGTGAGAAATTCTAAGCCATAGAGCAGTTGTATATTTAGTTTTATATGAAACTGCCAGATCTTTCTCCAAAGGCGGTTGTATTCCCACCCAGGTTTTCACCTAAGCAACCGCGAGAGAAACAAGTGAAGCGCAGAAGGAGACACCGCCTCGCCGGGAATGAACAGACCTCGGACTCCGCCCTCTTCCCCGCCCCAGCGCCGCCGTCCTGTCAGCTGGATCCTGATTGGCCGGCGGGGGAGACAGGCGGGGCCAGAGGGAGCCCTCACATGTGGGGCCGGACTTCCTCCTTTCCTGCTATGGGTGGTTCTCTCCGCATCCGCCCCGTGCTCTGCTCTGTTCATTGCTGCCGCCGTGCGGTCAATCCCGAGTGAGGCGCGACGCTGCTCCTGATCGCGCCTAAACCAAAGCCTGGTTTGGAGACAAGCTCTCAGGAGGAACGGGTTTTCTTCATTATGAAATTTCCTACTCGGGACTCCGTTCACACGTCTTATCTGCCCTCTCTCACGGAGAGGTCTCAGTCCAGTCCCTGGCTCGTTAACAACAACTGCAATGACATTAGCACAAGGCGGTTTACAAAACGCATTTTCAGCATTATCTCATGTGACGCTCAAAAGAACCCCTCCCCTCCACCTTAGGATCCTTTCTCTCCAAGCTTTTTACTCTCCCGCTTTTGCGGCCCGAAGTTTACAAGAACAGTCTTGTAGAGGATCTGAACAGGAAACACTATTTGTTTCACAGTCTTCCAGCTTGCAGAGCACTACCTCACCTCGCACTGCTTCAACACTAGTGGCAGACACTCATTTCATTGACCCTCTCATACAGCTGGTGACTCCCTCCTCTTAACTTCACGACATCCCACTCTCTGGGTTTCTTCCTAGCCACCGGATGCTCCTTGTTAATCTCCTTTGCTGGAACGTCTTCCTCGATCAGACCTCTCACTGATTCTTCTTTCTTTTTTCTTCCTTCCTTCCTTTTTTCTTTTCTATCTCTTCCAATTCCATGACTTAATTATCAACCATTAATGCATGCTGATTCCCAATATTACATCTCCTGACTGCCCTTTTTCCCGGAACTCCAGACGATGCCTCCACCATATTTGTCTTCCTGATATTTCCACATGGATGCTAACAGGCATGTCACACTCACTTTCTCCAAAACAGAGCTTGTACTCTCCTTCACCAATACCAAGTACACCTGTTTTTCTCTTGTCTTCATCATCTCAGTAAATGGCACCACCATTCTGGGCTCAAGTTAAAAACCCACATTATATCCTTGACTCCTTCTTCACTTGCCACATCCAACCCACCACTGAAACCTGTTGACTGTGTCTCCAAAATGTGTTTTGAATTTATTCACTTCCCTCCATCCCCACCCCCACCCTAGAATTTGCAGCTTGTTATCTCTCATTTGTCTCCTAATCTTCACTGGATTCCCAGCCTCCACTCTGCCCTTCTACAATCCATTTTCCACTCTGCTCCCACTACAGTCCATTTTCCAAACAGCAGGAGGTAGGATTTTTTTAAACGTATCAACCAGACTTTGCTGCTGCTCCAGTTACAAGCCCTCAATGCCTCCCTAGAATATTCCTCTTAGCATAAAACCCACAGTCCTTACCATAGCCTGAGGCCAATTCCCCTCTTCCTTCCACTGTGACCTCAAGCCTGTTGTGCTCCCTTGCTCACTAAGCTTCTGTCACACTGGCCTCCCCTTGGGGTTTCTTAACACCTAAAGCCCTTTCTTGTGCCAGGGTCTTTGTACTTGGCTTTTTCCTTTGCATGAAATACCCTCCTCCTTCTTCCCCACCTCTTTGTGTGTCTGTCTTTTTCTCATCTTTCAGGTCTCAGCTGAAATATCCACTCTTCAGAAGGGCTTCTCCCCACAACACACCTTTATCTAAAAATGGGCTCCCCCAGTTACTATTTTATACCTGTTTATTTCCTTTGTAGAACTTACCATATTCAGTTGTTATCATGTTCATTTGTTTACTTGACTTTCATTCCTCTCTTCCAGATTCATGAGGGCAGGGATCATACCTATCATGTTTATGGCTTTGTCCCTTGTGTTTACAACAGTGCCTGATGCGTGGTAGACTTTCAACAGGTACTTATTGAATGGATGAATCAATGAATAATGAAACCATTCTCTCCAAGTCCTGATTTCTCTATCTCTTTATTATCTCTTGAACCTATCCCCACCATCCTAATAACCACTGCCCTGGTTCAGGCTCTGTCACCTCCAACCTGTATTACTGGAACAATCTCCTACTGAATGGACCTCTCTGTCTCTGTTGCCCCAGTCACTCCTTTCTCCACTCAGCAGTCATGAAAATGAACTTGTAAAATGAAAATGAGATTGTGTCACACCCGGCTTCAAGCTTTGGTAGCCCCCTGCTACTTGCAGGAGGAATTTCAAATCCCTCAGGTTGGCACTCAAGGCCCTTAGTGCTCTGGCTCCTGCTGCCTCCTTGGTGGCATCTTACAGAACTTGCCCCACCACCCCATCCACCTCACATATGACCACAACCACACAAAAACTACCTACAGTTCCCCTAACAAGTCAGGATGTTCTACAAGTTCTCACGTTTGTGAAATGTTCCCTCTTCCTGAACTCTCCCTGTCCCCCTTCCCCCACCCTGCAATCCAACCAACCCTGCTAGAATACAAGTCATGCCCTCCTCTGGGAACCAACTCTCACCATACACTGTGTACTCCTTCATCAAAGCCATTATGAAGGCTTGTCTGCCGTCCTACTGGTTCATCAGCTATCCAAGGCAGGGCCCAGTTCTGTGTGGCCTGGTCACACAATGCTGCCCAAAGGGGTCATTCATTAGAGAGCATGGACTGTGGAGTTAGGCAGGGTCCAATCCATTCAAGTGACCTTAACTTCTTCAAGCCTCAAATTCTCGATCTGTTCAATGAGGATGACATTGTTTCATGGATGGGTACCTACTTCTGTGAGGATCAGATGAGATACATAAGAAGAGTTAGTACAGTGAGTGGATAACAGGGCTTCTTTAAGTGAATAGATACTTCCAGGATGGTGTCTTGAAAAGCACACCCACTTAAGTGGCAGTTGATAATTTCTTTTTTTTTTTTTGAGACAGAGTCTTGCTCTGTTGCCCAGGCTCGAGTGTGTGGCATCAGCCTAGCTCTCTGCAACCTCAAACTCCTGGGCTCAAGTCATCCTCCTGCCTCAGCCTCCCAAGTAGCTGAGACTACTGGCACTCGCCACAGCACCTGGCTAATTTTTTCTGTTTTTAGTAGAGACAAGGTCTGGGGTCTTGCTCTTGCTCAGGCTGGTCTCAAACTCCTGAGTTCAAGCGAATCTCCCACCTCAGCCTCCCTGAGTGCTAGGATTACAGGCGTGAGCCACCATGCCTGGCTGTACTTGATAAATTTTGCTGGTGATTATATGGAACACATGCAGAAGACTCCATTACTTCCACACCCCATAACTTTCAGTGACTTCCAATTGCCTAACACAACCTACAAAGCCCTCTCTACACTGTGCTCCATCTGCTTCTCCAGCCTGGCTTCCATACACACACACATTACGCTGTTTCATGCCTCCATGCCATCGCTTACATTGTTCCCTCTGCCTAGAATGCCTGTCCTACCCTTTTGCCCTGGTTTTGGTGCCTTTCCTCTGTGTACTTATCCTCTCATTTAACACCTGGCAATCTCCCCCAATAGAGGACAGGGCCCCTCAGCCCTGCCATTGTCTCCCAGTAATTAGTATAGGGCCCAACAGACAATCAAAGCAAACAAAATATTTGTGTTGAATATGTGGTACGGAGGGAAAACCAGAGAGGCTCAGCATGAGCTGGATGGGGAAACTGAAGCCAGAGTGGGTGTCAATGGCTCACTCCCCAAAATAACAGAACTGGCTTGATATGAAAACCAGCCTGACCTCACTACCCTCTCCCCATCAAGGGCTGCTTCTGTGTTATAGCATGAATTTCCCTAGGGTCTCTGGTCTGCTACAAATAGAACCTGAGTTTCCAGATGGAAGATCTTCTGAGTCCTTGGGCATGAAGTGCAATGCTGCACAGCTCTGCAGATTGAGGGAGTAAAATCATGTGGTAGCTGAAAGAGGCCATCACATATGCTGACTTTCTCAGATCCAGGCTGGATTTTCTTCATTCCTTTAGATAAAGGAACCCAGGCCCACTGGGTGTGGTGGCTTATGCCTGTAATCCTAGCACTCTGGGAGGCCAAGGGGAGACGATCGATTGAGGGCAGGAGTTCAAGACCAGCCTGGGCAAGAGAGAGACCCTGTCTCTACTAAAAAATAGAAAAAATTAGCCAGGTGCGGTAGCAAATGCCTGTAGTCCCAGCTACTTGGGAGGCTGAGGCAGGAGGATCGCTTGAGCCCAGGAGTTTGAGGTTGCTGTGAGCTAGGCTGACATCACAGCACTCTAGCCCAAGCAACAGAGCAAGACTGTCTCCAAAAAAAAAAAGGAACCCAGGCCTAGGCATGAGGGAAAAGTGTGCCTGCATCTCCTTCCTTCTCCCTTGGCCTGGAGTCCCAAGCTGCCCTTTTCCACGCAGGGCTGGAAGTGGCCTGGGATCCTGAGGGCTGGCAAAAGGAAGTGAAAGGGGAGTTTGGTCACTGGCACAGCTGCTGCTATGGCAGCCAAAGCCAAAGGAGGTCACCATTGATCCCATGCACTTAATTTTCCCTTCCATGGCATGGGGCAGAGTTGACCAGGAGAGCTGAGGGGAAGGGAAGGGGCCGTGGTGCTTTAGATTGGGATGTAGCCAGTCACTTCTCTCTATGGGCCTCAGTTTCTCCCATGTAAAATGAGGAGGCACTGTGTAACTAAAATCATCATTCCTGCTGGTCCCTATACTCTCCAGCAAGATTGTCAGGGCTGCAAGATCACCGCGGGATGAGAGGGAAGGTCGACCCTCAGATATGGGAACCTGAGAAGGGTTGGACGGTGCCCACGGAGGGCAGAACACTGCGTTTGGGGGCCTCTGAGAGCCAGGGACAGACCCCCCGCCAACACACACGCACACACGCCCATCTAAACACAAAGGACTAGCCTAGCTTCCCAGCCCCAGGTCTTCCGTTACTCTACCCTCGGGACAGAGACCTAGGCTCCAGGACTGGCCTGGTCCAGAGGTTCCAGGGGGAAGACCAGACCACCGCACTGCCCTGGCGTCAGGGAGGAAAGAGGAGGAGCCTCTTTGTGTCCCCATCCCTGGCCACCCAGGGCGGCTCGGCTCGATCTCGCAACCCCAGCCCACTCAGCCCGGAGACCTCAAAGGCACCAGCCGCCAGCGCCTCGGGCCCTCACTCCGTCCGCCCCACCCCGGCCCCGCCCTCCGGCCGCTCCCGCGTCCCTCGCCTCAGTGTCGGGCCGGAAGCCCCCTCCTCCTCCCCCTCCGCGTCCCCCTCAGCCTACACCCCCTCCTAGTCCCTCTCCCCGTACGGGTCCCAGAAACCTCTCTCCGCCCTGTCCCGCCCTCTTCCTTCAGCTCCGGCTCCGCCCGGGCTTCTCTGTCCAGTCCCCAAACCCACGCCCGGCCCCGCCCAAGCTCCGCCCCCAGCCCCGGCCCCGCCCCGGCCCAGGCTCCGCCCCGCCCATTTCCCGCCCCGGGCCGGAGCTTACCGGCGCCGCTATTCCGCTCCGCGGCCCCGCCCCCGGCCCCCGGAAGCCTCTCTCCGCCCCCGGCCCCGCCCCCCCGAAGTTTCTTGTGCCCCCGGAGGCCGGCGGGACAGATCGCAGAGAGCCGCCGCCCGGCCGGGCGTAGATGAAGGTGGCCAGCCCGCGCGGCGCCGGGAGCGAGCGGCGGAGCGGCAGGACCGCAGGGGACTCGCCATGGAGGAGGAGGTGAGGGCAGGGCCCGGCGCGAGGGCTGGGCTGGGGTCTTCGAGCCCCTCACGGGGCTTGGGGTCCTGGGCTCAGGCCCTCGTTCCTGCTCGCCCGACTCCCGCCAATCTTGCCAATCTCAGGACCCTCGCCCCTGTACCCCAGGCAGAGCCTAGGGAGATGGGGCAGGGGCAAGGGTAGGAATCCGCATCGGGCACTTTGAAGACCGCGTCCTCCTTCATTATCTCTTTGGCTTTTCTCACTAGTTGTGGGGCATCGTGTTTGTTGTTGTTCCCATTAGATTGACAGGGAGACTGAGGCTCCATCGAGTTTGATGACTCGTTGGGAGGGGCCTGGGCTGCTGTGTTCGAACCCTGGTTACCGCTGACTCCCCCTGCCTGCCAGGTCTGATCCTGAGGGGGCAGACTGTGTGTGTGTGTGTGTGTGTGTGTGTGTGTTGGGAGGGGTTCTGTAGGTTCTGGGGTCCCTGTCTCAAGGAATCTGAGGCAATGACCATGCCTTGGTGGCAGGAGGACTGGAGAAGTTTCTTTTTTCTCCCTTGTATAAGTCTTTGTGAATCTCCTTCCCTCCACCCTCTCCCTTGCTCCACATCTATCTGACTGTGCTCTAACCTAGGAGTCAGCCCGCCCAGGGCCCGATCCTGTCCTCTGCCTTCCCCACGTCCCTGGGAGGGCTAACTCCCAGAAGGAGCCAAGGGCTGGACCAGCAGTGCCCCTTGAGCCTCCTTCTACCTCCTTAGGACACTCTTGGTCTGGGGTGGGGTCAGGCTCTCTAACCCCTGCCCTTTGCTTGCAAACTCAGTTCTCCCAGCAGCCCCATCATCCAAAGATCCAGCACACAGCAAGCACTTAATGTATGGCTATGGAATGAATAAGTTAGAAAGAGGGGCCTGCTGGGTCTAGAGGTAGGTGAATTTGCTTCTTATCCCCTGAGGGGGGTCCCAGTGAATTTGCTTCTTATCCCCTGAGGGGGTCCCGGCTTCTGCTTCTCCCAGCCCAGGGGAAGGGGATGTCTTCGCTTGGATGGGTAGGGAGGAGAGATGAAGCTTTCTCTCTTGGGGCAGCCCTGGCCAGCTGGGGTGCCCTGAGTGGACCAGGCTGCCTGTGTTCCTGTCAGTGCCGACCTCCCTACTTCCCAAGGCCACTGTGAGGAGCAGCTAGGCTGTCAGTCAGGGTGCCCTCCAGGCCAGGCCCTGCATTTCTGTGGGATGGTAGATAAGTCACTTCCCCTCTCAGCCTTCATTTCCTCTTCTGTAAAATACAGGGCCTGGCCTCCTCCCCTGGGCCTGACTGTATGATTGTGGCCCCTTCTGTCAGAGTGGGTGGAGATAGGGGGCACAGTCAGGCCACCATGATTTGCTGTGGTTTCTTTCTTACTGTCAGGGTGGGGCTGCTGTCTGCCCCAGGCCCCTGCTGGGATGGCTGGGCTCTCTGGCCGGGGCTCCTCCCCTTCTCCCAGAGGATATAGGTCTGCTCTGGCCCCCAATTAAGGAATATTCTCTGGGGATCTCCTGGGCCTGGCCCAGCTCTTTGCTCCCCTTGGTCCTGAATCTCTAACATTACTCCTCCGCCACACGCCGCCCCTGCAAGCCTCACCCACACAGCCAGGGGCCCCCTATCCCCTGCCTCCGCTTTGGCATCCCTAAGACTATTTTCCTCCCACTTCTTCTCCCAGTAGCTTCCCCTTGTTTCACTGGGCCTCAGTGCCCATCTTTGTCTCTCTAAAACACCTCTTAGATTGTAGTCACCTGCTCTGCCCATGACCCCAGGCCATCTTCTTCACATCCCTTTCACATGGCTGCTTTCAGCCCTCCTGCTGGCTTTGAGCTTATTCCCTGTGCCCTAGTCTCTCTGGACCAACACCCCTCAGCCTCAGTGACCTCCTCTGTGCAGTGGGCTGGTGTCCCTGTCAGGCTGAGGCTTGATGAAGAAGTGCTGGTCTGGGCACTGGGCATCTGCCCACTTGTGTTCTCTTGGCCTCAGTTTCTCCAGTAAAATGAGAGGAATGGGTGATCCAGAAATGTGATGATGTATGTGCAAAAGCTTTGAAACTGCAGGTGTCATTGAGGGTGTTGTTGTTGCCCTTGGGGTAAGGCTAGCAATCCTGGACCCAGATTTTCCCGTCTCTGCTCTGGGGCTCTGCCCCCTGCCCCTGCCAGGTCTTTCTCTGGCTCAGCCTCTGTTGGCTCTGAGCTGCCCATTTGTCCTCAGCTATCAAGAGACAGGGCAGTGTCCTGTCCCAGTACTGGATTTGTGACACTGGGCTCATCTCTTGCCCTTCTGGGCTGTATTTTCCCTTTCTGTGTGTAGTAAAGGAGTTGAAAGTGCAGGGTCTTTGGCACCTGTTTGTGCCTTGTCTTCTCTGGGCCAACGCATGCGTCTCTTCCCCTCCTCAGAGCCCTACGCAAACCCTGCCTTCTGCAAGGGTCTCCCAAACTAACCCCAAGCCCTTACCCCGCTAAAGAGCTAGGAATGGCGGATCTGGGTTAAGTGCGGGATCCCAGGTAAGTGCCCTGTCAAGCAGGAGAGACCCCGCCCACCCAGGACTGGGGACTTCCCTTATGCAGCGTTTGTGTTGCCCCCAAAAGACTGGAAGTTCCCCCAGGACAGAGCCTGTGTGTCCTCTATCTGAATGCCCCATCACAAGCCTCTGACATGGTGGGTTCTTAATAGAGTCTGGTCGGAGGACCAATGGGTTTAATCAAAGGGCAAAGGTTGCTATAAGATGCCTGTTATGTGAGGTGCCAACAAGGATTCTTCTGCTGGTCTCTGTCTCTCTGTCATAACCTGTATTATGGCTTTCCCTTTGTCCCTCTGTGCACAGGGTGGAGGTAACCTGGCTTTTTTTTTTTTTTTTTTTCATGAGTGACCCAGAGGCCCTCTGATGTCAGGCAAAGGGGAGCCAGGCTGGTGCTTGGGGTGCCACAGGAGCTGCTCGCAGTGGGCAGGAAAGGGCCGGTGAGGATGGGTGGGAGGGGAGAGGGTGAGACAGGAAGAACAGTGGTCAGCTGGTTAATGAGGAGAGAAGGCTGAGAAACTGGGCTGAGCAGGACAAAACCTCTCCTGTGAACCCTGCCAAGGGGAGGGGCCCCTTATTAAAACTTACTGGGGCATAGCCAGGCCCCCTGGAGGGAGGGGTCTGAGGGGCAGGGAAGGGGGCTGAGTGGAGGCTGGAGGCAAGTAGGACCCTGGCCTCCAGCCAGGCCTCCCCGGGTGGCTGCTGCCATGGCTGGACTTCGGTTCACACCATCTGCAGCTCCTCAGCTGTCCCTTCTTCTATCCCAAAGTGCTATCCTACCCAGTCCTGTCCCGCCTATCCTTCGAGGTCCTGGACTTGCTTCCCTAGCCAATTTAGTCATGGTTTGCAACACCTGGCCCAGAGGTGACAGTGATCTAGGCACAGGTTCCAGCCTTGGCCCCGGGAAGCTTCCAGCTGGTAGGAAGTTTTCAGGGGAGGTCACAAGTGGGAGGAGTTTAGAAAGGGGTGTGGGATCCCATGGGGTGGTGGGTGGACCCCCTGAAAAGCAGGAGGCAAGCTTGGAGTTCAGAGTTGGGGACAGCAGCTTCACCCTCCACAGCCCCCACTGCCTTGTTTACGAGAGACCAAGAGTCTGGTCTGCCCATCGGGGCGTGGAGGGCCTGGGAGGTGGCCACAGTGCTGTAGTTGCTGGTGGGAGGCTGTGAGTGTGAAATGCAGGGTGGGATTTCCCATTTCCCAGTTCTTCCCTTCTAGCCCTGGGCCTGTGACAGCCTGCAGGAGTCACGGAAGAGATTAGGCCCCTGGAGGGTCACATAGCCCGTGGGCTGAACAGTTGGTCTGAGTAGTGATGTAGGGAGTGGGAGTTGGGGACACAATAGGATGGGAGAGCCTCTCTATTCTTGTCAAAGAGCCCTGAGGTGCCTCTTCCCCTGGACAGGGTGTCTCATAACTGGCCAGCCTCCCACTTCCTCATTCCTGTATCCGGGAAGAACATTTGGGACCATCCCACTTCCCCATTTCTCTTGCCATCTACGAGTTAGGGGGAGATCCTGAAAGGGTGCCCCATATTCCTAGAGCTCCTGGAGGTCTGAGGCCAGCGGCTGCAGTCCAGAAAAGCCTTGTCCTGAATTGGGAGGCCCAGGGACAAGGTCCCTGTGAGCCTGAGGGGATGGCAGTGACAACAATAGTATAATAGCAATAATGACAGCCACCATTTGCTAGGTTTAGGGTATCCTAGGAGCTGCTTTATGTGCCTTATCTTTATTCAGCAATAAACATTTATTAAGCACTTACTGTGTGCCAGGCATAGTCTAGGCACTGGGGCTAAAGCAGTAAATCCCTGCCCTCATGGAGTTATACTCCTTACCATGCCTGCTGTTAATACCTCCATTTCACAGATGAAGAAACTGAGGCTTGGAGAGGTGAAGTGGTTTGCCTCAGTCTGCGTGACTGGGGCTCCAAAGCCCAGGCGCCCAACCACCAGCATGTGCAGTGCATGGAGGGGGCAGGGGCCACAGAGGGAACCAGGCTGGCGCTCCCCAGCCGGGACAGAGACCAGGGAAGCCAGGCCCTGCCCAGCTCCTGACAGCTCACCACGCTTGTATCTGTCTAGGCTTGTCCTTCCAAAGGCAGCTGTGGCCACAGGGTATCCCTGGGGAGAGGCATGCCTCTTTTAACTGGGGCCCCTTTCTTGAGTTTT
Source organism: Lemur catta (assembly GCF_020740605.2). NCBI lineage: Eukaryota > Metazoa > Chordata > Mammalia > Primates > Lemuridae > Lemur > Lemur catta. Next base: position 95,115,928 of record NC_059128.1, read on the forward strand.
ATGTAAATTATAACGTAGTCAAAATTAGTCAGTGCTAATTTCCTTCCAGCAGCCTCTAGATCATGTCATGCCCTTGACTGCCTCTCCTCTCCTTCACACTCACCACTCTGGGTACCAGTCAGTGAGACACAGTGGTTGGCAAATTGGGTGTATTTTTGTTTTCATTTCATAGATATTTCTTGAGCACCCATTATAGTAAAAGAACAGGGCTGGGTGCTGGGAACCCAGAGGTGAATCCAATCCTGACCCCATCTCCTGGGCATGTACCTGGTACCCAGCCACCCAAGCAGGTAATTGATGGGGCACAGAATGTCCGTGGCTGGCCCCGAGGCTCCCAGGTGGCTACTCATGTCCAGGAGAAGGGTGGTTGAGTCCTTCTGGAACCCTCCCCAGTTGTGCTAGCTGCCCTGAAGTCCTGGGCTGGGGCAGGGAGGAGGGCAGAGGTGCCTCCTGCTTTGGGGCAGGAAGCAGGGGTGGCAGAGTGGGTTCTCTAGAAGGGCAGGGCAGACAGGCAGAGTGCCATGCAGCCTCCTGACGCCCTGTCCTTCTGAGCCCTGTTCTAGGAGGCCTTCCTGGGCCACCAAACCTGAACCGGCTGTACTCTGCCTGCCCCGTTTGTTTCCTGTGTAGCATTGCACATGGCTTAATGGTTTCTGTGTGGGTATTTATTTGTTCAGCTCCTCTTCCCCCCGTTGTGAGCTCTACGAGGGCAGAGACTGCATTACTTTTCTTATTTTTATTCTTCTCTGACGTAAGTAAGTACTCAGTGCAACATTTGTTGACTGGTTGAATGAACACATGGAGGCAGAATGGCGGAGTGGGAAAAACATGGGGTCAGAGAGACCCACTTTGAATTCAGGCTCTGTCCTCCTCTAGCCGGGAGACTGGCAAGTCACTTCTCCATTCTGAGCTTCAGTTTGCTGTGACATGGAGACGATGATGCTACCACCTCGGAGGGTAATTGTAAGAGTTCAGTGAACGACGTGTGTAAAATGTAATACGGTGGCCAGTATGAGGAGGCTGCTGCTATTATTACTGTTATTATTTCCGATGTTGGGTTAGGATTATCTGCCCTGGGGAGTTGTGGGGAAGCTCCCATAGGATGATTTCACAGGGACGCATCCCTTGTGTGGCGTGTGGATCATGGGGCATGTCCTGGTGCTGTCTTACAGGGTGTGAAGGAGGGGGGTGAGAAGCCTCGGGGAGCACGGACGGCGGACAAGGCTGGCTGGATCAAGAAGAGCAGTGGGGGCCTCCTGGGTTTCTGGAAAGACCGATATCTGCTCCTCTGCCAGGCCCAGCTGCTGGTGTATGAGAACGAGGTAAGGACCGGCTTGCCCCTCAAGCAGGTTGGAGATTTTGGGGCAGGGGCAAAGTGAGGGCAGCCCAAGCCAGCAGGAGGCCCCTGCGACTGGGGATGGAAGAGCTATTCTACTTTTGACATGCTGTACAACCTGGGCAAGTTCCTCACCTTCTCTAGGTCTCTGTTTGCATATGAGGCAAATCTAGGGTTGTTAGATGAGAGATGCTCTGTGGACCGTCTGTGCATCTAGTATGCGAGTCTCTTCCTCTCCCTGGGCAAGGTTCCATAAGAGTGAATGTTCCAGAAAACTGAAGCCTGCTCCATTTAGCAGTGGTAGTAGAAATAATAATTAGCGCTTATACTTTTGTTTTTTTTTTGAGATAGGGTCTGGCTCTGTTGCCTGGGGCAGAGTGCAGTGGCGTCATCATAGCTCACTGCAACCTCAAACTCCTGGGCTCCAGTGATCCTCCTGCCTCAGCCTCCCGAGTAGCTGGGACTACAGGCCTGCGCCACCACACCCAGCTAATTTTTCTATGTTTTGTAGAGATGGGGTCTCGCTGTTGCCCAGGCTGGTCTCAAACTCCTGGCTTCGAGCGGTCCTCCCGCCGTGGCCTCCCAAAGTGCTGGGATTACAGGTGTGAGCCACTGTGCCATGCCTTAGCACTCATACTTGTTTGGAGCTCTTACATATCTCCCTTATGACGGGATAGTCCCATGAGAGCGGTCATCATGTTGCATTTTATTTATTTATTTTTTATTTTAAAAGCCAGTCAAATTTAGCAGTGGGGGGTTGCATACCAACTTTAGTGACACTAATGTTAATAAGTTCTGATAACCCACTACCATCAGACCAGCCATGTTGCATTTTACAGAAGAGCATACTGGGGCTCAGAGTGGCAAAATGACTGCTCAGCATCTCACAGTGAGTGGAGGAATTAGGTGTAGAAACAAGTCTAGTGCTCTTTCCACCGAGAGACACCAACAAATAAACTCCAAAACTTATTTTTGGTAGAAATTCTCTAAAATATGTTAAATATTCTCTGTCTCCTTCAACAGAAGGTGCTGGCCTAAACTGAATCTCTCCGTGGTGGCTCAGAGTCACTTGTCAGACTGTTTGGTACTGCCAGACTGTACTTTTCAGCTTTTCTTTCTCCTTTAACATCCAGCTGCTGGTTGCCATTTCTGCTGTCCTTGTGCTTCTAACAGCCCTCACACCTTTCCACTTCAAACTCTTGTTCCCGTTCTAGTTTCAGGCAGGCTTGGTATTTGGACAACTAAGGTTGCTAAAATGGTGTGTTAAATAAGAGTCAATAAAGCTGTAGGTGAAGACTTGAGGAAAGGTGGTTTCTCCTTGTAGATGCTGTTTGTGTTCTGGGGGTGAGGCTATCACAGGGCCTGTCCACTGAAAATGGGGCATCACTATGTGCCTTTAGCAGATGAAACACGTGGGGAAGAACTGGCTTGGGGGCAGAGGAAGGGGGAGCCTCCTTCTTCCTCATCAGCCTCTCTCAGCCTGCCTCAGGATATCTTGGCAAATTTATCATTGTCTCAGGCCAAGAAAGACTGGGCATCCTGGATCCAAGTGGTTAAAGCAGCTGCCTTTGAGAAGCACCTTGCCTGTCCTGCCTGAGTCTCTGGCCCGTGGAATTGGGGTGTCAGGGAAGCAGTGGGAAGAGGGCAGGGGGATGAGGGTGGGCAGACAGGCCCCGTAGATGTTCTCTGCTGCTGCTCTCACCAAATTGGGATGTACCAGTTAGGAATGTGGCAGCAAGAGGATATTTTTATCAATAAAGGGGGTTGTCACAGCTTCCTCCAGAGCCAGCAGCCGCAAGAGTTGAGTGACAGGCTCTCAGCTGTCAGCCCTTCAGGCACTGCCAGACTTGTCCTGGACTGCCTCTCCACATCTGGCCATGGCTGGGAAGCAGGAAGATTTCACATCCCCCAAACATGACAAATCCAAATCACGCTTTAAAAAAAAATCACTATTAAAAACCTAAATGCAATTTCAAGAACTTAGCACTCGGGGGTGGGGGAGCCTGGCCCAGGAGTAGGAATTGAGAAATGCTTATTAGCTCAATTCCTCTTTCTGATGTAAGGAACTAGGCGAGTGTGAACGGCTCTTGGCTGTTTCCTCACTGTCAGAAAGGCTGACATTCCATAGATGCTGCCCCCGCCCAGGGCCTGCTAGTTTATCCGTTTTTCTGAGCTGCAAAAGGGCCGGGATGATTCAGCAGCCTCGGGTGGAGAGGAGACCCAGGACAGGCAGCTGTGGGGAGCCGGGTGGTGGAGGTAGACTGACATTTTGTTCCCAGGCAGAGAAAGGGTGCATTTTGGCCACTGGTGTCCAGCTAGGGGAGGCCTATGAACATGGGGCAGGTGAGTTGCCCTCGCTGGAGTGGGGATCCTTCCTCAGGCAGCTTCCTTCCTCTGGATGTCCAGGGAGGAGGAGACTGCAGTCTCAGTCTGGGCCAGGCACTCATTCCAGCAAACTGGTTCTATGTATGTCCCTCTGGAGGGCTACTTCTTGAAAGCTGCTGTGGGGGAACCAGGAAGGAGAGCAGACACAGAGAACAGGGTAGAGAAGTGGCCACGCAGGGCGTTGGGACTGTGCTTTCCCATGTGCCCCTAGCACCTCGTGGGGTGCCTGCACCTGGCAGTGCTTTCTAGAAGTTTGCCTGTCCTGAGCAGTAAGTGGCAGGGCCTTCATAGGAGGGAGAGCACCCAGGCTCAGGGGTTTATGGTGGGGAATGGGGAGCTTCTCAGAGCAGGAGGACTTTTTTGGCCCTTATGTTTAGTGGAGGAACCTCGAAGGGGCTGGAGACTAGGGACTAGAAAGAGACACCTGACTAAGTGTGGATGGGAGTGATGAGGCCACCCTGGCTATCTGTCCCCTTTTCCCTGAGAGGCTGAAGAGAGGGTAGATCAGTGGTTTTCCACCTTGGCTGTACAATCATCTGCTTTAAAAAAAATCCTGAGGTCTGGGCCTCACCCTCAGAGATCCTGGTACAATTGGTCTGGGATGTTGCTGGGCACTGGGGCTTTTAAAAGCTCCCAGGTGCCACCAAGATTGAGAAGCTCTCATGTAGACCAGTGGTTTTCAAAGGTTCACATACATTGGAATCTCCTGGAGGGCTAATTAAAACTCCGATTGCCAGGCCCATTTCCCTGAGTTTATGACTCAGTAGGGCTGAGGCTCAAGAATTTGCATTTCTAACAAGTTCTCAGGCGGTGCTGATGCTGCTGGCCCAGGTCCCACACCTGGAGGACCACTTTGTAGAGCAACCTGTTGCTAAGGCACTGACCAGGCCACTGGCTCTGGGAGGAGTGTGGGTGTTGGAAAGCACCCTGGCCTGGGAGTCAGAGGATGTGGTTTGAGTTGGGCCCTGCCCCTTGTATTTGGGTCTGTGCCCCTACAGCAAATCACATTGCTTCCAGGCCTCATTCTCTCCATTTCTGAAAGGAAGCAGATACTGGGGCTCTAGGCTGTCAGGGTTATTGTGAGGCTTAGGAGGATACAGGATGCCAAAGTGCTTGCCAAGGGTCTGGTGTCTTGCTGTTGGACATCAACAAGAGTTTCCTTAACTTGTTGGCCAGTTTCAAGGGGAGTGTACCCTCCTACCCCCTCACCCCCACCACTCAAAGGGCCTGATTCTGCTCCCCTGGACTCTCCAGGATGAGAATGTGCCACACCCAGGAAGTTGTTCCAACTAGGTCTCCGCTGGGAGGGGACCCATTGACCGCCACTGAGGGAGGAGCTTGTCCTAGGCAGCTTGGCCGAGAGGCACCTGATGGGTAGAGCTCCTGGAGAAAACACTCAAGTGTTGGTTGGCAGGAAGGCAGCCTGGCCGATGTCCAGGGATGACCTGCAAGAGGCTGGGCACTGTGCTGGCCACTGGCCCTGCTAACAATGAGGCCTCAGGGTGCAGGCTGTAGGAGTGGGCTGCTCTTAAAGGAACCTTTGCCGCCTCCATTGTGCATAGCCTGCAGCCTGGGGTGAGGGGCTGCTGTCCCAAGCCAAGGGTCAGCAGAGGTTGGTGCCAGGTGAGGGTACCAATGCAGGATTGCATGTAACCCAAATGTGCCTTGTTCATGCTTCCCTCTGTGGCTCTTCCTGCAAAGTCTTTTTTCGCCCCATTTTGTGACATCCTGCATCCCTCTTCCAGGCTATCTCTTCCACAGATCTCTGTTGGGCCTCTGGGCCTGCATGAACCCCCAGGCACCCTTGGCACCCTTTTCTAAGCCTCTCTCTCTAGCTTCTCCTCTGTTTCCTCCTCTGGCCTTAGGCACATACCCGCCTCTGGGCTGTGTGTCCCGGTCCCCATCCAGATGGGCAGCCTTGCAGGTGTCCCTGAAGCCAGCACGCACTTGCCAGAGTCTGCGTGCTGCATCTTGGTGATTGATTGGCAGCCTGAGGTCCTCCCTCTGACCACGTGATGTCCTCACTGAGTGGGATCAGGGCCTGGGGGATGGCCTGGGTGGTTGAGGGTTGTGGTGGTCTGCCTCTCTCCAGCTCATGTTCCCTCTGTCCCCCTCCCCAGGACGAGCAGAACTGTGTAGAGACGGTGGAGCTGGGCAGCTATGAGAAGTGCCAGGACCTTCGTGCCCTCCTCAAGCGGAAACACCGCTTTATCCTGCTTCGATCTCCAGGGAACAAGGTAGGGAGATGCCTGCTGCTGGCTGACCTCCATCCAGGCCAGGGTCTGTGTGGGAGGTCAGCCCCTGGAGGTCTAAGGCAGGCTGGCCCCTTGAAGAAGCCTGCAGGTTTTCCGTTGAGCATGGCTGAGGTTTAAACCCAGCGGCCACCATAGGTTGGACCTTTTACTCATTTTGTCTTGGAGTCTCCTTAGCCCCTGGTTGATAAGAGATGCACTTGGGGCTCCCCGCTCCCTCCCAGGCCTTGGGGCCTCCATCTCAGGCTGTAGCTGCAGCCTTGGGGAGGTGGGGCCCTTGGCCCTACCCCACACTCTGGGGGAGGCTGTGGGCTGAGGCAGGAGAACTAGGGATGAGGTCTCCACCCCACCAGGCCTCTGGCACCCTGACAGCCTGGGGCAGAGAGGAGGGTGTGGCCTCCCCTTCATCCCAGGCCTTCATGGGTGGGCCACCCCTCCTGCCCCCAGGGGAGGCCTGCAGCCCCAGCTCTTCTCCCCTTGGACTTTTCTTTCTTGGCTGTAGCTGGGGGAGGGCTCTTGCTTAAGAGATTCTTTTCCTGGGACATGTTGTATATGCATATGAAGTTTGCTGTTTGCACCACATTTCTCTGGCGGGGAGTCTGGTGGGTGTTGACACATGATGTAGCTTCACAGATGTCAGGAGGGAGTTCAGCTTTGAGGCTGGCGTGTACAGCACCTCTCGCCAGCTCGCGCCCATCTGCAGCTGGGCCACGCCTCTGCACGTCATGCAGAGCTTTGCAGAGTAGGGCTGAGTCACACAGGCCAGGGGTTGGGGAGCAGGTCTGGTCTGGGCCTGCTGGAGGCCATTCTGTTTCTCTCTCAGCTTTAGGGGCCTGGAGCTCATCCTCTGGACCCTGGAGAAGACCATGATGCTTTGCTCATTGACCCTTAGACCTGCTCTGCAGAGGATGGGGACAGAGAAGCAACTGAGACAGCAGTGGAGGGGGCTATGGGGCTCTGATACTAGGGAATTGGAGGAAGTGCCTCAGAGTAGGGGCGGGTTCATGGTGTCATGAGGGTTCCTGGGGCTGGGCGTAGGTTTCACTTGACATCTGCTGCTTAGGGCTCTTTGACAACAAGGAGAGTCACATTTTGGTTTTTCAGGCCCTAGACCCCCTCCCCAGTCCTGGAGACCTACTTTCTGTCTGAGTGGGCGCTGTGTATGTGTATGTGTGTTTGAGAGAGATGCAAAGTACATTACATGTGACAATTTCTGCCTGGGTGTCTGGCCCTTGTGTGTGCACCTCTTTACGTGCAGGTGAGTGTTCGCCTGGCATGGGTCTGTCCAGGTGTGTGTCTCTTAGTGTGCTTATGTGGATGTGGGGCTCAGGGGCCTTGCCTGTGGTCCTCTGCAAGTGCTGTTCTGTGGGCCACCTCCTGGTGGTGGACTAGGTGGGTCGGGCCCAGCTCATGGTGGGACATCACCTTCAGAGAGGCCTGTTTGTGCAGCTGCATTCTCGGCTGCTTCAGCCAACACCCTCCCTGCTGTCTCCCCACCCTGCAAGAGTTCAGGTTGGCTCTGGGAACAGGACAGTCAAACTGGAGCCAGGGCTGCGGAGCAAGTGGTGGGTATTGCGGGGTGGGACAGCCACTCTGGTTCCAGCTTAAGGGCCCCTGACCCTTACAACCCCCAGGAGCTCACAGAGTGAGGGCTCCCCAGAGGCCAGATGGTGGACCTGGCCCAAGCACCACATTCCCGCATGTCTCACCCTCCTTTCCTGTCGCCCTGGGTGTTCCCATCCTCAGTGAGGCCTCCAGCCTGCAGGAGGTCACATGACCCCGGCTGTCTGGTCCTGAGGCCGCCTTTTTTTTCCCTCTAATCAAATAAACAAAGACTCCAGTGTCTTGCATGCCCCTCTCCCCCTGCCTTTCCGTCCCCACACCCCTGCCCATGAGGTCACAGGCAGACGCTGCCAGGAAGCAGGGTGGCCACTGCTGGGCCTTGCTGCCCTGCTGGTCTTGGCCAGCCTGGCCCTTTCCTCTTTCCCGCCTCCTTGCTTCCCCTCCCCCTTTTCCCTCTCTGCCATTTTGTCCTTCCCCTTCTCCCAGCCCTTGTGGGCCTCTTCTGTGGCCATTAGCATCTAAGCTCCTAGCAGGACCTGTGTCCCTGGGGCTTCTTGGAAGGGCTTGGGGCAGGGACCTGTGCAGCCTGTGGCCCTTTGGGAACAAGGGTGGGGGTGGGGCCAGAGGCACAACTTCTTGGTGTTCTTGTCCCTATTGTGGAATGCCTGGCTCAGTCAGCCGGGATTACAGGTTTCCTTGGGGTGGAGCTGGGTCCCATTTAACCTTGCATTCCCTCTCCTCTGGGAGCCCTTTGGCTTCTACTGTAGGTCTTCCCGGAGGCCATTTCCTCCCAGGGGAGCAGAAGGGATGGGCAGCCTGCTTCAGGTGAGGTGGCCAGGGGAGAAGCAGCTGCAGTTTGGGTTGGGTCCGATGGTTCTGTTCTTTGCCCTTTGAGGCCCAGAGTAGGGAGTCAGAGAGCTGACTCCCAGGCCTGCTCTTTGGCGCCCTCCTGTTCCATGGGCTGCTGAGTTCAACTGTGTACTTCTCAAGCTCTCTGGGATGCTAAGCCCTGTACCAGTCAGGGGCCTCACCAGCTCAGGGCCCATGACCAGGAGTAGCAGCTGGGGTCAGAGGGGCCCACCCCGACACCCTTTCTGGCAGCTCCTATCGCAAAGTTGCGTGGCCTTTGCAGTCCCCAGATGTAGTGTGGTCCTTCCCTGAGTCCCCAGCAGTCCTGATGGCTGGGCTGAGACACAGTTGCCAAGGTGCCCTGGAGATTCTGACTTAACTGCAGCTCTGCTGCCAGGATCGAATTTACCCTGGTCATGCAAATGAGCATTTGGCTGTGCCTGGTGTGGTGGGGGTGGGACCCAGGGCTCCGTATGAGGAGGAGGCAGTGGCAGCCAGGAGGAAGTTATATAATGAGGGTGCTGAGGGGGCCAGACTGCAGGTTACGTAAGGGGAGAGTGGGGGCAGGGAAGGCGCTATCTAACACCAGGGTGGGGGATGGGCAGGCTGGCGACCGCTGACAGAGAACTAGGGCATCTTGAGGTCAGAGAGTAGGCAGCAGCTCAAAAACGGGGCAAGGGAAGGAACCTTGGGCCAGTTCATTCATTTATTGGCACATTCATTCAGTAATTATTGACTGAGTACCTACTATGTGCCAGGGCCTGACTTTAATCATGTTTAATTCTTCCAGCATTGCTTTAGAGTAGGAAGTGTTATCCCACTTTACAGATGAAGAAACTGGGACTGTTTTGTCCGGAAGTCAGGTAGCGGTGTTAATTCCTATTACTGCGCATCCAACGCCACCCAGTTCCAGATTTATTATAGCACTTTAGATACACCATTTTTTTCCAATTTTAAAAAATTGTGGTCAAATACACATAACATAAAATTTACCATCTTAACCTTTTTAAAATTTAATTTAAATGTAATTAAAAATATTTATAGATTTAGGGGGTCATCTAAACCATTATTTATTTATTTATTTATTTTTAATTTTTTAAACTTTTTGTAGAGATAGGGTCTTGCTATGGTGCCTAGGCTGGTCTCGAAATCCTGGCCTCAAGCAGTCCTCCCGCCTCAGCCTCCCAAAGTGCTGGGATGGCAGGTGTAAGCTACCTCGCCCAGCCCATCTTAACCATTTTTAAAGTGTACAGTTCAGTATTATTGAATATATTCATGATGCACAGCCATCACCGCTATCCATCTCCATAACTCTTTTCATCCTGTAAAATGGAAGCTCTATACCCATTAAACAATAATGCCCCACGCCCCTTTCCCCAGCCCCTGGCAATTATCATTCTACTTTCTAAAATTTTGATTACTCTGGGTACCTCATATAGATGGAATCATACAGCCTTTATCTTTCTGTGACTGGCTTGTTTCACCTAGCATAGTGTTTTCAAGTTTCATCCATGTTGTAGCATGTGTCAGAATTTCCTTCCTTTTTTTTTTTTTTTTTGAGTCAGGGTCTTGCTCTCTTGCCTGGCAAGAGTGTAGTGGCGTCATCATAGCTCACTGCAATCTCTACTTCCTGGGCTCAATGATCATGCTGCCTTATCCTCCCCAGTAGCTGGGACTACAGGCGCATACCACCATGCCCAGCTAATTTTTCTATTTTTTATAGATGGGGTGTTGCTTTATTACTTAGGCTAGTCTTGAACTCCTGGTCTCAAGCAATCCTCCTACTTCAGCCTACCAAAGGGCTAGGATTACAGGCATGAGCCACTGCGCCTGGCCTAGAATTTCCTTCCTTTTTAAGGCTGAATAATACTCCGTTGTGTGTATATACCCCATTTTGCTTATCCATTCATCCATCATGGACACCTGGGTTGCTTCCTCTTTTTGGCTGTTGCAAATAATGCTATGAGGATGGGTGTCCAAATTAGATATTATACATCAGTTTTTAGTGATATTCATGGCTCCATGAGGCAGGTTATGGTGGTATTCTCCTCGACAGATAAGGGAACTGTGGCCCAAGGTCAGATACCTGTAAGTGGTGGACTTTCTGGCTCAGAGGCCCTACTGCACCATCTGCGGCACGAGCAGCCCTGTTTGCATGGCCACACTCCTTCCTCTCACATCCTGTCTGGGCGTTGGGCCTGGCAGGGATGGGGCTCTCCAAGCTGCCCGCTGATTCTAACATAGGAGCTCGAAGCTCTGGCCTGAGATGGGAAGGGACCCGTGGGTGGTGTGGGGAGTCAGGAATCATGGAATCTCCTTTAGGCCATCTTGGCCAAGTCCTGTCCCATCTGCTGAGCCTCAGTTTGGTCATGTGTGTGATGAGGGGATTGGAACTGACCCTCCAGTGCCCTTCTCTTTTATAGTTTCTGATTCAAGGCCAGATGGGGAGCTTGGGACTTTAGGAATCCAGGCATATTTTTTAGTTGGGCCAGGGTTAGGTGTGGGGCTCACTGGAGAGCTGGAGGTGGCCATGGTTCCAGTGGGCCTTCACCACTGGATACCCCTCACGCCTGTCACCTCTGTCATCATACTCAGCCTGGCATGGATGTAGACTGGGACAATTCCTACTTATAAAGAAAACTGAAGTGCAGAGAGTGGGCGGCTGGCCTGTGGAGTCCCATGGGACCGGATCAGATCCAGGCTCTTTCCTTGGGACAAGCCTGATTCCAATGCACACCTCTGGCAGCCGTGTGCTGAGGGGCGGAGGGGCCTTCTCTGCTGGATCTTTCCCTTTATTTGCCCTAAAGTCCAGATGTGAGACCTGTTGTGAGGGTCATTTTGGTTTGACTTTGGGATCTGCAGTGAGCGGGAAGCCTCTTTAAGATGCCAAACATGAGCCTTGTCAAACATCTGCCACCCACACCACCTGTCTTGCCTACAGGTCAGCGACATCAAATTCCAGGCACCCAGCGGGGAGGAGAAGGATTCCTGGATCAAAGCCCTCAATGAAGGGATCAACCGAGGCAAGAACAAGGCTTTTGATGAGGTGCGATGCAGTCCTGTGGACAGCTGTGTCCCCTGTCCCACCGTGTGTGGCCTGGGAGAGGACCTGGCCCCACCTCGCCCCGACCACCCATTGATTATGTCACTGTGATTGGGCATCTGTTGTTGTTACCTCATTTAATTCTCACAACAGCCCCTCAGAGTAGGTGGTGGTGTCCCCATTTTACAGATGAAATGGAGGCATAAGGAAATTAAGTAACTCATTTTAAATTAGAAGGCAGGTAAGTGGTAGGGTAGAATTTGACTGGTTGCCGCATGCCTCTTTTCCAACCTAGTCTCAGTGAAAACAGCAAGTGGGCCCAGGCCGGAGTGAGCTGGGGGGTAAGCTGAGAGCTAGCTCTCTTTCCAGTTTGCCCATGAAGCCCGGGCTGGGCTGGCTCTCAGCCCTGGGCCTCCCTGTCTGTCTGCAGACTTCAACCTCCTGGGCTGTAGTGGGGACCGTGGCAACAGTGGCCACGATCAGGCTTGGGGTGGGCAGGATTATCCCACGAGGCCAGGATCTCCTAGGGAGGATTTGTCTCTGACATCATGGATCTTTGCTGTTCACACTAAAGTGGGCCTGCGGGCCACCTAGAGTGATGCCCACCTTGGATTGCAGAAGACTGAGACCTGAGGGGAGAGGATCTTCCCAAGAAAGTGCCCTGTTAACACCTAGGTCTCCTGACTCCCAGCCCGTGGCTCCTGTGTCATGTACTGGGTGACTGTGTCATGCTCAGCCCTTCACTATCTAGGGGGAAATGTCCCCATTCCATGGGAGAGGGATGTTGGGATATAACATGGATGTTAGGTGAGGCCACAGGAGCCATGGGCTGGGTCTTCGCCCACAGTCTTGGTGGAACAAGGTCTACCCCTCCATTGACGAATAGAGACAAACCCCTAGTTGGGCCTGAGCACCCCCACTCACCATCACAGGGGCAGGCTGCTCTGGCATTCAGAGTCCGTCTCCCCCACGTGAATCTGTTTTTTTTGAGACAGGGTGTTGCTCTGTCACCCAGGCTGGAGTGCAATGGTGTGGTCATAGCTCACTGGAGCCTTGAACTCCTGGGCTCAAGCGATCCTCCTGCCTCAGCCTCCCAAAGTACTGGGATTACAGGCACGAGCCATGACGCCTGGCCTCCCATGTGAATGTTACTCTGAGGCTTCCCAGCTACTCTTGACTCCCTTTCCTTACCCTCAGAGAGAAGATGCTGCCCTCCAGACACCCAGGCCCAAGGGGTAGAGGCCCTGCCCTTTCCTGGGTTATCCCTATGGGTCCTGGGAGAGTGGCAGAAGCCAGGTACCAGGGAATCATGGGTCCCTCCCCCAGCTACACCCCAAAGCAGCCTCAGGGTTGATTATATAATTTGACATAGACCCAGGGGCAAGGGCTGATAGCTCTTACTTGGGCAGGAAGACTGAGGCAAGGAAGGCAGTTGCAGAGAGGGAGAGCCTCGAACTTTGCAAGAGACTGCCAGTGGCAGTGCAGAGTCACAGAGAGAAGCAGAGGTCCAGAAGCAGGGAGACACGCAAAGAGAGGACAGTGGTGGGACACTGACCCTGCCTTTGAGTCAAGTCAGTGCCTGGGTATTTCCCACTTTCCCCAAGGCCTGATGGGGGCTGACATGGTTCTTCTCCCTCCCAGGTAAAAGTGGACAAGAGCTGTGCCCTGGAGCATGTGACACGGGACCGAGTGCGAGGGGGCCAGCGGCGCCGGCCACCAACGAGAATCCACCTGAAGGAGGTAAGGCTTTGCCCCAGCTTGGATGGTGGGAGGCCAGTTGAGCCTGGGATCCCAGCTCCTTTGGGTGGCAGCTAGGCTCAGGGCCACCTTTTTCCTGAGCACATCTGGAGTTGGGGCTTCCTGAGTGGTGTACAGGAAGGGTGCTGGGGGCACCTGTGTCACATGTGCATGGGGTGTGGATGTCTCTGAGCCCTCCTTCAGTTGTTGAATCCATACACATGTTGCACCTGGCCTTAGTCAGAGTTGGTACCAGAGGGAAACTGAGGCCTGTGAGGGTAGTCCCTGCCCCTCAGGGCTCAAATTCCAGCTGGAACATTGGCCTGTCCACAGACTGCTTCAAGCAGAGCCTCTCTGATTTTTATACAGGGTAGGGATCTGGGAGGTCAGAGAGGGAGGAACCACGAGGAGCCACTGGCATTTGAGCTGCCCCTTGAAGAATGGGAGGGGTTTCAGGTGGTGGACTTGGAGTGAGGGCGTCCCTGTGGAGGAATGGCGTGAGCTGGTTCAAGGTGTGGCGAGTGGCTCCATTTGCTTGGGAGATTGGTCTGAGAAGGTGGGGTGTGGGGAGGAAACTGTGGCGGCCTTGGCTACAAGAGTTGGGGCTGGGTGGGAGGGTGCATTCCGGAGGTCAGTTTGAGGCCCTGGGTAGGGCGAGTTGGGTCAGAGAGGGAAAGGCAGGGGTCAGGGAGGGGGTCAGGAAGGTGGGCTTGACAGGCTCAAGGAGGGAATGAAAAAGGAGGGGATGTCCACAGGAGAGACATTGGGAAGCAGGAGCTACCCAGGCTTGGGATTGAATACGGGGACTGGACAGAGGGCAGGTTGCCGGAGGTGCCCTAAGCCTGGAGTCTGGGCGCATGGAGGCTCTGGGCACAGGGAATTTGGGAGAAGGTACAGGTGAGGGGGAGGGGCAAGGGAGGAGCCTTGTTCGGGCCAGAAGCTGATGGGCAGGTGCTGATGGGGCAGGCGAGGGGAGGTTTGGGAAGTCAGCAAAGAACCTCAGCAAATGCTACCTTTGGGGATTGGAGGAGGCTCAGCAGGGAGCCAAGGAAGTGGAAGCCAGAGACGCAAGTGGCACATCCTGAGAGAGATGAGTACGGGACCTGGGGGTCATCAGCTGGGTTGGCAGCCACAAGGGCAGGACCAAGGAAAAGGCAGGTGGTGGCGTTTGCGGCATATTTCGTAAGAGAAGGAGTCAGCGTAGGGTGGGCGGTGCCAGAGGTGGAGGGGAAGGAGACCATGTGGGGAAGGACCCAAGGTCACCAGAGCATTTGTTTTTGTGATGAGGCAGCCTGTGCCTGTCTGTCAGTGGAGGGAATGCCTGGGGTGGTGGGGCAGGGAGGGAGCAGCGTATGGGTGTGTGTTGGGGTGTCTCTGGTGGTCCCTAGTGACTGAGAGTGTGTGTTGGCCAGATCCTGTGGTGCATGTCAAAGGGAATGAGGGTCCCAGCCAGGACCCCCACCATCCAAGGGGCCTTGAGAAAGGCCCCCTGCCCAGCCCTGCCCCAGGGCCCCTGAGGCTCCCTGGAGGGTCCCCATGACCGTGGGGCTGCCGGGTGTCTCTTTGGGCCCCTGGAGCCTTGGTGCAGCTGTTCCGTGGCGGTCAGCTGTGGCCTGACGACGTGAGGAGAGTGGGCACAGGCTGCCGAGCAGCTGGGCAGGCAAGGGCTGGAGAGGGGCTGGTCGACGGGACACAGGTCTCTGGAAGGGCATGCAGAAGTGAGGGAGCTCGAGGTGACTCGAGAGACCTGTATGTGAGTCCCGGTCCTGTCACCAACTGGCTGTGGGGATACTGGGCTGGTGGTGAGTGGGTGGGCTGCAGAGAAGGGACCGTCCCAAGGCCATACAACCAGGTAGGGGTCAGAAACAGGGCTGGAACCATGTCCCCTGCTGCCCAGGCCAGCACAGTTGCTCCTAAAAAGAGTCTCTTTCCAGCTGGAAGAAACCAGGCTGGGCCTCCAAGAGGACACCCTGGCTCTGACTTCCTGGCCAGTGATTCCAAACAGGGAATTCTTTGACAGTGAGGGAGAGGAGAGGATTCATCAAGAAATCACTTTAGGCCTGGCGCGGTGGCTCACGCCTGTAATCCTAGCACTCTGGGAGGCTGAGGCAGGAGAATCGTTTGAGCTCAGGAGTTTGAGACCAGCCTGAGCAAAAGCGAGACCCCGTCTCTACTAAAAATAGAAAGAAATTAGCTGTACAACTAAAAATATATATAAAAAATTAGCTGGGCATGGTGGCACGTGCCTGTAGTCCCAGCTACTTGGGAGGCTGAGGCAAGAGGATTGCTTGAGCCCAGCAGTTTGAGGTTGCTGTGAGCTAGGCTGATGCCACGGCACTCAAGTCCGGGCAATAGAGTGAGACTCTGTCTCAAAAAAAAAAAAAATCACTTCAGCTTCTAACCAAGTAGCCTTGGAAGCCAGGGCAGAGGGGGTAGGGGCCAGGTGCCTGGACAGCCTGGAGAGGAGGGCTCGAGAACTCCCATAGGTGAACACACCTGACCCAATGGCCAGTCAGCCAAGATGACACCTGATACCATCCCCCACCAGGTAGCCAGCGCAGCTTCTGATGGGCTTCTGCGCCTGGACCTTGATGTTCCGGACAGTGGGCCGCCAGTGTTTGCCCCCAGCAATGATGACAGCTCAGACCAGCCCCGGGAGACACCCCGGCCCCCCATGCCTCCGACCAAGCCTTCCCCAGCACCCGAGACGAGAAGCCTTAGTGACATGGTGGAGACCCCTGCAGGGGAGAAGGCCCCAGCTCCTGTCTCAGCTAGCTCTGAAGACCACCCCGAGAGCCCAGAGGACTCAGAGACCCCAGCAGGGGAGGACAGTGGCTCTGAGCAGCCCCCCAGCAGCATCCAGGCCGACAAACTGAAGGTGAGCTGGGAGAACCCCAGCCCCCAGGAGCTCCCTGCTCCAGAGAGCGCAGAGCCGTCCCAGGCACCCTGTTCTGAGACTTCAGAGGCTGCACCCAGGGAGGGTGGGAAGCCTCCTACACCCCCGCCTAAGATCTTATCGGAGAAACTGAAAGCTTGCATGAAGGCTTCTGGGCCGGCCCAGAGTCCTGAGGCCCCTGAGACCTCTGCCCCAGACCCGTTGCAGGTCTCAGTGAATGGCGTGGATGACAGTCCTGAGCCTGCCAAGCCGTCCCAGGCCACAGGCACACCAGGAACTCCCCCAGAGGACGCAACATCCACAGCCCTGCCCCCTTGGGACCTGCCACCTCAGTTCCATGCCCGCTGCTCCTCTCTGGGGGACCTGCTTGGGGAAGGCCCCCGGCGTCCACGGAAGCCTGGGGAGCAGCTGTATCGGGCCCAGCTGGAGGTGAAGGTGGCCTCAGAACAGACGGAGAAACTGTTGAACAAGGTGCTGGGCAGTGAGCCGGCCCCTGTGAATGCCGAGACATTGCTCAGCCAGGCCGTGGAGCAACTGAGGCAGGCCACCCAGGTCCTGCAGGAAATGAGAGATCTGGGAGAGCTGAGCCAGGAAGCGCCTGGGCTAAGGGAGAAGCAGAAGGAGCTGGTGACCTTGTACAGGAGAAGTGCACCCTAGGGCCCACTGGGCCAGAGGCACAGTCCCTCCTGGCCACCTCCATCCATCAAAGCCCAGCCCTGCTGAGAAATGGGCTTCTGCTCAGGCTGTAGAAGGGCCACTGGACATGTCAGGGTTTGGCCAGGACCGGAAGAAACTCCTGGTATCCTTCCTGTCCTGCTCCGGCCAGTGGCTCCAGGTGCCACCAGGACCACTGTCTGGTTGTCTGGCCTGTCCTCTGGGCTCTGGGCCTGGGCTGGGAGCACATGCACTGGGACCTGTCTCATGTGGTTGTTCCAAACTGCCCCAGGGCTTTGGCACAGCACTTGGGGATTCTGGGGGTGTCATCATCTCTGCTCCCCACCCCTCGTAGTTTACATTCCTGACTTCTGAATAGAGCACAGCTGAGCCCCCTGCAGCCGCCATCTCCAGATATTCCCAGGCAAAGCTTCATGGCAAGGCAGCCTCAAAGCCTGTCCCTCCCACCTATTCCAAGTAGCTGCAGAGGTCTCAGGGCCAGGCTGTAGGTTCATCCCTCAGCTGGGGAAGACCCGCGACCCCTCTGGGGCCTCCTAAAGCAGATGAGAGGCACCTGTGTGAGGACGCCACCTGCTGTGTGGCCCCTCTCTGGGCCTGTTTCCTTTTCTACAAAACAAAGGCATTTTCTGCAGCCCCTTCCCCTCTGGCCAGCTGTGAGAGAGGGCTTAGATCTGGAGGAATCCAGGGTGGAAGAGGAACTCAGAGGGTCTCCTAGTCTAGTGTCTGTCTGCCCCCAGATTAGCTTGTGTCCACCCTTGCACGTTCCCGGGAGAGGTGAGCCCCAGAGTGGCCCCCATGTCAACACCAAAAAAACCTCTATGTAATTATCATAAATCAACCTTCAGAAAAGAATCCCCCCAACTTCTGTGCAGCCTCCAGATGGGCTTTGTCGGGGCCTCTGCGGTTCCTTCTCAGCCCAAACAGGTCCAGTATCCCAGTCATTTCTGATGGGGTTATGCTGGGGTCTGAAACCACTTCCCTCTCTCCTCTACCCGCCCCCGCCAATAATTTCCTAGTAGAAGGAGCATTTTCTCTCCCTTTCCTGGTCCGTCCCTACACCCTCTCACTCCCCAGCCCCCACTGTCCTGGCCCTGGGAGCACGTCCAGTCTTCATCCTGCTGCAACAGCTGGACCAAGGGCAGCTGTAGGTGCAGAGGCCCCATGGGTCGCAGGTTTGGGCTGGTTCCCCAGCCACTCTTCCCCGGGCCTATTGGGATGGCAGCAGCTTCCAGCAGGACCTGCCCGGGAGAGTTCTGCATGTGCACTTTTGTTTACTGAAAGAGAAGATGGGAGGGTCACAACAGCATGCCCTGGCCTTTCTGCCCACTGCCCCCACCCCCAGCCACCAGTTGTGCCTGCTGAGGCCTCACTGTACTGTACCGTACTGTCATTTTGTTCTGTAGGGTGGGGGCGGGGATCGGGAGGGGCAGGAGTGGAGGTGAGTGGCAGCGCCTTGGCCCTGAGCCCCCATCAGCCTCCCCTGCCACAGTCTGCCTTTCCTGCCCTCTGTCTCCACTACAGAGGCAAGAGCGTCATCAGGTGCCCCTAGTCACATGACGCCTGCCATCTTCCATTAGGGAACAGCCATCCCCTACCAGCAGCCAGGCTGCCTGGGACTTTAGCCAAGTTACCTACTTCCAGGAACTGGAGCCTCAGTTTCTTCCTCTGTCAAGTGACCAGGCTGGGCAAGTAGCTCTGGGGCCACCTGAGTGGCCAAACGCCCTCGGTTCCCGTGGGGTTCGCATGCCTCTGCTGCCTGGGCCCTGGGGGAGCCGGCTTCCAGGGAAGGAGGGGGGGGCGGCCTTGCCCGCCTCCTCGAGGGGGATGGCATCCTGTCTTCTGCTTATGAAGCGCCTTTCTCGAAGTCTGGCAATAAATCCCTTTTTTCGGAACTTCTCTGCCCAAGCCTGTTTGTTGGTGTGAGGCCAGCTCCGGGGCTGGCCTCTGGGCTGGAGGCACTGCCTGCTCTGTCCTTGCTAAACCCGGGCCCTCTGGTTTCACACCCCCAGCCCACCGTTTCCACAGGCGGGGGCTAAGTGTCACAAGGAACGATGCTTTTCAATATTTAAAAACTTTTTATTAGGGAAAAGTTGCAAGAATAAGAATAGCTCAGAGAATATCCATTTACTCTACCCAAATTGATCCATTGTTTTCTCTTTTGAGCACTTCCTCTCTTTCACATGTGCACATAATTTTTTCCTGAATCATTGGAAAGTCAGTTATCTTGGTCCCTTATCCCTAAAACATCCAGTGTGTATGTCCTAAAAATAAGTATATCCTCTCACGTAACCATGTACAGTCATCCATGTCAGTAATTTGACATCAATGCAATAGTTTATTGTTCATATTCCAATTTTGTCATTTGAGCCAATATTATCCTTTATTGTATTTCTCCTCCAGTTAGGGTGAGCTATTGCATACAGTTGTCATCTCTCTTCAGTCTCCTTTAATCTGAACCATTTCCACAGGCTTTCTTTGTCTTCGATGACGTTGACATTTTTGAAGAATACAATCCTCCTCCCCTAATGGACCGGGCCTCACTGGGGTTTGTCTGAGGTTTCCTCATGATCAGATTGAGGTTATGCATTGTGTCGGGAGAACTGCACGAGTGACAATGTGTCCTTCTCAGGGTATCACATCTAGAGGCACCATCCATCTGCCCCTCCTTGGTGATGTTCATTTTGATCACCTGGGCAAGGTGTCCGATTTTTCTACTGTGTAGTTAATGTTTTTTTTTTCTCTTGCAACTAATAAACAATCTGTGGGCGACATCTTGAGATCATGCAAATATGTTATAGCTCACCACAAATTCCCCCAGATTTAGTATCCATTGATGATGCTTGCTGAACAGGTGTTTCCTATAATGGTTTCAAAATGATGATTCCAGCTGTTGTTTTGCCCTCAGAGCCTGGTCCTGGCTAAGGGTGAGACTGGGCCCTGTTTTAGGCCTGTGGTCACCCACACATGTCAGCAGAACCCCAGGGCTTCCCTGAGCACGCTTGGGAAGTTCCTGGGCCAGTGGACAGGCTGCCAAGGTTCAGATCCCACCCTGGGACTTTGGGTGAGTCTCAGTTTCGGGGAGACCCAGTTTCCTCATCCACAAAAGACTATAATGCCCCCCGCTCCCCTGCGTGGGAAAGCTCCGCTGTGCTCACCAAAGGCTGGCTCCCTCCCTCCTCCATGAGGGCTGCTGGACAGGCCCCACGGCCAACATAACAGGAAGCACCTGACCCGGGGCCTTTCAGCTGTGGCTATGACCCTCCTGTCCCTCCTGAATTTCCCTACCTCTGGCCTGGCATGTGACAGCCATACCGAGTGAGTGTCCTGCAGAAGCTGGGGGACCTCAGGTGAATCACTTTGCCTTCGCAGACCCCTTCATATGAGAAGAGTCTCTTTATTCATGGGAGTGTCCCCTCAACCCCAACCCAGGACTAGGTCTCCTCTGGAGGCCACTTTGAAGGCCAGGCTGACTTGGAGCTCTGTAGCTGCTGGGACGGTGTTGGTGGCCAGCCACGAGGCTGGGGAAGGATGTGGTAAGCACATTTCCCTCTGGTCCTGGGGGCTGGAGGCCCGTGCAGAGAAGGGGAGCCCTCCTTTTGAACACAGGCTGCCGTATGTCAGTGGCCTGAAGTCCTGTGGGTAGTTACAGTGCAGGGTTTTGCAGACTACAAAGTGGCCACCTACAGATGGGACCTGGAAAGAAGGGGAGGGCCTGGGGGGAGGGGTATCCGGATTGCCCCCTCTCTACTGCCACCTGAGCCTGGCCCTGGAAGCACCCTGTGGCTGTGGAGTCCCTATGTCTAGAGCCCTCCTCCAAGTCCCACACAAACTCACTCCGGCAGTAGTTTCTGTGACTGAGGAGGCTCTGTGTTAGAACGTGGAAGGAGGAGAGGTGATGGTGGAAATTCCTCTCTCTTGTCATAATTTTATTTAAAAACAAAATTCCTGGAGGAAACAGCAGGGTATAAGTAGAAAAATCATGCTTTTAGATTTGGAGGCAGAGACACCTAGATTCAAACCATTTAAACCCAGGTCATCAGTCACCTCAGGCAAACCGTGCCTCAGTTTTTCCATTTGTAAAATGGACTGATTCCCCATCCTTCAGCAGGGTTGCTGTGAAACGCTAGCTAGCTGGTGGCCTGCCTCATAGAAAAGACTGAATAAACCCCAGCAGCCTGGCCTCACAGAGCACCTACTATTTGCCAGGCCTGTTGTTTTCTCACTGTCACCACAGAGGCCTCATAAGGAAGATGTGATGTTCCCTCCATTTTACAGGTTAGGAAACTGAGGCTTAAGCAACTTGCCTATGAGACTTAAGTTAGTGTCAGGACCGGGAATTTGACCCCCCTGAGGTCCTGGCCTGGGGCTACAACTCACTGCTTCCTGCTATTTCCCTGGAGGGTCTGTGATTTTAGATGGAGGCTCAGCCCAGGAGACTGGGGCACCCCTACCTTTCCTGGCACCTGG
Organism: Lemur catta; assembly: GCF_020740605.2. Taxonomy (NCBI): domain Eukaryota; kingdom Metazoa; phylum Chordata; class Mammalia; order Primates; family Lemuridae; genus Lemur; species Lemur catta. The sequence continues at coordinate 95,137,131 of NC_059128.1, forward strand.
AGGATACCCGAAAGCGTGGCCAGGTTCTCCACCAGCTGGCCGTGGCCCAAGGGAGAGGCTCGGGAGGCCCTTCCCTTATAAGGACAACAACTCAGCGTGATGAAATTTCTCTGCCTCCCAGCAGGGGGAGGGGAGGAAGGGAAATGACTGTGGCTCTGAGGGCTACAGCTGAGAGGTTAGCCTCAGCCGGAACTCGCCCACGGGGCCTCCCCTCTCCCCTTCCTGTGTTAGCAGCCCAGCAGGGCTTTCCGGGGCTTTCCAGAGGGTCCCACTGGCAGGAGTGGAGAGAAGGGCCCAGGCAGGGCCTGTGAGGCCAGAGGGGGTGGCCCACAGAAGGGAAGATGGCGTAGGTCTGGACGCCCAGCTGTGGGCCTATCTGGCACCAGCCCCACGCTTAGAAGGCCCAAGAGAGGAGGCGCGAGGTGGCTCTCTGGCAAGTTGTGCCTTTCTCCCTTTGGACCCCCAAGGTCAAGTCTTTAGTTGGCGGGGAGCTGGTCAGCTTGCAGCACCCCCATCCTCCTCCTCCCACAGCCTTGTCCCGAGGGTGCTGCCCTCCCCAGCAGAACTCACCAGCTCACCGTCCACCTGAGAAGCCAGCCATCGACTCACAGGGTAGCACGGCTGATAAAGGTCTTTGAGACCTTTAGTCTCACCTGCTGGTTTTAGAGGAGGAAGTAACAGCTCAGAGGGAGGACCTGAACTTGCCATCTGTTTCGTTAAATATGTGTGTGTGTTTGGCTCTTCCTTGGTTTCCTGTTAAAAGTTCGTTTTTAAGGAATCCTAACTTGTTCACTAAATAAAAGGACAAAGGGCTTTTTCTACACCCAGGGCTGGTCAGTTCTTGGGATCAGTGCTTCCCGGGAGATCGAGTCTGGGGTTGGCTGTGGGGTGAGGCTGGATCCCAGGGGGAGCCAGGTGTGGCCGATGGAGTCTCTGACGCTGCTGTGCATAAGCTGTGTGACCCGGAGCAGCTGCTCAGCCTCTCGGAATGCATCTCATCTCTTGGGAGATAATTACTCCTGGCAGGGAGATTTTGAGGATAAAGTGAAATAAGTTAGATAAAGCATCTAGCTCAGGGCCTGGCACAAATTAAGGGCTTAGAAAGTGGGCAATAATATTGTGTGTTGGTAGGACAACCGAGGATGGACAAAAAAAACCAACAAGAAACATAATGTCGTGTATTGGGCACCTGCTCTGTGCCAACACTGTATTAGGAGCCGTGGATTCTAAGTGCCATAAAATGAGATCTTTCCCCAAGTTGCTCACTGCCAGTCAGGGAGGCAGACACCCCGACTCAGTGAATGCAGTGGGACACGCTCTGTGGCAGCACAGAACAGAGATCAACGGGCCGCTTTTGCCAGGGGAATCAATCAGGGTCTCATGGAGGAGGTGCCTTTGCCTGGGCCTTGGAGGAGGAATAAGAGTTTACCGAACAGGTGAGGGGAAGGACATTTGGGACAGAGGAAACAGAATCATGGCATGTTGCTGGAGCTGTGGCCAATTCTCTGTGCAGTCCCCTGTTGGGGGCCGTGCAAGGGTGGGTTAGGGGGGCTGGGAGATGAGGTGGCAGAAGGCAGGGGGGTGTGAGGGTCACCCAGGAAGCTTAGACTTTGCCTGGAGACTGAGGAGGGTCATGGGAGGGTTTTCAGGAGGGCAGGCACAGGCCGTGGGGTGGGGACTGGAGGCAGGGAGACGGGTTAGGAGGTGGTTACAATGGACCAGGTGAGGACCGCGGGGGGCCTGAGCAGGGGGCAGTGGCCCTGGGGGTGGGGTGGATTGGAAGGCTAGATTCCACTTAGGAGGCACAGTGGGGTTGGGGGCATTGCGGGTGTGGGGGAAATGGAGCGGGAGGGAGGGGAGTCAGGGATGGCTCAGAGCTCTGGGGTGTGGGGGTGCCCTGTCCTGAGATGGGAGCACTGGGGGAGGGGCAGGATGGGCAGAGGATGGCAACCGTGTGGAGGGTGAACTACCAGAACTGAGGCAAATCTGATAGTCACAGGCATCTAGACGGTGGGTGACTGAAGCCACAAGCATGGCAGATTTAAATCTTGTACATCTCCTAGGATTAGATTGGACTATGACTGACAAGAGGCCAAGGTGTCAGGAGAGATCATCAGAGGCTAAACTTGAACTCTGGGGGAGTTAGACCGAGATAACCATGACACGAGTTCATTTCCTTCCCATGCTAACTGAATCCAGAGGTAGAGGCCATCTCTACCATAGCAGCTCCCTGGTCACTGGGGCCCCAGCCTCCTCTCTTGCTGTTCTACCATCTTAGCCTTGACTTCGGCTTCCTGACCCATGAGGCGACTCAGCTCCAGCCACTGCACTTGTGCTATAACCAGTGGGAAGGGAGGAGAATAAGGATGACACCTTCCCTGTAGGACACTTCCTGGAAATTGCACTTCTGCCTGCATCTCACTGGCCAGAGCTTAGTCGCACGCCACACCTGACTGCAAGGTGGTCTCACAGCTTCTTGGTCTTTTTGTCCTGGTGACTATGTGCCAGCCGAAAGTCAAAAGTCTTATCACTAAAGAAGGGAAGAATGGAACTAGAGCACTGGTTCTCAACCAGGAGTAACGTTGCCCTTCAGGGGACATTTGTTAATGTCTTGGAGATATTTTTGTTTGTTACAACTGGGGGTGTTGCTAGGGGCATTTAAGTGGGTGGAAGCCAGAAATGCTGCTGAACATCCTGCAAGGCACAGGACAGCCCCACACCACTCCTGCCCAAATGTTCGTGGTGCTGAGGTTAAGAAACCCTGACCTAGACGGACAATTTATAGTCCCGTTGCCACAACCGAGACAGGGTGTAGAGTGAGTGTAGTGGTCACTGTGAACATGTAAGACACCTGTCCCTGGCAGGCCGCAATGTCAGGAGAGTTCAGCAGCAGTTCAGAGCTAGGTTTTGTCAGATTTGCCCCAGCTTGGCGGGGCTCCTGCCCTCGTGCAAAGCAGACAGGCTTCGTTTGTTTGTTTTGTTCATGCCTCTTTGTTGTATTCATTTCTTGATGTTGGCCTCTCAAGCGCAGAGTCCCAGGCTGGAGCCTCAGGGCAGAGGCTTTTTGGAGGCTTTCTGGAGACATGGGCATTTCTTTGCCCTCCAGCCACCTCTTGGCTGCTGGTTAGGGAAAAAGTCCTATAGTCTGGGGCAGCCAGGGCCAGGTTCTTGCTTGGTCTCTCACTTACAGTATGACCCGATCAGGACTTCCCCCAGCCTCCTGGCCACAAGCTGCGGCTGGGTGACCAAGGTGAGGCCCTTGTGGCCCTGAATCTGCAGAGGTGCCAGGGTGTCTGTGCTGGGTTTGCCCAGCACGCTGGGCTGGCCTGGGCGGCCTCCCTCCCTCCCAGGCAGCCTTCCAGCGAGGTCAGCCTTTCTGGGCCCTCCCACCTCCGCTTCCTTCCCAGCCTGTGGCCTTGGGTCTGAAGGGAAGCAGGCCTGCCCCAGCTGCAGCCAGCGCCAGGCCAGGCTGAGGCTGAGGCCCGTGGGTCCCCGGAGTCCCCAGGGCGCGGTGTGGGCGGGAGTGTGCTGTCAGGGGGGTGAGGAGTGTGTGAACAGCTCTGTCTCCGGAAGGGCTGGGGGAAAGGAATAGCCCCCAAACCATTCTGAGCCATCCCGTAGGTCTCTGCTGTGGGTGATCAAAACTCTCCCCAGGCCAAATAGCCGCATTCTCTTCTCTGGCTATGAGAAGGCCCCCTGAGAGAAACTTGTCTCAGAATCACCCCTCGGGCCTGGGCCAGGGTCAGGCCCTGCAGGGGATCTGGAAGGCAGGGTCTCCATGAGCTCAGGAAGTGCTAAATTCCTGTCTTTCAACCTGGTTCTGGAGGTCTACAGGGACCCTGGAGTTTTTCAGCAGTTTCCAATATCCAAGTTCTTCAACAGGACTAGGTGGCAGATTGCATTGGATTGGTGGCACAGACCTTCTGGCCCTGTGACCTTGGACAAGTTGCCTAACCTCTGGTGCCCAGTTATGTCATCTGTTGAGGAGAATAATGCCGGCCTGCGAGTTCTGAGGATGACACGGGATCGTGCATGCACAGCACCTGGACAGTGGCTGGTGGGTGCCCGCAGGGGCCCTCAGGAAGCGGCGGCTGCTATGATCATTGTATCATGACGTTGTCTCTCAGTAGAGCCTTTGCTACTCTTCTTTGGAAGGTCCTCCCTAGAGCTGCCTCTCTCTGTTACTCTTGTCACACAGTCTAAGGTGGGAGAGACCTCAGTAACCTGCATTTTGCAGATGGAAGGACAAGGGAAGGGACTTGCCCAAGGTCACACAGGGGGCCTGTGGCAGGGCATCCACGAGCCCAAACCCACTGGCAACGTTCGTCCATTCAGGAGACAGGCCCAGTCCTGCTCTTTGCACTGTTGTTGGGAGCAGCCCCAGACTCCAAAGGCTGTTTTCCTTCTGTCCGGCTCAGTGTTGATGCCCGGAGTCAGGAAACAGGGAAATGTCCTGTCTGACGTCCTGTTGCTGGGGGGCGGCAACCTCACAGGACTGGGCTTCCTGAAATACAGCTGTGGCAGCAGCTTCGGGATTTGGCAGAACATCTAGCATTCATTTAGAAAAGATCTAACATTGGAAATAGGGCAGTAAGGGAGGAGAGAAAGTGGATGTAAGGAAGCTGACTTCTCCAGCAGAGAATAACTAGTTACTCTAGAAATGACAAATGAAGAACTAGAGGCAGGAGTGTATTATTTGCAGTCAGGGAGAGGATTCACAAGGGCTGAAAACCACCCATTCAGGATTCACAAGAGCTAAAATCATTAAGGTGGTTACTTCTGGGCAGTGGTTCTGGAGGTGGGAGAATTTAACTTTTTATTCCACATTCTCAGTGCTATTAGAATTATTATTATTATTTGCCATATACATATGTTACATCTATTAATAAAATAGTCAATGCTGAGCTCAGAGGCAGGCAGGGGCTGCTTTTGTCTCCAGCTCTTTGGCTGCAACCCTCTCAGGAAGTCCTTGGTCAGGCTACTAGGGAATTCTGTGTCAGCCAAACTTCAGCTGGGTCCCCTCAAGATCCAGTTAAGATTGGCTCCACCGGCCTGGGCAATAGTGAAACTCTGTCTCTACAAAAAAAAAAAAATTTTTTTTTTTTTAATTAGCCAGGCATGGTGATGAGTGCCTGTAGTCCCAACTACTCAGGAGGCCGAGGCAGGAGGATCGCTTGAGCCCAGGAATTGGAGGCTGCAGTGAGCTATGAAGATGCCACTGCACCCTAGCCCAGGTGATAGAGTGAGAGACCCTGTCTCAAAAAGGGGAAAAAAAAAAGGGATCCAGAAAATTAAAAAAAAAAAAGCTCCAGACTATTCAATAAATGGAACTAGAAAATTTGGTTATTCATATAGAAAAGAAAAAAAGAAAAAAATCCTTACCTCACACTATACACAAAAAATCAACTCTAGATGGATCAATAATTCAAAAGTTAAAGGTTAAAAACCTTTATAAAAAATTAGGTGAGGCCGGGCGCGGTGGCTCACGCCTGTAATCCTAGCTCTGGGAGGCCGAGGCGGGAGGATCGCTCGAGGTCAGGAGTTCGAGACCAGCCTCAGCAAGAGTGAGACCCCGTCTCTACTAAAAATAGAAAGAAATTATCTGGCCAACTAAAAATATATATACAAAAAAATTAGCCGGGCATGGTGGCTCATGCCTGTAGTCCCAGCTACTCGGGAGGCTGAGGCAGTAGGATCGCTTAAGCCCAGGAGTCTGAGGTTGCTGTGAGCTAGGCTGATGCCACGGCACTCACTCTAGCCCGGGCAACAAAGTGAGACTCTGTCTCAAAAAAAAAAAAAAAAAAATTAGGTGAATATGTTCCTGATATTCTACTTCATTAAAATTAAGAACTACTTATTAAAAGACCTTGAGTAAAGTTAAAAGATAAGGCTAAAAGCTATGAGAAGATAATTATTTTGTATAACCAGTAAAAGATTAGTATTAAGACTAAATAGAGGCCGGGCGTGGTGGCTCACGCCTGTAATCCTAGCACTCTGGGAAGCCGAGGTGGGAGGATCCCTCGAGGTCAGGAGTTCGACACCAGCCTGAGCAAGAGCGAGACCCCGTCTCTACCAAGAAATAGGAAGAAATTATCTGGACAACTAAAAATATATAGAAAAAATTAGCTGGGCATGGTGGCACATGCCTGTAGTCCCAGCGACATGGGAGGCTGAGGCAGGAGGATCACTGGAGCCCAGGAGTTTGAGGTTGCTGTGAGCTAGGCTGATGCCACGGCACTGTAGCCAGGGCAAAAGAGTGAGACTCTGTCTCAAAAAAAAAAATAAAATAAAATAAATAGAAAGATACATAAACACATATAGAGAAAACTCTTACCAATTAACAAAAAGGTAAACAATACAATAAAAAGTTGAACAAAAGATATGAATAGACATTTCACTTAAGGGAAAACATGAGGTATGGCTAATAAACATGAACACCTATTTAACCTCATTGATATTCAGAGAAATGTAAATAAGCCCAATAATGTATATCATTTGATAACCATTTGGTTGGCAAAAGTTAAAAAGTTTGACAATACAAAGGTGGAAGAGGTATGGACCATGAGATCTCTTTCTTTTTCCTTTCTTTCCTTCGTTCCTTTCTTTTTTTTCCTTCCTTCCTTCCTTCCTTCCTTCCTTCCTGTCTCTTTCTCTCTCTCTCTCTCTCTCTCTCTTTTTGTGTCTTGCTCTGTTGCCCAGGCAGAGTGCAGTGGCATCATCATAGCTCACTGTAACCTCAAACTCCTAGGCTCAAGCGATCCTCCTGCCTCAGCCTCCCAAGTAGCTAGGACTACAGGCATGCCACAACGCCTGGCTAATTTTTCTATTTTTGGTAGAGACGGGGGTCTCACTCTTGCTCAGGCTGGTTTCGAACTCCTGAGCTCAAGCAATCCTCCCACCTTAGCCTCTCATAGTGCTAGGATTACAGATGTTAACCACCACGCCCAACCTCTTTATAAATTTTTATTTGTTAGTATTGTTATTATTATTTAGAGACAGGGTCTCATTTTGTCACCCAGGCTGGAGTACAGTGGTATGATCACAGCTTACTGTAGCCTTGAACTCCTGGGCTCAAGCAGTTCTCCTATCTCAACCTCCTGAGTAGCTGGGACTACAGGCATGCACCACCGCGCCCAGCTAATTTTTTTCTTTAATTATGTGTAAAGGTGGGGTCTCTCTCTATTGCCCAGGCTGATCTTGAACTCTTGACTTCAAACAATCCTCTCAGATTGGCCTCCTAGAGTGCTGGGATTACAGGTGTGAGCCACCTGGCCTGGACCATGAGCTCTCTTATACACAGTTGTTGGAAGGAAAAATTGGCACAACCACTTTAGAAAACAATTTGACATTTTCTTGTCAAGCTGAACATACATCTAACCAGCCATAGTTGAATTACTATTCCTGTTTTACAGATGAGGAAACGGAGGCACAGAATGGTTAAGTGGTTTGCCTAAGGTTATAGCTAGTAAGTTTCAGAGCTGGGGTCTGAACCAGACTACCTGGCCCCAAGGAAAGACAGAGGGCACTGATGAAACACTCCCAGATGTTGGGGCAACTAAGTTTTCTGTGATCCCACAGGGTAAAGCGAAGTGAAATATCTGAAAACATCACAGATGTAGACACATGATCACAGCCTTACAGGGGAAAGGGGAATTCCTGGGCTCTAGCCGTGCCACAGTGTAAGTTCTGGAATAATACTTACAGATACACCACCCTCCACTCAGCCACTGCGCACAGTGAACGCCCACAGGTGCCCAGCATGTGAGTAGAAGGTGGGAGAGCGCTGCTGGCCTCTGCAGGGGTCAGGAGGCAGCGGGGGCTGGACCCCTCACCCCCAACCGCACTGCAGACATTCTGTGTCTTGTGAACCCATGAATCCTCATAAGACCCTGCTGAGTTGAGGCCTGTTGTAAGCCGGTTACACACACAGGAAACGTAGGCCCAGAGATGGCCAGTGGCCTCCCTGTGGGCACACAGCTTGGGCGTGGCAGGGCAGGGTGTGGAATCCAGGCCTTCTGATGCTACATCCTGCGTGATGTAGCCCGTCACCCTCCAGGCCCCCAAGCCAAGCAATGGTTTGGAAACGCCCTGCAGTGGGGTATTCACCTGTCCTGGCTCTCCTCAGCAACAGAAACAGATGTTGCAGCCTGCTGTGGCCCACTTAGTGCCACAGTGGTTGTTGAGACAAACTGGATGAATCACATCCAAAGCAGAAGCAGATCTGCATCAACCCCCACACTTCCCCAGTCCGTTTCCTGTGTCAGGTTCAGAGGGGTCATTGCGCGCTCCTACCCAGATTCAAGATGAGACTCTGCCTACTGCAGTGCTGTGTCGGGGAGGGGTGGGAATGTGTGGCAGGGCCCTCTGGGTATATGGGTTTCCTCATCTGCCTGAAACCCCACCACTAAAGCTGTTCCTCTGTATCATTTCCCCAGAGGGACACTGGTAATTGAAACACACCAAACAACTGGTCAACTATGAGTCCCACACTATAGCTGTGTAAATGGCTTACAGTTTATAAAATGATTTCGCATCTAAAAACTTTATTTATTTATTTTTTTTGTGGAGACAGAGTCTTGCTCTGTTGCCAGGGCTACAGTGCCGCGGCATCAGCCTAGCTCACAGCAACCTCAAACTCCTGCCTCAGCCTCCCAAATAGCTGGGACTACAGGCTCACACCATCAGCCCTGGCTAATTTCTTCTATTTTTAATAGAGACGGGGTCTCGATCTTGCTCAGGCTGGTCTCAAACTCCTGAGCTCAAGTGATCCTCCCGCCCTGGCTTCCCAGAATGCTAGGATTACAGGCGTGAGCCACCATGCCCCGCTCTAAAAACATTTTTGACCCTCCCAACAGTGTGAAAGGTAGAGCAGCAATTTAAACACGTCCGTGGAACAGAAGAGGACATTGAGCGAGGCTCAGGGAGGCAGAGGACCTCCATAGGTAATCAGAGTCCACACTTGAATACAGGTCTTTCTGCTCGAAATACCTTGGATAACTGGGGGTGAACTTGGAGGCTGATGGAACACAGAACAGGTGGGGAGTTTTTTTGCTGTTGTTTTGTTTTTATTTTGTTTTGTTTTGTTTTAAGACAGAGTCTTGCTCTGTTGCCAGGGCTAGAGTGCCGTGGCATCATCATAGCTCATTGTAACCTCCAGCTCCTGGGCTCAGGTGATCCTCCTGCCTCGACCTCTCAAGTAGCCGGGGACTACAGGTGTGCGCCACCACACTCAGCTAATATATCTATTTTTTGTAGAGACGGGGTAACACTCTTGCTCAGGCTGATCTGGAACTCCTGACCTCAAACAATCTTCCTGCTTCGGCCTCCCAAAGCGCTGGGATTTCAGGAGTGAGCCACCGTGCCCAGCCCAGGCAGGTTTTGATAGGAAGGTGGAAGGGATGAGGGGAAGGGTTCTAGAGCAGCGGGAGTGGAGGACAGAGCTTGGCTAGAGTCCCCAGGGCATCAAGACCTGCGCAGGGGAAAGGGTGGGCAGGGAGAGGGGGTGAGAGAGTGATCTCTGGGAGTCAGAGCCTGAGTCCTGGTCAGGCCCTGTGCTGAAACCCGAGACGCCGGAGTGGACTTCTGCTGTAGGCTCTGTCCGCCCTCTGGGCCCTGAGGACCTCCCAGCTCTGCCGCTTCTGCTGCCAGCAGCTGGGCCAGGAGCTCAGGGGTTCAGGGTGTCTTGTGAGCCTGTCAGCACTACTGACCTTGTCATGCGGCTCGTGACTGCTCCTCATGCGACCTTGGATGAGTCAAGAGGGGAAGCAGGCGCCAAGGGCTTCCGGGGGATTCCCGGGATGCAGGCCGCGCAGGGCCCTGGGGGAGGGAGGCCTTGGAGGCTGGGGCTCCGCAGGGCTGGGCTGTGAAGCCACCCTCCTCCCGGGGTCAAGGGCCAGTCAAAATATCCTCAAACCTAATGTGACTTCTCCCCTGCCAAGTGGCAGCAGTGCAGCGTCAGGGCGCAAAGGCCACTGAGCGGGGAAGGCCTGGCCCAGTGCTAAGCAGGCTGTGGGCGCCCCTAGAAGAAAGCGTGACCACAGCAGGAGCCCCAGGCCCTGGGCACAGAGACCCCCCTTTATTGAGACCTACTAGCTTCCAGGCACTTTATTCATTTGTAAATTAAATCAGATTTTGAAAACTACATTTGATATAATTACATACACATGCTATAAAAGAAAAGATAGAAGTAGACCAGGAATTCTTAACCTGGGGTCCATGGGACTCCTAAATCAAAGGATAGAATTCAAGAAGTCCAAATGTCTGAAAGAGAAAAAAATACATCATTATATTCACTAACTTCTACCTGAATTTTATAGTTTTCTTCACTGATGAATGTAGGCAACACACCAGAGCAGTATAAGCAGGACCTATGATGGTGTCACCAACAGAATTGCAGATACTTTAAAATCATGTTACAGTTTTCACAGGTGTTTCAAAATATGGTCTATGCTCATCAGTATTTCAAAATTACAATAGCTACTAGACCTCTTGCTGGATCTTGATGTTTCATGCATTAATTAGAAAGCACTATCTAATCCTACATCAAAAATTTGGTTTCTGAAGATTGTTTGATGCCGGGCACAGTGGCACATAGCTGCAGTCCCAGCTTTTTGTGAGGCTGGGCAGGAAGATTGCTTGAGCCCAGAAGTTTGAGTCCAGAGTGGGTAACTAGGTGATACCCCATCTCTGAAAAAAACATTGTTTGATGGCTACATTTTAATATAACTGGTTTTCTTTGTAAGCCTATGCTATTTTATTTTGTGCATTTCAGAACATTATTCTGAGAAGGGGTCCACAGCTTCACCAGATGATAAGGGGACCATGGCATATACACAAAATGTTAAGAACTCCTGATCTAGGCCTTCCCTGCAGCATTGCACGGATCTATTTCCCTTAGTCAAGTGAGATTCACCTCTGAGACATTGCTGGACAGTGAGCAATCCATAGTTCCACAGTGGAACAGTTCCAAGTCGATTAGCAGAAAAATCTTCCCCCCAAACAGGCATTTACATTGTTGAACTTAACTTAAAAACAACCTTGAGTCCTCTGCATGTTTTTCTTCATACTCATGCATAATCACCACAATTTGACAATGTCGTAAGAGGTCCTTTGGCCAGAAAAGAGGCTGGCATTAGAGGGCTGAGGACACAGGACAGCTGTGCTTTCACAAAGGGCGGCCCTCACATTCCTGCATGCAGCTCTGCAAGCTGAACAAGGCCCCTCGGTTTGAAATCAGGATACCTGGCGAGTGTCCATATGGTTGGTCTCTGTTCTCTCCTTGCAGCCACCTCTTTCTCTCCAGGGCCCTGGGTCCTCCCTTTAGCTCCCTTCCCTCCTATCAAGATGTGCGCTGGGAGAAGGTTGTGAGAGAGGGGCCGGTGATATGGACAGAGCGGCCAGCCCAGCAGTGGAGCTGGTCAAAGTGCCGGCCTGGGCGCTGCCCGCTGGCATGGCTGAAGCCCACACCACACTTCCCTGAGCCCCAGTCTCCCCCAGGGCAACATGGGGATAATGATACCTGCCCTTGTTGGCATGGACTAAACAACATGGGAAATGAGAAAACATTTATGGTGTAAGGTCACAGTGATCGAAAACTCTCACTAAGGTATAGGTGACAGACATAACTTCAAGGATGGCTTTTCCCAGTGGGCTTTGTAAGCTGGGGAATCTAGGTTGAAGGACTGACCTTTTCCAATGGTGAACTCTCCCTTCAAGGGGATGGGAGGAACAGCACAGGTTCAGAATCAGACAGCGCTGGGATTGATCCTGGCTCTCCGTGCCCTACAGCTGGCCTTGAGCAAGAAGGTTCACTTCTTTGAGACTCCGTTTATCATGTGTTAAGTGGAGATAGTAATAGATCCTCCCCCCAGTGTTGTTGTGAAGATTAAATAAAATCCTGTGTGGAAAGCACTCAGCCCAGAGCTTTGGGGAGAAACACCTGAAAAATGTTTATTGATGAATCCGATCATGTTTATTCAGGATCCAAACTCTACTGAGTGAGTTAGCCGGCTACGGTGGTGGGCACCTGTAGTCCCAGCTGCTAAGGAGGCTGAGGTGTGTAGATCACTTGAGCCCAGGAGTTTGGGGCTGCAGTGAGCTATGATTGTGCCACTGCACTCCGGCCTGAGTGACAGAGTGAGACTCTGTTTCTGGGAAAAAAACAAAACCAAACCAAAAAACCACAAACACACAAAACACAAAACCCAAAAAACCCTAAATCCTACCGAGGCCATGAGTAATTAGGCAGGCTGGGCAGACCCAAGGCCAGTGTGGTAAGGGGGCCGAAGGCAGACGGAGCCCCCTCCAAGTCCTGCCCCCGCACAGGGCTTCCTACTGACAGGGAAGACACTGCCCTGCCGGCCTTGGACTGGGTGCACTTGACCTCCCTGATGGTCTGGCTCTCTGGGGCTGACCCCAGACTGCAGGGTCAGCCAGCCAGGCCCCGGCTGGGCTCTGTGTCCTCCCTGAGTCCCCTGGGCCCAGGAGGCCGGCAGTGGCCAGGCCTGACACGGAGCCGGCTCCCCTGGCCAGGACTGGAGGTCCGTGCGGGAGGGCCCAGGAGGACTCAGACAATGAGCAAGGCTGAAACCGAGCCCGACAGAGCAGAATAGGAACTGGGACCCAAAATGAGGAGCTAAAACTGAGAGAGGCAGCCATAAAAAGGAATGAAATAATGTCTTTTGCAGCAACTCGGATGGAACTGGAGACCATTATCCAAAGAGAAGTATCTCCAGAATGGAAAAACAGACGCCACATGTTCTCTCTAATAATTGGGAGCTAAAGGACAGGCACACATGGGCACAAAGAGATGTAAAGGCCACTGGTATCCAAGAAAGGAGGAGGGGGTGAAGGCGTGAGGTACAATGAACACTATTCCAAAACCCCGATGTAAGCATTATACAAGGTATCCATATAACAAAAACATTTGTATCCCTTAATATTTTGAAATTAAAAAAGCAAAACTGAAAGAGGAAGGCACCCTGCAGGGCAGGGCAGGCCAAGTGGGGAGCTCCCGCACTTCCTCAGGGCTGACTCCAGGTGCCCAGGGGTCACACTTCTGAGCCCCCACAGGCCTGCCCTTCCTCCTGGCCGCCTCCCTCCCCAGAAGCAGCAGCTCAGCCTCACTCTTCCCCATCTCCCACCTCCATGGGGCTGGAGTTACCAAGGACACACGCCCCTCACACACACACACACACACACACCACGAGGGCCCAGAGCCGCATGCCCGAAGGACTGGACAGCAGGGCCCACACTTAGTAGTCATCCCATCGTTGCCCACAATGGGGGCCAGACAGAGGCCCGTATTTACTGCCTCTGACCAGGGGGGTTTCAAGCACCGTTTCTAAAGCTTCAGTCATCCATGCATCACTTTCCAGATTTTTGCTACTTGAACTACTATCCATTTAATATTTTCCTTTAAGTCAACTCCTTTTAAAACTTAGCCTAGTCCCAGGGTATAATATCTGTGAAATCATGAGTTTGATGTGCTGATTTATTTCTTCCTGATTTACATTTGGATCAGTATATTGTTAAAATAATATTAAAACCAATTTACCTACATATCATCTAAACTTACCTTGAGGACTATGTTTTTAAACTCATCTTGTGGTCCATGTTCTGGGAAACTGGTGGAGAGAACAAAGATTTTGGGGTCATACTACATAGATCCAACTACTTTCTAGCTGTGTGACCTTGGGAAAGTCATTTACCTCTCTGGGCTTCAGTTTCCTCTTCTGTAAAATGGGATCCTCTCTCCCACAGCTGTGGTGGGAATGGGGGTGAGTACTGAGCCCCGGGCCTGGCTTTCCTCCTTCTCCTCCGGGGTCCCCTAACCCCACCCACAACCTGGCAGAATAACTTAGCCTGGAAGCCTGGTCTTTCCAGCTCTCTTCCTAATCATAGGAGCTCTCTTCCTACTCTGAAGGCATGCTGGGAGGAGGTGAGCACTCCTTTGCTACCTGTGGGGTCTACCAACCCCTGGGGGAAGTGCCTCTTGGTATACAGCCTAAGTCCCCTTGCTGCAGTGTCAGCTCCTGTCCTTGTGTTCTCTCCTCAGTGGACATGGGCATTGGTTAGAGACCCTCCTCGGAGGGGCAGCCTGATGATGCGGAAAGGCTTGTGGGAAACTGAGTTCAGTCCCGGCACTGCCACTGTCTTGCCGTGTGCCCTTGAGCAAGTCAGCGCCCCTCTCTGGGTGTGGGTTTGCTTATTTGTAAAATGAGGGGCCAGCTGGACTGTGAACCCAGCCCTCTCCCCCACTTCCTCTCCCCCATTGCAGACAGGGGTAGGTGGAAGGCACAGGGGCTCCTGCCTTTTCCTATTGAGCAACTAATTTGTATTTCTCTTCTGGTTGAGGATGTGGGGACTGGGAGGGGGCAGGGCAGCGTGGGATGAGGGTGGAAAGAAGTTGCTGATGAGGGTAGGAGACTGGCCGCCACTAAGCCCTTCCCCACTTGAAACTCCTCTGTGCCCTCCCTGAGACAACCTCATGGAAGGGTCTCGGTGTTTCCGAGGATGGTCTGGGGAGGGTTAGACCAGTGTGGGGTGGGTGATGTGCCTGGTCTCTCCCTAGAGAGTGTACTCTGGATACTAATCTACTCCAAAGAGGGAGTAGGGTCAGTGATCATCTGGTCTAATCTCCCCTACTACTTTATTTTTTTCTTTGCCAGATCTTGATTCCACACCCTTCTGCTTATTTATCTATTTAACCAAATACCACATGTTCTTACTGCTATTTTATTAACAAATTTTTTTTTCAGGGGTCTTGCTATGTTGCAACTCCTGGGCTCAAGCAATCCTCCTGCCTCAGCCTTCCTAATAGCTGAGACTACATGTCCGTGCCACCATGTCCAGCTTCCCCTCCTGCTTTTACAGAAAGGGAAACTGAGGCCCAGAGAGGTATGGTGAACTTGGAGTCTCTACTCCACTCCCAGCACTGCTCAGGGAGGCATCCTTCCTGCCCCGCCCTCCTACCTCTCCTCCTCCGGCTCTGATGACCCCCGCAGGGAGATCTGGGGCTTCTATAAAAAATGCTCTAATTGATTCTAACAGGAAGTGTGGGCTTTTTCACTCTGAGTTGACAACCACAGCAGCTAAACACACACACACACACACACATACTGTTATGGTTTGAATATTTGTCCCCTCTGAAACTCACATTGAAACTTAGTCCCCAATATGGCAGTATTGAAAGGTGGGGCCTTTAAGAGGTGATTGGCTCATGAGGGCTCTGCCCTCATGAGTGGATTAATCCATTTGTGGATTAATGGATTAAATGGGTTAACGGATTAATGAGTTATCATGGGAGTGGGACTGGTGGCTTTATAAGAAGAGGAGGAGAGACCTGAGCTGGCACACTCAGCCCCTTGCTATGTGATGCCCTGCACTGTCCTGGCACTCTGCAGAGAGGCCCCACCAGCAAGAAGGCCCTCATGAGATGTGGCCCCTCAATCTTAGGCTTCTCAGCCTCCATAACTGTAAGAAAGAATTCCTTTTTTTAAATAAATTACCCAGCTTTAGGTTTCTGTTATAAATAAGCAACAGAAAATGAACTATGATACACGCCCCCAAGTTTGTACACAGCCATATGCGCACCCAGAGCCACCCGCTCATCACAGCTGCACGTACACACAGAGCCACCTGCCTGTTCTCCTAGGCATTCAGGCACCCAGATGGGAACACACCTGTGCACTTCTCTCTGGTGCCAGGAGATGCCCAGTTGGAGGCTCCCACCTTATGCCCTCTGACCTGCCTTATATTTTGATAGCAGAGGGCAGATTTAAAGGTGAGAACCTGAGACCATATGTCTCCCGGGTGGCTACGCCCCAGGGGTTCAATAGGTAGCAAAGGCCGCCACACCCCAGGCTGGGCCCCGTGGCCGAAGCCTATCAGTCCTAGGCCTGGAGGGGCTGCTCCAGGTCCAGCAGGGCAGATTGATAGGGAAACCATGAATTTGTCATTGGGGCCCAGCAAGGGACACTCAGTGTGATGCAGAAGGAAGATGACACTTGTACACCACTCTGTGCCAGGCACGGTGCTCCTTCCATTGTTACCTCATTTGATCCTCCCAACACCCTGACGAGGGAGGCTAACGTTCCCACTTTACCACTGAAGAAATGGGGCCTCGGAGGGGTGAACTGACTTGCCCACAGTAACCCATTCTGTAAATGGCAAAGCCTAGATTTGAACCCAGGTCTGTTTGATTCAGAGCTCAGGTCCTCATCCCACAGGCACACCTTTCTTCACGCCAAAGTAGCTGATCCGAGCAGCAGCACCTCACACACACAAAATAAAGGAAACAATAATATTACTGGGAGCCTGGGACTGGGGGTGAGGGAAGCTTCACGGACATGTTGGCATTTGATGTAGCTTTAGGAATGAATAAGATTTTGCTAGAGAGAAAAGAGTGGAGGGGACAGTATGAGCAGAGGCAGAGCAAGCAGGTGCAAGGGGCAGGGCAGGCAAGGTGGCGATGGAGTAGGGGTGACTGCCCAGAGCTCTGGGACAGGGCTGGGGGATTGAGATGCAGGTTGGAGGGGCTACAAGGGCTTCGGGTGCCAGGATGTCCTGGAAGGCGCTTAAGGAGGGGTGTGGCTCCATCAGTTCTGTGATCCAGAGGCTCACTCTGACTCCAGGATGAAGGATGCTAGTGTATGGATCCACGGAGGAGCTGTCACAGGTGTCCCGGTGTCTGGGCAGAGGCCATGTGGCTAGAAGCAGGCCTGATGGAGAGGAGGGTGGGAGAAGAGCCGGCCTGAGAGTGGGCAGGGGCTCTCGAGGGATTCAGGTTTCAGGCACTGATGATTATGCAGCCATTAGGCAGGGGCTTCTGAGACTACCAGTGCCCACCTCCTCCCCAGCCCAGGACACAAGGCTCAGGCTGGAAGACCCCAGAGAAAGTCTCACCCCCATCCCAGAGTCCTTGCCATTTCCAGGTTCTTCCCACCCCAGCCACCTCGACCTACAGGTTCGGCAGGACTTTTTTCCTCTCTCCACTAGCTAAAAAGCAATGCTCAGCATCTCACTGCAAAGCTAGAGGGACAACACTGGCTACCATCAGTGACCAGAGACACTGGCTCTACCAGCAGTGAATGAGGGACCCTACTGCTGCTTGCTGGAAGCCACATGTGGCTGCTATTGTTACTGCCTTTACTGATTGCCATGATGGATCTAAACGGTCCCTGCTTCAACACAGATCTAGAGTGCTTGTCCTGATTGGCCAAGCCTGGTCACATACCCAGCCTTGGCAGCAAGAAAGGCTGGAAGAGGGAGTGCCTGGCATATTTAGTCTTGGAAGTAGAAGCTGGGCTCTTCCTCTTGAGTGGAGAACACATAGGAAGGGCTTTCAGATTTTGAGTGGCTAACACAAATGATAAGTGTCCACTATGCTACCTTATGGGGATATTGGTGAGAATTAAATGATATAACCCACGTAAAAGTGCTAGTAAAGTACCTAGTATAAAGAAAATGCTCAATGAACATTCGCTCTCATTCTGTTAAACTGTAAGCTCCATGAGGGCAGGAAGTGGGCCTGTTTTTTGGTCTCCACTGTCTCCCCAGGGCCCAGTACGGTGCCTGACACGTGGTAGGAGCTCAGCAAATGTTTGTTGCATGAATGTCCTGCCCCTCACATCTGTGCTCCATCCATTCTCTCCTCTCCTTTTTCTTGGTGCCCTGGCTGTGGCCATAGCAATTTCCAAGGAGGAGGTACCTGCTGGTGCAGAAAGAACACCCTGAGAGGAGTCAGGGCCCCCACTCAGTTCTACCATGGTCTCACTGTGTGATCTTAGGCAAGTCGCCTCCCCTCTCCTGGCCTGGGTTTCTGCACCTGCAAAATGGATACAATAACCTCGGTTGCCTCCCATCTGTGGTGTGAGGGCCAAATGAGAAAATGTGAGAAGCTGGTTGCAAAGCGGTAAAAAAAAATCTTCAGCACCAAAGCTGGGGAGGAAGCAGCTGATGAAGCTATCGCTGGGAAGTGTTCGGACCCCACCCCAGAGGATAGGCTTTTGAAGAGGGGCCAAGGGGAATGCACACGGGGAAACGGCCTTCTTCTTCCCTCGGTGGCAGGGGCTGTGTTCACGTATCTGTGAACTGAAGCTATTTTTATGTGGTACAACTGCGATTATGACAGGGCCTCTTCCTGCAGGGGAAGGGTGGGGAGGAGACTTGAGTCATCAGCGGGGCGGTCAGGCCCCGACACAAGGCTGCGTGTGGAAATCAGGCCTGTCTCCCAAAAACACTCCTGGACTCCGACTTCCTCACGTAGAGGCCCCAGGAGAGGAACGGGCCGACTACCTGCTCCAGCCACAGTCGTTGGCCTGGGTCAGTCATTGGGCTCAGGGCCTGTCAATCACTGCTGAGCGCCCAATGAGCTGTGCGCTGGCCCTCCAGAAAGAACCAGAGTAGACGCACCCCTCCCACTGCCCCAGGGTTGGGTGGCTGCAACTATTGGGCACTTACTGTGTGCCCCACGCTATGTTTAGAGGCCTTACATGTCCCTATTCCTGGATTCTTCCAACCTCCCTGCCCCCCAAGGTACAGAGGATTCACCTTTATTGTCTAGATAAGGCATTGAGCTTCTTGGGACTCCTGACTGCACGGTGAGTCCTGGGCCGAGGGAGCCAACAGGAAGAGTAATTATTTTCTTTACTGGAAGGCCAGGGAAAGGCTTCCCAGAGAAGGTGACATCTGAGCTGGGTCCTAAACAATGAGCAGGATTTAACTCTCGTAAGGTCGGGGAGAAGGAAGGACATGTGACATGGGGCACAGAGGAATACAGCACAGGCAAAGGCATGGAGGTGGGGCAGTGCATGGCTTGTTTGGGGGCGTCAAGTAGCTCAAGGTGGCTGGGGAGGGCCCGGGATACGGCTGGGGTTGGTGGGGGGCAAATGGGGAGGGCCTGCATGTCAGGCTGAGGGGTTTGGGCTCTTTGGGGTCCCGTGGAGCTGTGCAGGCCCTGGTATCCTCCCAGAGGTGTGGTCATGCTAAGAGGCATCCCACAGGGTGGGGGGTTGTTGGGGGAGGAAGGACAGGGCAAGAGAGGTGGGAGGGGTGGCCTGTCAGGTCCAGAGGAAACCAGGTAGATTTCCTGCTTTGGAGTCTGGGCTCAGGCAGTGGCCACTGTGCCCCTCGGGCCCAGGCTCAGGGCCCCTCTCCTCCATCCCTCTCTGAGGCCTCCTCCATGCCAGCACATGTGGATATAATACTCCCTTCAATCCTCACAGCTACCTGGAAGGTGAGTATCATCACCCCCTTTTCACCGGGGAGCAAATTGAGGTTTAGAGAGGTTAGGGGACCTGCCCCTCTGGACCACTTCATGGAGCGTCCACCGTCTTTCTCCAACACAAGAATCCTCTCTGAGCCCTGCTCTCAGTCAGGGAAATGACAACCTACAACCTCCCTCCTTCAGAGTAAGGGGGACCCTGAGGCTTGAGCCCAACTCTAATCATCTGCGCCCCAGGCACCCTCAGCGCAAACTCAGATGTTAAATCTGGATCGCCCCTTAGAGACTATTTGTCCACTCTACACATTACACATGGGGAAACTGAGGCCCAGAAAGGAAAGAGACCTGCTTGAGGTCCACATATGGTCTTACAGGTGGTGATTGCCAAAGTCTCTCACTGGGGCTCTAGGTCAGCTGGGAAGTTGAGCAAACAGGGACAAGCGCCTTAGAGCACAAGGGCTGAGGGTGAGGTGGCTGGTGGGACAGGGTCTAGCTTGGGGCTTCTGGGAGATTAGAGCTGAAAGACACTCCATCCTCTCATCCCACTTGGAGAGCTTCAGACTGTTTCTTCTCAGGACACTTTACTGCCATCTGCCTGAAAAGTGCACTAGTAACTGTGCACATTTGGTGATGTCCAGGGGACTGGCATCCTCTAGAGTTGTGCAGTGCACAATTTGCACAACTGTGAGTGGTCACCCAGCACTGAAAATGGAGTGGCAACTTCCTTCCTACCCCCCCCATCCCTTCCGTTCTTCCCCTTTTTCCCTCCCATGGTGGGGGGGTGCATCTCCTACCAGGGTGGGAGAAGGAAGGAAGGAAGGAAGCAGAGGAGGAGGAGGAGTGTGGAGGGCAGCAGAGGGAAAGTGCAGGACTCATTTCTGCTCTTAGAAACCGAAACCAAAAGTCCTGGCAGGACTTACGTGAAAGACAGATCTGCAGCAAGATGCTGAGGGGGCCAAGCCGCCGCATCTGAGGACAGCAGCCCTAGACACAGACACCCTAGCTGCAACTCGGTGTCACTTAGACCTGGCCTTGCCCTTCAGGCTGACAAGAAACTTGAAGGCAAGAGTGTGTTTTTTCTGAGGATTCAAAAGGCCCCAACAGACCTCACAGTGCCCAGCACCGGTGTTAGGACCCTTGCTGGGAAAGGGAGGTGGCACTAACTCAAGCCACCAAATCATCTAATAGCCTGAGAGTGGGTGGCCCTTTGCCTTGGCTAGCATTTGTGACTGCATGGACGTGCACACACCCATGAGGCTCAGGGCAGCTGGCATCTGTGTGCCCAGCATAATAGGGACTCTGTTTCCCCAAGTCAAGCTCAAGACTATGGGGTAACATAGATTTTTGTGACCCATCTGGCTGTGAGAGGTCATTTAGCTGCCACAATATTGGATTCTTTGGGGCACTTGATATTTTATAACAATGGGACAGAATATTTGAAACTTGGACTGGTGTTTAAAAATTCAGCTTCTGTGATCACCATTTCTTGTGACCCTTTTTTTTTTTCAATCAATGAGCCAATTGTGTACTGGGAACCCCGATGCCACCCGAGGAGGCTTCCTCGATCCTCTATGTAGGGATAGGTGCTGCTCCTGCCTGGCAGCCCCTTGGGGGCTGAGACTGTGTTTAATTCATCTTGGCACCTCCCATGGTGACAGGAGCCTCCTCTCCTCTCAGGGGTTCTCAGAGTGCATAAGTTCCCAGCTTCTCCATTCACCCCTGCTGCTGGGCTCACACCCCTGTGCTGGCCTCCCCGAGGCAGGGGAGAGGCAAGGAGAGGAGAGCTGCTGGGTTGGGGCTCTAGCATTTCCCAGCCCTGAGGCCTCAGACAGGCTACATTTCCGAGTCTCAGTTTCTTCATCTGCAGATGGGACGATTTAAACAGCTGACTTTTATGAGCACGTACTCAGGAGCTGGGTTAAGCGCATGGCATACATTAACTTACTCAGCAAGTACACATAGGGCCTCTAAAGTGCTAGGGACACCACAAGGTCAGATGAAGATGTGGAGGCTTGGAGAAGTTAGGTGACTGGACAACGTCACATGCAGACAAGCGGCTGAGCTGGTACCCCAGAGCCCACTCTTACAGCCAGCCCTCCGTACTGGACGGACCCAGCAGGCCTGACAGGATGGGCCAGCGGAGAGCTCAGCACCCAGCCAGCTCGGGGAAAGCGCTGGGTGGCCGTGCTGCTGTCCGTGCAGGCCCAGCTGGTCTGGAAGGAGCTCACAGCCTGAATTCAGGGGCTGGGGCAGGGAGAGTCCAGCCAAGGGGCCCCAGGCAGGATGCCGTGGGAGGAGGCCCTCCAAACCGGGATTCTGAAAGACCATGGGGCAGGGGCTGCTGAAGGCCCTGACAAAGAGGGCTGGGCCTCCCCTGAGCAGGCTCTTCACTGGTGGCCTCAGCTACCCCCAGAGAGGGCTGGAGCCCGAGAGCCAAGCGAGCGGTGGAAGAGGAAGCTGGTCACATTGAGGTCTGGCTGACCCACGGGACCCGGACTAAAGGGCATGGGTCTGGGAGTGCCCCAGAAAACAGGTCACTGTACAGGAACACTCAGTTCCTGGGGCTGCCTCTGATGATCAGGCATAGCCTCCCTTCCCAGCGCCCCAGGGGCTGACTTCACTCCCCCACCTCAACCAGTGACCAGATGGCACCAAGTAGAGGGGGCTTCGACTTGCTCAAGGACCCCTCCTGGAAGAGGCTGGCAGACCTCTAGGCCTGCCAGAGGAGACGGGCCTGCAGTGCACAGCCCCAGCGGCTAGACATGTGCACACACAGCACCCAGAGGGTCAGGATTTGAGGGCCAGGCTGGGTGGATTCAGGGAAGCCTTGAAGCCACCCTTGCCGCATCACAACCCAGCCTCTTTGCATTCCTTCCCCACTGCCCTCTGAACCTCCCCCTCACCAGCCTCCCTGCTTCCACCCTTGACCCATAGTCTTCTCAACACAGCAGCCAGAGAGATGGTGTTAAAGGTCACGTCACCCCTTGGTTCAAAGCCCTCCAGAGGCCCCCAGCCCCCCACCTTCACTCAGAGCAAAAGCCAAGCCCCCACCTCCCAACACACAGCTCTTTGATGCTATTTCCCACTCCTCTCTCCCCCTCACTCTGCACCAGCCTCTCCTGCTTTCTTGCTTTTCTTCAAACAGGTCAGGCACACCCGCCCCCTCCAGGCCTTTGCACTGACGCTTCCCTCTGCACAGAACACTCTTCCCTCAGGTATCTCATGGCAAACCACTCTGCTGCCTTCTAGTCTGTTCAAATGTCACTACATTTCTCAGCATTCCTGCAGAATACAGCACTCAAATTAGCGTTATTCAAGGACTATTTACAAAGGTGTGGATAGGATGTAAGGAAACCCCAAGGGAAAGCGCAGTGCCCCTGCCTAGTAGCACAGGCCTCTGCTACTCCCAGGCCGGGCAGGAAGGGCGAGGGAGGGGCAGGTAAAGCCATGGCTGGTGGAACCAGAAAGGAGAGAGTTGTGGGAGAAGGCCACCTGACAGGGGCTGTGACCTGCAGGGAGGGAGACAAGGGGACAAACACCACCATCTCAGCTCTCCTGCAAGGCTCCCCACTGGCAGAACCCAGCCAGAGCCCGGACACAGTCCTTCAGGTCAGCCTTCCCTGGGGATCTGGAGGGCAAAGGGAAGGTCCCCAGCACAGGTGCCTTCTTAGGGAATTTCGACATCCCCACGCCCAACTCCCAAGTCCTCTTACCCTGCCCTAATTTTTTTCCATGGCATTTATCTCCTAACATACTTGCATATCTATTGTGGTTATTTTTATTGTCTCTAAGCTCCAGGAGGGCAGGAATTTTGGTCTTTTATTCTCTGCTGCACCCCAAGTACTTAGAACACTGACTGGCACATAGTAGACACTCAGTAAATAATTGCTGAATAAAAGAATGCCCATTCAGTCTCGCTGGGTACTTTAAGGCACCCTGCCTGAGGAAGGAGTGGGTAGATGCTGCCGACTGGGGTGCCAGGCTTGGAGAGAAGCCAGCAAGCAGAGCCCCGGCTGGGAAGGAAGTTGAGCCTGAAGGGCTGTGCCCACAGCAGCCTCCCATTCCTGTGGTTCCTGCAGCAGGTCTCTGCCTCTCCCCCAGGCTGTGCCTTTGAGACCAGCAGGATTTTCCTTGGCAAATGTGTCACTGTGCTTGGTCAATGGTCTTTCCAACAAGGCGCCGCTCTGTGAAATCTCCTACCTCATGAATCAGCTCTTTGAGGGCACGTCTGGCTCTCCTGGGCCTCCCAGGAATGTTTCCTCCAAGGAGTCCTGGACTCACCCTGCAGCAGAAGACCCAGGAGTTACAGGCTCAGAGGCCATGTTCTAGGCCTTCCTGGCCAAGCCTTGGCTTCCCAGGGACAGGGCGTTGCAGGGCCTGTCTAACCCCAGGGCTGCCTTTGGAGCAGTCTTGGGCTCCTTCTCTCCAGGTGTCCAGGATGCTGGGGGCTCCGAGATGGCGTCACCACCCCCTCACTAAGCCTCAACATCCTATGGGACAGAAGACTCAAACGATGCAAGGCCCAGGCTTGTCCTCCAGTTGTAAGGTTGTGCATTTTCTCTAATGGATCTATAAACTGAAAGCAATTTCAATCAAAACACCAATAGGATTTGAGGAGGGAGGCTTGGAAAATGATATTAATCTTCATCTGGAAAAGTAAGCATTTGAGACTAGCAGGAAAATTCTGAAAAAAGAAAGGAACACACCACACAAAATCCAGAAATCTTAAAGCAAAAGACTGATAATTTGAACATGTAAAAATTAAAAGTCTGAATTAAGAAAATTATCAAAAAACCAAGTCAAAAGGCCACACACTGTGGAAAACTATTTGCAACATATTTTATAAAATCAGACAAAGGGCTAATCTCCTTAATATATACATTTTACAAATCAATGTGAAAGAAAGGGGCAACCAAATTTAAAAATGGGCAAAGTATATAAACAGACAATTCACAAGGAAAAAATTTGTTTTCTTTTTTTTTTGCAACAGAGTCTTGCTATAATCGTCCAGGCTGGTCTCGAACTCCTGGGCTCAAGTGATCCTCCTGCCTCAGCCTCCTGAGTAGCTGGGATTACAGGTGCAGACCGTCAAGCCGGCTTAAAATTTTTTTTAAATGAACAGTAAATACATGAAAAGACGCTCACCTTCACTCATAATTAAAGAAATGCATAACAAAATAACAATGAAATACAGCACCATTGTCAACTGCCAGATTGGCACAAATTAAAATGTTTTACAATGTATAGTGTTGGTGAGGGTGTGAAGAAAGACAATCTTCTACATTGTTGGTGGGAATGTAAATTGACCAACATTTTGGAGGGCAATTTGGAAACAGCTATTATGGTGGATTAGATTAAAGGTGGTCACAAATTCTTTGACATGCCTTCCATGGAAATGTGGGATCTATGTTCCCTTTCCTTGAATGTGGGATGGACCATGAGTTCCCTGGTCAATAAAATACAGCCAAAGCGATACTGTCCCAGTTCCAAGTGTGTCCCATATATTGCCCAGCAGGTTCCATTTCCTGCCTCTTGGAAACCAACTACCTGGTTACCTAAACTGTATTATCTGACATTCACATGCTGTGAAAAGGCCAAATCATGTGGGAAAGCCCTGGAGGATATGACACCACATATTGACAGAGTGGTCAAGGAGCACTGAGGCCCAGTCATGTGAGTGACAGAGCCATCTTGGAAGAGAATCAGAGCTGAACCATCCAGCTGAGCCCTTCCCAAATTCCTGAACCACAAAATCATGAACAAAATAAAATGGTTGTTTTAAGCACTGAATTTTGGGGTAGTTTGTTATATAGCAATAGGTATCTAGAACAGCTATCCAAATTTAAATTTACCCTTTGGCCCAACAATTGCACTTCTGTGAATCTAACCTACTGAAATATTTGCACAAATGCATAAAAACGCCCAAGCAAAGAAGTTTAATCACAGCACTATTTCTAATAGCAGACGGTTCAAAGTACTATTTATGTCTATCATTAGGGCAATGGCTAAATGAATTCTAGCGTATCTAGTTAATGATACATAGTATGCCAGCTGAAATTCTAAGACAAGGAAAAGTCCCATTTGAGGTCCTATGAGCTTAGGTGACAACACAGTGGTTAAGAGCATAGACCCTTGCTCTACCATTTATAATCTCTGTGTCTAAGGGGAAATTGTTTAACCTCTTTATACCACAATTTCCTTATCTGTAAAATGTCAATGATAATCATAGTACCTACTTCAGAGGGCTGTGATGAGAAATAAACAAATTAAAATAACATGATATATATCTATCCTATATGTATTTTGAAGATGCAAAGAGCTTGGAATTTTAAATTGGGTTGAACCAGACTTCTAATATCCTAAAGAGATTGCAAAGCACAGTATCTGCCAGATTGTCATCCTGGGACAGGGAAGGGAAATTTGATAGATTAAGGTTGGAAGGCAATGGCTGGAGAATATTTTTAAAGAAGTGGACTCATACTGTACTTCCTGTTCTGACTCTTGCTATCTCTTAGAGATTCTTCCTACCTCAGCATTTAAAGAGACTCACTCATTTCTTTTTAACAACTGCTCAGCATTGCATTGTATGGCTGCACCACAATTTGTTTCACAATCTGTTTCGCTAGCCCCTATTGATGGACCTTTGGTTCGTTTCCAGTTGTTTGCTACAGTTACAAAAAATACTTCAGCAGATATCTTTGCACATTTATCTTTGCCCAATTACTGCTGCTATTATTTCTGTAGTAAAGATTCTTAGAAATGGAGTTGTTGGCATAAAGGGTATTGCCATTTTTAAAAAATTCTGATAGCTACTGTCAAATTGTTTCAATATCTGGTCCCATTTCCCCCTCCACTGCTCTTTGTTTTCATAACTTTGCTGTCTGGTTTTACAGGTTTATTATTTTTTAGATGAATTCGTTTTGCCAAGTCTTACTAGCCTTTATTTTTTAATGAATACAGGGATGAATTAGCCGCCATGTCTGCCTTGGAAAAATGTTCACAGTCAGGCAGGGATTGGGGTGGGGACAGTACTGTAGGAGGGTGAAGCAGGGGTGACAGCTGCAAAACAAAGTTACCTCCAGAAAGGCCGGAGCTGGCACTGAAAACCGGACCGGGGGCTCTGGGAACCCCCAGGAAAGAGCTGCGTTTTGGGTATGGAGCAATCGGGGAGGCCTCCACAGAAGAGGCTTCCTGCCTAGCCTTTGTACTGTTGCAGAGCACTTTCTGGAACACCAATTCATTGAATTCTCACAACAGCCCTTTGCATTAAGTAGTAGTATTATTCCCACCTTTCTGATAAGAAAACTGAGGCCTTCCCTTTTCCCTTTCTCTTTGCCTTGCTTCCCCAGGTCTCCCCCAACACCAAACTCCTGTCCCCCGCCCTGAGCCACGCTGGCAGAGCCTTGGGCGGTGGGCACTGCTGAGGACACTGCATATGGCTGTGCCACCTTCCTACAGAGGCCTGGGACCCGGACCCTGCGTCCCCGGGTGCATTGGGCTTTCACAGCAGGCTGCACCCTGCCCCTGCTCTGGGATCTAGAGACGGACGCTGCCTCACCCCTCAACCCAGGAACGCCAGGTCATCCCGTCCCTTCTCCAGGCAAACACCGCTCTCCCATCCGCCTGTCACAGTCTCAAAAATTAGGCCTTTAGAAGTTCACCCATCTGGGTTAAGCATTGCCCGCTTCTGGCAGCTTTTAAAAATGCACGTTCCTCTCATAGGAACCTATAGTAATTCCCAAACTCTGTGTGAATGAAGTTATTCCATCTTTTCCCTCATTACAAAGGCCCGAGGCAGCGGGAATAAGTGAATAGTTCATCCCACAGTTACTAACACCCTCGCCGCGCGCCTCCTCCCCCTCCGCCGCCCCCGTGGTCCAAGCCCTTAGCCTGGCCTTCGGGAACCCTCGCCGGCGATTTGGGGGAAAGCCTCAAAAACAGCACAGCAGGGAGCCCGGCGCGGAGGAGCCAGCTGGGAGGGACTCAGAGCGGTGGGCACCCCGCTTTTCCGCGCAAAGCCTCCTCCGTCACCGGCGGACCCAGCCCACCTCAGGTGGCCTCCGTCAGCGTCGAGCCCGTGGTGGGGACAGATCACGAGTGCGCCCGCCGCGGGGAGCTACGGTACGATCCGCGGCGGCTCCCGGCCGGCTCTGGCTCCCCCGCGTGCCGACGACCGGAACAGCAGCGGGGCCCGCGGGCTCCGCCCACTCCCGGGAGGGTCCGGGGGACGCCCAGCGCCCAGCAGTCGGGCCCCGCGGAGCGGGACGTGCTCGCCTGCGTGTTCCCCGCCCGGGTACACGCTTGCGCTGTTTTCTGAGGCTTTTCCTCAAATCGCTTTCCTTCCCAGCCAGAGAGTCGCCCCCTGGAGGCGGAGTGCCCACCCCCTCCGGAGTGAGGCCCGGTTGCCGGCCGGCCGGACGTCCTTGAACCTCACCTGGGGCCGCGGCCTCGCCCGGGACCCAGCGCGGGGTCCAGCGCCGTGGGCACCACTGCGGAGTTCGCCTTTGCAGAGAGTCACACCTGGATGCCACTGTCAATTCTCCACTGCTTGCTGTGTGTCCCAGGGCGAAGTATTAATCTCTCTGAGCCTCACTTGCCTCCTCTGTAAAATGGAGCATTTGCCTGGTTGTCACAATGATTAAATGCGATAGTACAGGGGGCAGGTGGAGAGCCCGAGGATAATAACCACCAGCATACTAGGGCGCCCGCTGTGTGCCCCGAACTACTCTAGGCATTTTGAAATAACCCTATAAAGAAGTATCTTCCTCTACAGATGAAGAAATTGAGTGTCAGAGAGACTTAGTGACATAGCTAGAGAGTGGCAGAGTTAGGACTGGGGAAGACATGGGCACGCAAGTGCTGGGAGATGGGGGTGAGGTCCGAGTCTGTGAGCTTAGAGGGTGCCTGGGGCCCTGAAAATAATCTGGCCTGCCTGCCTTTAGGTCGTTAACGCTTTCTCCTGCTAATGGATTATTCATCACCTCCATATAAGGCTTGAGTGGGTAGGGACCTAGAAGACCATCAGGCCTATTTCCATGGAGAGAGGGGGAGAGTTGTCCAGGGTCACACAGCTGTGCAGCGTAGACCTGGACTGGAGCTTAGGTCTCCCAGCCTGTGCTCCTGCTGCTCATTACCCCGCTTTGGGTGAGCAACTGTTCAGGAGGATGCTCCCTCCCACCTGTAATCAAACTGGCCTCTCTGTTTGGGCACCTCTTCAAGGGCTGCCCACTAGCCACTCCAGACACCACTTGGCCAGAACCTCCTACCACCCTGTCCCACCCCCAGGCACTCCAGGCCTCCCTCACCTCACACAGCTGATGCTCTAAGCAGAGAGGTGACCAGTGCTGGTCTGGGTCCCACGTGCTGGTGCAAGACCAACAAATATTTTACCACTCTCTGTATGTGTGTGTATCTTTTTGTTGTTGTTGTTAGGAAAGGCCTAGCCTAAATAGATATTAAGTCATTAACTATGAAATGTCCAATTTCAAATAAAAAATGTAGTTTATTATATCTCAAACCACGTAGTAAGATTAATCAAAGCTTGCACCTAACCTATTGACACAGTTTTGCCATCTTAACAGTAGCTCGTTTATGCCAGCAGCGAAGAAGCCTGGAGAGCGAGTGGCATTGAAATCTCGAAAGGCGTTTTCCACAGCTTGTTAAGAACTGAATATTTTTTCTTGCAAGAAGTGGTCCAAAGCCTGGAAGAAGTGGTAGTCAGTTGGTGTGAAGTCTGGTACAGTGGATGACAGAGAGTTTCCAAGTCCAGCTTCTGTAGTTTGAGCACCATTGTTTCTGCGATAGGTGATGGAGCATTGTCTTGGAAGAGGATTGGCCTGTCTCTGTTGACCAATCATGTAACAATACGGTATAGAAATGGTTTGCCTTTATGTGGTGACAGCAAAGAAAGGCAAGCTTCGAGATGATTTCTCTTCTGACACTCGTTTAATGCACGTGAAACCCATCTATCCAACTTCTTTACCTTGCCCATTTGTTTCAAATTGTCCAACATTGTTGGAATAGTAATGTCAAACCTTACTTCTAATTCACTCACAGGTTAAGATGGATTCGCTTCCACTACAGTTTTCAGCTCATGACCCACCTTGGTCTCAGGTCATACACGTGGCTCATTTCCAAGATTAAAATCACCAGAATGGAACTTCACAAACCATCGACATACTGTGCATTCATTAGCCACATCCTTCCCAAACACATCATTGATATTTCCAGTGCTGCACTGGTTCCACAACAGAACTCATATTCAAAAATAACACGAATTTCTGACTTATCCGTGGTTGCACAAAAATTGCTCAAAAAAAATTTGGAAGATAATCACAAGCCAAACCATGTGCTTGAAAGACTGAAGATGTATAATACCTTCACAATAAAAATAAAACAAGAAGTGTCAAAGTGAAGTGTCAGAAATATCAACTGCCAAACTTACTAATTACGTGTCATTTAGTTTGCATTTCTACAATTACAAGCAAAATTTGTTATCTTTTTATATGTTTCAGAGCTGTTTCCTTTTTTTTTCTGAGCGCAGTCTATTCTTTAGCTCATTTTTCTTTATGATTATTGGCCTTTTTCTTAAGAGAATTTTAAAACAAATTTTTTACTTCTTGTCTTATTAATAATGTGTGTTCATTACCAAATAAATTTTAAAATACAGACAAGGAACAAAATACTCACAATCCATCTACCCAAATATGCCACTCTGAATCACTTGTTATTAGGTTATGAAGTATGAAATGTCTGATTTCCTCAATTTGGCTGATTCTGGGTCTGGTGCTGGAAATGTACCAGACGACTCTGGAGTATCTTGTCATATCAGAAGCAGGGAAGCTATCAAAGACTACTATGGTTGAGGCAAAGGGTTCAGGAGCCAACTTGGCCAAAATGACACAATTTGAGCTTCAATACAGAAAATAACATCAATGGGTAAAATACACTGACTATGATAGAATCCCTACTGTAGAGGGATAGTAAAACGAAACTAATGCCACACTGATCACTTCATAGGATGCTTGGAAGCCATCTCATTGTTTGGGAAAACTGGAGAATAGAGGAGAACACTATAAAAGGAAAGGATGCCTTTCCAATATAAACTGTACCTTGGAGTAATCAAATAGCTGAGGGGGAGGTTTCACTTTTTACAAATGTGCCAGCTAATAAATTGAGACGGAATGATAGAAATAGAACATCACCAGTTTTCAAACGCTGGTTTAATAAATGGATTTAGGAAACCATTAATGGCTGCTAACATCACGCAAAGGGAGACATTATACACCATCTAGTGGAAGTACACTCCACTGCTATGAAAGCAATCTTGCCAAAACTCTTAAGTCTTTTGATCAATATACCAATTTATAGGAAATACAGGAGGCAAAGGAACATGTTAAACGATACTGTGGGGAAATGATCAGCAAAATCTAGATTGTGGGCATCTCTACAGGACAAATGAGTCAGTGTCTTCAACAAATAAATTAGGAGAGAGAGAGAGAGAAAGAGAGAGAGAGAGAGATGTATGTGGATTAAAAAAGACTTAAGGTCTGGCGTGATGGCTCATGCCTGTAATCCTATCACTGTGGGAGGCTGAGGCAGGAGGATCACTTGAGATCAGGAGTTTGAGACCAGCCTGAGCAAGAGCAAGACCCCATCTTTACTAAAAATATAAAAATTAGCTGGACATGGTGGCGCATGGCTGTAGTCCCAGCTACTTGGGAGGCTGAGGCAGAAGGATTGTTTGATCCCAAGAGTTTGAGGTTGCTGTGAGCTAGGATGACACCATGGCACTCTAGCCCCGGCAACTGAGTGACACTTTGTCTCAAAAAAAAAAAAAAAAGACTGAAGAAACAAACCAACAATTTTAATATATGGAGCTTATTGAGATTCTGATTTGGAAAAACTGTAGTACACATATATACATATATACATACATACTTACATATGACCATTGGGGAAAGTTGAATACTGACTGGATATTTTATGACATTCAGAAATTATTGTTAATTTTAGGTGTAAAAATAGTAATGAGGTTACATTATTAAAGGAGGGTTTGTTTTTTTTTGCAACCTCAAACTCCTGGGATCAAGCGATCCTCCTGCCTCAGCCTCCCAAGTAGCCGGGACTACAGGCACGCATCATCACACCTGGCTAATTTTTCTATTTTTTGTAGGGATGGGGTCTCACTCTTGCTCAGGCTCGTCTCAAACTCATGAGCTCAAGAGATCCTCCCACGTCGGCCTCCCAGAGTGCTAGGATTACGGGTGTGCGAGCCACTGCTCCCGGTCTTGAAAGAGGTTTTATTTGTGGAGATACATACTGACATTTATGGATAAAATTATATTTATGAATTTACTTCAAAATAATTCAGGAGGAGGAGAAAGTTAGCCATGGATTATTAATTGCTAAAGCTGGGTGATAAGTATATGGGGTTTATTATATTATTCTCTCCACCTTTGTGTATATTTGAAATTTTCTTTTTTCTTTTTTGTTTTAGAGAAAGGGTCTTGCTCTGTTGCCCAGGCTGGAGTGCAGTGGCTTGATCATAGCTCACTGCAGCCTCCAACTCCTGGTCTCAAGCGATCCTCCTGCCTCAGCCTCCCAAGTAGCTGAGACTACAGGCGTGCATCACCGTACCCGGCCTGAAATTTTTCATAATAAAATTATTTTACAAAACTCATTTCTCTTAGATAAGGCAAATGTGGCAGAATATTAATATGTGGTGCTATTCTTTCAACTTTTCTGTAGGTTTGAAACTTTTCAAAATGAAATATTAGGGGAAAAGAAATCATCTTTTGTCCTGATCTTTCACCCCAGCCGGAGGCCCCACAGTCCAGACCTCAGGCCATTCTAAGCCGTTCTTTGGGACTGGCAGGAGTTCCATGGTCACAGGCCATCTGAGAGATCAGCCCCCAATCCCAGCAAAGGCAGAGCTAGGAGTAAAATCTAGGGTCATCTGGACTCCATCCAAATGTTGCCTGCACGATCAGACCCCCCATCAACTTGGGGAGTCATGTTGTCTCCACTGTCCATGTCATTATCCCTCCCTCCCTCCTTCTTCTCTGGTGATTTAATGGTGAACAAAAGTGCTTAAAGGGAAGTGGGGGAGGTAGATAGGCAACTAAACTAATAGATATTCACAGGGCCTGTTCACAAGCATTGAACTGTGCGTCTCTAGAACCTCTGAAGGAGGTGACAGGCTGCACCCAGGAGGGCTGTGAGGTGATGGGGGAGATCTGGTGGCAGGAGGATTGAGCAGATGAAATTACTGTGTATGAAAACTGAGGCTGGGCAGAGGACATTTGGGTGTGGCAAAGAGAGAGTCTGGTTAGAGAGGCAGAGAAGGAGATTGGAGAGGAGAATGGGGCCCTGTTGGGATGAATGGGCCTTTGGGGAAAGGGATGTTGAAAGAGGGTTTTTGGGAAGCTTCACTGTGTCTGAACTTTCCTGAATACCTTACCACTTTAAAAATAATGGCTTGCATTATTTTTTAAGGCTTTTAGAACCAGACTTGTGTTTCTTTTGAGTATGAAATGACAGGATGATAAACTCTGAGTGGGAACAGATGGACCCATTGTTATTTGAGGGTCACAGACTTACAAATTATGGCCGTGCTCTGGAGGAAAGATAGGCTACTGTGAGAGAGACAGAGAGGATGAGGTGGCACAATTAACACTGGGACATTGACACTTAGGCTAGTCTCAAAACATGACAAGGAGCCAGCCATGGGGAAATGGTGGGGAAAAGATGGTCCAAGCAGGGAGAAATAGCAAGTGCAAAGGCCCTGAGGCAGGACAGAGGAGTTTCATCCTGCTGGAGGAACTTTCACAAGCTTAATTTTACTGTTTTTTTCCCCATTCCTGGAAGATGAAAAATAATGACATTTGATATGCATCATTACTAAGGCACAGAGTTGACAGAGTAAAATGATATGCAGAGGATATAAATGACTATAATTGACATTACTTTTCCATAGTCAAACCACGTTTCCCATCCGTTTCTACTCATTTCAATATTTCCTCATTATTTTTATTAATATTATTTTGCTATCCTTCAGAAATGACCTCATTATTTCTAATCACTGTTAATGTCAGTCCTTTCCCTCTGTCACACACACTCATGCAGCCCTCGCTCCTGGTAAGCACAGGTCGGGAGCCACTCCTCATTCCCCGCCCCAAGCTCCTGTGCTGTGTTCTTAGGGCTCTCTCTCTCCATCCTGACAACGCTTCCGGTCTCTGAATTACATGTCCTTCCTGTCCCTTGCCTCCACATGTCCCTGATGCCAAGGGGATGTGGGCAGCATGTATGTGGAGCTGAGTATTGTCTGCTTTGAGCATGACATGAGGGTCACTATAGTGTGTATGTGTGTGTACAGACATAATGCAAGGGTCAGGGATTTGGGGTGAAAAATGGGCCCTGCATCCTGGCCTTGTTTCCAAACACCCCCAGGTAGAGCAGTGTGAACACCCAAAAGTCTGGGGCCTTGTCCAAAGTGACCTACTGGATTTTGCATCCTACTCCCTAGTATAACCATGATAGTTTTAATAAAAATGCAACTTTCCCACTGCTTCCTCAAGCATCATGTAAAATTGAGGTTTTGGCTGTGATTCCCTGTGTCGCTGGTCCCCACTCTGTATCCCAGGGTTTGGGCATGCCTTGGGGAAGGCACTTCAGGAGAAGGAGCAGGCCAGGGTGCACTGGAGATCTGGGCTCCTCTGAGGACAGAATGTCAGCAGAGACCCCGGACTCCCAGCAAGTGGCCCTGGGGGCTTTGAAGGGAAGGTGGGCACCACGGTGAGGTGATAAGGCCCATCATGGACTATGTCCTGAGACTGGCTTGTGCCTATCCCCTGCAGGGCAGGCACAGAAGCAGGCATCCACAGCTCTGCCCTCAATGAGAGTGGCTGTATAGCTTAGGGCCCAGTGACACTGGCTTTGGGGACACATGCTGGGTTTGAATTGGCCACTTACTGGCTGTGACCTCAGACCTATGACTCACCCTCTGTGCTTGGATGGGCCTTGATTTTCTCCCTGCAAATGAGGCTGATAACAGCATCCACCTCTCAGGGATGTTGGGAGGAACAAATGAGATAATGCCAATAAAGGACTGACACGGTAGCTAATACACAGAGATTAGACCGGCTCGGAGAAAACAGAGACAAAAAAGCCTGAAAAAATGGATTGGAATGAAGTGCTGTGGGCAGACTAGAGCAGCACTACTGATACTTGTGTGCGCGCAGGAATCATCAGAGATCTTGTTAAAATGCAGATTCTAATTCAGTAGGTCTGGAGTGGGGTCTGTGATTCTGTCTTTCTAACAGAATGTCACCCAAATAACAAAAGAACATGAAATCAACTAGGTAGACTGGGAAACGTCTCACAGATCTATTTTGTATTAAAAAGAAAATCCCAACAAACTCTAATTTCTCAAGAGATGAAGTAAGAACAAAGAAAATCCAGGAGGGACACCTTATGGAGAAACCTGCGGCCAGTGCTGGGGCCCCTCAACCCCTGGCTACCTGTTGGAGAGGGATCACTGTGCTCTGTCCAGCCATGGACCATCTGGGCTGGATGTCTCTCAGACCTGCCTCTACCTCACCAGTCTTACAGGTGAGGAGCCTGAGGCCCACAGAGAGGAAGGGACTAACCTAGATCACTAGCTGGTTATAGTGGCTTCTGGGGAAGGCTTCCTGAGAAGCTGAGGCTGGGGGAGGGATGCTGTGGAGTTGAACCTGAAGGATGGGAAGGGGTTGGAAGGAATGGGCCAGGTTGGTCCAGACTGAACTGGTAGTGTGGTGCAGTGAGTTTGAGTCTAGCCTCTGCCACTTACTTGTTGCTGTGACTTCAGGAAGTTGCTGACCCTCTCTGAGCCTTGGTTTCCCCATCTATTAAATGAGTACAGTAATGTCTGTCTTGCAGAATTGTTGTAGGGATTAAGTGAGATAAAGAATAAAAAATCCCTGGCAGAATGTGGGAGCACAGGGCTGAGGAGGGCTGAGGAGATCTCCTAGAGGAAGCCCATAAGACGCCAGGGCCACATCAAGGATGGCAGCTGGGCAGCTGCTCCCTGCACCTCTGCTCCCATCCACCTGGGAGGCCGGGGCATGGAGAGTGACCAGCTCTCTGCTGTCTGCCCACTTTGACTCCATCAAGGTCCTGTCCACGTGCCAGATGCTCATGTCAAGGCTCTAGAATCAGACACCTGGGTTAGAACCCTGGGCCCACCAGTCATGGTGTGAGGTGAGGAGAGTTATTTGCCCACTCTGTGTTTCAGTTCCTCCCCATAAAGTGAACAGGACAGCACCCATTACATAGTTTGGTTTGGGGGACAAAATGAGATAACCCACACAAGGTGCTTGGCTCAGGTCTCATTAATTGTTAGCTATTATCATTATTATTTTTCAAAGGTCATTCCAAATACCTCTTCCTTCAGGAAGCCTTCCTGAACTGTACCCTATGGGCTATTGACTGAAAGCTGTTCTTCCTCTTCTCATTCCCAAAGAACTAGGAACTACACCTATAATGGCTTTGCCGGCTTCTTGACTTGGGGTAGAGATATCTGGGACCCCACTACCCTTAAATTTAAAGAAGCTATAAAATGCCCTAAAGCCTAAAATGCAAAGACATAGACATCACACAAGGGTCTGAAGTACAACCCATTCTGATGTGTTTAATGCGCATCTTTTTGTCTGGATGTATTTTTGCAATCTTCCTTGTTTTGTGTACGTGCATTTTAAACATTTCGATTGGTGTCGTGTCTCATTCGGTTGTTTTACTTTTTCTGCCCAGCACTGGGTGCTTAAATACGCGTTGCCACAAGTACACTTTGTCCCTTGCTTCTAGTGCTGCACAGGCCACACTTCACCTCTCTACTCTCACAGTGATGGAGTCTCAGGTTGCCTCCAAATCCCGAAACCACAAAACGACACTGTAACACACATCCTCCTGCATGTCCCTTTATGGGCCCGCAACGGAATTTCGGGGATCTGTATCTAGGAACTGGATTTTAAGGTTCGCTGTGGTTAATTTCTCTCATTCCTGCCAGACTGTTTTCCAGAATGACAGCCACCTGCTGTGTGTGGTAGCTCCATATTCTCCAGCGACATTTGGCATTATCTAGCTTTCTAATTTTTGCCAGTCTAATCAGTGGAAGTGATATCTCATTGTCATTTTAACTTGATTTTTCTGATCACAAAGCAATCTGACCATCTCTTCCTGTGCTTGCAGATGTGCTGGGGTTGAGGTTCCTCAAACTTTGCCAGCTCAAGTCCTTGGGGACTGACTTTCTGCGCCTGGGGGCGGCAGGACCAAGGCCCCCAGAGTTCTGGGCCTGGGGTGGAGTGGGGATGTGCCAGCCCAAACCTCGCGCGCAGCTCGCGGCAAGGAGACACGCCCAGGGGGCCCTGCGGAGCCCGGCGTGGCCCCGACCCCCCGGACTCGGGTCTGGAAGGCGCCGAGCCCAGGGCAGGTTGGAGGAGCAGGAGGAGCGACCTGCAGCCTGGTCCGGGACCCGGGCGGCCGCTGCCGCTGCGCTCGATCAGGCGGGGGCGAGGGGTCCGGAGCGCGGGCGCCCCCTCCCCCGGCTCGGCGCCCCCTCCGCTCTGCTCCCCCGCCTCGCCCCGCCCCGGCGGCCGCGCGCCTAGCGCCGGGGATCGGCGCGCGCCGGGCTGCTGCGCGGCGGATGGAGGAGGAGCTGGCGGGGGAGACCGACGGCCGTGAGTGCGCGCGCCGCCGGGCCGGGGGCCGGGGGGCGGGCCGAGGCCGAGTGGACCCCGGCATCCGTGCAGGGGCGGCCAACGGTGAGGTTGGCGCGGTCCGCGTGGCCACCTCGGTCTTGGGCTCCTTTGTGGCACCGGGCCGAGGGGACATTCATTGGCCGCGCATCTGGGACTCGGGGGCGCCACCCGCCTGGCGAGCGGGGAGCCGCGGCTGAGGGGACATTAGCTACAAATAATAAAGGTGCTAGCGACCCTTCGTTGAGTACTGTACTTATCCCACGCACAGGTGGGACGAGGCCTTGAGGCAGGACAGGCACGTCATTTGATCTTCGCTACAGCCATATGGGTAGACCCATTGTTATCTCCATTTTGCAGATGAGAAAGCTGAGGCACGGGGTGGTTAAGTGTGTTGCACAAGGTCACACAGCCATTCAGTGGTAGGATGCTGAAGGCCCCAGCTCCCGCCGAATGTTGGTGCTGGGTGGGGAGTGGAGACGTGTTGGATGGGGAAGCAAACCCACAGGAGAGCAGGGTGCTGCACGTGTGGGGGTAGGCCAGGCAGCTAGGTAACTGGGGTAGGCCAGGCAGCTGCATGTGGGGGGGGCTCCGCCGGCCTGGGGGAGCTTTGGCAGGCACTGGCTTGGAGTAGGGAAGGAGGATTGTCCTCACCGCGAGTCCTCAATTCTGCAGCCCTGGCTGAGCCCTGACAGCTGAAGCCAGGGGCTCTCTCCAAATCCCCATGGTGCAGCTCATTGGGCTCCTGTGAGACCTACAGTGTCCAAAATGCAAAGTAAACTATCCACTTAGCTGAGAAACGGTGTTGGGGATGGAGGGCTGGATCAAGTGCTAATTGTGTCAAAGGGAGTATGTGGCTCTGCCTGGGGCAGAGATCCCCTGAGTGGGCCTGCGAAGTGTGTAACAATGGCACATTGGGGTGTGTGGAAGGGAATTCTGGGCAAAGGACACAGCATGGGCCAAAGCGACCAGAGACCGCAGTGGGTACTGGATGTGGCCAGAGAGAGGGTGCATGGGGGAGATGAATGGAAGAGATGAGACTGGACTGGATTTCATTCTAACTTGACCTTCTCTGGCCTGGCTCTGTGCAGTGTCTGCTGGCTCTCCGTTGAGACTCTTGGCTGTTTGCCAACACAAACCAGGCCATTCCCTGTGAGCTTTAGCTAAGATAGAGGGTGCCAGAGCGGGAAGGGATTCATCCAGATCCTTTTCTTCACCCTCCCCCCAAGGGGGTGTGAGTAGCCTAGGATCCCCCTACTGGAAATTGGCAGAGCAGGTACTAGAACTCAAGCCTCTGTAAACTCACACCTGAAGCCACAGCTTTTTCCAAACCTGGATTATGAAAGAAAAGCTCAAGACATAGTGCTCAACTGAGATGCTTTGGTTCTGAGAGGGGCTCTTCTAAAGCCTGTTATGTTGAGAAGGGCCCCTTTTCACCTGCACGGTAGGCAGACCCCTTTGGGACAGGGTGAGGCTGGAGCCATGGATGGGGACCACACTCAGAAGGTAGTCTTTCTCCTGAGCACCCTCCTTCTCTGAAGTATTGACGTGAAGCTGCCTATCCCTTGGAGCCTCTTTCCTGCCTTTGACCTGAGCTTATATTTTGGTTTTCTAGGGGACTAATGAATCTTAATTGGGGTAGCATCTTATAGTTTGCGGCCTCTGGAGAGAGTTCGTGAGTCGTGTATCACTCATGCATTCAACAAATATGTGCCATGGCCTGAATCTGGATATATAGTAGTTAACAAATCAGACAAAAATCCCCCACCTCACGGGCTTATATTGGAATGGGATAAGCAGACAATAAACCTAACAAATATGTAAATATAGCATGTGCCATAGCATATGGAGAAAAACAATGCAGGGGGGTGAGAAGGGAGTATGTTTTCCTTGGTTGGGGCTTCACTGGCTCAGG
Source organism: Lemur catta (assembly GCF_020740605.2). Classification (NCBI taxonomy): domain Eukaryota; kingdom Metazoa; phylum Chordata; class Mammalia; order Primates; family Lemuridae; genus Lemur; species Lemur catta. The sequence goes on from NC_059128.1 coordinate 95,176,006, forward strand.
GGCCCTAAATGAAGGAGGCCCTACCACCTCCAGAGTTTTGGCCTCCAGAATTTATTCTCTGACACTTTGCCTTGGAGGAATGATAGTGATGATGATGATGATGATGATATTGGTGGTGGTATGGGCGCTATGTGCCAGAGACTGTGCTAGGGGCTTTTCATATCTTATTTCTTATAATGGCACTGCAGGGCAGCTCACATCCCGATTTTGTAGATGAGAAAACTGAGGCACTGGCTAATCAAGTATTCTAAATGACACAGCCAGGAAGTAGTTCAGCCAGAGTTGAACCCAGGACCATGTGATTGCCCTAGGGTAGCAGATGTGAGGTCCACAGGTCATATCCATGAGGTACTCTTCCACATCTGGAAAGCTGTGTGGAATCTATCTAGAAAAACAAACTGCATGGCAGGCCTGTCTGTTACCAAGTGCATCCTAGCCTTCCCTGCCAAGACACTGGTTACCTGTCCCTGGATATACAAAGGGGCTGGGTCCAGACATTCACACTGGACCAAACATGCAGGATGTGGGTTTGGCAGCTATAAAACTGCAGGATTACCTGCCCTGTAATGACTGTGCAAAGGGCCAGGAAATATTTGTCCTTTGTGCTAGTATGTCTGAGCCCTTCTGGAGGAGGGACAGGTATCCATTAGTCTGGGGATTATTAGTGTCACTCATAGGAGAGGTTTGTGGATTCCTCCCTGTGCCCAGCTTTGGGACTGCTGTCATCTGTTTCGGATCAGCAAGGTTCAGGTGTGACCAGTTCCCCCAAGGACCTTACGGTCTAGCCGAGGAGACCAGACATGCTCACAGTCAAGAGCAGTCAGGATGGTGGCAGCACGGGGGTCTGGTGGGATGAGTCTTAGACCATGTCACCAGGCCTGGGTCCTCCTGGCCAGACACTCACCTGCAGAAAGACCCTGAGCCTGCAGCTGCCTGTGATGGGGTTTGGCAGGGGGAGCTCTGAGGTTCCCTTAGTGTGAGACTCTCTGAGATAAAGGTGCAGTGATGGGGGCGAGGCTCAGAGTAGGGAGGTGAACTGCTTAGGATGCAGGGATGAAGGAGAAGAGGTGGGGGAACGAGGAGATGGAAGGCGCACAAGTGACGTAACCGTGCCTCCGGCCTTGCCTGGGGCTGGCACACTGTAGGTGGCTCAGTAAATCCTGTCTGTCTTCTACACCGAGAGCTGTGAAGAAGGTAGTTACTGGCTCCACTGGGACATGAAAACTGGATGATGGGCACCCCGAGGGGCATGAGGGGCACACACCTGGGCTGCTGTGGATGGTCTTGCCCACCCTCAGGGTTTTGCCACATCCTGGCCATGTGGATGTGGGTGAGTTGGTAAGGAAGAGCAGCCAGTCTGGGGAGGCCCCTGACCTCGAGAGCGGGGAGAGCCATGCCCCTTTCCCCCCATTCCTAGGTGGAAGCCCCCCTCCCGGGGAAATGTTCAGGGGCAGAGAAGGGCTGCTCACCTCTCCCCTCTGCAGCGCCCGTGTGATATAGTGTGGGGCACCCTCACCCTCATCCCGTACCCCCTTTTCTCTCCCCAGTGCTTCCTCTGGAGAGGCAGCTCCACGAGGCCGCCCGCCGGAACGACATTGGGAGGATGCAGGAGCTGATCGGGAGGAGGGTGAACGTCAGGGCCAGAAACCACGTGCGTAATGGGCTCCTCCAAATCCAGGGCACCTGGGATAGTGCCATGCTAATGCCACCACACAGAGGGGACACTGCATTGGGCTGGAGACAGACACATTTGCATGTGTTAACTTGGAGGGAGGCTCAGCCTCTGTCCTCTGTGTCTGCGTTGTCTCCAGGGCTCTGAGGCTTAGAGTGGTCGGGGCCTTGTCCAAGGTCAGGGTCAGGATTCCAAGCCAGGCTTGGGCGATTCCAGAGGTCAAACTCTTAACCTCTGTGACCCATCTGAAAGGTACACCCAAGGAACAAAGGTGAGAGCCAGGAGGGCAGGGGTCAAAGGTCATGAGCCAGAGACTGGCAGATGAGGAGGACAGACATTAAGCAAGAACTTGTCACAAGCGGTTCATTCTCCCTGTGATAAGTTGTCCTAAGAGCTGTGGAGGGGATTGAGGGGGGTTTGAGGAAGTGGCATTTTCGAGGAGCAGGTGGCCCTGAGTTAGGAGTTTGTCCCAAGAACCGTGGGAAGCCATGAAAGAGTTTGAGGTGAGGGACAGATGGATCCAGTCACTCTGTTTCACTGCATTTGTTTCGGAGCTGCTGCTGTGTTGGGGAGGAGCAGGGGGCAAGAGTGGAGCTGGGTCCCCAGCCAGCTGTTCACCGGAGACAGCAAAGGCCCTTCCAGCCTGCAGACCAGCTGCCCTGGCAGGGAGGGGGTGGGAGGTAGGCCAGGCAGCCAGGGGACAGCGATGCCTGATGGGTGTGCTCTGTGTCCTGCAGGTGGGCAGGGTGGCCCTGCACTGGGCCGCAGGCGCGGGGCATGAGCAGGCCGTGCGGCTGCTCCTGGAGCACGAGGCTGCTGTGGACGAGGAGGACGTGGTACGTGGCCCCTCGCTGAGGCGCGTCTGTGTGCTGTGTCCGTCTGTCTGTCTGTCTCAGGGTCGGGGAGGGGCATTAGATCTCTGGGTCTATGAGCCGGTTGCTGAGATTGGTGCTAGCATGCAGCCACTCAGATGCAGTGTGCACAGGGAGTCACAGTCTTCGGGGGCCGGGGACACAGCACTGATTCCATCTTCCTCTTGTACTGTAATAAAGAGCTCTCCACTTCCAAGGGCTTTTTGGTTCTCAGAGAGCCTTTTCAGTCCCTCCTGATACCATGTGAGCAGGGAGAGATATGGGCTGTAGAACAGATAATTGGGTGGATTGATAAAGACCTGATTAGCAAAGTCACCAGGAGGACAGTCTCTCATGTTGTGCTGCAGGGCTCTGCCCTGGCTAACACTTTAACCAAAGACTTAGCTAAAGACTAACGGTCTTATACTGAAATTGGCAGGCAGCACAGTGCTGAGAGAGCACTGAAGAATCTACATATGGGTTTGGGAAAAGGGATGAATCTGACAATGACATTTGATAGGGAGATACACTTAAGAATCTAAATTTAAATTAAAAAAAAAACTCTAAATTTTCCTGCAGAGACTTAGTTGTCCATGGGAACAGTTTGCTTTGTTCTGGCTTCTCTATGCTCCCAGGCACCCCCTGACCCCAAATTGTTACCAGCTGGGGTTGGGGTGGGGTGGCAGCACCTACCTCCCCACTCCCCTGCCCCTTCTCCTTGTGCTTGCTTAGGTCCCATTTAGAGGTGGCTCTAGGAGAATGTCTACGTCCTTAATCGGAGCTTCCTAGTAAAACACTGGAGCCTCTTGCATCAATGCTTTGCCCACAAAGACCCCCTGTTATTTCAGGGGCTGAGTGAGAAAAGAAGCCATGAGGGAGAACAGTAAAAGAGAGCCCTTTTGTAAATTCTGTTTCTTTTGCAAGCAGCAATAAATACATTTTGAAGAGTAAGACAGCCTGGGGGGCACGCCTACTTTAGTAACAGGAGGGCCGGGGACACTGGAGAGGGGAAATCCTGGTGTTGGGGGAAGGTGTCTAGCAATATGCCACAGGGCTCTGGCCTGGACAGTTCCCAGGAACTATGTAGGGGGGAAAAGCTGGTTAGGAGAGTGAAGTATCCCTGAGGTCCCACCATCGGGAGACTCTGGCTCCCACGGCTCCCCCTCCCCTGGTCCTGAGCCTTCACCCTCGCTGTTCCCACGTTCCCATGGCCTTCTGCTTCTGGACACTGCCGTGCCCATTCACTCCCTCCCTCCTCCAGCCAGCCTGGTTACTGATATGCTACCGGCTGCTGAGCTCTGGCCAGTGCCGGGTCTCCTGGCCCCTTTGGCTCTAGCTAAGGCCAGCTCCACACCCCATCTGAGGCTCCATTCCCAGCCCAATGCCTTGCCCGAGGTTTCAGGAGGAAGGAAATCTCAAATTCTTATGGTCACTGCTGGCTCTTAATTCCAGCTTTGGCTCAATGTTTGCTGTCATCTTGCAATTTTGCAAATAGTCCTTTGTCTCCACCCTGGTATCACCCCAGACATGGTACTTCTCCCTGGTTTCCAGGGACTCCATTCATACAAGGCTCGTGGTGTGGGATGGCTTTTCAAAATGAGAGGTGCAGGGGATTTACATGACACAAAAACAGCATAAAAATCATAAAATCTTCTCTTCATCTTTCTGATCTTTAGAGTCCCTTGGCCCTTTCCTTGTCTTGTCTCCGGCCTCTGCTTCCCCTTCTCTCTCCAGTGCTGTCCTTGCCTGCACCAACCCCCTGCCTACCTCCAAATTCTTGCCAGTTGCTAAAGCAGAGAGTGAAACTCTCTGTGTTTTCAGAGCCTGCTGCTCAGTCAGTTCCCTCTGCATTTCACCTTTCACCCTAAACACTCAATTCCCTCCCTAAGAGGAATTCTGGTGCCAGCCACTAAGGCACTTTTGCCTCGTACCCCTCACCAAGGAGGGACAGCGAAAAACCATCCCCAGGAGGGTGGCTGGCTCTCAATGCAGCCCGGGAGGCATGTTTGGAGGCCTGGGGGTGCTCTTCACAGGGAAGAAAAGACTCAGGGGCTGCCCACACACAGCATCCCACCACAGCCAAGGTCAGGGAAGGGGCTCTGGTGACCCCAGAGCGCTGCGCCGGTGTCAAAGAAGAGCACCCTGCAAACAGGTGCAGGGCTGCCATCAGAAGAGGCACTAGACATATTATCAGTTGCTCCAGAGGGCCGGCGGCGTGGAAATTGCAGGGATGCAGATTTCAGTAGGGCGTAAGGAGGGGTTTCTAATATTTGACTGTGCAGGGATGCCTTGTGTGGTGGTGAGGTGCTGTAGACTTAAACCATCTGCTTTGCAAATGTTCTGTGAGAGACTTTAACAGTCGATTCTCAAACGCCAGTCCAGGATGAGGTCTTCACCAGTTATAGCAAGTCGGAAAACAAGGACAAGGCCAGGTGCGGTGGCTCACGCCTGTAATCCTAGCACTCTGGGAGGCCGAGGGAGGATGATCACTTGAGGCCAGGAGTTCCAGACCAGCCTGAGTCAGAACGAGACCCCATCTCTACAAAAAATAGAAAAATTAGCCGGTCGTGGTGGCACCCACCTGTAGTCCCAGCTACTGGGGAGGCTGAGGCAGGAAAATCGCTTGAGCCCAGGAGTTTGAGGTTGCAGTGAGCTATGATGACAACACTGCATTCCAGCTGGGGTGACAGAGTGAGACCCTTTCTCAAAAAAAAGAAAAGAAAAGAAAAGAAAACAAGGAAGGACAATGTAGTGTGTTTTCGTGAAGCTGTATTTGTAAAGCACATATTCTGAGATTGATTCCTTCCAATTTTTTTTTTTGTTTTAAACTGGCCTTTCTGGCTGGGCATGGTGGCTCACACCTATAATCCTAGCACTCTGGGAGGCCAAGGCGGGAGGATTGTTTGAGCTCAGGTGTTTGAGACCAGCCTGAGCAAGAGCAAGACCCCGTCTCTACTAAAAAAATAGAAAGAAATTAGCTGGACAACTAAACATATATACAGAAAAAATTAGCCAGGCATGGTGGCACATGCCTCCAGTCCCAGCTACACGGGAGGCTGAGGCAGGAGGATTGCTTGAGGTCAGAAGTTTGAGGTTGCTGTGAGCTAGGCTGACGCCACACCACTCTAGCACGGGCAACAGAGTGGTATTAAAAAAAGTATTAAAAAAGTATTAAAAAAAATAATAAAGTGGCCTTTCTTTATGAAATGATGATGAGAGTAAATGGCAGCTGTCTTATTTTAAAATTTCATTTAGCTGAAAAAAAAAGTTTGCTATAGTATATCAACCTCTGTTTAAAAAAAAAAAAATTTCTGGTCTTTATATTCCTAAAACTTGGCGCTCCCTGGACTGAGTGACACTTATGGTCCCTTACCATCCTATGGTTTTGCCATGCAGACACAGGGCCCAGGTGGCATGGCCATGCCTCCTCACATTCTGCTCACCCCTTCCATGTCCTCTCCCCCAGTTTGGGATGAACGCACTTCTCCTGTCTGCCTGGTTCGGCCACTTGCGGATCCTCCAGATCCTGGTCAACTCGGGGGCCAAGATCCACTGTGAGAACAAGGTAAGCCTCGGGGCAGGGCAGGCCCCCTGCCCGCTGCCCCTGCGCTCCGTCTGCCCCAGATGCACAGGCCTGCCCCACCTCTGCCCCTACCCCCACTTGTCCCCTCTCGTCCCCCACCCACCTCTGCCTTTCCCTTTTTCTTTTTCTTCTGATCACTTACTGCACAGCTATGTTGGGACAGTCCCCAGCCCTCTGGCCAGCCTCCTTACTTACAAGAGAGGAATCAAAGTGGCTCCCCCAGAGGGAAGTTGGGAAGATTAAATGGCAAGGAGGTGGGGCCTCCTCTACCGTCCTACTGGGCCCTGCCTCCCTTGTGGTCTCTGAGGTGGGCTGGAGGGACCACAGCACCATTTACCAACCATGGGACCTTGGACGAGTTACTTTATCACCCTGAGCCTCAGTTTTCTCTTTTGGAAATGGGGATGCTGGTACCCACCTTGGAGCTGTGGCGGGGAAGGGCAGTGCTGTGTGTAAAGTACCTGGCTTGGTGCCTCCCACACTGGGGACCTGGCCTCCCCTCGCTGCTCACTGGCGTGCGCTGTGGTTTGAAGGAGAAGGGCCCCGGCAAGTGAGAGTGCAGGGAGTCCCCCCACCGGTGTCTCAGCTTTTAGGGTGTCAGTGGCCCTTAGGACAATGCAAACATTTCTGGGCCAGATGCCTTCAGCTAGGAGTTCTCACCAGGGTTCTTGGAGAAAATTCAGGCCACCTGTGAACTTAGAGCAGAAAAAAGTATATATTTATTTTCACTAACTTCTACTTGAAAATTAGCATTTCTTTCAATGATGATGAATGTAGGTGGCATTAGTACCTGTAACTTTATCACCGATAGAAAATGTAGCTATTTTTATATCACATTAAAGTCTTTGCAGTTATCTTAAAATACTCCTTACATTCATATTTTGAAATAATGGCAGTTATTAGACCTTTTACTAGATCTTTTTGTTTAATGGATCAGTAAGGAAATACATGTTACTAGATTGAAAACTTGGTTTTTAATATTTTGATAACTCTATTTCAACATAATTGGTTTCCTTTTATGGTAGGCAGAATAACGGCCTCACTAAAGAAGTCCATATCCTAATCCCTAGAACCAAAAGGGATTTGGCAGATGTGATTAAGTTAAAGACCTTGAGGTGGGGACATTATCCTGGATTATTCACAAAGGCCCAGTGTAACCACAGAGGTCCTTTTAGGGGAAAAAGGGAGGCAGGAGGGACAGAGAGGAGGTGTGACGAAGGAAGCAGAGGTTGGAGCAATGCGGGCCATGAGCCTCTAGAAGCTGGAAAAGGCCAGGAAGCGGATTTGCTCCTAGAGCTCCCAGGAGAAATGCAGCCCTGCCGACCCACTTCAGACTTCTGACCTCCAGCACTGTAAGAGAAGAAACTGCCACTGTTTTAAGTAAGTTCATGGTAACCTGCTGTAGCAGCAGTAGGAAACTGATGCACCATTGTAAGCCTATGTATTTGATTAACATTTTTTCCTACATAGTTTATTTTTGTATTTAAGTAAACATTATTTTGAGATGGGGTCCACAGGCTTCACTAGATGACAAAAAGGGCAGCGGCACGTAAGAAGTCCGCCTCATGCCATTGTTAGGATCGTGTTGGCAGTGGTGGCAGTGCCCGACAGCTCCCAGAGAAGGGATGTAAACAAGATATAAAACCTTGTTCTGTTGATTTTTATGACCCACTGATGGGTTGCAATCTGCTACTTAACACAGTGCTTCAAATGACCTGACCTTAGTGCAAGGCAGAGGTGCATACTCTGAGTCATAAACAGGCTTTGTAAGCCTCCCTCCTTTGATTATTGCCTCTGGGCTCAGGAGAACTGCTTCCTGTCTATCCCGTACCCCCAACCCTGGCCACCTCCCTCTAGTCCCTGCAGACCACGTCTACCTTCAGTCCTCCCTGGAAAGTTAGGAGGTCACCTCCTAGTGACATGCACTGGGCACTTAGTCACCTGCTTCTTCATTAGCAGCTGTATCAGGGGAGGCAGATAGATGCCCAGAATCTTAACTGTTCTGTGGCGAGGTTCTGGGGACTGCTAGTGCTATATGACCTCACCTTACACATGTGAATCATTTTTCAGTTTATAAAATACTTTCCCTGTAGGTCCTCTCCATCAGCAACTGAGACGGTCAGGGCTTATTATCCTAATTTGTGACATATGTGAAAATGGAGGCTCGGAGAGGTGGAGGTAACTGGCCCAAGACCACAGGCTGACGAGCGCCAGAGCTGGGATTTGAACTCTGGTGTCCCCACTCCCGTCAGCCCCTCTGGGGTTGAGTGTGTGCCAGAGGGGGTTATCCTGGGGGCCTGTTCATCATTTACAGTGTCGTTTTCATGGGGCAGCTGTGCTCTGGCCCAGAGGCTCGCCGTCTGGGGGACTGCAGTGTGTGAGAAGGGCTTCCCTTCGCAGACTGCAGGGACCACCCTGGGCTTGTTTCCAGGATGGCCTGACCTTACTGCACTGCGCAGCCCAGAGAGGCCACGTGCCAGTGCTGGCGTTCATAATGGAGGACCTGGAGAATGTGGCCCTGGACCACGCAGACAAGGTGAGAGCACCTCAGGGCTACTTGTCTTTCCCACTGGGCCAGGGGGCTCCTGGGGCCACTCTTGCCCTCTGGGTTACCGCACTCCTTGAGTGCATCCTTTGCTCTGTGGGCAGAAGAGGTATTGGGCTACAGACGAGCAGACTGTGAGCAGAGCATGGTCCGTGGCCTCAGAGAAGCCCTTAGGTTAGAGAAGAGAGCCACTGCTTTTTGCTTCCTGGAGGAGGTGGCCTTTGGTGAATGAACTAGATTCATGGGTAAGATTGGAAATCAGGGTTGTGAGACCAAATGGAGGAGAGAGCCTTGCTAGCGCTTTGGAAGTGAGAAAGGGCTCTAGTGTGGGTTCTGATGGACTGGAATCTTGGGCGGGAAGGCCTGCGGGTGCTTAGGGCCCCTCTGGAGATCTTGACCTGCAGCTTCAGGAATCTGTTCCTCCTCCATTAGGCAGCAGGGAGGATTTCAGCAGGGAGGGGCCCTCACCAAAGCGGCTCTTGTGGAGAAGTTGGGTCTGGGTTTTCCAGGCAGGATGTGTGGGGTGGGGGAAGGAGAGAAGAGAATGTCCGGGGCAGGAGAGGCCACTGCAATGCCAGAGTGGTTGGGGAAACAGAGGCAGGCGTGCAGGGCGAGCGTGCCCACTGACGGGGCAAGGAAGGGTCACGCTCCTTCTCCCGGCCAGCTGGGAAGAACGGCATTTCACAGGGCAGCTGAGCACGGGCAGCTGGACGCTCTGGACTTCCTCGTGGGCTCTGGCTGTGACCACAGCGTCAAAGACAAGGTACTGTGACCCTGAGGCCCTGGGCTCCCAACCAGGGTGCAGAAGCCCCTGCCACCTGCCAGGCTCTGGCTCCTCACCTGTGCCTACTTCTGACCCTGCTGTGCCGGAGGGGCCGGGGGCCGAAAGACCACAGTGTGTCTTATGTTCATCCAGCAGGCATTTTACCAGCACAGGCTATGGGCCAGCCCTGTGCTACGGGGTTGGTGGCATAAAGATGGCCAGGGCACAGTTTCTCACTCAAGGAACTCAGCACCACAATCCTAGTCGAGAGCTATGATCCGAAGTGGCGACGATCAAGTCAAGAGCTATGATCCAGACGGCAGATCGGGGTGGTTGGCAGCGCTGCCTGGTGTGGGTTGGGCAGGACTGGGATCCACTGGTGTGGTCTGTTGCCGGGGATGGTGGCCACACCCCACCGGTGATTTGCCTTCTCTGTGATTCATGCCCTAGTGTGGTTATGGCAAAAGTAGGGTGGGAGCACCGAGGCGGGATTAGGTCATTCTGGGTGGAGAGCTTGCGAGCAGGATTTTGCCAATCTGAGGAGGGGTGAGGGAGGGGGACCAGAAGGGGCTACCCTGCAAATGGCTCTTATCAGCGGACTGTTGTGAATCATCAGGCAAAATATGTTGCAGCAAATTCTAAAGGATGCTTCCAACAAAGGGATGGACTCCATTATTAATCTTCCGATGAATGTGCCTGGCCAGGGTAAGGGAGTTCTGTTTATGCTGTAGTGGTGGAGAGAGCTCACAGACTAATATGCTTCAGGGTCTTAGAACTGGAAGGAGTCTTCATCAAGGGCCAGTTCACCCTTCTCGTTTTACAGCTGTGGAAACTAAGGCCCAGAAAGGGGGATGCTTTAGCCAAGTTCACACAGCAAGACAAAGGTAGAGCTGGGTTTGGAACCAGCATCCATGCATAACCCTGTGCCTGCCCTCCTTGGTAAGCTGCTTCCTGGGGCGCTGACGCCCTTGGGGCCTGCACTGAGTCCATCCACGCTCATCTTTTGGGATGAAAAGGCTGAGTCAGGTCCTAAGACTCGGGTCAGGCTGGTTTCTTTCATTCTGGAAACATGGGCTGAGCAGGTCCTGCCCTGTGCCAGGCACTGGGAGTATAGAGAGGGGAAAGGACAGTCCCCACCGGGACAGGCTTACCCAGGAGGCAAAGATGACCTCACCTCAGGGCCAGGAGAGCAGGAGCACCGAAGGCGGAGGAGGAGAAAATCCAGCCTTGAGGAACTTACCCAGAATCTTTCAGTCAGAAATTCTACAAAGAAGCTTTTAAAATTGCATACCCCTGTTCAGTTTTGTGTTTTCAGGTTAGGAGTGTTTTCATTTTGAATTTTACTTGGGCACAGTACGTTTTTCAAGGCCTGCCAGGGAAGATAGACCTGTCAGAGCCAATGACAGGTTATGCCACGTGTGCTGTAATGAAAGAAAGGGAGGCTTTGAGGGCACATGGAGAGCGATTAATTCCGCTTGGAAGAGTGACCATTGCTGTCAAGGTCTCCCAGAGGTGGAGATGTTGGGCATCCCCATGGGTGAATGGGAGAGGGCACTGGGCCCAGGGCCAAGGCTGCCTTCCTCCCAGCTCTCCTGCCTCTGAGCCCCCTGCCCTGCCCCAGGAAAGGATGAGTTAGGTGTCTGTGCCTGCCACCTGCAGCTTCAAATGGCAGGATGTGGATATTCGTGCCCCAGCAGGAAGAAGAAAGCCCCACAGTGGTCTTCGTGCCCTGCTAACTGGGGCATGTACAGGCCCCTCACAGTTCACCCTCCTTCGTGTCTCTTTGAACACAAAGATGTCACACTGTGGAGCATCTCCCACCGCCAGTCCTTGCTAGGCTGCTGTGTGCTGTCTGCAGAGAGGGTAGGGGAGGAGCAGAATAAGCAAAACTGTCGAGGGGGGATTTTTTAAACTTAACATTTATTTATTAATATAATAGTGTGATCATAAAGGAAATTTGGATGTTTCATCTTTGGTACTGTAGCTAAGATAGCTATAGCTGTTTTATATCTGTGTAGATTTATCATTGGGGGTATGTTTTTTACTATTTTAAGTACTGCTTTGGCTTTAGTATATGTTCACATCTTCATTGGACTCTAAAGATCTGTGCCTTAGTGTGGATGTCTTGATCCTTTCCTTTATTTTTCATTTTTTAATTTTCTTTAAAGATAGGTTCTCATTCTGTTGCTCAGGCTCGATCATAGCTCACTGCAGCCTTGAACTCCTGGGCTTGAGCCATCCTCCTGCCTCAGCCTCCCGAATATCTGGGACTACAGGCATGCACCACCATGCCTGGCTATTTTAAAATTTTCTTTAGAGACAGAGTCTCTCTGTGTTGCCCAAGCTGGTCTCAAACTCTTGGCCTCATACGATCCTCCTGCCTCGGCCTCCCAAAGCACGGGGATTGCAGGCCTGAGCCTTTCCTTAGGAAGGTATTGGAGGGAAGGGCTTGAGCCAGGATCCCCATGGCCAGTTCAGCTGGGTTATATCCCAGGGCCTTCTGGTGTGATGAATAGCCAAAGCTGGATCTTCCCTTCTGCATGCTTCTGTGGGTTGCTCGGGGGAGCTTGCTCTGGCCCTCCACCTGTGCATCCTCTGTAGGGACATACCTTATCTTTGGCCACTTCCAGCTACACTCCCTTTTCTGGGGCCCCTTTACCCTCCAGATCTGCAATAAGACCCCTTTAAAGGACAACCCCAAGCTGGCTGACCTCAGCAGGGGCCACTTCTAATCCAAAGAACATTGTGCCCTTTGCCTTGCCCTGTGCAGCCACTTCTCTTGGTTCTGTCACTGTCACCTTTAGACTTTCCAAGCATAAGACAACTACCAGTCCTCTGGCTCTCCAGTTCCGGGGACATGGGTCAAGCTCTCCACACAGTCCCCTGAAAACCTTGTCACATTATTGACTCCTTGAACAACTATCGACTGAGTGTCTTCCATGTGCCCAGGCCCTATTCTAGGAACTTGGGGAAACTTCAGAGGACAAAACTGATGGAAAGCCGTGCCCTGGTGGTGCGTATGTTCCGCAAGAGTCACAATAAGCACAGTGTACAATCAGTGGCAGAGTGTGTTAGCAGTGACCAGTGCTATGGGAAGGGAAGGAAAAGCAGGGCAGGAAAGGGGGCTCGGGGGGACAGAGGTGTGGTCAGGGAGGGCCACGCCTTTCCGTGGGAAGCTGATGTCTCCAGCAAGGACTTGAGGCAGGCAGGTGACTGAGGCAGGCAGTTGCCTGGTAACAGCCTGTGCTCAGAGGGGAGCTTCTGGAGCCTTGAGCAGTGAGCGGGGGTGGGTCTGGGGGACCCCAGGAGGGGCTGGCTTTAGATGGGTGCATGGAAAGTAGGTTTTGTTTTGTTTTTAATCAATGTGTCTGCCCTGAAGTGTCGGGAAAGAGAGACCAGGGTTTAGCCCTTCAGCGTGCCTGCCCCTGGGTATCACCAGGACAAAGCTTTCAGGGGCAGGGTGGCATTGACCCAGTATGCGGGGCTTCAGCTTGTCACACACGTGCTCTGTGGCCTTGGACATGTCGCTTTCCCTCTCTGGGCCTCAGCTTCCCTGTCTGTAAAATGAAGGGCAGCTCCAACGGGTTTTCGGGGCCTGCGAGGGTCTGATTCTGGGGCTCCGTGGTCTGCCAGCCCCTCAGGAGCCCTTCTCCCCTCAGGAGGGGAACACGGCTCTTCACCTGGCTGCCGGCCGGGGCCACGTGGCCGTGCTGCAGCAGCTGGTGGACTTTGGGCTGGACCTGGAGGAGCAGAACGTGGTGAGTCACCACCCCAGGATGCGGAGATACCCAACTCTCTCACTCCCTGCCTTCGAGGAACCCCAGCCCTGGTGCAGTCCGAAGCCAGGAAGCTGGGAACATGTTCTAGGACCAACAGCCCACCGGGAAAAGATGAGCACAGCACTGCAGGCTTAGCAGGGACGCTAGGCATGATAGAGTGTGTGTTCAGAGAGGGAGGAGTCGCCGTGGACAGGACGGTCAGGGACGGTGTCCTGGAGTGGGAGGGAGTAGACAGAGAGGGCTGATGGTGAGGAGGACGTGAGCAGAGACGGGGAGCAGGGAGTGACTGTGCCTGTGTGTGCTCCACAAAGTCAGGACATCAGGTGTGGGGCTCAGGAGACCACAGGTGAGCACACTCGTCCTCAGTAGCAGGGCAGTGGAGAGTTCAAGGAGCCCCAGAGCCATGCGCATGGGGTGTCCTCTCACTGTGGGGCTGGGATCACCTCGGTCAGCCCCCCTGGCCCTGCCATCCTCGTGCTTCTGCCCGTGTGTTTCAGGAAGGCCTGACCGCCCTGCACGCGGCCGCGGAAGGGATCCACCCGGACTGCGTTTGGCTCCTCCTCGGGGCTGGGAGCAGCGCGAACGCCCTCACCCAGGTAGCGGGGCCTCCCGACACTGCCGCCTGCCCCGGGCTGCTGGCCATGGCCGTGCCCACAGCAGCGGCCACCGTCACTCCTGACAGTGAGGCAGCAGGCCGGGTTCTGATCTTGGCTTCTCCAGCGCTGGCCTGTGACCTTAGGCAAGTTACGTAACCTCTCTGAGCCTGGTGTCCCAGCTATAAAATGGGATGATAGACGCTTACTTCTCACCCTGCGGTGGGAATCAAATGCCCAGCACCGTGCCCGGGACACCACAGGGGCTCAGCACCTGTTGGTGTCTTGTTGTGGGCTCTTGATAATTCACAAAGCCACTTTATAACTATGACCTCAGAAAAATGTCGCCCATCTGACAGATGAGAAAACTGAAGCTTAGTGAGGACTTTCTCAGGGTCACAAGCCAGTAAGACGCAAAGCTGTGTCTCAAAGCCTATTCCGCTGACTCCAGAGCTCCCGCCCACTGGCGGGGGCTGTCCCCTGACTTGGAGGCCCCGCTGTGTGCGGCCACACTGGCCCACAGGGTTCGGGCCTGGGCGTGTGATGACCCTGGTGCACTTCCTCCCCACGGTACTCCTCAGTTCTGCCGGTAGAAATTCTCCTCTGTGACCTAGAGAGTCGGGGTGGTAGGGGGTGGCCTTTCTTTAGGTAAAGAGTTGGTGTTTTTGTTTTGCTTTTTATTTTTAAGTCAGTGACAAATAACCTTTCTTGGCTGGTTGAATGGCTTCAGGGTCTAGAATTCTCTCTTTGTTCTTCTAAATGTTAATAATATAGCAAAAATGTTAATAATAATTAATAAACTATAAATAATAATAGCAAAAATATACAGGTAGTTAAAAAAGCAGAGGAATTAAAATGGTACGCTAAAGCATATTTATTTAGCTCCAGCTGGAAATGTCTCGAAGGGTCTAGTTTGAAGGTGAAGGTCCCATGTCCAAGGGATTCCTCAGTCCTGGGCAGCCTGGGACAGTTGGTCACCCGAGCGGGGCCTGTCTGTGTGCATCCTGTGCAAGGTGGCGGTTGGGCCAGGGCCGGGCTCTGACTGAAGGGGAGCACTTCGCAGGCCCACCCGAGATCGGCTCCATCCCAGCCTGCCAGGCTTCTGCTGAGACCAGCTTGTGCCAGGCAGTGCCAGGTGGGGTTTGCCTGGTACTGGCAAATCTTATTCGTCCTCCTCTTTGGAAACCATCTCCTCAGAGTCTAAAATCTGCATGTCTTTACCAGCCAAGGAATTTGGCAGGCTTTGGTCCATGCCCTGGAGTTTGCAATGGAGGTGAGGAAGGGGCTGAGGCCATAGTGAGTTCCTTTCACTGGTCACCAGGCCCTGGCAGGCCATTGATTTCTCCAGCCTCAGAGTTTAATGGGGATAATAGCCCCAGGGGGGTGTGAGTCTCAAATGGGAAAATGATCCCAAAGAGCTTTGTAAACCCCACTAGGAGAGTCCCTGTGACTTTGCATTGCTACCTGTTTCTCTCTAGAAAAAGCTGAGCTGCCTCCACTACGCGGCCCTCAGTGGCTCTGAGGACGTGTCTCGGGCCCTCATCCTCGCAGGAGGCTGCACCAACGTGGCTGATCATGTAAGTGCGAGCGCCTGGATTGAAGGGGGTCCCCACTGCAAAGTTAAAGCATAGTGGGGGCAAGTGGGGGCGGAGAACATACACTTCCAGCCCTTGAGGTTGGCTGGGGACCAGGACTAGGGGAGCAGGCAGCACTTAGGAGAGTCAAATAGCATCCTAGCTGAAGCAGGATTAGAAACCAAGCCTGCAGTTCCACCAGAATGAGTTATCTTCTCCTGTTTTCAGCTCATATATGCATTGGGTGTTAGTAATAATTTTTTTCCTGTTGTGATACATTCGGTACACACACCAGGAGCAATATAAACTTATGGTTAAGACACAGACTTTGGTATTAGACAAGCTGGTTTTGAGCTCTGGCACTACAAACTGAAGAACCTTGGGCAAGCTGCTTTGACCTCCCTGGGCCTCTGTTTTCTTATCTATAGGTACTTTTTTTTTTTTTTTTTAAAGACAGAACCTCGCTCTGTTGCCCTGGGTAGAGTGCAGAAGAGCATAGCCCACTGCAACCTCAAACTCCTGGGCTCTAGCGATCTTCCTGCTTCCGCCTCCTGAGTAGCTGAGACTACAGACTCAAGCCACCACACTGCTAATTTTTTCTATTTTTAGTAGAGACATGGTCTCGCCTTTGCTCAGGCTGGTCTTGAACTCCTGACCTCAAGCGATGCTTCCGCCTCAGCCTCCCAGAGTGCTAAGATTACAGGTGTGAGCCACCACGCCCGGCCTATACATACTATCCGCATTATATAAATGAGGAAACATCTATTGTTTCAATCAGAAAGGAGTCATTTCTTATTACTAAAATAAGTACTATATTTAAAATAACTGTAAAAACAATATAAGACAATTCATTGGAATTTAGAGAAAAAAAGGCTTCCTAAATCCCAAAGCCCTAGTAAAGCAATAACTTTCTTTATTTTCTCCCAAGTTTCCCCCCATATATATAGCCTCCAGCTAGAAAGAATCCAGACTAAGAATTCTGGAAAGGGGAATGCTTACTTGTTTTTGCCCATCGAGACGCCGGAATCCTAACTCTAGCACAGTGGAGCGGACCCAGCCCAGGGCTCAGATGTTGCCACTTAGTTTTCCTGTTACCCATGCTTAATGCCAGTGATGGTCCAGTGAGCCCATCACACTTTATTTAGCAGTTCCCCAACTGTTGGATATTTAAGTTGGTGTTCTGACTTTGCCACCATACATAATGATTTTATGAACATCTTTATGGCATCTAATTTTTCATTTCTTTTGCGTTATATTTGGAGTCCCCAAATGGGATGTTTGGGTTGGGTGGTAAAAACAGCTTTATGATTCTTGAGATAAGTTGTCAAATTGCTTTCCAGAAAGATCAGACCACATAAGCCCCAATAATTTATGAGTGACCTTTCACCAACAGCAGGTATTAATATTTTTGTAAATTTTGTGGTTACATGATTTTGTTATTTTGTTTTATTCTGAATGTCTGGTTACTAGAAACCCTTTCCCATTGATTCACTTTTCTAGTTTAAGTTTTTCTGTTGTGAATGACTTTTTTTTAGATTCTTTGTTTATATTGGTGGATTTTGTTTTTCAAAACCAGTTTCTTTACCCTTTGACCATCATATGTGTTGTTTGCTCTTACACCTTTTCAGCATACTAAACATGTAAATTTTTGTATAATCATAAGTATTCTAGACCCAAGTTTTGAATTTTATAATAGTGGTCTTCCAGTTATAATTTTTGATGTTTAACTCTTTAATCCTTCTAAAATGTATTTGTATGTATAGTGTGATATCTTAATAGATTCCCCCAATTTTTTACATTTCTATTTCAAGAACATTTATTAAATAATTATAACATTTCTTAATGCTTTTCCATTCCTTCCTTTATCCCAAATTTACATTTTAATGGGCCTTATTTTTGGGAGAATGATTCTTTTTTATTTTTTCTTTTTCTTTTTTTTCTCCCCCCCCCCCCCGTCCCCCTGAGAGAGTGATTCTATCTCAGTAAGTTGTATGTCTAAACTTGAGTTGCTACCATGATAATTTAATTATTATTGCCTTATAATTTGTTTAAAGCTATATAAAGAAAGTCTCCCTTAGTTATTCTCTATTGGTAAAATCTTTTATTCTTTTTTAATCTCACATGTTTATTCTTCCAGTTGAAATTTGAAGAAATGGTATGGACTGAATGTTTGTATTCCCCCAGAATTCGTATGTTGAAACCCTAGCCCCGTAATGTGATGGTATGAGGAGGTGGGGCCTTTGGGAGGCGATTAGGATGAAATGAGATCAGAGGGTGGAGCCCTCATGAATGGGATTAATGTTCTTGTAAGAGTCCTGAGAGAGCTTGCCTCCTCTCTTCGCCCTGCGAGGACACTATGAGAAGACGACTGTCTATGAACCAGGAAGCAGGTCCTCACCAGACACTGTACGTGCCAGTGCCTTGATCTTGGCCTTAGCTTCCAGAACTGTGAGAAATAAGTGTTTGCTGTTTAAGCCACTCAGCTTATGGTATTTTGTTGTAGCACTCAGAACTAAAACAAGTAATCTTGTCAATTAAAAAAAAAATTGGCCAGGCATGGTGGCTCACGCCTGTAATCCTAGCACTTTGGGAGGCTGAGGTGGGAGGATCCCTTGAGCCCAGGAGTTTGAGACCAGCCTGGGCAATGGTGAGACCTTGTCTCAAAAAAAAAAAAAAAAAAAAAAAATCAATTTAAGATGTAGATTTTTTTTTTTTTTTTGAGACAGAGTCTCACTTTGTTGCCCGGGCTAGAGTGAGTGCCGTGGCGTCAGCCTAGCTCACAGCAACCTCAACCTCCTGGGCTTAAGCAATCCTTCTGCCTCAGCCTCCCAAGTAGCTGGGACTACAGGCATGCACCACCATGCCCGGCTAATTTTTTCTATATATATTTTAGTTGGCCAGATAATTTATTTCTATTTTTAGTAGAGATGAGGTCTCGCTCAGGCTGGTCTCGAACTCCTGACCTCGAGCGATCCACCCGCCTCGGCCTCCCAGAGGGCTAGGATTACAGGCGTGAGCCACTAAGATTTAGATTAATCATTGTAATCTATGGATTAATTTGGAGATAATTTAAATTATTTCAATATTTAATCTTACCAACTAGGAACATGATGTTATCTCTCCATATAATCAAATATTAATTTAAATCTACAAATAAAGTTACATTTTAAAAATTTATTGGAGGAATAAAGGAAATTTAGAAAATGATACAGTCATCCATATTTCTTTCTTCTTATGATGCCACAAATATTCTTTTTTACTCTATACCAATTTTTAAAAAAATTATCCACTTTGATATAGTTAGAATTATAATATACAAATAATTTTGTGTCCAGCTAATTACAAGCATTTCCATATTGCTGCAGGGCCATTGATGATGACATGTTTGTCTGTTGAGTGGAGGTACTGTGATTTATTAACGTCTTCACCTATGATAGGGCATCAAGTTTACTTGCCAATGCAAGTAGGACAGCTCTATGGATGTCACTTTTCTTTTGCAAAGATTCCCAGAAGAGGAAGTAAGAGGTTGGATATTGTGAAACTCTTCCTAGCTCTTGATACATAAGCCAAATTACCTTCTAGAAGTCTTGTGTCAATATGCAAAGCCACTAGCAGTATATGGGCTGGCTGTTTCTTCGTCCTGTCACCAGCATTGGGTATTAGGTTTTTACATCTTCCCCCAATGAAAAACAACCAGACTGAACATCTCTCATTATTGTCTTAATTTCCATCCCTTTGGTTATCTTCAAAAGTGAACATTTTTCCATGTATAGTGAATTATTTTTTCAAAGTGTTTGCCCATGTAGATACAGGGTTCTTGATTTTCAAGTTAGTTTGCCTGTCCTGTTTATGTGATATATATAAGCCTTCTGTCTCCAATGTTGACAAGTAAAGATTTCTTCCTAGTATGTTTTCATTTTGGCTGGTTTTGCCCCCTATTTATTTATTTATATTATTTTGTATTTGTTACATTTGTATTGTTTTTAATACCAAATGTAAACCGTGGGTAGTGACAGTGTCAAAAGACACATTCATAAAAAGTGAAGGCCCTCACTTCTCTCTCCTGTTGTGGTTTTACAAACGGAAGGCCTTTTTCCCCCTCAAATAAATCAAACCTGATAATCTTTTTTTTTATTTCTCATGTTGTATGCTTGGAACATGAATCTCCTTGCTTATAATGTGAAAATAGTTTTCTTCTAATTTTTCCATAGATCAACTTTTGAAAATAAGCTGTTTTGTCCATGGAATCAAATAGGGATCAATGTGTATTTTTTCTCTTCAAAATTACTAACTAGTTATCTCAGCACTTCTTATTGAATACATACCTTTTCTTTGTTTTTTTTTTTTTTTTTTGAGACAGAGTCTCACTTTGTTGCCCGGGCTAGAGTGAGTGCCGTGGCGTCAGCCTAGCTCACAGCAACCTCAAACTCCTGGGCTTAAGCGATCCTCCTGCCTCAGCCTCCCGAGTAGCTGGGACTACAGGCATGAGCCACCATGCCCGGCTAATTTTTTTGTATATATATTTTTAGTTGGCCAGATAATTTCTTTCTATTTTTAGTAGAGACGGGGTCTCACTCTTGCTCAGGCTGGTCTCGAACTCCTGACCTCGAGCGATCCACCCGCCTCGGCCTCCCAGAGCTAGGATTACAGGCGTGAGCCACCGCGCCCGGCCTCATACCTTTTCTTTGTGACACACCTTGTTAAGTACTTAAATGTATTGTGTTCTGCTTCTTAAGGGATTATTCTGTAATAATGAACTATTTCATATGGGGGATCATGCCCTTTCCTGCCCAGCTGAGACTGATGAGTGAGGGGTAGACGGTCCAATAAGACATGGTTCCTATTAGCTGTGTGTCCTGGGGCAAGTTGCTTAAGTTTTCTGATCCTCAGTGTTTCTGTTTGTAAGATGATGACTCTAATACGAATAGCAACCCGTGTACTTCCTAGGTTGATGTGTGGATTAAATGAGATGTCAGGGAATCTTAGGTGTTGTTGCTAGAAGGGACCTTGGCAAACATCGCTTGCCAGATGAAGAGTAGCAGAGAAGGGAAATGACTTGCTCAAGGCCACACAGTGAGTTCCTGACATAGAAGGTCTCACACTTGGGTCTTCAGACCCCCACCCACCTTGGGGATCAGTTTTGGGCTTCAGCATTTCAGGCTTTGGGACTGTAACTGTCCCAAACCCACCCATGTTGTCCAAGAAGCTAGAAAAGCCAAAGCCAGAAGCACTATGTCCCTCCCCACTCCCAGCCCCCAGCACCGACTGCAGCGGGGCAGTTCTGGGAGGGACCTTTCAGCTGATCCGCGTGTTCCTCCCCCAGCAGGGCGCCTCTCCTCTGCACCTTGCTGTGAGGCACAACTTCCCTGCCTTGGTCCAGCTCTTCATCAACGCCCACAGTGACTTGGATGCCACCGACAATGTAAGTGGCTGCAGAAACCATCTGGGCCCCAGGGAACCTCTGGGCACTCTTCCAGGCTGGCGGGGCTTGGCTATGGTCTCCTAGCATGGCCCGGAGTCAAGGAGAAGCTTTTTTAGCTTTAAAAAAATTTGTTCGAAAATTTGTTGAAGGTAACATCACTTTATTAACTTTATTCAAATACATGTTCACTTTATTCTGAACATTTTGGTTGTTCCCAGGGTTTTGCCATGATATATATAATGCTGCAGTGAACATTTTCCTACATTCAACCTTTTTTTTCATTGCTTTTTTCCCTTAGGGAAAATTCCCAGGGCAGGGGTGACTGGGGCAGTGTTGTGTAGTAAGAGTGCTCTGAGTCCTGACACCGTGATCAGTAAGGAGCTCTTTTAAATCCCATTTCCACAATCTACCCCTCACCACGTAATACCCAGTGCCGGCAAGGGCATGGCACGTATAACCACTGGGAGTGGAAGGCAATTTGGCAGAATATATCATATATCTTTAAAATGACTTGCAGTTGCACGTCTGGGAACTGAGGCTCAAGGAATACGTTAGGCCGGCGTGGTGGCTCACACCTGTAATCCCAGCACTTTGAGAGGCTGAGGCAGGAGGATTGCTTGAGGCCAGGAGTTTGAGATCAACCTGGGTAACATAGTGAGATCTACAAAAATAAAAAAATAAATTAGCTGGGCGTGGTGGAACGTGCCTCTCGTCCCAGCTACTTGGGAGGCTGAGGTGGGAGGGTCATTTGAGCCCAGGAGCTCAAGCTGCAGTGAGCTGTCATCAGGCCGCTGCACTCCAGCCTGGGTGACAGAGTGAGACTGTCTTTAAAGAAAAAAAGAAAAAGAAACATGGTATTAATAGAAGCTCATGCACAAAGACACTCATTATAGCATTGTTTATCAGTCCTCAGTTTGATAATGACCCAAATAACTTAATAATGGGGAAGTGGTTCAGTCAATTATGGCCCAGACATAAATAGGCTATTATGGACTTATTAAAAATGGTCTTTATCAGAGTTTATCCTATGTGAAAAGTATTATATTAGGTAGAAAAACAAGATGAAAAATATATATACAGGATGATCTGAAATATGTAAAGCCAACAAACTAATAACATTCTGCATTAGAGAAAAAAACTAGAAGAAATATCCTAGGATCATAATGGGGGTTGATTTAGGGTGGTCTGCTAGGAAAGTTATTTTTTTCCTTCTTTGCACTTTTTGTTTTTATCACGTTTTCTCTGGCGAGTATTGTGTTTACGACTGAACCCTGGCTTTGAGCTGGGAGCCATCCCTACGTGCTTTTCTGCTCATCTGTCCCTTGGCTTCTTCCCCAGAGGCAGCAGACGCCCCTTCACCTGGCCGCTGAGCACGCCTGGCAGGACATAGCAGAGATGCTCCTTGTTGCTGGGGTTGACTTAACCCTGACAGATAAGGTACCTCTGCTCATAACCAATCTCCCTTTCAAGCCATCATGGCTCCCTCGTTGCCAGAGACCCTGCTATGAGTGCCTCCTCCCAGCTCCTTCTCAGGGTGTTCAGGGACTCTCATACTTTATATACCAGCTCAAATGCAGCCTCCTCCAGGAAGCCTTCCTGCCCTTCCACCACCTTCCCCTCTCTCTACTGAGGTCCCCCAGCCGTGGCCCGCCCCTCTCCTCGCCTAGGCCTGTGATTTGGTTGCTTTATGTTTCATGGCCCCCATCTGACTGTGAGCTCCTTGAGTCACCTAGGAGGGTGAGGAGAGTAGAAGAAGAGGACCACACCATCACCCAACAACCTCCTACATGTGGAATAGGGTTTGAGAAGCTTCCCAGCTCATTGTGCCTCTGGGGCAGCTACTTCCTCAGGTGCTAGAGGTCTCAGAGGAGCTGAAGACTTGGTGTGAGGCTGGGGGGCCATAGGCTCACGAGGGGAGAGGCACTTGCACATGGGACTCAGCGAGCCTGGGATGGTGGCGGGTCGAGTTGGGGGCCAGGGTCAGCCCCTGAGGCTGGACCTGGGAGGGGGCCTCCTGATTTGAGCTGGGCCTCAGGGCAGCTGGCCAGCTGTGAAGAGGAGCTTCCCATCGCACTACAGGTCCCTGGATGTGACCCTCTGGGGGGCCTGGAACAAAGGGCCTGGCAGCCTGCAGGGAGGCAGGCAACGGGGACATGGTGAGCCCAGGCCCCCTTCTCTGGGCTCTAGTTTCTTCTGAAAATTGGGGTGGTAACCTTTGTCTCACGGGTGATGTTGAAGAGTTAGTGAGGGCTGACTTTCATAAGCTTTTAAAGCTTTCTGAATTCTCCAGGAACACAGAGGTGGTTGTTAGAATTACGTATTATTTCCTTATTCTACCTGGGACTTTCCACATCCCCGTCATGCCCAGAAAACCAGAAGACCTTTCTGCTCTCCTGTGTAGACTGCCGGAAACCACTTCCTTTGGGCAGGAGGGTTTGTACTCGGTGCTGGGGGCCACCCTGTACCCCTCCTGTAGCAACTCTGGCTTCATTTCTTGCCTCTTAATTGCAGCAAGGAAAAACCGCGCTGGCGGTAGCCGCCCGCAGCAACCACGTCAGCCTGGTGGACATGATCATAAAAGCTGATCGTTTCTACAGATGGGAGAAGGTACGGAGGCCCCGTGCTTGGTCTCTGCATGTTAGAAAGGGAGAAGCCTTGGCTTCAGGTGGAGCTGGCTTTGAACCCCAGCCCTGACCAATTCTGGGGCCCCTCGGTCTCCAGTGGGTGATAATCCCCACCTTGTATACCACCAGGGTTGTTCACGAGGATCTGGAGGTGGGAGGTGTCCAAACACACTGAAACAAGGCAGACTGAGGTCTGTGCCAATGTGGTGATGCTACTGGACACTGCTGTAGTTCTGGCTGCTGAGTGCATGGATGCACAGATGCATGCGTGCACATGTGCGTGAATGCATACACGTGTGTGTGAATGAAGAGACGGCAGTTGGTCCCATCTCACTGCCATCTCCAGGTGATTGGAACTGTTGCTTGGGGTGTAGTGTTCAGACAGCTTTCTGAGCCCAGGGGAAGGTGTGCTAGGATTGATTTGCCATGTCTGCTGTGGGCTTGGGACAGGGGAGTGGCAGGCAGTGGTCAGGCCATGCATCTGCTGCTCTAGTCAGCAAATGATGGGGGGGGAGGAGTTTTTTGATGTCCTGGAGAGGTGTTTTTATACACAGAAAAGAATTTTTACATTTATTTCAGTTTTCAAAATTAATATAGATGGTACCCGACTTAGGATGGTTTGACTTGCAATTTTTCTGCTTTACTGATACTCATTCAGTAGAGGCCATACTTTTGAGCACCCACACAGCCATGCTGTTTCTCACTTCAGTGTAGAATTCGATGAATTACATGAGATATGCAAAATTTTATCATAAAATAGGCTTTGTGTTTGTTGTCCAAAAGACCACCAGGATGGCCAAATAGTAGAAAGGAGATTGGCAATGTTGGTTTACAAACAAGGAAGAGAATCTCCAGCGTGTGCTGAAGGTGCTCCCTCTTCAAGGAGTTTTTGGATTTTTATGCGTCACAGGGCTCATATTGCACAATACAGTCATACATATTCAGCAGGCTTTGGGGAAAAGTTATACATATTTATGAGAGGAGCCAAGCACATGTGTAATGTGTAAACATATATGTAACATACATCCCATGTTCACCTTGGGGCAGGGTTTGAGCGTTAAAATGAGGTGGAATTTGGCTCTTTTCGTCAAAAGGTAAACTATAGGACACAGTTTGTGCACAGCGCCTATAAGCTGGCTGGAACAGGCTTAAGATCTGTAGCTGCTTATCAGAAAAGAATGGTTGTAAGGTGGTTCCCTATGCAGTCTAAGTTGTAGTGGTCTGAGTTGCCCGATAGTTCCTATTACTAAGGAATTTAGCAAGTATGGTTTTTCTTGTAGCTGTAGGAACAGCCCTATGTGACAGCCAGGCCCTAAACCCTAGACTCACAGGTAACTTTATGTCCTTAACCTTAGGGTCTGTCTTAGTTGATATAATGACATCTATTTTGGTCTCTCAGACCACGTATTAGATCTTGCCCAACTGTAGGCTAATGTAAGTGTGTAAGGTAGGCTAGGCTAAGCTATGGTGTTCTGTAGGTTAGACGCATTAAATGCATTTTCAATTTATGATATTTTTAACTTACAATGTGTTTATCAAGACATAATCCCATCATAAGTCAAAGAGCATTTGTGTTAAATTTGTGACAAATTTAAAAACCTAGTTTTTTAAAAACTTTTAAATTCATTTTTAATTATTTTATTTATACAACTAGCAAATTGTAACAATCATTTTCAAGGAGGCCTTCTGATTAATGTTTGGTCCCATGTTTAAACTTAGTTAATTAAATCACCTTATACATTTTAAACTGAATGAATAAATTTAATATAATAGATTTTCTTTTCTTTTTAAGCACTTCAAATACTTCCTAAATTCCTAAATTATCCTAATAAATCCATTAAATTAAACCTATATGTAATCTCTAATATCTTAAACATCCCAGTTTGGTTTACAGACTTAGTAAACTTCTCTTACATTTCTTAAATAAAAATCACTGTTTCAAAATTAATTGATCAATAAATTTCAATAGGACTGGTCCTCTCTAGATCAGTTTGCTTTTCTCTTTTCTGTAAGGGTATACTTTGCTTTCAATAAACCTCTCTGTAAAAAAAAATAAAAAATAAAAAAATTTCAATAGGAATCCTGAAATATTCTCCTTTGCTGATATGCTAGATTCTTAAATGTTACAACCCCTTTACATATGACACATTATTCCTGAATATAATACCAAAATATTAGTACTAGGGGTTTGACTCACTGACTCATCTCTGTGCTTAATACTAAACCCCTTCAGGCTTTATAGGTCGTCACCACTAAGGCGGTGGCTGCACATGTTAGAATCACAAATCCCCGCTCTGTGCCCCAGACCAAGTCAATCAGAATCTCTGAGATAGGGGCCAGGCATTGGGAGTTCCTAAAGCTCCCAGACGATCCCAGTGTTTAAACAGGGCTGAGAACATTGCTCAAAGGGAACATCCCAGATGAGAGCCAAGCTTGACCTTGCAGGTGGAGAGACTGTTGATCAGGAAGTAAGATTTGGAGCTGCAGATGCAAGGGTGATTTTTTTCACCTTGAACTTCTTTTTTTTTTTTTTTTGAAACGGAGTGTCAGTCTGTTGCCCGGGCTAGAGTGCCGTGGCGTCAGCCTAGCTCACAGCAACCTCAAACTCCTGGGCTTAAGCGATCCTCCTGCCTCAGCCTCTCGAGTAGCTGGGACTACAGGCATGTGCCACCATGCGTGGCTGATTTTTTTTATATATTTTTAGTTGTCCAGATAATTTCTTTCTATTTTTTTTTTTTTGGTAGAGATGGGGTCCCGCTCTTGCTCAGGCTGGTCTCGAACTCCTGAGCTCAAATGATCCGCCCGCCTTGGCCTCCCAGAGTGCTAGGATTACAGGCATGAGCCACTGCGCCCGGCCCACCTTGAACTTCTTAACAATCGGAACTCCACATCCATTCCCTTTAGAGGGGCTTAACCTGTTGTGGACTTAATTTACGCTGTTACATAATTCTTTTGTAACCTCTAATTTTAGTACCTGCTTCACATAGAAAGGATTCTGTAATCCCATCCTTTACTACTCATTGGAATTCGGCAAGCTTGATTTTTGTCCTGTCTGGTTTTGGCCAAAGCTTCGGAGTTACTCTGCTGACACCCATGCTATCAGAACACAGAGAAAAGACTGGCAGAAAAGACCACAGGAATTTGGAAAGGCTACCTGGAAGACATGGCACATGTGTGGTCTTTTGATTATGACAGTGGGGTTGAGGGGCTGGGAGGTGAGACAAGGCATTCCAGGTGGAAGAACAGTGGGAGCAACGTGGGTTCCAGAGATCAAGGCAAGGCCTGGAGTCAGAAACCAGAACGGTGGACATTAGGCCCCAGGCCCGTGCCCACTCCAGTTCCCAGGCTCCCCAGGGGTGGGATTGGGGTACTAGGGGCCTCGGCCCTGCATTGCCGATCCAGGATCATGAGGGAGAGCACCTGCACTTCTGGGATCTTCCCCACAGGACCACCTTGCATGCAGGGACTCCAGTGACCCCTCTGGGAAGAGCTTGACCTTTAAGCAGGACCACCGGCAGGAAACACAGCAGCTCCGCTCCGTGCTGTGGCAGCTGGCCTCCAGGCATCTGCGGCCCCACGAGTGGAAGAAGCTCGCATATTCCTGGGGGTTCACTGAGGCCCACGTCTATGCCATCGAGCAACAGTGGACAGGTACCATCTTGCCTCTCCCCACCCCAGGGCAACCAGAGGGCAGAGGGATGGGGGCACTTGGGGTGTGTTCAGCTTTCTATGCTTCTGGGAAAGAGCCCGTGTAACCCACACGCAGCCACACGCACTGTGTGCTCTGTCCCTCCTCCAGGCCTTTGCTCAGGCTGGAGGCATCACCTCGCCCGCCTCCTTGCCCTGTGAATTTTATATTCTTCCGCAAATCCACCTGAACCCATCCGTCATTTACACGCTAAACTAAAGCCATTCCCGGTAAAAAGAGGGCCCACTGTCGTCACTATTATTTAACATCTATTTGGATGTTTTGGGTCTGGCACTAAGGCATGAAAAAAATGGAAATAATGAGTGTAAATATTGGAAGGGAAGAGAGGGAATTATTAATTTCAGATGCTATAATTGTATACATAGGAAGTCCAGAGGAATCAACTGAAAAACTCTTAGAATTAATAAAATAATTCAATGAAATGGCTTCATATATGATAAAATATACAAACCTCTTAGTATTCCTATGTACCATAGAGAAATGGGCAAAAAAAAAATTAGAATTTTAAAACGAGATTCCATTTACATGTGTATGTTTCATCTGGAAAATCTTAAAGAGAAACGTGAATGACACATATGAGTAAAACAATAACAATTAGTTGAACTATAAAAGATGACTTGGGTAAATGGAATGACATTCTCTATTTCTGGCAAGAAAAAGTATCGAATAGATATCATTTTTTCCCCATTTGATTAAAACTCTGATCTAATTTTAATCAAATCAAAATACATTTTTGAAACGTGACTGAAGGATTCTATAGTTTTTCTGATAGAATAAATAGAGGTTATAAATGAATATTCTGGAGGAAAAAAATAAAGAGGCTCTAACCCAGCCAGACTCAACCTTTTATAAAGCTAAAATAATCAGCATAGATATCTGACACCAAAATATGCAAATTGATCAGTGGACTAGAGCAGAGAGTCCAAAAGTAAACTATTACAGACAAGAACTTTCATATAAGATAAAGGAGCACTTGTAAATTTTGGGAGTAGGGGCAAAGACTATTTATTTTTTGTTTTTGTTTTTTTTAATTATTTTTAATTTCAGCATATTACGGGGGCACAAATGTTTAGGTTACGTATATTGCCCTTGCCCCACCCGAGTCAGGACTTCAAGCATGTCCATCCCCCAGACGGTGTGCACAGCACCCCTTAGGCGCATATATACCTATTTCCTCCTCCATCCTCCCATCTGCCTGACACCTGATGAATGTTATTACTATATATGCACTTAAGTGTTTATCAGTTAATACCAATTTGATGGCGAGTACATGTGGTGGTTGTTTTTCCATTCTTGGGATACTTCACTTAGCAGAATGGGTTCCAGCCTATCCAGGCTAAATAAGAGGTGCTATATCACCACTGATTTTTGTGGCTGAGTAGAACTCCATGGTATACATATACCACACTTTATTAATCCCCTCGTGTATTGATGGGCACTTGGGTTGTTTCCACATCTTTGCAATTGTGAATTGTGCTGCTATAAACATTTTAGCGCAGGTGTCTTTTTTATAGAATGTCTTTTGTTCTTTTGGGTAGATGCCCAGTAATGGGATTGCTGGATCAAATGGTAGTTCTACTTGTATCTCTTTGAGGTGTCTCCATATCGCTTTCCACAGAGTTTGTACTAGTTTGCAGTCCCAGGCAAAGACTACTTAATAAACATCCTTAAGACAACTGGGTCAAACGAAATTGCCACCACATGACAGCACCATGAGGAAGTGCCTGCTGAGGGCCCAGAATGACACTGACTCTGTCAGTCAGAGGCAGTGAGCAGACCGACTTGGACCCGGTAGTTGTGGTGGAGCATCTATCTGCGTCCCCAGCAGGGAGAGCCGACTTAATAAGACCTTAACCCCCACCACCGGGCACTGAATAGTGTGGGCAATTATGTTCCAAACATGGTTATATGTTACAATCACCTGGGAAGCTTTAAAACCACCAGATAACTAGGCCACACCCAGACCCAAGTACATCAGAATCTCTGGGGGTGGTTGGGCTCCATGTGTCAGTATTTTCTAACGCTTCCCAGGTATTTCCAGTGAGCAGCCAAGCTGAGAACCACTGGTGCGGGGAAAGAACACGTGCAGCTCTGTCTCTGAGCTGTTTCCTCATCTGCGAAATAGGGCCGCTAGCACATGAGCACAGGTCACTGTGAGCAGCCCAAGGGATGAAGTGCACCGTTATGTGCATCGTGGTACCACAACAAGCGTCAATTCTTTCTCTCTGCAGAGTGACACCAACAGGGTGTATGGTAGATGTGCAGGAGAAAGCCTGGGGCTGGGGAGGTTCCAGGGGCTGAGACACAAACCCCCACCCCATCTGGGAGGCTGCCTCTTTGCTCCCCCTCCCCATCTCTGGGCTGAGCTCTGCTGGAGCACCGAGGGCCTGCCAGGCCCTTGGCCTCTTTCCCACCTGGGCGTGTTCAGGAGGTGGGACAGGGTGGCATAGACATGTGCTCTGGTAAGGTGGCCTGGTTGGCTCCTTCTCCTCTCTCTCCCTTCCTCATCCTCAGGTACCAGGAGCTACCAGGAGCACGGCCACCGGATGCTGCTCATTTGGCTGCATGGTGTGGCCATGGCTGGCGAGAACCCCAGCAAAGCGCTGTTCGAGGGCCTCGTGGCCATTGGCAGAAGGGACCTGGCAGGTAAGAGCGTGTTCTGCAGGGCTCCTGCACGGTTGCTGCGTGGCCCTCACTGGAACGCAGCAGGGCCCTCCAAGGCCTGCTCAGACCAGGCTGCTGGGACGCTGGCCCTGGGCCTTCCAGACTCCTAGTCCTAGCCCTGCCTCCTTCTTCCATGCAGAGACTTGGGCAAACCATAGTGCCTCGGTTTCCCCATCAGTGCAATGAGGATTTGGGCCGAAGTGAACCCTATGGCCTTCACAGCCCCCAAGCCACTGACACTATCTATAATCTCTTCCTCGCCAGCTCTCTATACCTTTATTTTCTTTTTTCCAGTTTGGAATAAGGCTGGAACAGCCTCCAGATTTCTTTTTCACAAGCATTAAGACATACGAGCCCCAGACTGGCTTCATATGAGTTGAACTAGTCAGGTCTGGCCAAATAAGCCATTACAATCTATGCCAGTCCCAACAGCCTGGTTTAGGATTCAGGGCATAATTAGGCAAGTGGGATAAAAGGTTCTAGTACTCATTCCTCATTAAAAACACAACCAACTCCTGACAAAAAAGCCTTAAACACCGTAATGTCCAATGACACAGCACATTATGGAGCAACAGCAGGATGGGGTATGAGGCAGTCACTAATAGTTGTGAAGGCTTCGTTAGTGATGAGGCAACAAGAAAAACATCTATAGTGGATTATGGAGGGAAAGGAAAGCCCCAGCGTGGTGGCCAACCCACGGCAGCTACAGGCAAGGTGGGAAAGCCGAGAGTCATTTCAGGGTGGAGGAATTAGGGATGCCTTTTTCCTTTTTCCAAACTCTTCTTAAATATAGTTGTTACATCTTCTTTTAACACAAACTCTGGCAGGCAATTAAAACATATAACCAGCCCTCTGCCGGACCGGTGGCACAGGCCTGTAGTCCCAGCCACTCAGGATGCTGAAGCAGGAGGATCGTTTGAGCTCAGGAGTTCAAGTCCAGCCTGGGCAACATAACAAGACCCATCTCTTAAAAAAAAAACAAAAAAACCCCCAAAACCCCAAAACCCTAGCCCTGAGAGGCAGAGGTTACACAACATGAAGCAATATTGTTCTTGTCTTTTGCAGAAAGCATCAGGAAGAAAGCAAATGCAGACCCACCTGCCCCCAGGAGGTGCACGGCCATGTAACTGGAGAGGCCGGACCTTCCGGCACGTGGGACGTGGGAGTGTGGGGCCACCCGAACAGAAGATGACCACCATTTAAGAGCTTTAAAAACAATCACTGTTAACAGACCTCCAGCTGCTTCTACTGAAACGCACAGTCATTCAGAGCCCAGCAGGCCCCGTGTGTGCAGTAATCGTCTCCACGTGGGGCCTGTTTCAGGGTTTGTATTAGGTAATCCCGTCCCACGGGGATGGTCTTTCACTGCTCTCGGCTCACTTTCACCTCCATCCTCTTGAGCCTCATAGCGGTCCCTGGAGGTGCAAGGGGGCATATTTACAGATAGGGCACTGAGGCCCAGGGAGGAGAAGCAGCTTGCCCAGGCCACACTGCTAATCAGGTGGTGCGGTCAGGCGCCAAACCCGGCATTCCTCCCACCCTGACCGAGGAACCGGCTTGTGCGTCTCTAACTAATGGACTGCTCGTAACCCGCCCAGTGGTTTGTAAGACTGCCGTGCTTACTCCACGGCCTTTTATTTACAAGCTAATTTGTACACTTTGACAGTTCCAGGAGGCATGCACTCTCATTTTTTCCTCTCTTGTTTTATCATTTTTAAAAGTTAAAAAACTTTTTGTTTTGAAATCATTTCAGACCTACAAAAAAGTTGCAGAAACGGTACAAAGAGTTTCCGAATGCTCTTCACACAGCTTCCCCAAATATTAACATCTTATGTAACTACGGTATAATTTTCAAAACCATGAAATTCACACTGATACTATTAACTAATCTTCCGACCTCAGGCAAATTTTGCCAGTTGAGCTATTCGTGTCCTTTTTCTGGACCAGGATCCAGTCCAAGACCACAGATTGCATTTAGTTGCCATTTTTCTCGTTTTTAATAGCCCCACATGAAGGGTTGCCTGTCTGCAGCAGCCCTACACGATGGAACTTTCTGCAACAGTGGGAACTTTCCGTTTTCTGCACTGTCTGGTAGAGTAGCCACGAGCCACCTGCAGCTATTGAGCACTTGAAATGTGGCTAGAGGGAATGAGAAATTCAACTTTTAATTTTATTTAGTCTTAATTATTTGAAATTTCATTTGGCACCTTTGGCAAGTGACAACTGCGTTGGATGGCACAGCCAGCCTGACCCTTGGCTTTTAGGTGCCAGGCAAGCATGGCCGATCAGCAGGAGAGTGTGTTTCCTGGGAAGTGTGGCTCTGGAAGCTCCGTGGTTTCCCAGAATGTGGGGAATGTATCTGTGCAGGAAAACCTAGAAGTTCGGCCTGGGCACTGTTTCTGTCTAATTTGAGCTCTCGTGCATGTGGCACAGCTGGCTGTGGCCAGCTGAGGAGCCCACATCTTAGAGAAATTCCCCTCAAAGTTCTCCACTGGGCCTGAGACTGGAAAGCGGGTAGCCTCGAAACTGAGCTGAAAGGGGCTTCCACTGCCCCATGTGGCTGGTGGGGTCCACAGTGGTACAAGCTCTGATGAGCGATCTGGCGTTATCTACCCAAATGACGAATACCTTTACCCCCTGGTCCAGCAATCCCACTTCTAGAAATTTATTCTACAGATAAACCTGTACGTGTAGAAAATGACAGATATATGAGGTTATTTATTATTGCATTATTTGAAAAAAACAAAAGCTAGGAAAAGATTGGACAAACCAAGTGACCATCTACAGGGGACTGGTGAGATAGGGTGTAGTTCACCCGCACAATGGAATGCTATTCAGCAGTGAAAAAAGAATGAGGGGGCTTTCCATGTATCATTCTGGAAAGAACTCCAGGATAAATTAAGTAAAAAAAAAAAAATCAAGATATAGATCTGTGTATATAGTATGATACTAATTACATAAGGAAAAAAAAGGAAGTAAGACAATATATTTGCTTATAGTTGTGTAAGTAAAGCTAGACAAAGGCTAAGAAAACAAGTGGTTTCCCTGGGGAAGGAGGATAGTGGGGAGCAGTTGGACTGGGACGGGGCAGGAGAGAGAGTTCGCAGTGGTACTTTTTTATACTGTTTTCACTTTTGAAATGTGTAAGTGTATTACTGATTCAAAACTAAAAGGATATGACATTCTGGAACAGGCAAAACTGTAGAGACAGTAACAAAAGATCAGTGGTAGCCAGGGGCTGTGGGCGGTGAGAGGGAGGGAGGGATGAAGAGGTGTGCGGGGTGGGAGGGGGTGGATTTTTAGGGCAGTGGACTGTTCTGAACGATACTGTAGCAGGGGATCCGTGACAGTGCCTTGGTCAAAACCCACAAAATGTACAACACAAAGTGTGACCTAATGTAAACTCTGGGCTTTAGTTAATAAGTGTCAATATTGTTCATCAGTCGTATGAGGTGTACCACCCTGATGCAAGATGTTAATAATCATGGAAAAGGGTATATAGGAACTCTCTGTACTGTCTGCTCGCATTTTCTCTACAGCCAAAACTGTTCTAAAAAACAAAGTATTGAAAAACTAAAGGTACAGCTATAAGAAGGAAAAAGAAGCTTTTAAATAATCCCATCCATTCCATTTGGGAGAGGATTTTGTACCATGTGAAACTTAAATCACATATTTGAATGAATTTAACAAAATGAATTTTGCATTATTTTTTCTGAGACAGAAAAGCAAGTTCTTAAATACAATAAAATTGAAATGTTGAAATATATGTGTCAAATTCAATACCATTTGTTTTCTTTGGGAAATCTAGGGCAAAAACATTCAAGTTAGATAAGCTGTCACGGATTGGTTCTGTGAAGCACAACCACTCTACTCACCAGTGAGTATTTTTTGAGTGTGTCCTCTGCCAGGTGGTCTGCCAGGACACAGAGATGAGAGCCCGCAGTTCCTGCCCCCGGAAGCTGAGGGTCTAGTGGGGGACAGGGGCTCGGACACCGAGGGCTGGAACAGAGTGCGGTCAGGGCAAAGAACTATGGGATTCGTTCTTCCTCGGGGAAGGCCGGGGGGAAGAAGGGTCTGAGAGGCTCAGAGAGAGCCATGGGCGGGAACACAGGAAGTGTGAAAGGAGGGGAAGAGATGTGCTGTGGGGCAGGAAGGGGGTTGAAGGGTGCAGAGGGGACATTGGAAATTGTTAAATTTTTTTTTGTGATGCGGTCTTGCTATGTCACCCAGGCTGGAGTGCAGTGGCGTCATCATAGCTCACTATAGCCTCCAACTCCCAGGCTTAAGCGATCCTCCTGCCTCAGCCTCTGGAATAGTTGGGACTACAGGCACTCACTACCATGCCCGGCTAATTTTTCTTATTTTTTGTAGCAACAGGGTCTCACCATGTAGCCCAGGCTGGTCTTGAACTCCTGGCATCAAGGGATCCTCCTGCCTTGGCCTCCCAAAGTGCTGGGATTACAGGTGTGAGCCACCATGCCTGGCCAAAAACTGAATGTCTCATAAGGTAAAAACTGAACGGAATAGACTCCCTCTTTGGAAATGCACATCTGCCACTCCTTTCAAAGAGTGCTTTACCTTGCTAATTGTGATTTTTTTTTTTTCCATTTTCTTGTTTTCCCTCCAAAAAGGTTGAAAATCCTTAATCTTGTTTTTAAAATGTATACTTAAATGACTTTTCCAATGTATATTTATTTACTGTTGCTCCCTCCCAAGATATATACTACACTTAAAACCTAGTCAAACATACACAATAGTTCATACACTTGTAGTACAAGGTGTTTTCCTGTGGATGCCCGGATGATTTGTGGAAGAGGGCAGACCCTGCCTAAGGCCACATTACATGTCAAAATGAACTCACAAAACTCACGTGTTGAGAACTGCGGTGAAGGCCTTGCTAGTTATTTCTGGAGGTTGCTCTCCTCATTTTTTCCTGTGTGTAGATCTTCAGTAAGTGGTAAAAGCCTTATTTCAGAGTTTCTGAAACTGTGTTCTCATTTCCACAATGGAGGTCCCTCAAATGTTCATACACCAGTAAGTGACAAGATCAGACCTGTCTGTGGACAACACGGAGGCTGGATGGCATGGGGTGGAGGTGGCCGGTGGAGCCACTGCTGTAGAATGAGCAGGAGATGCCAAGGCCTGTGGCGAGGAAGGGTCAAATTGGGAGGAAAGTTGCTAGATCTCTGAGATCAGGGGACATGGGGTCTGGCAGATGTGGACAGGTGCTGCTCAGACCCTCTTCTTCCAGAAGGGCCTTGCTACCCAGCTGCAGGAGTGCAGGGAGTGGACGGCCTCCAGCTGGCAGCCCTTCAGGGTCTGCCTCCCTGCAGAGAGCTGCCTCACCCAAGGGCCCGCCCTCCCCAGGGCAGCCTGCATCTGGGAAGTGAGCAAGGTGGGGGTGCCACAAAGGCCCAGCCATTTCAGCCCTTTGTGAGAATGTTCCAGGGGGCACCACTAGTCTCAGAGCTCCCTGCCCGGGTGGCGGGTGCTTGGTAAGACCTTCATCACAGTCCAGTTTCTCCCTCTGCCCAGTCCCTCTTCCCCTCACAGAAGTTGATCCTTAATAACCACCCTGCATCCAAAGTTTCATCTCAGTGTCTGCTTTGGCCTGAGATGTGGGGGTGGCAGGGCATGCGTGGGAGTCCAAGATGGCTGAGTTTCTAGCCGGGGAATGTGAGGCACAGTGATGCCAGAACTGAGATGGTGTGCCCAGGAGAGGAAAGGCGGGTTTGGGCAGTGGGGACACGGTGTGGCTTTTGCCAGGTAGTCTGGGGAGCCTGTAGAAGGCTGGCCTGACAGATAGGCCGGAGCAGGCATTCACGGCCAGTGCTCAAAACTGGTCAGGGCTGAAAATGGCAACTTGCAATCATCAGGCGTAGAGCCAGGGAGTAGTTAAAGCTGTAAGCGGGCGGAGGCTCCCGCGGGGAGAATTTGACAAGAAAGTGGAGGGCAGTCCCACAGTTCATTCCTGCATTGGGACGCAGGGGCTACTGACGATGTCTAGCGTGGCCCTGCCCACAGGAGCTCCCTGTTTGGTTGGGAAGTCAAGACACACACAGCAAAACTATGGCAGCATCGAGAAAGCCTCAGATGGTACCAGTTAGAATGTCAAGCCCTGCCTTTGTAGCTTAACCGAGTGCTTCCATAACTCATAGCAGTTGTCAAGGCACAGGCAGTGAGAGAAGACACTGTGGCCTTTGTGGAAAGATCACTGGCTTTGGGGGCTCACGCTGGCACCCCAGCTCCACCCCTTACTGTATGACCCTGAGCAAGTGTCCCAGTCTCCAAGGCCTCACCTGTAAAGTCAGTCTTTCCGGGGCTGTGGTGGGGATGACATGTGAGATGGCACAGCCAACTCAGTATTTTGAAACCTGGCAAATAAAGGGAAAGAAACACCCACGCTTATTTTCCTGTCTACACTGTACCTCAGAGAAACCAAGTAGTTGATGAGGGAAAGGCTTTTTTTTAATTGGTAAAATCCAGCTAAAAAATGCAGAAGGAATGATAAAAATTAGAGTGTCATTATGGTCTTGCAACTCCCAATGAAAGGATGTGTCTGTGCAATGACCAGAAGTGGCAGCTAAACCAGCTGGGGAGCCTTCTCATGACTGGATCAGGATGACAACGCCTGAATCCACCCGGCAGTCACAACATCTCAGACACAACCAGATGTTATGGGTGACACCATGGGAAGCAAACAGCCCCGCCTATGAAGTGTTCCTGCCGGAAAGATTGAGCTTGATCAAGCCTAAAGACGTAACCACCAGTTTACAGGAGATACCAGGGACAGAGAAACAAGCTGATGGACACCAGGAGGCTGCAGTCAGCCAAATCCAGGCTGTGGGGCAACTACAGGGCAAATGAGCCTGTTTCTTCACTGAGTACACAGGAAGAAAAAATGGAGGAGGAACCTGTAGTTTAAAAGAGACTTAAGAAACATTCCAATCAAATGCAGACTTCATATGGAATCTAACTGGAATAAGTCAACTATAAAAAACATTTATGGGATAATTGTGAATGGGACCATTGATTGGATATTAGATGATATGAAAGAATTAGTGGTAAATTTTTAAGTGTGATAATGATATTAAGGCTATTTTATGTCTTGAAGGTACATAGAGAAATATTTACAGATGAAATGATATGATATCAGAAATCACTTTAAAAGAATCCAGCAATACGTGTGTATGTGGAAGAAGTGAGGGTGGGTTAAAAGATGAAACCAGACAGCTCGTGAGTTAAGTTTTGAAGCTGGGTGATAGGGACATATTGTTCATTATATTATTTTCTCTACTTTTTGTGTGTTTAAAAATTTCCACTCATGAGCAAAGAAGATAATGAAAAGTACCTGGCCCATCGTAGCAGCTCAATAAATGATACTGTTATTTTATGATGAACAAACTGTACTTTAGGGAGATTAAGTAACTTACCCCAAAACCATATCAAATTGGCAAAAACCATGACCTGCTTCTCAGGAAGTCTTTTGGGCCAGCTGGGCAGCATAATCACAAAATAATCACAAAAGCAACTTTCTGAAATTGAATTTTTATTCCAAATTACTGTAATATCTAGAAACTAGACAACTACTAACACTCAAAACAATTTGCTTAATTGGAAATTAAAAGTAGCTGATTTGGGGGAGAGCGAATGGTGGGGTGCTAGCCATGGCACTCTGATAATGGTTATACCCAAGAAAGCATAAAAAATAACCAATGTCCTTCTGATACACAATCTGGATATGCAGCATTTACAGCAAATAACATAAAAAGAAAGAAGGAAGAAAGGAAAAGGAAAGAAAAAAGAAAAAAACACCACAAAATCCCAAACCTCAGAAATTAATGTTCACTTAAGAACACAGTGGTGAAGACTTTTGGTAGCAAAATTTGCACAGTTCTTAAAATGGGAGTCTTCAAAAGTACTTCTTCAAATCCAAAAGCTAATAAAAACAGAAGAGAGAAAAGTTATGCTGGCTTACAGGGGCTGTCGCCTGTCACGAAGATGACCATCAGTCCTGCTTCCAAAACACAGTGAGAACCGGTGAGCCTGACAAAGCTGAAGGCAGAGGCCGCTGGCAGGCACTGACATTGCCGATTGTACGAGAACGCGCTGGGATCAACTCATCATGGACAGCGAAAGCCACTACTGCTCCTCCTGGCTGACACTGAGGTTACTTGTCTGCACCTCAAGCTCCTCAGCACTGACCATTGATGGGTCAATAGCCGCGTATTTGGTTCCATGGAATTGCAGCAAATGTATCTGTCAAAATGCAGAATGGCATTCTTTAAATGGCTGTATTACAAAGTAAAATGGGTATTGCCTTATATAAAAAGCTTGGTAGAAAAACATCACCATAGGTAGATAAATGTTTTATACTTCTCCAAGTTCCTACAAAGTCTCCCCATAGACATATTTCTTTTTTAATTTCAGCATATTATGGGGGTACAAATGTTTAGGTTACGTACATTGCCTTTGCCCCACCCGAGTCAGAGCTTCAAGCGTGTCCATCCCCCAGATGGTGCCCACCGCAGCACCCATGAGGTGGTGTGAATGTACCCACCCTCCCTGCCCCCCGTCCTTATAGACATCTTTGGCGGCATGCTGCTTCCCTTCTGTTGCTGT
Organism: Lemur catta; assembly: GCF_020740605.2. NCBI lineage: Eukaryota > Metazoa > Chordata > Mammalia > Primates > Lemuridae > Lemur > Lemur catta. The sequence continues at coordinate 95,214,407 of NC_059128.1, forward strand.
GAGTTGGGGCCTTCCAGTCTTCTGCTACTATGACTAATCCTGCGATGAATATCTCTGGGCATCAATTTTTTCTATGTTTAGGATCCTGTCTTTAGGATCTATTTCTACAAGTGGATGACAGGATCAAAGGATATGACTGGTTTTTTAAGGCTCTTGATACTTCCTGCCAAACTGTCACAGCAATCAGTTGTCTCAACTGTGCTGTCTAACCCATTTAGGTAAAGTACAAAGAGGTGGTGTTTGTTAGTTTTTTTTTTTTTAAAGGCATTAAAATTAGATTAAGAAGTCACTTCACAGGACTCAGACTGAGCCCATTTAGGTCTGGTGTCTTGCTTTGGCTAAATTCACTGTGTCTAGGAGGCAGGTCACATGGCATCAGCAGCTACCTCAGTGTGTGGGTACAGGCCTGCTCGTCTTGAAAAAGGGATGGTGGACAGAGGGTCACCCAGGAATCTCCAACACTCCGGTTTGAATTCTCCTACAAATTGTTATGTAAAAAATTATATATGTAGCCCAGGTGGGCACTTTTATCAAGTCAATGACTCATTTCTATAATGAATTCTGTAGTTCCCTTATTCCCTTACCCTACTATAAAAAAAGTTTAAAAAGCTTTATATTGTAAACCATACATTTCGGGTTCAGAGTGCTCTGAGCTCCAAGTTGGGACTTACCTGGACATAAAGATTCACTTCTGCGCTTCTGCACAGGTATGGGAAATTGCCTCCAGTTTTAAGGTGAGCTCTTCGGGCATTGGGATACAGCTTGTACATTTCTTCTTTAGCTTCAGTTGAAAGTGCACTCTGGTCAAACACCTTTTACAAAAACCACAAAGCTGAAATCTCCTGGTATGTTAATATGTTCTTTTCACATTGTTAGCCCACGCGTTCCTGCCTCATGAAAACAAGGCTGAGCCCTGAGCCTGACCCACCTCCTCATGCTGATCCCTGGCGACTTCCAACTCCAACCTAGGACATTAGCTACAGATTTTGCTGCCAAGTGTCTCTTGCATTTTGGGGGGTGGGGGGTGGGGAGGTGGAGTTAACCTTTTTCTTCAAATACAGCTAACTAAATTAGCAGCAGAGTATTAACAATAATCATGGAAAATGCCAATTAATTTCAAAAAGATCATGAAACCCGAAAAGAACTTTCTCTTTTACTATCAGTTAAAAACAACTGTATGTCATATATGCTCAGTGAAAAAATTCCAAAAACATTTAAAGAGTATAAACTAAAAAGTCCAAATCCTTTCTTGGAGAAGCCACTGTTGGCAGTTTAGAGTGTATGATTCTAGACATCTTTCAAGACTCATACAAATTCATGTTTTTATAACACATGCAAAAAAGTTTTTCAAAAAGTAATTTAAAAGAAGCAAATATATATTTGTATATAATTTATATTATGTATAAATGTGTGTATGCATGTTTAAATGCATCTCCAACTGAAACCTGCAGGCAGTTTTCAGTGACTGTGAACCCAGGGGGTGCGCACAGCCTTGAAAGGGCAGGAAGAGCAAAGACACTGTGAGGACCACTGACAAGCTTGCTCTATGTCATGGCAAATGTCAGAATGCAGAGAATAATGATAAGTCATTGTTTATATGATTGTAATGGATAATTACCTGAAAAAATCAATTCATAAGAATATCATATTATTTGAATTTAAGAACAAATCAATTTATGAGGCCAAATAAATAGTTACATGATTTTTAAAAAAGTCAAAACGGCAGCGAAATACCACTTTACATCCATTAGGATATTAACAAAAAACCCCAGAAAATAACAAGTTTTCTCCAGGATGTGCAGAAATTGGAACCCTTGTGCATTACTGGTGGGAATGTAAAATGGTGCAGTCACTGTGGAAGACAGTATGGCATTTATTCAAAAAGTTAAACATAGAATTACCGTAAGTTCCAGCAATTCTACTTATAGGTATATACCAAAAGCATTAAAAGCAGAGACTCAAACAGATATTTTTAGTTGTTCACAGAAGCATTATTAACAATAGCCAAAAGCTGGAAACAACCCAAATGTCTATTGACAAATGAATGGATAAACAAAATATCGTATATACAAACAATGGATTCTTATTCAGCCTTAAAAAGGAATGACATTCCGACACATGTGTAACACACATTTCAAGATAAATCTTGAAAATATTATGCTAAGTAAAACAACCCACAGAAAAGGGTAAATATTGTATGATTCTACTTATATGAGGTTCCTAGAATAGGCAAACTCACAGAAACAGAAAATAGATCGTTGGAGGAGAAAAAAGGGAACGGAGAGTTATTGTTTAATGGGTATAGAGTTTCTTTTTAGAATGATGAAAAAGTTATGGAAATGGATGGCAGTGATGGTTTGTACAATGTGAATATATTTAATGCCACTGAACTGTATACTTAGAAATGGTTAAAATGGTAGATTTTTTAAATGTATATTTTACCGCAATTTAAAACAATAAGACACTTTTGTGCTAATTAGACCTTGTGGAATTCTTGATTCTCTGCTCTCATGAGGCAGCTTCTTTTTGCTGCCCAGATGAGTAATAGCTAAGATGCAATATCTGTTGATGAGAACAGCAAAAATATACCAAAATTGGTGAAAATTCCCATGTTTGTTTAAATTTACTTTGATTTCAATGGTGTTATTCTAAACAGGAAAAAAATCCAAGATAAGCAATAAACAGATTATTTTGGAATTGAGAAAGCTGGAAGATGAGAACAAAAGCCAAGGCAGCATTTGAAGAGGTACATTGAAAACTGTAAAATAATTATACGGAGGATCCTGACATACATATTTTACTAAAAAGGAAGCTTACATCCATAATGGTTACAGGGATGTCCCGAATTTTATGAGGTTCCACGTAAGAATTTTGACAATTCAGGGTAAGTCTGGAAGCAAGTTCACTCTGACCCAAACTTTCCAACTGCAGGAAGAAACACAAGTACAGTTTTGGAAATAAATTTTTTTTTACATTTACATTAAATCCAGATAACATTTATGCCTTTTAAGCAGGTATCATGTGCAGCGTAGCCAGAAAAGTCACCAGTGAGGAAACACAATTTATTTGAGAGACCCTGAACTGGGCCTCTCAGGAAGTGGTGGCATTTTCTATTCTGGGAACCTGGGTAAGATTCCACAAATTAAACCTGACCACCTACAGCCCTCATCCTAAACTGCCTATTTCAACCAGGTACCTGTGGGCAACAAGCCAGTTCCTACAGCTCAAAGGTGACAGATAAACGTTTAGGGATCTTAGAGCTAGAAGAGAGTTTGGAAATCATCTAGCCCAGTAGTTCCTAATACAAGCCTATAGACCTGGTCATCAGGTTTACCCAGGGGCTGGGGGAGTGGTATAAATTAAAAATAAAGATTCCCAGATCCCACACCTGGGGAGGGATTCCAGCTGGATGGTCTGGTGTGAGACCTTGGAGTCTGTATTTTTGAAAGCTCCCCCAAGTGATTTTGATGAACAGCTGGTGGGAAGCACTAATATATTAATAGTCAAGCCCTTACCAGCAATAATATGTGTTTAGATGTATTAAAGTTAGTATGGAAGATTGCCTAACAGATACCTCTAATACATACTCAATGAGACAGATGTATCTTCTGGAACCAAGTAGATGTGAAAATTCCCAGTACAATGTGTCCCCACCCTAGTGCCATGATCCTTACCCTGTCCACCATGAAATCAATGGCGTCAGCCATCACAGGGTCCACTGGGCCAGAAGAAAAGTTTCCGAGAACTATTTTTTTGAGCATAAATGCTGGCATCAGCCAAAAGCTGTAAAACAAAGACAAAGATCTGATAATTTAAACTTCTAAGACTATACATGAATGGCAAACGTTCATTCAACATTGAAGCTTTGTATTAGCTAGGTACTTGGGATCTAGAGATAAAAAGACCTAGTCTCTTCCTTCAAAGAGCTCAGCATCTAGTTTTTATACACACTTTTCCAAGATTCCAAAGAGTTATGGCTTAATATAATTAAACCCTTATTGGAGGATTTAGAATAATTATTAAATATAAGCAATATTGCAAAATACCTTTACTGAAATAGACAGTCTCATGATTCTAAGATTTTTTTTCCTAATAGGCCTTATTTCCAATGATTAAACTAATTCCTTTGGAAAACTGAGCATTAAGAGAAATATTCCTTCCTTCCAGTTGATACCACTTTTTAACTGACTGATTCTTCAAAAGATTTTAAAATGCCAATATGAAAGTTACTGCATCTCCCCAAATTTGCTACTATTAGATTCAACTGGGCTAATTCAAGGCAATTTAATTGTTACAGATTTCTATATGTGATTTTTAGCTGATATTTATTCCACTACTTTCCACTGTTGCAAGTTCTCATGGAAGGTAAACACTAATGTCCCTAAACCTATGCTGAAAATTTCTCACAAAAGGTGCAGACCACCTTCAGATGCTTATTCTCATTGGAACATCCTTGCTGGAAGTTGAGCTTCCTTCAAACGGACCACTCGGCCATTTTCCAGTTAACTTTCTAAGTTCTCTCCTACCCCCACCTCTTCCTTATCTTTTAAAGGTATGATGTCTAAGTATGCTCTGCAAGGGGTGGACCCTGTTGGCTTTGCTTATTCCTGTATCCTCAGTGTGTGGCACATAGTAAGCACTCAGATATCTGACAAAGAAATAGCTGATGTGCAAAAGCATAAACTAAAGGGGGGAAGTCTTGGCATTCTGGCAATTAGAACAATAATAAAAAAATCACTGAAAATAACCAATGAGCTTTAGTGTGTCATCTGGACGGGAAGTATTTGTATGTAGCTAATGTATACAAGAAATTGGTGCATGAGTGCTGAGTAAACTACAGAGATAACATCAGGAAAAGTTCTAAAAAATATCACAGTATAATTTTAAGAAGAAGTAAGAAGTAAAAACCATGAAAACAATGTTCATCTATTAAATATAACATTTGAAAACTAACCTGATCACACATACATGTTTAGTCACTGGGCTTTTTTTTTAGACTTCAGCCCAGCCTTGCTAGCAACGAAAGAGTGTATAGTAAGCCAGATTTAAGGTATCATTAGATACCTATCAAACTAATTAAAATCATAAAATCAATAAAGGGATGTTGCTGAGGAAACAGGTATCCCACTGGTTGCCCCCAAAGCACTTCCACCATTTCCATCTTTCTGAAGAACAGAGTAACAGCAAGTGTCATGATGTGCACAACATCTGTTGATGGAATAAGTGTTCTATTTCTTTTTTTATTTGAGACAGAGTCTCACTCTGTTGCCTGGGCTAGAGTGCCATGGCATCAACCTAGCTCACAGCAACCTCAAACTCCTGGGCTCAAGCGATCCTCCTGCCTTAGCCTCCCAAGTAGCTGTAACTATAGGCATGCGCCACCATGCCCGGCTAATTTTTTCTATATGTTTTTAGTTGTCCAGCTAATTTCTTTCTATTGTTTTGGTAGAGACGGGCTCTTGCTCTTGCTCAGGCTGGTCTCGAACTCCTAAGCTCAAATGATCCGCCTGCCTCGGCCTCCCAGAGTGCTACGATTACAGGTGTGAGCCACCGCACCCGGCTGGAATAAATGTTTTAGTCCTTCCATTTGGGGAACATATCTCAAGGAATTAACCCAGAGAGGGAAGGAAAATAGTAATTATACAAAGATATACTGTAGAACATAATGAAGAATAGGAAAAGGCAAATGCCTAATGAAACTGTGTTAGTCAATACACAGAACCATTCGCACAAAATAAGTGGGACAAGCAGAACACATATTAGCTATACAGACATACTGAAAAGAAAGTGAAAGTGTATGAATGTACATTAAACAAAATTAAACAGTAATTTACAGTAATGGGAAGAATCAAACTTAGAGTTCATTCGATCCTTCTCTTTTGCAAAGATAATTGTTTATAATTTCAAAAGCCAACGAAGCTACAGAAGATAGAAGTAGATACAAGCCTTCCCTCCCTACTGCACCGAAAAACCCCAAAGCCAACATTTTCAAAACTTTGCCAAACAAAAATAAGAATAATTTTGGTCTAATGTTTATGTTCTTACCTGTTTGCAGTCCAAGTTTGGTTGAAGATAGAGGTGTCACTGAAGGAATTGCAGAGGATGAGGGAATGAACTCTGGGAGATTTGTGAGTGTATTCAGCAAATTTCTGGGCCAAAAAGCCTCCCAAAGAAGCCCCAAAAAGATGAACCTAATTATAAACAAACATAAGGCAGATTCCAAAACACTGATCAATCCTGAACATGAGTATCAAAAATGTTGCTTCAATTATCATTAACCACAGAATATAGTGTCATCACTAGCCAAGAGACTGAAATATCTACAGCAATTAGAAATTTAGGAAATTATGTATGTATGTACATATGTATGTAAGTGTGTATTGATTGAGACAGAGTTTCACTCTGTTGCCTGGGCTAGAGTGCTGTGGCATCAGCCTAACTCACAGCAACCTCAAACTCCTGGGCTCAAGCGATCCTCCTGCCTCAGCCTCCCGGGTAGCTGGGACTACAGGCATGCGCCACCATGCCCAGCTAATTTTTCTATATATTTTCAGTTGTCCAACTAATTTCTTTCTATTTTTAGTAGAGACGGGGTCTCACTCTTGCTCAGGCTGGTCTTAAACTCCTGAGCTCAAGTGATCCTCCTGCTTTGGCCTCCCAGAGTGCTAGGATCATAGGCATGAGCCACCAGACCCTGCCAGAAATACTGTATTTAAATGTAATTTATACACCCCATCAAGAAAACAATACAACTGTAATCCAAATCATACAAGTTAAAAAAAAAATTCACATTGCATTATAAAATGAAACCACTTTATGTTTAAGAAAACAATGATTCAATAATTCCACTCTTAGGTATATATCTAAGAGAACTGAAAATATATGTCAATGCAAAAACTTGTATACAAACGTTCATAGCAGTGTTATTCATGATAGCCAAAAAGTGGAAACAACTCAAATGTGCATCAGCTGATGAACTGATAAACAAAATATGGTGTATTCATTCAAATATTATTTAGCCATAAAGAGAAATGAAGTACCGATTCATGCCTCAACATCAATGAACCTCAACAACATAATGCTAAATGAAAAAAGCCAGTCACAAAAGACCACATATCATATGATTCCATTTATGTAAAATATTCAGAGTAGGCAAATCTACAGAGACGGAAAGTAGATTAGGTTGCAGGGTGAGGAGGAGAGAAGATGGGGAATGACTGCTAATGAAAATGGGATTTCTTTTTGGGGTAAAAAAAAAAAATGTCCTAAAATTGACAGTGGTGATGGTTGCACATATCTGTGAATATACTAAAAAAACACCGAATTATATACTGTAAAAGGGTAAATTGTATGGTATGTGATTATATCACAATAAAGCTGTTATTAAAAAGTAAAATAAGTCTGGGTATGGTGGCTCACGCCTGTAATCTCAGCACTTTGGGAGGCCAAGGCAGGAGGATCACTTGAGGCCAGGAGCTCAAGACCAGCCTGAGCAATATAGTGAGAACTTGTTTCTACAAAAACCAGAGAAATTAGCTTGGTGTGGTGGTGAGCACCTATAGTCCCCGCTACTCGGGAGGCTGAGGCAGGAGGATCACTTGAGCCCAGGAGTTTGAGATTGCAGTGAGCTATGATTGGGCCACTATACACCAGCCTAGGCCACAGAGGGAGACTCTGTCTCTATTAAAAAAGATAAAAAAAACAAAAATAAAAGACAACATCAGGCTTTATAATATAAATGTTGTATTAAAATCACATGTCTGTAATTAGTTCCAAGGTACTCACTTTATCCAACTGTAAATGATCTAAAAGTTTTCTGAATCCATCACAGAATTCAAGATGGTCCCAGTAAACTGGATACTGCAACTGAAATAATAACAATAATTTTAAATTTATTTTAAAAATCGTAAAGGTAAAACTGCAACTCATATATTTGAAAAATTTAGGATTGACATAATAGCATTTCTCATTTGCTCAAGCTCTGTTCCTTATTCAAAGTATGTAGAAATAAGCTCTTACTTTCTGTTAAACGTCATAATTCACACTTTACCTAACAGACCAAAATTAAGAGAATAAAAAGCCACACTGTAGTGATATTATGTGAATAAAAATTTCAATTCACATCAATTTCCTTTCTAAATAGCTGAGAACGTCTGATGTTCAAGGATGAGTAGAGCAGAACCCCCCAAGTAAAGAAACGTTTTCCTTTAAATCCAATTTCATTCTGAATAATGGCTCAGGAGAACTAGAAATAAAATCTGTTCTAAGGAGAGTTCTCTCTCCTTTTGGTAGCATTTTTTAATGGGGTGTTCAATAAAATTGTTCCTCTTCTTTTAATTGACTTAGTCATTCTGATTTCTTATACTTTTATTTGTGACCAAAAAAAAGTACGGTACTTGACCTAGGTAGGCTATTAATGCTGGAATGAAGAGGAAAAGGAAGTACAAGTCACAAACTCATTTTTAGGGGACTCAGGCTTTCCTTTTACTTTTTCTTTCTTTCCTTTTTTTCTTTTTTTTTGAAACAGTGTCTCGCTCTGTCATCCAGGCTGGAGTGCAGTGACATCATCATAGCTCACTGTAAACTCCAACTCTTGGGCTCAAGTGATTCAGGCTTTCTTATATACTTAGGCTTAGTTTGTCAACTCATCTGATAGGCTTATTGTTTAAGCACTTAGATTCATTTTGTCATTGATAAATCATTGGAATAGATAATGCCATGTGAATTAGGGGATAATTTTAGATTTGATGTAATATATTACTTTATTATTAAAATTCTATTTGTGGATAAGACTTCCACCATTCTGAGAAAGAATGGAGAACAAATTCTCCCTAGTAGAAAATTTGAGAATTTCTTTTCCTAAAAGAAAGGGGATGGTATTTTTATGAAGACTTTAATTTAAAATACCCATGCTCAAGTGTGGCTAGAGTGGCTTGAGCAAGGGACAGAATAGTAGAATATAAGAGAATTTTTAAGGGGGCCAGGTCATGTACAGAAAGAGTCTTCAATTTGTTTTAACTTTTGTGCCCTTTCAAAGAGTTTTGGAAAACTATTTCGTCTCAAGCATTGTAAACTGAGCAATATAGTGAGAACTTGTTTCTACAAAAACCAGAAAAATTAGCTTGGTGTGGTGGTGTGCACCTATAGTCCCCCCTACTCGGGAGGCTGAGTAAAATTTTTCATAGGTTTAAACAGTTGCTAAGTGTAATTTATGACATTTCTCAATACTGACATTTTTAAATTGTATCATTTTTAAATCTATCTAATGGAAAAGTAAACACTGGAGTGGTTTAATACTACCATCTATTTTTAAAGTACATAAAAATGTTATATTTTGTTAAATATTGAACATGAAAAATAAAGTTTTGGGAATGTTTTAAAAAAATATATATCCATGCCCTATACGGGTGATAAAATTGTATGCAACTTAACGCACAGACACAACTGATTACAGATAGAACTGGGGAACCTGAAAAAGATTGGTGGGTTGTAGCAATGTCAATATCCTGGTTGTGATATTGTACTACGGTTCTGCAAAAGGTTATCACTGGGAGAAACTGGGCATAAGTGTAAAAGGAATGTTTCTCTGTATTGTTTCTTACAACTGCATATAAATCTGCAATTATCTCTAACAATTTAAATAAAAAAGATCTGCACATTTTAACTGCTAGATACTAACAAATATCTAATAAGTTCCAAAACCTCATGGGGTTGAGCATTCTGATCAAATCTTGATGAAAAAGTAATTGTGAAGACACTGCTGGCCTGTTCTTGATTCGCTATCCAGCTAATGAAACAGGGAAAACCCACATCAAGAACACTGAGGGCGAAGAAGAACTATCCGGCCAGAAACCAAGGCTATCATGACCTGCCAGTTTGGAGCAGTAAATGCATGGTCGCTGTTTGACAGCAGTCCAAAATAGGACAGACACTTGAGGGCTGCTCAGTTTCCTCCTCCCTGGTGATCAACAGTGGCCACTGAAAATGGCACTGTCATGCTGCAGAGGGCTGGGATGAGGACAGTTACCTCCCTGTTCTCCTAGAATGCTAGAGGGAACACTGAAAACCCAGAACAAGGGAGGACTATGTAGTGGAGACTCAAAATGCCAGGATGAGGAATGGTTAAAGACACTGGAGAAACTAAGGCGGAGAAGATGACTTGGGAGGCAGGTGGCAGGGGTGCTGATGGTCACTGTTTTCTCAAGTAAGAGAAGGGCTGGCAGAAGGAAGAGGAATCCATTTGTTTTGTGGCCACAGTTGGTGGTAACCCCAGGGAAATTTTCAGTTAACTTCCAAGAGAAGAGATCTGACCCATTTTTTCACTCCTTTAAACAGTAAATAAAATGTATAATAACAGCAGTACTCTGGCAGGGAGGGAGTACTCATTACATGCTAGTATCCCAGGTCCCAGAAACAACTGCCAGCTAGAGTCTCTCTCCTTCCTCGGAAGTTAGGAGACCAAGCTCCTAACCATCTGTCATTACACAGTCAAGGCATGCAAAAAAAATCAGTCACAAACAACAGTGCCCTCCCCACACACCTCTCTCTCAGAGAAGGGGATTTAAGAATGATCAGTGGGAAATTAGATTTAGACCAAACTCAGCTATAAAATAACTAGGAACAAAAAAAATTCTTAAGCAAATGCTAAAAATGAGCTAATTAATGAACTTGACCTCAAATGTCAAAGATCTGCTTTAAAAGCAAGCTTCTCAGTCACCTGTATGTTAGCAGATCTCTTCGCTGTCTAATGTCCATGCTCAGCTCCCTGGAAGCAGTGTGTGACAAAATGAGGAGTAGAAATGGAGTCATAAGACTAAGCCCAGGCCAGGGACGGGGGCTCACGCCTATAATCCTAACACTCTGGGAGGCCGAGGCGGGTAGATTGTTTGAGCTCAGGAGTTCAGGACCAGCCTGAGCAAGAGCGAGACCCCATCTCTACTAAAAATAGAAGGAACTTATATGGACAGCTAAAAATATATACATAGAAAAAATTAGCCAGGCATGGTGGCGCATGCCTGTAGTCCCAGCTACTTGGGAGGCTGAGGCAGGATTGCTTGAGCCCAGGAGTTTGAGGTTGCTGTGAGCTAGGCTGACGCCACGGCACTCACTCTAGCCCAGGCAACAGAGTGAGACTCTGTCTCAAAAAAAAAAAAAAGAAGACTGAGTCCAGTTCCTCCCTCCACCATTTACTGGCTGTGTGACCCTGGCAACCACTAAAGTGACCTGGACCTCAGTTTCCTTATCGATAAACAAGGACAAAGGTTCCTTCTACTGAGTGGTGACAAGAGTGTCAGGAGAAAATGTCCATAAAAGCTGGGCGTAGAGAGGCTGCCAGCAGAGGTCCGTTGAATCTCCATACGGCTGTGTATGCACACCAGCTTCCTCCAAAAGGCTTTGTCCCACAGTTTAAAATAGGAAGACAATGTCTTACCTCAGTTAAAGAAAACTGTCCATTACTATAGTTGATCAGAAACAGAAGCGCAAAACACACAAAATGTGGATCTGAATTTCTTTTTCTTTCTTTCTTTTTTTTTTTTTTTGAGACAGAGTCTCACTCTGTGGCCCAGGCTAGAGTGCCGTGGTGTCAGCCTAGCTCACAGCAACCTCAAACTCCTGGGCTCAAGCAATCCTTCTGCCTCAGCCTCCCAAGTAGCTGGAACTACAGGCATGTGCCACCATGCCCGGCTGATTTTTTCTATATATTTTTAGTTGTCCAGATAATTTCTTTCTATTTTTTTTTTTTGGTAGAGATGGGGTCTTGCTCTTGCTCAGGCTGGTCTCGAACTCCTGAGCTCAAACGATCCGCCTGCCTCAGCCTCCCAGAGTGCTAGGATTACAGGCGTGAGCCACCATGCCCGGCCTGTGGATCTGAATTTTAATACTGAATCAATAATACTTACAGCTATGACCCGGTAACCCCATCCAGTCAAAGCCAAAATCTGCCGGAAAAATACATCTGCAGTTCCACTGACGGGTGGGAGAAATATGAGAGGACACCTGATACTTCTGGGGCCTGCATCATAGAGTGACCATATCTTACTGTCATCATCATCTACAATAATCTGGAGGAAAAGTCATAAGAAAAAAATGGAAAATGTTATGAATTTGTTTTTTATGTTATTTCACACTATAATTTTTGCAAAAGGTTATCACTGGGAGAAACTGGGCATAAGTGTAAAAGGAATGTTTCAATTTTAATCTGACTCCCTCATTTGTTACAAGGTAACTTGGATATCGCACCAGATTAGCAGTGCATAACTAATTGCTCTGGTCTCCTTTTCTTTCTTCAAGTGCTAACATATTCCACAGCACTGCTTTATAATCTTTCAAAGAGCTGCTTTTCTTTGTTTTTAATTTTCCTCTCTATCCACAATAGGAAGAAATCTATTTTATCGTTAAACAGTAAAGTGTGTACGAAGCGTCCCCACACTTCTAACTCTGTGTGTGTGTGTGTGTGTGTGTGTGTGTGTGTGTGTGTGTGTGTGTGTGTGTGTGTGTACAAGGAGGGCAGTCTGCAGTCATTGTGCCGTGCTGGCCCAGAGGACTGGCTGGGATCTGCAGGGTCAGAATATGAACAAGGAGAGCTGAGGAAGACACAAGACTCCTAGCTCTAGCTAGAAAGAGGCCAGGTACAGGGTAGAGATGGCACCAGCTCAGCAGATGTTTCAGGAACCCGATCTAGACCAAGCCTCTGTTACAGAGGAGGGATGAGGCAGGTGTATTGTCACTGTCCCGGGAGAATGCTTCAAACCATTCAGTAGGGGGTGGGAAGTGGACACAGGGAGAAACTGGTTTTCTGGAGAAAAGCGAATGGGGAGGAGGAAGTCATCAGAAACCTTCCTGATTTAGTGGTTCTTGACCCAACAGGGGGAAAAGGTGAGTCTAAATGAGCTGAGGCAAGTCAAGGCTCAGCACAGAGCTTGGTGCATGTTAATATTCAGTACGTGTTAGCTATTATTGTTATTCACTCCATGCTAGTTTAATTTCTGTTTTACTTGGCTGACTTTTGGTGGTATTTAGACAAGTACATTAACTGCTTGGATGCTTGCCCATGCAAATCAACATACATCCTAATTTTATATTAAAAAATTCAAGGCCTCCAGGTTCGTTCTTCTGAGAGCTCCTCGCTGGAAGGGCTGTGGACTCCATAATGTCACTCTGTGGGTGGCAGCACACTAAACTAACTGGTGTCACCGGGAGCAGACACACATGGGGCAAAGCAAAGTCTAGAGGGGCCCAACAATTTCCTTTGGATTTCCCTAAGTCACAGATGGGGATGACATATCTCACACACTCATGTTTTTGCCCTGTGTATTTTGTCACTCACGTTTTTACTTTTCATATTTCTTTTGCTATGACTGTGGTAAAAAAAACTCTTGATGACCTTTGACAGTGCACACAACACATCCCAATCTTACAGTAATAAAATCATATGATATAAGATGTTTAAATCTCCAATATTTTCTAGGAAATTATTTCAATAATCTAATTTGGAAGAAAAGTAATATAAATAGAATGTTCTGGAAAGTAACACAGAAAATGTTCTGAATGTAAGCCATAAATACTTAAATGTGTTTATCACATTTCCTACTACAGTGCCAGGTATATAATAGGTATCATCCTGTCTATATCTAGAGAAATATATTTTAGATTTCTATACAGGGAGAATAATTTTGTGATTAATTCTAAATTGCATGAGATTTCCACAGCTACCTACTCTGACAAAATGATTATAACAGAGATAGAGGATCTTAAGGTCACAGTATTCTAATAGTTATGCAAGGGAAGCAGCACAGATTTTACTCTCTGATTTGAATAGCCTTTATCTAGTGTGATCCCCAAATATTTGGGATTAATTTGGGACTCAGAGTCAATACTCAAATTTGATACACATGTTTAGGATTTTCAAACATCCCAGGCAAATAAAGCTTCTAGAGCATGACTATGGCAGAGTATGTCATTGCAAACAGTCTCTATAATGTGACCCACTGTAAATCTTAAATCTGAGGAACAGGAATAGAATATGACTGTACTTACTATTCACGCTATTGTTGTTAAGCTTTCCACTAAACTACACAGAGGAGTACACATATACCTGCTTGTCTGGATGTGTCAAAGGAATTATAAAAAATAAGTATAGTTATATCTGCTTTACTCTTGCATGAGTCTCAAAAGTTGACTGCATGTGGCAGGGAAAGAGTGAATTTTATTCTTTGCAACCCTGAATCATGATACTTGGCAATAATTCTACTCTCAGACACTACCAAGGCAAAATACCTAAATCACACATAAAAACAACACAAGATTTTGCAAATAAGAGGTGTAGTAAAACCATACATACCTTTTTCAGGGGGACTGTGCTTCTAAACCAGTTATAATCAGGAGAGACTTTAATCTCTCCCATGATTAGCTGAAATGGAGGTTAACCCTGAAATAAAAGCAGGTGATGTTTCATGTCAAGAATTCATTTTTACATCAGAACTAAATGTAGAGTCTGGTCTAGCTACACCGACAATACTTTAAAAGTAAAACCGAGGAAATGGGCTATTTTACCTTGTCAGTATATACTTAAACTACAGAAAACAATTTGGTGAAATGCTATAATCATAGAACCAGAAGGGCCCTTAGAGATAATTATGCCAACCCCCTTAGTTTCTGCAGAAGAATCTGGTCTAGAAAATTTAAAAGACTTAACCCGGGATCACATAGCTACTGCAGAGCTAGGACCAGATGCAGGACAGTCTATTCTGACTCCATAATGCCTGTCTTAGTTAAATCAACTGCAGTACCATCACCTACCTTTTGATAATATCTTAAGTACCTATTTTATTTTATGTTGCTGGAATTTGTGATACATTTAATTTTTTAAATTTTATTTATTTATTTATTTTAAAGAAATAGGGTCTCGCTCTGTTGCCCAGGCTGGAGTGCAGTGGCGCAATCATAGGTTGCTGCAGCCTCAAATCCCTGAGCTCGAACAATCCTCTGATCTCAGCCTTCCCAGTAGCTAGGGCTACAGGCTCATGCCACCATGACTTGCTAATTTTTAAAAATTTTTTGTAGAGATGGGGCCTCACTACGATGCCCAGGCTGGTCTTGAACTCTTGGCCTCAAGCTGTCCTCCCTCATCAGTCTCCCAAAGTGCTGGGATTACAGGTGTGAGCCACCACGCCCAGCCAAGAACCCATTTTAATAAAGACGTTCTTGTCTGATTATACAGAACAGAATTATAAGGAACAGTCCACACAAGAGAAAGTAGTTTTTAAAGTAAGTTTGTTTCCTGACAAATTCACAATACACCATAAATCTAACTCTAAAGGAACATAACTTCAGAAACTCACGTGTAGTTCTTAATACAAAATACAGGCAAATTTGTCTTCCATATTGATGTGATTAAAAGGTACACAATGTCCTCTGAAAGATCTATCATATAAACTTGAGGGCACTATAACTAGCAATGAAACAAAACACTGGCCTTCAGAAAAAAATGTATGGCCTTTTGTTGTAAGCTTAGTGACTTCTAGTTTTTATAGCTCTGTGATCCTGGGTAAGACATGACCCTTTTGGGGTTTGTTTTCTCATCTATGACTGTTTCACACTGTATCCCCAAAGTCTAGAGCAGTGCTTGGCACACAGCAGGCATTATCTGTTGACTAAATGAATGACTACACCCTAAGGAGAATGAATTAGACCATCTAGAGTCCCTTCTAACCCTGGCATCTGTGAGCTTCGGACTGGCCAAGTGTCTTCAATTTAAAGCCTGCCCCTCTTCCTTAGGGACCTATGCTATGTTCTAACAGGAAACTGAAATTATAGTTCCCTGTTGCTGATTCTTATTCAAGTGAGGGATTCCACCCATCAGTTGGGAAGGATTCAAATACATGCTTTGCACCATGCCATCTACCTCAAGAGCAAGCCTAGATTACTAACACGGCTAAGGTAAGTTTGAGACTCCAGGACCTAACTCCTGGGCTGACTCTGAAGTGTCATTTTAGAGGATGTTCTCTAGACTAACAAGGAGCAGGGGATACTAAACTCAATGGAACTCTTCCTCATTGGCCCCTGAGATCTGCTCCCCCAGAGCCCTCAGCAGACTCAATTGTTACCTTAGAGAGTCACTAAACTGAACCTCAAGGAAACGGTAAATATAGACATTCTAATATTGAACTTGATTTACAACGTTGACATCGTAATAATGGTTTCTTCTCTCAAAACTAAGAGAGTACTTTTAGAAAAGTTTGTTAAAATCACAAAGTGCTTTAAAATACCAAGAAAATCATCAGCTAGTCTCATGCTGAAAATCAGTATGCATAGATGTATTCATACTGCAATAAAAAATCATTCTTTGTATACCCATTTTATCTTAAACGTTAACATGTTAAAAATCTAAGCCATTTTAACTACAGCCCTCCTCTAAGCTGGTTATTACTTTTAATGGAAGCAACTAGCATGTATAGTTAATTCTGGAATATTTTCTACCTGGACAGACTTGAAATACTTCCCAACGGAGGAATTTCCTGGTATTGCACTACTAGAAACAATTACTCTATTTTTACAGGAGGAATATCAAAAACAAGTTTAGCAAAAAATAGATTTATAAAACACCTTAGCCAATTACAGAAAGTTTGCTTCTAGAGTCACCAGACTTCGGATAAACTAAATTATTCATAGCTTTGGAATCAGTTGTAATGCACAGACCAAACTACCATACAAATACACAGGCACACAAATTCACTCAGTCATCCACCTATTTCCCATAGCAGTAAGTAGAAAGATGTTCCTTACCAATAGTCCTCAGTATTAATTCATGACCACCTCAGTATTATAACATGTTATAACTAATCTTGCCGGATGGAGAGATTCCACCCAGCTGTGACTAAATTTTTGTAGAGACAAGTGATTTTAACACTTGTGCTAGTTTGGCAGTACATGAAAGATAAAATGGATACCAAACATTGCATCTGACCAACTGACGTCTAAGTGAAATAAGCTCACTGCTGCATAGGGAAAGCAGCTGAGTGTTATGAAAAGGAGAGTTTGTTCTAGCTCTCTTTCATCCCACTAAAAGAGTATACTTTTCCAAGTCACAAAAGGAACATTCTGTGTATGGCAAAGAAGGTTGAGATTGTGACAAAACTGGTCAGTACTAAATAAGAAAGAATGTGAACCATGAGTTCAGCACTGATTTGATCTCTCATGATTTAGTTCTTCATAAAAACAAAAGCACCTGTTCATGCTGGTGGGAAAAGAGCCACAGAGATTAGTCTTAATCTTGCCTAAGGAAACTCCTCTCGGAGTGAGCTGTGGACACCTGGTCCTCCATGGCCCTCGTGCTGGACAATAAAAACTGCCAGTTGTGAGTGTGCACCTGTTCCTCAGGGTTTCAACAGAATATGCCAGTTTAAAGTCAATAAAATCACCTTTGCAAATGTTTTAAGTCACATAACCAGCTTAAGTAGCCAGAGGTTTCTGCTCTTTTATCTCAATCTATAGTTGATCTAAATATAGACAATTTGTGATTATTAATATCAGTAATAACAAAATATTAGAACCTGAGTCTCTAGGCAATTCAAGTGGCTTTGTACTTTTTAGTTTTTTTTTGAGATAGAGTCTCGCTCTGTTGCCCGGGCTAGAGTGCCGTGGCGTCAGCCTAGCTCACAGTAACCTCAAACTCCTGGGCTCAAGTGAACCCCCTCCCTCAGCCTCCCAAGTAGCTGGGACTACAGGCGTGCGACACCACACCTGGCTAATTTTTTCTATTTTTTGTGGAGATGAGGTCTTGCTTTGCTCAGGCTGGTCTCAAACTCCTGACCTCAAGCGATCCTCCCACCTTGGCCTCCCAGAGTGCTAGGATTACAGGTGTGAGCCACCGCGCCCGGCCTCAAGTGGCTTTTTAATGCATGTCTCCATCCCTCACTACACCTGAACTGTAGGTAGCTATCCTTTTTTAGATCTCTTAAGGGAAGAGTTACTCCTCTTTTCTTCAGGAACCCATTCCATTATCTCTAAATCTCATGGGAGGAAAAGCTGCCTACTTGACATCTCATGTGACACCTCTTCTCATGCTGCTGGTATAAAAGCTTTCGGAATTTGGACACAGCTATTAAGTTACTCCTCAGTCTGTTCTCTCTTTGTAGGAACAGGAGCAGGACCATTGTAGGTGGAGACAAAGCAGCAGCATAAATGTCTAACTTATAACTCTCCAGGCAAATGAGACAAGGAAAAGTGAGACTGACCCTGCTACTTTCCTTATTTCCCCATTCACAAGCCTCACGCCTGGCCTCTACTGAGCAATGACAAAGCCATTTGTCACTTTCAGGTTGAAGTGCAATCTCCAAAATAACTGGCGTCCGTTCTTAAAAGTTCTGAAAAGAAAAAAAAAATGTTCCTGGGCTGCAGTCGTGTGGCCCCAGGATGAACCCATTACCATTTACAGGAGGATGCCATGGTTAAGCTGCGCCCACCCCCGCCCCCCGAGACCCACACACAGCTCCTCACCGGGCCCACTGGTGACAGCCACACAAAGGCAGGGACGCAGGCACACACCGACCACCCCCACGAGCTGAGGCTCGGCCTCAGGCACACACAGGGGGATGTGATCACGTGCACGGTCACATGGACCGGCCCACTCAGAGCCACACGCACAAAGTCACACCGACAGAGGCGGCCGCGCTTGCTATATACACACCCGCCCACAACACCTCCCTCACCACACACCCCCACACCCGCTCCCCGGGGTCTCGCCCACCCCTCACCTGCCGTGGCCGCCCCCACGTCCCCTTCCCTCCTCCCCAAGGCGGTTCTTCGCTCCACTACGGGCGCGGGCCGTGGAGGCGGCTGGGCCCGGGCGGGGGCGGCGGCCGGAGCGCTCGGGACCCGCCGGCGCAGCGGGCGGAGGGGGCGCGCTGGGGGCGGGCCTCTGAGGGGCGGGGCGCGCGGCCGGGCGAGACTGGGCCGCCGGCTCCCTCCTCCCGAACCGTCCGCTCAGCGGGCGCCAGCCTCCCGCTTCCGGGTTCGGAGGAGGGCGGGGCCACGTCTCGAGGAAGGGGCGGGGCTGCGGGGCTCTGGCGGTCACCATGACGACGGGGAGAGTGGGCGACTCGGTGACCGCTGGATTGGAAAGGAGGTCCCAGTTTCTTTAGGTTCGGCTCTGTTTACCTGCATGACGTGGGCACCAGGAGGAAGTTTGTGGGAGTGTTAGAAGAGGGTGCCTGGTCCCTTGGGACCTGCTTCTGCCTTCAGTTCGTGTCCTCTCCGTCGTGTAAAGCATTGAGGGGACACCTCTGGGTTCCAGGCTTTGGTGTACTCTTTTCTTGACAAGATTTTTGCCCTTTAGTACAACGAAAGCCCTCACCTCCTTTTCCAGCCTGGGCTGACGTTCTGGGGATTCCTGGGAACAGACTCCCACCCAACCTCCCCATTCCTTCATCACTTCCCCCTTAAAGGCATAGAGAATATTAATGCATTGTTCTTAAGCAAGATGTTGCAGACATCACGACTCCTTTTTTTAGTAAAATGATTGCGGGTGTGCATTGAAATAATATATGATAAAGTTGAATAACATATAAATCTCCTATTTTGAAGTTTTTGTAGGGATCCTGCAACAAGGTCCTGTTGAAAGTGCCTCTCCCTACCTAATACGTTTTAGGGAAAGCTTGTACCCTGTTTATGGGCCTGTCGACTTTGTCCTTACTTAGGCAACTGCTTGTGGGATTAAGGTCAGAGGAGATTCCAATTAAATTGCATCTTTAGTCATGACTTCTGCCCTCTGGCTCAGTTTAGACAAATTCCAAACACATTTCCCAAGAATAACATGACACACTCAGCTACTTTTTTCCAAATCACCTCTTTTCGAGTTGCAAGTCAATAACAGGAAGTGATCTTTTATTATAAGCACCACATAGGTGTACAGAGTGTTTCCATAGAAAATTTTAAACTTTGGAGGCCTTTTGTCAAAAATTTGGAATAGCTTAATAAGTGGAATATCTAGCAAACCACTGGTTGTATGTAAAAACCGTTGTGGGCACTCATTAGATAGTTAATCTGTTTCCCCAGGTAGACTGGGAAGTTCAATCTAGAGCAAAGGGAACAGTGACTCAACCAGTGCCTTAGCACATGATCTGGCCCATAAATAATGGGTACTAAATATCTATTGAATTAATGAATGAATAAGTCTATCCACATCTATTCCTTAGACCCCACATCCATAGACCTCACTTTAGTATTAATAACAGCTATAATAAGACCTAATCTATGGATATACCCATATGTTAGAAGTCCTTATTCTGTGAGTGTGGTAATAATTTTTAACATGACTGTTAATAACAAACATATCACTATGGAGATATGTTTTGTTACATATCTATTTTATTACAGTAATGTAAAAGATCAAACAAAAAATAATGAATGTTTTTATTGTTTCCCTTAGAAAAGGACCCCATGGTGATGTTTGTTTCCTCACTTGTTCCACGACACATGGCAAGCACGTTGTCCATTCCCTAATCCCAAC
Organism: Lemur catta; assembly: GCF_020740605.2. NCBI lineage: Eukaryota > Metazoa > Chordata > Mammalia > Primates > Lemuridae > Lemur > Lemur catta. Next base: position 95,234,916 of record NC_059128.1, read on the forward strand.
AAGGAACATTTAATATCTGTGAATTCCAGCCGAACTATAATGCACAACTGCAGGCAGCAAACTTTTGACCCAGGCAGGCCGCAGTGCAGGCAGACCTGGTGGACATGGCTGTAAGGATTTGCAGCTGTTGTGGCTGGGGTCTACCAGATGGTTTCCACAGCACCAATCCATCTGTGAGACTCTCACTGAAAAACTGGAATGTTCACAAAACATGCTGTAAACACCAAGTAAAGTAAACAGATGGCCAGCTGGCTGTCAGAATTGCCCAAACCCAAGCTCTGTCCCTCTTAATTGATCTTTCAACAGGGTAATATTTGTTTTAAAATACACTTACAGAATTATCCTAGATATGTCTCTACACATGTATATATGCACTTTTTTAAAGGTTGAGAAAGATACCAAACAGTATAGTGGTTACCTCTGGGAGGAACTTGGGTTGGAGGGAGTAGAAAAAGAGAGCTTTGATTTATTATATTATTTGTGTTTATATGTAAATGTATTCACATATTATTAATGTGATCAAAATAATTAAAAGCAACTATATTTGTGTGATTCCCCTGCTCTAAATCCTTCAATAGCTCCCCACTGCCTTCAAGCTGACGTTCAAGGTGTGGTTTGAACCTGTAGTTCCAGCTACTTAGGAAGCTGAGGAGGGAGGATTGCTTAAGGCCAGGAGTTCAAGACCAGCCTGGGCAACATAGTAAGATCTTGTTTCTAAAAAATGAAGAAAAAAAGTTTAAGGTGTGCAGACTAGAGGAGGTCTGGCTCTTGACACTCTGCTCTCTGTGGGACTAACGTGCTCCACCTGTACCAGCTGCTTGAAGGGCCCATGATGTCTCAGTCTTCTGGGCTTTTGTGGATGCTCTTCCCTCCACTGGACCCAGTAAACAGTATAATATTTTACCCCCAGGAACCATGGATGTGTAAAAAAGTGAAAGAGAAACAAAACACTTGATTTTTCAGACTAATACTAATTCTTGAAATACTATCCCTTTAAAGCTTTCCAGGGTACAAATGACTGCAGTGTTATATACCAAATTATGCTGACACTCAAGATCGAAAATAAATGCTGTTTCCTCATTGCCAGACCATGTCTGTGTCCAATGCCTACTGCAATGGATTACAGGAATCAGACAGAGCGGGTATTCTCGAACTGCCTGAGAAAGATGCTGACATGGCTGTTCTATAGCTTGCTGCCTAAAGGCCTTGACAAACAGAAGTTATATACAGTTATTTGTAATTAATAATTTATTAGTTGTCATCTCGGACTTAAGAAACCTGAGTTTTATCCTTGGGCAAAACATTTCCTCTTTCTAGGTCTGGTTTCCTTCTCTGTAAAATGAGGCCAAGGTTGAACTAAATAATCTCTAAGTTCTTTCCAATTCTAAGATTTTATATTCTATAAATTTATGGGAGATATATTAAATAATCTTTACAACAGCCTTTCCTTAAAGCTGCTCTCCTCTGAAAATACTCCCCCTCCTTCTTGCTTCCAACCAAACTTAAAAAAAAGTAGACTGCAAACAAAAATACCTATTTCATGGAAATGACATTTTAATTTCTTGGAAAAGTTAACGTTCGTCCATTATTAACGATTTAAAATAAAAGTTCCTAAGGAAAGGTACCACATCTTTTGTATCATCTCATTAATGCTTCAACAATGTAAACAATTACATTACAATGGATAATCTACCTTCTGGAAGAAGAGCAACAATAACAAATCCTGGAAAACAAGAGCTGCACTGTTTTACTACAAAAGATAGTTTCTATTTGTAGGGGTCTAGAAAAGTTTATGAAACTTAGAGGTAAAAATGACAGTGATTAGCAAAGCATGGCGGTGTGCACCTATAGTCCCAGCTACTTGAGAAGCTGAGGCAGGAGGATCACTTGGACCCAGGAGGTCAAGGCTGCAGTAAGCTATGATGGTACCTGTGAATAGTCACTGAACTCCAGCCTGGGCAACATAGCCAGACTGTGTTAAAAAAAAAAAAAAAAAAGACAGTGATATTAAGTAGTAACTAAAATCTTTTTGAAATTGTCTAGCATAGTACCTGCATATATATAATGAACACTCAATTAACATGTGCTCCCATTTCTTCATTTCTGAGCACCAAAGCCTAACACATTAAATTCCCTAATGAACCATAAAAATATTTGCAAATAGAGGCAGGGCAGTAGACTGGTTAGGCCCACAATCAGACTATTGGAGCATGAATTCCAGCTCTACTACTTATTAGGTATCTAAAATTTTGGGAAAATGAGGATCAATAACAGTACCTGCTTTACAGGGTTATTGTAAAGATAAAATGAGATAGTTCAGATCAAGTCCTTACACACACGTGGCTAGCACTCAATAAATGTTAGCTAATAATAATGGTATTGAGAACCTACTGTGTTTCAGGCACTGTGCTAGGTATGTTAAATATATTATTTCTATTCCTCATGACAACGCTTGAAAAGTAGGTACAATTTTCATTTCATGGATATGGAAACAGATTCAGAGAGGCTAAGTAACCAGCCTAGGCTTACAGTCAGTAGGAGGGCCAGGGCTCATGCTAGGTTTGTTAACTCTAAGATTCTGCCCCTCAAAATTGTATATTTTCACCTTGAAATTTAGTGATAAACATAAAAGAAAATGGGGGAAATAGGTTGTACTGACTTAAATGCAAAGTATAAAAACATCCTTTAGGCAGCTATTCTCAAGAACTCAATTTTAGGCCAGGCGCAGTGGCTCACACCTGTAATCCTAGCACTCTGGGAGGCTGAGGCGGGTGGATTGCTCAAAGTCAGAAGTTCAAGACTAGCCTGAGCAAGAGCGAGACCCCTGTCTCTACTACAAATAGAAAGAAATTAGCTGGACAACTAAAAATATAGAAAAAATTAGCCAGGCATGGTGGCGCATGCCTGTAGTCCCAGCTACTCAGGAGGCTGAGGCAGTAGGATTGCTTGAGCCCAGGAGTTTGTGGCTGCTGTGAGCTAGGCTGATGCCACGGCACTCTAGGCCAGGGAACAGAGCAAGACTCTGTCTCAAAAAAAAAAAAAAAAAGAACTCAATTTTATGCTCAGAAATATTTCTTTTGTTCCCCAAACCAAATGAAAAGTAAAACATTTTTTTTTTTCCAATAAAATCTATTCTGGTCTTCAGATTCTAATCCTGGTGTTGTCATTAGCTAGCTACTGCTGGACCCCTGTTTTATCATCTCTAAAATGAAATTCTGAGTTACCCAGATCCTTTCCTATTCTAATTTTTTTTTTCCTCCTGTTGGTCTAAAGGCATCTCCAACAGCATGGAGGTTCCTCAAAAAACGACATGTAGAACTACCATATGATCCAGCAATCCCACCACTGGGCATTCATCCAAAGAAAAGGAAATCAACATATCAAAGGGATATGTGCACCCCCACGTTCATTGCAACACTATTCACAATAGCTAAGATACAAAATCAACCTGTGTCCAACAGTAGATGAATTAGTAAAGAAAATGTGGCATATCTACAGAATGGAATACTATTCAGCCATAAAAAGAATGAAATCCTGTCATTCAAAGCAACATGAATGGAACTGGAGGACATTATGTTAAGTGGAATAAGCCAGGAACAGGAAGTTAGACACCGCATGTTCCCACTCATATGTGGAGTGATGATCTCATAGAAGTAAAAGCAGAACAGAGGTTACTATAGGATGGAAAGGGTAGGGGCTTGGGCAGACAGGGAAAGAGTTGTTAAAGGATACATAATTACAGCTAGATAGATAGGAGGAACAAGTTCTAGTGCTTTATAGCACTGTAGGATGACTATAGTTAACAATAATATATATTTTCAAATAGCTAGAAGAGAGGATACTGAATGTTCCCAACACAATGAGATGATAAATGTTTGAGATGATATGCTAATTACCCTAATCTGATCATTACACGTTGTAAGTATTGAAACATCACTATGTACCCCATAAATACGTACAATCATGTGTCATTAAAAATTAAAAAAAATAAATAAAGGCATCTGTACAAGCTGTTGCTGCCATCCAGAGGAGAAAATATTGTTGCAGGCCCAAAGAAGAGATTATAGTAGTATTAGACTGTGGTGGTATATTAGTCAGGGTTCTCCAGACAGACAGAACTATTAGGATGTATATATATGTATGTAGAGAGATTTGTTATGGGAATTGGTTCACGTGATTATGGAGGCTTAAGTCCCAAAATCTGCAGTGGGCAAGCTGGAGTCCTAGGGGCGCCGATGGTACAGTTCCAGTCAAAGGCCAGCAGGCTTGAGACCCAGGAACAGCTGATGTTTCAGTTCAAGTCTGAAGGCAGGGAAACAAACAAAAAAACCCCAACAAAACAAAACAAAAAGAAACACCCCCGATGTCCCAGCTGGAAGGTAGTCAGGAAGGAGTTCCCTCTTACTCAGCCTTTTTGTTCTATTCAGGCCTTCCTTCAGTTGACAGGATGAGGCTCACTCGCATTAGGAGAGCCATCTGTTTTACCAAGTCTACCAAGTCAAGTGTTAATCTCATCCAGAAACACCCTCCCACACATACCCAGAATGTTTGACCAAATATCTGGGCACCCTATGGCCCAGTCATTGACACATAATATTAACCAGTTTACAACAATAGCTACCATTTATTGAGTGCCTACTATGTACCAGGCACTTCCCTGAGCATTTTCTGTATGTACTCCTATTCTGTAAGGCAGATTTTACCCATATTTTTAAACTGAGAAGTCAGAGTTTGAAAAATTTTAGTTGCTTGTCCTGACTCACTCAACTAGTAACTAGCAACAGAATTTGGTTTTTAGTCTGACACGAAGCATGTTTTTTTCAGCAATGACAGAACCTAAATAGAAGCATTTTGCATAAAGAGGCAATGTGTTTAAAAATCCATCCTTTCATCCAGAGCGTAGAGTAGGCTATGATCCACCTCCTGGGAGAACTCTGGACTCTGAGCCAACATGTAGCTCAGATTCACATGCATCTCTTTAGCTAGTAAAAACTATAAATGCTCTAGCATAAAGATTATTTGAGGCCAGGCACAGTGGCTCAAGCCTGTAATCCCAGTACTTTGGAAGGCCAAGGTGGGAGGAGCACTTGAAGCCAGGAGTCTGAGACCAGCCTGGGCAACATAGTCAGACTCCTCTTTACAAAAAATTCTTAAAAAATAGCCAGGCATGGTGGCATGTGCCTGTAGTCCTACCTACTTGGGAGGCTGAGGCAGGAGGATCGATTGAGCCCAGGAGTTTGAGGCTGAAGTGAGCAATGATAGTGCCACTGTACTCCAGCCTGGGTGACAGAGCAAGACCCTAAAAAAAATTATTTGATGTTGTCTATTGTTAGCTTCTCCCCAGACAGCTATATGTGTAATATATATGTAATAAAACTAGCTCATATGTACAAGAGTATGCATAACAAATTTATGGTTTAAAGAATAATAAAAGAGCAATCACGCTTGCAGCTAAAGAACCACGTTACCAAAACGCCCTGTAAAGTAGTGTTCTTTTAGGCCTCTGTGCCTCCGCACATGCTAGAATGTCCTCCCAGGCCTTGGGTTACACAGTGAAGTCATCCTTTGGAACCTCAGATTCAGTTTCCCTCCTCTGGGAAGCCTCCATTGTCACCCCTGAGGGACACTTAATGCTTCCATTATCCTCCCATTATGGCATTTATAACTGCATTATATTTGCTTACATGTTTGTCTCCCCAGTTGATTGAAGTTGCCAAATATTATTTAATCTCTGAATCTCTAGCAACCAGCATAAAAGCTGGTTACACAGCAAGTGCTCAATAAATACCATATTCATACAACTTAGTTTGCCTGGAGAGTCCTGATTTATGCCTGTTGTCCTAAATAATTATTGTTAAGTGCTTTCTTTTACTCTCAGAAGTGTCCTAATTTAGATTACCAATTATATGATCACTCAATAAATGTTGAATGAATAGATGAATGAATGAAGAAAGATTTTAATGGATAGAATCAAGGCAGGAAAAGCCAATATGTCAAGATTCTCAAATAAAAATTTGACAGCTGGCTACTGCACCTCCTTCTCCTCCGGAAGTGCTTGACTCTTCTGGAGACAGAGAAGATGAGTTTGTACAGACCAGATGCTCAATAACCTTTACTGAACAAATAAGTTGAAAAATGTTAGCATATTCCTTCTTCAAGAAAACTTAGATGTAAAATGTGAATTTATAGTACAGATAGCTGGTAGAGAAATTTACAAAGCTGATTTCTTATTGAAACTCAGAAAAGCAGATCAAATACTCCTAAGATAACAGTCAATAGGGGCACGTGATTTTAAAAATTCAATTTCTGTACCATTTTTTTAAAAAAAACCTCTTTTCAGTACATATATATATATATATATATATATATATATATATATATATATATACACACACACATACATACCAGTTAGTTATCCTTGCTCTTAGGCAAAGATATAATCTCCTTTAGTTTGGTGTTATAAATACAAATTTTATTTTTTAAACTTCTTTTGTTATTCAAGTAGAAAAAGCTGTTTTTAACCACTGTTACACAAAAAACAGAAAGTGAGGCAATCCATCTTTCAGACAATAATCTTCTCTTCCTCCAACAATGTCATCTTCTTTGAAAGTCCAGATAATTCCTTGTAAATAAGGCTTTTAATAAATTACCAATATGTAATAGGTCCATCTTCTTCCTAACTACTTAATGCACTGTTGCATAGCAACAATTTCTTTTTCCTGCTTCTTTTTTGATGGAAGTCTGAGAGTCTGAAATCTGCATTGGCTTGGTTGAGCTTGGCAATTTTTTTGGTACCAGGGATGCAAATATCCATTGTAGAAATCAGTAGCTGTTAGTGTTTTCTTAAGCATCACTGATCGAACACCAATCCAGCCATCCTTAAGAGCAAAAGATAAACAGGGAATAAGAAGTGATGGCAAAACTGAAAAACTAAGTAAATTTTAGTTTATAAAATTTTACATGGAAACAAATAAATAAACCAATAAACCTTCATTAAATGCCTAGCTGTAAACAGCATTGTACTAAGTAACATATACAATTCCCTGACTCCAAAAGTTTATTACCAAGGAGAGGTAACAAATGTACAGACCTGCATAATCCTATTTAAACATAAAGGGAGCAGAGTAAAAAGACATGTTATATTTGCGTGGTGCTTTACAGTTTTCAGAGTATGTCCATATATCTTACTGTGACTGGTCATCAAAACATAACAAATCTAAAAGGCAGGTGGATCCAATATCATGCCCAGTTTAGTTTAGTTTAGTTTTGAGATGAGGTCTTGAGATGTTGCCCAGGCGGGACTTGAACTCCTGGGCTTCTCCCTGCCTCAGCCTGCTGAGAGGAATACAGGTGGGCAACACTGCACCCAGCTATCATCCTCCTTTCAGAAGAGGAAACTGATACCCAGAGAGGATGGGTGACTTGTCTGAGCTAACACAACTGGTAAGACTTAAATTTACATATTCTGACAAACCCAGCTTCTTTCTGAGAGCACGCTGCAGACATGTAATCCATATATATACAGACCCAGATAAGGACGGTAAGACCTATGGACCCAACACTGTTCCAGAATAAATTGGCGAGAGATGAAGAAAGGTTGATGGAGGAAAATTGTGTATCTACAGTCTGTGTAGGTCAGATCAATCTATCACACATTTTAAATAATGCTTCTTGAGCATGAAGCATCTGACCTAAACACCACATGACAGAAAATACCCAGGAAATGGAAGGAATGTGGAACACTTCTCGGAACACACCATGCTCTTATAAAACAATACTAGTTCCAAAGTCATTTTAAATAGTTCAGAAATCTCTTAATTACTGTTGAGCAGTGAAAGAAAGTAGGATAGATGCCCTGCACTAGTTCAGCCAGATACTTCAATATGACTATTTTTTTTGTTACCAAGCACAGGAGCTTGTTAATTGAATTAGGTTACTGAAAATATATAAGTTTTCTTTTAAGAAAGCACTGAAGTTACTGAATCTTCTTTCACCGATTAATAATAATGACTTGGAAAAACTTCATCACTTTAAAAAAATTATGCTAAAGATTACACTATTTCTTCAAAAAATTAAACTGCCTATTGGCCCAATCTAATGGACAGGAAGTTAAATAAAGTGAACTACAAACAATAAATTTACAAACTATAAACTTAGTAAATAAAACAAGTATGATAATTTGAAACTAAAGGAAAATGTACCTTGCAATAAACCAGCAGGATTTGTGACTGCTTATGGTATATTATTGATCCTGGAATAACAGCCTGTCCTGTTAACATTGGATCTGAAGAATGTAAAAAAAAAAAGATGCGAGAGAGAAATAAATTATGCAACTTCATGGTACTTCTCAAAAACCAAAAAAAGGGACACATTTTGCTGATGCCCTGACTTTGTAATCCAAAACTTATGAGGAAGCCATAGTGCTCTGTGTACATCACCAGCCCAAAGGAAAGCTTTCCACACACATAAGAAGCTACAATTCCTTCACCTAGTCTCCCAGTGATCACCTGAAATGCTGAATCTAGAAGTTTTGTGTTATTCTTTTGGGAAAATAACTACTAACCAGTGGAGAGATACACAGGATGCTTAGGATTTAAGCAGCCCTTTCATCCCTGCCCAAACAAGTCCTAATTTCTAGGTTCCAAGGAAACTCCAACTACCTCTAGACTAGGTCAGCTCCCTCTGGGGCTCACATTCCTTCTATCTACCATATCAAGAGGGCACTGATGAGCCTTAGAATGGACTGTGGCATGAAATGCTATATAAGCTGGCCTAGATTTTCACTGAGCTGCCCAGATATTTCCATCATGATTTTCACCAGAATAAAATTAACCAAGTCATTTTATACTCCCTGAAAATCTTAAAGTAGGAAATCACAGAGCTTAAAATGGGATAGGAACACTGCTCTGCCTACTTCCCAGGGTCTTATAATGATTAAATGAGAAAATACATGTGGATGGACATTGCAAAGAGTAAGACAATAAGTGAAAGTAAAGAATTATCATTGAACTGAAACAATCTCAAAGAATCCTTATTTTTAGTAAATGTGACCTATGGTAAAACAGATACATTTTCAAATAGACTATAGTGAAAACATCTTCCAAGTCAGCTATTCAAAAGTTAGTACCAGCAAGGACCGGGCTGTTAACTTCTACCAAATCCAGAAGTTTAATGGTATTCTCCATCCAGAGCGTCTGCAATGGAATCTGCAAATAACATTAAAGAAGGTATGATAAAGGAATGAGCCCAACCCCTAAACCCTTTTCAACTACTATTTTGTGTTAATCTAGTCTGACTTTTCTCCTAATTAGAGGAATTGGGAACTCAAGTCACTAAATTTTATGGAACAGAACATAAATGTCACCCTCTATGTCAGTCTTTCCAGGATTTATAAGATCTTAAACATTACAGCATTTGTGTTAAAAAAATTTTAGAAAGTGATGGTATTTTGCATTCCTATCCCCAGAGGTAACCACTGTCAATAGTTTTATGTGTATTTCCCTGTATTTTTTCTACAAACATGATTATAAAAATCTAGAACATACTGTTTTACAAGGAAGTTTTGTTACTTCACCATAAGCCAGGGACAACTTTTCAGCAGTACACACCTACTTCACTCTATCTGCTGTACAGTATCGAAAATGTAATTTTCTAATACTTTTTGGTGGATATTCTAGTTATTTTCAATTTCTTGCTATTATATCATTATAAAATATGGTAATAAACAGCTTTGTAGATAAACTTTTGAGCACTTACATATTTCTGGAAAATAGTTTTGGGTTTTTTTTAAGTGGAATGCCTGGGATAAAAAGCATCATTTTATTATTAAGCTGCCTTGATTAGTGAAAAAAAATGGTAATTTATTGCTGTTTTTTGTTTTGTTTTGTTTTTGAGACAGAGTCTCACTCTGTTGTCCAGGCTAGCGTGCTGTGGCGTCATCCTACCTCACAGCAACCTCAAACTCCTGGGCTCAAGTGATCTTCCTGCCTCAGCCTCCTGAGTAGCTGGGATTGCGGGCACTCGCCACTACGCCCGACTAATTTCTTTCTATTTTTAGTAGAGATGGGGTCTCACTCTTGCTCAGGCTGGTCTCGAACTCCTGAACTCAAGCGATCCTCCCACTTTGGCCTTTCAGAGTGCTAGGATTACAGGCGTGTGCCACTGCCCCCCGCCTATTGCCATGTTGAGGAGTTTTCCATGTATTTACTTGTACTTTTTATTTATTTCTCTGTCACCTGCCTATTTCTGCACTTTGCCCATATTTTTAAAAACTAGGATGTTCATCTTATTAATTTGTAAAAATATTTTCTCTATTTAGGAAATCAGCCTTTTAACTCTTGTGTTATGAATATTCTCCCCACTTTGTTGACTTTTAATCTTGGGGACAGTCATTTTTTTTCATGTGTAAGTATTTAATTTTTATAGAGTTAATATTTATCAGTCTTTTTTCTCGTGACTTCAGTGGTTTATGTCATACTTAAAAAGGCCTACCTCATACTTGAAGATTATTAAATACTGTAAAATCATTCAAATGTACTTTTTTCCAGTCCTTGTGGTTTCATTTTTTACATTTAAATCCTTGATCCATCTAGATTTTATTGTGGTAAAAAACACATAACACAAAATCTACCCTATTAGCAAATTTCAAGTGTACAGTATTGTTAACTATATATGCATTGTTGTACAGCAGTTATTTTGATTTTAAAAGGTAAGACTTGAGGGGTCCCCCCTCCAGTGGTTAGCCAGTTGTCCCAGTGGTATTTACAGGATAATCCATCTCCCCTGCCCCCCAATGTGAAATGCTATTTCTATCACATAACACATTTCCAATATACTTAAGATCCTAGAACTTGATTTAAATAGGTTAATAAAAATTAACACACACCAGGAAATAAGTTCTATCAATTTTATGAATTAAAGACATTTATTTTCAAACTATAGCTCATTCTTCCATTTCATAGATGGAGAAAGTGAGGCTCAGAAAAATGTAGCTATTTTCCCAAGGCTGGATGCAGCTAGTTAGTGGCAGAGCCAGGGTCAGATTCTGTTTTCTGATTCTCAGCTCAGTGCTCTTTTTATGACATCCTTTAAAGAGGACACTTAACTTTCAGAAGAGTTAGGTTGTGGTAATAATTTAAACATTAAATCAAAGAATTAAATAAATTTGAAGAAAAAGTTCATAAGTACTCATAACCTTATATATGTCGTATTTGGGGACAATATCCTCTTCTATATCTTGCAGGCTCATTTTTCTTTCACCTGCTGTCACAAGTTATACAACAATTTTCATGTGTGTCACTTTTTCCTTTCAAAGAACTCAAAATATTTTTGAAACATGCTACTGAGTAAAAAAGATTCAGATCTACTGAGTAATAAACGTGCTGGGTACACATTCAAATATACAATTCTTGCTCTTGAGGAAAGCTCACCTGTCATCAGAACATTACAGAAAGGAAAGGGATGGTAAGAATATAATCATTTCAGTGTTAACCATCATTACTGTCAAAATCATATGTTTGCATAGATTTAGATTCATATAGTTTATTTCATTTGATCTTGACAGTTGTATACATGGTCATTAACCCCATTTTAGAGGTAAAAAAGCAGAAGCTCAGAGAAGATAAGGGCCTTGCTTTGGGTCAGTAAAGGGCAGCGCTAGGAATCAAACCTCACCTTCTGGCTCTATGATAAGTGCTTGGTCTTCTATAGTACAATGCTTTTCTCCACAGAGGAAAGGTCTGAATTGCAGAAGGTAAGGATCATTATGCAGGAAGTCAGAGATGCTAAGAGATTTCAAGCTCCTGGCCTAAACTGCATCTCAGGAATTTGTCTACTTGGTATCTCCATATGGATGTCTTCTAAGTATCTCAAACTTAACATGGCCAAAACAGAACTATTTATTTCTCTCCCCAAATTTGTTCCTCCCTAGATATCCTCATTTCAATTAAATGGTACCACTATTCACCCAGTTGCTCAAGCCAAAAACCTATGAATGATCCTAATTTCTCTTTCCTCAGCAAATCCGATTGACTCTACTTCCAAAGTACAGCCTGGATGTTCACTTCTTTTTGTTTTTTAGAGACAGAATCTTGCCATGTTGCCTAGGCTAGCCTTGAATTCCTGAACTCAAGTGATCCTCCACCTCAGCCTCCTGAGTAGCTGGGACTACAAGCTTGTGCTACCACGCCCCACGTGGATGTCCACTTCTTTCCAATTTGTTATCATCATTGCCCAAATTGCCATCATCTGTCACCTGGGCTACAGTTCCAGCTTCTTGACTGACCTCCAGTGCATTCTCCAGCATTAGCCAGAGTGACCTTTTAAGAACATATATACCTAATCCCATTACTTCCTGCTCAAGCCCTCCAGTGACTTCCCACTACACATCAATCCTATTCAATCTTGCCTCTGACCTCATCTTATGCTACTCTCCACCTTGCTGGCTTTGCTCCAGCCATAGCAGCCTCATTTCTGTCCCTCAGACACGTCCAGCTCTTTTCCACCTTGGGTCTTTTATTTTTGACTGTTTTATTGAGATACAATTCACATACCATAAAATTCACCCCTTTACAGTGTACAATTCAGTGGTTCTTAGTAGACTCACAGAGTTGTTCAACCAATACCGCTAATTTTTTTCTCACCTAATTTAGAACATTTTCATCACCCTCCTCCTGCAAAAAATTCTACACCCGTTACCAGAAAGTCCCCGTTACTTTCTCTCCCCAGCCTATGGATTTGCCTGTCTGGACATTTCACATAAATGGAATTATATAATATGAAGCCTTTTGTGATTGCCTTCTTTGATTTAGCATAGTGTTTGTAAGATTCATCCATGTTGTACGTGATTATGATTATGGCTGAATAATATCCCATTGTATGGATATATCACATTTTATTTATCCATTATCAGTTGATGGACATTTGGGTCATTCTACTTTTTGGCTGTTCTGAATAATGCTGCTATGAACATGTGGGTACAAATTTTTGTGTGGACATGTTTTTCAATTCTCTTGAGTATAAACCTAGAAGTAGAAATCCTGGGGCATATGGTAACTCTGTGTTTAACTTTTTGAGGAGCTGCCAAACTGTTTTCCACAGTGGTTGCACCATTGTACATTCCTATCAGCAACATATGAGGGTTCCAAATTTCTCCACATCCTTGTTAACACTATTGTCTTTTTTAATTATACCCATCCTAGCAAATATGAAGTGGTATCTCATTATGGTTCTGATTTGCATATCCCAAAATACTAATGAAGTTAACCATCTTTTCATGTGCTTATTGGCCACTTACAGATATTCTTAGGAGAAATATCTACTCATATTCTTTGACTATTTTCCTATTGGGCTATTTGTCTTTTTACCATAGAGATGTCAAAGTTCTTTATATATTCTGGGTACTATACCCTTATCAGAGATATGATTTGCAAATGTTTTCTCCCATTCTTTTAGCTGTCTTTTTTGCTTTCTTGATAATGTCCTTTGAAGCACCACAGTTTTTAATTTTGATGAAGTCCAATTTCTCCACTTTTAGTTTGGTTGCTTATGCTTTATGGCATCATACCTAAGAAACCACTGCCTAATTTGATGTCATGAATACTTACACCTATGTTTTCTTCTAAGAGTTTTATAATTTTAGCTCTTAGTCTTTGATCCATTTTGAGTTAATTTTTGTATATGATGTAAGGTAAGGGTCCAAATTCATTCTTTTGATTGTGGACATCAGTTATCCCAGCACCATTTATTGAAAAGACTATTCTTTCTCCATTGAATTGTCTTGACACTCTTGTCAAAGAACTGATCATAAATGCATGGGTTTATTTCTAGACTCTTAATTATACTGCACTGCACTACAGCCAGTACCACACTATTTTGATTACTGTAGCTTTGAACTAAGTTTTGAAATTGGAATGTGTGAGTCCTCTAATTTTGCTATTTTTCAAGATTGTTTTGGCTTTTCTGGGCCCCTTGCAATTCCATATGAATTTTAGAGGCAGCCTGTCAATTTCTGCAAAGCCAACTGGGATTTTTATATGAACTGTTTGAATCTGTAGATCAATTTGGGGAGTAGGGACATCTTAACAATATTAAGTTCATCTAATCAATGAACACAAACAGAGGTCTTTCCATTTATTTGGGTATTCTTTTACTGTTTATTAGCTCTAATAGTTTTTTTTGGAATTCTTTATATAAGATCATGTCATCTGCAGATAGAGATGGTTTTACTTCTTCCTTTCTAATCTGGTTGTCTTTTGTTTCTTTTTTCTTGCCTAATTACCTAGGCAGAACAAAGTTAAATAGAAGTCATGAGAGCAGACATCTTTGTCTTGTTCCTGATCTTAGGGGGAAAGCTTTCAGTCTTTCATTAAGTATGATGTTAGCTGTAGGTTTTTCATAGATACCCTTTATCAGGATGAGGAAGTGTCCTTCTATTTCTAGTTTATTGAGGCTTTCTTAATGTGTTGAAATTTATAGAATGCCTTTTCTTCATCTATTGAGACAATGATGCGGCTTTTGTTCTTTATTCTATTAATATGTATATTACATTGAATGATTTTCATATGTTGAACCAACCCTGCATTCCTGGGATAAATCCTACCTGGTCATGGTATATAATCCATTTTTATATATTGTTAAATTCAGTTTGCTAATTCTGTTGAGGATTTTTACATCTGTATTTATAGGGGATACTAATCTGTAGTTTTCTTTTCTTTTTCTTTTTTTTTTTTGAGACAGAGTCTCGCTTTGTTGCCCAGGCTAGAATGAGTACCGTGGCGTCAGCCTAGCTCACAGCAACCTCAGACTCCTCAGCCTAAGTGATCCTACTGCCTCAGCCTCCCGAGTAACTGGGACTACAGGCATGCGTCACCATGCCCGACTAATTTTTTCTATATAGATTTTTAGTTGGCCGTATAATTTCTATTTTTGGTAGAGACAGGGTCTCGCTCTTGCTCAGGCTGGTCTCAAACTCCTGACCTTGAGCAATCCACCCGCCTCGGCCTCCCAGAGGGCTAGGATTACAGGCATGAGCCACCACGCCCGGCCATGTAGTTTTCTTTTCTTGTGATTCTTTGTCTGATTAGTCCACCTTGGGTTTTGTACTAGCTGTTCCCTCTGCCTGAAATGGTCTTTCTTTGATCTTGGCATAGCTGGTTCCTTACTGTCTTTCAGACCTCAATTTAAATGTCAGTTCAGAGAGGCCTTCCCCATCCACCCAACCTAAAGTAACCTCTAGTTATTCTATCACATGATCCTATTTTAATTTTCATCATGGAACTTATCACACTGTTTGATATTTTTCTTATTTATTTGCTTATTTGTTGTTTGTCCTTTCATATCACCTGTATCTCTAGCACCTAGCACACTGCTTGACACATAACAGGCCTTCAATAAATATTTTGTTGAATGAATGAATGAATAATAGCAGCTGTCATTTAATAAGTACCTACTCTGTGCCAGATGCTGTAAAATAAAAAAGCTTTATATATATCAGCCCTAATCTTCTGATGAACAAACTAAAGCTCAGAGGTGAAATAACTTTCCCAAATCTACAAAGTTAGGAGGTAGCAGAAACAAGACGGAATCCAGCTCTGTCTGGTTCTAAAGTCTATGTTCCCAGATGCCATTCTGCTGTAGCAGAAAAAGTATAGGATTTGAAGTTAGATAGATTTCATTCAAAACCTGACTCTCTCATTAACCAACCATATGACCTTGATGAACACTCAATAATAATTCACTGAGTATCTACTTTGAGCCTCTCTTCAGCTTTAAAATGGCATGCTACGGATATCCAGGGGTAGTTCCCCATTTTACTCATCGTTAATAACAGAGGTGGTCCATTAAAAACTACACATTTGGTAGGCCTAGAGTTTAAATAACACAAGTGGCTATCAAAATGAAGGAAAAAAACCCCACAAATTTGTCAAGGAACTGAGAATTTAACTCAAATATTTTAATAAGCTATTATATTACGACTTCATTTTGTACACCATATGTAGAAATCAATGATTTAAGAATTTGATTATAAAAATTTGACCAGAGACAGAAAGATACACTGGAAAAAAGCACTGGATTAGGAGTTAGAAGATTTAGGTTCATTATTTAGTGACTGGGCACCCCTCAGTTAGCCATCTCATTTTCATTCCCCTCACCTATGAAATAATAAAACTTGGTTATGGGAAACTACAAAATACATATATTTGAAAGTGCTTTGTGAATTCTGAGGCCTCTATAAAAACTTAAAGTTTAAAATAAATTTCAGGTTTCCTAGGTTTAGTTTATGAGATCCATTCCTAAATAAAAATATTCAGAAAGCAAATTACACACAAAAATACCAATTAGGTAAAACTGCAACCTAACTTCCCAACTTACTATATCTCCAATGGCACGATAAAGTCTGAATATTTGCTCTGAAGTTTGTTCCTCCCATTTTATACAGCTGGTACCAGCAGAAATCTTAGGGGCTACAAGATAAAGCCAAGAACAAAAATGAATGTCAAGTTCAATGTCCATGAATTGATAATTATTAATGCTGAATAACAGATACAAAAGAATTCATTATGATAGTCTCTCAACTTTTCTACATGTTCAAAAATACTAAAAGAAAACATGGGTGAACTTCTTTATAACCTGGGAGTAGAAAATGCCTTTCTAACTATGACTCAAAGTCCAGAAGCAATTAAAGATGGATAAATGAGACACTACATAAAAATAAACTTTTCTTTTTCTTTCTTTTTTTTTAGAGACAAGGTTTTGCTCTGTTTCCTGGTTGGAGTACAATGGTACAATCATAGCTCACTGCAGTCTCAAACTCCTGGGCTCAACTGATCCTCCTGCCTCAGCCTCTGGAGTAGCTGGGACCATAGGTGCTCACCACTAGAGTCTCTCTATGTTACCCAGGTTAGTCTTGAACTCCTGGCCTCAAGCAATCCTCCCACTTCAGCCTCCCAAAGTGCTGGGATTACAGGCATGAGCCACTGTACCTGGCCAAAAATAAACATTTTTTATACGTTGTAAGTTAAATCAAAAAACAAATTACAAACTGAAAGAATTTGCAATTTATATCATAGAGGACTAATTTCTCTATTATATAAAGTACTTCTAAAATCTGAGAAGAAAAAGAACTGATTAAAAAATGGGCAAAAGGCCCCAGCGCTGTGGCTCACATCTGTAATCCTAGCACTCTGGGAGGCCAAGGCGGGAGGATCGCTCGAGGTCAGGAGTTTGAGACCAGCCTGAGCAAGAGCGAGACCCCATCTCTACTAAAAAATAGAAAGAAAATAGCTGGACAACTAAAAATACATAGAAAAAATTAGCCGGGCACGGTGGCGCATGCCTGTAGTCCCAGCTACTCGGGAGGCTTAGGCAAGAGGATTGCTTGAGCCCAGGAGTTTGAGGTTGCTGTGAGCTAGGCTGATGCCGAGGCACTCTAGACCGGGCAACAGAGTGAGACTCTGTCTCAAAAAAAAAAAAACACCACAAAAAACTATTCCAAGATACAATTTCTTATGTGTTATATTAGGAAGTAACATGTGCTTAAAGTTATTCATAGCAGTATTATTTGAAATAGCAAAACAATGGAAACAACCCAAATACCCATCAATAAGGGATCTGTTGAATAAATTATGATATATCCACACAGTGGGAACTAGGCCAGCATAAAAAAGAAAGAGGAAAATCTCTTCTCACTAATAGGAAGTGGTCTCCAAGATATACTGCTAAGTGAAAAAAGAACAGTGTAGAAGAGTGTATATTTTATGCCACCTTTTGTGAAAGAAAAAAGGAAAAATAACAATATGTGCGTGTTTGCTTATTTTGGCAAAATAACTGGAAGGCTAAATCAGAAGCTAATAAAAATAGCTATAGAGAGAGGAATATAAGATTGGAGGAGCTAGGGATAGCAGAAGGACTTCTCTGAGTATATCTTTAAAATTATTTTAACTTTTAAACCATGTAAATATTTTATGTATTAAAAAAATAAAATTTAAATGTTATAGCTCTTTTAGAATTTATCTAGCAGGTTTTCTGGTCAACACTGGAAGACACCCCCCCACCCTGAAAAAAATAAAATAAAATTTAATCTTAACGGAAAATATAGCAATCCCTAAGATCAAGAACAAACTGAAATAAATAAACTCGACTATATATCAAACTAAGTAACAAAACTACATGAAAAAAAATTATCTCCAGTAAATTCTGAACATAGTAATCTGACTATATACCTTTAGTAGGATATATCTTAAAGAGAAAAAAAACTGCAAAGAAATCTTAAATCTTACTTGATAGTTCTACTATTAGCAGTATAATAATATTGAAACTATTTTATGATAATAAATAAATAGGTTAATATTAAAAAGATAGGTAGTATGAGAAAATATAAAGAAACCCCCTAATGTTAAATTTGAATCATAAACAATATGAACTTGAGTATATTTTTAAAAATGTAATTTCTAGTTTTGCCCATTAACAGCCTATTTTGGGACACACTGTTGTACTAGATGGTCTCTAAATATCAACCCCACTAAAAGGAACAAGGGCTCCCTGAAGAAATGGCTGATTCCAACACAGTCCAGAGAATTTATAAGGTGAGCCTGGCACATACTGTGGTAGAAAGCAAGGAAGCACTCAAAACCAGCAGGGCGTGGGGAGTGTCAAAAGGATGCAGGAATCCCCAACTTTACGGGGTTCCCACTGGCCAAACTTGGGACATTTGAGCAGCACAAAGTATTAGGACTATAATATACTGTAAAATACAATAAATGAAAATCTATGAGCCAAATGATATTAAAAAGAATTTATTTGCCACCATAATTGAAGGGGATTATGGTACCAAGTCCTTACTCTAAAAACTGACAATTAAAGAATTAAGCCTTTATCCCAATTTTAGGATGAACTAAAATTCATCCCCAATTAACGAGGAAAAACTCTTCTTTCCAGAACAATACTAACTATTAAATGCAAAAGGAATTGAAAAATCACCATTTTATAATCTCTAATGAAATAATTCATTCAGGCAAGGAATATCAATTTGTGCCAAAACCATTATGTGAAAGGTTGTTAGGGAACAGGATATTTGCACAGTGCCAAAGTACTACCTCACAGATTACCTGCTAATTGCCTGGCTAACTGAAGTGAGACCTACAAATTGGAGGGGGACAAAAGTAAGACTTGTCTGAGTATATCCTTTTAAATGGCTTTAATTTTTGAGTCAGGTATACGTTTTACATATTCAAAAAATAAAATTAAATCATAAAAAAATAAAAAGAATCCCTAAAATTAAAAACAAATGGAGGCCAGGCGAGGTGGCTCACACCTGTAATCCTAGCACTCTGGGAGGCCGAGGCGGGTGGATCGCTCGAGGTCAGGAGTTTGAGACCAGCCTGAGCAAGAGCGAGACCCCATCTCTACTAAAAGAAATACAAAGAAATTAGCTGGACAACTAAAAATATATACATAAAAAAATTAGCCGGGCATGGTGGCACATGCCTGTAGTCCCAGCTACTCGGGAGCTGAGGCAGGAGGATCGCTTGAGCCCAGGAGTCTGAGGTTGCTGTGAGCTAGGCTGACTCCACGGCACTCTAGCCTGGGCAACAGAGTGAGACTCTGTCTCAACAAACAAACAAACAAACAAACAAACAAAAAAACCAAATGGTAACAAATGTCACTGAAACACAGTATCATCTATGAAATACTCTTCCTAAAAACTTTTAGCCTGAATCTAGTCAAATCTTTAGAACTTCTAATTTATAGGAAATATAAGGGATAGAAAACATGTTAAACACACTGAAAGGAAACAAACAAATCAGGTAACTGGCCTGGTCTCTTCAAAAAGTCAACGACATAGAAAGGAAAAATAGCAGAGGAATTCCTTTAGACTAAAGAGATATAATAACTAATTGCAACTGAATTCTAGTTTGAAAAATACAACAGCTATAAAATATATATTTTTAGACAATTAGGAATATTTAAATACGGACTGGATATTGGATGCTATTAAGGAATTGTTCATTTTTCTTAGTAAATGCATGCTAAAGTACTTAGAGATGAAAGGTCATGATTCATTCTTCCAAATGAGTATGTAAAATTTAAAATATATATACTAAATAAACACATAGAAAGAAAATACGGCCAAACATTAGTAATTGTTGACTTCGGGGTAAACCGATGTTCATTATACTAGTCTTTCAATTTATCTATTTAATACTTTCAAAATAAGAAGTCGGAGAAAAAATGTCCAATCCTTTATAAGGCTACATGCTAAGAGGGGGAACGAGAGCTTACCAAACATTCTTTGGAAAAGAACACACAACGGACACTCAATCTTTAGTTAAAATTAAGGGAAAAGTACAGTGAAGAAGTCAGAGTACTCAGATGCCGTCATAACAAACAAAACCTTCTGGAAGTTGTGAGAGGCTCTGCAAGCTTCACTCACCATATGTCGCCCCCTCCGTTGGCTGCTTCCTTCCATTGTTCAGACTTTCAGGCAAATTTTTCAAAACTGAAATGAGCTGCAGAAAAAAAAAGAGAGTGATATATTCAGGAGGAACAGAAGAACAAAAGCAGAAACGTATTATAATTCAGTATCATGAAACGACCTAAAACTTTAGAAGAGGTGTGCAGCAGGGTAAGGTAGCAAACTGGCTTAAGTTGTGAGGATGTGTGTCCACTCGGTGGACTCTCAGTAGAGATGCCGCTCTCTGCAGAGTATGGGTCTTTGATTCACTTCCAGAGAATGCTGGGCTTTGCCCGGCTGTGCGAGCTTTTAGTATCAGTACAGCCTGTGCTCAGCTATCCACTCTCACTTCCCAGGAAGGAAAGCAGTGGAGCCTCACAGAAGGAGAACGTACTCTGGAGTTACATGCTCTGAGTTCAAATCCCAGTTCCACTACCTGCTAGCTGTCTCATTGTGGAAGTTATTTGTCTGTGGCCTTCAATGTTGTCATCATCTGTGTAATGACTGACAGCTACAACTACCTCAAAGGTTTGGTGGGAAGGTTAAAAAAAAAAATCCATGGGGTATCTAGAAGAGTCTGGCACACAAGCCAATGCTGGCAGCCACTATTATGAGATCATTTCAGAGGTGAGTGCCTAAAATAGAAAATACTATCAATATAGTTGGGAAAAAATTTCCCCTGTATAAAATTGACTAGCTTCATATGAAAAACATGAATTTAGTCACTAAACATTTACCTAACTCCTCCTCCATGCAGATTCAATGAGCTATACAAAGCCACAGGGAGGAAAGATCATCTATAGGTAGGTGCTCAGCAAAATCCCAGTGCCTATATTAATGGATGGAAATGACGGGAACTCAGGTATAGAAGTGGGAGAAAAGCTAAGAGTCACTTAGGAAGTTGCTATTAGTTCAGTCTGACAGGGGTGCAAGATATATATATGAGAGTGAGGAGAGTGAAATTGGGAAGAATAGTCTAAAGTTCTCACTATGAAATGTAGTGGACCATATAAGATCATCTGTTTCATTTGAAAGATTTTATTAAGTACCTATTCTGTGTAAATCCTCAAAGATCTATATGAGATCAGAAATGCCAGCCTCATTTTTAGGAAGCCAGAGATAGAAACCACTTTTTTTTTTTTACAAAAGCTTAAAATTACATGTCATAAAATTGTTCTTTTCATCATAATTACTTAGGAAACCCACTAAATCAATCAAAAGCAGTACGATATTGGAGAAGTGTACCATGTTAGCACCCAGTCTTGACAACACTGCTTCTAATTCCTTTGAGGTGCTCTTGGGTGCCACAGGAATGGTTTCTTGTTTGAGAATTGGGCCTACATCAAATCTAGCAAAAAATCAAAAGCAAACAGTAATATGATTACTATTTTTTAAGATCAATGTTTGTCTACATACCAAAAAGATAATTTATTGCTGGTACTAATTTGTCTGTTAGCCATAAGCAAGGGAGATATGTCAGTTTGAAAGATGGGAGAGGAGGCCAGCCCAGTCAACATAGCGAGACTCTGTCTCTTAAAAAAAAAAAATATATATATATATATATGCACACACACACACAATTGCATATCAGGAATCTCACTGCAATAACAAATAATTATAACATTAGTAATAAATAGTATGAAAAATCTCTACTGGCATGTCAAAAGCATAAGGCAAAGAATTTATTTTCCAAGGAAGCACGATTAGGAAATTCACAATTCTTTCTTTCTATATTTCCTTCCTCAAAGGATAAGAGTTTTGCCTGGATTATCATCATTGGTAATTATAAATAAATGCAAGTATATTTCCATTCCCACAAGTCTTAACATTTTATATCAAGCTCTATAAACACTAGCAATAGCCTTTCATTAGAAATACGCTTTATTTAAAACTTTTAACTTTGTCCTTCTGTTAATTCTATTTCTAACCTATGAGCTTTAATAAAATGTTTATTATGGAAAATTACAAACATTCACAAAAACAGAGTGAATAGCTAATGAATCATTGTATACATGTCACCCAGATTTTAGAATTATCAAAGTTTTTCTACTCTTGTTTCATCTACTCCCTCTCTTTTTTTCTGAAGTAAGTTAAAGCAAATCCCAGATACCATGTTGTTCTTGTGCATCTGTGAATTATTCTTTTCTATAGGGAAATTAGTTGGTAACAGGTAGAGGCTTAATAAACTCAAGTAATTTTAAATACTTGTTTCTAGATTGTAGGTATGATAGAAAAAAAAATGTTTAAGACAATTATATTACACATTGATACACAATATATTCTTACTTTAGGTTCCAAAAGTTTTTTGACCAAGGCCAGCAGAACCAAGATTCAAAACAACTAACATACAAAAATCCATATCTTATTTACATAATGTCTGCTATAGAAATTCAGGTGTTGGCCGGGCGCGGTGGCTCACGCCTGTAATCCTAGCCCTCTAGGAGGCCGAGGTGGGTGGATCACTCGAGGTCAGGAGTTCGAGACCAGCCTGAGCGAGACCCCGTCTCTACTAAAAATAGAAATAAATTATCTGGACAACTAAAAATACATATATAGAAAAAAAAATTAGCCAGGCATAGTGGCGCATGCCTGTAGTCCCAGCTACTCCGGAGGCTGATGCAGTAGTATTGCTTAAGCCCAGGAGTTTGAGGTTGCTGTGAGCTAGGCTGACACCATGGCACTTACTCTAGCCCGGGCAACAAAGTGAGACTCTGTCTCAAAAAAAAAAAAAAAAAAAAAGAAATTCAGGTGTTAATAATTTATTTCAATTAACAAATTAAAAATTTCACAAGGACTTTAAAGAGACAATGCATAAATACCAAAAGATATATGATTCATGTTAAAAACCAGAAAAAGCAGAAAGGATATAAAAGCAAAGGAAGCACTCTGGAGTCACAATTAGTGAGCACCATCCATGTGTCTTCCCCGTCCCCCCAAACAGATTGATACCAACATTTAAAATGACAAAAATCTGAAGCAAGGAAAATATGTTCTACCTTTTAGGTCTAATTTGCATAATTGTTACTCCAGTAACCGGGTCTCCGTGAAGCACTGTGTGGATTATAGGGGCTGGACCACGCCACCTCGGGAGGCAACTGGGATGGACATTCAATATGCCACTGAATTAGAAAATGCAGAAATTAGCATGGCAGTGGGCTTTACCATTTAGTTACTACTACCTAAACTATTATGTTACTTTTCATTAGTAAACTTTCCCAGAAATTTTGACACTTAAATCTAGTCACTTAAAAAGAAGTAGTTAAATGTAAATTCATAAAAAAACCAATGAAATTAATTGAAAACAGATACAGAACAACTATTCATTGTTCCAAAGATGTTCTACAACAGGTCACGATGTCTGGGAGTTTTTAAGTATTAATCAAAATGTATTTATTATTATATGAGAACCACTCAAACCCTATTATGCATCTCACGAACAGTTTGAATTATATTTATAGTTGTCACATAACTATCCTCATTTAGTTTACATATAGAATACCTAAAATAAGCCTATTGAATCCCCATCAAATGATCCAGTCACCTTTCCTGTTTCTCCCAATATACCCTATCATCCACTGATGAGAAATTTAAATACTTTACTCATCTGTAAAGTATTTAAATATATATTTAAATGAGGGTGGATGAAAGCTCATAGAGAGTGATAAGGAGTTAAATACATTTTGACAATTCATGCCACAAATAAAATGTTCTTAAAAATACTAAAAAAAACATAGAGTTCAAATTATTACATTTAAGATACCAGGTCCACCGATAAAGACCAAGGTTTCTGTATTGTATTTCCTTATAAATAAAACTTACTAGGGAAATTTAAGAATAAGAGCCTCACTCAAAAGACGGCCAAATGAAGCCACTACTCCAACATCAAATTCTCCAGACCCCACATCTGGCCACTCGTACACGGGGAGCTGAGACTGCACAGCATATTGCTTCACTGGCAGTCCTTTTGGGGAAGGGGAAGGCACTGTGACCACCTCCAATCTGTCGATTAACTCTTCTTCCTTGTTTTCCCTAAGTTAACAAGATTGGAGAAAAAAATGTGACACTGTTAGGGTGATAACTCAAAGCTAAACTACTTCACATACCACTAAGGTATTTTTATGATTAAACTTGCGAAGCATTTAGGGCTAAATGATTAAAACTAGTGTGATCGAGAGACTGAGTTTTTTTTTTAATTTAATTTTAATTATTTTAACACATTGACTGCCACACTAGAAAAAAAATTTTTTTCCCCTGGGACTATGGTATTTTATGACAAAAATAGAATAAAAACTTCAAAAATAAAACAATCCTAATTTAATGAAAAATTTGTTATTTTTTATTGTTTTCTGTGGTGTGTGAGTTATACGCAACTTGAAAAATAGTTCTCGCAGCTCCCAAGGTGAGGACACATGTGAGTTACATAGGCTTCAGGAGGCCTTGGGCTCAAAACTAGCTTGAGTTAAATATGACTCACATGGCAGTTAATGTGTTAAATTTAAAGAGCCACATGTAGCTAATGGCTACTGTTTGGACAGCATCATTCTAGACATGTCCTGTGCATACAGAAACATACAAAGTAAAGATATTTTACACAATTGGGATATTACCACATTCTGCTCTGCATTTTGATTTTTCCTCTTAACAATGATATATGTACTATTGTAAGAGTCCTTTTTAAAAAGGAGTTAAATATGCATATGTTTGTATATGCACTTAACATTTCTAGAAGAAACTGAAGACAGTGGCTGTCTCTGGACAGAAGAACTGGGAAACAGCTGGAAGGAAATGACTTTTCACTGCATATCCTCTGAATCTGCAGAATTTTGTACCATAACCATGTGTCATTCAAACAATACTTTCTAAAAAAACAAACAAAAATATATACCATGGGCATCATTCCATGGCAGTACATGTAGCACTACCTCATTCTTTTTATCTGCTGCATAGTATCCCAGTGCCCAGGGGCAGTACATTTATTTACTAACAGGTATTGCATGCACATGTTGAGGAGTTTCAAGGAAAGGGAGTATGCACCAGGGCAGTAAAAAGAAAATATAGGAGTAATGGAGCTGCTAAGTGAAGCATCACCAGAAGAGTGATCACTCAGTGAGAGACGCATGTGGCAAGATGGGAAACACTAGCACATGGAGGGTGCGCAAAGGGAACACGGAGTAAACGGTGTTTCCTTCTGGGCGTGTGTACAGAAGGGTGTGTAGAGGGAGGAATACGGTATGGGGGATTGATGGAAGATTCAATATATGAGGGGCTGCTGTGAAATATTTGCAGGGAAGAGAAGATGGAGATGACAAAAATGAATGTGTTGGGCGGGGGGAGTGGGTCAGGAAAAAACGGAACCGGGAAATAAAAAACCTAAGTTGGGGAAAAGAGGCAGAGGAGTACATAAGGAATTGCCACCACATACCATGACTTTCAGGGCAGGCTGGATTTCAAACAATTTTTTTCCCCAGAAAATATTTGTTAAATTTTATAAATACTAAATGTATACCTAAGAGTTCTGATTTATAACTTTATTCTTCTAAAAACAGTTCGGTTTTGGACTATGTCCTTGTCTCAGCCTCCCCAAAACTGGACCCCACTGTATACCAGGAGAACAAGGGGAGCAAAGGAGCGAGACATGGGTGTGCAGAAGGGCCATGGGCCTGGTAAGAACGAGCTAAATGATTGGAGGATACACATTAGATGGATGGGAGGCTGCAGGAGGGAATAGAAAGAGGCAAACTTTGAAGTCAGACCCGGTTTCAGTCCCAGCCAGCTCAGCTGATGACCTTGGGCAATCGCATAACCTCTCTGAGCCCTGGTTTCCTCACACCCAAAACCAGAAGGTTGGGGGACCGGACCGAGGTGATGCAGGTAGGCAAAGCTCCAGGCACCGGCTTGGTGCAGGGGCCCCGTGGCGCTTGGAGAACTGATAAACCGGGCCGGAAGTGGAGGGGGCAGACTGGACAGGATGGGCGTCCAAAGGCTGACCCGCGGGTGCGGCGCACCTTCCCGGCGCCCGGAGACGCAGAGATCTGGGCCCACACCGCTCCAGCGCCGCTGCTTTCCGCGGCGAGGAGTCCAAATCCCTCGGGGACGGCGGCACCGGCGCGGCACCAGCGCCTTCAGCGGCCGGGCCCCTCAAGCCCCGGCCCCAGTACCTGGCGACATGCAGCGCCCGCAACGCCTCGCGGGCGAAGTGGTCCGTGCCGAAGAAGAGCACCCGCCAGGGCGGCTTCTCGCGGACTCGGGCGTCCCGGCCGTCCTTCCCGCCGGCAGACCCGCCGAGCCCGGCCAGCGGTCGCCACTGGGGGCTCGGCCTTCGGTCCACAGCTCCACCGACCAGCCGGGGCCCCCAGCAGCGCCGCACCAGTACCCTCATGGCCACGGCGGCCGGCGGCCCGCTTTGCGCAGGCGCGCCGGGGCGGACATGAGGGCGCAGGCACAGGCGTGCGGAGCCAAGACGAAACTTGATAGGCGGGGCCCGCAAGCGACTGGGCGGGGCCTGTCTGACTGGAGGCGGGGCCTGTCTGTGCTGGGGTCGAAGGTCGAATTTTTCGGTTCAGGCCTGCCGAGATTTTTGTTGGGTTTTTTTGCACTATTTAGGCAATCCCCCAACTTGAGCCCTCAATTTATGTAGTGCAGTGTCATTTTCCCAGCCATTATTACTGAGTACTTGCTATGTGCCACACTTTGGCTATGCATTTGATATAAGTTATTCCAGTTACGCCACACATCAACTATATGAAGTGGATATTATTTCAGCCACGTTACTGAAGAGAACCTGAGGCTCAGTGACGCTAAGGGCTTATGTGCGTAAGGTCCACGCAGCTAGTAAATGGCAGAGTAGGGTTGAGACTCTTGTCCATGTAGTTCCAAGGCCTGTGATCCTAACCGTTTGGCCTTCGCAGCAATTCTATGTATTAGGCACCTGAGGAAACTGAGGCTCAGTTACTTGCCTGTAGTCACCTTCATGAATTGAAGTCTCCATTCTTGCTCCTACCCCGTGGGTTCCCTCACACACAGAGGGATACCACAGGGGGGATTCCTAGGGAAAACTGTTGGGGAAGTTTCTCCCCAAAAGACCTCTGAGGACCATTAGTGCCTTAGATTCTGTGTTCCCACAGTGGTGTCCTTGAGTACAGTCACACATGCGGGACACTGGCTCTGAGCAGGGACCAGTTTCCATTCTACTCTCATTCATTCTCCCACCTTTTCCGATGGGAAAAGTCTTAAACTCAGTCTTAAACTCAGTGAGCCTGCATCTCTCACTTTTCCTAAATTATGAGCTCTGCACATCCCTGCTTCTGTGCCATTGCTCATGCTGTCCTTCCTAGACTGCCCTCCCACATCTCTTCCTCTCTAAGTGGTATCTACTCTTCAATGCCAAGTTCGACATCTTCCCTGAAGCTTTGAGCTCTTGCCTCCTTGGACTTAAAGTCTTTCTTCGTGTGCCCCGTTAATACCCTGTAGGAATGTCCACTTCTCACATAGTTTGGTATTATTGAGGCAGGTTGTCTAATGTATGCATGGACATTGGTAAATTCACCCCTTATGAATAGGAAAGCGAGGCAAAGAGGAAGGGATTCCAGTGATTCTGCTCATTCGATCACATATGAGGTGAGTGAGAGGGACCCCAAGCCCTTTATTCCCTTAATCAAGTTCTGTTCCAGTGTCCTCTCTGAGGGTAAGCAGAATATGATTCTAATATTCAAAGAACGGTCTTTTCCCATTCAACGTGACCTAGAAGTACAACCCAAGTAGTCATCTGGATTCTCACTTAGAATTTGGCTGCTGTCTCAAGTCTGACCCTTTGTATTTGTGTTTATGTTATTTCTTCCCTTGTCGAATTTAAGCTCCTTGAGTTAGAGAGCCTGCCTTAGGCTACATTTTTTTTGTTTTGAGACAGAGTCTGGCTCTGTTGCCTGGGCTAGGTGCTATGGCATCAGCCTAGCTCACAGCAACCTCAAACTCCTGAGCTCAAGCAATCCTTCTGCCTCAGCCTCCCTAGTAGCTGGGACTACAGGCATAAGCCACCATGCCCAGCTAATTTTTTCTATGTATATTTTTAGTTGTCCAGATAATTTCTTTCTTTCTTTCTTTCTTTTTTTTTTTTTAGTAGAGACAGGGTCTCGCTCTTGCTCAGGCTGGTCTCAAACTTCTGAGCTCAAACGATCCATCCACCTCAGCCTCCCAGAGTGCTAGGATTACAGGCGTGAGCCACCACACCTGGCCACACTTCACCATTGTATGCTCTGAAACTGAAGTGATGAGCTGAGCAAGTGGAGATGTTTGGCAGAAAGCTGGAATGTGAGACTGGCCTCCATGGCTGGGGGGTGGGAGAGCCAATCTAGGAGTGAGAGGAGGCAGGAAGCTTCTCCTCCCCCTGTTCCCATCATCCCACCCTACCCCTAACTGTGTGTATGATTTCTGAGAGGTGAGGACATCTGCCACAGATTAAGTATATGAGTGTGTGTGTGTGTGTGTGTGTGTGTGTGTGTGTAATAAGCATTTTAGTGTTAAGAGTCAAAAGCAGGGAACACCCAGAGCCCTGGAAGCGGTGCAACAGGGGCATGGGGAGGAAGATGGTCAGAGCAATTGGTAAGGTGGCTGGTGCCCAAGTCCACTCCTGCTTGTGGTGTGGGCAGCAATGCCACGTGTGGCCAGGGGAAGGTCTGATACACACAGGTATGTGCCCAGTGCCAGGGGAAGGAACCAAACTGGGGAGGGCACAGCCCACTGAAGCTTTTTGGGATCAGTTCCCTAGTCAGGGGCTCCGTACACTGCTGTCTCCTGCCTGTGGTTGCACCAGAAGTCCGCAAGGAGGTGCTGCTCACTAGCCTTTCCCGCCACTGAGTGTGGCAGACAAGTCGCATGCTCCAGCACCTCTGACTCTGTGCTGTCTGTGTTACTACTGTCCTGTGTGATTTAGTAGATGTCACCCCCTAATCTGTTATGGAAACCACAAGGGGGTTTCGGCCTAGGTCCAGTCACTCATCGCACAAAGATCCAATTATTGAGACAAAGAGGATTGCCAAGGAAGAAAGGAATCTTTTAATAGAAAGGCATCTTGTTGGGAGAATAGGAGAAGCCAACTCCAATTCGTCTGCCTGACTAATGGAGATCACGGGCTTTTAAAGGAGAGACCACGTGCCTTGGGGCAGATTGTGGTGCAATTAACAAGGGGCTAAGTGCCTTGGGGGCAGGTTGTGGCATCAGGAAGTCTGCCCAGGATCCTTCAGAATCTCAACTCTTTTGTCTTGCAGAAAATCCACCATGTTGGCAGAACAACTCAAAAGGTCAAGAAGTTAGTTAAAGGAGAGGATAATAAAAAAATATATAGGAGTCATTGAAGTTTGTTCATAGAGCCAGTTAAATGTCCGGCTGCTCTGTAAATCAGGGCTAGGGGTATAAGGCCACATGTGGCAGGTTATATGTCATCTAAGGGACATTAGGAGCCCCAGGGAGAGGAGCCACGGATAGGAGAAACAGCCTAAGGAAATGGAATTTTCCCTGTTGCTGTTGCAGGTCAACCTAGTAAACCCAGGGGAATATCTCAAAATAGACTTAAAGAGATCAAATCTTAAAATCTTTAGTTTGTTCCCCAACCCTGACCCCAACCCCCAGGCAAAAATGCTGTGCAATGTTAACAAAGCTGTATATTGTCAACAAAGGGAAAGAGTAGTTAATAAAATAGCTAAAGCTGCGGTCATTTCTTGTTCTCAGACACCTGTGTTCATATCTGAAAACACTTCTTAATGCTGTTCTTTGAAATGAGGTCCCCATATATGGAGTGATAAAATAGATATCCTTTTATACCCAAACCATCTTTGGTACTTCCTAGACAGCCACTAGATAGCACCATAGCTTTGTTCTCTCACCTTTTACCCTCACATGGCATTCACAAAGGAGAAGGATGCTACAAATGACTGCATGTGATTGACATGCTCCACAGGTTTTCATTAGCTGCTCAATAGAGAGCTTCCTTATTCATCAGGTTCACAATATGGGGAAAGCTGTTGAATCAAAAAGAGAACCTCAAGCTACCTTAAGTTAATTTTGTACAGGTAAAGTGCTACTGTGAATCTATTATCATATATCCTGCGTTGGGTAGTAGCATATTTCTGCTCATGTGTAAGGGCTGTCAATAAAATTACTTCTAAGATTTTTCCTAGAATTATAATAATTTTGTTAGTTGGAGGTGATTGTGGTATCTGTCTTACCTTTCACGAGGCAGATTGTAATACCCCAAAGATCTGTCAAAACTGTTCTGGTCTATAATACCTCCTTCCTTTTGTGGATAACGATCAGCTAAGTGTGTATGTAAGAGCTACGGAAAGGCTCATTTGCTTATGTCCTACTCTCCTGTGGGGAATTCCAACCACCTCCACTCTGATATAGTGGACTCTGTAATAAATTAAAGCAGAACTCCCCAGTCTTGGCATCAACAGGTGGTTTCTGCACTCTCCTTACACTTGCCCAAAGGCCCTTGTATATAAATCAGAGATCCTGGCTTCTGGAAGAAATATCAAAAGAAAACTTTACAGCCTTGGTAGTAAGGACTGTACCAGGTACTCTTTTTTTTTTTTTTTTTTTAAACAGCCTTATGGCGATATAATTCTTATACCATGTGATTTACTCATTTAAAGTATATAAGTCAATGGCTTTTAGTATATTCACAGAGCTGTGCATCAGTCACCACAATCAATTTTAGAACACGTGCATTACTCCCCAAACAAATCCCATTCCTCTTAGCCACCCCCTCCCAAGCCCCCCTTCCACCTAGCCCCAGGCAACCACTAATTTACTTTCTGTCTCTAATCTACAATTATATTTGCCTATTCTGGACATTTCATATAGATAGAATCATATTATACGTGGTCTTTTGTAACTGGCTTCTTTCATTTATATAATAGGGTTTTTTTTTTTTTTTTTTAGAGACAAGGTCTTGCTCTGTCACACAGGCTGGAGTGCAGTGGTGTGATCATAGCTTACTGGAGCCTCAACTTCCCCGGGCTCAAGCGATCCTCTCAATGCACTCGCTTCAGCCTCCGAAGCAGCCGGAACTACAGGCACATGCCACCACACCCAGTGAATTTTTTTATTATTTTGTAGAGACAGAGGTCTCGCTATGGTGTCTAGGCTGGGCTCAATCTCCTGGTCTCAAGCGATCCTGCTGCCTCAGCTGACCCAAAGTGCTGAGATTACAAGCATGAGTCACTGTGCCCCACTTCTAATTAGCTTTTAATCAAACAGTCTTAATTTTTGAAAATCTCATCTAACGATGATTAACCGTTCATTGAAAGTAAATTTCTACACTGAAACTACTGTTAAATCTTTCCCGTACAGCAAGGTTGTAATAAAATTTTGATTAAATATTCATGACTAAATTGTCTGAAATGTTTTCATCTACACGGGGGCCAACTGTATGCCACATAGGTCCCCTCAAAGAATGCTTACATGCTTGTGAAAGATGAGAGCAACAGAATGTAGACAAATTAACACGCAATGCTTACTTGCCACTTGGACGTTCCTCAAACACCTTATTGAGTAATTCGTCTTCAAAATGAAACTATTCAGAGCACTGTGTATGAGAATGATTAAACTGTACCTCATGTAGCTAAAAGGAGAGGCTGGTAGACTTTGATTTTTAATCTACTCTTGGACTCTGATTTAGTAGGGGACTGAAGATCTTTGGTTGTACTATAACCAGGAGGAAGAGATCAAAGACATAGAAAGAATTAAGGATTATAAATAAGGGTCAACAACTTAGAAAGTCTAAGATAGTGCTATTGATGAGAGGAAAGGGAGGAAGGTGGTGGCTGCAGATTGTTTTTTCTAAGAGAAAGTACATATTGTACTTTGTTTCATTGTTTCATTTTTTCACACCAGTTTCTGCCCAAACTTCCTACACTTTGCAAATATTCTGAAATGCTTCCAGCAAAACATGTGTCTGTTGAAAAAGCATTTGATCATTGAGATTGTTAGGTTTGTTCTGGGTGGGAACCCGAAAAGTATGTGATCATAAAGCCTGTGAAACAAAAAACACAGAAAACCGAACCCTCTATAAAACCCAAAGCTATCCTTGCCCTTGTTGTGTGGATGCTCTTTGGCCTCCACCCAACAGCACCCAGATGCTCAAAATAAAACAGCATTTTGCTACACATAAGGCTTCGTGTGTCTCCCTCTGGGCTCTAGACCTAACATTTGGTGCTGAAACCCAGGATAGCACACTGGGTGGACACACCCTCTGGGTCTCTAGCAGGCAAGGCTTGCAACTCAGGAAGCAGTAGGCAGCAGCAGCTCGTCCTGGGCTAACTCCTGAATGCTGCCTTCCTCTGAGTCCCTGGATCGCCAGTAAGGTTTCCATGGATCTTTGACTAAATTAAGAGAGGCCAGTCTCCTGGGTTGATCAAAGAGTCCCCTTGAGCCACTAACCTCCCTTGTCTCTGACAAGGTGGCTGGGAGAAGTCCCAAGCCGTGCAGGGGTCCCTGTCTAATTTGTCTCTGATCCTGGAGTGCAGGCTGAGCGCTCTAGCTCAGCCGAGGTAAGGTAATCATCCACCCTGACCCTCCTGAACCCAGCTGAGAGAGACACCAGACCGGGACTTGGATCTTCCTTGCTGACCTTCAAAATCTACACCCTGAGATAACATGTTCCTGGTAAGTGGGAGCTCACAAGCTCGTTCTTCTTTCCCAATCCCTCTCGTTCTCGTTTACTTGACTCTACGCAAAAATCTTACCGGTAAGCTGGAGGAGTCTTGGCCCCTGGGGCCTTCCTTGGATACAGCCATTCCCTCATTCTAAGGATGCCTAGAATTGGCCCCATATGACCCCTATTCTTTCCAGGAACATGGAAAACACTCAGTCTATTCTTCTTAAAACTAACCCCTTGGGGTGCCTCCTCTGAAGTCGCAAAACACTAGGTCTCACTACAATTTCACCCCAATGGCAAATGGCCCCACATTTCTTTCCTCCGTGTGTCATGGCCACTCTTTCTTTCCCTCTCTCTCTGTCTCTCTCTATACATATCTCTCTCTTTCTTAGGAAAAGAAATAAACTTTTACTTCTGCATATTGTAATCACTTGTCTGAGAATTCTTTCTCCCCTCACGTGTGGACTTCACACGCTAACATTTGGTGGCCCATATGGGAAGGAAAAACTGAGTCACTGAGTCCCTTTTCTGCCTCCGTACGAGGAGCTCGTCTTTCACAGTTGTCATCAGGGACAACATTAAGGTACATGACAAGAAAATCATGCCCAAGAACGAATCCCTTAATGACAATGCTATTCTGCCACTCAACCTTCTGTTGCCACTGGCACAGCAAGGGGGTCTAAGGTTCTTTATGTTCAGCTCTTTCTTAAAACTTGCTAGAAATCCTAATCTTCACTCTGCCGGGCATATGTTACTTTTTACTCCTGCATCTCTCACTGTCTTCACTTTCCAAGTAAGGTTTCCTTTTCAGCTCTCCCCTGTCCCCCTCCACTCCTTCTTCTTCTTCTCTGTTTCCACCACTCTTGCCTGGTGGCACTTGCCAAGGCCAGCCAGGCTCCCTCCCCACCTGTACACCAACTCCCTCTTTGGGAGGCTGCCAGGTCAAAAGACGTTGTAAATTACCCAGAGCCAGGATAAAAATCCAGTCCTTTTCCTTTCAAGACCGTCCTCTTTACTACTTAGATGCTGACACCCGGGAGGAAGAATCCATCTTTTTTTGAGTCTCGCTCTGTTGCCCGGCTACAGTGAGTGCCGTGGCGTCAGCCTAGCTCACAGCAACCTCAAACTCCTGGACTCAAGCGATCCTACTGCCTCAGCCTCCCGAGTAGCTGGGACTACAGGCCGGCTAATTTTTTCTATATATATTTAGTTGTCCATATAATTTCTTTCTATTTTTAGTAGAGATGGAGTCTCGCTCTTGCTCAAGTTGGTCTCGAACTCCTGAGCTCAAACGATCCACCCGCCTCGGCCTCCCAAGTACTAGGATTACAAGCGTGAGCCACCGCGCCAGGCCAGGGAGAATCCATCTTAACAATGCACTTCATCTCCCAATTGGCCCTGATATTCGGCATAAACTCCAAAAACTAGAAAAGGCGCCTGACTCCACAAGTGGAACTTTTAAACCTGGCCTTCAAGGTCTTTAATAACAAAGATATGGAGAGGCAAAGGAAAAAGAGAGTGGGACTGACAACAGTCCCCCAGACAGAAAAAGCTTTTCAAATAGTGGCTGTCCCTGTAAAAAACTTTTCCAGAGAGTCACTCAAAAAGGTCCCTAGGGCCGGGCACGGTGGCTCACGCCTGTAATCCTAGCACTCTGGGAGGCCGAGGCGGGTGGATCGCTCGAGGTCAGGTGTTCAAGACCAGCCTCAGCGAGACCCCATCTCTACTAAAAATAGAAAGAAATTATCTGGCCAACTAAAAATATATATAGAAAAAATTAGCCGGGCATGGTGGCTCATGCCTGTAGTCCCAGCTACTCGGGAGGCTGAGGCAGTAGGATCGCTTAAGCCCAGGAGTTTGAGGTTGCTGTGAGCTAGGCTGATGCCACGGCACTCACTCTAGCCAGGGCAACAAAGGGAGACTCTGTCGCAAAAAAAAAAAAAAAAAAAAAAAAAGGGCCCAAGCAAGTAGACGACAAGGCCATACCCTTCTAGGGGAACTGAACCCTGCCTTCACTAGGACTCTGGGTCCCTAGAGTAAAAATGCCCCAGGAAGTGGGCTCCACCAGGACTGTGCCCCCTCTGACAAAAGAAAGGCACTGGAAGACCGGGGGGGATCGCACCCGCATTCCAGAACTGGCTGCCCCTCCCTGAACGGGCAACCTCCGTACCCACGGACCCTCTGAAACTGCTTCAGTCGGACGGGCACGTCAGGCTTTGGAACAGGCTGAACTTCTACACACCGGGATGACCGAGCCTTAGGTAACCTCTGGCACAGGTAAAAACACTGGAGCCACGTCCTCTGCTCTTCCTGAATTTTCAGGGCCTCTATTTCCCTCTCCTACCCCAATCGTCAGAGTGAAAGGTAAAATACAAACCCCCAGTATATTCCACAGCTCCTCTGTCTGCTGAGAGATAAAGTCTTTGCCTGCCCACACTTTTTTATGCTTCCCGATCACCCGCACTGGAAAAAGATCTTACGGCTTCCTTCCTCTGACTTATGGAAAAAACTTAACTGAAACTTTATATGCAACTTTTTCCTTTCCTTGATATACTCGGAACTTTCAAACTATAAAACTGTCTTGTTTCACCTAAAATTGTCTCCTTCTATATGTTTATATGTTTACGTGTCCATATATATCATGCATATGTAGTGTTTCCCTACCAAAATATGCAAAAGAACTCTAATTAATTAGCTTAAAGAATTAAGTAAATAACAAAATTATCTCCAAGATTTAAACTATTAAATTCCACCTGGCCCAATCTTATTCATCCTCTCTAGACCTAAGGGCTATTACAAAAGAGACAGGCATATAAAATTATACAGACTGATTTCAAGAAATGAAATTAATAAGTTTGGTTCCCTTGTCTTTCTCCACCACCCCCACCTAATGCCTACCTGCCAGTAATAAAACTCACTGGGCAACTTCTTTTTTTTGAGACAGAGTCTTCCTCTGTTGCCCAGGCTAGAGTGCCATGGGGTCAGCCTAGCTCACAGCAACCTCAAACTCCTGGGCTCAAACAATCCTCCTGCCTCAGCCTCCCAAGTAGCTGGGACTTCAGGCATGTGCCACCATGCCCAGCTAATTTTTTCTATATATTTTTAGTTGTCTGGCTAATTTCTTTCTATTTTTAGTAGAGACAGGGGTCTCGGTCTTGCTCAGGCTGGTCTGGAACTCCTGACCTTAAGCAATCCTCCCACCTAGGCCTCCCAGAGTGCTAGGATTATAGGCGTGAGCCTCTGTGCCTGGCCCAATAGTTATTATTAATACAAGGCTATAGTAGAGACAGGGTAAGAGAAGGAAGAGAAAAGAAACAGAGACAGGAGAGTGGAAAACGTGGGGTAGGGCAGGATCCTCATAAAGGGGACACAATCCCATTGGAGCCCCACAATCCTCCTCCAAGGCAGACACGGAGGATTGCGGTCAAGTGGTAGCTTCAGGAATGCACATAGCAGTGGCTATTCAGCTCACAGCCTTTCTCTTCTGGCTACCCAGTGGGCATGAGACTTGGTTTGGCCATCCATGGTACCTCACCCCCAGCCTGCAGCCATGACAATTGATCCAAGACTTGGGTACAGGATCCAGGCCAGGACAATTAGAATCCTTTTCCAGGAATTTGCAAGCCTGGGCTAAGAAAAGTAACTCCTTCCCCTCCGGCTGTAAAAGTGTGAGCCTGGATTTCCTCCAGCCTGGTCCAGCTTCCTGGAGGTGGCCAGGCTGTGGCGATGAGCCTGATGCCCAGAGAGAACCAGGGAGAGAGCCAGAGACAGAAAGCAGTTCGGATCTTCCAGCCCCTGGTTCCAGCCATCCCAAAGGTCAGTTTTACCCTGCCCTTCCTAGTCATATGAGCCAATACATTCCTTTCCTGTGTATCAGAGTTAGTGTTGAGTTCCTCTCTCTTGAAATCTATCCGCTATCTTCCTCTCCAAAATGCACCCTGAACTTGCCGCTTCCCATTTCCACTGACAAACCACTAGTGTATCTTGCCTGGATGCACGTAATAGCCTCCCAATGGTCTCCCTGCTCCTCTCTTGCTCCCCTCCACCCAGCAGGCCAAGTGATCCTAGACAAATGTCAATCAGATCATGTCACTTCCCTGCCTAAAACCTTCCAGTGGCTTCTCATCACTTTTAGGGGAAAATTCAAACTCCACATCATGTATTACAAGGCACTCCATGATCCGCTCCTGTCTCCCTTCCGACTTCATTCCACGCCACCTGCCTTCATCACTATGCTTCAGCTACCTTGGCCTCCTTTGTATTTCCCCGAAACGTGAAGCTAGCTCATTATTTCTTCAGTGTCTTTGCACCTGCTGTCCCAGATCTTTGCATGCTTAACCCGTCATTATTCAGTTTTTAGTATAGTAATATAGTAGTCATTGCTTCCCCACCCCATTCCTTTCCATATCATTACATTGTTCAAATTGTTTGTGGAAATTATTACTAGCTGCAATTATCTTAACTATGTTTTTGCTTACTTTTTTGTTGGCTATCTATCTCCCCTGGAGTTTGAGCTCCAGGACTAGGGTCCGCAGCTGTCTTGTTTACCATTTATTTATCCACATAGCAGATGCTCAAGTAATATTTATTGAACGAGTGAAAGCATTACAAAATGATGAGGAGCTGGAGTTCCGTGCACCCCCTAGGTTCCCTGTTGGTCTCCTTTCCTCTGCACCACGCAGCCATTCACACTGTTGCCCACTGCTTAACTCATAGAGGAACTTGGACTTGACATGCAACCTCACTCAGCCTCTATTTCTTCACTTGTGGAAATGGGAACCCCACTTTCTGCTGAGCCAACAGCAACACTTGCTTGAGATGCAAGGAGCCAGTGAGTGGAAAAGTCCACAGACTACCAGAATTGAATGGGGCTGGCCTGGTGCAGGGAGAGCCTCAACCTGGCCTGCTTCTTCCTCTCTGGGTCACTGGTGCTCACACAGCCTCCCCAACCCCCACCTCCAAAGGTCTTGTTTTATAGCTCCTTGTGAAGAACTCACATGACGCCATGACCTTCACTATGAGAAAGTACAGGCTATAAAAGGCCAGCCTTGGCTCCCTGCTCCGTGGTTAACTATTGATAATATTAGGGAATAGAGGCGTGGAGCGGGCATACCACATATCCCCCCACAGTGATGGAAGCACAGAGCTCTCCAGCACACCCCCCTGTCCAACCAAAGGATCTGAATGTTCTCTCTTTACTTGAGGCCAATGCATAAGAAGGAAACCACTGGGCTCCCGGTTCTTTCGGATTGTGAAAGTCAGGTGGAGCCTGTTTGCCCTCCGAGGCCACTGGTTCAAGAGGCCAGTCACCCGGAGTGGCAGAGAAGGCTCCAGGCCTGGGTATGTGCTAAGGGCAGAGCTGCCAGGTGGACTGAGCTGCCCCGGCTCTGCAGGCACAGTCCCCTAGCTGACAGCTGTGGCTGCCTGCGAGGGCTCAGGTGCAAAG
Source organism: Lemur catta (assembly GCF_020740605.2). Taxonomy (NCBI): domain Eukaryota; kingdom Metazoa; phylum Chordata; class Mammalia; order Primates; family Lemuridae; genus Lemur; species Lemur catta. The sequence goes on from NC_059128.1 coordinate 95,273,466, forward strand.
GCCATCCTGTGCTGCTGTGAGGAGGAGGAAGAGGAAGACACAGAAATCAGTGCTGCTCCCAACAGCACATCAAGGCAGGCCCCAGGAACCCAGGATCCAGGGTGAGTGTCCTCAGCCTGCCGGGGGTGGGGTGGCCCAGGGTCTTTGGCAGGAATTATAGCCCAGTGGCAGATGGTTAAGCCCTGTTTAAAATGCAGGGATCTCCCAGAGGGGCTTAAGGAAACGAGACAACTAAATGCAACATGATATCCTAAGTGGGATCCCGGAACAGAAGAAGACACTAATGGAAAAACTAATGAAAGCCAAATAACGCATAAAGTTTAATAATAAAAGTGACAATATGATGCTCACTCTAAAAGCAAACTGAATAAGTACTCTGATAGAAGTATGTTCCTTATTTCTGTGGTAGCTAACACAGTTGGGAAGGGCTAGTCTCAGTTCTGGACTTGGATCCATTTTGTGATTTGATTTTTTTGTTGATTAGAATATGCTTATTATAACGATATTATACATATTTAAAACACACTCCACGGTGGAAGGCAGCCTACATGCATCTTTGTACACTTATCTGATTAGTTTCATTAATTAAATATCCAAAATTGGATTGTTTTATTTATACATTTTGAGAAAAGGTATACATGAAATGTAAACATATATTTTAAATGCATATAAACATACAAAATATACATTTAAAATAAATACATAAATATATTCACACATTACATAATGTAATTACATGTGTCATTTTCATGAAGGTAGTGTGTACTCACAGGAAACTGCAATACAGAAGTGTTCAAGGTGAACACCCATCCCACTCCCCAGAGGCAGACAGTGTTAGGTATCTTGACCCCCACACTCTGTCCTCAGGGGAGTCTGCCTGTGGAACAGGGATGTCTTACATCTGAGATTGGACAGAACATCACAGTCCTTCTTAGCACTGTGCCCTGGACAGTCAAATGGAGCTGGAACACAAGATCACATCTGTTAGTCATTCCTGTGACTTTGTCTTTTCATTATTTTGTAGATCGATCAATAGATATATAGATAGTTCACTCAAATGAGTAAGCAGGTAGTGTGCACCTGAGTCCATAAAAGTCTATAAAAGGTCTTTCTTTCTCCTGGACTTCTATCTCCATCTTGACACATAGACAATCATTCACATGTGAAAAGCTTAAGTCAGTATTGTATTCATGTCAAAATATTTTCCCTTAAAATCTGTAGCTGTTTCTTTAGTTTTTTCAGAGCATTTAGTGCTGGAGAAAACTCTGATGCCAATCTAGTCCTTTTGCTAATACTCTGGTTTTCTGTTTGGTGGTTTGCCATCCCTTTTTGTTTTGTTCTGTTTTTGAAAGTGGATCTCACTCTGTGGCCCAGGCTGGAGTGCAGTGGCACAATCACAGCTTGAGACAGCCTGGATCGAACTCCAGGGCTCAAGCGAGCCTTTTGCCTCAGCCTCCTGAGTAGCTGGGACTACAGGTTCACACCACCACACCCAGCTAATTTTTAAATTTTTTGTAGAGATGGGGTCTCATTATGTTGCCCAGGCTGGCCTTGAACTCCTGACCTCAAGCAATCCGCCCACCTCAACCTCCCAAAGTGCTGGGATTACAGGTGTGGATCCGGTTGTTTTTGAATGCTCCTGGCTAGGCGTCCAAAGGCTATTTTGGGCTGAGGTTGTTGAGCTCCTATGGCAGTGTCAGAGGAGAGGGGACTTAAGAACTCTTTGTTCTCTCTTTACCTTTTGTTTTTGTTATTAGTGCACCCAAGGCTTTGATCTGTTCAAAGCCCTTCTCCTGGTTTTATCTCCTTAGTTACTTTTATCTCTATTCCTATTCCCTTCCTCCTCCTCCTTAAGAGACAACCATCCTAATGTGTTTAATATGTGTCCTTTTAAAAAATGTATTCTTGTAAAATGTGTTGTTTTGTGTGCATATATTTTGAATTTTCATAAATAGTATGGTATGACCCCATTATGATCCTTGAGGATAATTTGTTTAGGATACACTCAGGAGCAGGACTGCTGGGTCATGGGGTGTGTACACTTGATTTGAGTAATTTGCTGTCCTGATGGCTGCTCTAGTGCAGACACTACCAGTGCACAAGGCTAGAGCCCCAGAGCCCCACCAACATGCAGCATCATCCAGTTTTCAAACTGCCAACTAATAGATGTCAAGCAGTATCTCATTTTTGTTTTACTTTTCATTATTCTGAATACCAAGGAGTTTGAGCATGTCTTCATATGCCTGCTAGCCGTTTGGGTCTCCCACTTTGTAAATTGCCCATTTATATCCTCTGTCCATTTATCTCCTGGGGTCTGTCTTCTTCTTGTTGTTTTGCAAGAATTCTTTGTACATTCTAGATATATTCCTGTCTCGGTTTTAAGCATTGCAAACATCTCATCTCAATCAGAAACGTGTTTATTACTTTATTCATGAACAGATATCCTTAGTTTTAATGTATTCAAATCCATAAATTTTTGTTGTTATTGAAAGAACTTGTATGGTTTTGTTTAAGAAGTCCTACCCTACATCTATTAACTGTGTATTTTTCTTCTTACATTCAGGCCTTTAATTGATCTGGAGTCTGTTTTTGTACGTGCTGTTTGTTAGCTATGCATCCACTCTTTCTTTTCTCCACACGGTGAGCCAGTTTTCCCTACACTAAACAACTCCTCCTTTCCCTCCTTTATTGGATATCAAGTTCCATGTGTACATAGGTCTCTCTCAAACCTCTATTCTAATCCTTTCGTCTAGTGATCTGGTCTTGTGTCAAAAACCACATTTTTTATTATTCTGTCTCAACATCTGGTGGGGCCAGTCTCTCCTCTTCATCTGTTCTTTTCCCCCACACCAAGGTTGACTTAGCTATTTGTGGATGTTCATTTTCTATATAAATGTTAGCATAAGTTTATCATGGTCCTCAAAAAATCCATTTTGATTGGGAGTGCAGTGAATGTATAGATTGATTTGAGGATAATTGACATCTTTATAATTTATTCAGATCACTTTCTTTGTCTTAGAGTTTTAAATTTTTCTCCATAGAGGTATTTTGTATTCTTGGTTAAATTGAATCGAGATGCTATTGTGAATGATAATCTTATTTTTCTAACTTTTTTTTTTTGAGACAGAGTCTTGCTGTGTCACCTGGGGCTAGAGTGCTGTGGCGTCAGCCCAGCTGACAGCAACCTCAAACTCCTGGGCTCAAGCGATCCTCCTGCCTCAGCCTCCTGAGTAGCTAGGATTACAGGTGTGCACCATCTTGCCCAGCTAATTTTTGTTTTTAGTAGAGACGGGATCTCACTCTTGTTCAGGCTGGTCTCGAACTCCTGAGCTCAAGCAATCCTTTTGCCTCGGCCTCCCAGAGTGCTAGGATTACAGGCGTGAGCCACCGCACCCAGCCGGATATCTTATTTTTATTTAATTTCCAGCCCACTAATAACATGAGAAATGCTATTGATCTTGCATATAGCAACCTCGATGAATGCTTTTATTAGTTCCAATTGTTTTTCTAGGTAAATGTATCAAAACCACATTTTTTATTACTGTGTCTCAACATCTAGTAGGGCCAGTTTTTCCTCTTCATCTGTTTTTTTTCCCCAACGATGACTTAGCTATTTGTGGATATTTTTGTATGAGAAATGCTATTGATCTTGTATATAGCAACCTCAAAGAATGCTTTTATTAGTTTTAATTGTTTGTTTTTCTAGGTAAATAATCTTGTCATCTGCAAATTATGAATTTTATCTCTTTTAAAAAAGAAGCTTACTTCTCTTTCTTTCCTTGTAGCACTTGCCAGGACCTCCAGGACTATATTAAACCATAATAGTCAAATGCAGCCAGAAAACTGTTGTCTTGTCACTTAGCTTAAAGAAGTGTATCTATAGTTTCTCCATTTAACATAATGTTTGCTGTAGGATTTATTTTTATTGCAGTTAAAATACACATAAGAAAATTTACCATCTTTACCATTTTTAAGCATATGGCTTAGTGGTATTAAGTACATTCACATTGTTGTACAACCATAACCACCATCCCTCTATAGAAAGTCTTTTCATCTTATAAAATTCAAACTGTATCCTTTAATCAATAACTACTCATTCCCTTCTTCCCTGCTGTAGGATCTTTCTTTCTTTCTTTTTTCCTTTCTTTCTTTTTTTTTTTTTTGAGACAGAGTCTCCCTGTGTCACCCAGGCTCCAGCAGTGGCCCAGTCATAGATCATTGTAATGAACTCCTGGACTCAAGGATTCTCCTGGCTCAGCCTCCCGAGTAGCTAGGGCTACAAGCATGTGCCACCACACCTGGCTATTGAAAGGGTGAATGACCCAAAGGACAGATTTCACACACAGGCTATGTGGGAGCAACAAGGCTGGTTTATTCACCCGGGTGTGAGTGGCCTGAGTCTTAAAAGACAGTCAGCATAGAAGGGGGTTTTGTGAGGGTTTTTACGGGAATAGCCGACCCCCTCCCACCTACCCTGTTCAGTTCTTTGTTGCTGGGCCAAACTCCTGATCTGTATCATTGTTGTGGTCAGGCAGGTGAAGAATTCCTTTCTGCTATGTGCAGTTCGTGTATGGCAAAGGACGGTGGGCAGAACAGCTGCTGTCTGTAATAAATTATTCAAACAACCAACTCCTAGGACCCCTTTGCCCCAGTCACATCCATCCTTCTGCTCTGGCCTCGTTCTTATCAGGAGAGCTAGGGAGGGATAAACTTCGTCTCTATCAGGGAGGGAGGGGGAAGGAATGCTGGCTGCAGCTGTCTGTTAGATCTACAAAGTCCGGGGACTCTCCAGACTCCTGTGGCTATTGTTTTACAAGCCTAAATTTTACATTAACCACATTCTGTCCTATACATACTTTTCGGGTTCCCACCTGGAACAAACCTAACAGCTATTTATTTATTTATTTGTGACAGGGTCTCGCTCTATTTCCCAGGCTACAGTGAAGTGGCATCATCATAGCTCACTGCAACCTCAAACTCCTGGGCTTAAGCAATCCTCATGCCTCAGCCCCCCAAGTTGCTTGGGACCACCGGCATGTGCCACCATCCCTGGCTAATTTTTAAAATTTTCTGTAGAGAAAAGGTCTTGCTATGTTGCCCAGGCTGGTCTCAAACCCCTGGCCTCAAACAATCCTCCCACCTCGGCCTCCCAAAATGTTGGGATTACAGGAATGAGCCTCCATGGCCAGCTTGTTATAGGATTTTTTTTTTTTTTTTTTTTTTTTTGAGACAGAGTCTCACTTTGTTACCCGGGCTAGAGTGAGTGCCGTGGCATCAGCCTAGCTCACAGCAACCTCAAACTCCTGGGCTTAAGCGATCCTACTGCCTCAGCCTCCCGAGTAGCTGGGACTACAGGCATGAGCCACCATGCCCGGCTAATTTTTTTTTGTATATATATTTTTAGTTGGCCAGATAATTTCTTTCTATTTTTAGTAGAGACGAGGTCTCACTCTTGCTCAGGCTGGTCTCGAACTCCTGACCTCGAGCGATCCACTCGCCTCGGCCTCCCAGAGCTAGGATTACAGGCGTGAGCCACCGCGCCCGGCCCAGGATTTTTATATATTGCCTTTACCATGTGTTAGCAACTTCCTTTTACTCCTAGTTTACTGAGTTTTTAATCATACATGTCAATCATATGCTTTTTCTCCTTTAGCCTAGTAATGTGGTGAATTATATTGATATAGTTTCTAATGTCAAAGTGTCTTTTCATTCCTGGCATCAAACTTACTTTATAATGATGTATTATTTTCTTAATACATTGTGGAATGTGGTTAGCTAACCCTTTTGTGTTTTTTTTTTGTTTTTTAGGATTTTCGCACCTACTTGCATAACTGAACGGGTCTATCATTTTCTTTCCATGTTTTGTCCTCATCTAGTTTTGAAACCAATGCTAGCTGCACAGTGCAGTTTGTGCTCTTTATCTATTTTGGGGGATAATTTGTTTAAAATAAGAATTAACTACTTATTGAAAGTTTATTAGAACTCACAATTAAAGCCATCCAGACCTGGACTTTATTTTTGGAGAGAAAGTCTTGGACCATCATTTCTTTATTATTTATTAGTCTCCAAGTTTCTTGTTTCTTCCTTGTATAATTTTGGTATTTTATGTTTTTCTGGGAATCTATCCATTTCATCTAGATTGCCAAGTTCATTAGCATATAGCTCAAAATAATATTCTATTATTTCTAAAATCTCTGGTGTCATTTTGTTTCTATAACTCGTTTCTTTGCATCTTCTTTCTTTGGGTCAATCTTGTCAGAGATTCATTTTATTAGTATTTTTTAGATGGCTTTTGGTTTTCTTCATCTTCTCCACTTTCCCCCTCTACTTCATTGATTTCTGTCTGTTTTTAAATTGTTTCCTCTTGTGTTGGTCAGAGGACCCAGTGATCCAGAGGGGAGAAATTTGCCTAAACACAGTTAACCAGAAGCAGAATCAGCTCCCTGGCTCTCAGCCCAGGGCCCACTCTCATGCCCTGCAGCCCTCATACCAACAGCCCAAAACAGTCAGGGGCACCAGCTGCCAAACCTTGGCCCGGGGCTGACACAGAGGCCTGGGCTGTCCAGTCTAACAGCCACAAGACCCAGGGCCACTGAGCACTTGAAATATGACTAGTTGGAATCGAGATATGCAGTACGTGTAAAATTTACACTCAATGTCAAAGATTTGATACAAAAACTGTGAAATACCTCAATGATTTTTACATTGAGTACACATTGACATGATAATATTTTGGATATATTGGCTTAAAAAATGTATTGTCAAAATTAATTTCACCTGTTTCTTTTTGTTTTTTAAAATATGGATACAATAATATTTTCTATTAAGCAGTAATAATATCGGTAGTACAAGAATATGTCACAATTTGTGACTGTTTTGAGATTGAGGTTTGGTTTATTTGTAGGGGCAGAAAAAGGCTCAAATTAATGAAAGGATTTAGCCAGGCAGCATCGGCTCTCCTCCTTCCTCTGCAAATAACAGAAACCAATTCTGCTAACTTGTCCAAAAATAGTCCTCAGGGGGTTGCGGAACAGAGGGCAGCACTGACCAGCCAGGACTAGGGAAGCGGGCGCTCTCCCCAGTAGGAACTGGCGGCTGTCTTTCTGGGCACTTCCTTCTCTCGGCTCAGGGTAGCAGGCGTGCGAATCTCAGGAAAGAGACGTGATAGGCCCAGCCTTTGACACGTGAGGAGATAGAAGCCTGTGATTGGCTATTGCATGAGCCTCAAGGGCGTTGGGACGAGTTGCTAAGGAAACGGGGGTGGCGGGCTGTGGGCCGTATGAGGGCGGGGTTGCGCATGCTGCGCATGTGAAAACCTGAGCTGTCTTCTGCAAGGGTCCCATAGTGCGCCAGTGGCTTGGTGCTTCTCACTCCCAGATCAGTGCTGCTCCACACGTGATGGATTTCAATAAAGATTTGAGTCACTCCTATAGTCTCTGCCCCTCTGCGCCCCACCTGCTCCTGGATCCGGCTATTTTGGTCCTGCGGGCCGGAGGAGACCTGGGTTTGGGCACGGAGGGGAGGTCAAACTGGGGTGGGCTATCTGGTCATGCTCTCTGCGCTGTTTCCAGGGGCCTGCAGGGCTTGTCTGCTAGGAGGCCAGGAGGGCAGCTGGAGCTGAGGGCCTGAGGTCGACGTGGTGTCCAGAAGCACAGCTAAGCGGGAACAGGGAGGGGCATGGCGCACAGTGAAGGGGCTACTGGAGCCCCAGCCCGCACCGTGGTGTCCCAGGAGCTGCTGGAGGAGATGCTTTGGTTTTTTCGTGTAGAAGATGGTAAGTGGTGTGAGTGATGGTGAGGATGGGAGCGCTTCTCAACACAGAGCAGAGTTTGGCTGAAGCCCCCTGACACTGTCATCTCCTCCCCTCGGGCGGCACCTTCCTCCAAGACAGGAACCGAGGCTGGGCATCTCAGCACCCCGCGGGGTCTGGCCGAACAGCACCCTCCTCTCAGGGAGCGGTCACTCATCGACGCAGCCATCCAATCATCACAACTATTTATTAAGCTCCTACTGTGTGCTGGGCACTGTTGTCAGCACTGGAGTGACAGTAGTAAATAAAACACAAAGGTCTCTCCCCTTGTGGAGCATGCATTCTAGTGCAGGAGATCGAAAATAAACAAGCTAAACAACTAAATGCATGGTGTGTTGGTAAGAGATAAGAGGAAAAATTGAATAGAGAAAAGAGAATAGGAAGTGTGCAGCAAGGGTAGGTAAGGCGGTCAAGGAAGGCCTCACTAAGAAGGTGACATTTTAATAATCAGGAAGGTGACTTTTGGGAAGTGAAGGAAACAGTCATGCAGATTATATTTGGGAAGAACATTCTTAGTGGAGGGAACAGCAAATGCAAAAACCTTGAGGCTGGACCCTGGGTCATTTCAGTAGTGTGGACAAATCATGAGTATCCAAATGCAGATCAGCCACTTTATATGTTATGTGTTATCTATGGGCAGTTGTAAATCCTTCCTCCCCCTCCCTGCCTTCCTCTTTCCCTCTTTCTTCCTTCCTGCTTTTCCTCACACTACACAGGGCCAGCCCCTGGCAAAACTGAAGCTGGTGAAGTTTATCTTGGCCCACCCTACTCACCATCCCACCCTCACTCCTTTTTCCCCACTCTTCCTTAGCCGCAGTCCTGTCTCCACCATTAGCTTAGGGCTTCTCCAGAGCGAGATTGTGTCTTCCCCATGTCCACCTGTTAGATTGTGTGTCCCCTGTGTCCCCTGAGGCAAGGGGCTTATCTTTGATTCAGTCTCCACAGCGCTGTGAGCTGGGTCTGAGCCCAAGCCCCAATTATTAGGGGCCTAAGAGGTACCTGGCCTCTCCTCAAGGCTCTGTCCTGTGTGTCTCTCCCCAGCATCTCCTTGGAATTTTTCCATCCTTGCCCTGGTGGCCGTGGTGGTTGTGATAAGCATGGTCCTCTTGGGAAGGAGTATCCAGGCAAACAGGTGAGGAGCTGATCTGGGGGCGGGGGGGGCTCTGGAAGGTAGGGGCCCTGCCTTCTCAAAGGGAAATCTAGGGAGGGGTCATCTAGGAACCTTGGCTGCCCACCCTCTGGGACAGCAAAATGCAGCCTCCAGGGTCCTTTGAGAACCTAAAGCTGTTATAAAAACAAAAACACCCCAGCAACTATCCCTGATTATCACCCCTGGGCTGAGGCCAGTAAGTAGGCATGACCTGGAGGAGGGTAGCCATTAAGAAGGTGACCTCGCCTCTCTCACCCTGTCAGGAAGCATCCCCCTCAGCAAGGTCAACTCACAGACAAGGTGGCTGTCCATGACAGCAGCAGACCCGCTCCGCTATGGCCCAAGCAGATTCCCTGGACAGCCAGCTTCCCACAGCTGTGTCCCTCCACCATGACCAGGGAGTCTCAGGATACCTTGAGTAACACAGACTTGGAGAGAGGATAGACTTGCAGGAGTTAGTGGCAGGAATGTCAGGTTGAGGAAGTGGGCAGTGGGAGCCAGTGAAGGTGGGGGTGAAGTGTGCACTGTGGGGTCTTAGAAACATGACCCGTGTTGTGTGTAGGCTAGTTTGGAGAAGGAAGCACCCAGAGGCAGGGAGAATAGTTAGGAATTTCCTGCAGTAGTGTGGGGGACGGGGTGTGGGGTGACAACGACTTACACTAAGTAGGATGAGCATCCTGGAGCCAGAGGCAGTGTGGTTTGGTGAAAAGAACACAGGACTCAGAGGCAGGAAACTTAAGTGAACGTCCCAGGTATGTGCTTCTTTGGCCTCTTTGAACCACATTTCCTCACCTGTGAGGGGAGGGGGTGGCAGTAACAGCTGAGCTCACCAGTGGCAGTAAGGATTCCTTACTGAGACGACACCCACGCAAGTGTAAGGTGTCTCTCTGCCAAAGGAACATCCAACCACTGCTGCTTGTCCCCCAGCAGCTCCGGCTGTGTAGGGATTTCCCCTCCAACTCTAAGCCATCTGGGAGATCCACTCCTTCCCCACCCACTCAGGCTTTCTGATCAACACTGTTCCCTCTCTTCCCAGAAATCAAGAGATGCAGCCAACAGAAGAAGAAACTCCAGAAGTCCTGTATTTGGATGACGCCGGAATCAAGGATCACAATAGCCTGAACAACCTAAGCAAGCCTTTGCTCTCAGAAAAGCCAAACATGGCTACGGTGGAAAATGAGTTAAAACAGAGTGATGTCGCATTGGTTCTCCTCCCATACTCACCAGAAGCTGAGAGCTAGGGAGAGTTCAGAGCACGCACACCCTAGCCCAGGCACATGATCTGAGCTCAGCTCCATGGCCTGAAATCTCTCAGGTTTTACAGTCCCCAAGCAGCCTTTTTTTTTTTTTTAATTAGCAGATAAAACAAACTGCAAGCAAAGTAAAATTCTATTATTTTAAAAAAATATTTTATTAAAATGCTCCTGGAAGTGAGCTGTTGGAATTGCATAGTTTGTTCAAATAGTAGTGGTCCACACACACACAAACACACACACACACACACACACACAAGTGGCTTGGAGCAAAAGTGCAAAACCCGTAGCCAGCCTGTGGGTCAGGAAGCCTGGCCAGGACTCTCAGCATGTGGTCTTGAGTAGCTACAGATTCCATTTGCCCTCAGCTTCTCCATTTATAGAATGAGGCTGAAGATTGGGTTAGAGATGCTGTTTTCTTTTACTTTTTCTTTTTTTTTTTAAGACACAGGGTCTCTCTCTATTTGCCCAGGCTAGAGTGCAGTGGCCTGATCATAGCTCAGTGTAACCTTGAATTCCTGGGCTCAAGTGATCCTCCTGCCTCAGCCTCCTGAGTAGCTGGGACTACAAGTGCACACCACCACACCCAGTGGGCCAGTCGAGATGCAGTCTTGCTATGTTGCTCAGGCTGGTCTCAAACCCCTGGCCTCAGCGATCTTCCTGCCTTGGCCTCCTAAAGGACTGAGATTATAGACCTGAGCCACTGTGCCCAGCCAGAGACACTGTTTTCAATCCAACCTCCTGAGACTGCTCAGAGGGGGGAAGGAACAGGATTCTGGGCTCAGGATCCCCTTCTCAAGCCCCCACCTGCCAGAGCTCTCCTGCTTACCTGCGAAGGGTCTGTGAGGACTTCCTTCGGACCTGGCCTGCGGCAAACACTGTTGGAAGTGATTGCACTGCCTGCCTCTGAGAGCCCTTTCTTCCCAACAGCGGGATCCCAAAGGAGTGTTCTGATCCTGTGTCTGAGCATGGTGTTCTGATATAAGCTGTGGTGATACCATCAAATAATTTATGCAAAATATTGCTTTTTTAGCCCCAAATGCTTTAGGTTCTATCTTACAAAAGTGGGCTGTGAACACTCAGACCCACTGCTGAGGGTACTGGGTCCTGCCAGACCAGACTACAAACAGGTATAAGGTGCTCCTATCTGCCGATCTGTTGCTACTGCCAGGAGGCCTGGGTAGTTGTCACTGGAGAGGACAACTTTGGTCTGCAGCCTTTATCGTTAAACTTCAGAGGGCTGGTTCCCAGGGTCTAGGCAGAGTCCTTAGTGGTGGGGAAATGAGGGGACCCCGTATGCTCGCAAAAGAACCGCTCAAGCTCTTCACACTGGACAACCACAACTCGCAGCCCCCGCTGGCCTTCTGGCCTCACTGAGAGGCACAGTGAGGGAAATACCCTTTCCTGGGACTTCTTTGTCCCGCCCAGGCTGTCCCATTGGGTTATTTTAACTAGATTTTCCTTGGGCAAACCGTGGGGTTTGTTGCCAGGGCTCTAGAGCCAGGCTCCAGCCTCGGAAACCTGCAGCCGCCCTGCCTTTCCTGTCCACCAGGTGGCGCAAGGACCTCAGGGCTGTCACTCCCGCTGGCCGCTCTCTGGCCTCCACAGTGACAGGACTCCTGGGAGCTCTCCACCCAGACAGTCCATTAAGTGCCACAGCTGACCCAACTGTAGCTGGAGCAGAAGGGGTGATGGCAGCAGGACGGACATTGCAATTTCTTCCTGCTTACGGCTGTCCCCAGGTCTCTGGGTTGTCGCAGTGGCTGTTTTTCTTCCAGGGTCACAGATGCTGTGGTTACCATGGAGAACAAGGCCTGGGAGGAGTAGGAGCAGCATCCCCGCTTGTCCCTCCAGCTCACACGGTGCACTAATTGTAGGGACACTGCTGGGTGCTGGAGGCAGGGTCAGCTGTCCACCAGAGGGTGAGGGCTATTGGTCCATCAGAGGGAAAGGCCGGTGGTGACAAGCCAGCGCTTGTCCCCGCAGCCCTGCCCAGCCGTCGCGTCTGGGGTTCCTGAAGAGGGGCCCTCAGAAGATCTTGAAGCCCTTCAGGAGAGTCAAGGTAGGTGCCTTGCGCTTGCTCTGGGCCCGGGATGACTTCACCGTGACCAGCTTAGCCTGGGCTATGGTGGGCATCTCCTTCAGGCTGACCGTGGAGAGGGTGTTGAAGGTGCAGCTGGCCAGCCCGTGCCGGGCGGTGAGCGGGGCCTGGTGGGGCAGGGCCCTCTCCTCAGAGATGTAGAGGGGTCGGGCCAGGGGGCTCCTCTCCAGCTCCCGCCGCGCCTCTCGCACCGCCTCATGGAAGACGTGCTGTACGTGCTCAAAGTCCAGGCAGGCAGAGACCTCGAAAAACAGGCACCCAAATCTGCCCGCCAACGCCGCACCCTCTGCCTTGGTGACTTGCCTGGTGAGGAAGCAGGGCGGGGCAGGGAGTTAGGCGCACGCTGTTCCAAGTTAGGCAGATCAGCTTCTACACCCAGCCCCCACATACTAGCTGGGTGGTCTGGGGTCATCTCCGTCTCTGAGTCTCAGTCTTCTCATCAGTACAATGGGATGATGACATCTGCCTCTCAGGGTTGTTAAGATTAAGACAATTTGTGTCGAGTGCTTAGCACTGTACCTGACACAGAGTCAGGGCTTAATAAATGGTGGCTGATGTCACCAAAGCCAGGATTTAGGGATGAGATGAGAGAAGCTGCTCCCCCATGTGAGACACTAAGAAGGCCATTCCCAGCCCCGCCTCTCCTCTACCCCAGCATGGGTCCCTGGGGCAGGAAATGGGCCACCCACAGCCCTGGCTTGTGGGATCAGCTCTGGAGAGAAGCAGTTGCTTGGACTGAAGGGTGTTAGACCACAGAGGTGACTCTGGAAGCCTGTGGTTGGCAGAGCTCTCAGGGCTCGTGGGGAGTTGTGTCTGCCTGCCCAGGGGGTGACAACATGTCATGGTGAGGAGGGGGAAAAGGAGGGGGCAGAACACCTATGCCAGCTTGGTCCTATACCACCTCCTGTGATGGCAGGATAGACGGTTTGAAACTGAGAAGGTTCTAGTAGCGTCTGACCTGAGAGCCATGGGGATTGAGGTGGGAGGGAAGAGAAGAATGGCTCTCCAGTAGGTCAGCTGTGCAGAAGGGGGGAGAGACAGGGTCCCTGAGGTCTTGGGGCCAAGGTTCCACTGGCTGAATCCTCCTGACCTACTGCCAAGCTGCCCCACCCACCATTTCTGGGGATGACGGCACAGCCCATGAGATGAGAGGAGACACCAGGGTGGGCAGCGGTGGGAAAAGGTTTCTGAGTCAAGGTCAGTGTGGCAGGAGCAGGGGGCTGGGAGGCGCTGGCTGCCCAGGGTACTGCTCCAAGGAGGGGAATGGGTATCAGAGGGAGAGGGTGACTGGGACAAGAAGAGCCAGGGGCCAGCATCTAAGCCACTCCCCACCCAGGGCTGCCGTCCTGTCCTTAAGCTCACTGCTTCCCGAGGAGCCCCTTTTGAAAGAATGCTTGGTATTATTTGCTTTTATGATGAGTTTGAATCTGCAACTTTGTCATTATGGGGCTTGAATAATGAATTTTCAGAAAGAAGAACCCTGGGCATGCATGTATGTGTGTGAGTTGGTGACACAGGCACATAACACTGTCCTTTTTCTTATTTTGTTGCATTCTAGTGAGCTGTTTTTTGTTTTGTTTTGTTTTTTGAGACGGGGTCTCGCTGTGTCACTTAGGCTAGAGTGCAGTGGTGTCATCATAGCTCACTGCAACCTCAAACTTCTGGGCTCAAGTGATCCTCCTGGCTTAGCCTCCTGAGTACCTAGGACTACACGTGCACCAGCACACCCAGCTAATTTTCTTATTTTTTGTAGAGACACAGTCTCCTTATTTTGCTCAGGCTGGTCTCAAACTTCTAATGAGAGTTTCATCAGTGGTCTGGGAAACATAGCCCTAACCCACATTTTATCCTTTTAGCTGCAAGACAGTCATGGGAAACAATGACCAATGCTCAGCTAAAAGTTAGATTTACTGCACTTACTGAATCGTAATCTACTAACCTTGGGACTTGAACAAAGAATGAAAGGGGGATAAGTTGTCGTAACTTGTTCTTAGGGAACTGATGCTACTTCATTTCAGCCATGTATTCTTTGTCATTTGCTCCCAAATCATTTTTAGACACCCCCTTTGACAAAGATTGGGGTCTAAACAGTGGTCTAGTGTTTTTCCCCATATTGAAAACTGGCCTGTTCACAATCCAGTCTTTTTTTTTTTTTTTTTGAAACAGGGTCTTGCTCTGTCACCCAGGCTAGAGTGCAGTGGTGTCATCATAGCTCACTGCAACCTCAAACTTCCACAATCCAGTCTTCTGACCCCTTTTCTAGGGCACGTTATTCCTGAAAGACTACTTTTCGTGGCTTTACAAACACATGACTTTCCTCATTCCCCGAGATGTGATTTGTCCGGGTTTGAGGGCTTGACTGCCTGGGAAGGCCCCTTCCTGTGGTCCCCGTTCATGAGCCCACACCTCACTTTTCTCACTGCCCCTCTGACCCTTCTAAACAAACACCAGTCAACGCATCTTTGGGGCCTCGGGGAGCAGGACTGACCAGCCAGGGTGCAAAGCTGGTGGAAGTTGCCGTACGTCGCAGGCAGACCGGCCACACAGGACAAATGTCAGTGCTGGAGAAATCCAGTAGGATCACTCATCAAGTACAGGCAACACAGCCTCAGTGCCTCGGGGCCAGGCAGGCAACTCCAGTGTGTGGAGAGGGTGGAGGTAAGCCATGGGGCCTGGGGAGGCCTGCGGTCAGCTGGAGAGAGCATGCCCCACCTCAAAGCATTCCAATTCCAGGTCTTTTAAAACACGGTCCCGGCCAAGCAAAATATGGCTACAGCATTCTGTGGTGATGTGCCCTCTGGCCCAGTCTCTGACCTCTGATTCAGGTCCAGCCCTTTCTAAGAGAACTTGCCCCCAGCATGGCCAACTGTGGGAGTGAGCGTGGGGTGGGGCTGAGCTTGGGCGAGGCCAGAGTGGGTTGGACCAGAGCAGCCACCTGACCCAGGAGCCAGTCAAACCGGAACTGGCACTGATTGTCCCTCAGCTGCTGGGAGTCGGATTGGACGGTCCTATAGACTCAGGCAAGGAAGGGTGAGCCTGAGAGAGACCACAGAGACCCAAGAGGGTGGCAGGAATGGCTTCTCCTCTGACTTTCAGGGTCCAGCCCCTGCGTGACCCGGATGACTGCCCTTCCTGTCCCTGGCTGACGGGAAGACCAATGCCCACTGGACCCTTACAACACAATCCTTCTTACCGAAATCTGAGGGGATTACTGTTCTTAGCAGCTGACTAATCCCTGAAGATGAGGCCCACGCTGGCCGCCTCACCTGTACTGGGCCATGTCCAGCTTGTTGCCCAGCAGCAGGGCGGGGTAGCTGCGCTGCGTCTCCCTCGCGTGCACGGCGAGCAGCTCCAGGTAGCTGCTGCTGCCCTCGAAGCTCTGGCGGCTGTCGACGCTGTACACCACCAGAAAGGCGTGGGCCCAGTTCAGGTAGCGCTCACAGTTCCTGGGGGTGTCCTGGGGTGAAGGAGAGAAGCCCCCTCAGGGGCCGAGGGGGTCAGGGTAAAGGCCCTCACCTGAGCTGCCCCGTCCCACCTCCCCACTCCCCGAGTCTTTGTACATTGTTCCCCATCAGAGCCCTTTTTCAAAGGGGCACTTGAGTGTGGCTTTGGCTGGGCGTGAAAGGAGACATTGTCTCGTGGAGCTCCCTCCCACCACCCAGCCAGAGGCTTGGAGACCTCGGCCCCTTGGGCACAGAGCCGAAGACTCTGGCATGGCCCCTACAGAGACCTGGCTGTCCCTGGGCACCACTGGTTTCAGGTCAGGTTCGTGCTGCTCCTTTGGCTTCTGAGAATAACTGGCATCTGGCCTTGGCAGGGGCGGCAAGGACATGGGGGCAGATGTGTGTGTTGGGGGTGGCTTGGGCGAGGGGCTCACACCAGAAGCGTCTGCGTGAGCAGGTGTGCACCTGTCTCCATGTGTGCATGAGCAGAACACCCCGTTGCACGGATCTCAGAGCTGATGCCAGCAGCCCTCCGGCCTCTCAGCCTGCTTCATCTTTCTCATTTGGCAAATGAAGGATTCAGGCCCAGAAAGGTGAGCGCCTCGTTCAGTTTCCCGCAGCAAAATGTAATTTAAAAGGATCCAAATTCCCATGTGAGGCCCCCCACTCTGGGCCAGGACTTCTTAGGAGGCTACACTGATTCTCAGCTCTCCATGGGCAAATGGGGGTAACGTTACCAGGTCTGCAGTGTCCATGACTCTCAGGTGGACAGGCTGGTGGTCCACAGTCTCCTCGGAGCTGTAGGTGTCCTCTGCAACACAGACGGTCAGCAGGTCAGACGCAGTGAACTGGGTCTAAGTTTGAGCTTCCCTTGTATGGCCTCAGGGGGCCCTCGGGAGCTGCTCTGGGTCCCAGGCCGAGCTGGGACGGCTGTAAAGTCCTTGGTTCCCACTCACATGGAAGATGTGGGCAGAACCTCCTACCAAGGAGATGCTACTCTGCCTGCCGGGCTCAGAGGATTAGCGGCCACTCACAGAACATGCCTCGGGGACAGGACTGTGTCTGGGCCCATACACAAAGCTGGCAGGATGGAGTGTGTGGCCCACGGGCCCAGTTAGCAGCACAGGCTCAGGAGCTGCACTGCCAGCCCCTCCGTCCCCAAACCCCAACCTTCTCCACCCTCTTCCCCCGCTACCACAGTACCTGGCCTGCAGGAGGCCCCCAGTGACAACCCTCCTGTCCCCAGTGGGAGAAGAGATAAGGCGAGACAGAAGCACACAACACAATGGAGGCAGCATTCTAAGAAGGTTTTACAAGTAATCTTTGTCAACATGACAGCAGAGGAGTCTAGTGTAGTCAAAAGTTTTAAGTTGGGGCCGGGCAGGGGTGGTTCATGCCTGTAATCCCAGCACTTTGGGAGGCAGAGGTGGGAGGATTGCTTGGGGCCAGGAGTTTGAGACCAGCTTTCCCAACATAACAAGACCCCATCTCTACAAAAAATTTAAAAATTAGTTAGGTGTTATGGTGCACGCCTGTGGTCTCAGCTACTCAGGAGACTGAGGCAGGAGGATGGCTTGAGCCCAGGAGATCGAGACTGCTGTCAGATGTGCTTGTACCACTGCTCTCCAGCCTGGGCAACAGAGAGCGTCTCTTAAAAAAAAAATAATCATGAAAAAGTTTTAAGTTGAAGATGTGGAATCAAATCCAACTTCAGCTGCTTTTTAGCTGCGTGACTTGGCTGAGTCACTTCAGCTCTCTGAGGCAATGTCCTCAGTTTAACATGGGAATACTATGGTAACACTGGCTAACCATTTCCAAGTCTTTACTCCGTGCCAGGTGTTGTGCTAAGTGCTTGTCCCTACATTAGCTCGTTTAATAGTCTTATCTCCCAGGGCTCTGTGTGTCAGGAGTGGATAGGCCCCCAGGACATGGGGCCTGGGCCACTAGAAGTGCCTGGGAAAGGGCAGTGGGGACCGTGGTGCTCCAAGTTAGCAGGGCAGGTTCACATTCACAGGTGATATTTTTTTGCTTACATTTTATTTTGAAAAAAATTTAGACTCACATAGAAGTTGCAAAATAGTACAGAGTTCCTATGTATTCTTCACCCAGCTTCCCCCAATGTTACCACCTTACCTAACCATAGCACAATGACCAAAACCAAGAAACTGACATTGGTACCATGGTACCATATAAGCTACCGACCTCATTTGAATTTCATGAATTGTCACTTATTTTTTTAGTTCTCATGACCTCAAACCTGAGAAAGCAGCAAGCGAGTGGCCACTCATGCAAAGAGGACCTCACAGACACACCGGCAATCATTCGCCCTACCCCCAATCTCTGCCTATGCCACTGGAGCACCTCATCTTTTCCTGGTGGTCCCCTGCCCCCAGTGACCTTAAAAACCACCCCTCTTGGCAGAACCGAGATGCTCTCTGCGTTCCTGGCAGCATCCACTGTGAGAAGGGCACCCTCCCAACCCTGGCTGAATTCACAGTCAAACACTTCTCTCTGAGGGCCACTGGCAGCCAAGCCAGGCCTGGACACACTCCAAGTCCACTAACATCCAGCATGAATCACAGACAGCTTCTTGTCCCCAGCCTGCTTTGGGAACATGGATAAATAGCTGCTCTTATGCAAAGACAAAAAAAATCTAATGGAAACTATGCCCGAAATATTTAACTATATTTGGTCCAAGAAGACCTACCCCCAGATGCCTACATCTCGTTCAGATTTGCCTTTATTTTCCTGCCAAAGCTGTCTGATGCATCCCTTTTAGGCATTCCCCCAATAGGCACAGTGTCCTGCCCAGCCCAGCAAAAGGTTCTAGCCCACCTTGATCTCCTGCTGCCCTTACAGCACGACAGCCTTTTGAGGTTGCTGTTAGCTCCAGTGTAGCGAGAGGACAAGATGAGACCCTGAGAA
This sequence comes from Lemur catta, assembly GCF_020740605.2. Lineage (NCBI taxonomy): Eukaryota > Metazoa > Chordata > Mammalia > Primates > Lemuridae > Lemur > Lemur catta. Next base: position 95,292,148 of record NC_059128.1, read on the forward strand.
GGAGGGAACTCGCCCAAGGCCACACAGCATCCTATCAGCAGAAGCAACTTGAATTCGGGTCTTCCAGGCTGGGCTGCCTCCCCATTGGCACCCCCTCACCCCCTGAGCACAGTACAAGGGAAGACCAGCTGGGGACGTGGAACGTGGTGGGGCAAGCTGGAAGAAGCCTCAGAGGCCATCTAGTCCAGCTTCCCCTTTACAGATGGGGTGACTGGCCTCAGAGGCTGGGGCGGGGTCGGGGGGGGCTCCTTTCCCAGTCACAGTGATGTCCAGTCTTTCCGTCACCAAGTCCCTGCCTCCGGGTACTCTGGTGGGCTTCACAACTCCCAGTGCTAATTAGCATTCTGTGGACTTCCATGCCGAGGGAAGAGTTGTTTCCCAAAGTGTCTTTCTCTTGAGCTCTGGTCAGAGCGTGTGCAGGGTAATGCCACAGCAATGGTGTTCGTGTCTTACCAGAGCAGAATGAGGGCAAGAGAGGTGAGAGCTGACATTATCCACTGGCCAAGCCAGGTGAGATGCCCCAGCCCTTCTGTGAGAGGGGAACATTCTCCTGGAGACCCCAGCTCCTCCTGGGGGGCTCAGCATGGGCAAAGCCCTTCCACAGGCGCTGAATGGGGAATTGAGGATCCGAGGGCCCAGTGCCACTCAGACCTCTCACTAGCATAAGGCCCTCTCTACGCTACAGCACGAGGCTGCCGTAGTAAAGAGATGAGTTGTCTCGTCTTCCTTTGTACCTGGGGGTCTCCATGATCTTAGTCAAATCACCGAGCCCTCTCTGCCTCAGTTTCTCCACCTATAAAATGGGGATAATAATAGGAGCTCTTCCTTAAAGGTAATCCTAAAACCAAAAGTCCTAAAACCACAGTTAAAAGCATCTATGTTGTGCCTAGTACTGTGCTACATGCTGGAAATGGGAGTGAATCTCCACCATCAAGAGGCTCCCAGAATGAGCTCAAGCTCTTAGAAGACCTTGGAGAGGGTGGAGAGGTGTTTTGCCAACGTCTGCCTGATGGCTAACCTTCCCCTTGAACGTTCAGCCCTCTCTCCACAGGAGGAAAAGCTCTGGTCCCACAGTCTCTGCTGTTGCTGGAACCAGCACTGGGACAGTGGCCGGAATGTTTAGGCCCTTCCCAGCAGAACCTCTGAGGAGTGGCACTGCCCCCTAGAACACGTCTGAGAGGAGAGCGTCTGTCGCCTCTGTAGCTTGTGGGCGCTCAGTGTGGGCTGAGACCAGGACCGAGGGCACTAACCACAGCAGGGCTGCCCCTCACCCAGACAGCCTGACTCCTCATTCCACTACCAGGTCCAAACTCCAAAATTACTCAACCAGGAAGCTCAAACCGCCACTGTAACAGGCTCATCCGGTGGGACCCCATGTAAGGGTATGGACTGGGGGCAGGGAGTAAGAGAGGCTGGAGGCGAACTGCCAGAAAAAATACAGGATGCTGAGTGAGACTTGAATTTCAGATAAAATGGAATCATTTTTAGTATAAGCATGACCCATGCAGAATTTGAACTGGGCAGAATGTATCTTTTGAGGTGTGTCGTTGGGATCCCTCCCACCTGCCCATGTGCCTTTCCTGGCTGTGCTGCAGCCACCTCACCTCCGTCCGCAACTCCTCTGTCCCATCTCTGATTCCCTGGTCTGGCCTCCCCGGCACCTCCCTGGCGGCACGCCCCATTGCAGCCTGTGTCCCCCTCTCTCAGGAGTTGACCTCTGCTAACCAAAGGGGCTCCCCTCAGACCTGCTGTGTGACCTCGGCCCAGAGGCCTCAGCTCCGTGGGCCTTTTTCCTCCACTGTAGCACCAAGGTACAGGGCTTTGAGGAACAAACCCCTTAGGGACTGTCAGTGCCTCTCCTGCCCTGTACCCCTGACTTAACCAAGGGAACCCCTCCACTTTCTCTGTTTGACATCCTGGGGTTCCGTTTAAGATTTGGATGAAGGGATTCTGCTACCTAAGGAAAAAAAATGTTTTTAACCATAAGACTAAATAGCCCCGAGGTCTCTTCCTGCTCCAACACTGGGATTCAGTACTCTGCCCAGGCCTGAACTAAGGGGCTGGTGGGCACCGCTGGGTTAAGGTGCTCTTTCTTCCAGGTACAGTAGCGGCATTCGATCAGGGGCCTGCTGCAGGTAGTGTGGTGGGTTTTTGATATGTGTCACAGAGCCCCGGTTTCTTCAGAGGGCTCTCAGGGGGCCCACGAATGCTTTATTCTATTTTTATGAGTGGAGAAAATAATCCTAGACTGCAATGTCCATTTTCAAAAGGCTAAGATCATCCACATACCCTGTTGTTCCCAGTGGACAGTTTACAGTAAACAAATGGTATAAATGTGAGCTTTAAGTTACATTTACACTAATAAAATCCTGCTTTTATTTTTTTTAGATATTAGGGTTCCATGTAAGAGGTTATTATAGGAAAAGGTCCTGCTACTAAAAATAATTTTCAAAAACACTGATCCAATTAATCAGATGCACAGGAAACCTTTTGAGGAAGAAGGAAAAGCAAATATGCACTGAGCATCTATTGCGGGTCAAGTACTGCACTGGATCTTTCATGTGTCATCTCTTTAATCCTCAGAGTAATTCTCTGAGATAGGTATTTTTATGCCCATTTTACAGATGAGGAAACTAGTTCAGAGAGGTTAGGTGACTGGCTCAGGGTTGCACAGCCAGTAAGTGGCAGAGCCAGGATTCAAACTCAGCACTGTGACAACAAACATCCCTTTTTCCAAATACCAGGATGCAGCTATAAAACAAGACTAGTTGTCTCATGTGGTTCAAAAATTGGTTCAGAAACCAGCACCACAAAAGAATTTCTCAAATGTCTTGTCCAGCTTTTCTGAAAAAGAACACTGAGTAATCGTCTTGAAGAATGACACCTATTGGATGTGGATATCCTGTTATATTTGCTTTTTTTATTTTATTTTTTTTTAAATCTCATCACGCCTCATATTTTAGGGCAAATCAGCCCCAGTTGCCTGGGTGGGCTGTGAAAGGGATATTTCTGACACTTAAAACATTTTCCCCCATGGGCTGAGTCATCCTGGTGGCTCCTTCCTTCTGCCCCTAGATGTGCAGTCCTGGCCAGGGCCCACCCACGGGGTAGGCCCCAGGGGAGTACTCCAGGTGGGGCACAGGCAGCAGGAGGAAGGAGTGGTTTCTTACCCAGATTGGGGTCATATTCGCTGATGAACCTCTTGGTCAGAAACTTCACGGTCAGGGCTGCAAGAAGCAGAAAGAGGTCAGCTCAGTCTCCCCGCTGTGTCTGGCTGCCAGCCCCTCTCATTTTAGGCAGGCCGCAGCTAACCTCCCTGATCCCTGGCTGACACCACGCTCAGCTCTCTCAGGGAATGTGGCCGGGGAACTAAAAGGTTGGTTTGAGAAGCTCAGAAGAAACCAGAAATATGAAAAGCTGAGTCCCTCTAGTTGCACCCTGAGATTTTTTTTTTAGTGCCAAGAAAAGCGATGAGAGACAAGCCTATGGGGTGTTTGTGAAGACCGAGTGCAGAGGTCAGGACCCCTGCAACCAGTTACCTCGGGGTCAGCCTGCTGAGACCCCAACTAAAGGGAGACGTAGCCCACTCTGGACAAGCCACAAAGATTCTGAAGTGCGGAGCATTTATTCCAGCTTTGGCTACAAGCCAAAGAGAGAGTAAGAGCAGAATTGATCGTGGGTGTGTGGTCCCTGGGAAGGGATTTCCAGGTGAGGTCCAGGTGAGACCTGAGTCCCCAGTAAACACACTCTAGTCCTGGTCCTCCACAGCTCAAGTCTTGGCCCTCTCCAGGGCCTCCACACTCATCATGGGTGTCACAGCAGAATGTAAAGCTCTGGAACGAAGTTCTCCCCAGTGGAACACGTTAACAAGATTCTGACTTGCTTCGGAGGTTAGCCACATAAAGGACCAGCCAACTATTAATATTATACTGGATTCTTAAAAAGTAATATGATATTGTTAAGAAAATCCTTAAAATTCTTTCCTAGGATTCCTAACAGTGTCATTTTGCAAACTAATACCCAGGGAATACATACTTCAAAATGTACATTCTTTCATTCATGTAGTCACTGGCTAAACTGCACTAGTGACAGAGCTACAGATAGCAATGCGATTTTCAAAGGGAAGAAGCAAATCTTTTCTGTAGGAAAACCAGATGTGGAGTCCTCTTTCTGAGTCAGGAGGGCTGGCTTCAGAATCAGAGAGTAGGGCCCCAGTGAGTCTCCAAGAACACGGTGGGGAAGGAAATTCACGGCTAACTGAGCAGGGGTGGCCATCACTAACAGCTATTAACTAGAAAACCAGCCAGTGGAGGAGCCGCTCTGCCCCAGCACCTTCATTTGTCTGGGACTGGGTGGCAGGGGAGAGGCAGATCCTTTGTCTCTGGTGACACCTCCATCCCCTTGGGCTCCAGCTGCCAGAGTTCAGTGTTGACAGAAGTTATCTCAATGGAAGCCCAAGATCTTGGTTCATCAAGAACAAGTCCCAGGCACCTGGGACCACAGCTCAATGTGTTTCCAGAAACTTAAGAGAGGGGTCTGGCCTGAAACAAACACATTTGATAAGAATGCACAGTTTGTCCCAGAATCCCAGGGAATTGGGGTGGGGAGTGGGGGAGTGGCCCTTCCCGGAGAAATTCAGTTAGCTAGTAACTTCTACCAACTTCCTTCAGTGGCGGCTGGCTGAGGTGTGTGGATGGGGAGGGGGGGTGGAAGGGACGCCTTCACTCAAGCCTAAATCAGGGAGTAGCAAGGCTGCCACTAAAGCTCAAAGAGGGCCCCCGGCTGGAGATCAGCGCCCAACAGTCCCTTTGGAGCCAGTCACCAAGACTGACTGCTGGCCCCAGGAAAGGAGGTGGGGGTGGGGGTCGGGGGGGCTGGTGGCAAGGGAGACCGGGAGAGGACTGGGAGACAGAGAGAAAGACAAAGGGGAGAGACAGAGGGAGGGGGACAGCAGGGGTCACAGACAGGGAGGACAGAGACACAGTGGGAAGACACAAAGGGAAGAGACAAGCAAGGAACAGAAGACAGATGAAAGAGATGGAGGAGCTGAGAACAAAGCTGAGAGAGAGAGAGAGAGGAGAGAGAGAGAGAGAGAGAGGGGGAGGGAGAACGTGGCAACAGAGAAACTGAGGCAAAGAACAAAATCACAGTGTTTCACCCAACCTACCTGCGTGAAGGAAGCCCCCCAAACCAATGGAAGAACCTGCCCCCTCGTCCACAGCGTTCCCTCCACCCACTCCGTGTCTCGGGTCCCCCCCCCACACCCCTGCCCTCGCGCCACTCACCAGACTTGCCGGCCCCGCGGCGCCCCAGGATGGCCAGGTTGACCTCGAGGGGCGCGCTCTGCTGCCCGCTCCCCGCGCGGGGTTTTCCGAACACCGAGGACATGGCGACGCCGTGGAGAGCCACACGGGTCTTCGGCCGACGGGCCCCGAGCAGCGCGCCCTCCCGTCGGGGCCCTCGGGAGCGGGACGCGGCGGCCCTGGCACTCGCGGCCGGCCTCGCACCGAGCGCCTAGCGGCTGCGACTGGCGCGGAGGAGGGGCCGCTGCAGCCTGGCGGGCGGGGCCGCCCCGGACGCCACCAAACTCCTTGTAAGGGCTGCAGGAGCCCCCCACGGCCCGCTCATCCCGCTCCCTGCGCAGGGAGGGAGCTCCAGCCGGCCGCGCCCCCCAGCGCCGTGCTCCGCCTCGAGGACCCGGGCGCCTCCATCCTCTGGAGCGCCCCCAGACCCGCCTGGGAAGACACAGAGAGGGAATCTTGGGCGTAGAGGGGTAGAAGGGAAGATGTTTCCAGACTTTCCTTCTACTCATTCTTTTTCCACCAGCAAGAAAATCCACCCCTCCCTTTGTTCTATCAAGCCGGGCCTCCCCTGCCTCCTCCAGGAAGCCTCCGGGGTTCAACTCCATGACTCCTCCTTTCTTTAGGTCACAGCCAGCTCAGCCTAAGCGCTCTATTTCCCCAATCACATTGTCCTGTCCTTTGGTGTGGTGACTCTAGAGATAGCACTGCAGTACCCAGGCTCCTGGGAAGGGGGCGTGAGAACCCCTTACTGAGAGTTCATGGCCGATATAGGTTCAGCTTCAAGAAACCTAATCCACCCTGGATTACTGTTTCTCGTCGATGAGAGCTAATGAGTTGCATGTGTTTGTGGCCTGTTGCGTAAATGGGGTATTTGTTCTAAAACCTGGCACCCCCTCTTGCCCACAGCAATTCTGGGATTGGTGGTGGGCCTCGCAGGGGTCACCTGGTCATTCCCCTTGGGACTCAGGGTAAATGTGGAGACAGGGCAAAGGGCCCACACTGCGAACCTGGACACTTAGGATCTAGTGCTAGCTCCTTCCTTTGGGTGATCTTGGGCAAGTCACCTCATTTCTTTGGGCATTGGTGTCCCCCTCTATAAATACTAAGGGAAGGAGAAAATAAATCCAAATCTCGTTGATGTGACTCAGGCCTAATTGAGAATGATGGAATCAGCCCTGAGTACATTTTAGGACCCTATGAAGCTTCTCTTCTGGAATACACTCAAGCTAGAGTGGGGAAGGGAATGGGGGCCTCAGAGACCTCTCTTTGCAGCGCTTCTCATTCCTCTCCCCCCAGAGGGTTAGCTCTTCTACCCACCCACCCACAAGAGAAACCATGGAAGCCCAGGCAGGGTTCCCGGCAGAGCTGGAAGGCAATAGCTTCTCTTCCACCAAGAAGGAAAATTATTTTCCTGGATAGGACATGAATATTGACTCAGCCTAATTGTGTTTCAGGGAGATCATGGTAAACCAGCTGTTATAAAGACTCTAAGGTATGGGGAGGAATTTGTTTAGATTACACCCTCAGGCCAGAATTGCTCCACAGCTAATGACCAACAGTTTTCCTTTGAGTTGTAGGAGGTGAGAAAGTGGGAGCCAAGTTCCAGCCACAACCCTGGGCTGGCCCCAGTCCTGTGAAGACAGACTGGTTGTGGATGGGGCCCCTGAGGACAGAACTAGTCTCACTGGAGGACTGCTGGAGGGAAGGCAAGCTGTGGACCCGCATAGGTCCTATCCCATATAAACTTGAGCTCTGCTACTTTCCAGCTTATGTGATGCTGGGGAAGTTATTTGACCTCTATCTGTTCTCAGTTTCCTCATCTTTAAAACTTGGACCAACCAGGAGCTGCAAGGAGGCAGATTCTGGCTGTGTGAAGGTGAACTCCCTAACCATCTGAGCTGTCCGTAGTTAGAAGGGGACTGTCTTTGGAGGAAGTGAGCTCCCTGACGTTGGCAGCAACCAAGGGGGTGACCACTTCAAGGAGGTGTTACAGAGGAGACACCATCATGACTTGCACGATGCAATGAGATGACCCTTAATTTCCTTCTAGTTCTATTAATAGTTTAAAGATTAGTAGCCAGCTGGCTACTCAGGCCCTCAGCTGTGACAACTCAGTGCTCAAAGTCTGCCCCTCCTCTAAGTCTTGGCAGGAAAACAGTGCCCACCTCATGGCTGCAATTGTCCCTTCCCCCATCCTCAGTCTCCTCACCGGTGGGCTGCTTATCCAGCACCCAGAAGTTCCCACTGTGGACTGGAAAGGCCTTGGGGATCAGTCACACTTACTGTCAGACCATGGAATAAGCTACTTTGCCCTTTTGGGCCTCAGTTCCTCATTTTTAAAATAGGAATTATACACACACACTCACACACACATATATATATATAATTTTTTTTTTTTTTTTTTTTTGGAGAGAGAGTCTTACTCTGTCACCCTGGGGAGAGTACAGTAGCATCATCTTAGCTCACTGCAACCTCAAACTCCTGGGCTCAAGCAATCCTCCTCCCTCAGCTTCCCAAGTAGCTGGGACTATAGGCACATACCTCGACACCTGGCTAATTTTTCTGTTCATAGTAGAGATGGGGTCTCACTCTTGCTCAGGCTGGTCTCAAACTCCTGAGCTCAAGCAATCCTCCCACCTCAGCCTCCCAGAGTACTAGGATTACAGGTGTGAGCCACTGCACCTAGCCTAAAATAGGAATACCATTAAGGATTACATGACATAGCATGGAAGTGTCCTACCCAGAGCTTGGCCCATGGCACCATAAAAGCAAATGATAGTTTCCTCCACTCCCCCTGGATATGAAGAACACACATTTCTTATCCACCTACCAAGAAGTCACAACTGTTTAGTGACTAGAAGTTTGGACACTTCAGGTCAAGAGAGAGGTTATTCTGCTAGGGCAAGTAGCTCAACTCTCCTTACCTCACCCTCCATGAAGGTTTTCTCATAGGAGGCCCTCAGGCACCCAAAATGCAGAGGATGTGGCACTGAGCTCAGCAGTGGGCATGCAGCAGGTGCTCACTAGATATCTCTGGAGTGAATGAGTGCAGCATGTACAGGTCTAGACATGTAGGGCCTGTGAGGTTTTCCCAATGGCAAGTCCTACCCTTGCCACCCACCTCCAGCAACCATTTCACACAAAGCTAAGCTTTTGGTATCCCTTTGTGGTGTTGCTGCCTTTTCTGGAGGCACAACATGATAACCACTTCTGTGGCTGTTCAAGAATAAATTCAGATGTCAAAGCTGAACAACCTAAGAAGTCAGATTCAAATTTCACTTTGTAGATGAAGAAATGAGGCCTAAAGAAGTTGGTAGCTTTTGCAGATCAGTAGTAGTACCAGCATCAGAGCCCAGGCAGGAACCCTGACTCCCATCTCCAGTGCTCTTCCTTCTCCAAGTCCAGGCAGTACAAGCCACTCAGTACCCTATGTGCAGAAACACCACCATAGGTGGCAGGGGTGAGGGCTCCCCCACCAGACTGTGGGGGTGGGGGTGCCTCCCAGGGCAAGGGTTATGTCTCCTCCATCAGACTGGAGGCTCTTGTGGGACAGGGCTGTGTCTTCTCCATCAGACTGGGGATTGCAGTCTGATGGAGAAGACATAGGTTAGGGTCCAGGAATCCACTTAACAGACCCCTACTGTGTACCAATCATGGTGGATACAGGGTTGAATTAAGGCTGGGTCTGTGCTCTAGAAAGGCTCAGGGTCTGACACAGACTCCTTTCCTTGCCCCCACCCCCAACCTTGCACAGTGTGGGGGATGCAAAGTGGAGAGGGAGATTGGTGCAGGGTCGAGCAGGGCCTGGGAACTCTGTGGGCTGCCCACAGCCAGGATAGTTCCTTGTCCTTTTCAAATCCCAGAGGGACACTCAGTGTCTGGGAGGAGGAAACTCTTCCCAGCTGCAGACAACACCCCACTGGGGCCTTGGAGGCAGGGCCAAAGAGCTGATCCTTAGTCCAGCCTCAGAAACCTGACCCCCACCTTGGGTGACCCTCTCCCCACTGCCTGGCTGCTGATGGTGGAAACTGGGTGTGTGTATGAGCCCCAACCCACTCAAGCCAGGGCTGGAGTTGGGGGAAAATAGAGCTGAGAGCAAACTTCAGCCTGCTCTGCTGAAGGGTTTGCATACCCTCCCCTTCCTGCCCTCAGGAGAGGGCCAGGCGATGGTTCCATCTGGTTGTGTCTGCCAGTTACTGGGTGTCTGGAACAGGCCATTTCATAGAAAACTGTAGCCCCAGGATTGTGCAGCAGCCCTGGCCCCCTAGGGGTCAGTCCCTCCCTGGTCCTGCCCATTATTTGAGCCCAGCAGAAGGCAGCGTTTCTCTGCTCTGAGGCAAGGCTAGTGCAGATGAAAGGAGGCAGCAGGGCTGGAGTCAGCAGGGTTCAGTCCACCCCACATCCTCGTTCATAACCAAGGAAAAGCCCAGCTCATCTGTAAGCTTTTCTTTCCTCATTTGTGAAATGGGAACAGTCAGACACCCTCTCTCTATATCACTAAGGCCACCAAAAAGGACAGCCAGGACCCAGCACTGAGAGCCCACTTGTCCCCAAGAGGGGGGCTGTCATGCCTGCTGCCTGGACATGCCTGGCCCTTTCAGCCAATGTCTGGCCTCAGGGAAGGAAAGGAGCTGGCAGAGGGCCTGGGATAGTATTCATGGGGTCCCCTGCCCACACTCTCCATTTCCTCCTCCTCTTCCTGTCTGGTCCCTGGGGCAGAGCGTCAGAGATATTTCTGGCTGCCTCCTCCAGGCCTCTGGCTTCCCAAGCTCACACAAGTGGTGCCCCACTTTGATGGAGTGAACTGGGTGGGAGTTCCCTAGCAGGGGAGCCACATTGGTGCTGGGTCTACAGATTTATACATGTGGGTCTATGCATATGTTTATCTTAAGGAGGAAAGAGATTCCTCCCTCTTTCCACCTCCTGCTTGGTCATTGTGGGCCAGTCATCCTCCCAAAGAAGGCCTGCAGGTGACAATGGGACAGATGAGTATCTTCTAAATGATGAATACCATCCTACACAGGTCTGGGCCTCAGTTTCCTCCATATACAATAAGGTGGGAGGAGAAGAAAGTCACTAAGCTCCCTTCCACTTGACATTTTGGGACCCAGAGTCTTAGCTGGCCACCCATGAAAGTTCTGTGCAGTGGGAAAAATGCCACAGGCTGGGCAGCAGGAGGCCAGGAGCTGTCTGCACCAAGCTACAAGACCCTGGGAAATTCCCTCTCCCTCTCTGCCCCAGCTCCTCCACTGTAAATGAAATGGTTGAACCAAGTCTGAGGTTCCTTCCAGCTGTGACATCCTGGTACAAGGGGACTGCCCAGCATTTGTAGCACAGAAAGGCAGCAGAACACATTGGTATGGGCACACATTCTAGAGTCAGACTGGCTGCATTCCAGTCCTAGGTCTACCATTCTCTGACCATGTGACTAAGCCTCTTGGTGCCTCAGTCTCCTTATCTATGAAATGAGGCTGTTAATAATATCTAGTTCATAGTGTTGCTATAAGTAACAAATGGATAATATCTATTAAATGGGGGAATCATAGCATGTACTCACAGGGTTGTTGCAAGGAGTTAATATAAAGTACTTACAACAGTGCCTGACACATAGTGCAACGTGTTAGCTATTACTATTTCAAGAAGCCCTTCTTCCCATCCACAAGCATATAATCCCCTCTGCAGCCCCACTTTCTTTTCCCAGAGCCACTTAGCAACGGAGAAGCCCGGCAAATAAGGAATAGACATCAGCTTCCCATTTCCATCCCAAGTCAGGTCCCACACGCAGGAGCTTACTGGATGCTCACCTACAAAGCGAGTGGCTACCCCTTCCATCTTAGAGAAGGAAACTCAGTCTCAAAAAGAGATTGGACTAGCTGAGAGTCAGGGGCAGAATCTCAGGCCAAATTAAGACCCTGGTCCTGGACTCCAGCCTGGCCCAATGTACTTGCTCCATCTCCGCCTCTCCCTCCAACCCGCATGTCCCACCGCTCTGAGCTGAAGGGATGGGCTGTGTATTAACCCGTCCGTTTCTTCCCAGCTGAATGACGTTGGACAAATCACCTAAACTCTCTCGGCCTTGTACTTCACAGATATTGTCCCGATACTGTGAAATAAGTGTTATTATTGGTCCCATTTCGAACATGAGGACACCAAGAGTCAGGGAGTTATGGGACATGCATGAGGGCGCACAACTGGTATGACGCGGGTTCAATGGTGTGTCTTTGTTAGCAGCCCTCACGTGCCCAGTATGCAGTCGGTGTTCGGTATATGGTCACTATTACTACTATTTCTCCTACGGAAATGAGTGACCACGCAGGTCTCCAGATGCCCTCCGGGCCCGCAGCCATTCAGCCTGCGAGCCACATCACATGAGCCATACTATCTTTAGCCAGGGAGATATTTATATCCCCCGGGGAAGTTTCTTCCGCTCTTGGAGAGCCCCAAAGTGCGCGGCCTCCGGCCCTCAGGCTCGCCATGCCGCGGGGCCCGGAGGAGCCGGTGCAAGTGTGGGTGGGTGGCCAGCTCTTCCAGGCCGACCAGGCCCTGCTGGTGGAGCACTGCGGCTTCTTCCGCGGCCTCTTCCGCTCCGGCATGAGGGAGGCGCGCGCGGCCGAGGTGCGCCTGGGCGTGCTGAGCGCGGGCGGCTTCCGCACCACGCTGCAGGTGCTGCGCGGAGAGCGGCCGGCGCTGGAGGCGGCCGACGAGCTGCTGCAGGCCGTGGAGTGCGCCGCCTTCCTGCAGGCGCCGGCGCTGGCGCGCTTCCTGGAGCACAGCCTCACGTCGGACAACTGCGCGTTGCTCTGCGACGCGGCCGCCGCCTTCGGCCTGCGAGACGTGCTCCACAGCGCCGCGCTCTTCATCCGCGACGGCGCGCGCGAGCTGGCGGCCGAGCTGGCGCTGCCCGAGGCCCGCGCCTACGTGGCGGCGCAGCGGCCCAGCACCTACGTGGCCGTGAGCACGCACGCGCCCGCGCCCGGCTTCCTGGAGGACGCGTCGCGCACGATGTGCTACCTGGACGAGGAGGAGGACGCGTGGCGCACGCTGGCCCCGCTGCCCCTGGAGGCCAGCACGCTGCTGGCAGGCGTGGCCACGCTGGGCAACAAGCTCTACATCGTGGGCGGCGTGCGTGGCCCCAACAAGGAGGTGGTGGAGCTGGGCTTCTGCTACGACCCCGACGGCGGCACGTGGCGCGAGTTCCCCAGCCCACACCAGCCGCGCTACGACACGGCGCTGGCCGGCTTCGACGGCCGCCTCTACGCCATCGGCGGCGAGTTCCAGAGGACGCCCATAAGCTCCGTGGAGTGCTACGACCCGGCCGCGGGCTGCTGGAGCTTCGTGGCCGACCTGCCGCAGCCGGCCGCCGGCGCGCCCTGCGCCCATGCGCGTGGCCGCCTCTTCGTGTGCCTGTGGCGGCCGGCCGACACCACAGCTGTGGTGGAGTATGTGGCGCGCGGCGACCTGTGGTTGCCGGTGGCCGAGCTGCGGCGTCCGCAGAGCTACGGCCACTGCATGGTGGCCCACCGCGACAGTCTCTACGTGGTGCGAAACGGACCTTCCGACGACTTCCTGCACTGTGCCATCGACTGCCTCAACCTCTCCACGGGCCAGTGGACGGCGCTGCCCGGCCAGTTCGTCAACAGCAAGGGAGCGCTCTTCACGGCCGTGGTGCGCGGCGACACCGTCTATACGGTCAACCGCATGTTCACACTGCTCTACGCCATCGAGGGCGGCACTTGGCGACTGCTTAGGGAGAAGGTCGGCTTCCCACGGCCTGGATCTTTGCAGACCTTCCTCCTCAGGCTGCCTTCTGGCGCTCCGGGGCCTGTGGCCTCACCGTTGCCAGAACTGTGACCCCTGGGCTGGCTTTAGGATGGGACACCCCGAGTCTTCCCTGAGCCAGGCTGAGTGTGTGAGGCCGGCTAGGAGCTTCTGGGAACTACTTTCTGTTGACACACCCAGGTTTGGCGCCTCCTGGTGGTGTAGCCATGTCCAAGAACCTCAGGGAGCAATGACCATGCCCGGGTCTGAGCCTTCAAATCACTTGGGCTCTGCTGAGAGCTGGTGGGTCACCATGTCAGTGAAAAGGATTGGGAGAGGGGGTGTTAGGATTTGAGTAATCCAGACTTGCATGTAATGGGTCAGTAATTGAGTGTGGCTAGGAGTGGGTTAAGTGATGTTAAACTGCCAATCAGTAGGCGAGAATTAGGTACTTACTGTGTGCCCAACACAGTGCTGGGCTTAATGAGAGCTTTAGTTGTCAGAACAGGGGTCCACAAAGCTTAGAGTCTAGCCCAGAAAAAAATCTTAACAGTTATAGGACAACAAAAAGGTTTATGCACACTTGTAAGTAAATCCACAAAGAGTTGAAGGCAACATGCAGAATTTAAAAAACCCACCCACAGTATGACAAAAGACAGTACTGAAGAAGTCAGGGCAAAGGGAAAATAGGAAAAATATATAACTCCAGGAAGGAGGAGAGTATACAGACTATATGGAAGAGACAGGCAGGGTACAGTTAGCTGCTGAAAGGGGAGGTTCAGACCGTGGGGACTGAGCTCAGAAGAGGAGGAGAGGTGGGGAAGACTAGGGCAGGTGGGAAGGGTCTCTGTGAGCCCAGCCTTGAGGGCCGAGCAGCTGTAGGTGGAGGCGTCTGGGGAGCCGGTGAGGCTGGGTGGACTTGTAGCAGATAACTGAGCTGAACCTGTGGGGGAGAGAAAGGATTCCCCACACCCTCTTTTGGGGACAGGGAGCCTCAGGGGAGCATCAATGCCCGTCTCCTTTTTGCCCCACCACAGGGGCAGTGGACTGTTAATCTGTATGACTTCAGGTCACTCAAGGCACCAGCCCAGTCCTGCCTCATCTTCCTCACTTGTATCCCCTCCTCCACATTCTATAGGTTCGCCCTCTTGTCCTAGTCTGTGCTCCTGCCATCCCCTGGGCCTGGAGTGCATTTCTCTTCCTATCTGTTGGCTCTATACCTACCTCCTTTTTGCAGGATTGGCTGATCGGGCTCTTCACTTTCCTGCCTCCTGGCTGTAACATCACTGTGTGTGCGCAGCCGTGCACATGTGCGGATGGTAAGGGCAGAGATCCCGTGCTGTTAACTGAGCTGGGGCACTGCCCCACCTGCAGAGAAAAATGATGATGTCTTAAGAGAACCCAGGCGAGAGAGGTCACTAGTTAGGGATCTGGTGCTGACCTCTGTTGTTAGATGAGGACTCTTGTCCCTCTAAAACACCCAGCTCTGGCTTCTGGGCTGATGCCTGCCCCAGCCCTCCAGTAGACTTCTCTGAGTGGTTCTGAATGGTCTCCAGGGCCTGAGGCCCATGGGAAATCCTGGCCTCATCAGAAGTGGAGAAGGCAGCGTCATCAGCATGGCACCTCTTGGGCAGGGAGGCTAGTGTCAGGGCTGCCCCTAGCTGCCCGTACTCCTAACCTATGTCCCAAGTCTGGAGAATGCTGCCTTCAGAAGCCTGGGACATTCCAGCCCTGGAGTAGCCTAGTATGATGAGTCACAGCAGTAAACCCTGACTTTTGCATCCTGTGAATGATGTGCAAAGTACTTTCCCCCTCCAGACCTACCTCGGGCTTCGGAGTTGGGTACCTTCACCCCGTGGCAGAGGAGATATGTGAAGTTCAGAAGCTGAGTGACTGGCCCAAAGCCACATGGCACGGCAGAGTCCCTCACTTGTGGTTCCATCAAACTATGATTTTTATTACGTGTCAAAGATTGACTTAACTTGGTAATAAGGGAACCATAGAAAGGCAAAGCTGGTTGAAAAGCATTTGAGAGACAGAGATTTGTATGTTTAGTTGGAAAAGACATTCTGAAATATGTTTGTTATGTTAAAGAGCAAGCTGGGTAATGTCTTATGGGGCAATAAAACCATAATTTCTGTGGTTCTCTAGTGGACAGAATTCCCTTGCATCTTTACATACATGCACATACACACTTGTGCATGCACCTGCAAGTTAGCGTGTGACTTCACAAAGCCTGGGGCCTAATCAATAGCAAATTGTAAAACAAAGGTACACTCCCCTTGAGAATTAGATAACTCTTTATTGTTCAGCCCTGTCCCAAAGTGACATTGAAAGGACATGCAGTCCTCCTTTTGCCTTACTTCCAAGTTACGGATATTTTTTCGTAACAGTGGAGCATTTTCCTCTTTGCTTCTGCCTCCTGTCCAACGCTGAAAGCCTGACACTTGCAGTGTGGAGATGTGTCTGCTGACGGGCTCTCGCAACCCACAGAACTTTGTGTTTGGCTGCATTTGGGGCTACTGTGATGGGGCCGCCTGGCTCCTGGTGTTTGGTGGTTCCACCTGAAGCCCTTTCTGAGATGATTTTTGTGCATGATAACAGTGTTCACAGAGAGCTTTCTCGCAGTTGACTTATTTGCACTTGAGGATTTTAAGTGGTAGACGGTTTGGCAATGCCCCTACTGCCCCTCTTAAAGGAAAACAAAACCAAAGAGTGCCTGATTGGAAGCAGCACAGCTAGGAAGGGGTGTATGCTTGTTTTCTGCTTGGCTGACCCGAGATGGACAGGGTGTTGCTGATAGTCTCCTTAACACTCCCCTCCCTTTTCCCCTTCTCTGCACCCCCACTTCTTTTGGGAGGTCATTTGCTCCCATGGACCTGGCCCTTGCTCCTCCCTCCTCTGTAGGAAAGTTAACTGTGCTGGGTTCTCTTGCCTCAGGATATAGCTGGGAGACTCGTGGCTCACTTCCCAAGGGTGTTGATGAGTGGTTTAGGCCCTGGGTGGGGCAGAGGGGGGTGTTTGCACTTTCACAGATGTCTCCCTCTCAGGAAGTGTGAGGGAGGCTTTCGTGACCCAGCCCACCTTCTCCCCTAGCCTAAGGGCCTCACTGTTAGGGCCCCTAGTCCACCCACAGCCAGTGTGTGTCTTCACTGCCCACTACCGTCGGCAGGGATGGTTACCATGCCTGGTTTGCAGTCGAGGGATCCAGCAGAATCTCAAAATGACTCACCCAAAGTCACATGGCCAGTTAAATGGAAGAGCAGGGTCTTGAACCCAGGACTTGGGATGCTCTCAGCCTCTCATAGCCTAGCACTTAAAACTTGTCCAGTGTGTGAAGGGGTTTGGGGGCACAAACCAGGTGCAGGTGTGGACATTTCAGACACAATTAGGGTTTACTAAGCTCAGAAGGCAGGATTTGAAATCTCTGTCCAGTCCAGAGACCACTCCAAGAAGTCTATCCTTCCAGAGAGAGATACCCAGCTTAAAACAGCAGAGAGCATTTCCCGGAACCTCGTGGCAGTCCTATAGCCCAACCGTTGGAGCTCTCTCCAGTCTTCCACACATTCTCCTTGACCTTGGCTGTGGATGCCCTGCACCCAGGCTTTCCTCCCCTGGGATTATCCTGTTTTGTTTATGTAGCCTGCCCGACAAGGCTGGAGAGATTAGTCCTTCCCACACTCCGCAGGGCCTGCTTCCTTGGGTGCCTCCCGTCAGTGTGTTCCCATGGCAGCCAGAGCCATCCTAATGAAACTCCAGTCAGTCGTGTTGCTGCTCCTCTCAGAACCCTTGGGTGGCTCCTCATCTACTCAAATGAAAGCCAAGGTCCTTCGGAATCTCCCACCCTGTTTCCGCCCTGACTTCATCTCCTGCCACTCTCCCTCTGGCCTCATTGCTCTTCCTCAGACACAACAGGTACTCTCCCAGCTCAGGGTCTGTGGACTGGGTCCTTCTGCCTGGCCTGCCGCCCTCACTTGGCCGCCTGGCTACTCCCCTGCCTCACACGGGTCTTTGCTCAGATGTCACCTTCATGCTGAGACTTTTCCTGACCTCCCTGCTTAAAATCTACCTCCCTTTACCTGTTTTATTTTCCTCCATAGCTTCAACATCATCTTCCATGCTACATTTTCACTGGTTCATTGTCTATTTCCTCCTACTAAAATTTGAGCTCCATGAGGACAGAGATTTTTATGTGTTTTGTTCACTGCTGTATCACCAGGACTCAGAACAGCGACTAGAACATAGTAGGGGCTTAAGAAATATTTGTTGCATGAATGAATGAATGAATGAATGGTCATTAATGGATGTCTGTTGAAAAAAAATGAATGAATCAATCAATTGATCAGTCAATCAAGGGAAACCCCACGGGAGAGGTACAGAGAAAGGCCCTCAGATTTCAGAGGAGAGGGGTGTCGTTTCTGGCAGGGCTGTGGGGGTTGGGCAGGTGGCCAGGGAAGACTTTTCTGAGGAGGTGATGAGCTGTCAAGTCCACCCTGGGAAGAGTGGGCTCTGGGAACAGCAGCCACTTGTGGGTCACTTCCCTTCCTTCAAGGGAAGGGAAGAGGCTGGGATTGGAAACACTAATCATCCTGTGAGGAATTGCTCCTCTTGGCCGTGGAATACACACAGGGCTGCTCTGTTTATTTTCCTTTGGCCCCAAGCAGCTGGGCCTCTTTTTCATCCTAATTGCTTTGCTTCAAGTTGCTGTCACTTCCCAGGAATGGCAGCAAATTAACTGTGCTGGTGGGAGACACAGCTGTCGGAAGACAGGCTGTTCCTGAGTATGGACGATGGGCACAGGAGGGGACCCCGGTGGAGGAGGTCTCATCCCAGCAGTGTCCCCTGTGGCCCTCATGATTCTGCCCTAGCTGGGGTGAGGAGGCACAAAAAGGGGGAGCCCCTCTCTCTGGTGTCTCAGCCACTAACAAAAGTAAAGGGGGCCTTTTGCTGGGCCACGGGGTCTGGGAGCAGGGTATAAGCATCTAGTCCAACTCCTCTCTTTGCACAGGGGAGGAACGTAAGGTCAAGGGGGCCAAGCAACCTGCCTGGAGCCACACAGCAATGCAGTGGCCCACCAGAGCTAAAACCTGCTTCTCTAGAATCCTCCTGTCATGACACACTGATCTCTTGTGCTGCCTTCAAGGACAACACGAGGGAGGTGCCCCACAGTGACCCGTCAGGCCTGCCCTCCCTCACCCCAGACCTCCATCCTTTCCCGTAAAGCTCACCCCTCTTGCGTCCCATTCTTGCAGCACTTGAGTTTGATTCAGCAGGTAGAAACAAAGGAGTTTCTCTCTAATAGTGGTATTTGGGCACCTGTGCCCTTAGATCTCACATGTGTGTGTGCGCGTGCACACACACACACACACACACACACACACACAAACTTTTGCCAACGCTAAGGGAGGCTGGAAGCCGTTGCCCAGTATGCTTCTCTTTCCAGGTGACATTTTCATTCTAACTGGGGTCTTACAAAGACCTTCCTAACCCCAAAGTCCTCTTAGCAGAGGGCATTTCAGGTGCTCCGAGGGAAACAGCTCTGGATTGGGGTGGAAACAAGGGCCTGAGGGGCTCGTAGGCGCCACTGCGCAGAGGGCAGTCCTGCATGCCGGCCACCAGCCGGCTGGTTTTAGAGTCCAGCCCCAGCTCTGACGGGGACTGCTGTTTGAGCATGGGTAAGGTAAATCCCTTAACCGTTCTGAAATTAAAGTGTCTCAACTAACCAGAGATGACAGCTCCTAGCCCGAGGGCTGCCATCAGGGTGCAATGAGAACCCACAGGCCGGCATACGCAGTCCTCGCCCTCCACACTGCTTCCCTCCATCCTTATAACAGACCCCTGCTGTGGGGAAGGCGCAGGTCCCCGAATGGACACTGTTCCCGCAGTCTGTGCTTGTCACTCAGAGGGGCAGCATGGCAGAATGGTTAAGCCTGGGCTTAGGCGCGGGGGGACCTGGCTTCATGTTCCAGTGCCATCACTTCCCAGCTGTGTGATCCTGGACAAACCTGGTTTCTTTATAAAATGGAGATGATGATGGTAATACTTCTTTTTTTTTTTTTTTTTTGAGACAGAGTCTCGCTCTGTTGCCCGGGCTAGAGTGAGTGCTGTGGCGTCAGCCTAGCTCACAGCAACCTCACACTCCTGGGCTTAAGCGATCCTACTGCCTCAGCCTCCCGAGTAGCTGGGACCACAGGCATGCGCCACCATGCCTGGCTGATTTTTTTCTATATATATTTTTAGCTGTCCAAATCATTTCTTCTTATTTTTAGTAGAGACGGGGGTCTCGCTCTTGCTCAGGCTGGTCTCGAACTCCTGACCTTGAGTGATCCTCCCACCTCAGCCTCCCAGAGTGCTAGGATTACAGGCGTGAGGCACCGCGCCCGGCCAGTAATACTTCTTTACACGGAGCCGGCGTGCAGGTTCTGTGAAGCACCTGTAGTTGTGGGGCCTGAGAAGCTGGCGTCTGAGTGTGAAGGGCTGTCAGTGCCAGGAGGGGGAACTTGGGCTTTATTCTGCAGGAAGTGGGGAGTCACGGCGAGCATTTGAGCAGGTGAGTATGACAGAGAGGCTGCTTGTGTCGGACGCCAAGGCCCTCATTCAGCCCTGTGCTGCCTGTCTTGTTTGTCCCTCCAGATCTGCTCTTGCTCCTCCTCCTGCTTGTGCCTCGGAGGCTGCCTGCTCGGGTGACGTCACTGGCTCCCATGACTATGCTCCATGATGGGGCCGCCAGCAGAAGGTGGGAGGCGGGAGTAGTGAGGTCAGGGGACTTATTTCCCGGCTCCCTCCCTGCAGGGTCGGCTTGTGCTGACCTTTTTTCCTTCACTGACCTGAGTCCCAGCTCCTGTCAGGTGGCCCTTTCTGTGCAGCCGTCTCAGTTTCCAGGTCGTGTTGGCTGCCCCCTTCCCCCCCACTAGGCCTAGGAGTGGTCACAGTCCCTGGGTCACTAGCCTTGCACCGTCCCTGTGGGGGCCCTCCCCCCTGTGTAAACAGCCTCTTTCCTCAGCTCTCCTCCGATGACCTGATTGGAGTGTGCCATCTCCTTCCTGCCAAGACCATGCTGGATATGTGCCCTGTCCCCTCTGACCCTCAGCTCTCTGGGCATCCGTCACTGAGTGGCTTGGCTCGGGCACAGGAAAGGATACTGGAAAACGTCCATCTCAGTGCCTTGGCCTGATTACACAGTGATGGGAACCAGAAGAGTGTCTTACGGGTAGGGGAGGTGACTCAGTGACCGGAAGCGGGGGCTTTGCCTCCCAAGCAACTTGAATTTGAGGGGAAAAAATTGGCCTTTAGAAGCTCTCTGAGGAGTGGCTGGGAATGGAAACAGGACCAGATCCATGAGCTCCAGGGTGCACACTCTGCTGCTGTTCCCAAGTCGGGGCCAGGCAGGCCTGCAGCCCTGGCTTCTAGGCAGGGTCGGCCTCCCTACTGCCCTGGCCAGACCTGCCCGTTACCAGGCTTATCCAAGGGGCCTGCTCAGGGGGAGCCTAGGAGACCCTTGCTCCAGGCCCAGCCCTGCCGTCCATTTGCTGGGTGACATCGGCTGGTTGTCTCACCTCTCTGAGCCCACGTTTGCATCCGTCATTGCAGATGTGTCAATGCACACATTGGCTGTGGGGTCAGATGAGGGGACATGTGTGCAGGCTCGTCGTGAGGGGAGCCGGTGTGGTGGGAGGGATGCTCCCGCTGCTAGCTCAGACTTTCTGGATTCTAATTCAGTTCTAGTACTTTCTGTCTGTGTGATCTTGGGCAGTTGTTTGACCTCTCTGAGTCTCAGGTGTGCATCTGTCAGGGAGGACATCAGTACCTAAACTCACAGGCTGTTGGGAGGGTGAGTGAGGTCATGTGCAGAAAAGGCCTAGGGCAGTGCCTGGCCCACAGTAAGGGTCAGTAAGCCAGAGAGCTCTCTTCCCTCAGGCGAGTGGATTACCTTGGCAATAGCGTAGGTCTGGCTTCAGACGGAGAAGGCAGTTAGTGACTACCTGGTGTGTCTGGGACCCCCAAAGAGGAGTTTTTGGCCTTGAAAGCATGACCCACCATTCCTCCTAATTACAGCATGTGTCTAGAATATAACCCCTGGCCCCTTACCGCCTTAGGGACATGGGACAGTGCTCCCTCTGGCAGAGGGAGGAGGGGCAGGCATGTGAGTCCTCCCTGGCCTGTGCAGATGGCCCTCCCACCACAGATCCAGATGTGGAGAGGGTGTCATCCCTACGACCCTTGGGCCTCAGCCCTGTAACTGAGGTCCCTGAACTCCTGGGGAGCTCAAGATGCTTCTCTTAGTTTCAGTCCCCTACCTTGAAGCCCCCAAACACCTCTGATCTGCCAGTAGGCCATTACATTGGCCACCTGCCTGCACACAGCCTGGGGTTGGGGTGACAAAGCAAAGCTCCTTCTCACAGACGCAGGGGTAGTGGTGTCCTTGGCTAGCAGCACCCGCTCCTCTCCTCAGAGCTCAGCCTGGTCCCCACAGTGTGGCCACTGCTTCTGGCCTGCTCAGGGATGGTGACCCATGCTTGTCTCTGCTCCACCCTGCTGCCACACAGAAGGAGCACGTCACAGGGGTCATGAGCCAGGGGGCACCTCTGTCCCTTCCTTGGGCACTAGGGGCCTGTGCAGATTAACTCCAGGCCCAGCCCTGCAGTCCTTCCAGGCTCTGAGGGGCCGGGCACTAAGGATTGGGGGACTGCCTTTGTGCCCTAAATCACCTCCCTAATAGTGTCATGCCAAGTACCTAGAGTTCCCTCAATACTTTCCGGCAGGTCTTTGCCCTGAGAATTCGGTGAAAGCTCTTTGGAAAGCAGGTCCCTTTCAGCACGGGCCACGCCTCAGGGCTAACTCCTCTGAGTCTCCCTCCTGCCTTCCTTCCCTCCTTTCCCGATTTTTCGTCCAGCAAACCCCTCTGAGCACCTCCTTTGACCACAGGCTGGGCCAGGCGCAGGGGCAGAGAGACAAGCCAGGTTCAGTCCCTAACCCCATAGTAACAGGAAGGAGGCAGCCCCTTCCGCAGTTACAGGACCACAGGGTAAGTCCCTGCTGGAGCGATGCCCTCAGTGAGAACCAGGGCTTCCAGACCTCCTGCTGCCAGCCTGTGGGGGGCAACTGTCCCTCGTCCAGGTTTACCGTCTTAGACCTCTCTCTGGGTTCGCAGGGGTCAGGACACACTCTGACCCATTTGGCCGCTGCCTTCACTCGTGCTCTCATTGCATCCAGCAGGGTGCCTTGGCTGTCAGCCAGGGAAACCTCCCTTGGCTAAGTTCAGGAGAGCAGGATCTTACTGCAAGGCCTTGGGGAAGGCCAGAGCACCTGGCTGGAAAGGGACGGGGGCCCCAGCAGCAGGAGCTGTTCACAGTCCCACTGAGGCCACAGCCAGAATGAGTGTGCTCAGGACTCCAGGGCTCCAGGCCAGAGTCGGACTGACCCTGTGTGGGTGACATGTGCCTACCCCCTGGTCAGGAGAGGACAAGGCACTTTGACGAACAACACACTGAGATGGCCCACAGCAGGGGGAGGGGTAATTCCCCCAAGAACAAGAACACCGGGTGTCACTTAAGAATAAGGGGACACGGGCAGCCCTGGGCCTGCTGAAGTTCTTGAAATTGTTTGGCTGCTGGGGGTGTTTGGAACCTGTGGTTAAGCCATGCCTTGGGGCTGTCCCCAGCTCCCTGGCTTCCCGCCTTCTGTCCTCATCTGGTACCCAGTTAATGTCTCTGCTCAACCTGGAAACATTTTCTTAACGACAAAATAAAATCATAGGTTAAAAATCTCAAGCTGTAAAACAGCAGATGACGTGGTGTGGGCAGCTACCCAGAGGACACAGAACGCACGTCTCCTGAGTGGGTGGCCTTATAAGGACAGGTTCAGGAGGAGAACGGGCAGGAGGGAGGGCCACCCACCAGGGGAGTGTGAGGCTGGGCTGGGGGTGGGTGCCCCCCTATTGGGCTGGGTGTGGAGCCCGCAGGGGTGCCTGGCTAGGACCCCATTCCACTTGGAGGGAGTTGGCAGAGCGCAACCTCCAGAGGCCCTCACTGGGCCAAAGCCTGCCTGTCCCTCCGCCGCCACTGTGTCCACCAGCACAGGCCCCGACCTGCTCTCGGCTCCCTCCAGGGCGGAGGCGTTTCCTGTGCTCCATCTCACCTTCTCCACAGCTGGTACGGTGTGCAACGAAGGTTTGCAGGGCGACAGAAGCAGTAAATGAATGGCTCTTTGGTGGCCGTTTTGGCTCATCAACTGGGCTACAGCACCTGGAACTCAGGGCAGCCTCTTCTCAGAGGGACCAGCGCAGGCTGAGTAGGTGCTTAACAAAGGACGTGGTGGCTGAGTGGGCAGGGCCCTTGGGTAGAGCTAAGTGATCAGTTTTTGCCCTGCTCAGGATCACCTTTGTCCCCAACATGAAGGCACACATACCCCAAACGCCCTCCAGACAGTGCCTGTGGCAGGCTTTCACTCCCGCTGAAGACACAGTGTGTTTGACAGAGGGAGTTTCTGGGAGAGTCCTCGTTGTTTAAGATTCTTCTAACCTCATCATGTCTAGGAACAAGGGCCTGGCCCTTGGGATCAGGGCGGGGCAGGGGGCTGCACCAGGAGATCCTGTACCAAAGAGGGGCTCTAGAAGCCTTCCCCAAGCCCTCATTAGGACAGATCCGTCCCTGAGCTCCCTGAAGCCCCAAGTCCCCTCTCAGTGGGTCTGACGCGGAGACAATGGATGTCACCCGTTCCCTTCACCAGCTTTTGCTGTGCCTGAAACCCTATCGCTTATGAACCATTATTCTGAAGTGGGCGCTGCCTTCTCCCCAAGTCCTCTTTTAAAAGGCAATGAGGCCGGGTGCAGTGGCTCACGCCTGTAATCCTAACACTGTGGGAGGATGAGGCAGGAGGATCACTTGAGGCCAGGTGCTCGAGACCAGCCTGAGCAACATAGCAAGACCCTGTCTCTAATACAAATTTTTAAAAAATTAGCTGGGTATGGTGGCGAGTGCCTGTAGTCCCAGCTACTTAGGAGGTTGAGGCAGGAGGATCACTTGAGCCCAGGAGTTGGAGGCTGCACTGAGCTATGATGGAGCCATGGTGCTCCAGCCTGGGCAAGAGAGCAAGACCCTGTCTCAAAAGAAAAAGAAGGCAATGGTTTCCCCGCAGAGGTCAACAAAGGAATTTTTCAATCTCCAAAGAGGACAGGACAGGGCAGCTGGAGGTCAGACTGCGGTTAGGGGAGGCTGAGAGGGGAGGAGGGTCCCGGATAGGGAAGGGGCTCCTGACTTCTCCAGATGATCTTCAGAGGCCAGCTGTGACCTGAGAGTGTGTCTCCCTCCTCCATGCCCAGAGTGGAAGGGTCAGGGCTGAGGAGCCTCTGGCGGCCCCTCAGCCAGCCCTGCTCCCAGTGCCAGGAGATTGATGTCAGCTGCAGAAGGTTAAGTCAAATCGAAGCAAGAGCAGCTGAGGCTCCTACCAGAGGTGAGAGAGGAGTGGTGCCAGCTGTGCCTGCTCAAGCCGCCAGCGAGGGCCAGCGAGGGCCCAGCCGTGCCTGAGGCCCCGACTCAGGGAGGGGCTGCCGCACCCGCACCACAGCTATTAGAGTAGAAGCTCAGAGGCCCACACGGGGGGCCTGCTCTGCTGTCCTTCTGTCCTAAAATAGAAATGTCCCTTGTATTATACAAATACAAGACACAACAAAACTCCCTTATGTGATTGCCTGAAATCCCACCACTAGTCATGTATAATGTGGGGTTAAGCAGTGCCTCTCTTTCGGTAGGCTGCCTAGTGGGCCCCCAAAGACGTCCACATCCTAATCCCTCGAACCTGTGAATATGTTACCTTCTCTGATAAAAAGGACTTTGCAGTTGTAATTAAGTTAAGGATCTCAAGATGTGGGATTATCCTGGATTAGCCTGGTGGACATAAGGTAATCATGAGGGTCCTTCTAAGACGGAGGTGGAGGGTCAACTAGACTGAGGGCACATTCCCTGGGAAGGGAACACACAAAGAACCCATGGTCTCAGCCTGAAATGGCTTAGGAGACATCCCTGCTGTCAGTTGGGAGGACTTTTTTTTTTTTTTGACACAGAGTCTCACTCTGTTGCCCAGGCTAGAGTGCCGTGGCATCAGCCTAGCTCACAGCAACCTCAAACTCCTGGGCTCAAGGGATCCTACTGCCTCAGCCTCCCGAGTAGCTGGGACTACAGGCATGCGCCACTATGCTCGGCTAATTTTTTCTCTATATAATTTTAGTTGTCCAGATAATTTCTATTTTTAGTAGTGACAGGGTCTCGCTCTTGCTCAGGCTGGTCTCGAACTTCTGAGCTCAAACGATGCACTCGCCTCGGCCTCCCAGAGTGCTAGGATTACAGGCGTGAGCCACCACACCCGGCCAGTCGGGAGGCCTTTGTCAACCTGCTGGCACTGGCCTCTGAGGGAACATGATGGGGACACACAGAAGAGGAGACAGAGCATAGCGGTCAGAAGGGAGAGCATGAACCGAGACAGGATGTTCTTCATGCTGCATGCTTGGGCCAGGCCTCGGTGTGCTGCATGAAGCCAGGACGCTACCATCCTCCTGGCCTCATCTCCAGGGGCCACCTTGTCCAGATCACTCCTTCAGGCCACTTGAGTGTGTCATCTGCTATTTCAAGAAGCCACCAAGGCAGCCACCTGACCCTTAATATTAGCTGTAAAGATTGCCCTTCTCCCAGGCAGCGCTAACAGAATCTTCTGCTCCAGCCACCTTCTTGAACCTTGCTGACCAGAGAGGCTGAGTCAAGCGTGGACAGGTTCTCCTGGGTTTTCCGAGTTGGATTATACATGCTGGAGATTTGTTGACCATAACAATGATGAGGACCATCAGAGGAAAGGCAGTAGTGGTTATGGGATGGGGAAGGGTATAGATATGTATAAATAAGTAAATAGCGACTAGATACCATGCCACAGGCTTCCTGTGTGCCATCCCACTCAATCATCACAGTTGGAAAGTTTCAGCGTCTGGGTTTTAGAGATAAGAAACTGAGGCACAGATAGGTCATGTGACTTTCAAAAAGTCACACAGCTAGCTAGTGGTAAGGCCACAGTTTCAGCTCAGATCTGATTTCAGAGTCCATGCCTCTAACTACCACACTATTCTGCCTCATAAAAAATATTTAAAACTAATTTTCCCATCTTCTCATTTTCAAGCAATAATTTTCTAAAAATGGAAAGGTTTGGAGCAGGAAGGGAGAAAGATGGGAGTAATGAGTGGGTGAGGGCCTGCCAATCGGTCACCTCTAATCAGGAGGGCTTAATAAAGTGGCAAACTGAGGCCAGATTGCCTTAATCATAAACATAATAGCTGAGGACCTAACATTGCATTTTAGGAATTAAACTTTAATGTTGCTGTCTTTTCCAAGGGTAGTTTTATTTTTGGCAACAGACACATGACCAGCTTTATGCCATCTTGCCCATTTTCTCAAATAGTTTTGCATTGCCTGCACGTTATTCAAAGCAAATTTTAAGGCCAAAGAATATTTTTAATGTGATTTCAAGTTGGCAGGCATTGAGCTTGGTGGGGTTGAAGCCCTGAGAAATGTGCAAGTTTTTGTTTGTTTTTTTTTACAGGTCTGAGCTCCAGGTCCAGCCCTGTTTGCAGGGTGGAGGGGCCGAGAGGTTTTGATTCTGTGTTAATTGCCATTGGTCCTTGCAGAGGGCCAGCTGGGAAGGGCAGGGGCTTCAGTGTCTTGGGCTCTGACCTCTGTTTGCCTGAGTCCACCAGGGCTCCGGAAACTGGTCCCTTCAATCCTTGGGGGCCTCTAAAGGATAGGCCTGGGGTGACTGGAGACAACTCTGGTCCCCACCTCCCTACCCCCCAAATGAGGAAAGACTGACATAGGACCACAGATTGTCAGAGCAGAAGGGGACCCAGATTGGCTGGTCCTGAGGGTCACACACGCTGGCCATGGGCCTGTTACATTGTGAAGAATCCCCAGAGAGCTTCCTGCATGAAACAAAACAGATTCCTGGAGGCTGCCAAGTTGAGCTTTCTGAATCAGAATATCCGGGGCTGGAGCCGGGGACTCTTTAACAAACTCCCCAGGGACTATTATGGAAAGCAGCCAGGTCTGGAAACTTTTGACCTTGTTAAATCTCAGTACTTTTCCTGGGGACACTGAGGCCCAAAGAGGCCTTGAGCCAGACATGAGCAGACATAAAATCAGAAATCAGGTCTTCTGACCTGCAGTTTGATGTCCTTTCCACACCAAGACCAGGTTCTAGCTTGACTCGGAAGAGCTGTCCATCATTTAGTTATTTTAATTTTCTTAACATCAAAGGTACTAATGCATACAGTTTGAGTCAAATACAGGTCGTTTTACAAGGCTTATATGAAAAACACGGTTCCTTGCCCTGCTCTCCCATCTCACCCCCGCAGAGGCAACCACCTTCAACTCTTTCCAGCTGATTCTTTTGGTGTTTACTCCCCCTTGGCATTGTTTGCGTTTTCATACTGAGTAACATGCATCGCTTTGTTATTCTGACTTGGTTTAATAACACAGTTAGGATGGATTGCCAGGTCTGGCCCTGGACGGGAATGCCTGGGTGTTGGGGAGTGCCCAGCGGTCACTGGGCACAGGCCACCAGCTCCTCCAGGGCTTGCTCTCGGCGGTTGCCATGGACCAGCAGCACCTCCTTGATCCGGTCCTGCTGGAAGCCCATGTCGCTGAACTGTTCCCAGAGGCGCAGGAACTCCCCTGCCTGGGGAAGAGGAGGCAAGGAGGGCACTGGGGGCTCTGGGAGGCCTGGCCTCAGCCCTGGGGAGCCCCCGCCCCAGTGCCTGCTGTGCCTACTCGAAGCAAGCTGTGCCCCCCGCCCGGGCCAGGTGACATGATCCTGGGAGCACCTTCCTCTCCCAAGGAAAGAAGGCCCAGCCTGGCCACGGGCTCTGTCCCAGCTGCACTGCCACCCCTCCCGCTGGGTGCTGTGCTCTGGCGCTGGGGCAGGAAGAGGCAGGTGGCACACTGGTGCCCAGAGCGTGGGGCTGTCTCTGTCCCCAAACACTGCTGGGGGCCCACAAGGCAGTCTCTGCCTGCCTTCCTCCTCTGACCCTGGAGCTTGAAACTTCACCTCTGCTCCCTCTTTCCTCCTAGACATGTCACCCACTCCTCTGTTCCCTCAGCCTCTGTGAAGAACTCTGCCAGTTGCAGACAGGATTCCAAGCGTCTATCGGGCACTTAGAATTTACTGTTGGGCACACACCTGCATGCATTCTGGGTGGGCGGCAAACTCCCTGAGTAGAGAGTACAAGCATCTTTGCACTGCCCATGGCTCCTGTCTGGGTGTCTGACAAAGGGGACATTCAGTAATACCTGCCGTGTTGACTCAGTTAAAGAAAACAAAGTCCCCTCTCCCCTCCACCTTCTGTCTCCCTTCCACCTCTTCCAGTTCTTCCTCTGTTCCTCCCGCCTTCACCCATGCTTCAGCTCCCTGGCCCGCCTTCTCCCCAGGGTGGGGCCGCAGGCCGGCTCCGCCACCAGGGTCGTACGGCACCCTCAGTCCTCCCAGCCCCGGGGCCCTGGCAGGAGGCCCTGCTCACCTGGCTCTCCGAGAACTGGAACATCTCCATGGCCTCCTCCACCAGGCCTTCCTCATAGCCCTGCCGCAGCAGCCGGTCACAGGCGCTGAGGTAGCTGAGAAACTGGGCGGGGAGGGGGCAGAGAGGAAGGGGTGGTGAGAGGAGGGTGGGCGGCAGGCGGGGCGGGCAGGCTCACTGGGCAGCCCGCCTCATGCGACCAACAGGAGAGGAACAGAGGCCTCTTCCGACAATCAGCGGGCAGGTGGACAGTGGGTCCTCACCAACTGTCCCAAGCTGGGGGCTGGAATCCAGGAACAGGGCTGTCAGGGTGCGCTAGGGAGTTCACAGAGCCTAAGTGGGGAGCAGGACAGGCTTCAAAGGTGTCTTACCTGCCACCCCAGGTATTCCCGCACACCTGCACCACCCACTCTCCCTGGCCTGTTCTCCCATCCACACTCGTGCACCCCCACCCCACCCCCAGACACAGCTCTGTCATCTGGGACTCCGTGAGCCCCTACCACGCAGCAGTCCTGTCCCCGTGCTGGGAAGGGGTGCAGGCCTGAAACCTGTTAAAGTCATCAGGGGCCACTTTACCCTCAGGATAATGAGCTGCTTCCTTGCCGGGGCACAGAGCCCTGCTCACCTGCCCACAGCCTCGGTTCCCCCTCAGCCCCGCCAGACATCTGCACATGCGGCCCCCCCAGCCAAGGCCCCCTCCCTGCCCCTCAGTCCTTGTCCTCTGTGCTTCCCCTGCACAGCTCGTCTCACTTCATAATTGCTTCCCTTAAGCTTTCTCATCTCTCCCACCCACCAACTTCTCCCTCCCCAAGGGAGGGGTTGTGTCTTATTCACCACTGTGTCTCTGGCACCCAGCATGGCGGGTAGAAGCAGCTCAATAAATGCATGCTGTGTTTATAATATGAAGGAAGAACTACATCAAGGAATTCTCAGCGTAGTAGGGGAGATAAACCAGATACGGGACAACATCAGTGCCAGGCACATCAGAGCAGGATTTATGGGGACTGGGTGCCAAGTGAAGGCTCCAGACGGTAAGAATTATGGATGTGTGTGCAGAAGGAACAGGTCGGGTTTCTGCAGACCTTCAGAGCTGGGCTAAAAGCATGGATCATCTAGACTAATCGTCTCAAACTGTTTTAGCTCCTCAACTGTTTGTCCAAGCTCAAGGAAGCTTCAATAATAACAGGATAAGATCAGAGCTGCTTTGGGAGAACTGGGGCCGGGGGCATGGGAGCCTGGAGTCTGGTGCTGCTGCCCTGAGGTACTGCCCATGACACCTGGACCTTGCTCTGAGGACATTCTGAAAACCACCTACCCAAGCCCTCCTTTCACAGTTGAGGAAGCTGAGGTCCAGGCAGGGCAGGTGGCTTGCCCAGGGGCCCAGGACTAAGGCCCAGATCACCTGCCCAACCTCTTAGTCAATGCCTTGTCCAGCAGAGGCAACAGCTACTAGAGGAGGGCTTTGAGCTGGCTAGAGGACAGGGTTTTCTAAGGGAAAACCTTCACCTTCAGAAGGAGGGCGGGAAGGGCAGATGGTGGATGTTCCCTTCACCTTGTGAGTCACCCACAGCAATGGCTCTCAGCCTCAGCGCTCACTGCAGCCACCTCTGGAGTTTTAAAACTACTGATCCTGGGCCTCACTTCCAAGGGTATGATATAATTGGTCTGGGGGCAGCCTGGGCATTGGGATTTTTGTAGCTCTCCAGGTGGTTCTAGTGTGTGCCCAAGGCTAAGAATCACTGACCAGGGACAGCTGACCTCTGGCCATGCCAGGCTGGATGTCAGAACCATCTGCAGATCTTTTAAAAGTATAGGTCCCTGGGCCCACCTCAGATCCAATGGGACCCTTCAGGATGGGGCCTGGGAGTCTGCATTTGTAAAGATTCTGCTGCTTAGCCAGTCTTGTGGCAGGAAGGAAGGAGTGACGGAC
Organism: Lemur catta; assembly: GCF_020740605.2. Lineage (NCBI taxonomy): Eukaryota > Metazoa > Chordata > Mammalia > Primates > Lemuridae > Lemur > Lemur catta. The sequence goes on from NC_059128.1 coordinate 95,322,686, forward strand.
AAAGCTTCTCTTCTGTGTCTCTTTCCTCTCTTGGACTTTAAGCACCCTGTCTCCATCACCTGATGTCCTCCCTCCTGGGCCATCTCTTGTTTATCTTGGCCAAAAAGGATTTACTGCAGTGTGTGCCTTTCAAAGAAAGAAGGAATCTGAACCCAAAAGAGTTGCTCAGTTAATAGAACTTCATAGAATGGAAAGAAAAACTTATTTGGTAGGGGAGGATAGAAGGGGCCTGGCGCCCGACTGCCCACTGGGGAAGAAGGCCAGCCAGAGATCCAGGGGGCCAGGCAGGTGGCCAGTCTATATCTGGAAACACAGTGTTCCCAATGCAGTGAAATCCTTCCAGCCCACCCGCTGGGAGCCCAGTGCCCTGTGCTGGCTCTGACTGATCTTCAGACCAGTCCACCGTGATGGTCTGAGGCCACAGCCTTGTCACAGGGCCTAGAAGGACTGGAGAGACATGTCAGAACCCCACTGTGCACCTGGCCCCTCACAGCCCTCCTGGCCAGCTTCCTGGCCAAGGCCCTGGCTTTTCAGTGGCAGTGTAAGGTAGGAGCAACTTTACATCTGCTCTTAAATCTCCTATCAGCCTGGAATGCTGTCCTAGGAGGTTCTCACACAGAAAATGAGAGAAAAAGCAACCAAGATTCAGAGTTCGACCAGCTTGGCCTGAACCCCAGTGCTGCCATTGACTGGCTGTACCCTGGCCTCAGTTTCCTCATCTGCAAAGTGGTCAGGAAAGTATAATAATAGCAACCAGCCAGGCATGGTGGCTCACTCCTGTAATCCCAGCACTCTGGGAGGCCGGGGTGGGAGGATCGCTTGAGGCCAGAAGTTTGAGACCAGCCTGGGGGATGGTGAGACCCCCACCTCTGCAAAAAATTTAAAAATTAGCCAGGCTATGGCCGGGCGAGGTGGCTCAAGCCTGTAATCCTAGCACTCTGGGAGGCCTAGGCAGGTGGATTGTTTGAGCTCAGGAGTTTGAGACCAGCCTGAGCAAGAGCGAGACCCCGCCTCTACTAAAAATAGAAAGAAATTATATGGACAGCTAAAAATGTATATAGAAAAATTAGCTGGGTGTGGTGGTGCATGCCTGTAGTCCCAGCTACTCGGGAGGCTGAGGCAGTAGGATCGCTTGAGCCCAGGAGTTTGAGGTTGCTGTGAGCTGGGCTGACACCACGGCACTCTAGCCTGGGCAACAGAGCGAGACTCTGACTCAAAAAAAAAAAAAAAAAAATTAAAAATTTGCCAGGCTAATCCTTCTGCTAAGGCACCTAATGGGTGCGGTGCGCACCATCTGGGGGAAGACATTCTTGAAGCTCTGACTTGGATCGGGCAAAGGCAATATACATAACCTAAACATTTGTACCACCATAATAGGCTGAAATTTAAAATAAATTAAAAAAAAAAAAAGAAAGAAAGAAAACACCGCAAAGGGGAATGTTTTTTTCAGGTGGAGGGATGGGAGTGCAGGCAATGGCATTCAGTGTTACCTCCTGACCCTGCTAACAGTCACTCCTTCCATGCCTCCCTTTTGCCTACTGGGTCATTGACCGAATTCTCAGCCCAGCCATCAAAGCACCCTCGTCTGTCCACAATTCCCCTTGTCTTATTCCCCCCAGCCCACCTCATGCACCTTCTCCTCCAGCTAGACTGGTTGGATTAGGGCCTCCCAAACACTTCCTTCCTGCCTCCGCTGCTTTGTTCACACTATCCCTCCTGCCTGGAATGTCATCTCTTCTCCTTCCTTCAGAGTCAGATCTTATCTACTCTTGAAGTACAGCTCAATGCTTGCCACTTCCATGAGGCCATTTCTTTTCTTTTTTTCAGCTGTGGGAATGTGGTTAATGAAGCCTTTCTTGATCACTGGAATCTCCTTGTGGTAAATTGAGAATGACTATAAATTCTCTGAAGTCCCTCCCATCAAGAGGTGGAGTCTGTTTTTCCATGCTTTAAATCTGGAAGCCAAGCAAGTGAGTATGGTGGTGAACTCTGTAATCCCAGCTACTTGGGAGGCTGAGGTGGGAAAATCACTTGAACCCATAAGTTCAAGGCCAGCCTGGGCAACATAACAAGGCCTTGTGTTTTTAAAAAATAAATAAATCTGGGATGGTCTAAGACATGCTTTGACCAATAGAATAAGGCGGAAGTGACTATGTACAGTTTCAGCCTAGGCTTCAAGAGGCCTTGCACCTTTCACTCTTGCACGCTTGGAACTAAGTGGGCTAGCTTGCTGGAGATATGTGACCCCTGACAAGTGTCACCGACCACTGGACTGAGAGTAAGGCCTTCTTAGACCATTTAACCCCAGTTGAGTTACCAAACTGTACCCATATGAGAGACCCCAGGTGAGATGAGCACAAGAACCACCTAGCTGAGCCAGCCCCAAAACCGCCAATCCAGAGAATCATGACCAAATAAATTGTTTTTATATTAAGCCGCTAAGTTTTGGGCTCGTTTGTTATACAGCAATAGATGACAGAAACACCTCTGTAGCACTCTTATCCCTTCTACTCCCTAGCATCTTGTCATTACTACCTTTTAAAAGGCACTTTGGAGGTCTTCACTCCCCTGCAGGTGCTCTCACATTCTTGGCTTATATTGGGAGTCAAGATCTGCTTCCAAACATTAGAGTGGCTTGGAGCGCTACCCTCTGAGGTCATCATGAGTGTCCACCATTTTTCCAAAAGAATAAACTCTTCAAGAATAGAATCTGGTGTGATAGACTCTATAATGTACCTTCCAGATACCCCTTCATTGAATGACTTGTTGTCCCAAATGCTGAGAGCTGGGAGATACCCTTCAGGGATTTCCTTAACTGCAGAGATCCACTTCTCCCATGCAATGCCTGACTGAGGCAGGGGTATAAAGGCCTGACTGTCTCACCCCCACTTAGGACAACTCTGACGGCCATAGAAGCTCCAGAGTTGAGCCTGCATTGCTGCTCAACTTCTCCCTCTGCCCACTCCTGCTTGGTCCCCTCCCTTCCACAGGAGTTGATCAAGGGCCTCCATGCATCCTGCATGCCAAACTCCATCTGAGTCTGCTTTCTGGGGAACCCAGCCCACAACACTAGTTTTTATGTACCTTGGTTTTCCCAATAGCTCCTAGCTGTATATAAACACCCAGGAAGTGCCCAAGAAATACTCTTGACTAGAGGGTGGATGGGTAAATGAAAAGGGAGAAAGATAGATGTGGGTATGAATAAACTATTCATTGAGGGAAGCGGTTAGAGCTGCACCATCCAATATGGTAGCTACTAGCCACGTGTAGCTATTTGAATTTAAATTTAAATTAATTACAACTAAATAAAATTTATAATTCAGTTTCTCAATCACACTAGCCACATTCCAAGTAACTACACCTGACTAGTGGCCACCGTTTTGGACAGCGCAGATAGAAAACATTTCTCTCATTACAGAAAGTTCTACTGGACAGTTCTGGAGAGATTCTTGACTGTCCAAACTCCAGTCACCCTGTATTTGGGTCAGGGTTCAGGACAGGTGTTGAATACTAAGATTTCTCAAGTGGGCATGGGGATTCCTGATAAAACCCTATGGAGGAGGCAGCATTAGGGTCTAGAAACTTAGAAAGCCTCATGATTAGAGCCAGGCTGGGGTTCTGCCTCCAGGAGAAGGAAACAAAACTTGAGGTTACCAGTGAAAACCACGTGGCCACTCACCTGGCTCCAGCTTCACAGCCCCTCAGCTCCGGGTCCCCCACTCACCTGGCTCAAGCTCTGCCTCCCTGTCTTCTGCAGAGCCACAATGGCCCTTCGCAGGGGATATCCCAGGGCGACCACTGGCCCGATGAGGTCTTGCTCCTCCTGGCTCAGGGCGGACAGCAGGTCAGCCGCGGCATCAGGGTGTGATCTGTGCGTGTTGAGAGGCTGGGGTGCCTCACCAGGAGGCGGCAGGCAGGTGTACGGGCTGAGGGACTGAAATTCAGACAGGCTGCACGTGTCAGTTACCACAGGAGGTGACACCCAGATGGGCTGGACATTTTAAAAGGTGCCTTTGGGTACCCCTTTCTATACAGAGTAGGAGCCGATACTGTGGAGGGTGTGGAGTCCTGCAGACCCTGCTCCCCGCTGGTTACTCAGCCTACTCATCTGCAAGACGAAGGCAACCACAGAAGCTACCTCCTAGAATTGATATGAGGCTTAAGACCATGTGAGAAAAGGGGTTACCAAGGGCCCAGCACACAGAGACTGTTAGCAAATGCTAATATGTCATCTGTTGCTTAGAACACCCTGCAGAAGGAATATGATAGGTCCATCCTATTATCCCATTTTACAGATATTGAAATGAAGGTTCAGAGAAGTTAATGACCTGATAAGCAACATGGGCTTGGGACCTGAACCCTATTCACAGGAATTTTTTATCCCACAACTTAGTGAGGGGAGGGCAGGAGTGGATCTTCCCAGCCAGACCCTCCTCTTGAGCTTCGCTGGGCTGGGGTTTGGCAGGACATGGAGAAGGGTAGGAACTGGGCACCCCCCACCCCCTCAGCTGTGGTGCTGGAGAGACCCAAACAGACCCTGGATTAAGCAGGGTGGCTTGAGGGCATTTCAGTTTGTTTCGCCAACCCATCTCCTGTGGGAAGTCCCCCTCTGCTGGCCCTGAACATTTCGCCCTGTCTCCTCCTCCCAAGGAAAGCCCAGCTGCTGCCCTGGCTCCTAGGCCGGAGTGAGTATATGAGGGATATGAATTCCCACCCATCCCCCTCTTCTCAGGGGTTTCCCTGCTGTGAACTTGCCCTGGGCGCTGCCCATAACCTGCAGGGTGGACTATAACCAATTTTAGGAGCCGAGTCTACTCTTGTATCCTTGAAAGGATTCTTAGCCACCCTCTGCCTCAGTTTCCTATCTACAGAATACTACCCCATCCCTCCCGCAGGGCTGTTGCTAGAGTTAAATTAATCTTGACCCAGGAAGAGCCTTTCCAGTATCAATATCTGGGCTTTGATGTCGGCAGTGCCTGTCCATCTCACAGAGCCTCTCCTCCTCCACCACATTTGCTCTAAACAACCGCGGGAAGCATTGCTGGCCCACTTCACAGGCAGAGAATGGGTGGCTCAGTGACTTGCCTAAGCTTACACACCAGTGAGGAGGAAAACCCAGCCCTCAATTTTCTTCTGTCTTTTGGATTGAATTTCACCTTGGCCTTACTCTGCAGCATCTCCCTGCCTGACTGTGGGGCTACTGGGGGACAGAAACCCATGCCCAACTGCCACCTTCTGCTACTGATCCTGACCCACCCCCATCTGCTCCAGATCCAGGTTTTGTGGAGTTTGATACTCATACAATTTGGAAGAGACCTTTTAAAGAAAAAGGACAATTATGAATAAAAAATCGGGTAATATTAATACAAGACCTTGGAAGGGACAAAGTGAGGGGCCTTAAATTTTGCCTTCATTTCTGCTCCTGACTGTTCCCGGTTCACCTCCTCCATCCTGAAGCCTTCCCAGCCTGCAGCAGCCTTCCCTTCTCCATCTCAACACCCCACCCCACTATTCAGTGCTGGGCCTTGTCCCACACTCCCTTGGCCAACTCTCTTTGCCCTGGGATTTGACCTTGTCTGTCCCAGCCCAGTGTCTGGCAGGAAGTGACTGTGCGGTGGGCACTCCTTGACTGAGCCTCCAGCTCACCAGCCTGCAGCAAACCTCTCCGAGCGGGAAGGCCCTGATTCCAGTCGCCGTCATTCAACATTCGTTCACGGAGCACCCTCTATGGGTCAAGTCTGCTCTGGGAACAAATTTGAATTGCGATCCAATCCCCGCCCTAAAAGAACTCAAATTCCAGTGGAAGAGACAGACAGGTAACGGATAATCACAATCATTGTGACAGGCGCCCTAATAAAGGCTAAAGGAAAGGCAGCCACGATTGGAAACGGAGGGAATGGGGGGGGGGGGGCCTCTGAACAGGGAGCCTCTAACCAAAGGGACGCGGGAAGGACAGAGCTGCAGGCCCCGGGTGGGAGCAGGTAAAGGCAAGGAGGAGGAGCATGAGGAGGAGGGGACGAGGCTGCGAGCCCGGCTGGGGACCCAGACTATGGGGGCCTCGGCTGCTGAGCTGCGGCCTTGGAAGGGCGGGCGGCGTCCTCACCGCGACTGTGGGCTCGTGGCTCCGCAGCGGGGGCACGGCGCCGGCTGTGGATGGCCGCGGGGCCGGCTCGGAGGTGCTGGGGAGCTGGGGCGCGGGCCCCGGGGGGGGCGTGGGGCCGGAGCACAGGCTCAGCGCCCGGTGGCCGCGGAAGCGGTGCAGGAGGGCGCGGGGGCGAGCGGCCAGCCTGCCCTCGGAGAGCCGCCGCCCTGCCCCGGCCAGCTCCGACCTCAGGCCGCGCAGCACGCCCAGCGAGCCCAGGCGATGGCCGGGGCCGGGGCTCGCCGGGGAGCCGGGTTGGAGGTCGCAGGGGCCCGGCTCTTCCTCGCTGGCAGAGGAGTCTTCTTCCTCGTCCTCCCCGTCCTCCTCCTCTTCCTCAGGCCACTCCTGGGGTCCAGCCTCCGGGTCTTTGATTGCGGCAGGCTCAGGCGCCACCCCGTATTCGGGGCTGACCAGCAAGAACCAGGCCGGAGGGGCTGATGCAGTCCCCGGGTCACCGCACTGGAACGGGCAGGGTCCCCAGACGGCGGCCTCCACCCAGAAGAGCGCCCTCCTCTCCAGGCTGAAGTCATGCTGCGGAGAGAAGGCGACATAAGGCCGGCGAGGGGGGCAAACCAGAACCCCAGGGGCGTATCCCTAATCCGCCACCTGGGGTACCCTGTTCAGCCAAAGACTGCCTAGGCCTGGACAGCTTCCGATTCTGAGCCCCGGGCACCCATCGCAGCCTGCACCCACCCTCGGTTTTAGCCAACACTGTGGTCGATTGATATCAATGATAGTTTAATGGCAAACTCTGGCATGAAGCACAGTGAGGAATTACTGAATAGAATGACATGTAGCAGAATCCAATATCTAAATCCCTTTGCCATTCAGTGTGTGGTTGAACAACAGCTGCTTAAAAATATTCTTGTTAAAGAATATTATTCTCTGCTTAAAAAATAAAACTTGTTGTTAGCAAAGCAGCTTTCCCGGGAGCCCAGTGCCGTTTGCCACTGAATAGTCTGTCAGCCTCTGAGATCGTCCAGGGCGGCCAGGCACGCAACCTCCCTATGGAGTAATCCCTGACCCCATACCCTTTGCTGCTATCCCAGGTTCTTTTGGGGCCCAGGAAATGTGACAATCGCTAATCTTTGTTGAACTCTATCTACTTACTATGTTCTAGTGTCATTCCTATTTCCAGATTATGAACATGAGGCTCAGAAGATTTCATGTGCTAGGGGGACAGGTTGGTGGTGAGTGGTGGAGCTGGTATTCCTCTGTCCACCTGACCCCGCAGTGCTTTCTCCACTACTTATCAGGCCACCTAAAAAACCAATCTGGAGTCCACATAATCTAACTTGACAGCTTATAAAATGAGGCAAATAAAATATTCCTGTTTCCTACCTTTAAAATTAAGAACAGAAAACATAAAACTCCATTAAAATATAAAAAACTTTTGGCCAGGCTCAGTGGCTCACGCCTATGATCCTAGCACTCAGAGAGGCCGAGGCAGGAGGATCACTTGGGGTCAAGAGTTCGAGACCAGCCTGAGCAGGAGTGAGAGACCCTGTCTCTATTAAATAGAAAAATTAGCTGGGTGTGGTGGGGTGCATCTGTAGTCCCAGCTACTCAGGAGGCTGAGGCAGAAGGATTGCTGGAGCCCAGGAGTTGGAGGTTGCAGTGAGCTACGATGATGCCACTGCACTCTACCTGGGGTGGCAGGGTGAGACTCTGTCTCAATAAAAAAATAAAATAAAATAAATAAAAATGTAAAAAAATTTAAAGGCAATTTGCTGTACTTGGCCAGTTAAGAGAGAGAGACTCGGGGAAGTGGTGTCTGGGGGTGGGGGACAGGTAGGTAGAAAGACAGGCATGGACACTTGAGACACTTAGATCATAGGCACTGGCCCCTCTCACCCCGACAGGACCCCACCTCAGAGAGAGGAGCATACGGTAGCTGCTCCAGTGGGACTCCCTGCCTGGCGTCAGGGACCATGTCTTATTCCTCTCTGTATCTTCAAGGCCCAGGGCAGGCCTGGTATAGAGTGACCATTTGTACGCATGTGCAGAATAAATGGTTAGAGAAAGAGATTGGAACAAAATAGGTGGTTTGTGAAGGACAGAGGAGGGAAAAAGACAACTTCAGAGCTAACGAGGCATACTTGGAGAGAAAGAGCCCAAGAAAACAAGAGACAGCCAGTGTGTCTTAGAGGGATAAAAAGACACAAAGACCCAATAAAATACCAACACTTGATTTTGGAACTAGGCAAGATGATTCTAAAGTTCATATGAAAAACAAGACTAGCCAGAAAAACTCTGGGGACAAAAATATAAATAAGGGTAACTGGCCCTACCAGATGTTAAAATATATTATAAAACCTCAATAATTAAAACTATGGTACTGGCACAGACAGATTAAAGGTACATAATAGAAAGTCCAGAAATAGACCTTAAAATATCTGGGGATTTAGTAAATAATAAAGGCGGCATCTCAAGAAATAGGAAAACAAGTGACTGGTCTGTAAATGATGTTAGCTAGCTAGAAAAAAAAAAGTTGGATCGATTCTCACACTGTACATGTACAAAAGGATCAACGATTTAAATGTATAATGTGAAACCTTAAAAGTATTATTAAAAGACAAGAGAGAAACCTTTATAATCTCAGGAGGACAAAGCCTTTTTCACTTTGGATCAAAATCAAGGAGCCATTTTAAAAAAAGATAATTCTACTACACACACAGACACACACACACGCACACACACAAAATCTGCATGGCAAATACACCCCTAAGGTCAAAAGACAGGTAACAAACTAACACTCATGTCACAGACAAAGGACTAACTTCACTAATACAGAGTGCTGAGAAATAGATAAGAAAAAGACCAACAGTTCAACAGAAAAATGGGCAAAAGATACTGTAGTCCACAAAAAAGAAAACACAAATGGCTCTTAAACATATGAAAAACTGCTAAACCTCACTCATCAGGAGAGAAAGGCAAATTAAAACTACGCTGACCCTGCATCAAGGACAAGAGACAGTAAGAGAAACATAAAAAAGAAAAAGGAAGAGAAAATATTATAAAAAAGGACAACAATAAAGAAAACAACCTGCACTGAGATCCCACTTGCTTATCCCTTGGCATATCCAGTCTGCTGACAGCCTGTCGGGGAGCTGGGAGGAAAAGGCACTCTTATATTGCCAGCTGGGATGGAAGTCAGCATACCCAATGGAGGGCAGTTTGGCGATGCACTCACACAAATTCAAAAGGACATTTGCATGTAGTCATGGTTCCCTGCAGCATTGTTTGTAATGTCGGACTGGGGACAACCAAAATGTCCATCAGGAGGGGACTAGTTCAATAAAGTATCATATATCTATATAATGCAATACTATGCAGTGAAAAACAAAATTGAAGCAGCTTTTTCTGTACTGATGTAGAAAGATCTTAAAATACATTAAGTAAAAAAATCAAGAATAAATATATATAAAATATTACCTTTTGTATATAAAAAGGAGGAAATGATTGTATTTGCTTACATATGCCCACAAGAATCTCTGGAAGAATGCATTAAAAATGAATAACAGAGGTCACCAGGGAGGGGGTGGAGGTGGGGAACAGGGCAGATGGGAAGGTATCAGGGGGAGGCTTTTCACTCAACCAGGGGTAGGCAAACTGCCTCTGGGCCAAACTGACCCCACCCTGTTTTTGTAAATAAAGTTTTATTGGAACACAGCCATAACCACCCATTGTGGCCATATTGCCTATGTCTCTTTCTCCCCACAACAGCAGAGTTAAGTCATCGCCAGAGTTTTTACTATTTGGCCCTTTACAAAAAAATGTTTGTCACCTTCTGCTCTATACCATTTTATATACATATATAAAAATTTAAAGTTTAAAATCACATGAATGTATTTCCTATCTAAAAAAATTAAATTTTTAAAAAAGGAAATTAATTAAAGGGAAACTATGAAACAAGAGGCCTATTGAAGCTTTAACTATGGAAGGAAGGGCTTCTTGGGAAGGCAACAGGGCGGAAGAAATGGACATGGGCTTTGGGGTTTGACAGATTCGTGCTGGAATCCTGGCTGTGTCATTCATAAGCCATGTAACCCTGTGGGTCACTTGGGTGGGAGCTTTGGTTTCCTGTGCCATGGTATAGGAATACTCACCTTCTAAAAGGATCATCATAAAAAGGAGAGAAGAGCAAATGTATGAAGAGCACCTACCACAGGCCTGGTCCACAGTAGATGGTCAATAAATGGTAGCTGTTTTTTTTTCCCTTTAGGCCACCGTGTATTGATCTGGTAATCTAACATCTACAACGGTGTTATGGGGTAACATCTTTCAAGTTCCAAATGCTGGGAATACATCCTGGTGAAGCTAGAGGATTGACCAGGGGAGGCTGTAAATCATATTTGGAGTCCCCTGCTTTTCCATTTGTTAGTTTGGCCCAGTGGTAAAAGAAATGGAGGCCCAGGAAGGGAAACAGGCTTAAGGGAAAGCAGTTGCCCACCCCAAGCATAGGGGGCATAGCCAGGGTCAGCATGTGGGCATGGCCTTGGCAGAAAGTGTCCATTTCTGCTTCTAGGAAAAGTAACCTTCAGAATAGCCTCTTCTCAGTGTGGCTTGAGCTCAGCAGGGAGGGAAAAGCTGTGATAATCCACCACTACTGCAGGCTTAGTAAAGCACGTTCCTCTTCTCAACAACAAAAGCCCTGTGCGAGAATATGAGCCCACAGCACAGGCTGCCAGGGAGAGTGAGAGCTCCTGCCCCACAGAGCATGGGTCCCTGGACATTGTGCTCTGAGCTTTACAAAGCTTATTTCCATTCTGGAAACCCTGGACCTAAGGAGCCTCAGTGCAACTAACTCCAGGGTCTGCAGATGAAGCAAAATTGCACCGGTCTTCCCCTGCACCACCAGGCCACCCAAGACCCTCCACTTGCCCCTCCCCAGGTCTCTTCTTCATGGACTGATCTCTGCTTCTGACTTCCCTGCAACAGCTTCCCCTTGCTTTTTTTTTTTTTTGCCTTCAAACCTTACCTGCCCTGTATCTCTCATATTCCGAGTCCTACTCTTAGCTAGTATGAAATGACCTGGAGTCAGGATCTGGGTTTTGGTCTTATCACTGCCACTAACTTTAGAAAAATCATTTCTCTTCCCTGGGCCTCAGGTTCCTCATAGGCAAACTGAGTGAGAGCCAAACCAGATTCTCAAATTTTTCTACGAAGTACCCTGCAGACAGTGGAGAGTAAATATACAAGAGTCTGAGGACCCAGCCCCAAGGGGCCAATGCCAGCTCCAGCTCCTTGCAATACTGTTCTTTGATTTTCTTAAATTCATGCAAATTTTACATCCTACTCCATGATATATCTGTGTTATAATGTAAATGAAATAGGTTTCCCCCCTAAATCTTCAAGTAAACTTGAATCTTCAGGAAGTTTAATCACTTTTATCCTGAGGTCACTTGTGATATGACTGCATTCCCTGGGAGTGTGCATATCCCCATGTGTAGGCCCCTGGGGTGCATCAAGGCCACCTCCAGGGGAGATGGGCTGTGGGGCTGTGGAACAGTAATCCCTTCTAATGCGTCCCATGTAACTGTCTGCATTTTAACAGGAGATTCCAGAGACAGTGTCTTAGACCAAAGAAGTGATTCTAATGGTGGAATTTTAGACATGGCAGCAGGGTGATAGGGAAGAGAGGAATTGCAGCATCCTTGCAATGACTTTCAGTCACTTCACAGAGGCAGCCTCCCAATTATCCTAAGCTTAAAACAAGACCCACTAAACAATCCTCATCACCCAGCCACCAGCCTTCTTCATGAAACACATTTTCTTCTATTGGGTTATTTCCAAACTCCATAGACTGTATGATAGCAGCTTAGCTGCCCTTTAAAATCAAGGAACAAAGCTCCCTGGGGCTCAGCCTCAGACCCACAGACCCAGGAGGTAGACAGAGACACACTTACCATGGAACCCAGCAGAAGCTCCCTGCAGGCTGGGACACTGAGCTCTGGCCCGGGGAGAGGTTCTGTGTCTATCACAAAGCCCTTGGGCACCTTGAAGGGAACACCGTCGAGGGCGTTCATTCTGTCAGAGGAGTGTGGAGATGGCTGAGCGGGCTGGGGCAGGGCGCCTGGTGGCAGGGAGAGATTGTCAAGTCCCGTGGACCAAGCTCAGGCCTCACTGCTGTCCTGTGTGGTCACTTAGCTGACCCCTACACAGCTGGAAAGGAAAGGTGAAGTGGCCCGTGCTGCATAAGGGAGGAAATGAATAAAAACAAGAGCATTCACACTGACAGGACAACTCCTTTCACATTTAAGTCATGCTCTAGACCACTGTTCCATATTGAATATGAACGTGAATTCATATTCAATTCACTTTCATATTTAAGTCATGCTCTAGACCATCGTTTTCCAAAACATGGTCCACAACCTAGTCCTAAAGCATTGTATCATAAGAGCTGTCATCCAAATGTTTAAGAAACAAATAACATCAATTTACATAAACTCTTCCAGAGAAGAAGAAAATAAGGAAAACTTTCCTTCTTTCCTTTTTAGAGACAGGATCTCACTCTGTAGTCCAGACTGGAGTGCAAAATATGATCATAGCTCACTGTAACCTCGAACTCCTGGGTTCAGGGGATCTTCCCACCTCAGCCTCCTGAGTAGCTGGGACTACAGGCATGTACCACCATGCCTGGCTAATTAAAAAAAAAAAAAAATTTAGTAAAGATGGGATCTTGCTATGTTGCCCAGGCTGGTCTTAACTCCTGGTCTCAAGTGATCCTCCAGCCTTAGCTTCCCAAAGCACTAGGATTATAGGCATGAGCCACCATGCCCATCCTGGAATGTTTTCTAACTTATTTGGATTTTAACATAACTCTGATAGCAAACTTGATGAGAAAATTAGAAGCCAATTTCTTGTGAACATGGATACAAAAATAATAACAAAAGTAATTATGTCTCACGCCTGTAATCCCAGTTCTTTGGAGGGCTGAGGCAGGAGGATTGCTTGAGACCAGGAGTTCAAGACCAGCCTGGGCAACACAGCAAGATCCCGTCTCTACAAAAAATAAAAAAATTAGCCGGGCATGGTAGCACACACCTGTAGTCCCAGCTACTCTGGAGACTGAGGCAGGAGGATCGCTTGAGCCCAGGAGTTTGAGGTTGCTGTGAGCTAGGCTGATGCCACGGCACTCTAGTCCGGGCAACAGAGACTCTGTCTCAAAAAAAAAAAAAAAAAAAAAAATGTTAATTTGGTAAAGTCATTGAATACAAGGTCAATATTAAAAAATCAATTATATCTCTATATACAAACAATAAGCCATGTAAATAGTATCTTCTAAAAATTTCATTAGATATTGACATTTTAAAAAGATACCATTTATATTAGCATTAACTACAAAGGACTAAATCTAACACAAGACTTCTACATAGAAAACTATAAAATGTTAGATTAAATGGAGGAACATACCATATTGGAGGATTGTAAAATTTAATATTTTAAAGATATAAATTCTCCCCAAATTGATTTATAGATCCCATGTATTAAAATTCCATCACATTTTTGGGGTATAAATCGGCAAGCTAATTCTGAAATTAAATGAAATACAGAGGGCCAAGGAAAGCCAAGACACTTTTGAAGAAGCAACATAGAAGACTTAAGTCCAGAAACAGATCCACACATATAGGGATCCTTGATTTATGACAAAATTGGCCCTGCAGAGCAGTAGGAAAGGGAAGGTTTTTTTTTTTTTTTTTTTTTTTTTTTGAGACAGAGTCTCGCTTTGTTGCCCGGGCTAGAGTGAGTGCCGTGGCGTCAGCCTAGCTCACAGCAACCTCAAACTCCTGGGCTTAAGCGATCCTACTGCCTCAGCCTCTCGAGTAGCTGGGACTACAGGCATGCGCCACCATGCCCGGCTAATTTTTTCTATATAGATTTTTAGCTGTCCAAATCATTTCTTTCTATATTTGGTAGAGACGGGGTCTCACTCTTGCTCAGGCTGGTCTCGAACTCCTGACCGCAAGCGATCCACCCGCCTCAGCCTCCCAGAGTGCTAGGATTACAGGCGTGAGCCACCGCGCCCGGCCCAAGGGAAGGTATTTTTGATAAATAGTTCTGAATCAATTGGATAGATATCTACCTGGGGAAAAAAAAATCTTGACCTCTACCTCACATCATACACAAAAATCAATCCCAGGCAGATTATAGATCTAAATGTGAAAGATTAAATAATAAAACTTGAAGACAAAATGAGAGACTATATTCATGGCCTTGGAATAGGCAAACATTTCTTAAGTTGCAAAAGGGACTAACTAACCATGAAGGAAAATACTGATAAATTGTATAATATTATACTAAAGTTGAGAACTTCCATTCATCAGAACACACCATTAAGAGCACAACAAAACAAAACAACAAATCACAGAGTGGGAGAATATATTTGCAACACATCTATCTGAAAAAGGATTTATATCCAATATATACAAAGAACTTCTATAAACAATAAGAAATAGGCTGTGTGTGGTGCCTCACGCCTATAATCCCAGCATTTTGGAGGCTGAGGGAGGATCGCTTGAGGCCAGGAGTTCCAGATCAGCCTGAGCAAGAGAGAGAACCCCTTTCCACAAAAAATAGACAGATTAGCTAGGCATGGTGGCACACGCCTGTAGTCCCAGCTATTTGGGAGGCTGAGGCAGGAGGGTCACTTGAGCCCAGGAGTTTGAGGTTGCAGTGAGCTATGATGACGCTACTGCACTCTAGCCGGGGTGATAGAGACTCTGACTCAAAAAAACAAAACAAAACAAAAAAATAAATAGGTAAAAGATTTTAATAGGCACTTTACAAAGAGTATATCCAAATAGCCAATAAACATATAAGTTGTTAACCTTTTTCAGTCATCAGGGAAATGCAAAATAAAACGAGATACCACTATACACACATACAACCATGAATGGTTAAAACAGTGTTGATGAGGATGTGGAACATCTGTAACTCTGATGCACTATTGGTAAGAAAGTCAATTAGTATTATTCAACAGTATCTACTAACGCTGAAATCCAAGAATTAAAAACTCATTCACATATCACTTTCTTGGCCTTTTGGCTAAGATCAAGTATAGTATCTGTTCTTAGTTTAGTCATACAGCAGCCAGGAGCTTCATTTTTAATGTACTTTAAACCACATTAAATATTGAGCCTCTTGCATTGGGGGAAAAAAGGAAAAAACTCATTCACATAGAATTTAAGCTCTTGACTGCCTATAATATACAATTAATTCTAGACTCCCGGCTGCAGTCTGGCATTCTGCAAACAATCAGGGCTTACCAGGGAGCGCCTCTGGCTCAACACAATCTGTCACTCCTGCCAGGATGATGCAAAGCCCTGCTCCTGAGGTCACTGCGGTCATCCTTTTCCCCACAGGAGAGCACCATGTGGAGAGGCAGTGTGGGTAATCTGAGTGCAGAGAGTTCAAATGAAGGCAGGGGGGCAAATCCCTTAATTCCCTTCTCTCCTCCCCCAGCTGCCCGTTCTTGTCAGTGTCTTACTGTACGTAAGACTCAGAAGGCTTCTCCACCCCGCACCTGGAGCCAGTCTCACTGCATGTCAGGAAGCAGCTCTTCATGCTGCCTTCATGGTACAGGATCAGGCAGGTCCCAGTGTAACCAATAAATTATCTCCCTCATCAGCCAGTTCTTTTATAGGGGACCTTTGAGGGTGTTATAGGAGACACAGCAAAGTTCAGCAAGTTTTGGCATTCTCAGATTTATTTATTATTCACATTTTCAGCTATCATTTGAATTCTGAGCTGTGGGGAAGGGCCATAGTTTACTGAGACTAGGTGTGAACTGCCTATCTACTTAGCAGGTATAGGGCACCTGTCTCCTCTATCTTCCACCCAGCATCTGCATCCTAGTAGGTATTCTTCACTTAGCCCTATACTTGCTTTTGGAATAATTTAAGAGTTTGAGGATTCTGGCAACATATCTCTTAAGAATGGCAAGGGCTACAGTGAAAGGTATGCTCTAATTAGAACATATTTTCAGCGAGTGCTAAGTATGAAATGAGAGGTACAGAGTATTAAGTGATAACATTCTCCAGAGGAAAGGAGTGTTCTAATCCTTGTGGGGGTTAGAGAAGCTTCAGCAAACAGATGGGACTTGACTTGGACCCTGGAGCAGTCTGTGAGCAGGGAAAGGGTCAGATGGACAGCAAGACTCCAGGGAAGGAAGAGCTTGAGCAAGGGAGCAGAGGCAGGAAGCTGCAGGGTGAGGGGATGAGAAGCTGCTTGACTCAAGTGAGTGAGTGGCCTGTGCTGGGAAGCAGTGGGAGGCAAGATTGAAAGGGTAGACTGCGGTATAATGGGGGAGGATTTTGAGCTTTAGGCAGAGTGCTGACTATTCAGTAGGTGGTAGAGAAAGCTTGTAATAGGCCTGAGGGTGTAGGGTGGGGTGGGAACTTTAGCAAAGCAAGGCTGTGCATGCTTCACCAGACTGTGTAACTCAGGACTTCCCAAACACCAGTGCATGGGTCTGTGCCCATTTGGTTGCATCTGAGCATAGGTGTTGGAAATGGGGTGGGTGGAAGTTGTGGTAATTGGTCTAGGTGGAGCCCAGGCAATGGCATTAATACTCCCTAAATGACTTCATCCTTACCCATAGCTTCAATTACCTATGATTCACACAAATTCTCTAGTTCTTTTCTGAGAGCAAACTCATAACTGCCTACAAGGCATCTCTCCCAAGCTATCTCAAACTCATCATATGAAAAGTGAATTGATTTTTCTCTCTCCCAAACTGCTTCTGCCCACCAGAGGGTTTCTTGTCTCAAGGAATGGTGACATTGAGCCAGGTACACGAGGACTCACCCCTGACACTTTTTCTCTCCTTTACCACCACCCATCTCAAAACCCATGCATGCCAAGTTTTATCTCTCAAACCTCTGGAATCCAGACACGTCACGCTGTCTCCATTGTTATCATGGGAATCCACGCCCCTGTTATAGTATCTCTCACTGGGACACCTGGTCTGCATGTATCTTCACATGCTCTATTATTACAATTCTGTTCCACATGCCAAGGCAAGAGGGATCATTTCAAAACACGGAACTAAAGCCACTTCCTTGCTTAAAATCCTTCAATGGTTCCTGGCTGCTTTCAGAATAAAAATTAAACTCCTTCTGAAGCTCTGCAATGTCTGGTCCCAGATTCCTCTCTGCCCATCTTACTCCAGCCATGTTAGCTTCAACTGCTGTGGTCCCTTGGCCCACCAGAGCCTTTGCATATGCTATTTCAGATACTTGCTGTGTTCTTCTTCCCTGTCTCTTCCCCACAACTGTATTAAGAGCTGTTCATTTTTCAGAGCAGAGCCGAAACATCACTTCCTCAAAAAAGCTTTCCCTGATCCCCAAACTTGGTTAGATTTACCTAGCATGGTGGCTTTCAGGAATATTTTTTATTTATGGGACTACAGGTATATGCCACCACTCAAGAATTTTTTTTACTGTGACCCATAGTACACTTGGTGACCAAGCATACACATATGTAAAATGAATGACTCTTACCATTACTATATGTTACATAGATATTTTCTATTATTTCACCTAAAAATGTATTACAGAACCCTGTTTGGAAAAAAATCCTAATTCATAATTTCATAGAACTATGCCTTTCCTTCAAAGCACTCAGCATATTTTAATGATTGCTGGATTAGTATGTCTTCCTCATAACCTGTATTTTCTATAAGGCTAGGGAGTATTTGGTATTTTGCTTAGCCTCAATAGGAACTTAATAAATATTTGGATAATGAAAAATGTAAATTGGTTAGGAAGTACTTTTCCTTGTGGCACTTACCACAACTATAACTAATGACTAATTATCTGTATAATCAATCATTAAGCTTCTCCTCGCTAGACTCAAACTCCAGGAGGGCAGGAATCCTGTTTTTCCTGTTTATGTCTCTAGCATCTTACTGCAGTACCTGGAAAATGGCAAATTAAAGACCATTTCCCAAAGAACAGTTCAAATCCTGGTACCCAGATTCTGGCAGGCATGGATGAATAAAGCTGAGCAAAGCGTCTATTGTTCTGCATGGTCATGCCCTCTACCACCACTTGCCTCAAAGACCTCAATGTTTGTTTCAGGGACTATCAGAAACCAAGTTTATTTCAAAAGGCAAATGGAATCTCCATTGGAAACAAATTCTTCATGGGTGGCCAGATGTGGCAAGTCAGGAACTACTGTGTGGATTCACACAAAGGTAAGCAGCTCATTATATGGGAATAGTTTATTGGTTCTAAGCATTAAAAACATTTTTCGTTGGAAATGTCTCATTTAATCACTATTCCCCAAATCACTACTAATACTTTATAGCATTCACATTCTGTTTATATATAGCATATTATTTAAATGGAACAAGATATACTTTGTACTTACCTTGTAATTGCCAGAACTTCCCTGTGGACAAAGCACGTAGAAGTGAATTGCTACAACAGATGGTATAATCCTCGCTAAGCTTCTTGTTACAAACGTCACGTGGACACAGGAACATGAATGGTTTTAGAGTGATTAACTTGGTTGGCTTGTGGCAGCAAATTCTTTGACATCATAAACTCAGCTACTTGGATTTAATATCCTTAGTATTTAACATATAACTAATCTATTTCTCTCGTAGCTTTCTAATCTCTCCTGTATTTACCTAATTTATTAAAAATATATGCTTTTGTTAGAGTTTTTCACAAGTCCAGGGTCTCTCCTCCTAGGAAATAAAAGAATAATCTTGCATATAGAATATGATGAATCAACATATAATTGGTTAACTTTCTGGTGAGTCTATGAATGATTTTATTTCTCTATTTTCATTCATTCATGTTCCACATATGAAGAATGTAAGTAATGTGTAAAAAAGACATGATTTAGAAAAGGGCTGAAGGCTCAACAGAATTGGAGTTTCTGGTTCTGTTAACTGAAAAGAACAAGAATCAACCAACAATAACAAGCACTTCTATCATGTAGGCTGTAATCTTATAAATACCTTCTCCACTGAACAGTAACCAGGGCTTGTTGGAGAAATGATAGATTCCAGGTCAGGGGGAGGAAATGTATGTGAGAAGCTTGGGACAGAATACTGGGATTGTGTGGGAACTCAAGAGCTTAGCTGAAGAGGCTCCCATTGGCCAAAGATGAGATAATAAAGCTAACAATGAACCAAAAACAATATAAGATACAAACTCATAATGATACTTAAAAACAAAACTCATTGTCTACCTTTAGAGGATGGTGGGGAACCAGGTCATTATTTTGAAAACTAATAAATAAAGGGAACCAAGTATTTATCTCTTGCTTTTTCTATATAAATTGTACTCCAGGATAATCACATAGTTGATGAAGGGAAGTTTCTCTTTTTAGAAGTATTCCAGCTAATAACTAAACAATGACAATTAAACTCTATTTTTCAATGCCCCAATGAATTCATGAATCTAGGTCTTATCAGTGGCTGCTAACATCACAAAAAGAGACAACCAGACATTAGTGCCTCCTGAATGGAAGAGCACATCACATCTATGAAGTATTCTTGCTGGAAAATTCCAATCTAAATGTGATCAAGTTTCTAGATCAGTGTTATCCAATAGAAACATAATGTGAACCATCTATGCAATGGCACATCCCAAACTAGTTACATTTCAAGTGCTCAACAGCTGTGTGTGGCTACCATATTGGTTTAAACACTAACTTATAGGATATACATGGAGGGATATGGTATCACAAGGAAGCAATTGGCAAGACCAAGACCGTGGGAACTCTTTAGGAAAACTATTTCATCAAGAAATAAATTGCGAGGGAAAAAGAAAGAGTGACAGAGTATAAAAGTACATGAGAGGGAACAGGAAGGAGACCTGGAGATTATCAGAAATTTAACACACATCAACCAACAACATATTGACTGTATTTAGATTCTGACTTGAACAAAATGTAAAACATTTATGAGATAGGGAAATTTGAACAATGACTGGGTATTTGTGATATTAAGGAGTTATTCATTTCTTTAAATGTGATAATGGTCCTGTGGTTAAATTTTTTAAAACCTGTTTAAGGCTAGATACTGAAATATTTATGAAGTAATTTGATGTCTGGGATTTGCTTCAAAATAATCCAGGGTGAGTGGTGGATGTACAGATGAAACAAGATTGGCCGTGAGTTGACAATGATTTGAAACGGGATGATGGGTATATGGAAAACAATTATGTTATTCTCTTTATGTTTGAATGTATTTGAAATTTTCCATAGTAAGTTTAAAAAAAAAAGACTGTGGGGTAAGATTATGATGATACTGCTCATATTCTTTTTTTTTTTTTTTTTTTTGAGAAAGAGTCTCACTCTGTTGCCCAGGCTAGAGTGCCGTGGCATCAGCCTAGCTCACAGCAACCTCAAACTCCTGGGCTCGAGCAATCCTACGGCCTCAGCCTCCCGAGTAGCTGGGACTACAGGCATGTGCCACCATGCCCAGCTAATTTTTTCTATATATATATATATATATATATATATATATATATTTTAGCTGTCCGTATAATTTCTTTTCTATTTTTAGTAGAGACGGGGTCTCGCTCTTGCTCAGGCTGGTCTTGAACTCCTGAGCTCAAACAATCTGCCCGTCTCAGCCTCCCAGAGTGCTAGGATTACAGGCGTGAGCCACCGCACCCGGGCGCGATACTGCTCATATTCTTAAAAGTTCAATTCATTAAAGGTACTATTGAGTCTTTCTAACCCTGTAAAGAATCAGTGGCTGGTGCCACTACCCACAGGCAATAAACCAGGAAAAGCTTACAAAATAAAAACCAACCAAACAACAAAAATAATACTTATTTTATTTACACCTTGCAGAGGCCAAACGAGAGGAAAGAGGGAAGGGTTTTTTCTCCACCTGTGGTTAAATGCTACCCTCCCCTTGGGCTCTGCTGCCTGAGTTTTCCTCAGTCCCTCCATCACACACCCTGTCCCCATCAATGTAGACGTCGTAGTAGCAAGGCTGTCTGGACACCAAACATACATCATACAATTCATATTTTTATTTCTACTCTTTCTGCATCTCATCAGAGAGCAAATGGTGGAGATGTCTAACAAAAAGGCACACAGGGCTGTGTGGTTATGTGAGGCTCATCGTATAAGATTCTAAGAATTATAAGCTTGAGTATACATGCTGGAGACATGTGGCCCTCATTCCTTGTTAACTCTATAAAGCATAATATATATATTAAACAATACAAATTAATGGAAAAGGGACAAAGACATCAGCATCCTGTCCCAAAAGCTTCCAACTACAGTACACAATATCATTTCCAAAGTTGATGATTTCCTTTCCTGCTTACCAGAACTGGATTTTGCAGAGTTTGGAGTTTGAGATTCACCTTCCTACAGCAAATGCCTGTTTAATAAATTTGAATTTTGGAGTGAAAATGTGTTTCATCAATGTGAAAGTGTGTTAAGTGATTTGGAAGGTAACAAATTGGGGGCAAAGGCTCAAACTAAAAAATAAAAATGATTTTTATTTAATTTTTCAGAAATATAAATAGCAAAATAATTGGCAAAAACCAAACCAAACAGAAAAGAAAAAAATGACATGTTATATGATTGATCATCTCCAAGCACAACAGCATTTATTAATGAATATAAAAAATAAATTATATTACTTTTATTTGCTTCTTCCCCAGCTTTGACTGCATGGATGCTTTTGGAAGTTTGAGTTCCCAAGAAAATTCCACAGCTATACTGGCTCCTACAATGCGACTGAGTGAGGTTAAGGTCCCACTCCCATATGGAAATAAATTTCCATCCTTGGGGATTCTGAACTAGACCCCTAAGAATTTAAAAAACAGGGGCTTTCATTAGGTTCCTTCTAACATGACGAAAATACAGCCTTCGTCCATTAAGACACAATCCAATTTAGGGACAGGTACTCTTTAGATTTTCTGAGTTCACATGAGTACTAAGACTAGGCCACCACCTGTTCTGACAACCCAGCCTGCAGTCACTGCCATCTTCCTAACTAGCAGCCTTCCAAGCTGCACCAAAACTGAGATTAACAAAACTGAAGATAAAGCATTTTTGAACTTTCCTCCTGGAAGTTAAAGGGCTCTTTGGGTAGGAAGGGTAAGGAGGTTTTGCATCAAGCTTGCTTTCATATTTACTATTGGTGGAAGGGCTGCTAAATCAAATCAGTGCACATCTGTATTGAGTATCTGAGTGAACTGAGTGTACTTACCCATCACCACACAAAGAAGTTAGAGCAAATTAACAAGTCATTCTGGACCAAGCCCCTTAAAACAGAGGCAAATGTGGTAAACCAAGGTCACTTCTTGTGGTAATAACCTCAGTTCACCTAAGTTCTTTCCTGAAGAACCATATTAATCTCCTGATTCAAGAGGCACCTCTGGCTAGCACAGAGCACAGAAAGAAAGCATAACGTCAGGACAGGGCAATGCCACATGGAGTTTAGAAGTTGTGATTTAGTGTACAGCACAAGATGGCAGCATCGCTAATATTTAGAGCTGGAAACAGCGCTGGCTGGACCACACTCCTGGAGCATCTTTACTAATGGAGCTTAATAGCAGTTGCCCAGATGTCGTTGCTGGGGAGCGGGGGAAGGACCCATCCTTGGGGAACGAAGTTGCCTTTGGGATGATCAGATGGCACCAGGTACTGATCCCAATCATGCCTTAATAAGAACATTGTAGAACAACTGTTTATTTCTGTTTTATTCCAAGCAAGATGTTTAGCAACTAAGTATTCTATTGCTAGTACTTAGTTTTCAAATGACTGATGTACTAATTAGCTATAGAACCTGATTATTAGAAATTATGCAAAAGTTATATTTCTTAAATGCACACAAAGGGAAAAACTCTGAAGACCTTATAATTTTGTGGATAACTAAATAATTATACAGTCGACCCTCATTATTTGCAGATTCTGTATTTGCATATTTACCTACTCATTAAAATTTATTTGTAACCCTCAAGTCATCACTTGTGGTGCTTTCACAGTCACTTGCAAATGTGCAAAGCGGCAAAAAATGTGAGTCATCAAAATGTACCTTCCCAGTTGAGGAAGACAATACTCCCTCTGCCTTCTTGTTTTCAGTTCATACTATAAACTAGTGCCCTTTTCTTGGTCTATTTAATGCCATGTTTTTCACATTTCTGTACTTTTCATTGATAATTTCACTGTTTAAAATAGCCCCCCTAAGTGCAGTGTTCCTAAGTGCAAGGCGGCTGTGGTGTGCCTTGTGTAGAAAGTATGTTGGATAAGCGTCATACAGGCATGAGTTATAGTTCTATAACTGTGAGTTCAATGTTAATGAATCAACAACATATATTAAATAAGGTGTCTTTAAACAGAAACACACATAAAACAAGGTATTGATCAGCTGACAAAAATGTTGTGACCAAGGGCTCACAGGAATCTACCTAACCCTATGTTTCCTTTAGGAGTAATGGTTTAGTATTCTGCAATTCAGTGTTTTCTGGGACATTATAGAACATACCTGCCATGAATAATGAGAATCAACTGTACTTATGTTTAAAGCTAAAACTTATATATTAGCCAAAAATAAACTTTCCCCAGAACATTAACTTGGTATGCTAAAGAGCATTTTTGCATGAGAATCACAAATTGTTGAATTTGGAAGGGAACTCAGAGATCACTTAGTTTGGTGATTTAGAAACCATACTTTAAAGACCCCTAGGCCCCAAGTGGATGTTTGGGGGAGTCTAGAAACAACAAAGTACTTACAGGAAACCACAGATTTAAACTGCCTGGGGAACCCATTCATTCAATTTGTTATACATATTGATTTCTCACAAGACAGCACTCAAGAAGAGTGCTGCTGCTAATGTTTGAAGGCCACATTCTAGCCCATCATCTTCATTTTACAGGTGAGGAAAGTGAGACACAGAGAGCTGAAAACTACCCAGCTCATTAGTAACTGTTGATTCAGATGAGGCTCCTTGTTTCCAGGTTACCGGGCTTTGACCTATAAAAGCTCAGAAGTCAGCATGGGTCTTAAGCAGTTTCCATAGGCAAGTACACAGGGGAGGGTTTCTTTTCCTGGGTCTGGTTAGCACCATTAGAGAATTAGAAAAAGGAAGCCAATGCTTTAAATCTACATAACAGGTATAACATGAGAAAATACAAAAGGGCAAGTCACAGCCTGAGTTTCAGTTTCTTCACCTGTTAAAATAGGGACATCTATTTTTCAAGGATTAATGACGACCAAACAAGATGTAGGCAGCATCCTTGAAACTTGGAAACATTATAAACCCATTAGGAACTTAAAAAAAAAAAGATACGGTAATAGACGTCAACAACGCAAGCACCTCATCAAGCACTTCTTGCGACCTAAGGGAAAGGCAACACAGATAGCCAGCCCCTCTGACCTGATCTGGATGAGCGCGGGCAGGGAGTGCTCAGCTTGGAGGTAATACTGTCGGAAAGGCTGCAAGAGGTGAGCAAGTGGGAACTCGTCTGAAAGAGAAAAAGCACAGTACCACATCATCCTACTTGATATCTAGAGTGTGTTTCTCAAGGCAAGGGGGCTGAGCCTATGATTATGACAACGTGATCAAATGCATTTCATCTGTAGCCACAGGTTCCATGATCCAGTTTAGAGTTTCAAATCTAAAGGTGTCATTTGTCACCTACCACCTCTTAGATTAAGTTGAGATCACCCATGGCAACAGCTGTCAATGTAGTATTTTCCTTTTCTCCACTGGTCACGGAGAGACTTACCTGGATCCCCAAATAACTTGGACTCAATTTCACGTTTCTGAAGCAAAAATTTCTCTTTTTCTTTTCTCTGTTTCTTTTCCAATTCTCTTTTCCTCTCTTCCTCTTGTTCTCCTTCCAACATAACTCTAAGGGCTCTCTCTTCAGCTTCATACAGTTCAGAGCGTTTTTTAATGAGTTTTCTCAGACGCTGAAGATGATGCTCGAAAGTCTCATCTGCGGAGGCTGGAGGACAGACCCCTGCATAAAAAGAGCCAAATGGCATTTTAGATTCAACTTGTTGTTATCCCCAAATCCATGTTCTAATGAGCAGACTCAAAGTCCTACCTATGGTATAAATTTGCTTAGAATTTGGAATCTACCCAATCTTTAAGGCTCAATCTGATCTTTTTGAATTTCTCATTACTGACCCTACCCTGACTCTCTCTAAGTCCTCCTTCTAGATCACACCACTTAACTTTTGACTTTCTTTCTTTCTAATGGTTTGATTCTCCACTTGGGACAGTGAACTCACTAAAGGGAGGAACTTGTCTTAACTTCATTGTTCGTGAAATTCCCTAATTATCAATTCCCAGACCTAACTAATTAACAATTCTCCCTCTGACTCTGAATTTTGGGAAGGCACACTTGGATGGTTAAGAAGATATACTTAACCACACTGATCTGCTGCTGACAGCAGGGTGACCAACTGTTTCAGTATGCCTACTTTTGGCACTAAAAGCCCCATGTCCCAGGAAACCTCTCAGTCCGAGGAAAACTGAGATTGTTGTCACCCTGATTAACTTGTGAGGTCAGCTGCCAACATGGCTAAAGCCACAATTGGGAAAATTTGATTACAGACTGCTTATTAGGTGATATCAAAGAATTACTGCTATTTTTTTGGTGTGATAATGGCATCGTAGTTGATCATGGGTACTTAGGTGTTCTACTTTTGTGTGAAATTTTTCATACAGTTTCACAGGGAAAAACAATCTAAATTTAATGAATACTTGAGTGGACTACAGTTCTGCACGCACAACCGTAATGGCCCTATAATATAAAAGCTGCTAAATCTGCTAGGTGATCCAATGCAGAGTAATGTGAGTGTGATCTATCCTGTTAGTCCTTGGAGGTTGATTGATTGATTGGCTGATTTCTTTATTCAGACATGGGGTCTCACTCTGTCTCTCAGGCTGGAGTACAGTGGCCCAATCATAGCTCAGTGCAGCCTCGAACTCCTGGACTCAAGTGATCCTGAGCAGTTGGGACTACAGGCTTGCGCCACCATGCCCAGCTACTTTTTAAATTTTTTTTAGAGATGGGGTCAGGCTGGTCTAGAACTCCTGGCCTCAAGGAATCCTCTCACCTCGGCCTCCCAAAATGCTGAGTCCTTGAAGATTTTAAAGGAAAGTGTATTTATTACCCAAGCATTTTAGCAATACCAGATATAAAGAAGAA
The DNA here is from genome assembly GCF_020740605.2 of Lemur catta. Lineage (NCBI taxonomy): Eukaryota > Metazoa > Chordata > Mammalia > Primates > Lemuridae > Lemur > Lemur catta. The sequence goes on from NC_059128.1 coordinate 95,348,982, forward strand.
GAAAATCCTAATCTCACTACTACAATCAACCATTTTTGGCCGGGCTTGGTGGCTCATGCCTGTAATCCTAGCACTCTGGGAGGCCGAGGCAGGAGGATCACTTGAGCTCAGGAGCTGGAGACCAGCCTGAGCAAGAGTGATACCCCATCTCTATTAAAAAAAAAAAATTATTTTCCCATGTTCTCTTCTTGACTTTTTGTCCATATATTAGCAAGTTCATACAGTTCAGCATAATATGTATGTAATTTCCACATCCTCATGTTGATTCTCTATTCTTTTCCAGTCTTCATTACTATTTAATGGTTCTGTCCTATTCCATCAAATCAATGTATCATAATATACTTAACAAACTCTTAAGTATCTACTTCTGGACACTTAAGGTATTCCAAGTGTCCCATTATTATATAATGCTACATGAATACTCTTGAGCATGTTATTTTTTTCCTTCCTATGGATTATTTCTATAGGAAAAATTCTCAAGAGTGAAAATGTTTATGGATACTTTCAAGACTATCAAAATGTGGCACTAAACTGCTTCCTAAAAGAGCTATACATTTACACAGTTACCTAACACTTGACACAGAGAAGGTAATTAATAATTCTTCAATGAATAAACGATTTTCAACAGGGTTTTAATAATTTATGCTGCCACCTGTGAAGTACAATATTGCCAGCTTTGAGCACTCAGTTTTCAATTTTGGCTGAAAAAATGGTATAAAATAGTGGTTCCTCAAGTTTAGTAGTTCTATCACTTGTGAAGTTTTAATTTGCAGGTACGATTCTTTTCTCCTTCAACCACTAGAGATAAGTGATTGTGGAACTCTCCTACCTTCACCTTCAATGCTAATATTTCTCCAGATCATTTTTCATAACTGCTTTGTTTGAACAGGTTTACAGTCACTCATTCTCAACTATGGGAACTCTACAACTCAAATTCATCTTCTGCTAAGTTGACAGGCTAATATTTTCCAAGTACACACAAAATTTTTATACGCGGACAAATTTAAGCTGTCACTGTTGCTTTGTAATAATTTCATGGTTTTGTTTCATTTCTTTACCTTTACAGATTGTAAATATTTTAGGCTTCGTAAGCCATTCAGTCTCTGTTGTAACTACGAAAATCTGCTCATACAGCAAAAATACACAGACACTTCATCAGCCCTTAAGTGCCTGCAGAGCCCATGAGGAGATGTGGCTTGCTCCCATCTCAGGCTGCTGGACCTGGGCCACCCACCCACGTCTCCCTCAACCCCTCGTTGATCACTCCCTGGTCAACCTGACACAGCCCCTTGGAAATGGCATTCCTTATCCAGTCTTCCTCTTGACCCCACGTACTGGCACCGTCTAGGTTCCCTCTACGTCTAACACTCATTCCCCTAGTCCCACAGCCTAGACACCAATGCCTTTGCCTCTATTCCCCTTCAGCCACACATACCTTGGGGCCTCATCCAGTCTTTGGACCTTGGCACGTTCAGAAAAAACCTTCCACCTCTATAAAGTCTTAAACTCAATTATTCTCTTCTCCGACTACAACTTTCTCCCCCTCCAGTACTTTGGTTTTTTTTTAGACAGAGTCTCGCTCTGTTGCCCAGGCTAGAGTGCCGTGGCGTCAGCCTAGCTCACAGCAACCTCAAACTCCTGGGCTTAAGCAATCTTTCTGCCTCAGCCTCCCGAGTAGCTGGGACTACAGGCATGTGCCACTATGCCCAGCTAATTTTTTTTTTCTATATATATTTTTAGTTGTCCAGATCATTTCTTTCTATTTTTTAGTAGAGACGGGGTCTCGCTCTTGCTCAGGCTGGTCTCGAACTCCTGACCTTGAGTGATCCACCCGCCTCAGCCTCCCAGAGTGCTAGGATTACAGGCATGAGCCACCACGCCTGGCCCCTCCAGTACTTTTATTAATAGTTCCTTCTCCCCAGAGACCTGTTTGTCAGCTTCACCAAAACTTACATATAGCATTTACTATGTGCCAGGACTGTTTTAAGTACTTTATACATATTTCCTAATGTAATCCTCACAACACTCCATGGGTAGGTACTACCATTATCTCCTTTTTATGGATAAGGAAACCAAGATGCAGAGAAGTTTGAGTAACTTTCTAAGACCACACAATCTCTCCGAGTATTTGCCACTTTCCAGAAGGAGGTAAAGGGTCTACCTCTTCCTCCAGGAGTCTACCTTTTCCTCTTATGTCTCTGATCTCTCTTGGTGTCTTTTGTAGTCTCTTCTTCATCTGCCTTGATTTTGACATTCCTTATGATTTTCTTTTTGCCCTCATCTCATGCTATACAAACTCCTTAAGGTCATTCCAACTCACGGCTACATGCCGATGAACTCTTATCCAGAATGTACCCCAGGCACCCCAGGCACCTCAAACTCAACAGGCCCCAAAATGAACTGGTCAAGCACAAGCCTTTTCCTCCTCCTCTGTTTTCCTGCGCAATTGGAATGGTATCCTCACTCATTCAGGAGACCAGGCTAGAACCTGGAAGTCATTTTTTACCCTTCGGCTCCCCTAAGATACTTATTTACATGTATATACAACCCCCCTTTATTCTATATTTTATTTATTATCTATTAAATTCCTTTACTTTTCTCCAATACACTGGCTCTTAGCTCATGCTCCCATACTATCCCTGCCCAGACTACAATAGCTTTTCCAGTCTCTCTCCCCTGCTCCCTCTCCCCAGATGCTCCAAATCTTTCTCTGCTCTGCTGGCACTCACTGATCTTTGTCATCATTTCACTCCACTTAAAAATTTTCAGTAGTTCCCCACAGCTATAGGCATAGATAAAAACTCTAGACTGGCCCATAAGACAGTTTGCAACGTGGCCTGCTTACATAACCAGCCGCATCTCTCAGCACTTGCTCAGAGTACACACATCTTCAAGAGGGAAGTTAGAAAGCTGTTTTCTGCTTAAGTACGTGTGTAACCAACTGCTAGTTACCAAATCATTTTACATTCAAGTCAGTTAACTCCAGAGGCTGATAACTTTTGTAGATCATAATTCTCCTATAATTCCCTCCTTCTTTTGGATCAAAGTGAAGAAGACTAATATTGAGAAATGTTGGTAAATCCACTTGGCAAAGGTTTACTGAGCACTCACCTCATAGAGGAGGTGGGATGGGGGAATATTAAATAGTAACCCTCAGGTTTTGTATTCTAGTAAGAGAGATGGATAGACACAGCCGATGCTAACTCCCTTTTGACTTACTTCTGCCTTTTAGTGCCCTAAAAGTACTACAGTGGGGTCATTTGATTCTGAGGCCTGAAAATGTGCATTAGCCACACTGAAGGCTGGCACACAGAAGCCAATCACTTACGTAGTGACTGAGCCTGGGCGAACGCACGATAGTCACGTTCCAACAAAACTTTATTAAGAGTCTAAAAGAATCAGTTTTCGTTTATATTATAAACCACACAGGGGAAATTATTTGCTAGAGTGGCATTTGCTAATTTGTGTACTCTCAAATATCTCTGGTGAATGCCAGGGCCTACAATCTACTACATAAGGCAGCAGCATGTGGTCCAAACCAGACGCAAGTGAGAAGGAATAGGAGGTCACCTCAACCCAGATCAGAGAAGAATGAAGAATCCTGCCTCTGTGTTTGGTTTTGAAGGATAGTGAGATCTTAAAATGGCAAAGATGGGACTCAGGGCCCACAAGAGCAAAGGTCCAGACAGGCAAATGGAAAGCACAACTGGGTAACTTCTAGAAAACCAGCATGGCTGGAACAAACTTTAGTGAAGAGACTTGGACTACCTGTGGTGCTTCCTCTAGAGGCAAGAGGAGACCAGTGAGGTCTACTGAGTACAAAAGTGACATGCAGGGAAGCTGGGAACATCTATGCACTCTGCAAGGCACTCCCTGCACTGTCCAACTATTCATACCCCTTCAAATTGCAATAATTCAGGTTTGAAATGTATCTGAATCAAAACTTTCTGGTGCATCAAGTAAGGGTAGGAAAGCTTTCAGCTTGGCCCCTGGGCAACGTTGACCAACCACGGCAAGCACATTCAGACAAGCATGAACAGGAATGCCTAGGGTAGGAATGATGAGTCAAAGGGAAGGTAGTGGAGGGGGTTCCCGCATCTGCCTCTCTTTCCAACCTTCAACCTTAGTTACCAAAGGCTAAAGATCTGAGGCTTCCTGCTTCAAAACTTCTGGGTGACTGCTGACAAGGCCAGTTACGCTACAGGGTGAAAATAACGAAGTTTCAACTACTTTCCCTTTAATAATATTTGGAGTAGGAAGGCACTAGGGTAAAGAAAGGGAAGAAATGCAAATTCACAGTTACCTTTCCTCGCTGCAGCCTCTTTCCTCAGTTTCCTCAGTTTCTCCAAAGCCCGAAGAATGTCTATCATTCTTTTGGTGTCTGCTTGTTTTTTCCTCACTTCAGATAATACGCCATCAGCAGCAGCTTTGAGTTCCTGCTCCTGGAAGACAAACAAAGCACACAAGACCTAGTTTTAGGAACAACCTCACAGTACAGAACAGCTGCCTGGTGGTTAGATTTCAAAGGATCAGCGTTACAAGAGACTCTACTGAATCTACATCCCAATTTCCTGGGTGTTACACAACTCCCCTCTAGCCAAGGAATTATCCCCTCTACTGGTGGTATAACTCTCATCTTAAAGGAGAACTTGTCTGCTCTGCAGCTTCCACATAAGCACTGGTTTTTGTTTCTTCCTGAGTATCTCTCAAAGTGTGGTCCCGGGAGTATCTGTGTCCCACTTACCTTGTTAAGTTGGGACTCTTCTGTTAAAAACACAGACTCCCAAGGAAGGAATGGAGTTGGAAAGGCCAAGAACTCCACAAAAGTCTCTTAGTGATAATCTATGCAGTTTGTACTCTCCTGCTCTAAGGTCTCAAGGATTTCTTCCACGTGACCTTCCAAACATTTGAAGATCACTATCCTACTCTTCTTGAGTTGGTTCACATGCAGAGTCAATAACCCAGTTCCTCAAGCCACTCCTCATGCGACTCCATGGCCAATATCCTCGCCATGGGTGGTAGAGAGGATCCTCTTGTCTAAAGTTCTCTCTTCCATCTGTCAAATAAGTGCCTGTAATTCCACCATTACAGCCAATACCAACCTGTTTCACTGTCTAAGTATTCCCTCTGCCTGGAACTGCTCATTTTGCCTTCACTTGGCTTTGATACTTCCCTCACGATTCAGCTCAGATGTCACTATAACATCCAGAAAGCTTTCCCCCAATGGATTACATATCCCTTCTTTGGGCTCCTACAGCACCTACAGTTGAAATCCTAACACACACCATGCTATACTGACATGATCTTCCATGGGGCTCTAAGCCCCTTAAGAACAAGGCTATGTCTATCCCCACCATTCAGCACTAGGCCTGGCACAACATGGGCCCTCATTAAACGTCTGCTGAATTGACCCACACTCCCTCAGGTTAAAGTGTTGCCTCTCCAGGCATTCTCCTTTAAAGCAGTGATATTCCTGATTGTGCAATGAGAAAGTCTGCCATCAATACACTTCACAGCAAAGTTATTTCAGACTCTAGGGCAGTGGCAGACAGCAGAAGACATTAGCTGATTGCAGAGAGTGGAGGGAGGAGGTAAGAGAACACCAGAGGCACTCAAAGTTAACAATGCCTTAAACAACTATTCGAACAATTTCCAGTTTCACCCTGGCCCTACATAAGAGCTTGAGATCAACAGGCTTTGGAATCAGACAACCTGGGCTCAAATATGAAGTGAAACTGCCACAAACTGGTTGTATAATTGTTGGCAAGTTAATCTCTCTATCCCTCAGTTTCCTAATCTGTAAAACTTGGATAATACCTCCTACTTCTCTGGGCTGTTATAAAGATTCAAGATCTGATACACGTAAGGACTCTAGCATAGCTCCTAGTTTATACGATAGTAAGTGCTCAAAAGCACAAACAGCTGTTTACAAGTTTTAACCCTCATATCCCCAGGTTCTGCAGATGGGAGGGTGGCTCAAAGCCAGGAGTTTGAGACCAGCCTGGGGAACACAGGGAGATTCCATCTCTACAAAAAATTTAAAAGTTAGCTGGGCATAGCAGCACCTGCCTGTAGTCCCTGCTACTCCGGAAGACACAGGAAGATTGCTGGAGCCAGGAGTTCCAGGCAGCAATGAGCTATGATTACACCACTATATTCCAGCCTGGGCGGCAAAATTAGACTCTGTCTCTTTACCAAAAAAAAAAAAAAAAAATGCCTTATCAGCCAATTGGGGTATTTACTCCTTGAAGTAGGGCCCCCAAGCTCTTTATATTTTGTATTCTTAAAATCACCTAGGGCAGTACAAGACACAAGGACCCAGAATGTTAATGAATGTTAGTAAGTGGACAGAAGTTGGCGCAGGATAGAGAAGACCTGTCATTCCTGCAATGCCACCGTGTAATCTTATACTTTGTGTTTACAGAACTTTACAGCGCACCTAGTGCTTTTGTTTTGCGTATCATACATCATCAACACGCAATTAACATAGAGGTATGAGGTGGAAATACTATCTATCATTTTATTTTACCGATAACGAAACAGAGGCTTAGCCCTGGAAAATGACAGCTTAAAGTCTCACGCCGCTTCAGGTTCCAACCATCATCATCCCTAACCCCATGAGCGTCCGCTGCTCTCACCCGCTTCTTCTCCTCCACCTCCTGCACACATTTCACCCTCCAGCGGTCAATCTCCTGCTCGCGTTCCGCTGCCCGCGCGACCTCCTCCTCCCGCTCGGCCTCGCGTTCCCGGGCCCTCTCGCCAAGCCTCAGCCGGCGGCGCCGGACCCTCTCCAGCCTCCGCCGCGCCTCGCCCACATAGGCGGCCTGGGTTAGCGGCTGCAGCCGCTCCGCCAGTTCGGCGCGCAGCGGCGCGGCCTGGGCATGCAGCAGGGCCCAGGCCGCGCCGTCGGCCTCGGCCTCGCGCAGGGCCTGACTCAGGCCGCGGAGCCGCCGCACCAGGCGCAGAATCCCGCGCAACCGCGCGCGCACCTCGCCTAGGCTGGGCCCGGCGTGCGCGCGCTGCGGCACCGGGCAGGCCCGTCGCGGGGTCCCGAACACCGCCTCCAGCCACTGCCGGTCGCGCAGGCGCTGGAGGACCGCGTCCCCGAGCACGTCGGACGGCGGCGGCGCCTCAGGCCAGCGCGGGCTCCATGGCGGCCCCGGGCCGGGAGGCGGCGGCCGCGAGCGCTCGCCGGCGTCGGTCCCCGGGAAGGGCCGGCACTGGGGCAACGGCGGAGGCAGTGGCGGCGGCGGCACCTGGTAAAAGGCCCCGCCGCCGCCGCCGCCGGAAGCTTCCCCGGGGGCCCGGGGCTGCAGAGCCAGCGGAGGCTGGAGGAAGGGGGCGGAGGCCCCCGGAAAAGGGCCGGGCCGCTGGGGAAGAGGCGGCGGGAAAGCCGGGGAGGGCAGCGGCGGTGGCGGGCAGCCGAAGGGAGCGGGAGGCGGCGGCTGCGGAGGCGGCGGGCCCGGGCGACCCGGGGCGAAGAAAGGCGGCAGGGCCATGTTGCCGACGAAGATTCTCTTGTGGAGTGACAGCAATCTGAGTGGTTCCCCAGGAGAGTCTTCCGGGCGGAAGTGATGTCTTAGGACGCGCGACGCTAGTACACACGCGCCGCCGGAAAGCCCGGTGCACGGTTGGGCGTTCATTCAACCTTCTATCCTTCAATTCATAAGTACTGTTTTTACTGAGCATTCTAGGTGTGGAGCTACTCGTTTCGCATACAGCGGGACTAAGAGATACAGGTTTTCTCCTCATGGAACTACCTGTCTAGTAAAGAAAACACATTAATCAAGTAATCGTGCAAACGTAGATGTGCAGTGAATACTTGATATAGTCAAAGAGGTTGGGAAAGGTTGTCCTGAAGATTTGAGACTTCAGCTGAGATCTAAATGATGAATATGAGTTACATAGAAAAAGAGAGGGAAGCACAGTCTAGATGGGAACAACATATGCAAAGGCCCCCTGGTAGATAGGAGTATGTCTCGTGGGAGGATTGATAGAATGCTAGAAAGCCTGAGAGGAGTTTGGTGATCCTGGGGAGGTGGACAGAAATCATAACGTCCAGGGTCTCATATCTTAAGAACAACGGTAAACTACTGATTTTAAGCAGGAGGAGAAGGTAAGGCAGTGCCACATTAGATTTTTTAAATTAAACTCTACTTGAGACAATTGTGGATTCACAGGCAATTGTAAGAAGCAATACAGGGAGATTCTGTGTACCTTTAACCCAATTTCCCCTACTGGTAACATCTTGCAAAATTATAGTACAATATCATAACCAAGATATTGACATTGATACAGTCAAGATACAGAACATTTCCATCACTGGCAGGATTCCTCATTTGTCCTTGTCAATGGGAAAAAAAGCCAAACTCTGTAAAATAATTTTAAAGAGATTTACTCTGAGCCAAATTTGAGGACCATGACCCAGAGCCATGCTCAAGTCTTGAGCAAGTGGACTGGCTGAGGTTGGGTTACAGTTTGGTTTTATACATTTCAGGGAGACAGGGGTTACAGGTAAAGTCATAAATCCATAGTGGGAGGCATACATTGGTTTAGCCCGAAAAGGTGGGCCATCTCGAAGTGGGGAGCTTACAGGTTATAGGTGGGTTTAAAGATTCTTTGGCTTGTAATTGGTTAAAGACATGAAGCTTTGTCTAAAGGCTTGGAATGGTTTAATATAGTTGCTGTTTATCAGAGATAAGCATATATTTGTTGTGTAAATTGAGGACCTGCAGGTTTGTCTTGCATAGCCTTAGGCTTGTTATTGGGTTACAAAGGATGTCCCCAAGGAGGGAGGGGGGCATGATGAGGCATGTCTGACCTCCCTCCTCCTGGCAGGCAATTTAGTTTTAGGATATTCCTTTGGCCATAAGGGAGGAGGTCCATTCATTCAGCCGGTGTGGCGGTGAGCCTTAAAATTTTATTTTGGTTCACAAAGCTTTATATTTTAAAAATAGCTAGTAAAGACAGCCCTCATCCTTCTTTCAGCATGTTAAGCGTAGGAGCCCTGGAACTGGTTTACCTGGGGCTAAATCCTGGCTCTTTTAACTGGTTGTGTGAGCTTGGGAAAGCTACTTAACCACTCTGGGCTTCGGTTTCTTGATCTATGAGAAGGGTTGCTTATAGTATCTACCTCAGAGTTGTTGCATTAAATATCAGAGTGACAGCAGGTAAGTACTGTATGAGTGTACATTATCATTTTACTTGTTTACCATTTTTGTTTCTTCCTCTATATGAACTTTAGAATCAGCTTGTTTCAATTAAAAAATCTATTGGCTTTTAAAAAATATTAAATGTAAAAATTAAACCAGGAATAATAGACATCTTTATGAGTTTCCCCATTGAAGAACACAGGATCTCACTTTTCCCTGGACTTGTGAAAATACCTACCCATTCACTTCTTCCACTTCCACTGCTACCACTTTAGCCCAATTCATCATCTTTTCCTTGTTCTCCTAGTCTGTTCTCTCACACTGCAACTGAAGTGGCCTTTAAAACTTAAGTCAGTTCCACAGACCTACTCAATTAAAAAAAATTAAAAACAAAAAAACTTAGTCAGATGTCATTTCTCTGTGCAAAACCTTCCAACAGCTTCTCATCTAAAAGTCAAAGCGTGGAGGGGAACTGGAAACTGCAAGACCAACTTTTAGTTTTGCTGTGAACAAGCTGGTCAACTGGTGGAAAGGATGTGGGTTCAAGGAAGTTGTGTTTTGTTTGTATGCAGATGAGAACTGATCTGAAAAAAGAGAAAACTGATGAGATAGGAGACAGGCCAATGTTGGAGAATGCTGAGTAGGCCTATAGTCATGTTTCCTTCCATTCATTTTCCTCAGAGCCTGCCCTTTCCAACAATCGAAAATGCACATCTAATCATGGCCAACTCCCCTGCTTAAACCCTTTTTAATAATGTCCCACTACTTTCTGCAAAAAATTACAATTTAACCTGGCATACAAGGCATTCTATTATTTGTTTAAAAATGTATGGAACACCAAATACATGAAGCACTATGGTAGGTGCTGGTAATAGAGTTAATAAGAGAGGCTTGGTCTTCACCCTATGGAACTTAGGGTGTTGGAAAGATAAGTAACTAAGCTTGGGAGATTTGGTATCAGACAGAAAATACTAGGCAGTGTTTAGATGCTGCTGGGAATGATTCAGAAGGAAGGAGACAGGTAACGTAGTAGAGATACCAATAAAAGAAGTAAAGGCCTTGAGAAATGAGAGGGGATGATGGGACCCAGAACATATGTGGAGTGATTGAGTTTTTGTTAACAGGAATCCTTCAGTTTTAACTAGAAAGGCTGCATGATGAAGTGGGTAGATTTATAGACAGTAGGACGATGAGTTCCATCTGATGATGCTCTCTCAATGAGGCAATGTCTTTAGCTGGACGGAGAGAATATTAAATGGTCATCTCAGAGTATTAATAGGTAAGTCATGGTTATCTAAGGCTCCCTATTTGCTGTTTTACACCTCTGAGATTTTGAATTAATTCTCACTATTCTTTTCTGGCATATTCCTACATGTTCTTACAGACCCATCTTCTGTACCACAACACCTGGTACCTCACCTCCACTATTAAAATGCACTGATATTTGTGTTTGCCTCCCCTACAAGAGTAGTTTCTTGGGCCGGGCGTGGTGGCTCACGCCTGTAATCCTAGCACTCTGGGAGGCCGAGGCAGGATAGCTCGAGGTCAGGAGTTCGAGACCAGACTGAGCAAGAGTGAAATGCCGTCTCTACTAAAAATAAAAATTATATGGACAACTAAAAATATCTATAGAAAAAATTAGCCGGGCATGGTGGTGCATGCCTGTAGTCCCAGCTACTCGGGAGGCTGAGGCAGGAGGCTCGCTTGAGCCCAGGAGTTTGAGGTTGCTGTGAGCTAGGCTGACGGCACTCTAGCCTAGGCAACAAAGTGAGACTCTGTCTCAAAAAAAAAAAAGTAGTTTCTTAAAAATCTTGATCTGTATCCGTAGTGTCATGTTTTGTGAGGGACACTTCTTAAGGATTTTCAATAAAAACCTTAATTAAATTTTGTGGATCTACAACTGGAAGAGTTAGAGGCCTATGAAGTGCCACAGATTAATCAATCCCTAGAATAAGGCAGCTCATATGACAACTGTGCCCTTTTTTTTTTTTTTTTTTTTGAGACAGAGTCTTGCTCTGTTGCCCGGGCTAGAGTGAGTGCCGTGGCGTCAGCCTAGCTCACAGCAACCTCAAACTCCTGGGCTCAAGCAATCCTACTGCCTCAGCCTCCCGAGTAGCTGGGACTACAGGCATGCGCCACCATGCCCGGCTAATTTTTTCTATATATATTTTTAGTTGGCCAGATAATTTCTTTCTATTTTTAGTAGAGACAGGGTCTCGCTCTTGCTAAGGCTGGTCTCGAACTCCTGACCTCAAGCGATCCACCCACCTCGGCCTCCCAGAGTGCTAGGATTACAGGCGTGAGCCACCGCACCCGGCCAACTGTGCCCTTTTAAAAATGGCACTGCTTTGGCCCTGCTTGTTGCCGTCAATGCAAGTTGCAGTATGGACACACCACCACGTTGACTTTCATTTAGACCTTTTGTTTTATTCAAATGCCAAAACATAAGTTCCAAGATACAAATTGTAGTTAGAGTCAGTTGTGTTTGATTTAAAAACATCAATTATGCTTTGTTAGCAACTTCCAAAACCAAATATAAGTTGTTGTGACTAAAATGTCTCCCAGCCCATTTTTGGAGGATTACCCTCTACATGTTTAGAAGCTAGTCTGATCTCCACTCTACAAAAAGGAAAATGATGCTATAAGAGAAAGATAATGAACAGAATTATAATATGAAAGACTTCCTGAGAAGATCTTGAACCATTATTGGGGAGACTAAGGATACCTATTTCTGTGCCATATTATAGCGACTAGCCTTAAATACTCTATAATACAAAGTGCATTTCTGGTCCTACCCCAGCCATAAATAGGTATCTTACATCCCTTTTTATTACATCATAGAAGGCTCAACTCTTCCATCAACAGGATTTAGAATTTGCTAATAGCTTAAGGTTTTTTTCATAAGCAAAAGTAGGTAAAAGGAAAACTCTAGAGTCTATAAACCTAAAAAAAAAAAAAAAAAACCACTGATTTATAACAATTATGAGATTGCATTGAATAATATAGAAACTTGTGTCATTACAGAAGGAAAGAAAAAAACTTAAAAGGTACCCAAACCCAAATACTTTAATAATTATGGAATCAAATGATACAGTTTTCAAGTACCAAATTCCCCCCCTACTTTTTAGTTTTGTTATATAATGAATGTTAGTAACATGTTAGTGTGACATATTCACTTTGGCAGATAGCAAAACAGATATTTTCTTTAATGTTCTGTGAAGCCAAAGAATTAGACAAATGTTTGGCACCAAAACACAAAACAAAAAAACTAGCTCAATACTTTAGGTAAGTAAACAGTATCAGGATATTGAGTTCCGCATATAGCCATTGCTATGGCTAATACTGCATGCTTTTTATAGAATTAGATGTATAATCTTTTTCTGAAGATTTAAGCCAGACTTCAATTCCATCTACTCACTCATGGTACCAAAATGGATCAAAGATGGCAAATAAATCAGGCAAGTCAGTAAGAGAATGGCCTTTTTTATAGTGCCAATTGGGAAGTTAGTGTCATGCATTAGCAGATAAGACTAAGAATATAGCTAAACAAATCATCAAAATATGGTTCTTGAGGATATTTTTTCATGAAATTTTTAACAATTTGAAAACTACCTGGTCCAATTTTTCAGATGAATAAAATTCTGGTATTTTCAGGAAACACATGTAAGTAGAAAAAGGTAACACTAAAGAATGGTATCCCAACATTTAATTTTAAAGAATTTATTTTCCCATTTGTAGAGTAACATTATTGTAAAATTCAGTTATTGCAATACCTGCATTGCTTAAAGGAATTCCTAAGAATTTTGTTAAAGCATATTTTTTAAAAACTGAACCAAAATAATGTACATTTATCTCTAAACACTGTATCATTAAAGTCCACATAATGTCCTCTGTATAAATCAATGTGATGTTACAATAATATACATGATCTGATTCTTATCCTAAAGGCTTCTCTGACCATGTATGATAGCCAAGATAGATCCAATGCCTTTAATATCAGACTGTAGAGACAGTTATGATCCTAAACAAAAGAAGGAGAAGCTTTATATACAGGACAGGACTCTGACAGTCTAGCTGTTGGCAGCATCTGCCTGGCGAGGCCATCCTTCTTCTTCAACGCCAGAGTCATATTCCTCTTCGGATGATTCTTTTGTTGGAGCCCTATAATAAAAAGCTATGTTTATTTGTTTTTTAAATAAAAATTGGAGGCAAACATGATTTCTAGACTTAGAATAGTAAATTAATCATCTAGCTAAAAAAGCCACAAAAATAGAAAATATTCAGGGCATTTTAAATATTGTTTGCATAGTGATGAAATATGGGAAACAGATTACACAACCAAGAGTTGCAAATAAAGTTCCCAACATTTTCCCTAACAAATTTATTACTGAATTAAATGGACAAGTGTTCAATTACGAAGGGTTAAAAAATCCTTTTCTCCAACAAATAAAGTAGAATCTGTTATTTCAACTCAAATGCTTTAATTTAGCACATGTATGCGGTAAAGAAGCTGATTACTTATGACCGAATCTGACCTAACTGAAATTAGTCAAACTTATGATTTAGGCCATCACAATTCCTTTTAAAGTCACATATCAACGTCATTAAACAAAAGAAATAAAAGATTATATCTTTCTGAATAACTGAGGCTGTTCAAAACCAATTAACTGCCTCCAAAGTTATCTTGGAAGATAAACAAACATAAAACATATACCTTGTGACTGAGTTCAACAGAAACCTAACTTGTGTGTAGGTAACATTAACATTAAGCCCTGTATAATAAATACTTATTGAATAAACCAGGGTTAGTAAACTACTAGATTTTGCAAGCCAAATCTAGTCCATTGCCTCTTTTTGTAAATAAAGATTTATTGGAACCCAAACATACTCATTTATTTAAGGCTGCTTTTGTGCCATGAGGGCAGTGTTGAGTAGTTGTAATACAGACTTTATGGACCTAACGTATTTCTCTAGCCCTTTATGAGAAAGTTTGCTGACCCCTGGAATAGATAAATAAAGCAGTGAAAGATGTGTTGAATTTATCAACTGATACGACAGTACTGGGAGAAAAAATTATGATAAAGTTTTGGACTTGTGAAAGATATAAAAAAGTCAAAGACTTTTAGAGAATTAGTAGCAAAAATTCATTTTAATCTCATTTGTATTGGTTTTATGTCTCTTTTGATACTTTTTTTAAGAAGAAAAAAGTAGAGGTTGATTTTGAAGATCAATTTTCAAAAAGACACAAAAATACTATTATTTTACAAACTCAAATTCGATTTTTCTACAGAAAACTTAAGATTATTGCTTTCCTTACAAACATAAGGATTTTTATGTAATTTTTAAATGACAGACCAATAACCCCCAGCAAGAAGGAGCTGATCTTAAATTTTAGATCTGTTCCGGCTTGAAAATATACTTTACCGAACATATCCTGGTTCCTTTTTTCCTTCTACTACTTCTTTGTCAACCTCCACACAAACAATATCAGAATTGGGGACTTCAAACATTGGTTCTAGTAACAGCTTTTCCTAAAGAGATAAAAAGTAATGATTTACATGGAAAAAAGGTTACAAACAAAATTCTATAGATCACCAATTGAATCCACTCACTCAAGAAGTACTATTTTACTCTATATTATACACTAGGAACTGAGTGCTGAATGTATGTACTCATACATATGTAAAGCATTTTTTTTTTTTTTAAAGAGATGAGGTCTTGCTGTATCACCCAGGCTGGTCTCTAACTCCTGGGCTCAAGTGATCTTCCTGCCTCAGTCTCCCAAGTAGCTGGAACTATAAGCGCAAACCACTGCACCCGACTCATATTCTTAATATTAAAATAGCTTCTAACTAAATTTAGAGAAGTTGGCACGGCTGGCGCACAGACACCACAGTGAGCGGAGGGTGGGGAGAAGTGTCAGACTGAGGTGGGTTTGTAGGGCTGGTCCCAAAGGAAAAGGAGGGGTTCTGGAAGAGTGACTAGTCGTCCATAATTAGCATAGCTAACATTTCTATTACTTTTTACTGCTCACAAAGAGCTTTCTCACGTGATCCTCACAACAGGTGTGGTGCAGTAGACTGGGGCGCGGTAGAGGTTTGGACCCAGTTTCACAGACAAACAAACTAGGTCCAGAAAAGTTGTGGTTCACTCAAGGTCATGCAGCTAGAAGGGGAAAGAGGCTGAGCCAGGACTCAAACCAGTTGTTCGGACTGAGAATTCTGGATTAGAGAAAAATGAGAAACAGAGGGGGAGGGAAAGCAACCGTAACCAGGAGAGGTTCTGTTTAAGGTAGTCTCAAATAAGACAGAATTGTTTTGCTACAGGGAGAAGTAAGAATAGCCTAAAACAGGAAGTGCAACACATTCTGGAGAAGGATAAAACTGTAATGCCAAATCTTGTACTTTTACAGATACTGAGTTCCAGATAGTCCTGGCCAACTTGGGAGAGTGGCATTTCTGGGTTCCAGCCACCCTCCTCTCCCCTAGTCTTGAAGAGGGGCAGAGAGTGTAAGTGGGATATTGAGGAGTAGAAGAGGAAAGGGGTGGAGTCACTGGAGTGACTAAGTCCCCTGATAACTGAGGTCACTGCTGCCTGGTCACGTTGCGGGGAATGACAGGACACCCAAGCCTAGGGCAGGCTGAGGCAAGGATCACTTCCTGGTGTTCTCAACTAGCTGCAGCAAATAAGGAGGAAGACACTCTTAAAAGTCCCTTCTCTCTGCTGCGGGTGACTCAGGAGTTCTCTCTCCTGACTCATTTAAGAATAGGGAGAGGGAAAGCAGGACTTGTATAAAGAAGGGTTTAATGGGGGAATCTGCCACCTCCCCGGATCATAAATACCCTCAACTTGGTGTTTACAAGTTCAAGTTCTTCCCACCAACCATGAACTAGTCCCCCAAAGTCTCCCACCAATGACCCACCTGGAGACCCACAAAAACAGTACGGAGGTTGAGTGAGAGCAAATGTATAAACTCAAAAGCACAAAAATGAAAATACTACTAAGTGTCAGGACTGAAAAAAAATAAATAGCTAAATCCAGAAAAGGCTTTCTATAAGAGTAAGCTATTTATCAGCAGTGGTGGCTTTTTTTGTCAACATGCACATATAAAAGACTATATTTTCAGACTCCAATGTTAACTCAGAAGTATTTCTGGCTTATTCTATGACTAAGGAGGTCAACTGGTAATCCTGACTTTGAAAATAGTTTAATCCTAAATCATCTCTACCAAGCTCTTCAATTTCAAACTATGACTTCAAATGAGCATTTGCCTCAAGAGCTGTAATAGATCTAAAGTTGTTTACTACAGATAACTAGTTTTGCCTACATGTAGGGCCGGATTATACTCCATCTAAAGGAAAATACTGGCTGAGTACACCAAATTTTCTAAAACATGTCAACTATATAACCTATACTTCTAGTTTGCATGTGTATAAATCTGTCCTGAATCAGTAACACTTTAAGTCCAAGCCCTCATCAGAAAGTATATCAAATTGCCTGTGATGAATGTGTAGATCCAATCAAAAGTCCTATTGAGATTGAAGATGTGACAGTTAACAGGGAAATCCTTAAAAGGAAATAGGAACATATTCTTGCTTTGGGAGCTTGCTTAGGGAAATAGTAACCTGCTGTATACAGCTAGACCTGGGCATAGCGGAGAGAACTCTAAGGAAGAGAGTGGGTGGTGGCAAGAAAATAGTCCAGGTCCCTAGGATCTGTAACAAAATGAAAAATAGTGAGTTCAACAGGTGTGGTGGCTCATAACCATAATCCCAGCACTTTGGGAGGCTGAGGTGGGAGGACTGTTTGAGGCCAGGAGTTTGAGACTAGCCTGGGCAACATAGTAAGACCCTATCTCTAAAAAAAAAAAAAAAAAGCAAAAATGGTACCTACAACCTACTTTTAAACAAATAAACAAACAAGAATGAGGATTTTAATAGGTCTGAGAAAGGGCTCTGAGGCCCATATAGAATTTCTTGAAATTCTCCTTCCCATGATCCTGATTTTCTATTTCATTAATCATATTGTATGTGTCCTTTGTTGCAAACACCTTTTCTTTCTGGAAAAAAGCAAAATAAAATCTACTGTGATAAAAAACCAAAATCATAAAAACCAAAAACATAAAAACAAAATCATAAAGAATTAGGCCAATTCTCTAGATGTATTTCCAAAAGAAAAACAGGGAAGCTTAATATTCTCAAAACTCAGACCAAGAAATAATCTAGTTTTTGTAGAATAATGCCAACTTACCATTATGGACCGAAGGCCTCGTGCACCTGTTTTTCGTTCTAGTGCCAATTTGGCTATAGCTTTCAAAGCATCCTCAGTAACATTCAGTTCACACTACAAATACATTGAAAATAAGTTAGAACTTAGATAATCCTTTATAATATTTTTGTAATATAACCATATAGCATTTGATCTATTGACTATTACTACCTATCACCATTGCTGGTCTTCCTAGAATCACACAATTTTAAAACTAAAATAAGTTCCAGAAAGTTAAGTACACTGATTCCATGATACCCAGAAACACAGGCAGGGTCAGAATCTCTATGTCTTGATTGATCCTATATCCTTTCAGACTGAAGTATCACTTAGACTTTATCACTTTCCTCCTAGAAAATCTCCATTGGGTCCCTGTAACTAACTACATTTTAAAGAGTGTTACTAACCCTTTAATCCTATAAGACAAAGGTAAAACTTCAGACAAGTCTCTTTAAATTATCACAAATTTCATAATAGTAGAGTCCAAATATTGAGATAATATTTTAAAAAAACCCACAAAATACTTCAACAACAGAATTCATAAGATCTTGGTATTAAATATTAAAATAGCTTTGCTTATTAATTTCTACCTCCAGAAAATGTAATATTTAAGTGAAGTGACTATTTCTTATGGTGTTTTAGAACTCTGCCTTTAAAAAGCACTTGTTTCTATATCAATTAACCTGTGACAGTATCAGTACTATGAATCACAAGTTTGTTCTTAAGCTTGAAGAGAATCTTCTAGATTAACATGTACTTTTTTCAACATTTACTGGACCTGTATCTTTACACGCTACAAATGAATGATAATTCAGACATCTTTGCCCTCAAGGAACTTACAGTCTATTGGGTGGTGACAGATGAGTAAATTAGCATTTACAGTCCAGTGTATATACATGGTGCTAATGGAGCACCAAAGTGGAGTCATCTAAGTAAGACTAAGGGACCACTGAAAGATTTTAAGCAGGGAAGTAAAAGAATGAGCCTTGTGTTTATTCATTCAACAAATACTTATTGAGAACTAACTTAATATCTATTTGCTGGGAACTGTGCTCAATAATTTTTAAGTGATCCATTCTGGAAGTAAAGAGGAAGATAATGATATTTTGGTGGTGGTCAGACACAGACTAGAGATAGGCAAACCAATTAGGAACCAAATGCATGGGTCAAGGTGAAGAATGATAAAGGGGCTTGACTTGTGGCAGTGATAATGGAAAAGAGGAAACTGATATTTAGGGACACTAAGTTCATAAAACCCAAACCATTTGCTATCTGATTGGTTGTGTGGGCTACAGTGACCTCCAGGTGTCTGGCTACAGAGATGTAGATGTGAGAGTTAATAAAACTTTACCTAGACGAAAGTATATATAGTATGTCACAACAAAAGCATTTAGAATTTCAAGGCTGAAAGGACAATCCTGCGTGTCTGGCTTGAAGGGGCTGGGCTAGAGTGATGCCATCATTTATCTATACTTGGGCTTTATGCTACAATGATGACTTTAATGCAAAAGAAATAAAGCCAAATCCTAAATACAAATGTAACATAATGTGCCTTCCTTGATTCCTAGGTCCATATTTAGTGTGGAATAGGCTGGTATTCTAGATGAGCAGGATTCCTTTTTAATTTGTTAGGCTAATTTATGTAGAATTTCAATAGCAAGAAAATCATCATTAACTAGGTATGAAAAATAAAAATCTAACCTTATCCATGCTGAATAAGGCCTGGTACTGAGGAATAACAGCATTACGTGGCTCAGTCAGTATTTGTACAAGTGTTTTCTCATCTAGGCTATGCAATGGAACTACCACAGGCAACCGTCCCACAAACTCAGGAATCATGCCAAATTCAATGAGATCTCTGGCTTCCACATGACGTAATAACCGATCTTTTTCTTCAATGTCTTGGTGAGTATTTGATTCTCCACTTCGATTGGCAAGGTCTGCAGCAGCTGCAGCCCTTCTGCCTTTTCCCAGATTAGAAGGTGTTCCAAATCCAAGGTACTGCCAAACAAATGATGCATATTATAAATAGTAGAATGAAGTTGCATTGCCTTAGGTACTTTACATGCATAATTCACGTTATCTTAGCCCCAACTCTATGAAGGTTCTATTAGCAATCACATTTTACAAAGCAAAAAAACAGGCTTAGAGAGATGAAGTACCTTGACTAAGGTCTTGTTGTCCGAAGTGGCAAAGCCAGAATTTGAACTCAGGTCTGTCTGCCTTCAGAGCTGAGAACTTAACAACTATGTAATAACCAACCCTCAAAGAATGAATTCTAATAAAAGTAGATAAGTAAGAACTGTAAAAGAAGTCCCCAGAATAATTAGGTAGTAGGGTTTATTACAAGACTTCTAGACATGTGTGGCTTCTGAAGGTGTAAAAAATATACAAATGGAGAGAAGTAATTTTTTTGTAACCAAAGTTAATTTTGTAATATTGTAAACTAGAGTGGTGCCTATGGAACAAGCAGCCTTATGAGAAGATTACCCTCAAGTGTTTTACGTAACTGCTAACCATTCTACTAAAATCATGATTTTGGGCTGCATACATCAGCCTATCAGTTAGATAATTTAGATTTTGTAAAGAACACATAAGGATGACATAAAAAATACTAACTTTGCTGAACAAGGGTGGAGATATAAAGGTATAGATCTTGCTTCAGTCAACATAAACTGTACTCCAGGCAACTGTCAGATCAAGTGTAATTTTACATGTCATACAGCTTTTGTCAAAAGAACAGAAGTAAATGATATGTGAGAATATAGCCTAAGCTAAAAATCTGTTTGCAATGGACTGAATATTTATGTCCCCCAAAATTCGTATGTCCTAACCCCCAAGGTGATGGTATTAGGAGGTGGAGACTTTGGGCAGTCATTAGGTCATAAAGGTGGAGTCCTAATGAATGGGAGTAGTGCCCTTATAAAGAGACCCCAGAAAGATCCCTCCCTGTTCTGCCACATGAGGTTACAGTGAGAAGACGGCTTTCTATAAAGAAGCAGGTCCTCACCAGACACAGAATCTGCTGGCACCCTGATCTTGGACTTCCTAGTCCCCAGTACTATGAGAAATAAATTTCTGTTGTTTGGTATTTTGTTACTGCAGCCTGAAAAGACTAAGATACTATTCCTCTGACCATGTAGAGAATGCATCAGAAAGCAAAATACCCTTCATTCAATAATTTAAACATTATATATGAGCATATATAATATACATACACATGCTTATTTCATATAAATATGTATTTATATATAAATAAACATTTATTAAGCATTTATAAAACGCTGGAGATTCAAGCCTGAAGACAGCCCTTATGCTAAAGGGGCTTATTCAGAGGGCGAACACATGAGGGCATTAAGTTTCATGGGTATAATAACAGATGACTGTACAGGGCACTGTGACATTGTAAAGGAAAAAGTTTCATGTATTGGGGAGAGAAGCAACCAAGAAAGCCTTCATAGAGGAACTGATTAATCATTTAACAGTTTGAGTTTTAAAAGATGAACAGATATTTTGTCTACTGGATTGATAGGGGAGGGCATTAGCAAAGGCAAAAGGCATATGTTTAGGACTGTAAGCAGTTTCATAAGGCTAAAATTTAGGTATATTTAATATTGTACCTTTTCCTTTCCATGAGGGTTGATAAAAACAATAGCCACACGGACATTTTTAATCCTCTATAAAATCATTCTCAAAGAGTCTTACATCTCTCTCTCCTTTTCATAAAGATCTACATGACAAATTTTTTATAAACTTCGTATCTCCTGAAGACCTCATATACTTCCTCTTTCAGGTAGTAAGAACTAGGGCCTATGATTTCCCCCTAATTTTCATTAGGTTCACAGCTAAATGGTGGGACTTAATTCCCAATAAATCAGAACTATGAGTTACTTTCTTGTACATGTTTCTGATTCTTTTTCTTACATTCATTTTAACTGTTCTGTTCTACATGTTTTCTAGTTTCAAATCCTTTTTGGAAGTATTAAGAATTATTAATTATAAATCAGTATCAGGGCCGGGCGCGGTGGCTCACGCCTGTAATCCTAGCCCTCTGGGAGGCCGAGGCGGGTGGATTGCTCGAGGTCAGGAGTTCAGAGACCAGCCTGAGTGAGACCCCGTCTCTACTAAAAATAGAAATAAATAGCCGGGCATGGTGGCACATGCCTGTAGTCCCAGCTACTCGGGAGGCTGAGGCAGTAGGATTGCTTGAGCCCAGGAGTTTGAGGTTGCTGTGAGCTAGGCTGAGGCCACAACACTCACTCTAGCCCGGGCAACAAAGTGACACTCTGTCTCAAAAAAAAAAAAAAATCAATATCAGAACACAGTCTCTGTTTTTGGTTACAGAATTTCAGATTACAGGTTACAGATATAAGGTTATCTCTTTCTCAACACATACACAAAAAGATAATTTCTTCTAATTTGCTAGGCTAATTTATGCACAATTTCAATAGCAAGAAAAACAATTTTCACACTTAGTTAATTTATGTTTTTCCTGTTATTGAAATTCTACACCAATTATGAGAAAAATAAAAATCTAATCTTATCCATGCTGAGTAAGGCCTGGTACTGAGGAATAACAACATTACATGGCTCAGTATTTGTAAAAGTATTTTCTCATCTAGGCTAGGCAAAGGAGCTATCATGGGCAACCATTAGCAGCATTATTATTATTATTATTTTTTTTTACTACTACTGAATTGCTACTTAAACTAATACATTCAAGGCTAAGAAGACTTATAGCAAGCAAGATAGCAAACAGCTGATTTATGACATACTCATTTAGGTAGAATGCTATATAATATAAAAGTGATCATTTGTGGCTATTATGTAAAACACAAAAACATGGAAAATATAGGTGTTTTATGAGCTGCCTATGTTGACATTACATTTTATTGTCATCAGTCAACAAATAGGTATGGGGCATGTACCTTCAAGATTTGAAGAAACAAATCCCAGCCCCAGTTAACAGCAGGGCTTATAAGGATGCTTAAAAAACACATATAAAACTAGGTGGTATCACAACCCTTCCCTCTAAATCCCAAAATGCTTCCCTCCGTTTGTGAGTGTCGGCAGTGAATTAAGACTCTATCTATAAGCAGGGGCAATGAAGATAAGCTGCTTATTGGGCTCCAGTGAATTGGGCAGGAGGAATGAATAGAAATTTTACTGATAATAGCATCTAACTTTAATAATAAAAGAACTCCTTAGATAAAATATTAAATTGAACTCATCAAGTTAAACTTTAAAAATGCCTATATATAGATATTTAGAAATCTTCTAATTTATTGCTCTGAAAATTTTTGAAAACTAGGAATAGTTTTTAAAAACTAACTTAACATCATCTATGGGTGCTCGGAAACTGCAAATTTAAGGGAAAGATGTATAGCAGATCTGTGAATAACATCATTTCCTTCTAACGTCGATAAGAAAAAAAACTGATTTTGTTATCCATCATTTTGCTTAAAGTCAGTTTCTAAGAACCTATCAATAATGTTAAGTGAGGACTTACTGTGTGTTTCTAATCTGCTCTAAGAAAACCTAACTCTTAAAAATCCATGACTAGTAGCCAGCAGATATGAGAATAGAAACTGAGTACCCATCCTTTAAATGCTCTTTATCCTTCTAGTAACCCCTCAGATACACTTACCTTTTCATTTTTCCTCCTGCTTATGATTCTGTCTAAGCCATTGAAAGCACCAGATGCAACAAAGAGGACATTTGTTGTATCAACTTGTACTGTTTCTCCACGTAGCTTTCGGGAATTCTTTTCTGGAACATTGACTATTGTGCCTTCTAGTAGTTTTAACAGACCCTAAAGAATGAATGATTTATAGCATCACCATATAAGTACATTATTTATTGTATTTTAGATAATGGGATTCAATGGGGAAAATAATATGTGGTTATGGTCAATGAGGATAACTAATGAAAACTCCCACATTTCTGCAACATGAAAATCTAATGCATTTATCGCATTAATAATTCATAAATTTGTTTGAAATGATTATAGGACTCCCGAAACATCATAATTTAGCAAACAGTCAACCTAAGAGGTTGTTTTTGATGGTGAAGACATAACTTCTGACATAAAGACAGAATCACGACATTATAAAAGAGCACTCACATATGGTGGGAACATTCAAAATTTGAAAATAGTTGAACCTATGTCTTTCACATAAATTAAAATTCTATTCTCCTAAACTTTGAGAATACCTATATTTTGAGATGCCTTATTAAAAAAATTATCCAGCACATTTTATTATATAAGTGTTTTCATACCTATGTCTCTGTCAAAAAAAGTGAAGCAATTCTCCTCATCCTTTAGTAGTTTATGTTATAATCAGTTACCATTAAAAGGTCAAGTTGACCAACAGATTATTGTGATTTCAGTTATGACTCTGCAAGGAATGAGATGCTAATTTGTATCTATCTTCTAACTAAATGGAAGGTGTAAGAAACATGTACATAGTTCATTCATGTCTAGTCAGAACCAGAACTTTCTTCAAGAGTCTTCTAAAAATGTTTAACTGGGCCTTTGAGGAATAAAAACAACAAAGATTAAATTTCATTTTTCTGTTTTTCAAAATATTTTTAATTTCCTAAGCAAGGTAATTTGTTATTAAAAATCATCAACAACTTTCTTTTAGGATCTGACCTACTTCAAAATGGTATGTGGAGTTTGGGGTGGGAGAAATAAACAAAACAGAATCTAATTGAATGTGAAACCAAACGTACAATATTTGGGAGAGGTTGATGTATTCCTTTTAGTGGGCTTGAACAAAATATTCAACTGCTTACTTGCTGAACGCCTTCTCCACCTACATCCCGTAACTGATGAATGCCTGGCACACTGCCAATCTTATCTACTTCATCCAGAAAGACAATTCCTATAATTTAAGGAGGATTCAATTTATAATATGAAAAATACAGATACAAGATAGGCTCAGCTTTAAAAGAATAGGTAGCTAGAGAGCAAGGTTATTTATTCAATCTTTCATATTTAACATATGCAATGACTTGATATTCTAAAAATACACTCCTATCTCTCCCATTCATCATTCTGTACAACTTTTTTGTAATTTATTTTATAGAATATCATTTGGGTATGATAACCAAATCTCTTAAACAACAGTTTCCTACCCTACTAAAGTTTCCAAATTCTTAATAGTGCAGAAGTAGGAGGTATATGCAGTGCTGGTAATAGCAAAACTTTAGCTTGCTTACCCTTTGCCACCTATATTCTTGCCTTAAAGGAATTTGAACAGGGAGCTGTCAAGCTCTTTGTGTAAAAAAGGACAGATGACAGATGGAGAAAGGAGAAATGCAGCATCTATGACATCCCGTAGGTCAACAGGCTAAACTGTTTCTAAAATCATCCAGCATTCTCCTCCCTTGCCCCCACCTCACCCCTTCCCTAACCCTAGCATTAGGATAGGAGTCCGGAGTGGTTACGGTCAATGAGCATAACTAAAGAAAACTCTCACATTTCTACAACTAACATAAGAATCTAATGTCCATTAATAATTCATAAATTTATTTGAGTTAGAATAAGAAAAGCAATGATAGTATTAAGGACCTAATGGAATAATAATTTGGCCTGTTTTCACCCTAGCAGCCTTCTTATGACAATATGGCAAAGCAAACTTTGTGGCCCTTAATTAGTATGCAGAAATTATATAACATGGGTATTTTTATATAATTACAGAATTCTAGTCCTTGACTCAAAATAAGAATTCTATTATCTCTTAATATTAAACTAAATCTGGGGACAGACGAGCTATGCTGAAAACATACCTTGTTGTGCCTTTTCTACATTATAATTGGCATCTTGGAGCAGTTTGGCAATCACAGATTCAATATCTTCACCTACATATCCAGCCTGAGTCAGAGTTGTACAGTCACAGATAGCAAAAGGGACATCAAGGCATTTAGCTAAAGTTTGTGCCAGCAGGGTTTTACCTACAAATAGAAACAGTAACTAAACATTTACTAAAAATATATTGGCACACAATTTTTTAACAAAAATGCAAAATACATTTGAGTAGTATATAATAAAAAGTTAATTGCTACATCCTTTTTCTACTATGATTTAGATCTAGTTGTTTGTTATTTACTTTATTATTCCTGTTAAGATGTTAGAAACTGGCCTGAAGGGCAACAGCTATGCCTCAAATTTAGCTTGAAGCCTATGCAGGACACTGATAATGTATCTAGAAGACTGGCCTTAGATTTTCTTCTCAAGAGCCAGAATGCCCCAATCATAAGATACAGGTTATAGAATCATTTATATTCTATTTTTTTAAATGAGTAGTAAATTTTCTCAGGAAGTTATTTACCTGACCCAGTTGGTCCAAGCAGCAAAATATTACTTTTTTCAAGTTTTATGTCATCATGAGAAGAATCCAATACTTCACCTCCTCGTTTTTCCTGAGGTATTTGTTGATTTACCTGTTGCTGCATTGATGCTCCTAAAGCATTCCCATGTGGGCTAATTCCAGCAATCTGAAGCAATTCTGAAAAAATGCCAAAGGAATAACTTGAGCTTCATTTAAATTTACTTGAAAAAAAATGCCCCATAAAACCCTACATCTAAAACCAAGTATCTATTTAGAAAAATTTAAATATTTTGACATTCTGTCTTACCTAAAAAGGAAGAAATCTCAACTTATCTCATCACAAAGATACACACACAATGATCATACAAGAAACCTCAAACTGGCCGGGAGCAGTGGCTCATGCCTGTAATCCTAGCACTCTGGGAGGCTGAGGCGGGAGGATCGCTAGAGGTCAGGAGTTTGAGACCAGACTGAGCAAGAGTGAGACCCCATTTCTACTAAAAATAGAAAGAAATTATCTGAACAACTAAAAATATATATAGAAAAAATTAGCCAGCCATGGTGGCACATGCCTATAGTCCCAGCTACTTGGGAGGCTGAGGCAGGATTGTTTGAGCCCGGGAATTTGAGGTTGCTGTGGGCTAGGCTGATGCCACGGCACTCTAGCCCGGGCAACAAACAGAGTGAGACTCTGCCTCAAAAAAAAAAAAAAAAAAAAAGAAACCTCAGGCAAAGGAAATAGATTCTTTTCACCCTCTTATTTATGTAAATATATAAGAAGAATACTCCACCTGAGGGAAGGCAGTACAATGGGAGAACAGTGCTAAGAGTTAGCTTTAGCTTTGGGCTCCTTTTGTCTCTAGTTATATGATGTGTGTCACATAAACATTGTGTTTCTGTTTCCTAATCAATAAAATAGCCAGAAATACCTGTCCTATTAATATCAAACATATGGTTGGAAGGTATAAGAACAAAATGCAACTGATATGGAGGCACTTTAAAAGATAAAAAGCATATTATTATTTATATATATTTTCAGAACAAAGGAAAAGAAGCAAGGCTGTAGAGAAAAGGAAAAACAATGAACTGAAGAATTAGGGAACTAGGGTTCTAGTCTCAGTTCCGTTTCTGTGTGATTGTGGGACCATGGTAAGTCATTTAACTTCCCTGGAACTGCTTCCTTACCTATAACATGAAAATAAAACATACGAGGTCTGTCTGGAAAGTATCGGTATCCAGCCATGTAATATGAAAAACAGAGACATTTATTGAAGAAGTTACAAGATACAAGAAACTTTGTACATAGGACAATGACGTCTCAATCCCCTTCAAAGTAGGCACCTTGGGACCTCACACAGTTTTCCCAGTGTCTCTTAACCTAACCCATACACATTCAACATTCTCAAGTGTTCTGCTTGTTGCAGGCCTTCCAGAACATGGATCACTTTCAACAGATTCTTGACCACCTTTGAGGCGTTTGTGTCACACTTTTATTTGCGCCAACTCATTGCATTGTCCCCAAAAGCCTTCTCAATCATCCAAATAGTTTCCGTGATGGAATGTTCAAGCTTAATGCGAAATTTGATGCAGATTCATTTCTCTACTCCTCAGTCATTTTCAATGTGCCAGCCACACAGTATACATGGCCACTCAATGGTGTCTAGTGCCCCACTGACTAGTACCGTGACAGTGTCATTGTTCACACATGCACATTCCAGTCCATTCTCCTTGGCTGCCAGGTTACATAGGTGATGCGCAAACTGTTCTTTTTATATTAATAATGGCCAGATGCTTTCTGGACAGACCTAGCATGGCCTCTACAATCTCTTCCACATCTAAAAATGATTCTGTGAGTCTACCAGAGAAACCAAATATTGCAAATCTCACTATCTTTGGCCCTATCTGAATCTCTCATTTTACTGCATCTCAAATGGATCTTTCTAGTTCCTTTTAACACTTAACTAGATGGGATTGATATTGCTGGTGAATTATCAGTTTATCAGCTGGGTCCCTACAAAAATAAATCTTTATTCTCATTTTCATCTTGCTGAGGGAAAGAAGCAAAATCGTCTTTAAAAATTATCCAGATTTGTAAATACCCAGATTGTTCCTGGTTCTCAGCATTTGAAGTTTCTATGATCACATCAAACTTATCTTTTCTGGATTTATTTTTAGGCTTGTCTCTAAGAAATGGGTTAAGGATATCAGTATTTCAAAGCATTACTATTTTAATTAAACCACTAGACAGAATAATAGTTCAGCAGATACATCCATTATTATGATCCTATTCCATCTGGTTATCACTTTCAAATTATCCTCATACTTAAGGTTTAAAGAGTTATTTTATGCATCAAAAATAAGCAGTCAATCAACATTTGAATTTAATTAAATTGTGCTACATTTGAGGGTTAATGATTAGTGAATAATAATGCTATGCCTCATTATAAGTCATATAAGGCAAGAAAACTTCAGTCTGCTATATGAGGTTAAGTTGTCACTAGCAAAGTTTTTTTTTTAATTGCAGCAAAATCTGGTTAAGAATTGTGACTATACAGGAAGGGGCTTGGCTTAAGCTTAGCTCTGCCTAGTGGGAAAAAATTATTTAGACAGAGTTTGGGATAAGCAAGGCCAGCAGACCCAGAGCTTGCTTCCCTCTCTCTCTCTCTCTCTCTCTCTGATACACACACACACATACACACACAAGATTTAGATAGATTAATAATCTGAACAAAATTGTAAGATGCATATTAACCACTGTAGAGTCCCATAATATATGTATTTAACTCACTCAATGATCTAAGCAAAAAAGAGAGAGAGAGAAATAATTTAAATGATGCAGATGATGTATATCATTCCATTTTATAAGGATATGCCCCAGAGTAAACTTGAGGTGACTCTCCTATTCTTTCAGTTAGTCCCCACTCCTGCATCTCTCTCTTACTGTGTAAGCAGCTCTCTATAATGAGAAGAGCTATGGGCAAGCAGGCTAGTGTGTTCATTGCACAAAGCTCACCAGCCATGTAGCCATGGACAAATTACTTAAAATTTCTGTGCTTCAGTTTTCTTATCTGTAGAATGGGGCTGAAAATAATAGTTTCTATCTCACAGATTTGGAGTTTGGAGAAGATTAAATCCATTAATATATGTGAAACATTTAGAAAAGTGCCTGACAGTTTTATAAGCATTAGAGAAGAATTTAGTATTATTATTGCTATTTTTCTAGTGTTTAATTATTTGTACAACACAGCCCTTAAATGCATGCCAAATATTTCACCTGGTGCTCAACTTAAGAAACATCATTATGTTCCAATGATGGAGGGAAAAATAGTTGTGTCAGTCTTACTAAAAGTTGTATGTTGGTTTCTAATATGTGATTTCCAAAGGGATTTATAAGAATAATTTTGATTATATATGATTTTGGTCTAATGCCAAAAGTTAGGTTCTAACTTTAAAACCTGAAGTAACATATAAAACACAACCGCACATGACAATAAATTATATTTAAGCTTTTGAAATATTTGCTTCTAAATTTGTTTTCCAAATATTGGAAATATTTGCTTTTTTCCTAAGTTCTTGTATACTGTTAACATTTTTTTTTTTTTTTTGAGACACAGTCTCGCTCTGTTGCCCGGGCTAGAGTGAGTGCCGTGGAGTCAGCCTAGCTCACAGCAACCTCAAACTCCTGGGCTCAAGCAATCCTTCTGCCTCAGCCTCCTGAGTAGCTGGGACTACAGGCATGTGCCACCATACCTGGCTAATTTTTTCTATATATATATATTTTTAGTTGGCCAGATAATTTCTTTCTATTTTTAGTAGAGATGGGGTCTCAACTCTTGCTCAGGCTGGTCTCGAACTCCTGACCTCGAGCGATCCACCCGCCTCGGCCTCCCAGAGTGCTAGGATTACAGGCATGAGCCACCACGCCCGGCCTACTGTTAACATTTAAATTACAATACATTACTACATACTACATGACATGTCTTTAAAATACTCACTATAGACTTTCTTTACTAATTCATATTAGTTTCACTAGCCATCAGCTCACATTTATAAGTATGGTATTGATTGCATATTTGATTATATTTTTGATTATGAAATATTACACATGCACTTAAAGCTTATTATTTAGGTCTTACATGCTTATATATAATCTAATTCTATTATATTTATTGTATTTCTCAATTTTACCATGCACAGTATAATCAGTATTTTCACAAATTTAAAAATACCTGAAGATGATTTTATTACATATAATAAATGTTATGCCAGAGGTGGTAAACCAGTTATATTCTCATGCCTCATCCTGTACATATAGTACATTTCAAATAGTAGATATTTAACACTCCTTGGTTTAAAGGCAAATGTGAAAGTGTCAAACTTAGCCAATTTTCTTTTGTTATTTCAATCACTAAAAGAAAAGGCCATGTGAATCTTTCTTTTTGTTGTTGTTGTTTTTTTTGTTTTTTTGAGACAGAGTCTCGCTCTGTTGCCCGGGCTAGAGTGAGTGCCGTGGCATCAGCCTAGCTCACAGCAACCTCAAACTCCTGGGCTTAAGCGATCCTACTGCCTCAGCCTCCTGAA
Source organism: Lemur catta (assembly GCF_020740605.2). Lineage (NCBI taxonomy): Eukaryota > Metazoa > Chordata > Mammalia > Primates > Lemuridae > Lemur > Lemur catta. The sequence goes on from NC_059128.1 coordinate 95,379,319, forward strand.
TAGCTGGGACTACAGGCATGCGCCACCATGCCCGGCTAATTTTTTTTTTTTTCTATATATATTTTTAGTTGGCCAGATAATTCTATTTTTTAGTAGAGACGGGGTCTCGCTCAGGCTGGTCTCGAACTCCTGACCTCGAGCGATCCACCCACCTCGGCCTCCCAGAGTGCTAGGATTACAGGCATGAGCCACTGCGCCCGGCCATGTGAATCTTTCTAAGACATCCCTTGAACCTTTACTCTCTGTGCAGCAACTATATCTACCTACAAAGTAATAAGTAAAAGAAATCAGTATGACTACTCTCCTTGGTGTATCAGGTACCTTCACACCCTCCCTCAGACCGTCTAATGCTTATAGGGGCAGTCCAGGGCTGGAAACAATGAGTTAATGCTTATTCATAAGTTGCAAGACTATATAAGTTTCACAAATAACAAAAAAGAAACTCTGGTTTCTGGCAAAGAGAAACTAGAAGATAACATGCCTTGCTTCCCCAAAATTTCTGTCACCTACAAGCATGCCAATTCTAATCGTAATTTGGCAAAAAAAAAAAAAAAAAAAAAAAAGATATAAAATAGCAAACTACAGATTTAAAGATTTAAAGAACTGTAACTCCTATTAATATGTCTATATTAATAGAGGAAAACTATATATAATACTTTATATGTCTCTAAATTATGCTTTAAGAAGTATCACAACAGAAAAGATCAAATACCTGAAATAACACAAATGACACAAATTAGCTATGAAAAACTATTCCAAAGTTATATATTACATGTATGATAAACAAATTTATATAATATATATCTTTCTTGCTAATACATAAGAAAATAAATACATGTCTACCATTATTACTGCTGAAACATTTCACTGAGGTATATGGCTAAAGGAAGAATGATTAGAGAAGAGGACCTGAGCAGAGGTCACTTACTTGTAAATCTGTACTCATCCTCCCGTCTTCTTATTTCTAACTCTAAGAAAGAGGATGAAAATGGTAACATGAAAATATTACATATTTGTTTAGTTTAGGGGAACAAACAGTGAGTATCCCATTTCCTGCCCTCTTCCAAATATATTTAAAGGCTGTGTTAACATTTTGTTCAGCTTTTCACATTATAAAAAAAATTTTGCTCCATGATTAGACAGTGCTTTTGGACCTTATAAAAATGAAGGTTCCAAGTCTTCCATTAGTTATGACTTACACTTTGTAAAAATAAAGTAACTGATACTATCACATAACTATTTTGCAGTAAGTACAGCAAATGAACAAGTATCTTCATTGAAATCAGTTATATATTCAGTAGCTACTAAAGATGATCAAGATATTATAGTTTTATAAATTTAAGGATTTAGCAAAACTCCTTCAAATTGTATAATGATGATTAAAAGAATGTAAAATGGATTGTAGGCCTAAATCAGAAATCAGGACCCTCTGGTCAACAACACAAAAACTTAAATATTTACATTTTACTTATTCATAGATTTTTTTTTTTATAAAATCACTCTATTAATGTAACACACATTACTGCCCACAGTAAGTTGAGATTACAGTATATTGGTATATTAGAATCTATCATTAATGAGAATTACACTTTGAATCACTTACAAATTTACCCTTAACCTTGAACTCTGTAGCTAGGGCCCAAAGAAGAAAGATTGTTGGATATGTTATATTAAAGTTAGTATTCCTACACATCTCTGACATAGGCAAATGAAATTCTGTATCCTGAACCCCGAAGAGAAGAACTCATAGTTGTAGAGAGCATTGCAATGATCTAGTGGTGAAGTCTATAATTCAAAGCTGATGTCTCAATCTCTACCCCAGTGGCTTTCAAACATTTACTGAGATCCTCAACAACGAATACATTTTACTTTGTGATTCAGATCCCACGCACATACAAAACTGAAAACAAAAGTTTTAAGAAACCGTATTTACCTTAACTACAAGTTAATGTACTCTGGTTATTTTCTATGCATACCTATTGAACTTTTTTCAAAGAAATGCTCTTTGAAAGCCTACCAAAGTGATTTCATGACCCACTAATGGGAAGTGACCTGCACTTTGAAAAATTCTGCACTATACTAAAAGCATTTTAAGACAAAATCAAGGAGTACAAATCAAGATTACTTCTAAGCATATGAATCTCAATTTAGGTCAATTATCAAAGACACTAACCTCTAGGTGTTAATGATGTCTGCTTCTCAACTTCTGCTTGCTGTCTCAGATTAGCTGGGATATTATTATATATTCTCTTATAATGATTGTACACAGCAACTGAAAGCACCTTCTTAGCAAACGACTGGCCAACGACATACTTGTCGAGGTAGTTGTAAATCTGAAAAATGATTAAGTATGAATAATTTACTATGAGCTATCATAAAAGTACACACATTAAAAAGTTATATACCGAACATATCTGCTTACAGTTTTAAATCTGAACAAAAGACTCTCATTAAAAACAAAATGACAAGGGCATAATTCACTATGTAGCAATGATTCAGAGGCCTTAAACACTAAATGAACAAAAACACAACTCATTTGTTCTCTTGCTTAACAAAGTATCACTGTACCCTACCAGTGCTATGCTAGTTTCTATTCTATAAGCAATGCCATCTATCCTAATTTTTTAAGAAACAATTAATATTGAAGTCTTAGAATATTACATATGCCACCATGGGTCTAAAAGTATCATCAGTAATGTAAATCATTAAAATAAATCCTTTCTACACTTCTCTCAAATCATATGAATACTATTCTTCACAAAGATAACACATTATAAAACTATCCTTTTCAGAAACAGGCATTAAGTAATCAAAACCCATTATATGGTAGGGTGCAGTGGCTCACGTCTGTAATCCTAGGACTCCAGCAAGCAGAGGCAGGAGGATCACTTGAGCTCAGGAGTTCAAGACCAGCCTAAGTGAGAGTGAGATCCTATCTCTATTACAAATAGAAAAAAGTAGCTAGGCATGGTACGGCACGCCTGCAGTCCCAGTTACTCGGGAGGCTGAGGCAGGAGGATTGCTTGAGTCCAAAGTTTGAGGTTGCAGTGAGCTATGATGACCCCGACCCCACTGTACTCTAGCTGGGGTGACAGAGTGAGACTCTGTCTTTAGAAAAAAAAAAAAGCTGTTATACTACCAGTATTTATGTGTTTTAATACAAACATTTAGCTTCTTCTCAGATATTAACTTTAAAACTACTCATTTATTTAAATGACAATCTAAAAATTTTATTCTTAATGGAAACTGAAGCTCTATTCTATACTTGGATACTGCCAACAGCGTAGAACCTGGGGTAAATTCTTTCAGTTTTTAGTGAATAGAAATGAACCATTAACATTCACCAACTCCTGAAAATAGTTAAATTACCTACTTATTTTATAGAACTTTGACTAAGATGTCTAAACTCTACACAAATTTGTTGAGAATATAAAGCCCAATAGGGATATTTTCTATTACTTTTTTATTTTTATACAACAAATTCTTTAGTTGTTGACCATAAACATTTTTATAGGTTTTAAAACCTTCATTTATCACCAATTATACCCACAAATTATTAAATCTGCCACAGCACATTTAGAGGCAGAGGCAAATGTGCTGGTATCTAAACATAGAAGAAGAAGAAAGATATACTGAGGCAGAGGGTGAGAAAATCAAAGTGTGCAAACATGAGACATGGCCAGAAAAAAAAGCAAATGATCAGGGTGGAAGAGGTTTCAGTTCTTAAAAAATGTACACCAAGTACCGAATGGAGCTAGTACAATACTCCACCATGTTTTACAAGCCAATCACACCCTGCCTGAGACTCGGGAGCCCATGCCACAATAGCCACAGTGCTATTATAGGGCAGCTCTGGCACATTGGCTATGAAAAAATTACTCATATTGTTAGGCTGAAGAATGTTTAACCATAAAATAGACCAATTTAAGGGGGATAATTGTAAGCTGGTATTATTTAGGGACCCAAACTAGCAAAAAGAAATCAACAGCTGCTCAATTATAATGATATTATTTCAGATTAACTTGGTATTAACACCATTTTAATAATTATCTAACTATATTTCATTGTTACTGAATACAGCAATCATGACATGGGAAAAAGCAATGGACCCTGAACCTAAATTCCAAATACCAAATATCAGTAACAATTTAGCCACATATGGTCCATATTAAGAACTGATAACATTTGTTCAGAAACTAGTACGAAGATTCAATATAAACTGGGGAGAGAGAAGCAATGGAACGTTTTCAAGATAAAATGCTTATAAGACTGGGCTAAGAACTATACCTTCTTGGGGGGAGGAGGTGGTTTCTGTTGGAATGCCAATTTTACAGCTTCTGCTGCTGATTCGGGTTCTTTAATTATGCTTTTCTTTGAGTCTGCTTCAGATAGCACAACAAAAAAATGATGACATTTTTCACACTTGACAAAACGGGTGGATGCTGTAAAGAAAACAGAGGTCAGTAGAGGAAAATAAAAATATTTCAATAGCATTTAATCTTAAAGAGTCACTGTAAATGAAAGCTATGCACTTGACAAAAGCAGACTTACTGTTCACATTAGCCACACTAACAGACTCATTTATACACTATGTATACTACAAAGATACATGAGTTCAGTAAACTACCTTTTGTTCATTTCCACTAGGTTCTTTCATTTTATGATATACTTAAAAGATTGGTTGAAATTCTTTTAACTTTGTGTTCACTAAAGATAATTTTTACAAGCCACTTTTAGAATATTGAGTAATCATATTTTACTGAAATATATGAATGAACAAACTGAAAAAAAGTACAAATAATCTATTTTTCCAACATTTTATTATGAAAAATTTAAAACATACACAAAAGTTGAAAGAGATAAATCTATTTTAATCCCTAAAAATGTAACAAGGTATATTCTTTAAGTTCTCTCAAACTTATGAGCATTTTAAAACTCTGACTTGGTAAATATATAAAATTATTTCATGTCTTCCTTATTTCATCTTTAACTACTTCACTAGTTCCTATTTCTCTGACCAAAAAACCACTAAAAAACTAACAAAATAACAACTTTCTCAGTCATACTGATTTGATTTAAAGATAATCCTACAATGGCCAGGCACGGTGGCTCACGCCTATGATCCTAGCACTATGGGAGGCTGAGGCAGGAGGATTGCTTGAGCTCAGGAGTTCAAGACCAGTCTGAACAAGAGTGAGACCCCATCTTTACTAAAAACCAAAAAAGTAGCCAGGGCAGTGGCACTCGACTACACTCCCAGCTACTCGGGAGGCTGAGGCAGGAGGACTGCTTGAGCCCAGGAGTTTGAGGTTGCAGTGAGCTATAATGACCCCACTGCACTCTAGCTGGGGCAACAGAGTGACACTCTGTCTCAAAAAAACAAACAAATAAATAAATAAATAAAATAAAATAGTATAGTCATACAGCTTTTGAAAGCAACACAAGGGCAGTTAAAAGTGAGGTTAAAAAGGGTTTCTAAATTCCAATGCTTCGTCTACAGAATATATTGTGTTAAACCAAAGGTGACTTTTCTTTTCTCTCTCTTTTTAAAATATGGCTATAGGATACAGACATATGGACATAATACTCTTTTTTTTTTTTTTAAGAGATGGTGTCTCACTATGTTGCCCTGGCTAGCCTCAAACTCCTGGGCAAAAGGGATCCTCCCACTCAATCTCTCAAGAAGCTAGGACTACAAGTACATGCCACTATGCCCCAGCTTAGACAAATACTCTTAACTCTTGGCCTAACCCTACAAATAATGGTAACTGGGAACCTCAGAAAGCAGCATGGTAGAGAATCTCAAATAGATACAGGTAACAAATACAAAGCTGGTATGTGTAAGAAATATATTTTTATGTTTCCTTATGTAATCCAACTAGAAAAGTAGAATTGCAGAGAAAAAGAATTTTTAAAAAAACTGGAATTTTTCTTCTTTGGGAAAAATATAAATATAAATACCTAACCAGAGATTACAGGGAAACTGAACTGGCAAGCACACCTAAATCTTCTAAAATAATCTAAATTTAAAAAATAGACTATTCTACATTTAAAAAATAAAGCTTATTATGATATTCAATCAATTTAATTCTTATGTTTTCGTTCTTAAACACAAGGTCAATTAAAACCACATTCTGGGTAAATTCTAATAACAAACTTTAAACTGTAAGAGGGCTCATCCATGTTTAAGAAAAAAGTCATGTTATTCCAAGTACCCGCAGATTAACACAAGCCCAAATACATAATCACCACTTCCCATGAATGGGAAAGATAGTCAGTGCCTTTATAATGAGGCACCAGTTTACAATTGCTATTGATGGTAAACAGGACAAGGATTAAAGGGCAGAGAAGCCTCCAATCTAGTTCAGGCTGTGTGACAGGAAAATCTGGCCTGAGAACACAAGAACATAATATTTCTCTAGGAAATTAGGTCAAAGGAAAAGAGATTAAGCACCAACAAATCACATCCTTCTTTGCTTACTGTTGAAGGGTTGCTTAAATTCAACGTGAATATTTGCAATACAATTTTACACTGAAACATGTTCAACATATACTCAAGTTCAAGGATGCAATTTTATTTATCAAAATACTATTTTGTAAAAAAATTACAAGCATTGCAATGCATATTTTTTTACTCCTAAAAACAAACAGGAAAGACCTAATTTTGTTAAATTACCAGGGGATAAAACAGACCTCTTTCCTTGAAATGATTACTGTACATATCCTATATTCCTTTATATAAAATACTGTCCCCAGTAAACATGCTTATATAATGCCAAAGACAGTAAAAGGCTTTTCGTTAGATTATCTAAATGAAAGTTCTTCATGATTCTGAACACGTTTCAGGGTCCACCATGAAATCGCTAAACCATTGCAGAAAAGTTTATTTCTAACTCCAAGAGACACATAAGTACAGTAAGCCTTCAAAAAGTATTGCACACAAAGACTATCTGGGGCTGGGCACAGTGGCTCACTCCTATAATCCTAGCACTTTAGGGGGCCAAAGGGGGAGAATCAATTAAGTTGAGAGAGGCTAGGCGTTCAAGACCAACCTGGGCAATAGGAAGACCCCATCTCTACAAAAAATAAAAAAATTAGCTGGGCATGGCGGTGTGTGCCTGTAGCCCCAGCTACTCGGGAGGTGGAGGCAGGAGGATCACTTGAGCCTAAGAGTTTGAGGTTGCAGTGAGCTAGGCTGATGGCACTGGACTCTAGCTCGGGCAACAGAGATCCTGTCTCAAAAAAAAATTTTTTTTTAAATATTACATACATAAAAATAACTAAAGGCTCTACCATAAATAAAAATAGACAAAGTATTCATATTTGGCAAATTATTGTTTTAAGCAGGCAAAGTAAACTAAAGAACAGTACATACTATATAAGTCCTTATAATAAAAAATTTCTTAGTATTACTCTTTTTTTTTTTTTTTTGAGACACAGTCTCGCTTTGTTGCCCGGGCTAGAGTGAGTGCCGTGGCGTCAACCTAGCTCACAGCAACCTCAAACTCCTGGGCTTAAGCAATCCTACTGCCTCAGCCTCCCGAGTAGCTGGGACTACAGGCATGCACCACCATGCCCGGCTAATTTTTTCTATATATATTTTAGTTGGCCAGCTAATTTCTTTCTATGTTTTTTAGTAGAGACGGGGTCTCGCTCTTGCTCAGGCTGGTCTCGAACTCCTGACCTCGAGCGATCCACCCTCCTCGGCCTCCCAGAGTGCTAGGATTACAGGCATGAGCCACCGTGCCGGCCTAGTATTACTCTTATTTCCCCAATTTCTGATGATTTTCTGTACATTTATAATGGTACCTATAAAAATGGTATTTTATTTCCACAAAGTCAAGCAAAAGTACCCTAAGAAAACAAAATCACTACATATATACTTTCAAGATAGAATGCTATATAGCAAAGTCTATGAGCTAATAGGGTTTTTTTGCTTTATTTTGTTTTTACTAAGTCTGATCTGGTAAAGTTAAGAATAGTTTTTACATTTTTAAATAGTTAGGGAAAAAATCATGACAATGAAAGTTATATGAAATTCAAATCTCAGTGTCCACATACAAAGTTTTATTTGAACACATCCACACTTATTCACTTACATTCTCTATGACTGCTGCTGCAGAACAGAATAGTTACAACAGACCATATGGCCCACAAAGTCTAAAATACTTGCTATTTCGCCTTTTACAGTAAAAGTTAGCTAACTCCTGCTATACGACATTTAAAAGGAAAGAACTACCCACCGAGAGAAAATATTTGTGAATTGTGTATCTGGATAAGGGTCTAGTAGTATTCAGAAAACAAAGAATTTTTCAACTCAACAATAAAAAGATAACTCAATTTAAAAATGGACACAGGATTTAAATAGACATTTCTCCAAAGAAGATATACACATGGCCAATAAGCATCTGAAAAGATGTTCAACATCATTAGTCATCAGGAAAATGCAAATCAAAACCACAATGAGATATCACTTCAGATCCACTATGAATAAAATAGGTAGGTGGTAAAAGAGAATGTGGAGAAATGGGAACCATCACACATTTTCTTTCTTTTTTTTTTTTTTGAGACAGAGTCTTGCTCTGCCACCCAAGGTGGAAGGCAGTGGCATTATCATAGCTCGCTGCAACCTCAAACTCCTGGGCTGAAGCAATCCTCCTGCCTCAGCCTCGAGTAGCTGGGACTACAGGCATGTGCCACTGTGCCTGGCTAATTCTTCTATGTTTAGTAGAGACAGGGTCTTGCTCTTGCTCAGTCTGGTCTTGAACTCCTGACCTCAAGTGATCCTCCCGTCTCGGCCTCCCAGAGTGCTAGGATTACAGGTGTGATCCACTGTGCCTGGCTCCTCATACATTTCCAATTATAAAATGGTATGGCTGCCATGAGAAACAGTTTGGCAATTCTGTAAAAACTAAACAGTTACCACATGACCCAGCAATTCTAATCCTAAATATATAACCAAGAGAATTAAAATATACGTCCACACAAATGCTTGAACACAAGGTTCACAGCAGCATTACTGTAGCCAACAAGTAGAAACAATCCAAATGTCCATCATATAATGGTACATTATTCAGCCACAAAAAGCAATGAAATACTGATACATGCCACAACACAGATAAACCTTGAAAACATGCTAAGTGAAAGAAGCTGGACACAAAATGCCACACATTATATAATTCCATTATATGAAATATCTAGAAGAGACAAATCTATATAGACAGAAAGATATTAATGGCTGCCAGGGCTAAGAGGAGAGAAAGGTGGAGAGAGATTAAGGGCTATGGGGTTTCTTTCTGCAGTGATGAAAAATGTTCTGGAAACAGTGGAGATGATTAAACAACTTGGTACATATACTAAAATCACTGAGGGTGAATTGTATGGTATGTGAATGATATCTCAATAAAAATAAATTTTAAAAAGGAAAGGACTAGGCCCTTTATTTATACAGTTGTCCCTCAGTATACATGAAAGAGTGGTTGCAGGACTGCCCTCCTGTCACCAAATCCACACATACTCAGGTCCCGCAGCTGGCCCAGCAGAACCTGCATATATAAAGTTGGCTCTCCATATATGCAGGTCATCTGTGTTTGGTTGAATAAAAGCTGCGTATAAGTGGACCTAGGCAGTTCAAATCCTTATTGTTCCAGGGTCAATTGTATTAACATACACAGCTTTCAAAATATTGCTTATTGAAGGCCGGGCGCGGTGGCTCACGCCTGTAATCCTAGCACTCTGGGAGGCCGAGGCGGGTGGATCGCTCGAGGTCAGGAGTTCAAGACCAGCCTGAGCAAGAGTGAGACCCCCGTCTCTACTAAAAATAGAAAGAAATTATCTGAACAACTAAAAATATATATAGAAAAAATTAGCTGGGCATGGTGGCACATGCCTGTAGTCCCAGCTACTTGGGAGGCTGAGGCAGTAGGATCACTTAAGCCCAGGAATTTGAGGTTGCCGTGAGCTAGGCTGACGCCACGGCACTCACTCCAACCCGGGCAACAGAGTGAGACCCTGTCTCAAAAAAAAAAAAAAATATATTGCTTATTGAAAACAAGCAATTTGCAAAAATATGAATATATCACACTTTTTAAAAAGTCTTATGTTCAACGAAGATACACTATAGGAACTGTAGCTTTATCTATAAAGTTCTACTCTTTTTAATAAAGATATATACATGGATTCCTCAAGTAATTAAAAATAATTAAAAATGACAAGAGTGGACAATTACCTAAACAGGCCATTCACAAAAGAATTACAAGTGACCAAAAAGCATTTAAGATGTTCATAAATTAGAAAATAAATAAATGTAGATATAAACAAAATACGGGTTGAATAGCCCTTATCTGATATGCTTGGGACCAGAAGTCTTTCAGATTTTAATTGTTTTTTGGATTTTAGAATATTTGCTGAAATACATACCAGTTAAGCATCCCTATCTGAAAATCCAAAATCTAAAGTCCTCTGACGAGCATTTCCTTCTTGGTGCTCAAATAGTTATGGACTTCGGACCATTTCAGATTTTGGATTTTCAGATTAGCGATGCTCCAGAGACTTTTATTATTGGTAGGCAAAATCAAGGGAACAAAGGCTCCATGCACTGCTGGGGCCTGCAAGTAAAGCTCCAGAGGACAGGGCTAGTGTCATGTTCATCTGTGTATTTTCTGAGCCTAGCAGTGTCTAAATCAACAGATGTTTGCTTACTAAATTTTGTACCTAAGTGTATACTCTTCTCTTACTCTTTCCTTCCACATTTTCTACTCCCACATCCCCAACCTCAATTAGAATTCCCAAAAGAAACAGGCCTCAGCCTTGAGTTGATTACAGGGTTTTCACACTGGTCTGTTTTTTGTTGTTGTTATTGTTTATTTTTTTAAGAGGTGGTGTTCTCACTCTGTCACCCAGGCTGGAGTGCAGTGGTGCAATCATATCCACCTCACTTCTCTAGAATCTTATTAATCTCTAAGGAAGGAGCTTGGGAATCTATGTTTAACAGTCACTTTCAGTGATTAATACCACCTGGCTAATTTTGAAAACTGTGCATAAAAGAAAAATAAATTTAATCCCTACAGAATCTCCAGTTGGTAGAAATGTACGGGATAGGAATTTCTGAATAGCAAATCTTTACTACTATGTGACCTTGAATGAGTTACTTAAACCTCCTAAGTCTCAGCTTCTTCACTTATAAAAATGAGAATTCTCCCTAGCCTGACAAAAATAAGGTAGTGAAAATAAAATTAAATGTTGGCATTTGGCCGGGCGCGGTGGCTCACGCCTGTAATCCTAGCTCTGGGAGGCCGAGGCGGGTGGATCGCTCGAGGTCAGGAGTTCGAGACCAGCCTGAGCAAGAGTGAGACCCCATCTCTACTAAAAATAGAAAGAAATTATCTGGCCAACTAAAAATATATATACAAAAAAATTAGCCGGGCATGGTGGCTCATGCCTGTAGTCCCAGCTACTTGGGAGGCTGAGGCAGTAGGATCGCTTAAGCCCAGGAGTCTGAGGTTGCTGTGAGCTAGGCTGATGCCACGGCACTCACTCTAGCCCGGGCAACAAAGTGAGACTCTGTCTCAAAAAAAAAAAAAAAAAAATGTTGGCATTTATTAAATGTTAGTTTCTTTCTTTTTCTGCTTTAAGAAATTATTCTTCACGTCTGTAAAGGTTGAAATCTTTCTCTGAGGGAAAAAAAGGAAAATTTTTAATGTCATACATTAAAAAATATGTATGATACTGCCCTTAGAAACCGAACAATTCTCAGACTCCTTAGAATTTTATTGTAGCACATCAAATTTTGTTTAGGAAGTTTTATCATCTAGTTCTATCACTTTCATTTTATGTTGTGATTTAAATTAAATTTTCTTCAGACTGATTCTTCTCTTACTTTTTACTAGGCAAAATCATGAAGAGAAAACTTCTAATATTCTAGCTATGGAATTGAGCTACTTTAAAAGGCTTTCCAAAATATAAAAACATTCTACAAAATTACAATAGTACTTTTTCATATGGTAGCGAATTAATATTAATGGTAAAGGTGAAACTGCAACTAAAGTCTCAATGTTAGGGTTAGGATACAGACAATCCTCTCCAGCTAATCATCAGAAACTGAAGTCCTTGACCATTGGCCTTTTTACAACTAGATTAATATAGGAAGGCTGAAATGATGGTGCAATATAAGTTACCCTTGAGTCATTACCACTAAGTCTAAATTGTACAGGCAATGAGTTTGAGTATTCGATTCATTAAAGAAAGTATCTGTAGCAGTATCTTTACATTTCAGAGAGTTACTGACACTAACAGCAAAGTAAGACAGTTGATTTCTTCCTTTTCTTAAGTTCTGAATCATTAATAATTATCAGACCCTTCCCAGAATTGCATGCTTACCTCCTCTGGTAAGCACCCAGAGAAGAAAATGATCTTAATATTTGAATGACTGACCTTCCTAGCCATATAAGATGCTCAATAGGTATTTGAAGAATGTACTAAAAAATATAGACTAAATAAGTCTTGGTTCTCTTTTAGCCTAATAATCATATATGATAACTCACAAAATCCAAATTTGAAATAAACACATGTAAGCAAAATAAAGCAGCAAATATTTTTCTTAAATTATCTCTCATACCACAGTGCAATTATTACCAGTCCTGAAGATTTTTAGTACATGGTGAACATTAAGAATCATGTAAGTTCACATAATTTATATAATATATATATTTATACTTATATAAATGTATATATTATATATTTAAAAATAATTATATATTTCTGCACATTTAATAATTTATAGAACAGGTAGGGAAAAAGAACAACACTAGAAATCATACTTACATACGAAGGTCTCTACATGCGTGCACAAGTCACCACATTTAGGACAGCGCAGTTGGTTCCCACCTTTCCCAGAATTCCCAGAGCCTGATTTCTTACTGCTTCCCTCACTCACTGATTTCTAATGTTTGTGGAGGAGAAAAAGAAGAGTGTCAATTAGTAGTTTCAGGCAATCATTTTATATGTAACTTACATGTAAACAATATTGTTTGTAATTAATCTTACTTTTTAAAAAAATTTCTAGAATGAAATTATTAGTATAGTTTATATCTATTATCACTGGTATCAAAAGGTTTACCACAAAAATCAAATTAGTTCTAGTAAACAAATATATTTATCTGTAGTCCTCCTTTGCATGGTATATGCCAGTATGTATAATAAATAGCTTTCTTTCAATGACTCAAGGAGCAATAGGAAAAAAGTTACTGAAGGCAAAAGACTACATTTCAATGAAATTAAATCAGGAGTTATTATGGCAGGTGGTGTCTCAATAGTCTTAGATCTAGCTTTTCTCACCTCTAAAATGGAAATAATTTCACCTACTTCAGAAAGCTGTTGTTAGGATGAAGTATGTATACGAAAGTCCTTGCCTTTTGTCTAGCTTATAATATTAACTCAAGTGTTAATCAAATTGACATAATGAAAAAACTGATAAGAAGTCATTGACCCAATGTAACTACCAATCATCTACTTGCTAGCTATAGAGTAGCCCAACATTAAGTTATACCAGAAATCCAAGATTTTTAGGTAGAAGACAAAGTGGCCTTTATACTATCATAAGTTATAAGAGTTGCAGTCCAGGCACAGTGGCTCACGCCTGTAATCCTAACACTCTGGGAGGCCAAGGCAGGAGGATTGCTTGAGGTCAGGAGTTCAAGACTAGCCTGAGTAAGAGCAAGACCCCATCTCTACTAAAAATAGAAGAAAAAAAACTAGCCAGGCAACTAAAAATAGAAACAAAAAAAATTAGCCAGGCATGGTGGTGAGCACCTATAGTCCCAGCTACTCGGGAGGCTGAGCCAGGAGGATCACTTGAGCCCAGGAGTTTGAGGTTGCTGTGAGCTAGGCTGACGCTACAGCACTTTATCCCGGGCAACAGAGTGAGACTGTCTCCAAAATAAAAGAGTTGTACAAAAGGAGGAAATGACAGCTATTCCTAATTCAACCCTACTGACTACATAGATTGTTTAATGACAGCTCTTTACTATTTTGGGATGTTAGAAATTTTAATTCTTGCTTACTAAGTACACAACTTACAAAAGTATTTTATGGTCCAAACTGAAATACAAAATAAAATTACATAAAATTCTCCAGCTCATTCTATGTATCTCATATTTCCTACATAAAACATATAAGCCAACAGGATACATAGTACTATTACTGTATTTCATTGTTTATCTTTTTTTTAAATTAATTTTATTCTTCATTATTTATACTTTCTCTCTTAAATTACTTTTTCTTTACTTTTTTATTTTTTCATCATCCTCTTGTTGCTATAATATTTAATTGTTTAAAGGAGAGAACTCACATATGTGTATAGGTGAAATAAAGATAAAACAATTACCTTATTTCCATCACCAGAACCATCTTTACTTATCCCATCTTTTGAGGCAAAGTATGCTGGTGTTTCTGTAAAGGTTCTAAGAGGAGCCCTTCGCAGAACCTGGGTTTCAAAGGTCCCAAGCCTTCCTAAAACTGGTATATGAATGCGGCCGCAAGAAATACCTGAAAATAAAATGAAATCTAGTAGTCTACACATCAAATATTGACATGCCTCAATAAATTCCCGGAAATAAATTGGAAAAAGCTATAGATTTCACAACAGCAGCACAAACTGATAGAGAAGACAGTGACACCACCAGAGGCAAAGGGCTCTCAAAAGCAGGCCAAGCTTGGGCCTCTTAAAGATTCCAGGTAAATAAAGATGTTTTTTTCTGGATTGTCCTTTGTAAGTAAGGCAAGAACACCCAGGTCACAACAATGCATGACTCTTTCAAAGTTTGAGTAGAGTTCAACATCTACTTCACCCATAGGATTTTGAAAAAGGCCATGTAGATCCTATATTCTTATTCTTCTTATATTATTTCTACCAGTGAGAATAAGTATCTGATAGCAACTCTTGTCTCTCTCTTTGGTTATATGGGAATAATAATAACTGTAACAATGGAAACAAACTTCAAGTGTTTTTTTTTCCTCCCTACTCCTCCAGTGTTCTTGAAAAAATTATGTACTACTCCACTTATATGAGGTACTTAATAGCCAAAAATCATAGAGACAATGAGTGGAACGGTGGTTGCTGGGAGTCAAGGGGAATGGGGAGTTGCTCTTTTAACAGGTATACAGTTTCAGTTCTACAAGATGCTGATGGTTGCACAACAACATGAATGTATTTGGTACCACTGAACTGCATACTTAAAATGATTAAGACAGTGAATTTTATGTATGTGTATAAAAAATTGGAGGAAAAACAAAGTTACATGTTGTTCATTAAAATACACATTAACATTTTCATGAAATATTTTCATCTAAACAAAAAAGAAATATAATTCAATAAATACCACATAATCACCATCCTGCTTTCTTTCAAACATTTTAATCTTTTGCCAATTTTGACATTAACATTCTTAAAAGGAACTAAAGGAATACCAGGCCGGTGCAGTGGCTCACGCCTGTAATCCTAGCACTCTGGGAGGCCGAGGCAGGATTATTTGAGCTCAGGAGTTCAAGACCAGCCGGAGCAAAAGTGAGACCCCATCTCTACTAAAAATAGAAAGAAATTAGCTGGACAACTAAAAATATATAGAAAAAATTAGCCGGGCATGGTAGCACATGCCTGTAGTCCCAGCTACTTGGGAGGCTGAGGCAGAAGGATGGCTTGAGCCCAAGAGTTGGAAGTTGCTGTGAGCTAGGCTGATGCCACAGCACTCTAGCCCCAGGAACAGAACAAGACTCTGTCTAAAAAAAAAAAAAAAAAGGAATAACAAACTTATTCTATAGACTACGTTAGGAGTTAATAAACTTTTTCTGTAAGGGTCAGGATAGTAAATATCTTCAGCATTATGAGCATGTAGTCTCAGCCCCAAATTCTCTGCAATTGTAACAGGAAAGCAAACACAAACAATATGTAAACAAACAGGTGTGACCAGAGTTGATACATGGGGTCACTGTTTGCTGCCCCCCGATTTTTCTCATATAAATCTAAAATAAACCCCAAAATAAATTATAATCAATGGCAAAAACAGCCATATTGCATACTGTGGGGCACCATCTCCCAAATAGTCTTTTTTTTTTTTTTTGAGACAGAGTCTCACTCCATTGCCCAGGCTAGAGGGCAGCGGGATCACCATAGCTCACTGGCAAGCTCAAACTCCTGGGGTCCTTGCCTCAGCCTCCCAAGTAGCTGGGACTACAGGCACGCACCACCATGCCCAGTTAATTTTTCTATATTTTGTAGAGACCAGGTCTCACTCTTGCTCAGGCTGGTCTTGAACTCCTGACCTTGAGAGATCCTCCCGCCTTGACCTCCCAGAGTGCTAGGATTACAGGCGTGAGCCACCAAGCCCAGACCCAAAAAGTTTTTGTTCCCTATGCAAGAAAACTGAATGGTCCTAGGTTAAACAAAATTCCATAGATTTAGCTCTGACTTGGGTGGGGCAAAGGCAATATATGTAACCTAAACAAATTTGTGTCCCTGTAATATTCTGAAATTAAAAATATAGGCCGGGTGCGGTGGCTCACGCTTGTAATCCTAGCACTCTGGGAGGCCGAGGCGGGTGGATTGCTCGAGGTCAGGAGTTCAGATCAGCTTGAGCGAGACCCCGTCTCTACTAAAAATAGAAATAAAAGTTATCTGGACAACTAAAAATATATATATATAAAATTAGCCAGGCATGGCGGCGCATGCCTGTAGTCCCAGCTACTCAGGAGGCTGAGGCAGAAAGATTGCTTGAGCCCAGGAGTTTGAGGTTGCTGTGAGCTAGGCTGACACCACGGCACTCACTCTAGCCTGGGTAACAAAGCGACACTCTGTCTCAAAAAAAGAAAAAATATATATATATATATATATATTTTAAAAAATTCCATAGATTACTTAGTACTGCAGGGTTACTAAGAACCTTGCATAAGCTAATATACATTAATGGATCTTCAAGAAGCAAGTTTCTCAGCAGTTTACAAAAGTGCTGTTAAGAGTTAATAAAGTAAACCAAAAAAAGGGAGAGGAGGGGAGGTTAGTTAATACTTAAATTTAAGAAACTAATTTTGCCTCCCTCACTTTGTTCCCTATTAAAATTCGACTCAGGTTTTAAATTCTTATTTATATATCTGTTAGGGCTTTTAAGAGATCATGCACATGTGTATACATTGTACCCAAATACAAAAATTGGTTTAAAATTATGTCCCTAAAACAATTCAAAAACAATTTTAGTATATAACTCCAATTTTCTGACATGGTTGTATGCACTGTTGGAACTAGTTTCTTTAGTTATTTATTATCCTAGGTCATCCATTCCAATTCTACAAAGTACAAAAACAAATCTACCAAATTTTTAAGGAAAGATACAAACAAGAGGAATCAAATTCTCTCATCTCTATATAGTATGACAAAAAACACCAAAGAAGGATTAAAGGTTTATGAAATCCCAGTCCCTAATCCATACACTGTAAAAATTTTGCTTAACACTAAATTTGAATACTAATAAAAACCCAAAATGAACTGCTTTTTGAGGGTAGGGAATGGAATTTCACTATGTTGCCCCTGCTAGACTTCAACTCCTGGGCTCAAGAGATTCTCCCACTCTAGCCTCTTTAGTAGTTGGGACTACAGACACACGCCACTGCACCCGGATTGAATGTATGTAATGTTTTCTTCTATGTAATGTTTTCAAAAGACATTTCAAATTTTCTCAACTGTAACGTTCCCAGGCCAGGCGCGGTGGCTCACGCCTGTAATCCTAGCACTCTGGGAGGCCGAGGCGGGCGGATTGTTTGAGCTCAGGAGTTCGAGACCAGCCTGAGCAAGAGCGAGACCCCATCTCTACTAAAAATAGAAAGAAATTATATGGACAACTAAAAAAAAAAATATATATATATATATATGTGTGTGTGTATATATTAAGTTAGCCGGGCATGGTGGCACATGCCTGTAGTCCCAGCTACTGGGGAGGCTGACGCAGGAGGATCACTTGAGCCCAGGAGTTTGAGTTTGCTGTGAGCTAGGCTGACGCCACGGCACTCTAGCCTGGGCAACAGAAGCAAGACTCTGTCTCCAAAAAAAAAAAAAAAACCATATATACACACACACACATACACACACACACACACACACACACACACACACACACATACATCAAAACTAAAAAATACTAGCAATTTGGGTAGAAAAACTATTTTAAATTTCTGCTTTACTATAAGTTTCATATTCAAAGCAAACAGCCCATCAGGAAAAACAAAAAGATCTAGTACCTGATGTGACTATTCACATATACCTTTTCAAACTACCATTTAAAATTTTTTAAGTCCTGCATGACAGGTCCATGGAAAGAGAAAATCGCACTTTACTTTAGAGCAGCTCTGAAATCACCCCTTCTATTCTTAAGACTTATTGTACAGAAAAGTTCTACATAATTTGTTAGAAAATTATTTTGATGAAATTCTTAATTCTACTGTTTATAACAATAATAAACTACTTAGCCAAAGTTCAATCCTGATTTTTCTCTTTGTCCTCTCTTCCTCTTCCATGAATCTTACATAAAAATAACCCTCTTGGCATTAAGTCCTTCAAGAAAATATCTCTATATTCTTGTTTACCTATGTATAGCTTCTACCATAGAAAGTAAATATCTTATGTACTAAGGCTTGGAAAAGTCTTGACTGTGAAAACCATGTGCTATTTCATTGTCATGTAAAAATATCAAATTCTGTAATGATATTGGGTGCTGTCTCACATTTGAAGCTTAATTTACTCCTTTACAGTGAAAATGATGGTTCTGTATCTCTGAAAACCCTTGGCAAACATATTAAAATTGATATACAAATAGATAATTCTTAAACCAAAATTTGTATTGATATACCTAATGATAGATATATTTAAATTTTAAAAGAAAACAGTGGTTGTTTTAAAAAACAAACAAACAAAACAAAACTGCTTATCTCCTATGACTCATGAAGAGTTCAGGGACTCTTGGCTAGAACAGATCAAGAACTTTTTCAAAGAAGCCTTCCCTGACCAAAGAGAACAACACATAAATACTTTATCTCCTCCTAGAAAGTGTATTATTCTTGTCTATTCCACTAAACATGACGGTGAGGAGTTATTCACCACTCCAGCACCAAAACAGGATCTGGCACACAGCAGGCCCTCAATAAATATTTAATCCAAATAAATGGATTAAAAATCTCGGTCACTACAGTGTGGGGAATCAAATTCCTGGAATCAGGACATCTACTTCTTGAGGTTTAACAACGTTTTAGGACTAAATTCACTCCCTTACATTTATTTACCATTTTACAAAATACTTCTGCCCACCTCATTTAATCCCCCTGTAGTAACTAACTTGGCAGGATATACATTTACTGAACAGTAAGAATTTTATAATTAACCTAAAAGGTTCCTATTAACCTAATAGGAAAAGGTGGCTTTTTTATTTATCTAAGGGTCATAAACTGGTAAGCCAAAATAAAAAGAACTTGTCTAGAAGTTAGTGATTAAAACAAGATCTAGCCTCCTAGACTGATATTCATAGATTTGGGGAAGAGAAAAATGGTTTCTTTTCCGGAATCTCTTGGCTGGGGTGTCACTTTTTTCACAGTTCCTGATAAACAGGAAAGGTAAACAAGCGCCACTATTAAGAAACCATCTTCAACTGTCAAGTTGGGAAAGCCAGCGAACCACTGTTGATACACCCAAGTACTTCAAAAAGAACTGCGGGAGTTTTCCCAATCTCCCTGGCCGCTTTCCTGGGGGCCCCCAAGGTTTTCCCAGCTCCAGGGAAGTTCCGTGAGCCTTGTTTACGTCCGGGCGACAGCGGCCGCATAATGACAGTGACACCTCGGGTCTCGCGCGGCTTCCGTCTGGGACGGCCGGCTGGGTGCCCTGAGGCCGCGGGGGACCCCAACAGTGACAGGCCCCCCAGAGCCCACGACAGGCCCGTAAGGAACCCAGCCAGGTTCCGGAGGAGACTCAGCCGCTGCGGGCGGCGGTCCCCGGCAGGGCCGAAAGGGGTCTGGTGACACTTTTCAATGAAAGAGACATTTTGTGCCTCTTTCAGAGTTTCTGCGAAGTGGCCACATTCCAGCCCTAAAGTCAGGAGACCAGAAAGCGAGCACAAGGTGTTTACTCCAAATTTGAGAAACTGCTGCTCCAAAGATTGGCAAAGCCCCATCCCACGGGGAAGATGGTGAGGGGTGCCAATCGAAGCGCCGCGCATCCCCTCACACCCCTCGCTTCGGGTAGGCCTCGTGCTCTGCCGGGGGTCCCCACCCGTCGGCCCCTCCACTCCCCCAACGCCGCAGGCCCAGGCGTGGGACTATTTTGTTACCTCTCTGCGCGGAGGCGAGTGAGGAGGTGATGAGCCGGGCGGCCGCCGCGCCGCAAGTACAAGCGCCGCAGCTGGACATCTCCGCGGGGCCTAGGCCGGGGCTTCGCCCCCTGAAGATCTCTACGTCTCAGCAGTCGGACTCCTACTCGCAAGGTGTGCTGACTCGGTTCTGAACCCTACCGCTGGCTCTAGGCCCAGAGCAGAGTTCACCCGCCTGGCCTTCGCGCTCCTCGTGCCCCACCGCCTTCTACTCACCAAAGTAGACGCCGATCCCCCTCCCTTCCCCTCCTTCTCCTCCTCCCCCCACCCCCCCTCCTACCGGGCCCGGGGCGCGTGCGCGCGCCTGCGCCCTAGCCCGGAGGGGGCGTGGGCACGCGCCGCTCGTGCGTGCGTAAGACACCAACGGGAAGCAAGAGGAAGGGGGTGGAGACCTGGGCGCCAATGAGCCCGCTACGGCAAGCAGCTAGTCCCGATTAGGGCAACTACAAGTCCCGACACGCAATTTTTCCGGAAGTCCCTCTTTCGTAGAGTTGAAAGCTTTGAAATAGACACGGAGAGTTGCATGCCGGGAGTTGTAGTCCCAATACATCATAAACTCTTTTTCTGGTCGTTTTCTGTTGGGGCAGGGAAGATCAAAATGATGACAGTAGCTTAGCTGGCCACAGAGGGAATCTTTAAAGTGACTTGGCAGCCAGTAGACACGTCAGATTCAATAAGTTCCTTCTCCTGGGATTCCACATCCTATGTTCCTTATCTTTTCCTTGGTTTCCTAACTTGTAACGTCAAAGTGGTACATTACCTAGTTCCCTGAGCAACAATTGTTGGGTAGTGAGAGGTCCCCCTCCTTCCTCTTTCAGGCCTAGTGGTGATAAAACTTCCAGCTGTTGATAGTCCCTAGGTGTTCTACAGTCTTTTGAAGGTTTTCTTTTTTCTTTTCTTTTCATCTTTGAAACAGAGTCTCACTCCCATGCCCTGAGTAGAATGTCGTGGCGTCAGCCTAGCTCACAGCAACCTCAAACTTCTGGGCTCAAGTGATCCTCCTGCTTCAGCACACCATGACGCCCGCCTGATTTTTCTATTTTTAGTAGAAAGGGGGTCTCACTCTTGCTCAGGCTGATCTCGAACTCCTGAACTCAAGGATCCTCCGGCCTTGGCCTCCCAGAGTGCTAGGATTACAAGCGTGAGCCACCGCGCCCAGCCCTGAAGGTTTTCTTAAATCTGATCACACCCTGGTAAATAGTCCTTTCATTAAGCCCTCTTCTATTACCCTTTGAGCCCTCTGCCTGCAGGGCCTGCTTCCTCTGGACAGGTAAACAGATAGGCCAGCTGCACAAGGTGAAGGATAGTGACAGTCGAATCAGACCTCTCTGCCACTTGGGTTGGTGTCAGACTACCTTGTGTATAAGATTCTGATTAGCTCAGCTCCAGAGAAATTGCCGCGTGAGCTTGGATGCCTTTAGTTCTGAGCTTTGGGGGAGGAGAAGGAAGCAAGCCAGGGTCAAGACTGGGTCTCACAAATCCATAAGCCTCATTGATCTCCATCCAGAGAAATGTGTCATATATTATAGTTCCCTGGGTCTGGCTGTGAGAAAAGAGTATTGGCCTTGGCTCAGGCCACACACTTTTTTCTCTTTGTGGAGATGCCTCCTGGTACTCTGTTAGCTTAAGGTAGCACAGACCAGAAGAAAGCCCGTCTTCCTTCACCAGGACCTGGACCTTCCTCAGCAGCCTCCATTAATAGAATTTTTTTTTTTTTTTTTTGAGACAGAGTCTCACTTTGTTGCCCGAGCTAGAGTGAGTGCCATGGTGTCAGCCTAGCTCACAGCAACCTCAAACTCCTGGGCTCAAGCAATCCTCCTGCCTCAGCCTCCCGAGTAGCTGGGACTACAGGCATGTGCCACCATGCCCAGCTAATTTTATATATATATATTTTTTTTTAGTTGGCTAGATAATTTCTTTCTATTTTTAGGAGAGACGGGGTCTCGCTCTTGTGCAGGCTGGTCTCAAACTCCTGACCTCGAATGATCCACCCGCCTCGGCCTCCCAGAGTGCTAGGATTACAGGCGTGAGCCACCGCGCCCGGCCTATTAATAGAATTTTGAGAGAGGAGAGTCTCTAAAGTTCCCTAAATCCAGTGTTTTCAAACTGTGTTCCTAAAACTTCTCAGAAGCTGTAACTCTGTAGTGGGGGGTGAGGGAACTAAGTAGAATGACCTTCCCTGCCTCCTCCTCCATGCCACCCCAAAATCAACCAGAGCAGCTCTGCTTTTATCTGTTTTGTTATTGGAGTTTGTTTGGAAATAGAGTTTTTCTGCATTAAAACAATGTTGGAAATTCACTGAGCCTTGGACAAACCTCTTCTTTTAGAAATGAGCTAAGAGGGTGACAGGGACCCTAATACCCCACTCCCACCTTCTTTTTCAATTATAATCATATTTACTTCTTTTTTTTTTTTTTTGAGACAGAGTCTCACTCTGTTGCCCAGGCTAGAGTGCCGTGGTGTCAGCTTAGTTCACAGCAACCTCAAACTCCTGGGCTCAAGCAATCCTTCTGCCTCAGCCTCTCAAGTAGCTGGGACTACAGGCATGCGCCACCATGCCCGGCTAATTTTTTCTATATATTTTTTAGTTGTCCAGCTAATTTCCTTTCTATTTTTAGTAGAGACGGGGTCTCGCTCTTGCTCAGGCTGGTCTTGAATTCCTGAGCTCAAACGATCCACCCATCTCGGCCTCCCAGAGTGCTAGGATTACAGGCGTGAGCCATTACTTCTTATTATAGAAATAAAGAAGACGTTTGTTAAAATGTATGGATTGCTATAAAGCATGCTTAGTAAGAGTGTTGTTAAGGCTCAGCTGGGAGTACCACTCTAGGAAGCCTTCCCTTATCTGTGTCTATTCTAGGGAGTTGCCTTCTCATTCATTCAGTCAACAAATACTTACTGAGCACCAACTGGTATTCATTATTTTGCATAAAAAAATGTTCCTCCTCTCATGGAACTTCTAGTGGGGAAGGACAAGACAGTAACTAAAACAAAAATATATGCCAGCAGTATGATGATGTGGGAATATCCTTATATTATTTCCAGAATGATTTAACATTTAACATATTTATGGGTTGATGCTTTGTGTGTTTAGCCTTGTATTCCCAATTGGACTATGAGCTCTTTGAAAGCAGGTACTTCATTATATACTTAGGCTGAGTCCATAGTAGAAATTTTTGGTGAATATTTGATTAAGTTCTTACCTTCCACCAATCTTTTGCTGGCAGAAACCTGGGATGTTGACTTCATAAAATCCTACACATAAGCAGAGTGAATTATAATTGACAAATAGCTGATTGTAAATAGACATAAATTCTACAAATTTATACAATGATTAATCCAACTAACTGAGTGTCCCAGAAGCAATTCCCAGGGGTTGCTTGATTAACAGAGTATAGACTTTGCCCTAGAAAGTACAAAACAGAGGGAGCCGTACACAGCTCAGTTTAACTTTTTCTCAGCACTGTGAACAAGGGTCATGTGGCTTTGGAATCAGCCTGATGATGGTTTCATCACTCAGGGAACACAAATTTGGTAGTTAAAATTCATCTCCCTAAAACTATGCTCTTTTTCTTTTTTTTGGTTCATTTTTTCTTCTTTATTTTTGGCATGTTCAGAAGAGAACAGAAAAACTATGTTCTTGTGGGACAAAATTTACCTAGAGTATATGGAGATCAGCACCCAACAAGCAGTGGATTAGGACACTAACTTTGTGGGCTAGACTCTTTGATGGTGTAAGACTGGGATACTTATACATGAGGATATACCAACACTTCCCAAATGGTGTTTGCGAACAGATGGGTGTCAAGTTTAAACAAAATAACATCTGTGTCGGGAATGGTTCAAATGTTAAGGATCATTCTTTAGGAACCACTTGACTGTTTGAGAAAGGAGCATATTCTATTTTATAAGTGTATGCTCCTTGACCTGAAATTCACAGGTTGGGACAGCATACTTGCTCCAGAGTATGTCTGCTCCATGAGATGGAGCAGAGCTAGGGATCTGGGCAAAGAGTGATGGGACTCCAGAGGCCCTCTAGGACTTTCTCTTCCACTTGGCACTGTATACATGGTTCCTATCAGGCCATCCTCTCAAGTCTGAATTCAGAAGCACAGAGCCATTTGAGATTTTCCCTGTGATAAAAATGGATCCCCTAGCAGGAAAGTTATGGCAAATACCTGTGGTCACAGCTTATCAGCTCTTTGGAACAAAGCACTTCCACGTTACACCTACTTTCAGCTCTTTTCTTTTCTGACAGGTTAATGGTGCTCTTAAAATGTCAAGTGCAATTTTCCAGCTCAAATAGTTTTACTTGAGAAGCTAACTCCTTGAGTTATCTACCTTTTGTGAACTACATAGCTGAAGGCACGAAACTTTTTATGTCTTCATTTTATGCAAAACTGTTTTTTTCTTTTATACTTGACTCTGCCTCCCAGCATTGTGAACATTGTGAGTTGCTATGAAAAATATTTTAACAGATTAGAGTCAGTGAGCCATCCAATATTAGCACTGGATTTTTCAGATGAGGAAACAAGTATATTAAAAAGATAGGGACCTGACCGAGGTCACATGACAAGTGAGAAATAGAATAAAGCCCAAAACTTCTGATTTAATTCTGATTTAAAACTGTGTTTCTCGGTCCTTTCTTTTTTAACCCAAGATTCTTTTTTTTTTTTTTCCTTTGGAGACAGAGTCTCATTCTTCTGCCCTGGCTAGAGTGCCATGGCGTCAGCCTAGCTCACAGCAACCTCAAACTCCTGAGCTTAAGCAATCCTTCTGCCTCAGCCTACTGAGTAGCTGGGACTACAGGCATGCGCCACCATGCCCAGCTAATTTTTTTCTATATATTTTTAGTTGTCCAGCTAATTTCTTTCTCTTTTTAGTAGAGATGGAGGGTCTCACTCTTGCTCAGGCTGGTCTCGAACTCCTGATCTCGAGTGATCCTCCCGCCTCGGCCTCCGAGAATGCTAGGATTATAGGTGTGAGCCACCGCACCCGGCCCCAAGATTCCTTTTGATAAACATAAAAACCTCACCTTCTCCTCCACCAGAAATTCTGATACAGCCTTTCAGAGAAGCATCATTCTTTTGGGAATATTTGTGGCTTCCAAATAAAGACATTTCTTTTTCATGACTAAACACTGCTCCTTCATGTCAGCAGACATTGATTGTCCCTGGCAGGATATAAATGCTTTCACATTCATAGTTTTATCTGATTCTCACAACAACCTAGTGAGGTATTATTAATATTATCAGCATTCCAGTTTTACAGCTGAGAAAATTGTGATACAGAGGATTTAAGTGATTTGCCCAGGGTCACGGCAGAACCAGGGCTCAAACCCAAGTCACCATGTAGTTTCCATTACTTCCCTATATCCTCCAAAAGCTGGTGAGATTTTAGGGCTCTGAAGAATTTCCACCCCCTACCCAGAAATATCTCACATCAAGGACTAAAAAGCCACTGTTCCGTTAAGGCAGTGATCCACCATCCTTCCTTCTCTTGAGAATTACTTGGGTATCCTAGATGTCTGGGTTGTAGAGAGAGAGAAAAAAAGAATTACTTGCAGTGTTTGTTAAAATACACTTAGGTACCTCCCCTAAAGGTTTTGATAAAATAGTCTTGAGTGGTGCTTGGGAATCTATTATTATTGCTAGAATCAGGAGATGGTAAGGTTTATTTGCAGAACTGAATAAGGTATGTTTCCACTGTGGTGATAGAAGCCTATGCCTTTATTTTTCAAGGTCTCTTTTTTAGGTTCCCTCCAACTGCTACCACTTTCTCCCTCAGGAGTCACTGCCCAACCTTGGTATTGTGGAGAGACCAAGGGGACAGGCAAGAAGGTGCTCATCGTCCTCCTGGGCCTGTCTTTGGGGATTGGAGGTGACCTCAGCATGAGGCTACCCCACCTTCATCCTGATGTTCAGGGAGATGGTCAGCAGATGGCACTAACTCACCACAGCTTCCCTTTTTGAATTTTGTGGTACAGTTCTTAAAGCTCATCCAGTGGAATTTTTGGTGTGTCAAATCTTGAACACAGTGTTAGGAAATAGTTGTTCATATTTCTAAGGGGCACAGATGTCAGGAGTAGCAGGATTGGTGTGTGAATTCTAGCTGGGTCACTTACCAGATCGGTGACTTCTGGCAAGTTACTTAACTCCATAAGCCTGTTTTTTTCAACTATAAATTGGAGTGCTCTTGACCTCCTAGGGTTAATGTGAGGAACAAATGATTCTTTGGCACCTATTTTAGTAAGTAGGTGCTTACTAAATAATAAAGATCTTTTTTTCCTGTGCAATGTTGTGATTTGTGGCTTTTCCTTTATACCTTTTTTATTATTATTTTTTTTTGAGACAGAGTCTCAACTCTGTTGCCCAGGCTAGAGTGCCATGGCATCAGCCTAGCTCACAGCAACCTCAAACTCCTGGACTCAAGCAATCCTCCTGCCTCAGCCTCCTGAGTAGCTGGGACTACAGGCATGCACCACCATACCCGGCTAATTTTTTCTATATATATTTTTAGTTGTCCAGCCAGTTTCTTTCTATTTTTAGTAGAGATGGGGTCTTGCTCTTGCTCAGGCTGGTCTCAAACTCCTGAGTTCAAACGATCCACCTGCCTCGGCCTCCCAGAGTGCTAGGATTACAGGCATGAGCCACCGCTCCCAGCCCCTTTATACCTTTTTAAAAATTCCTTTTTACTTGTGCTTCTTAGCCAGATTGTTGAAGATCTTACCATACTTCATTAATACTTTAGCATTATGAGGAACTTGCCTGATTTCAAATGGAAAACTTAAAAAGATGAAAGAAAGAATATGAACTCTTGATTTATAAGTCCTTTTCAATGTTCACTTCACTTGCATTAACCATAATATTAGATAATAAAAGTGATACTTGCATCAGTAACAATTATAATCATTTATTATTTGCTAGCAATACTTATACACAAGCACCCACTGGGCTAGGTATATAAGGTAGACCCACGGGTAAATTAGTAATAACGAGGAAATGAGAAGAAAAGGCTTCTGAGCCACCAAATTAGATGTTACAATGTTGACACATCAAAGTTCATGTACTTTACTCATACCCAGGCCTTCAGAATCTCACTCCCTAAGTCTCTTTACTCATTTAAAATACTAATTTGGTCATATGGATCCCCATTCCACAAATGAGTAAATTAGAAAGGGGGAGGCCACCGCAGTGGCTCATGCCTGTAACCCTAGCACTTTGGGAGGCGGAGGCGGGAGGATTCCTTGAGCCCAGGAGTTTGAGACCAGCCTGAGCAACATTGCAAGACCCCGTCTCTACAAAAAATACAAAAAAATTAGCCAGGTGTGGTGGCATGTGCCTGTAGTCCCAGCTACTCAGGAGGCTGAAGCAGGAGGATTACCTGATTCTGGGAGTTTGAGGTTGCAGTGAGTTATGATTGATGCCACTGCACTCTAGCCTGGGCAAAATAGCAAGACCCCATCTCAAAAAAAAAAACAAAAAAAAAAAAAGAGAGAGAGGTGATAGAAACAGACGTATTAACTACAGCCAAAGTGTTCTCTAAGAGATTGACAAAAAGGGGGGAAACAGAAAAACAGATGTATGAATCCAACAAAAAGAGTATGTAGTCTGGAGTCATTTGGTATTAGGTAAAATTTCTTATATATCATATCAGCCTTGGATGCCATTTTATTATACCACCATAATATTGATGTTCATGATTGTGTTCCTAATGCATAAAAAAGATTGAATTATGGTATCCCTGTTTTTAAAGAGACAGAATATAAACTTTGATATTTCTACCCCAAACAATCAAAAGTTAAAAAGTTTTGTCCTCGTTAGTGTAGTGGTGAGTTAAAAAAAAAAGTTTAAAAGTTTTGGAGCTTAAATAAAGGGAATTTTCTGAAAAACCACTTATGTAGAACAATTCAATTTCCTATTGTGCCACAAAAATGAAGCATCACCTTGTTAAATCTACAAAAATTTTCAGTCTTCCATTTCCAGCAATAACAGTAATAACAGCAAACACTTACATAATGGTTACTATGTACCAATGGCTAATATATACTGTATTATATATGTTCAACTGAGCATCATAACAGCCCCATGAGGTACTTATTGTCTATATAGTTGAAGAAAGAGAAGCATACAGAGGTTAAATAACTTGTCCAAGATTTCACTGCCAACAATAAAAGAACCAGTGTTTGAACCCAGTTAGCATGGTTCTAGAGTCATGCATTTAACCACTCCACTATATTTTGCAGTACTCAGTATTAGATTCTCCTGAAATAATCTTTTTATAGCATTGTTGGGCACAAGTGTTAAAAGTCTCTAAGAACATGCAGGCAAACTCTTATATTACTGCACAGAATGAAAATTTATCATAATAAACTCAGGAATTGATTTTAAATTAGCAAGCAATTAGAGACTATCAAAAGCAACCAATTTTGAAAAAGAACATCCTCACCTACAAAAAACCTATTGAAAATGAAAACTATAATTGTTAAAATTATATGGATACCTTTAATTAGTATTGTAGCCAAGCTGAAAAGAGAATTTATGGATTAAAGGACAGATCTAAAGACACTATGCAGCACAGAGACTAGACGATGAGGAATATGAAATATTAAGAGATGTGGAGAATGGAATGAAAAAGTCTTAGTTATATCTAATTATAGTTCCAGAGAAAGGAGTAGAGAAGAGGCAATGTTTGAAGAGATGATTAAGAATTTTCCAGAACTGGGCCGGGCGCGGTGGCTCACGCCTGTAATCCTAGCCCTCCGGGAGGCCTAGGCGGGCGGATCGTTTGAGCTCAGGAGTTCGAGACCAGCCTGAGCAAGAGCGAGACCCTGTCTCTACTAAAAATAGAAAGAAATTATACGGACAGCTAAAAATATATATAGAAAAATTAGCCAGGCATGGTGGCGCATGCCTGTAGTCCCAGCTACTTGGGAGGCTGAGGCAGTAGGATCGCTTAAGCCCAGGAGTCTGAGGTTGCTGTGAGCTAGGCTGACGCCACGGCACTCACTCTAGCCCGGGCAACAGAGTGAGACTCTGTCTCAAAAAAAAAAAAAAAAAAAAGAATTTTCCAGAACTGATGAAAGACATTTACATCTATCCATAATATGTGAATCCATAATGCAGAAAGGACAATATTTACCAAGTGGGACAATTAAAAAGATAAACACCTAAATTAATTATAGTCAAATTTCACAACACCAAAAACAAAGAAAATATCTTAAAAACTCAGGTGGGGCATAGTGGCTCGTGCCTGTAATCCTAGCACTTTGGGAGGCCGAGGATCAAGATCGCTTGAGCCCAGGAGCTCAAGACCAGCGTGGGCAACATAGTGAGACCGCCATCTCTACCAAAAAAAAAAAGTGAAAAGAACCCACAGAATGGGAAAAAATATTTACAAATCATGTACTAATAAAGGTCTAGTATTCAGAAAATATAGAGAACTCTCACAACTCAACCATAAAAAGACAATCTAATTTTTAAAATAGGCAAAGAGTTTGAACAGACATTTTTCCAGAGAAGATGTACAAATGATCAATGAGCATATGAAAAGATGCTCAACATCACTAACCATTAGGGAAGTGCAAATCAAAACCACTTTACAATCACTAGGATGGCTATAATTTTAAAAATAGTAGAAAATGCCAAGTGTTGGCAAAGATGTGGAGAAATTAAAACCCTCTTAGGGAACGTAAAATGGTGCAGCTGCTATGGCAAACCATTTGGCAGTTCCTCAAAAGTCAAACAGAATTACTACATGACCCAGCAATTCCACTTCTGGGTACATACCTAAGAATTGAAAACATGTTCATACAAAAATGTGTACATGAATGCTCATACTGGTATTGTTTGTACTAGGCAAAAAGTGGACACAATTCAAATGTTCACTAACTGATTAATAGATTCAATATGGTATATTCATCAATGGAATATTATTCTGCCATAAAAGGGAATGGAATCCTGATACATGCTACAACATGGAGGAACCTTGAAAACATGCTAAGTGAAAGAACCCAGACATAAAAGACCACATATTGTATGATTCCGTTTACACGAAATGTCCAGAATAGGCAAATTCATAAAGACAGAAAGTAGTTGCCCAGGGCTGGAGGCAGGAGGGATAGGAAGTGACCGCTAATGGATATGGGGTTTCTTTCTGGGGATAAAAATATCTGGAATTAGAAATTTTTTGTTCAAGTTAAACAACAATTGTAACCAACACTTTAATCCCAAGGATTCTCACAAAACATATTACAAATGACACCATGAAAAAAAAAACATCTTTCACAGTAACTCAAAGTTCAGCTCTACAATGTAACCCTTAAATTGGCAAGACACTTGTATGTTGATTATCTCAAATTTCCAAATAAAGAACGTTACAAACAGCTATGTATTCATGCACAGCAATCACATAAGGAACTGAACTTAGGATCTAAAGCAAAGGTAAACTTTCTTGGAATTTATCAGATTCTATACCAGTTAGGCAACCTGCACAGCAATCACATAAGGAACTGAACTTAGGATCTAAAGCAAAGGTAAACTTTCTTGGAATTTATCAGATTCTATACCAGTTAGGCAACCTCTTCCCAAGGTGAAAACTAGTTGGATTTTTCAAAAACCTCTAATTTAGTATAATGGTGCAGTTTTTATTTTTACCTGCTGGTTTGTTTCACAGGAACTTTTAAAGACTGCTTGTTCAACTATAGCTGCATACTATATCCATACTATATCCCAGATATGGGGAAAAAAGTAAATCTTAGTTCAATTTTTGCCAATTTTGTTTCTATATTTTAAAAAAATCAATGCTTCAGCTGGGCAGGATTTAGAGGGCTATTATTAGTTTATGCAAAACTAAAAAGCAAATTCAATTTTGCTTAAGGGAACATTGGAAAGTAACAATTCTTGGTATTAGAAATTGATGGTGGTTGCACAACTTTGTGAATATATTATACTAAGAACCACTGAATTGATAAATTTTATGCTATGTGAATTATATCTCAATTTTAAAACCCTGATAGTTCTACCAACAAGAGA
Source organism: Lemur catta (assembly GCF_020740605.2). Lineage (NCBI taxonomy): Eukaryota > Metazoa > Chordata > Mammalia > Primates > Lemuridae > Lemur > Lemur catta. The sequence goes on from NC_059128.1 coordinate 95,410,748, forward strand.
CCTTCACTGAAATAATTTCTAAAAGATATTCTTCAGAACAAAAATGACTTCAAAAGCAAAATCTGAGATGATAAACATGTAAATAAACAAACATTGTATTTTTTTTTTCTAGGCAAGCATGAAAATGAGGTTTATTAAGGAAAGAAAGGGTTATAGGGCAAGAGCAAGATATAGGTTTACAGAGCTGACACATACACCACAGATGACAACCAGACCCAATGTTGCAGCAAAGGGAGAGCAAGAAGAGCAAAAGGAAGGGTAACAATGGGACAGGTTATGGTCTGCATATTGTTTCATAGTGCCCGGATTGGGACCTCCCTCATGGTTCCGAGGTCATAAAGCCACTTTGATTGGACAGTTGGGAGTTCCAAACATTGTATAAAATAATACTAAGCTTACTTTGAAGGGTAAAAAAAACCTAAAGTATTGTTTGTGGGTAAATATTCTGTTTAACTTTGTTAAAATAAGTATGTATAATAAAAATTCAAGAGAAAGCACTAAATGAATAGAAAAAGTGTAAAATTTCAAATCTGTAGAAGGAAGAAAACTAGAATAAGAAAAGTATTACTCAACCCAAAAGCTGACAAGAAAGGAGAAAAAGTGATAAAAACAGAAAACACCAAGTAAGATGGTAAAAACAAGTCCAGATAGATCTATAATCACCATATGTATTTGCTAAACTCAGTAGTTAAAAGACAGATTGTCAGATTGGATAAAATAACTAAAATCTACCTATCATGCTGTTTACAAGAAACACATTTAAAAAAACACGAAAAGTTAAAAGTGAAAAGGTATAAAAAGATATACTGAGTAAATACTAACTAAAAGAAAGTTGGGAGCTATGTAATTAGACAAAGGAGGCTTTAAGACAAAAAGCATTATAGGATCAAAGAACATAACTACATAATGATAAAATATTCAACTCACAAGAAGGCATGAAAATTCAATACTGAATATGCACCCATTAAAAGAGCCTCAAAATGTATAAACCCCAAATTGAGGAATTACTGGGAAAAACTGCCAAGTGCACCATCTATTGGAAGATTTCAACACACTATTTACTAAACAGAACAATTAAGCTTGAGTTAATGATCCTATGTAGAGCATTGCACACAATAATTAAAGAACATACATTTTTTTCAATCACACAGACATACTGCAAAAACTGCCAAGTCATGAAATAACTACTAAGTCATGAAACAAGACTCAACAGATTTCAGAGACTAGGTATCACACAGATCTCATTTGATATATTTAAAATCCCCTCATGTTAGGAGATGAAAATCTCTAATCTCTCAGAACCCACAATGATCTGCTCACTGTACCCCAAAGTATTCACCCTTTTGGGTGTCTCCCCAATTCACAAGGATTTCCTTTCTCTCAGAATTTATTTCTTCCACCCTCCAGCAACCATGACTGTATAATAGAACTGCCCTTTAGGCCCCACCCCCACCATGGCCATAGTTGATTGGATTAGAGGTGCCAGCTGGGCCAATTAGAGTCTCTCTCCAAGGAATTTGATTGGATAACAGGATTGCCCTCTATGCGCCACCCCTGTCATAGCTGCAGTTGATTCGACTAGAGGTAGAGCCCTAATTCAAACTGGGCCAATCAAATCTGGTCTCCAAGACAAGGCTCTTTATTGACTTGAGAAGATGTAAGTGGAGTTGGACACATGCTTCTGCAAGCCAAGAGGAACAGAGCAAGCTGATCTGCAACGGTGAGATCAACAGTTCCTGCAGAGAGGAGAGACCACACAGTGAGAGGGAGAAGCTGCAAGATAGACTGACCAGAGAGAGCGACCTAGAAAGAAGAGAGAGAAGCATGTAGAGCAAGGTTGCGTTAGAGACTGAGAGAGCAAAAACCACTGACTGTGAGAGAGGTTAAGAGAAACAAAACCAGAGAGAGTGGTGGCCTGGATTCTGATGGCTCAGCAGTTCCTCGTTCCAGTCCTTCTGGATGTTAGCTGGCACACCTGTTACTTGTAATCAAGAGACTTCCAGGATGCAGTCCCACCTCCACTCTTGGCTCTACACAGTCCCTTTGCCTAAAACCCTACTCATCCCTGCATTGCCTCCAATTTTGCTTACATCCTCTCAATCCTTTAAGACTCTGTTCTTGTCTGGACATCTTGGTGTCATTTTTCTCCATCACCCTAGCTGAACTCAAGAGAGTAGTGTTTAGAAAACTCTCATTTGTAAGCAGAAGCAGCCTGATGGTTCTATCTTCCTTTCTGTGCCCTTCCTCCCGCCATCCAGCGTCCATCCTCATACAATTCACACCCAGTAATTGGGTGATTGGCCGGAGAACAGCAAGCTAAGACCAAAACCCCAAGGCTTTTCAGAAATAAATGTTTTGTCTACGCAGTGTACAGTTTCTGCAGGGGAACAACTGGTGAATCCGAGGTGGTTTAGTGAACCAAAGGCATCCTGGGAACTGTGCTCTTAGCCTCACTGAAAATCATGGAAAGGACTGTAAAAATAGTCTAGATTCTAATCTAGACCAGCCCCTTCATTTATAGGTGAGGAAATTGAGGTCCGAAGGAAAATTGCACAACTAGCACATCTGGCTTTGGAGACAAAATGCTTAGGAATTGAATGTCATGAGCACTGATGAAGTTTTACTGTGTGAAGGAGAGGTATCTGGCTGCCAGTGCCACCCAGCCTCCACCCTCTGGTTTTGTACAGCTGTTTCTGCTTGTGCCCCTTGTTCCTGACAGCCACACCATCCACAAGCCTGCTCCTAGCTATCACTCAGACTTCAAATTAGATGTCACCTCCTCTAAAAAGCCTCCTCTGACCACCACCCCCTCCAAGTCTGATGTCACCACATGCAGCACATTTTACACTATCTCATAAAGGCCTGTCTACTTGCATACATGGCCTGGCATTAAGCACTCAACAAATGTTTGGTGAGTGAAGAAAAGAGTCTGGTCCCAGCTGCTGCCTGCTGGAGTCCATTTATTCAGGCCCTCAACTGAGAACAGCAAGGGAAGGGCACAGGGTGGAGGCCCAGTCAGCCCACCTTCCCCAGCACCACTTCCCTATAAGTTTAAAGGAAACTGGTGGTCAGGTTGAAGCAGCTGGGGCGTCTGTGCTGCAGATAGCTGTACACTGACCCGTAGGCAGGGGCAGTCAAGCCTTCCCAAGCAGTGAGAGCTGCTCCCTGGGAGGAGTGGGACAGAAGTGAAGTCTGGAAGTGGGTCAAATCGCAATCACAAGGCCACTAGGCCTTGGTCTTGTATACGCTTGCTTTCTCCGTGGTCATGGGATGTGATACTCAGCCAGAGAAATTTCTAATTGATTACAAACCGAACTCCCAGAAGCTGGGCAGATGCTGATCCAAGAGTACAAATCGAGCCCAGGCCAGAGGTGGCTCACGGAGCTGCACTGGGCTGGCCAGGGGGTCAGGGAAAGTTTTTTGTTCTGATTGTAAACAATGCCCTCTCCTCTCCCAGTCCCCTGGGCCTCTTTCCTGATAGATCATGGAGGAGTTGGGATGGGGGAGTGAGTGAATCTTACCCAAACCCACACCCCACCACCCTGTTGATGCCTCTGAGATCGCTCTGGCACAACCCACTGGCCTCTGATTTACTATTTTAAACCAAATACCTTTTCCAAAAACAAAACCCTGTCCATTTGGACCAGTTGTTTTACTCCAGGGACATGAGCTGTTACATATAACAGAGATCTGGTGTCTGGAAAAGCCAAGCGTCTTTAGAAGAGTTTTAAAAAGAAGAAGAAAAAGAGAAAGCCCATGATTTCTGAGTGAGGTCAGCCAGCCCAGCTGGAGAAGGCAACAAACTGCTGGGGGGAGCCAAGGACCACTTCGCCAGCTCGTCAGGTCCTTGGCCAAGCCATTGTATAAGCTCCATGGTACTGGAAAGAAAGAAAAAAAAATTGGGACATGTTTTTTAGTATTGCTCAGGAGCCCAGAACATGCTCACAACTCCAGGAATCTCTGCTCTTCTCTACAAATGGAAAATATGATCCATGAGAACAAACTTGACCACTGGAGTGTGTGCCTAGTTGCCCTGCCCTGTAACTTAGGGGGGCCAGGACTCACACCACTGTGACGCTTTCCAGAGTCCCCTCTGCCCCTCTGAGCAGCTGGCTCACTTTAATGGCTAAAAGACAGGACAGTGGCCTCAGAATCAAATTATAGAATGTGCATTTATTGACATCTGCCCTCAGCTACACTAGGCTTCTCATAAGAACAAAAGCAAATGCAAGGGGAAACAAACTATTAACAATACAATTAGCAACCTAGTATAATTATGGATACCAGGAGATGTTCTTTCCAGACTTAGTAGAGGAAAGATGTTTACCCTGTATTCAATAGCTTAACTTTGAATGTGCACTAGAGTTCCAAATTCAGCAAAGAAATAAATAAGTTATTTACATTTCAAGTAAAAATTGTATTTTATTTATTTCACCACCATTTATATGTATGAACTGTGACTGAGGCCTTGGCTTACGTCCTGTGGAGCAAAGCCAAGACGAATGCTTTATATTAGTTATTTGGTCTTCAGCATCGGATTATCATTATTGTGGAGGTGAGCAAAACCATGCTAAAATAAAAGGAAGTACATTTGTGTTAATGGCATTACACAAAGAACGATCAAGGCTGCAGAGTTTTACCAGTGGCCAATTTCTTGTGTTTCTTTTAAAGAACAGCACAAAGGGGCTTTATTTTGACATTTTTGGGCCAGTAAGTATCATGGGACAAAGACAGTAAAGGCATAAAGAAACAAGCATATTGCACCAAAACAGATGTGCTTAAATTAACCGAGGGACAGTTTGTGCATCAGTCTCACAATGGCTGTCACGTGAGGTGGGAGGAGAAGAGTAGGAAGTACCACAAAACTTAGTTGCCCAGAGGCTGTTGAGTAACTCCAGGAGATCTCAGGCCATCCATCTGTGCTGGCGCTAGCCACCCCTGCTTGCCCGCTGCTGCCTCCTTGAGGACATTCTTCCTTGGACAGTACCTGCAGCGGGGGTCCGGGCCGGGGTGCTTTGAAGGTACTGGAAAGCACTCTGGCGACCCACCTGCCTCTCTACGCAGTTAAAGGTAAGGGCCACTCCCACGTTGCTCTTCATGACTCTGGAGGAGCCATCAGATGTGCCATCAAAGCACCGGCCAAGTGCAATCTCCTTGGCCGTGCGAGGGTCCTGGTCAGTGACGGTGTAGATGCCATAGTTGTGGCCCAGGGGGTCCAGGGGTGCCAGCATGGTGTACTCGCTGCTGTCATTGTTGACTGCCAGCGGTAGGTGGTTGACCAGGTACTCATGCAGCATGGGATTCACACTGGCTCGATGGCAGCTGCCCTGGGGGATGACCTTCACCAGTGTGCGGTCCACGCGGTCCTGGTCATAAAGCATCCCACTGCACTTGAACTCTAGACAGGCAGCTGAGACATTGGGCTGGTCCCTGTCCCGGGTGCTCCTCACATCCCGGATTCCGTACAGCTGCCCCACTGTCCGCCGGTGGGTGCCCCCCATGTTGCGGGATCTCACATTCACCTCCAGGGGTCCCACGATCTTCACCTTGATGTAGCAGGCCCTGAACTCCATCGGCTTAGGCCACCATGCCAGGTAGTCTTCCGTCCAGCTCATGGGGTCATCTTCATTAAAAGGGACTGTGTTGTAGTCATACCGATCCCCCTCAATCTGGTAGAACCGGAAGTGGGCCGCACTGGGTGGTGCCTCTTCGCATGCCCGGAGGTCCTCAAAGGCATAAATGGGCCCATTGCTCTCTTCAGCTGAATTGGGCCTTGGCTTGGCCATGCTGATCTGGAAAGCTGTCTTTTTAACCCGTGGGTCCTCATGGTCTGTCCGCCGGTACTTGAGCTTGTTGAGGTAGGGCTGAGGGACGCCAATTGCATTTGGGTTGAATTTAGGAGAAGACTCCACTGCTTGCAATTCCTCCCCAGCCAGGCTTGCCAAGACATAGGCGGAGTAGGCATCAGGGGACTGGTCATCACAGAAGGCAGGCACGCAGGCCCCATTGGGGCCTGTGAGGACACTGTCAAAGCGGCCCCAGGCCCTAGGGTTGGAAGAAAAGCCAGCTCTGGGCTCCAGGTTGATCACGGAGACCACAACGCCCTGGATCTGCTCACTGGGCAAGAACCTCTCGCTGCGGTATGCCCTCACCTTGATAAAGCACCTCCTGTTTTCAGGGACATCCAGGTTAAAGAGCCTCCTCTCACGGATCTCCATGTTGCCCACCAGGAAGGTTCTCTCTTCCCTTTTGTTCCTCCTTTGGCTCTCAAATTTGAAATCACCTTCTTCCTCCCACAGCCCCGTGTCTGGGTTGAGTGACCAGAGTTTCATTGCGGGTACGTGCTCTGGCATCTTGACCTGGGTCGAGTCGAGGTGCACCTTTACCTTGCCAGCATTAAGTGGCTCTGAGGTGACCTCATCTGTGAAGTCCACAGAGAACATGCCGTATGTCCGAAGGGGGAAGGTGTCTCCTTCATCATTGATGAAGTTAAAGTCACTCTGGGCAGCTGTGGCTGTGGAAATATTCCGGGGATCCAGGAAGGTCACGCTGGCCTTTACTTTTCCTGTGTAGGGCTCCCCATTCTGCCTGTAGAAGCTCCTGGATGGGATCTCCAGTTCGGCCACGGGGTCTTCACCAACCACCTCCCCCAGGGGGATAATGTTTGTCTCCATAGCCTCCAAAGTGATGGGCTCTTTCCGCCGAAGCATCTTGATTTCATGGAACACTGCACTCCCCTTCTTGTTGAAGGGCAGAACTTTGGTGGTATTGACGAACTTCTGCAGCCTGTCCACAAATGTGAGCACCAGCCTCTCGGTGTCCTGGGGGACATGGAGGGTGAAAGTGCCCTTGTAGCCAGTCATGCTCACACGGCTGTTCCCCATGTACACATGGCCAAAGCGCATGGGTTCCCCATTGTCAGCAGCACTGACGCGGCCCCGCACGATGCTCCGGGTCTCCGTGCACCGCTGGCAGCTGCACTGCGTGGCCACCTTGGTGGGCAGTGTGTAGCCACTGCACTGGATCTCCCTCTCCTCTGTTCTGGAGATGCCACAGCAGTTCTCCACGGCATCCCGGCACCTGATTCCGTTATCCTGCTTCCCTGCACAGATCTTGACAGGGCAGTGGCCCACGTCATAGTAGAAGGAGTTGGTGGCATTCTGGAAGCAATCGTGGGGCAGCCGGATAAGGTAGCTTTCAGGGGTTGGGTTGCAAGGAGCCTCACTGGGTGCTGTGGAGGGAAATGGTGTGGCTGTTAAGATGTAAGTTTACATCCCACACGGAGGGTACCTCAACTTCACCTCTCTGCAGTGCCCTGTGGTTTTCAAAGAATTTTATATCCATAACCCTGATTCTCACAGAACTCTCTGAGGGAGATGGAACAGCTATTACTAATCACATTTTATATGGGGGAACAAAACTTGGTTGCTAAGACCACTAAAGTAGTAGGTTTTCCTCAATGGAGGGGTCTTGAAAATTTGAGGGTATTTTGGGTTATCAACAAAATTTGGGGTGCTACTGGCATATTGTGGGCAGGGGTCATTGATGCTCTATGTCCTGAATGCCTGGCACTGTTCTGCTTATTCTGCATCCTGAATAACTTTCACACATCCCACCAGACAGTCATGTCAGTAGAAAACTTATTTAAAATAATCAGAGCCTAATAATTTTTACATGGTTTTAACCGTATACTGAATGTTTCAAGAATGCAACTATCATATAAATTGAGCCAAGACTGTACTTTATTTAGCTTGGAACAATAATGATTGTTCCTCATCTCAGGAAAATCACGTCCCTGCTGCATTACCCAAAGACTGTAAATGCCAAAATGATACCTCTGGATCCATCAGCGTTTGTAGCTGTCACATTTATAGTGACTCTGGATTTAAGTACAAGTGTCTGACCTCTTGGTTTGTCTTCTTGTATCATTGTGCCAAAGCATTTAGATATGGAAATACACACTATTTTGTATTAAAGTTTTAAAAATTTCTCCTTTATGTTATAGTTAGGACCATGTGCATATAAATTTGGAAATTATATGTGGTTATTATCTATAAATTTGACTTCAGAGTAATAAACAGTATTAAAAATAACTGTAACACAGGGGTTGGTGTGGTGGGTTGGGACCCACTGCTGAGGGGCTCCATGTCTCCCTGCCGAGGTCCAGAGTGCCCTGTGTCCTATCTGACCTGAGGTCCGTTTCTTGCTCCAATTTTCTTTGAGCCTGGGAAATATTCCAGGATCCTTCCGATAAATTCCCTCTTCCTCTGCCTTTTGTTTTGTTTAGACCAATTACTAAAATATCTTCCTTCCCCCTCATTTTTCAAGGACAGGCTCCTGATTGGTCTTTGGCCTCAAATCTCTCCCCCTCCAGTTTTCTTCTTGAAGCAAACTCTGGGTCACCTCTCTTTAAAGCCCCCTGGGTTCCCCACTTCTGTACCTTTGCCCATGCTGGCCCCTCAATCTGGAACACCCCCACTTCCACACACAATCCCTCCCCATTCTTTAAGACCAGGGGTTCTTTAAGACCACAGAATCACCTGGAGAGCTTTTAAACTGTGCATGCTCAGGCCACCTCTCAGACCAATTAAATCAGACTCTCTGGGATAAGACTGAGGCATCAGTATTTTTCAAAACTTAGCACGTGGTGCTAATGGGCAGCCAAGGCTGAGAACCATTATTTAAGCCCCAGCTGGAAAGCTGCTCCCGCTAGCAGCCAACCGTGGTCACTTCCACCTGGAAGGGATCTCGCTGTCATCTACTGAGAATCCACAGGGCAGGGCGGGGGATGGGGGAGGAAAAAAAAGAGTCCACTGCCTTTTATCCTGTTTTAGCTACATTTTTCTATCTTTACTTGTCTCTTATTTACATTTCTTCACCGCCGCCTAAAATGATGGCTCTGTGATGGCAGGATTTGGCTCTGTGCCATCTTTGTGTCCCAGAGGGCATGGCACTGTGCACAGCACAGAAAAGCCCAAGCTTTTACTGCCCGGTTATGCTCACTGTTGCTGGCCCAGGACCCCCAGGGACACAGCAGGCTTACCTATGACAGTCAGCTTGGCAACCCGGGACTTCACAGCTCCAGCGTCACTCTGGGCCTTGCAAAAGTACTCCCCAGCCTGGTCCCGCTGCAGGTTCCTCAGTACCAGCTTGCTCTCATGCTTGTAGAGGGAGGGATCCAGCAATGTGTCATTGTGATACCTGCAAGGGATGGAGGGGTGGAGCCTGAATGGGCAGTGGGACAGTGCCAGGAGCAAGCAGCCAGGGAAACAGATGGCAGATGGGTTCCTACAGATGCCAGTATCACCTTTGACTCTGCTCACCCAAGAGCACTAATTCCCTGGGAGTCGAGGAACTTGGTTCTAAGTCCCAGCCCCACCACCTACCTGGCTGGAGATGCTTGGACAAATCATCTCGCCTCTCTGAGCCTCAACTTTTTGGTCTACAAAATGGGAGCAATGACCTCTAGCTGACCTCACAGGATTGTTGGGAGGGTCAAATAAGAGAGTGGCTGTAAAACGTCTGTGAAGGGCAAAGGACTCACAGCCGTTAGGGATTGTGACCTTGTTTGCCTCTGTTGGGGGAAGCAAGGCTGAGGAACCTTGTTCTGTGTCCTGAGGATATGCAAATCAGGACCCTAAGACCAGAGAGGCTCTGGGGGACCCCAGGTTTGTGGTACAATGAGAGGGCTTGCTGGTTGTCTGGGTAGCCCCAACCCTGCCAGCTCCCACTTGTAAGTCCCAACATCTGGGCCCTGTACCAGTGCCTTACTTGTAACTTTATTCTATTGGCTATTGTTTTTATTAAATCCAGGTTCTAATGCAAGAAAGCTTTGGTTTCCAAGGGGGGAATTGGGAAGGCGAGCTGGCAGCATACGCACCAGAAATACTTGTCTGGACTGGGCTTCCCCGTGGCCTTACAGCACAGGGATACGCTCTGCCCAGCTTTCCGTGCTTTTGTCTCGGGGTTCTTCACCACGTATGGAGCCTCTGGGACAGAAGATAAGAAATGGTGTTTTGTTTTGTTTTGTTTTGTGACAGGTTCTACATAGCTTTGCTCCCTTAGGGTCTTTGATGGTATTAAAATTATATGGCTTTACCTCCACCCTCAGCCCATCTCTAATGGTCCTAAGACCTAAGGGACCTGGCCCAGAGTGGAATCCACCCCCTCCACACCCTCAGCCTGGAATCTGCTCCCATGCCCTGTCAAGTCACATCTGGGTGGGACAGTGGAGAACCAAGCAAACCTTGTGCCAGCTAAGATTCCTAAGCACTACCATTGGAACAGAACTGGCTGCTTTGAATAGTGCAATATTTATGTTCTGCTGCCCCTAGCAGAACTTTCTAGCCAATTTGCACCATTTCTGAACTCCCCAAGCCTCTCTCTCTGTGACCTCCAAACCGCACACTGTATTGTAATTGACTGTTTTAGATAAGATGGCCAGGGAGGAGCTCATCCATTTGAGGGAGCAAGTCATGCCAATATCTGGGGCAAGAACACTCTAAACAGAATATATATATAGCAAGTGCAAAAGCCCTGAGGCAGGAGTGTGCCTGTGCATTAAGGAACAGATAGGAGCCCACTGTGGCTGGAGTAAAGTGATTTGGTGTTGGAGGAGCAATAGGAGAGGAGAGCAGAGAAGTAATGGGGGACTAGATAATATAGGGCCATGTGGGCCATGGTAAGGATTTTGGGTTTAACTCTGAGTAAGCTGAGAAGCCAGCCTTTAGCACCATAATGCCCTTATTTAAAAGTCTGGACCTCCTCACCAGCCCTACCCCAGAGAACTTAGTTACCTGCTCTCACGAACTCTGCATTGATGGTGGCTGTCTTCAGGCTAGTCTTGGGCATTGTGAGTACAATGGGGGCAAACTTGGTCTTTGTGATTTTCAGGATGCTTTTGCCATCAGGGCACAAGCCAGGGACTCGGAACCTCCCACCACTGTCTGTCTTGGTCAGCAGCTTAGGCATCTTGGTCAACAGGTAGACAGTGGCCCCCGAGGCTGGGGCACCTCCAGGGAGGGAGACAGCCCCATGAAGAATAAAGTCCTGGCACATGCAGGCATCACAGTCAGCATTCACCTGGCCCATGGGGCAGGTCAGGTCACAGGCTGTGGAACAAGGGACCACATCAGCAGGGTGTGTACGGATTCTGGCCCTCCTTCAGCCACACCCTGGCCTGTAGACTCACATATACTTCCCCTCGTCCTTGGCCTTTGCTACCCTTCCTTATCAGCCTGCATGACTAACTTCTAATCATCCTTAAGTCTTAGCTCAGGATATCTCCTCTAGGGAGCTTTCCTGGATTCTCCTAAGCTATGATAATTCACCCTGCCCCATGTTCCTACATTATCCTGTATATCCCCCATTAGAGCACATAATATATGCTCAGTTAATCCTTGGTGAGTGAATGAAGGAATCTGTCAGTCTCAGACTAACCGTGTAATCCGTCCCTCTAGGCTGCTTCAGCCACACCCCCATAACCTGCCCAGTGCCAGAAGGGAGGGTGGTACCTGTACAGGCTGGGCTCACGCAGAGCTGACCCTCCTCAGTGGCCTCAGTGCACAGCGACACTGTCTCCGCCAAGCAGGTGCGCGTGCGGGTCTGGACCCCAGTGTGACCACAGGCAGCTGAGCACTTGCTCCAGAGAGACCACGGGCTCCAGATGCGCTCTGAGTCTCCGCGCAGGGACCCTGCAAAGTGGGATCAGCAGTCTGACTTCCCTCCCAAGGGGACTGTCAGGAAATCTGACTCTGACACTGTTTCTTCCCTGGTGAGGAGAGACAGGGCCTCAGCTTATGTCATAGATGTCATTGATATTTGTATTTACTGCAATGATTTTTTTCCAAGAGATGGAAGTCAAAAGTCTTGAGAAAGTGGTGTCTCTAATTTGCGCGAAGAAACCATACGGGCAAGGGGTAGCCTTGAGAGGGGCTTGTTGGCCAAGCACTGGGACTTTGATATGCTGTCCTCAGATGTGCACAAATAGCACCTTCTTTCTTCTTCACCCATGTGGAAACAGCACGAGCCTCTGTGGGAGGGATCCTTGGGAAGTCGGGGCCTGGGAGCTGCAGGGACTGCAAGAATGGGGGCTTCATACCTCACCCAGACCGGCCTGGGCTCCCATTCCAGATGACCACCGCTGGTGCCTGGGCCTGCGGAATCAGGCTGTTTGCACTGGTGGAACCCCAAGGGGGAGGGTGCCCATCCAAGAAGTGAGCAGGCCGGGCCCCCCCAACACCTGTGTTATCCGGCTGGGCAGGGGATGTAAAGAGCGTGGACTCTGCACATACAGACTTGATTCAAACCCCAGCTATGCACTTACCAGCTGTGGAATCATGAGAAATTACTTAACTTCTCTGAACCTCAAGTAACTTGTCGAGATGGAGGTCCCTCAAAGGTCAGTGGTAAAGGTTGAATACTGTGGATAACTAGCGCAGTAGCTGGCACATAGGAACGATGCTAGAAATGAATACTCAGTGAACATTTCCCTGGTTAAGCTCGCTACATTCATTATCTCATTTAACGCTCTCAAAAACCCCTATGCAGATTTAGTGTCATCCCTGCTTTACGTGTGAGAAACCTGAGGCTAAGGGAACTTCAGACGATTTGTCCAGGGGACACAGTTCATATGGTGGGCTTGGGATTCAAACCCAAGCAGCCCGACTCCAGAGCCTGTCTGTGGTCCTCAGCACGGTGCCACTTGCGTTCAATAAATGGGTCGAACGGAGTGTACCCATAAACACAGATCACTACTGGGAAGGTTCTGGCACTCATGACAAGACTTGGTTATTATTAGAGAGTTGACGCGCATGTATGTGTGTGATGTCCGGAGTTCCTATGGTCAGAGGCAGGTCCTGGCCGCACCCCGAGCAGAGGCTGGTGGGAGGTCGGGGCTGGGGCTGTTCAGGCTCACCTGGTGGGCAGAGGAAGCGCACGGTGTAATTGGAGCAGTTCTGGCCGGGCCGCTGCTCGCTGTTGAGGCACCAGAAGCCCTCACGAGGACTGCTATGGACCACCTGGCCAGTGCTGCCTGCAGGCGTCCAGTCAGTGGTCCGAGCCTCTAGCCACAGGGGACGGGCACATACGCGATCCCCATAGTAGAAGCGAATAGCGTCAAGCCGCTCATAGTCGCCCTGCCCGCCTGGGTGGTCGACGTTGAACCATGTTGTCCACTCGCCAGGATCTGAGACACAGGGCCAGGTTGGGAAGTAGCTGTGCCCCAGGTGAGCTCCAGTGCTCCTTTCCTGCACAACCCCTGGGAGTCATCCCTGATACCTCTCTCCTACACCCGTCAGCCTCAAGCCCTGTCATATTTCTCTCTCCAATGCCCTCAGCACCCTACGCTGCCGGGGCCTCCACCCAAGCTCTCATCAGCTTGGCTGAACCATGTCAGTTACTTCCTGCCTTATCTCTGCCTCAAGGCTCCCCCTCAAGCCCCTCCCTACTCTTCCCTGCCATTCAGGGTGAGCTTTCTCCATGCAGCTTGGACCACACCACTTCCCAGTTTTAAAATCCCTTAGCCAGGCCGAGCGGTGGCTCATGCTTCTAATCCTAGCACTCTGGGAAGCTGAGGCAGGAGGATCTCTTGAGGTCAGGAGTTCAAGACCAGCCTGAGGACTGGGTGTGGTGGCTCACACCTGTAATCCTAGCACTCTGGGAGGCCAAGGCAGAAAGATCACTGAGGTCAGGAGTTTGAGATCAGCCTGAGCAAAAGCTAGACCCCGTTTCTACTAAAAATAGAAATATTAGCCAGGCGTGGTGACACATGCCTGTAATCCGAGCTACTTGGGAGCCTGAGGCAGGAGGACCACTTGAGCCCAGGGGTTTGAGGTTGCTGTGAGCTAGGCTGACGCCAAGGCACTTTAGCCTGGGCAACAGAGTGAGACTCTGTCTCAAAAAAAAAAAAAAAAAAAATCCCTTAGCCAGGCATTCAGGGCGCTGGTGAGCCAGCACCACCCCCACCCTCCAGCCTCATCTCCCCCTCCCTCCCCACCAGTCTGCACTCTGGCCCCAGCAAGCTCCACAGCATTCTTGGAATATATCAGGAAGCTTCGTCACTCTGGCCAAATGCCTAATAAAAGTGGGTTTCCATGGAACCTTGACATCATGCCCTGGCTTCAGAGATTCACTTAGCAAGTTCAATAAATACTCCCCCTCTCCACCCGTCCCTGATCCAGCCACAACTCACTCTCCAGGGTGTCAGCAGGCTTGGCAAAGATGCTGGAGGTCCTCCTCCCAGGCAGGACTCTTCTTACCGAGTGGGTGAGTATCCTCTGCCTCCCTGAGGGGCAAAAGAAGCAACCAAGTGAGAAGCCAGGACTCAAAGTTACAGGGGTTTCTTAAGACGCAGGGAAGCAGTATGATGTGGTGGATGGTGCATGAGCCCTAGGCGTGGGTTCAAATTCCACTCTGTTACTTACTGCTGTGCAACCTCAGAAAAGCTTTATTCCTGTGAGCCTGTTTCCCCATAAAATAGGGATGCATTAATAATCACCACACCATAGGGTCCTGCTGCGTGATTCAGGGTGGTAATGAATGCAAATGACCTGGCATGTAGTACATGCTCAGTGAATGGTAGTTCCCTTTTCACTGTTGTTCTAGAAGTGGATCATCGGATGCTGCTGACCAGCCAGTGGGCTGAGGCTCCTGCTTTGGCGTCTGGACCTATCCTTGGCAAAATAGACCTTTATTTTCCTCTTTCGTAAAATGGAGATATTAATTCCCACCTCACAGGGCGATTCAGTTGGCATGAGGATTCCATGAGATAAAACATGAACATCTCTGAAGTACATGCACATTGAGAGTGTGGGCTCCTGAGGCCCTGCCGCTTCCTAACTCTGTGACCCTAAACTGCTTAGCCCATCTGACCCCATGTTCTCTCATCATAAAATAAGGGTAATAATAGTTCCCGCCTCAGAGGACTGTGGGGATTAAGTGAGCTCATTCATAAAGTCCACTTAGAACAATGCCTAGCACGTAGTGTATGATGAGTAAGAGTTAGAAACTGCTTTTAGCTCAATGTCTGGCACAATAGATGGCCATTTCCCTTCCCTTGTCAAAGTTTCACTTTGGGAGTCCACTCTCTCCCATAAGACTCATACGGCCTAACCGGGACCATGGTCCTCAATTTTCTGACACCAGGCTGGCAAGGGGTACCTGAGGGTGGGCACAGGGTCCTCAGGCCACAGGCAGTGCCAGCCCTACCCCTTTGAGGCTGAGTTGGGGGCTCCAGGCTGGGAAGGAGAAAGGAGAGCAGGGAGCTGCAAACGCTTTGATAGGCAGTTGGCTCTCATGCCAGCAGCCAAATCACAATTCTCTGTGCTGCTTAATTGGGGTGATAGGAGCTCTTTTAATCAACCTAATCTAATTTCCCCTCAGACGCTTGAATGTTAATCATTTTCACAAACAGCAGCTGTCAGGGTGGAGAGAGCAAGGCAGGAGGCGGGCACACACAGAAGCTGGCTGGAGGCTGAGACAGCCTTTGTTCCCGCATCTGTGGTCACAAATCCTGCAGGCGTACAGCTTTAAAAGAGGGTTTTGAGAGTTTTTTGCTTTACCTGAGTTTGTGGTTAGGAATCAGGAGAGGAAGGGGAGGTGGGAGAGAGCACGCAGAGTAGTGCTGGGAGCTCTGATGCTTAGATGCCTCGGGAAGTCAGCAGCTCCACCAGACAAATTCTTTCTACCTGTTCCTTCCAGGGCTCAGTGCTACCAGAGGATGTGGCCAGAGGGCAAGGAGACCAGAAGGGGTTCTGGTGTGTCTGTGAAATTTGGCTGCAGGGTCTAAATGAAATTGAGCTTTAGGTCAGAAGAATTTTCATAAAACTAAAAACAGCCCAAACCCCAAACAGGCTTCTGAGAACTCAGTGATCCCCTGTGATTCTCTTTTGCTTTGGCTGCTAGCAAAATCTCGGAGCTACATTTGGTCCTCAGGGGCAGTAACCCTCTTATCTTTTTTCTCCTCCTGAATGACTGCTTTCCTTTTCATCATTTAAAAGTTTCTGTCCTGTGCATTTTAATATCAGGAACTATCTCAAGTTCTGGGGCAAAACAAGCAGGGTAGAAATTAGGAATAAATCCATAAACTGGCCTCAGGTCTTAAGGCCATTGCTGTGTCTTAAGGCAGATGCATAGTTTAGTCCAAGACCAGACATGACTTCACTGTGGCAAGCGGGAGTGACCAGATACTTAGCCTATACCCAGCACAGATGTGACTTCCAGGACCAGGAAGGAGAACACCCAGGCCTTGGTCCCCACCATCTTTCCGCCAGACCCCGAGGGAACGTGGCAGGAGGTGGGTGAGGGTGCTCCACAGAGTCGGCTGTCTCTGGAATGTGGTCCCCTGGGAAATTTCTCAGATCCAGTGACCTGAAAAGAAATAAAGCTTGTCAGGTTCCACATTTCTGGGTCACCTCCTATGGCTTGAGCAGAAACATTTCTTGACCTGTCAAGGATGGAAAGATGGACAGAATAAAAGCCTTGCAGGAGTGAGTTGTGAAACCTCACAGCTTGGGAGGGACAGAGACTCGGAATCTGCGTTCAAATGGAGCACACCTGGGTTCCAACCCTGGGTCCAGCCTCCAGGGCCCCACACGGAGATGCGGCACAGGGAGAATAGGGGTGAGGAGGGTCCTTGTCCATGAGGAGGGGCCAGGCTCACTCCTAGCACCCTCTGGGTGACTCACTTGTAAGACCTGGACTTGGGGGGGCATTTGCTTTAGTGCCCCTTGGTGGGCTTACACTCTTGCACGGGGAGCTACATACGAAGGCCGTGAAAGCCCTGGCCCCAACTCCAGTGGCCCCTCGTGGGGCAGGCAGACTGGAGGGCCCAGATGCCTCAGACACACCACCTCCGTGAACACATTCCCAGATGTGCACGGGCTACAGCTGGAACACATTTCTGACCTGTTTGTTTGGGGCCTGGCTGGGAGTCACGCAGCCAGGAGCCCGCTGAGGGAAAGCAGAGGCCGGGGCTCCCCGGTGACTACTGAGCGTGGGTTGGGGGCTACAGACTGAGGAGAGGAAAGCAAGGCTGTCGGTCAGGACAGGGAGCACGGGGCGCGGCATGTGGCCCAGGCTCCCGCTCAGCGGGACATTTTTATCTTTCCCCAGAGCTCTGACCTACTCAAAATCTGATTAGTTCCTGGAGATTCAAAAGTGGTTCCTTTCAGCCTCCAAAGTCTGGGGTGTGGTAGGAAAGGGAAGATTCCTCCTCTTTGGGGAAAAAAGACCCCCGAACACTTGGATATCTCAGGGGAAGAACAAACCAATCCCACATTGCAGACCACCCAGCTCTCAAAGCACTAACGCCACTGCCACCTGTTTCTCAGATGCAAGAGCAGAGTCACGGGAGACCCCAGAGGTCTCCAGCGATTGCATGTCCTACCCCAGCTCCTGAGCAGGGAGCACAGTGCTCAGCCCGAGCCTGCTCCAGCGCTGTCTGAGAGGCCAAGGTGGCCTGAGACACCTTGTGGAAAAACCATTTCCCATCTGGCCGCCCGCGGAGGTTTCTCAGCCGCTTCCTGAGCATATGCCCCGGTGCTGGGCTCCCCAACCCACGCTCCCAGAACTCGCAGACAAAGCAGACTGGCTGACCGCTGGGAAAAGCAGGGCACCCAGAGGTATAGCGCTCTAAGTGGGACCACGTGGGGGTTCCTGAGCTCAGGTTGGGGAGGGAGAGAACTTTGGGCCAAGGGGGGAAAAAAGAGAATTTCAGAGCAGAAAGGAAGACTTCGCAGTGGGAGAAGCCAGCAGAAGGAATAGGGGAGCTCAAGGGAGGTCAGAGGATTTCGGGAGAGGTTGAGCCCACCAGGGGGTGCAGGGTGGGGGTGAGAGGAATGGGAGAGGAGCTCACCAGCTTTCTGAGCAGGACTCCTTGGCTCGGGGTCCCAGTCTTTGCCTCTCTAGCAGTCCTGCCTCCGGCCTTATATAGCACAGCTGGTGGCTCAGCCGGTGGCAGCCAGCCAGGGGAAGCAGCAGCAAAACCAGATCTGAGCATGAGCCTCTCCCTCCCACCTCTCCACATCCCTTGCAGCTCACAGAGGCCAGGATTTTGTGTCCAGATCCTTAGGGGGAAATGCCGCAGGGTCTGGTGATGGGCCAGGTGGGCAGCTGCCTGGGCTCCGCGGGCCAGAGAGAGAGACCAGGGCCAGGAGGTGCGGTGGGTGCTAGGAGCAGCCCTGGAAGGGGCCCAGGGGATTTCTGCATCGGGGCAGCGTCTCATGGCTCAGAGGATGGTGTGCTCTAAACCAGGCTTTGCTTGCGGCTCCCCGCAGTCCCTGGCCCTGGCCTGCCCATGCAGAGAAAGGACCTTGGCTATAGTCACACACACTCCAAACTTTCTTAGGCACTCGGGCCACCTTGGCCTCTCAGCTGAGTGTGTCTGGTCTGAATTGAGCAACTACTCAGCTTCTCTGGCCTCCAAGGGAGCATTCAGGGAACCTCAGAAGGGCAGAGGGACAAAGGAATTGTGGAGCACAGGATGTCACTTGGTGAGAACAGTTTTCCTTGCCCCTCCCCACTCCATCTTGGTGCCTGCCTGTAGCCACTGGGGCCCCAGAGCCCCAGCATGAGGACTCCTCTGAGACCCTGCCAGATGCTCCTACGTGTGCATGTGTGTGCGTACACGTCTGACTTCAGGTCTGGACGCCACAGCAGCCTTACCCGTAGGTGGCGTAGCAGCCACCTGTGCTCTGGGGCTTCACACCCCACCCCCAGCATGAGGTGGCCTGTTTTCACAGGCCGTGATTCTCTAACTTTAGCCTGCATTGAGGATCACCTGCAGGGCTGTTAAAACAGATTTCTAGATCCCTCACCCAGAGTTTCTGATTCAGTGGGGCCTGGGACTTTGCATTTCTAGCAAGATCCCAGGTGATATTATTGATGCTGCTGGTTCACAGACCACATTTCAAGAATGACTAGTCACAGGGATAGAGCCCCAGTTGAAGGAAGAAGAGAAGAGAGTGTACTAGGGACCAGCTTCATGTCGCAAGCTCCTCCAACCTGGGCTGGGCTTCCTACCTCGTGCCAGCACCTGGGAATGGAGGCCTGGCCCTGTGGCCGTCCACAGCACGGTCGGCTAATTCTTTCCACATACCCGCACTGAGCTGTTATTTGGAGCAGGCTCTAGACTGGGCACTGGAAAGCCACAAGAAAGATGTGTCCTTACACTCAGAGAAAAGAGCCTCACATGGAAATGGTCCCACCATGCAACAGAGCAGACCCTTATGCCAGAGAGCTGTACATGCGTGTGTGTGTGTGTGTGTGTGTGTGTGTGTGTGCGTGTGCTTATGCCTTTCCCTGTGTGTATGTGCCTGTGTACATGCTGTAAATGTCTTGCCCTTTCTCAGTGTGCGTAAGCAGAGGAGCTCTGTTTCCTCTGAGCATTGCGCTGGACAGGCCCTGTTGGGGAAGAAAGGATGTTGAGCAGCAATGGACCCCAAGCTGACACGGGGCACAGATATGGTTTGCTCTCTCTCCCAGAGCCTGGTCCCACTCCTGGCCCCCAGCCCTTGGCACACAGGCCCTGTAGCGGGCCCCAGTCTGGTCCAATTTGTCAGAGCCAAGCCATGAAGTAGCTTCAGACATGGCTTTGACAGCAGATGTCTGAACTGAGTGGAGCCGGAGTGAACTCTGCTGGGCAGAGGAACAGATAGACAGACAGAGCCTGAGCCACGACAGCCAGATCAAAGGACAGGAGAAAAATAGGAACTCAGGAGTCAGAAGCCTAGTCCTGGCTCTGTTGCTGATTCTGGTGTGTGACCTTGGACTAGCACTAACCCAAGCAACCCTGGGCCTCAGTGTAATAGGAGTTTTGACTGAGTGAGCTTATAGGCCTCTGCCAGCTCTGGGATTGCAAGGTTTGAGAATATACAGACGCTCTTCAACTTATGATGGGGTTATGTCCCAAAAACCCCATCATAAATTGAAAATGTCATAAGTTGTCAATGCATTTAATATACCTAACCTACCGAACAGCATAGCTTAGCCCAGCCTCCCTTAAATGTGCTTGGAACACTTACATTAGCCTATAGTTGGGCAAAATCATCTAACACAAAGACTAATTTATAATAAAGTGTTGGATATCTCATGTAATTTGTTGAACACTGTACTGAAAGCGCAAAACAGAATGGTATTATGGGTACTCGAAGTAGGGTTTCTACTGAATGTGTATGGCTTTCACACCTTCATAGAGTCGGAAAATCCTAAGTCAGACACAGTAAGTCGGGGACTGTCTACTGACAGCAAACGTAGCAGGGAGGAGAAAATGGAAGAAATGACAGCTCCAAGAAGTCTGGCCAGGGCTCAGGAGCGAGACCAGAGAAGCAATATGACCCCTGAGCAAGATGAATAGAAGAGGAAAGTGAGGGGATGTAAACCAGAGGACCATAGGTCAAGGCCAGGGTGATCAGCTTCCCTCTGAGGCCTTCACTTTATGGAACCTCAGGTAGTAAAAGAGGCTTCCCTGGCTTCCAGTCACCTCCCTCTCTTCTCTTTCTGTGGTGGGAGGCAGGGTCCCCTGTGGGTGAGAGTTTGGCAAAGTGGAGCCCTTTAGGCCAGGATTCCTGCCCAGGTCCCCCTTGTTCAGCCTGAGCATTTGCACTGAGACCCCCACTTACCTAGCTCCCCATGGCCAGTGGGTGTTGTCATGGTTGGTACAGGGCTGAGGGACTGTGAGCTGGAATCTCTGGGTTCCAATTCCAGCCCTGCCATTTATGTCCCTCTAGCTTTTATCCTACCCCTTCCCATACTCCCACCAGAGTCCTTTCCTGTCCCCAAATGGGACAGAGCTGTATGAGCTACACAGGGTGGAATCTGAGCCTATCCCAACCCTCACCTCGCAGGACTCCTCTGAGGGAGACGCTACTGCCCTCCTCAGCCAGGACCCCAGGATGGAGAGGGCTTGGCTTGGGAGGCGGCCATAGGTCTGGATGATCCAAGGCCTGGCCTGGATGGGTCAGCCTCAGCCACGAATGGCCATCTGGGGCTTCTGCAGGCCAGGCGAGCTGCAGCAGCTCCAAGCCCCTGCCTGGAACACACAGGAAACCCATCAATCACCCCCACCCCTGCCCAGGGGATCGAGGGGTTTGGAATCCAGTTTAGCCAGGCCACCTGTAACACAAGCCTATGGGCCAGACCCACCCTGCCTTGCGGAAAGAAGTTTGGGAACAGTGGGAGGGGTCTGACCTGATCCTGGTGGCCCCAGAGAAGGAGGCTCTGCCTCTAACACTCCCTGACCACCTCCCCCTCCTCCTGTGGCTGCCCCCTGCAGCCTGAGGAGGTCTGACATGCCTGGGTGGGGACAGGCAGGCCGCTGATGATTCTTGTCGACCTTGGCTGCAGCTCCGAGTGAGCATCAGGGCCTGCTGACCCACCGCCTGGGAGCCCAGAGACCCAGAGTTCAGGGTATTAAGGGGCTCACCTTCTGATGAAGTCGCTCTCTTGCCTCTCCTGGGTACAGTTTGTCACAATTCCACCTCCCTCCGTGCCTTTATAATTTTATTCCCCAGCTTCCCATCTTGAAATACAGCCCTTCCTCCTCCCCAGTGTGAACATCCCCATCTTTCAAAGCCCCATCTCAGTCCCCTCCTTCCGGCCCTCTCTGACTGCCCAGATCCATTTGATTATTTCTTTCTCAGGTCTTAGATAATAGTGTCCAGGCACATGTAGATGGCACTCTAATTTGCAAAGCACATTCGTGGTGATCGTCTCATCTTCAGTCTCACAGCCAATCTGTGAGGCAGGGAAGACCACACCTGTTCTACAGAGGAAGACTGAGGCTCAGAGAGGTGAAGTCACTCAGATATAGCAGGTCTTCAGCTCAAAGTTGCCCCTGGGAACCAGGGGTCTAATGTAGACCTTGTCATGGGGCCCTCAGCTCAGAGGAGCCACCATGGAAATCACATTCCAGCTGTCAGCTCCTCAGTGAGAACATTCTAGAATAATTTGGCCTATCTGCCTGGCGCATGCACCCTACTTCCTATACATATACTAATTCCAAAGATGTTCCCATCGAACGTGATCCAGCTATTTATCACACTGTGGTAGATTAAACGTGGCTGCAAATTCTTTGCAACTCTTCCATTATGAAGTGAAGTCATTTATTCATTCCTTTGACCTAGGCTGGCTTTGTGACTTGCTTTGAATAAAGGAATATCACAGGCATGATATTGTATAAGTTCTGGAGTTTAGGCCTCAAGAGGCCTTGCAGCTGCTACCTTTACTGTCTTGGAACACTGTCTACCACATAAGGAAGTCAATCTATCCTACTGGAGGATGAGAGACCATTTGGATAAGAACTGAGGCCCCCAGCCAATAGCCAGACATGTGAGTAAGGCCAGTTTGAACTTTCCACCCCAGCAGTTGCATTACTGAGCCCAGGTGAGACTGGCAGAGGAATGGCCCCGAATCACGAGAAACAATAAATCATTGTTTTAAAACCACAGTTTTGGGGTGGTTTGTTATGCTGCAATAAATAACTGACATACACACTAAGAGTAAAAGCTCTTTCAGTTGCAAGTGACAAAAATACAACTCAGATTGGTTTAAGCAGAAAAAGATGGTTCTCATGACGGAATTCCTGGGAAAAGTTGGATCCAGGTACTCAGCCAATATAATCAGAACTATTCTCTTTTCATATCTCAACTGCTTCCTCTGTGATGGCTATATGCTCAAGGAGGCCATAGCAATCTGTATTTTCCAAAGATGGTTGCAATAGTATCTCCTGTTCCTCATGTTCTTCTACAATGTGACTACACTACTCCACCATCAAGAGATGGAATCTAATTTCCCTCCCCTTGAATCTGAGCTGGACTTATGGGTTGCTTGTAACCACTAGGATAAGGTAGACTTCTAAGGCTAGGTCAGAAAAGGTCATGCAGCTTCCACCTGGATCTTTTGAGACATTTACTCTGGTCAAAGCCAGCTGCCATGTAAGAAGTCTATCTACCCTGAGATCACCACACTGGGAGGCCTGGTGCGGGTGCTCTGGTCAGTAGTCCCAGGTGAACCCAGCCTTCCAGCCATCACCACCTAGGCACCAGACATGTGAGTGAAGCTGTCTGGGGTCTCCCAGACCAGCCCATCCATCAGTTGAGTGCCACTCAGTGGCCTCAATCCCTGCCACAAAAAGCAGAATTACCCAGTCAAGTCCTCCATGAAATCCTGACCTAGAGAATCTTTATGGTTTAAGAAAATGGTTGTCATTTAAGCCACAGAGATTTGAGGTAGTTTGTTACATAGCAACAGTAACTGGAATGGAGGCTACTCCCACACCATATCTCCCAATACCTCCCGCCTGACACATCCCAAGTCCCCAGTGGAAAGAGCATCTCTTCCCCAGTTGTTCCAGCAAAAGTCCTGGAAAGGTTCTTGTTGGCCCATTCCTGACCCAGTCCCTGTAACCATGGGGGTGGAAAGCTCTGATTAGCCCACTTCTGGAGCCAGGGGTAGATCATTCCCATCAGGATCACATGGACCAAGTTTTCCCGAAGGAAAGTTGTGGTACTGTCATTAGAAGTAGGAAGAATGGAAACTAGGAATTAAAAAATTACATGTGCCCACTGAAAACACAACCACAAAAGCAAGCACCCCTTTCCCAGAAAGAATCCACCAGAAATGTCTAACTATTGACCTTGATGTCAAGAATTGATGTCATGATATGAAGAGACTACTTTGATAGCTGTCAACCTCAGAGTTTACCCACTATTTGTTCTGTTACAAACCCACCCATGCACAACCCCTTTCTACCCTGTAACCCTATCAACACACTCTACTAGAACTGAGCAAAACTGAACAACCAGGATAACAGTTCCAACTCAGAAAATAGGAGGAAAAGAAAGGAACCTTCAGAACCATGCATGCCACAACTACTGCTGCATATACTGTGGCCTGCAGGTCAGCATCTAGTCCTATAAGGGTGTGCTTACTCAGCGGCAGTTTAGGTGGGAGAAGATTCCAAAAGAAACATGCCCAGTAGAGCTCTCCATCCTTCATATAACATTGCTTTCTGTGGTCACCACAGAATGTTCCTCAAGCTTCAAACAGGGTCACCTCAGTGTCTCTCTGATGGATTCACCACAGTCAGAACCTTATGTTTGCACATAGCATCTACAATGCTCACTGCGCTTATCACAATGTGTTTACACACCCCCCAGAGGCCCCAGTGTTTCCACCACTGACTATGGAATTCACACTATGTCACCATGATGTTCAACTAGCTTAGCATGGTGTACTCACAGTCCATAGTGTCTTCACCACACTTTCTTTGTCTTTTTTTTTTAGAGAAGAGGTCTTACTCTGCTGCCCGGGCTGAAGTGCAGCAGTGTGTTCATAGCTCACCCTAACCTCAAACTCCTGGGCTCAAGCGATCCTCGCACCTCAGCCTCCAGAGTAGCCTAGGACTACATGTACAGGCCACCACGCCTGGCTAATTTTTATTTTTTAAATTTTCTGTAGAGACAGGGTCTCACTATGTTGCCCAGGCTAGGCTCAAACTCCTGGCCCCAAGTGCCTCAGCCTCCCAAAGTACTGGGATTACAGGCATGAGCCACTGCACCTGGCCTTCACCACACTTTTATAGTTTGCTCACACCCAGTGACATTGTGGTGTTGACTGCATGAACCACTGAGTTCATATTCTATATGTAGACATCATAGTGTCCCTACAGTGACCCTGAATTTCCCCAAACACCCACATTCACAATTTTGTATAGGATTAGGGGGTACACACTCACCAGGGTGTTGTCTCAAGAGTGTTCACACTCCCTTGACGTTTCACACTCACCACAATGTGTGTGCCCTTGTTGTTCTAAGGCACAAGCTCACCCACGCATCTACCAGACTCTGCTGCTCTGCTTCCCGTGACCCAAGGTCTCTTTTCATGACTCCCCTGGGAGGTCCCAGATGGCTCTGGGTGTGGTACGGCTCCAGCTCTGACCCAGAGGCTGGCAGCCCAGAAGAGCCTGCAGCAGTGACGGGGGCGGCCTTAGGAAGGGCTGAGGTGAGGGGGATGCCGGGTAGATGCCCTCTCTGGCTGTATGTTCTCCAGAAATGTGGCTGTTTTATTGACTACAAAGAACAGCTGTGGAAAGTTCTGTGTAAGAAGACTCCCTCTTTCCAAGCAGAGGCTTTCGCCCACACAGCACCTGGGCCATAAGGATTCAGTCCCTTCCCCGGGTCACCTCCAGGACTCTAGTGCAGGGAAGGGGAAATGGAGGTCACCTGGGCTGGCCCTTGGTGACCAGGCCTAGAGGGACGGGGTGAGACGAGGAATAGAGGCAGACACGTGGCCCTGCAGAGACCATGCTCAGCCGGTTTGCTTTTTGTTCCCAGGAGCCAAGCAGTCCTCAGGGTGGCTGATTCAGAGCATGTTTTCCCTAGGAGAACAGAGCTTTGAGGACAGGATGTTGGGCAGTGACAGGGAAGACAAAGAAAGGGGAGAAGAATTTGAATCCCAACCCCAACTTTTAAAAATTGAAGTATAATTTTCCTGCAGGAAAATTCACCTGTTTGAATGTACAGCTCTATGATTTTTGGCAAATGTAAATAATCAAGTCACCACTATCACAATCAAATGATAAAATATTTCCATTACCTCAGAAGTTTCCTTTGTAGTCCACCCCTCCCTTATCCCCAGTTACTGGCAACCCTGATCTTTCTTTTCCTGTAGTTCAGCCTTTTTGAGAATGTCATATAAATGGAGCATGTTGTATGAGGCTTTGAGTCTTTCACTCAGTATGATCATCCGTGTTGTGCGTACCAATAGTCATTCCTTTTTATTACTGAGTAGTATTCATTGCACGTATGTAACACAGTGTGTCTACCTCCCAGCTGAAGGACATGTGGGTTGTCTTCCCTTTTCTAGTTTTTAATAATTACATTGTAGCTATAAATATTTCTGTGCAGGATTTTCTGTAAACATGCTTTCCATTTCTTTGGGTAAACACCTAGGAGTGGGCTAGTATGGGAAGTGTATATCTAACTTCCTAAGAAACTGCTAAACTTTTCCAGAGTGACTGTGCCACTTACATTCCCACCAGTGATGTGTGAGGGTTCTAGCTGCTCAACAGTCTCATCAGCACCTGACCTTGTCAGGGTTTTGTGTTTGTTTGTTTTCAGCCATTCTATTGGGTGTGCAGTGCGACATCCTTGTGGTTTCGATTTGCATTTCCCTAATGACCAGTGACATTGAGCATCTTCTTTGCTATTTATGTATATTCTTTGATGAAGGATCAGTTCAGATATTTTGCTCATTTTGTAATTGTTATTTTCTTATTATTTTTACATGTACCTTATATACTCTAGATACAAGTCTTTTATCAGATACGTGTTTTGAAAATATTTTTTCCCCAGTCTGTGTGGCTTGTCTTTTCCGATTTATCAGTTTTTTATTTTATGGATTACACTTTTGGTTCAGATCTAAGAAATCTTTGCCTAACCCACAGTGGCAAGGATTTTCTTCTGTTTTCTCTGAGAGTTTTTTAGTTTTAGATTTTTTTTATCTTTAGTTCTATTATTCGTTTTGAACTAGTTTTTGTATGTGGTGTGTCTGGTGTGAAGTATGGGTCAAGGTTCTTTGTTTTTTTTTTTCCATGGGGCATGTCCACTTGTTCCAGTACTATTTGTTGAAAAGGCTGTCTTTTCTCCACTGACCAACTCCTTTTTTTTTTAATACCGTGGCTCTTCAAAGCTTTGAACCCCACTGTCCCATCACCAGTGGACACCAAAGCCCCCCTCTCTCTGAGCCTCCCAGCCCAAGCTTCCCCTTTCCCACTTGGGATCCATCCTGAGTCAAAGAGCTCTTTGCTCTACCTGGGGATGCTCTGGCTTCCCCCACTTGACTATGAGCTCCTGAAGGGCAAGGACTGTCTTATTTTTCTTGGTTTCCCTGGCACCCGGCTCAGCATCACAGGCCCCCCCCCAGGAAGAGAAGGGGTTTGCCTGGTCCATTCACGGAGGGAGCGGCAGAGCCAGGACCGCGGCCTGGTCTCCTATTGGGCCTCCAGGCTCCTCCTTCCACTTGAGGAGCCTCCCTGGCATGTCACTGAGATGTGAAGCTGAGGGGCTGCAGTCCCACCTGTGGGTGTGATGAGAGAGGCCTCCAGCTCTGCCCTGAGACACAGAGACATCTTCCCTAGAGGATACCAGCCCAGCCCTGAGAGCTGGGCAGCTCTGCATCAGTTTAGGGGTGACTACCCTACCCTGCTTGCAGGAGAAGCCTCCAGGGAATGCTCAGAGCCAACCTAGACATGACCCCAGGTTCCTGAAGGCTCTACTTCCTGCTGTGGGCCTCATGACCCATGGGGCTGGCACTGGAGGTAGGGGAGGGCAGGCGGGCATGACCCAGCCGCTCCAGTTTAATGAGGGACCTGAGCAGCCTCAGCATACATGATGGCAACCCGGGGGAGAAGCACCTGTGTCCCTGTGGAGCGGTGTGGGCAGAACTCCATGTGCGTGTAGTGCAAGTGGTATGTGAGAGCATGTGTGTGTCAGGTCGAGCATATGCCCATGCCCAGCTCTGATCCCCAAATGCAGTGTGACCTTAGGCATTTCACATTCCCTTTCTGTACTGTTTCCTCCACGGTAAAATGAGAAAATTAGATGGTCTCTAAAGTTTATAACAGAGTCTGCATAATGTCAACTGGGACCTCCCTGCCCCTTGAAATCTAGGTAAAATTGCTTTGAACCCCACTGTCCCATCACCAGTGGACACCAAAGCCCTTCCAAGGTTGTTGGTTGTCTCTCTCTTTTTTTTTTTTTTTTTTTTTGAGACAGGGTCTTGCTCTTTCACCCAGGCTGGAGTGCAGTGGCACTATCGTAGCTCACTGCAGCCTTGAACTCCTGGGCTCAAGGGATCTTCCTGCCTCAGCCTTCTGAGTTGCTGGGACTACAGGCATGTGCCACCATACCCGGCTAATTATTTTTGTAGAGATGGGGTCTTGCTGTGTTGCCCAGGCTGGTCTCGAACTCCTGACCTCAAGTGATCCTCCCACATCAGTCTCCCAAACTGTTGGGATTACAGGCATGAGCCACCACGCCCAGCCCAAGGTTGTCTCTTTTTTTTCTTTTTTTTTTTGAGACAAAGTCTCACTTTGTTGCCCGGGGTAGAGTGAGTGCCATGGCGTCAGCCTAGCTCACATCAACCTCAAACTCCTGGGCTTAGGCGATCCTACTGTCTCAGCCTCCCGAGTAGCTGGGACTACAGGCATGCACCACCATGCCTGGCTAATTTTTTCTATATATACTTTTAGTTGTCCAGATAATTTTTTTTTTATTTCTATTTTTAGTAGAGACGGGATCTTGCTCAGGCTGGTCTCGAACTCCCGACCTCGAGTGATCCACCCGCCTTGGCCTCCCAGAGGGCTAGGATTACAGGCGTGAGCCACCGCGCCCGGCCAAGGTTGTCTCTTGATCCCAGGAAGCCTCCTCTGCTTCTGGGCCTCCTGCACTTTGAACTCAGGTTTTCTATCCCATTCCACGACAACTTCAGTATGAAACTCACTCACTTTAGTTCCCACAGCAAGCAATCATGCACACTGAGCTTTCATGAGGTTAGTGGACTTGACCAAGGGGGCCATTTCGACACCAGCTCCCCATCCACTTCCTCTCCCACCACTGCTCCTTACACCCCACTTCAGACCCTTCTGCCTCTTCAGCAGAGCAGCTTTCCCAGCCTCTGAAGCCCTGTCCCTGCAGATTCCCAGCCACCAGGGGCCTCATCTTCTACCCCAGTTCTTACTAAAAAGCATTTCCCTTGCAGGAACAGCTCTCTCCCACTGAGAATTCTGGTACATTCTCCAACACCTTGTAAGGGCGTTTGTACCTGGGTGTGTATGTGGTGGGGACAGTGGGAAAGGGAGCCCCCACAGGGAGAATGAATCCACTTGCTGTGTCTCTTTTTCCCAAACACACAGAGATAACTCCCAAGAGCATGTACCCTGAAGCCAGCTTTGTGCAAATTCTCACAATATCCATTTGTAGTGAGACTCAGCCCAGGTACCAACCCCTCTGGGAACCCTTCCTCCTAGCTCCGAGCTGAGCTAACTGTCCCTTTTCTGTCTTCCACAGTCCCTGCGTACTCCTCCAGCAGAGTGTTTGTCACATTCTGTTTTCACAGAGTGTTTGTCACATTGTCTGTTTTCTTGCCTGCCCCATCTCTGTGCTGAAACCCCTGGAGGACAGGGACCATGGCTCATGCCTCTTGGCATCCCGGTACCCAAAACATTCAGGACGTGTGTGTGCACTGGGCTGGCCTGGCCTCGCACACGGGAGTGAGATATTCCACCCTCAATGTCCCCACACCCCTATGCTCCCTGCCCTCTCTGGAATGTGGGGTAAGCCAAACCTGATACACCCATGGGGTTTTCCTCTTGGGGTCATCGCCCCAGGACCTTGATGTGGCCCTGGAGAGGCTTGCTCTAGCCCTGCAGATGGAGGCAGCCTGGGACGCAGGGCATGGGCAGCCTCCTGGCTGACCCCCACCACGACCTCCACTGCAGGGACGTCCCTCCTCTTTTCTGTACTTTCTGGCCCTGGCACGAACCTTGTTGGCGCCAATGGGCTTTTAATACTTTCCATTCCTGGCTATGATACACTTCACCTCAAAAATGCTTCCTCCCCCTCACCAAAGGGCGTGTCTTTCCAGGGAGAGGAACCAACTCGAGGCTGGGCGTGGAGGTGACCCACCCGTGTTGTGGGGCTTGGAGGAGCCACACAACCCAGCCTGGGAGGAAGAGGTGGCAGAAATGTCTTCCCAGCCAATGGAGTGAGCTCCCAGGCCAGCCTGAGGCCTCGTGGCCCTAAAGGAAACTTGGATCCAGGGCGACAAAGCAGGGGGCCACCTGCTCGGGTCCATCTGACACTCAGGCCCTGGCCTTCCACTTGCTCTCTGACCTGGACCACGTAGATTCACTTCTGAGCCCCCACGTCCCCTTTGAACAGTGGGTAATGACAGTGCCTGTCCTTCAAGGTCCTTGTGAGGCCCTCATGCTGCACATTGGGGTCATGCCCTGCCCACCCTCGGAGTTCGGATTTAATGGATGTGAAGGGCTTGGAGACGTCGGTGTGTTTTCAAAGCTCTCCCAGCGATTCTCACTCATGGCTGTAATTGACAACTACTGCTCCGATGGGAAAGTGCTTTCTAAGGTGACTCTGCTTTGGTGATAGAGGGCGTCAAACCACCCATTTTCCCAAAAACATGACCCCAGGGATGCCTGATATCCCACTGAAATGAGGTGGAGGGAAAGCACTTTGAAGGAAGGTGAGGGCCCCCCACCCCCCCAGGTGAGCTCTGTGACTTCAGAATTCCCACCTGCCCACAAGCAGATGCCTCGGAGCCACCAGCCCTGTCCCAGGCCAGGACCTGACAAACCCAAACCTGCCCTGGTGACCCCTTCTGCAGGGCGGGCCGGGTCCTCCCAGCGGGCACCGGCCTTGGGGCTGACCCACAGTCCCCTCCCCAGCCTCGGGCCCTGGAGAGTGGCTCGTGGGGTGAAGGTCGCCCTCCTCCCGTCACCTCCCTCACCGCCCTCGGAGGTGGAGGCAGCGGTCACTAGAGAGTGAAACGTGGAGAGAGCCAGCTGCCCGTGCTGGGGGCGGAGAGGGCGTTTGGATGCCTGGTGGGGACAGCTGACATCTGCTTTCCTCCTCCTGAGGAGGAGGATCCGCAGACGATTCCACAGCCCGGGGGGAGGAAAGCAGCCCAGAGCCGGCGGGCGCCGGGGGAGACAGCAGGGAGCGCCCCCGCTGGCCGAAGGTGCGCAGCCTCTCACGGCGACCCGGCGTCCTCGCGCCCGGTGCCCGTCGCAGAGCTGCCTGTTCTTCCGCAGGAGGGGACAGCCTGTCTCCAGGGGGAGGCGCGGCCCCGCCCGGGGGAGCGTCGCCCACAGGCCAGTCCCTAGCCGGGGCCAGAGCACCCCGAGCCCCGGGCCCAGGGTTCTTCAACGGCAGTGACCGGGCTCGGGGCAGGCGACCCCACGGGAGACGTCGGCCACGGCAAGAAGCGGCTGTTTTCCTCAGGCGAACTGGGGCTGAGAAACAGCAGCTCACGGAGACACTGTTCCTCTGGGGTCTTCTCCCAGCCTGTGTCCCAGGCCCCTGGCCCAGGCAGGGAAGGAAGAAGGGGGCCACAGGGAGCGTGGCGCAGGGCCACGGGGGAGTCCAGAAGAGAGCAGGCCATGCGGGACCCAGCTCCCCAGGGTAGTGTGGTGCCACCTAGGTTCCTTTTCCCATCTGAGGGCATACTGCAAGGAGGATACGTTAGAAAGAGTGGGCACAGGGAGGCTCCAGGTCCCCTGAGCTGGGCGGTGGCCTCCATAGAAGCATCTCCAGCCTCAGCAAAGCCAGAGGGAACAGGAAACTACTGAACCAGAAAAAACTTCAGTCTCAACAAGTCTGTCCTCAGTCCCTGGTGTCTAAGGTGGTATCTAATACACAGGCTTTGCAGCCGGACACACGGAGATCAAACCTGCCTCCTTGTCGTAGCTGCATTCACTTACTCATTCTACAAATATTTGTAGCTTCTACCTATTTACCAGGCCCTGAACCAGGTGCCGGCAAAACAGACAAGAACGGAGCACGATCCCTACCCTTGAGGAACTTACCCTACAGTAGGGGAGAGGGATCAGGAGCAGATCGTTGCAAAACACTGAGGTAAATGCAGTGACAATGCATGTGTGGGTTAGGGTGGGGCACCTGCTCTGGGCCCTTTGGGGCATCACCCGAGGGTGGCTGTCGGGGAAGGCTTCCTGTAGGAGGTGTTATATTGTCAGAGTTGAGCCTAAGAAATGAATGACTTTTGGGCAAAAAGTGACCCTTTTGTCTCACATAATGCTTTTGCCTTAAAGTCTATTTTGACTAAAATTAATATAGATATATTAACCTTCCTTGGTTAGTATGTGACAGATCTTTTTCCATCCTTTTACTTCAACCTTTTTCGATTCTTATGTTTAAGCCTCTTATGAACAGCTTATAACTGGATTCATTTATTTTGTCTAGTCTGGTAATCTTTTTCTTTTAACTGAAGCATTTAGTTCATTTATATTTATTAAAATACTTATACTTGCATGTGTACACACATTTATCTATTTATACCCTATTATTTTGCATTTTTCCCTCCTTTTCTCTTTTCCTATTATTTCTTGATTATTTTTTCTGATTCCATTTTTTTTTCCTTTACTAGTTTGCAAATTACACTTTTTTTAATGGTTTAAAACAGTGATCATTTATTTGTTCAGGATTCTGTGAGAGTCTTCAGCTAGTTTTGTCCAGGCTCACGTGCACAGTCAGCTACGGGCTGGCGGGTTGATGAAGTAAGCTCGTTCATGCTCTAATGTGTGCACTGACTCTTCCCCTCGCCAGACCTCGGCTGTAGGGGGAGGGCTCCTTCTCATCCTGCTCACACCATGTACCCAGCACCCAGCGGGCAGAAGCAGCTCAACGTTTGTTGAACGAATAAACGGCAGCAGTGAAGGAGTCTACCCAAGGCCAAGTCCTCGGTCACTAGGAGTGTCAAGGGAGATTGCCACTGAAAGTTTTTGAATGCTTTTCCCCCCTTTCTTGAAAGAAAAAAAAGAAAAACTGTACTCTTCTGAGACCTTCTCTACCCCACCAAATCCAGTGAGAAAGAAAATGAAAGCCCAGTGTGCAGCAGAACCACGCCTGGGCTCCCAGCTTCATCCTGTCCCTACGGCCCCAGCCACAGGCTCGCCCCAGGTGTCGTCGGAGTCACTGGGCTGCACTGCCCAAGGCCACAAGGGCTGCACAAGGATGCACAGCCCCAGTGCCCAGAGTGCAAATTACACCTTTTTTTTGCTATTTTTAGTGGTTGCACTAGAAATTTTAACATGCATATTTTGTCTAAGTTTAAAGTTGGTATCTGTACTTGTTCTCAAATAACGCAAGAACTTTAGAACTAATTCTGATCACCCCTCTCCTAGCTTATATACTATTGCTTTTATGTACTTGAATTTTTATCTTGTTTTTTAAACCTACAAGACATTGTTATTATAGTTTATACAATATTTGTTTAGATTTACTCGCATATGCACCACTTTCTTTGCTCTACATTCCTTCTTGTCTCTCATTTTTTCCAGCTGGGGTCATTTTCTGCCTGCTGGTGACAAATATGGTTTTTGTTTGTATCATGTCATTATTTTCTCTTACTCTTAAAATATCTTTTCACTGGTTTTACAATTCTTGCTTGACAGTCATTTTCTCTCAGCACATTGAAGATACAATGCCACTGTCTTTCAGCTATTGAGAAACACTTTCTTTTAGTCTATTTGTCACTATTTTGAAAACAATCTGTCCTTAATACTTTCTTTGTCTTTAGTATTCTGAATTTTCACTGTGATGTATCTACTTGTGGTTTCTTTTTATTTATCCTTTTCTGTTTTACTGGGATTCTTTAATGTGTGGGTTGATGGGTTTCTGGATGAGTCTCGGCCACTATTTCATTGCCTGTGTCCCTTTAGCTCTTTCCCCTGCTGGAACCTCTAATTATGTGTATCTCGGGTCTTCTCACTCTATCTTCCATGTCTTTGAACCACTCTTTCATATTTTCTGTCTTTTTATTGGTCTGTACTTCATTTTAGAGAATTTGTTCAGGTCTGTCTTCCAGTTCCAATTTTATTGTGTCTGATGTACTCAATTCTGCCTAATCTATTAAACACAATTGTTGAATATGTAGACTTAATTATGATGGTTTAAATTTCCATGTAGACATTCTATTTGGTTCTTGTTCAAATATACTTGGGCTTTCGTCAATCTCTTGTTCCCTGCTCAAATTTTCAAACTTCTCTTTCACTTGTTAAGCATTTAAACAGAATTATTTTGTTATCTGAAGTCTACACAGATTGGTTTCCACTGTCTATTTTTTCCCTTAACATTTTGTAATTTTTTTCAACTGGAAGCTACTTATTTCTTTGGGACTTTATTTATCGGAATTCCTTAAGGCTTGGGATGAAGGTGGGTCTTTCAGGAGAGTTTGCATTTGATTCTGCCAGATGCTTCTGGGTATTATCAGACTGGGCCCATTTTACATTAAATGCTTGACTTAAATTTTTCAGACCAAGTAGTGTAGATTCGGGCTTCAAATCTGCATAGGGATGGAGTATGGTTATGAATTCTCAGGTGATATTGTATTTTCTCCTGAGAATAGGGAAATTAAGATAGGCAGTTTTTTTTTTCAGTCTGTTGGGAGGTGGTGGTGTTTATATCTATTAATAGTTTATTCACTCACTGAAGTCCCAATGTTAGGTTTATTAGACTTCCCATCTTAAAGAGGCCCTGAGTTTCTCTCTGCAGTGTGCTGGAACTTGTTCCTACCAGCTCATAAGAACCAAATATTCTGGCCGGGCGTGGTGGCTCACGCCTGTAATTCTAGCACTCTGGGAGGCCAAGGTGGGAGGATCACTTGAGGTCAGGAGTTTGAGACCATCCTGAGCAAGAGCGAGACCCTTATCTCTACTAAAAAAATAGAAAGAAATTATATGGACAGCTAAAAATATATGTGTAGAAAAATTAGCCGGGCATGGTGGCACATGCCTGTAGTCCCAGCTACTTGGGAGGCTGAGGCAGAAGGATCACTTGAGCCCAGGAGTTTGAGGTTGCTGTGAGCTAGGCTGACGCCACGGCACTCACTCTAGGCCGGGCAACAGAGTGAGACTCTGTCTCAAAAAAAAAAAAAAAAAAGAACCAAATATTCTGCATGCTGGTTCTTAGTACCATTGATAGCTTGAAATCCATGGTGGGAACATTTACACAATGGAAATCATCAAACTCTGAAAACAGGGTGCTTTGTTAGTAACAGAGCCAGTTACTAGCACACCACTGGTTTTCTCCAATCACCTGTTCCCATGAGACCATGAAGATTCAAGTTCAAGCTTACTGAGTTAAAAACTAAAAATGATAAAGTCTCAATCATGCAATATGAAAAAGTTCTAGGGATCTGCTGTACAATATTGTGATCACACTGAACCGTACTCTTAAAAATTTAAGAGGGTAGACCTCATGTTATCTGGGGTTTTTTTTACCACAGTAAAAAATAAATAAAATAAAATAAAATGTCCTCAGGGCAAAAGTCAGTTTCATTGCTCAACTTACCTCTGGATTCTTGAACTTTTTGGCCTAAGTATTCCTCGCTTCCTTGCCAGTTCATCAGCGCATTTTAAGTTTTTTTTCTTTTACCCAGAATTGTTTTCAGAAGGTTTTTTTTAGGGTACCTAGTCCACCTTATTACCAGAAAACGAAGTATTCTCAGTATCTTAACCTAGATATTGAGATCGTTTTGGGACACAGACTCCTGAGAATCTGACAAAAGTTAGAACCTGAAGAACTCCTCAGGAAAATACACATACACACAGAGCAATGTTGGATGTTTATGCTCCCGTGGGCCCAGGAGTAAGAACCCCCAGTGAAATGAATGCTCTCTGAGGTCCCTGTCAGAGCTGAGCACGCACGATTCCTGCCCCAAATAGAGAGTTTCTGGGAGTCTCCTCTGGGGTAGTTATGAGGAATGCAGACATTTGAGTTTCTAAATTAGGGCTTCCAGAATCTCCAGGACCTCTTGGGGAAGGAAAAACTGAGAGTTGTCAATTAAAACTTTCACAGAGCTAAAACACAGGCAATGTTTTTTCAACCAAGCCTCTCCACATTTATTCATTTAATAAGTATTTATTGGACCCTGTCCCAGCTCTCTACTGCTGCATAACATATCATCCCCAAATTTAGTGGCTTATATAATTAATAATAACAATCATTTATTTTTATCTGTCATGGTTCTAGGAGTAACTGGGCTCAGCCAGGCAGTTCCCACTCAGGGTCTCTCACGCGGCAGCTGAGGCTAGAATCATCTCAAACTTCCTCAGGGCATGTCTGGCGGTGGATGCTGGCTACAGGCTAGGTCTCAGTGGGACTTTTGGCTCTAACCCCTACACGTGGCCTCTCTATGCGGCCTGGGCGTCCTCGGGGCATGGCAGTTGGGTTCTGAAAGGGAGCATCCAAAAAGAGAGTGGAAAAATAAATTAATAAATTTGAAAACGAGAGTGAGCCAGAAGGAAGCCATGTCACCTTTTACGGCCTCGCCTCAGATGTCACCCAGCATCCCTGCTGCCACATTCTGTTACTTAGATACAAGTCATTAGACCAGCTCCATGTTTAAAGGAAGGTCAATTAGGCTCTACCTCTTGATGGGAAGAATGTCAAAAATTTGCAGACATGTTTTAAAACCACCACATACCTCTTCTGTGTGTCAAGCACTGGACGAGGCAGTTGGGATACAGTGGTGAGTGACACATGGCCTGCCCTGATGGTGCTTACAGTCGAGTGGTGCAGATGGATACTAATGAAATAATGTTACAAATGTGTACACAGTCATAAAGTTCGATGGTGCTACAGAAGATGTGTCCACGGAGCCTTGAGAATTTACATCACACATTTGCGTGACCTGGGCCAGGGAACCAAGGGAGAGTTCCCTGCAAAAGAGACATGTGGGTTGAGATCTGAAGCATCACTGGGTGCAACTCGGTGATGTGGGTTGAACAAGAGCCTTCTAGGCATAGGGAACACCAGGCCAAGTCCCCAGGGCAGGAGGCACAGAGGCCTGAGAGGCAACCAGTGTGTCTGAAGGCAGCCTGCAGGGACAGGAAGTGTGAGACAAGATCGCAGAGGTGGGCTGGAGCCCAGCCCTGGGCATTGCAGGCCAGGTGGGGGTATCGGTCTCCCACCTAAAAGCTGGGGGAAGCTGTTGAAGGGTGACACACGGGAGAGTGATATGAACAGATGTGCAACTTAAGGATCACTTTGGCTGCTGTGTGGATGGCCCCTGCCAGATGCTGAGTCAGGACTGGGAGGACTGGGAGCCTCCCGTCTGCAGGCCCTCCCCACCCCATGAGACTCTCCCACACAGGCTCAAACCAGCTGCAGGCTCGGCCCTACACCTCCCTGCCTGGGACTCCAGGCTGGGCTTGCACATCCTACACTCGACCTCCTCGGCCCCTCCTCCCAGAAACAGGAGATCCTGCCCCCCACCTTTTTTTTTTTTTTTTTAACATGTAAGAGATTTATTAAAAGAAACATCTGTGAGGGATAAAAGGGAAGGGAGCAGAGTAAGATGGGAGAGCCTGCAGACCATGATACAAGTCCGATACCTATGAAAGACAGGGAAAAGAAAGGATTGGGTGGGCAGTTTCTTAGACTGCAGCACAGTTCTAAGGAAGTTTGAGCTGGGCTGATGGGTTGTCCTTAAGCCAAACTTGCCCATTATAGGAGTCCCAAATTATGCAGCATTAGTACTCTTGCCTTGCTCGGTCATTTGGCCAGAACTGGTCAATTAGTATTTCTTGAGAGGTTTGCAAGAATTGAAGCCAGTTAAACCTTTCAATATCCTCGAGTTAAAAATTTTTGTTATTTAAAAATATTTAGGGAAGGAAGCACTTATTCGTCACAAATAAGAGAAAAAGCAGTGAACAATTTGAATCTGGGATCCTGAGCTCTGGGTCATCAAGTCTGAAACCTGTACTGGGGGGAGGGATCCAAAAAAGAGTTGGTAAAATGACCTTAACCATGCAGAAACTTGAAGACTCTTATATACTAAAACCCACCACCAACTTTTCTTAACAAATGAGCCAAGTTAGCTGAAGTGAATGGATTGGCCCAGGGCGCCGGCTCGCTGTAGTGCACCCGTCACCGCCCAGGTCCTGGAGCCCTGAATAGGGTGTGGGGAAGAAAACTTCCCCAGAGTTGGAAGAAGGGGAATCAAGCTAAATGCTGGCAGGTGGAGAGCGTGGAGGAAATGGGACCAATGTGCTCTGGCTGGGATTATGGGAGCCGGCGCGGGACCTATCAAATCAGGGTTCAGACAGCTCAACTCTGTGCAAGCTCTCCCAGTTGGGGACTCTCTTGCTGCTCCCTCCTGGTGAGCTGTACTGCCTCCCCGTCCTTCAGGGAGCCTCTCAAAGTGGGGGTGACCCACGCTCAGTTCTCAAACTTCTTTTCTTTTTTCTCTATTTTCTGTCCCTACGTGATCTCATCCATTCACTTGGCTTTAAAATACCCATTATTTGCTAACATCCTCCAAATTGTATCTCAACCCAGACCCTTCTCCTAGAGCCCAGCCATCTCCAGAGAGAGATGAAAAAAGAACTCTGTTCCATGCCCACGCCCACCCCCAAATCTGTCCCTGGCCCAGGCCACCCCAGCCACTCAGCGCTCCCACTGGGAATGTCCTAGCCATCCCAGATTTCTCCATGTCTCTCACGCCGTACATCCAAACTGCCAGCAAGTCTTGTTGTTCAGGTCTCAGAATTTCTCTCACATCTGTCCCCTCCCCTCCATCTTCACTGTTGCCATGGCATCGCACTTGGAGGACTGCGCCAGCTGCCAGTGGCCTGGCAACTCCCGCTTCTGCTCTCACCCGCCTCTTTGTCCCTTCTCACAGCAGCCCGGGTGATTTTTAAAAAACCAAATTACATTGGGTTGCAGTTTTTTGAACAGCTTTATTGTGGTACAGTTGACATGCAATTAATTGCACACTTAAAGTGTACAATTTGCTAAATTTGTTTTTTTGGTTTTTTTTTAAGACAGGGTCTCCTCTCTGTCACCTAGGCTAGAGTGTAGTGGCGTCATCGTAGCTCACAGCAACCTCAAACTCCTGGGCTCAAGCAATTCTCCTGCCTCAGCCTCCTGAGTGGCTACAGCTACAGGTGCACACCACCATGCCCGGCTAATTTAAAGTTTGCCCAGACTGGTCTCAAACTCCTGGCCTCAGGTGATCCTCTTGCCTTGGCCTCCCAAAGTGCTGGGATTAGAGGTGTGAGCCAACGCACCCAGCCAATTTGCTAAGTTTTGACATACATGTACACCCATGAAATCATCAGTACAATAATGATAAGAAACATATCTATGTCCCCCCCAAATTTCCTCATGCTCCTTTGAAATCCAACTCCCTCCGCCACCTCTCATCCCTAGACAATAACTGATCTGCTTTCTGTTACTGTGGAGTAGTTTGCATTTTTAGAATTTTATATAAATGGAATAATATAGTATGTACTGTTTTTTATATGGCTTAATACCTTTGAGAGTCATCCATGTTGTTCACTTTATCAATGATTCATTCCTTTTTAGTGCTGAGTAATAAGTATTCCATTGTAGGAATGTACGATAATTTATCTGTTCACATTATGGTGGACATTTGGGTCGTCTAGTTTTTAGCTATTATATGCAAATCTGCTATAACCATTCACATATAGGTCTCTGTATGGGCTTCTACTGTCATTTTTCTTGGGCAAATACCTAGGAAAGGAATGACTGGGTCATATGGTAGGTATATGTTTAACTTTTTGAGAAATTGCCAAACTGTTTTCCAAAGTGTTTATGACTATTTTACATTCCCACCACTAGTGTAGAACAGTTTTAGTTGTTCCACATTCTTGGTAACATTTGGTATGGTCAGTTTTTTAATTTTAGCTTTTTTAGTGGGTGTACAGTGGTATCTCATTGTGTTTTAGATTGCATTTCCCTGACAACCAAGGAGCATCTTTTTTAATTTTAATTTTAATTTATTTATTTAGAGACAGGGTCTCACTCAGTCACCCAGGCTGTAGTACAGTGGCACAATGATAGCTCACTGCAGCCTTGAACTTCTGGGCTTAAGCGATCCTCCTACCTCAGCCTCCTAAGTGGCTTTTTTTTTTTTTTTTCAGAGGCAGGGTAATTTGTTACAGCAAA
Organism: Lemur catta; assembly: GCF_020740605.2. Taxonomy (NCBI): domain Eukaryota; kingdom Metazoa; phylum Chordata; class Mammalia; order Primates; family Lemuridae; genus Lemur; species Lemur catta. Next base: position 95,450,473 of record NC_059128.1, read on the forward strand.
CTTTCTTGCTGTTTTGCCCAGGGTGGTCTTGAAATCCTGGGCTCAAGCGATCCTCCGATCCTCAGTGTAGCTGGGATTACAGTTGCAAGCCAATGCCGGGAGCACCTTTACATGTGCCTGTTTGCGATTTATATATCTTTTTAGGCAAACAGTCTGTTCAAATTTTTTGTTCATGTTTTAAAATTTGGTTTTTTGTCTTCTTATTGAGTTGTAAATATTTTTTATATATTCTAGATATAAGTCCTCTGCTCTTTTTATATTCTAAGTATATACATAAGTTTTTTAAAAAATTTATTCTAGAAACTAGTCCTTTGTTGGATTTATGTTTTGCAAATATCTTCTCCCACTAGTGGCTGTCTTTTCATTTTTCTTTTCTTTTTGTTTTTTTCTTCTTCTTCTCTTTTTTTTTTTTTTGGAGACAGAGTCTCGCTCTGTTGCCTGTGCTAGAGTGTCGTGGCGTCAGCCTAGCTCACAGCAACCTCAAATTCCTGGGCTCAAGCAATCCTCCTGCCTCAGCCTCCCGAGTAGTGGGGACTACAGGCATGTGCCACCATGCCCGGCTAATTTTTTCTATATATTTTTAGTTGTCTGGTAAATTTCTTTCTATTTTTTAGCAGAGACGAGGGTCTTGCTGTTGCTCAGGCTGGTCTCAAACTCCTGACCTCGAGCGATCCTCCCGCCTTGGCCTCCCAGAGTGCTAGTATTCATTTTTCTAATGGTATCTTTAGAGAGCAAAATTTTAAATTTTAATGAATTCAAGTTTATCAACTTTTTAATTTATTGTTTTTTTTGTTTTGTTTTGAGACAGAGTCTTGCTCTGTTGCCTGGGCTAGAGTGCCGTGGCGTCAGCCTCGCTCACAGCAACCTCAAACTCCTGGGCTCAAGCGATCCTTCTGCCTCAGCCTTCCAAGTAGCTGGGCATGCACCATACATGGCTAATTTTTCTATTAGTAGAGGCAGGGTCTCGCTCTTGCTTAGGTTGGTCTCAAACTTCTGACCTCAAACTGTCCTCCTGCCTTGGCCTCCCAGAGTGCTGGGATTACAGGCGTGAGCCACCTCGCCTGAACTTTCATTTATTGTTAATGCTTTTTGTGTCATATCTAAGAACTCTTGACCCAACCCAAGGTTATAAAGATTTTCTTCTATGTTTTCTTCTAGAAGTCGTAGAGTTTTTGCTCTTGCATTTAGGTTTGTGATCCATTTGAATTAATTTTTGTGTATGATGTGAAGTAAGGGTAGAGGTTCATTTATTCCCCTACACAGATATCCAGTTGTTCCGGCACCGTTTGTTGAAAAGACTATTTTTTCCCCAAAAGATACCATTGGTACCATTGTAAACAATTAACTGACAGTATGTGTATAGTTCTATTTCTGGGTGGTCTTTCTGCTCCAGGGATCTACATGTTTGTCTTTATGTCAATAGCACACTGTGTTGATCACTGTAGCTTTATCTGTAGTCTTGAAATCAGGTAGGGTATATCCTCCAATTTTACAATTCTTTTGAAAATTCCTTTGGCTATTCAAGATCCTTTGCATTTTCATATACATTTTTGAATCAGCTTGTTGATTACTGCAAAAAAAAATCCTGCTGAAATTTTGATGGGAATTATTTTGAATCTATATAATCAATTTGGGGAGAACTGCAATCTTGAAAATACCAAGTCTTCTGATCCACGACGACAGTACCTCTCTCCATTTATTTAGATCTTCTTTAATTTCTCTCAGCAATGTTTTCTACTTTTAAGTGTACAAATCTTGCACATCTTTTGTCAGACTTCTCCCTAAATATTTTGTATTTTTGATAGTATTATAAATGGATTGTTTTTATAATGTCAATTTTCTAGTGTTCTTTGCTCATATATAGAAATACTATTAAGTTTTACATATTAATCTTGTATCCTACAACTTCGTTTATTCATTTAGTGGCTTTTCAAAATTACTTACGATTTTCTATATGCATGATCATACCATTTGTAAATAAAGACAGTTTTACTTTTTCTTTCCAAATTTTATGCTATTTCTTTTTCTTACTAGATTGCACTGGCTAGGATCCCAGTACAGTCTTGAATAAAGGGGTAAGAACAAATACTTCCTGCCTCATTCCCAGTCGTGGAGTGAACACATTCCATCTTTAACCGTTAAGTACGAAGTTAGTAGTAGGGTTCTCAAGCAAGCCATTCATCAGGTTGAGGGAGTTCCCTTCTTTTCCTGCTTTCCTGAGGGTTTTGTTGTTGTTTTTTAAATCAGAAATGAACTTTGGTTTTTGTCAAATATTTTTCCTACATTATTGAGGTGATCAAACATTTCTTTTTCAGTTTGTTAATATGTGAATTACATTAATTGGTTGTCAACCATTACCTCAACCTGGTATTACTGGGTACACCCCCTTGGTCATGAAAGATTATCCTTTTATGTATTGCTGGATTTTGTTTGCTTTTATGTTCATGAAGGATGTTGGTCCATAGTTGTCTTTTCTTGGAATGTCTTTATTTGGTTTTGGTATCAGGGTAAGGCTGGCCTCGTAGGATGAGTTGGGAACTAGTCCTTCCTTGGTGCTATTTCTTAAATGTTCGGTGGAATTCACCAGTGAAGGCATCTGGGCCTGGAGTTTTCTTTGTAGGAAGGTTTTTAACTATAAATTCCATTATCTATTTCTTCTTGCATGTGTGTCATATTGTTGCTTAAAGCCCTCAAAGTCTTCCTCTCACTCTTCCCTAAATCCTCACAAGGCCCTGCCTGGCCTGGTCCCACCCTCCTCTCCGACCCTTCCACATTCCACCTTCCCCTCACTGCCCATGCTCCAGCCGCATAGGTCTCCCAAGTCTTCCAAGATTATGCCAAGCTCTTCCCTACCTCCAGCCCGGGGCATTGCCTCTCTCTCTATCTGGAAAGCACTTCCACAGGCTCTTTGCATGGTCGTTTCTCAATCTCAATCCCTGGGTCTCAGACTATGTGTCAGGGAGCTATTCCCTGACCATTGTATCTAGGGAAGGGCCGCTGGATACTGTCGCCCACAGAATCCCATTTACTTACTTTGTAATATATAATATACAGATCACACTCCATCACTGTTTCATTTACTTCAGCTCCCTAACAGCAGGGGTCTTGCCCATCCTGTTTATGGCTGTGCCCCATACCCAGCACAAGACCTGGCACAATGAGGCATTTGAGAACTAAATTAGCTGGTTGGCCTGTTGGTCAGTCGGGCTGCACGTCAGGAAGCAGTAAGTCTTCCGTGAGCCTGTCGGCCAGTCTGAGGTTTCCGGTCAGCCTGGAGTGGGCCAGGCAGCCACTGAGTGCGCCAGCTGCTCTACCGGGTAGGTCTGTGTGACTTAAGAGCCAGCAGCGAAGTCAACCCAGGATTTTGAGGGACTCAAAGAAGTCAAAGGCGCAGGCCCACTCCCAAGAAGCTTCTGGCCCACCTTTCAAGCTGGAATCCCACCACTCCCTATTCCTGGGCCAGGAAGAGAAGCAGGGTGGTCTGGAGGGAGTGAGGAGGATGTAGAGTCTGTCCCAACCTCTGGCAGCTGCTCCTCAGTAATTCTGCTGCAGGACGTTCAAACCCCATAAAAGCCTCACCTGGTGGCTGTAGTCCTCAGGAAGAGCCTGTGGAGGCGGCACAGAGAGGGCTTTGTGGCTTCGTCCCCACCCCACCTCCCAACCTCCCCCGACCTGGGCTCTCTGCTCACGGAAATTCCCCCACTGGACCTGGCCGCCCGGCCCCAGGAGACGGGCTGTGGTGCACGTTGCCACCATCTGCTCTTCACAGGGACAAGACATCAGCCTGTACCCGTAGGGGCCACTCCTTACAACTGCACCCACCTTAGGTGTCCCTCTCCACAGACCAGGGGAGCCCCAGCTCTCTGGTTGAGGGGAGAGGCCTTGTAGGAAAGCTGAGCACCAGGACAGTCAATCCCAGGTTTCCCCAGGAACACCTGCTGTAGGGTCATGCATGTGGCTGGAGTCCCAACCAGTGTGTAGGAGGCTGTCAGAGCTGCTTGTATGGAAGCAGCTGTTTGCAATAACTGGGCAGCAGCGCCCAGGCTGCCAGCAATCACTAGGCTTCCATCCTGCTCACTGACACACTCCATGTCCAGGAGGCCCCGCTCATGGTGACATCATCCCCCTCGCACACTGCTCAGGGAAATGAGCTCAGAGCCGCCATCAGAGGCCGCCTGTTTACTTACAGAGACCCTGGCCGTCAGAAGCTCTTTGACCAGACATTCCCTGTCTTGGCCAATATGAAGCAGAAATTTCCTTAAACACATTACTTTGGCCACAACCCATCACTTGTTCCCTTGCTTTTAATTTTTTTCGAGAGGAAAATTCCCAGTTCTGGCCCCAAACAGAGCAGCCCAGGTATGGTGAGGGGAGGTCACAATGACCCCCAGGGGGCCTTTGGCAGCTAAAGTTACTCCCACCTCCCTGGTAATTCCTGCAGCTGGGAGACCATCAAACCAATTCTCCGAGACCCGTGTGTAGAGGGGTAGGGTTCAGTGGGAAGCCGATGGCCAGCATGGTCTCAAGGTTCAGTGGGAAGCCAATGGCCAGCATGGTCTCGAGGCAGACCCTCTCCCTTCCTCCCTCAGGGCCGCGGCCACCCACAGCCGGCTTGCAGAGCATTTCCCAACTCAGCAACCCTGGCTGCACCCTAGACCCCTCCCTCATTCCCTCCAAGTCAGGGATATTTCAGGAGGGCACAGGAGCTGCCAGTTTTAACAGGCTCCAGGGGATTCCCGATATGGTCACCCCCTCCAATCCTGGCTGAGAGGCACTATCTCCTGCCCTCCCTCGGCTCTCTCTGTGTTGTGTCTGCTGGAACCCAGCCATTCCAGAGGCCTTGAGGGGACAATACTCCTCAGTCTCTGGGGTGCTGCAGGTTTCTAAGGCCACCTGTGCCAGGAGCAGAGCAATGTCCTCCCAGGAGTACCAATCACGGGCGAGAGATGCCCTCCTCCTGGCTGGCTGTGCCCACTACTGAGGCTGGTCAGTCAGGCACAGACGTGTCGAGGAGCCTGAGGACTTACCGATGCAGCACCCCACTGTGGCCTGATCCTACTTTGCTCAGCATCCTGCAGCACCAGGGAGGGCCTCAACAGCAGACTCAGGTGAGAAGAGGGCGTTGAACCTGTGCTTCAGGGTACTTATGTGTACATGAAACTGAGAAAATGTCAAACATCCACATCAGAGAATGGGGTGGGGGGAGTGGCCCACCCACAGATCGGCGTTGGCAACCTCTTAGAAGGCACTGAAAAAGGGCCGGGTTTCTCCCCTGCTATCCCCACCCCTGACCACCACAGGGCCAGAACTCCCTAAACATGTGTTTGAAAGGAATTCACTTAGTTGACATGTCTACTGAACCCAAAGTCTGTAGGGTATGAAAGCTGGGAAGTTTCTAGATAAGGACAGAAACTAATAGCTGTGGAACAGCTGCAATGTGCCTGGCATCACACTCAACACTTTACACACGTTATTGTATTTCATCCCGAGGAAGGCTAAGTAACTCTAAGGGACACTAAGCCCGTATATGGCAGAGCCAGGATTCATACCCAATTCAGTCCGAACCCAGAGCTTCTACAATTAGGCATCTCCCAATTTGACCTGTAAAAAGTGATTAACTCAGGAATCAATCGTACTCCTGTAAACCAAACAAGGCCTGTACAGCTAATGCGTAAGTGACCCAACCCCTACATTCTACAGATGGAAACTGAGGCCAGATTACAAGGTGAGTCTGAGCTGTGCATAGGACCAGTACCTTGGACTCTAGGTCAGTGCCCTCCCACCACCCCAGCCCGTCTCATAGGCCTAGGTCAACCCAGGCAAGGGAAGGATGGCAGAAAAGCTGTGGGTTCTGCCTTCTGGGAGATTAAGACAGACAAACATGAGCAAACAGAGACACACACACACAGTCACACGTGCAGACACGCAGAGATGCATATATACAGGCACTTAGGCCAGTGTACTGTATTGCTCTTATCTGTGTACTTGCCACAGTTTCTTTCCATAAGAAAACAGATGAGAAGGCCCCCCGCCCGAGGCCAACTCTTTAGATGGCCACACTGTGGCTCTACTCTGGCCACAGATACCCCTGTAAATTCCCAGTGCCCAGTGCAGGCACTTTAAAGATGTTTCTTGAGTCAATGAGCAAATCACTTTGGAATGAATCAATGATTGAGTGAATGAATGCTTCTGCACAAATATAAATAGGCATACATGCTTTCAGAAGCTCACTAACATATTATTGGCAAATGTATGCACACACTCCTAAAGACACACATGCCTAAATTTACATCTAGAAGACAAGCTCATATTTATACCAAAGTAACCTCACATGCACACTCCCACAGACACATGTAGGCAGGAATAGACCCACTCATCTATGCGAAGACAGAGAGGCCCACACTTTCGCTCAAAGATACCCACATACATGGGCTTACACAAATGTGAATGCTTACACACACACAGGGAAACACACAAGTACACACTTTCCACCAAGCAGCTCAGCTCCAACCAGAAATGCAGCCGTCTACACGTACAAACCCAGAACAGTCACACAAACCCACACTGATATATTCAGCTGGACAAAGGCAAAGCTGTAGGCCCCAGACAGACCGGGAGTGGGACACCTGTCCACAGAGACCCCTGGGCTTCCCCTGGCTCCCACGCTGTCTGCCTCCCTCCCCCTCCTGTCTGCGGCCAGAGGGGGCTCCTGGAGGAATTCCTTTTGCAGACTGGCTGAGAGAGGCTGCTCTTCCTCCTCCCCCGTGGTCCCAGGCGAGAGTCCTCAGGCAGGGAAGCAGATGGTGTGGGGGCCTCCCCCTTGCCAAGGACTCTGCCCTCGGTTCCCGGCTGCCTCCCAAAGCCCGGCCAAGCCCAGGCTGGGCGCTGGACTCTAGACAGTGGCAGAGCCCATTCAGGTCCCGCTGCCCCAGCTCTACTCCCGACACAATGATTTAGGAGCACCCAGTGAACAGTACTTTTCCAGAAGCCTTGCTTCCTCAGGAAACAACCCAACCACGAGCCTGATCTTCAAAACAGGCGTAAGATGAAAACACCCCTGTCCTCTCCAAAAACATGGGCAGCTCCTCTTGCTCAGAGCCCCTAACATCATTCCAGCCAGAGCGTCCACAGCATCCCAAGGCCATAGACATTAAAGGCCAGAGTTCCAGTCCTGCTTCTGCCTCAACTCTGTGTCCACTTCTATAAAATGAGCCATTTGGGTTTGATGATTTCAGGTCTGCCTGGAATGATGTAGGACTCTCAGATTCCCCAGGCAGCCCCTGAGCAGGGGTGAAGGGGCTCCAACCCTAGGGACAGTGGTCCAGTGGAGGCCTCCTCTTAACTGAGTCGTCATAAACACAGGCCTTATACTGGAATGGCTTGAGGCTGAGGTGTCTGGTGCTGGGGCAAAATGGTGACTCAGAGGAGAAATGTCCTGTCCAGCCTGGAGACAGACGGTGACCACCCCTCTCCCTCCCAGCTGCTTGCCAGATCCCCAGCCCTCTGCTGGAGGTAGACACAGGGCTACAGCCCCACCCGGCCAGGCGGGCAGAGAGACAGGAATGCTGCTCGACACAGCTGGCGGGACAGGGGAGGCTGTTTATTCTCTGATGTTGGGAACATTGCAGACAATCAGGGGGATTTGGCTGCCGGCAGCCCCTGGATGAGAGGTCTCAAAGAACTTAATCAGAGCAGGCTGATGGCTCGAGCAGGCAGTGGGGTGGAAGGGAAGGGCCGTCCCCGCCCTGCCCCACATGTGTGCCTCTGGGCTCACCTCCTGGGTCTGCAGTGACAGGGCTGGAAAGGTGACTGGAGAGGAGCCCAGAGCTCTGGCTGACAGAATGGGCTCCAGGGGTCAGGAGATTTCCATGGTATCCACTTCTGGCATTGCAGGTGCCCTGCTCATAAAACAGAGCACAGCTAATGGCCCCAGCCTGGAAAGGGAACACATTTTCTGTCCACTGGGCCCGGTGTCGGCTCTCCAGCCTCCCTAGGACACCAGACCAGGTCCTCTTTGCTCAGACAGCCCCTGTAGCTGTGGCCTTGAGCCCATCAGCCTTTCTTATCATTCCAGCTCTGGAGTCCGCTCTGGTTCTGCCTCCTTCTGGCCTTTTCACCTTGGGCAAGTCATCTCTCCAAGCCTGCTTCTTCTATAAAATAAAGATAATAGTATCTGCCTTGCAGGGATACTGTGAGGATCAAAGAGATAATTCTTTCAATATGCACATCATGCAGGAGGCACTTGATACATGGCAGTGCCCTTTTCCCTCTTCCCTTCTCCCGTTGCTACAGACCCCACTTCTGGGCTTCCTGGGCTGGGCCCCTCTGGTGTAGGTTATGATCCCAAGCCTGGTCACACCTACCCATTGCTGCTTCCAGACCTGGGAGTGCCCTGGGGTTTCCTGGGCCCGAAGCCTTTCTGGAGACGAGTCCAAGCTGACCCAAGGAGGCACTTTGATACTGAGGCTGCAGAGGCCCCAGAAAATGGTGGCTTTTTGTGTTTTGCCCATTTCTAGTTTTGCACAGGTTTGAGCGCCTCGTGGGGATAGTCCAGGGGTCAGGACAGTCAAACGTCATCAATCTGAACTCACTAGTTTGGAATCACACCTTTCCATAGTTAATAAAGAATTTACATATAATATAATGAAGCACCAGGATGGAAAGGGTATCAGTGAAGACCCGCCCACCTTTATTCCCAACAGGACACAATTTAAACTCTGATAAATAAAAAGAAAATTATTGGTCACCTAAGTGAAAAGTCTGGCATTAAGCACAACTGGATTCAGTATGCAAACATCACCCGGACTCAGTGGCTCTGCTTTCCACTGTGTTGGCGTCAGTCTGACTTTATGTGGCAGCAAGATGGCAGCAGAAAGGCATGCAAGACCAGTGGAAATGTCTCTTTCCCAGGAGCCCCAGAAAAACTCACGGTTCATGTTGTTGAGATCCTATCATCTGATTGGGTCACATACCCATGTCTGAAGCAATCACTGAGGCCAGGGGAATGCAACTCACCAACTGGCTTGGACCTGGCACTGCGCTACTCATAGAGTGTGTGGGTGGAGGGGGAAGCCAGTCGGCTTCACCAAGATCCACTGAGAGTTGGCTCCCCAGAGAGGAAGCTGGGGTAGGGTATCAGGAGGGTGAATGGACCCTGGGTGACAAGAACAGACAGCCTTATCCAAAGGAAGTCAATGGTCAAAGAACTTAGTGGACAAATACTTTTCAAGTAACCCTCAAGCCCTTTTAAAAATATAATTGATGTGCTAGTTTTAATTCCATATAGGTCTCTGATAGGCAATATGTTATGGGCTCATTTGGCACAGCCTGTACTTGCTCAAAAACAGTAAAAACGCATCTTTATTTTATTTTATTTATTTATTTTTTTGAGACAGAGTCTCACTCTGTTGCTGGGCTAGAGTGCCGTGGCGTCAGCCTAGCTCACAGCAACTTCGAACTTCTGGGCTCAAACAATCCTCCTGCCTCAGCCTCCCGAGTAGCTGGGACTACAGGCATGTGCCACCATGCCTGGCTAATTTTTTCTATATATTTTTAGTTGTCCGGCTAATTTCTATTTTTAGTAGAGATGGGAGTCTCACTCTTGCTCAGGCTGGTCTCAAACTCCTGACCTGGAGCGATCCTCCCGCCTTGACCTCCCAGAGTGCTAGGATTGCAGGCGTGAGCCACTGTGACCGGCCCAAAACTGCATCTTTAAACCAGTCTGGAATCCATACTTCCAGAAATTCAGGCTGGCCTTGCTTCCTTCCTGCACCACTAATGGGCAGTTTGACTGACCTGACCAATGTCACCTGGGCTGGCTGGAAGGGCCTGGCAGCACCACATGCTGTTTTCACTGGGGTCCTCTGGCCAAATGGAGATAGAGCAAAGTTTGACTCTGGGGACCCCACCCTATGAGCTGGCCCTAAAGCTTCTCTTGCCCCTGAATCTCCAGGGAATTCTTTCACCACCATCCCTCCTCAACTCATTCCTGAAACCTGCTCTTAGGAAAGGCTTTATCGTCTGTCATTTGCACGTGTGTGTGAATAGGCATCAAATGGATAGTTTACCCTCTCTCAGGACCATCTGCACTTTCTCTTTCCTTTCTCCTGCCCTGGGGTGCATGGGTTGCCTGGAAGTGTGCAGAGTTAAAAACTATGAAACCACTCTCAACTGATAGAGATAATTTCTGTCCCCTTCTTCCAACTGTAGGGATGGATTCCTGAGCTAATTTCATGAAACATCACAGGTGGCCCACCCGCATAAAAAGCTCTGGTGGCTAGTAACAAACACCAACTTCATATCTCATCATTGGAGTATTTTCTCATTTCCTTGTTTTATTTCTCAACTCCTGCTCCCTGGGACCATTTCTCAAATCTGCATGCCAAACTTTCCCTCAGTCTTGGCTTTCAGGAACTTCAGACAAGAGTCAATGAGACCTAGAACAATGGACACATTGAAAGTCTCTACTAAATGTAATTGTCTCAAGCTCTATAATATAATAAATATTAAGAGACTAGTTTCTAAGCTTTTTAATTTTACTGACAATTTTTTTAAAAAAAATCAGGGACTAATATAGCATTGGCAACTTTTCAAAAACAAATATGGACATTTAAAAACAAAATCATCATCTTCTTACCATCCTAGGTCCTAAAATTTTGCCTATATCTGAATGTGACGAATGCCACTTGCTAGGGCACTGGGCAAGTTATTAGGACCTTAGGCAAGTTATTAACGTCTTGAGCCTCAGTTACTTCATCTGTAAAATGGGATAATAACAGCATAATAAAAATTATAATAGTAGTATAGTAGATAATAGATAAAAATGTGTCTCTTGTGGCATAATAAACCAACCCCAAGTTAAATGGCTTAAAATATCAACTATTTAATTTGCTCAGGATGCTACAATTTGGGCTAGGATCAGCAGGCATTCCTTCTGCTGCTCTTTCCTGGGACCATTCATCATCTGGAAGTTTCACTAGAGTTAGGTGGTTCTAGGTGGTCTCACTCGCGTATCTGGTGAAAAGTTGGGATGTCTTGGATCTCCACGAAGTCTCTTCAGAGAACCACTGGGGTCCTCACGTTGAGGCAAGCAGCATTCCAAGTGGGGCAGAGGGGAATCTGTAAAAAACTCCTTGAGGCTGAGGCTGGGAAGTAACAGAAAGTTACTTCTGTCTCATTCTATTGGTCATAACAAATCACAGGGATTGCAGGGAAACGAAATAATTTCCACCTCTTCGTGAGAGAAGCAGCAAAGAATCCGTGGCCTTTTGTAAGGCATCCACCTCAGGGACAGTACTTATAAATAGCTACGAACAGTGCCCAGCGCACAGTCTCTGCTACTTAAAAGATAGGTTATTTTCATTACATATCGTTATTTTTTACTACTGTTGTATAAAAGAACAATTCACTTTTCTTAATAGTATAGGAAATTCATTGTCTGAAAATAAAGAATAATTCCTTATATTTAATAAATTTAGCCTAACAGAAACTCACCATATTTCCTTATTTTTCTCATTTCACACAAAATATTAAATAAATATAGATAAATATTACTAATCCTAGCAACAGCAGCACCAGTGTTTAGTAATTACTGGTCAAGAACACCATTTTTTCTTTTACAACCTGGTCACATGGAGTACAATTCACCTAGTTTTTCACAAAAGTTCTTATTACCACATGGTCATCCCAGGATTTCCATGTAATTTTCTGCCCTCTTAGACCTAGAACATCCAAATATAAGAACACATCTATTCTGTTTGGGAACAAGATACGGGGTTAGAATTGTGTGGTTTCCTGTGGTTTCCTTTTCCTGTTCCACAAATGTTCCTAAGCTTCCTGTGTGAGTTCAGGCATAAACTTAATTCTAGTAATAGACATAAAATGAGTGCAGTCGTCTCTCCACATCCATGGGGGATCGCTTCCCAGACCCCCCCACCATACCAAAATTCGAGGACGCTCAAGTCCCTTACATAAAATGGCACAGTATTTGTGTATAACTTACATGCTCCCATATGCTTTAAATCACTCTAGATTACTTAGAGCACTTAATACAATGTAAATGCTGTGTACATAACTGTTATATTGTGGTTTTTATTTGTAACATTTTTATTGTTATTTTGGGTTGTTTTTTTTTTTAAATATTTTTGATCTACAGGTGGTTGAATCCACAGATGGGGAACCTGCAGATTCGAAGGGCCAACTGTGTGAAGCTTTTGCCTCAGAACACGTGGCCAAGTGTCAGCTCCATTCTTGCACTGACCTGCTGTTACTCTCTCCAATATGAGAATAATATTTCGCTTGGGTGGTTTTATTAATAAGTATTATACAATATAATGACAGTGTATGTCTTAGAGTACAATTCATTATTTATAAAGTATACACACACACACACACCCCAAAAAAACCATTTTAACTATGCAACAATAATTTACTCCATACCTAGCCATAAACTGCTGGATGTTAAGACTCCAACGTGAACCTTGCCTGGGTAAGGAATGCTGGGTCACTAACGCCTTCCGTGGGCATTTGACTTTTGCATCACTCGTTTGCTGGATTTCACACATCATCTGTGAGTGCCTGAGTACCCGGCCACTCCTTGTCATATAGACCTGCCCTCCAGCCAAGATAACTTAGTTTACGTGCCAGCTTGCCTTCAGTTAATCAAATGCACTTCCCTGCCCTTCCCACTCCCAACAGCAGCTGCTTAAGACCCACAGTGAAAGGATTAGAATGACTGTGATAATCCAAGTAGCCAACTTTGCTGATCTACTGTTTATCTATTTTGGGCAAAGTGGATCAGTTACACAAAGGTAGTCTCTAAGCAGCAATAAAATTCCACCAGACACTCTGATTCCTATTCTAACATCTCAGTAAAACTTCTATAAACTGAAGAAGCCATCCTTCAATTATCTACAATTCAAATTTTTCCAGGGTATCTGTATTTGCTTTCCAGAATTGATATAAAGCTGATAATGTACAAACAAATAATTTGCACCTACTGTACCCGGGCCTTGCAAAAGAAACCGGAAGAGCAATACAACTCCAACTCCAAATCACCTATGCTATTTTCTAAAGTACACTATGCTTTTCATTTCCATGAGTTACTTAGCAGGACTTGCTTACTCACACAGTCAGACTTACTGAAAAATGTTCAAAAGTCCTACCATTTCAATGATTCTTATTTTATCTAGTGTGTATTTTCAAAATTCACAGAAATTATATGTATCAGATTTTTCAAAGTAAAATTTGTATCCATGAGGGAATATTTTCTAATATTTTGGGAATAGTTATTATAAATAATAACTATTCTATTGTCTTATAGAGAATAAGAGATGAAATAGCAAGCAGTTCAAATAACTGAAACACTGAGAGTAAGAAAGTTAAAATTATTCTTGGTTATCAATATTAAGGTCTTAAATGGGTTTTAATTATTGAAAACAAAATATTATTGTCTTAGGTTGTTTGTGCTACTATAACAAAACACTTGATGCTAGGTAATTAATAAACAATGGAAATTTATTCCTGACAGTTGTAGAGACTGGGAAGTCCAAGATCAAGGTGCCAGCAGGTTTGATAGCTGGTAAAGGCCTGCTCCTCACAGATGCACCATCTAGGTGTTCTCATATGGCAGAAGGGATGGAAAGGACAATGAATGCTGCATCATCACACGGAGAAGACCATCTGCACTTCACAGCAGATGGCTCTGCCCTGCCCACCCCACCTACCCCAAAAGGTACTTCTAGTGATGGAGCAAATTGGACTCCCTGAAATCAAGCAACAAATGTCCACACCTTCTCTGAAACCCTCACCCATCCACAATGCCTTGCCAATGCATTTTTTCTCAGGTCTAACTTCAATCTCGTTTACTGATATTCAACCATTACCTTCCATTATGGCAGGGAAATTTCCTTTCATCCATCTGTTCACTCAACTAACTTTTCTTGAGAACTCATCATATCTTAGATATCTGGATATACAAAGACAACCTATGCCCTGCCCTCAAGCAGCTTGCAGTTGAATTTTTTTTTTTTTTTCTTTGAGACAAGGTCTTGCTCTGTCACCCAGGCTGGAGTGCAGTGGCACAATCATCTCACTGCACTCTCAAGCTTCTGGGCTTAAGTCATCCTGCTGCCTGAGCCTCTCAAGTAGCTAGGACTACATATGTGCATATCACCACGCTCAGCTAATTTTTAGGTTTTTTTATAGAGACAGGGTTTCACTGTTGCCCAGGCTGGTCTTGAACTCCTGGCCTCAAGCGATCTTCCCACCTCGGCCTCCCAAAGTGCTGTGATTATGAGTGTGAGCCGCTTTACCCAGCCTGCAGTTGAATTTTAATGCAGGAAAGCAGATGTTTAACACCAGCAAAGCCTAGTCCAGTGGCTGGTATCAAGTAAGTACTCAGTAAATGCTACTTCCCCTTTTCAGGGCTACAGTATATGAACACTGCAGTGGAACACTGGAAATTTTCGAAAAACCCTTTCCAAGGTAGACAAGGGCGCCAGCCAGAGTGGGTGGAGATGGTGGCGTCTATCTTACTTCGGAATGTCGAGACTTGTTTTGGACGTTCCAAATGTCAGGTTAGAGATGCATGCGAAGGAGAGGGGCTTATTTTAACCAGATCTGGGCTAGAGGCAGCCCAGGACACTGTCTCCATGGTGCACAGCCCCAGACAGTTTGGAAACAAACAGAAACCCATCCAGAGGGGGAGAATGACAAAGGCAAAAACAAACAAAGGCCAAGAGATGGAAAACTCATGAGGTGGGGCATGGCCGACAAGAGGGGAGTGGGGAGCCAGACGGAGGGGGCTGTGGAGGGGGGTTAGGGAGGGGCCTGGTCCTGTTTTTGTGTGAGGAGCTGAATCTGGCCCCAGGGCCTAAGAATCACCATGGCAACAGGGAGGGTGAGTGCGGCTGACTCCTTGCCAATACAAACCTCCTGGGCTTAGCAGCAGGAATGGGCTCAGATGTGATGGGGCCACGTTCTAAAGAAAAATATCTGAATCGGGCTCTATAAATCACAAACTCCCTGCCCCTCCCCTGGTTTTGTAGGCAATCAGTGTCTAATGAATTAATCAGAAATGACACTGAACCACATTTTTCCCTACTTCACCTTTCATATGCACATGTGTACTTATCCAAAACCCACTTTCCTTACTGGTAGAAACTGACAATTAATAGGATGCTGGATACGTCCCCCTCTAATGGCATTAATGACAGAGGGCCAATGGAGCTGCTTTTCACAAGACCAAGGCAGCTGGGGCCCCATGTGGGGTGGCTCCAACTGAATCACTATCTGGCCTCCTCTGCCATTGACTGCCTGGAGAAGCTCTTGGCCCCACAGGCGTCTGTCAGCAGGGAGACTGCTCATCTTCCTCCTTGGAGGGGGAAGTGCTGCCTGCAGCATGAGCCTCCTCAGCTCCCTACCCCCAGCACCCCAAATTGGCCCTTTCCGGGAGCTGCTTGGCCTATGCAATCTGCCTTAGATGTAGGGTTGGTGCTAAACAGAACTGCGAGTCTTGTTTAGGGTTTGTCCCAGGTACCCAGAAGTCTCATGCTATCCCCATGACCCTAGTCCAGGGCTGACTCATCCATTAGACATAGTAGGCACAGTGCCTACAACTCACATTGCAAAAATGTTTTAATTTCTTTTATCAGAAGAAAAAATAAACTTTTAAGTGGAAGAAAATATTTTAGTACATAATACTAATATATTTATCTTTATACCAATGCAGCCATAGAATATAATTTTAAATACTTTTTTCATGGAGTAAGAGGTAACCCACAAAGGCAAAAGTACCCAGGGCCCATGGAAGTCATAATGTGGTCTTCCTAGTCTTCCCTCCTGCCCCCTCCAACCCTCTAGACTCCAGTGATTTCCTTCCCCCATATCCAAAGGTACCTGTCTGATGTCCCCCTACTAGGCCTCGAGCTCTGGCAGGGCAGGACCATTCTTTATTTATCCTCATGTCCCCACAATCACATTGGGTTTTGTGCTGCCATTTTTTCTTTTTTGGTGGGGGAGAGGGTGTAGGGTGGAACAGAAAACTCAGGAAGAAAAGACAGGGTCAAGTTTGAAATAAATATTGCCTAAATGACAGAGACCTACTCCTCAGCCCGGCTCTCTAGCAGTGAGCTAACGGGACAGCCAGTCAGGGCACTGAGAATTTCTGGAAACCATGCAAAAACTTCACTTCTGTGCAGTCTGACTTTGTCCACATCCCTTATGCTGAACTCCACTGACTGTTCCCACTGAGTCTGCCAGTCATCTCCAGCTCAGTAAATTCAACAGACACTTCTCAGGTTTAATCTTGATTTCTCAGCAGCATGTGATGCTGCTCGTTAGCCCTCCTTTTTGGCTTCCATGATACTTTGCTATCTTGGTTTTCTCCTATTTCTGATACTCCTGCTCCGTCCCCTTTGCAGGCACAGTGCTCTGCTTGGCCATTGAAAACAAATAGTAACATAATAGCAGCAGCTTATGCATATCAGCTATCTACCCTGCACTGGACACTATTGTAAGTATCAGCTCTTTTAAACTCTCAAAATAATCCTAAGTCCATTCTCCAACCATCAGCCAGAGTGATTTTTCTGAAAACTAAATTTCAGGTTTCCTTAAAACCTTCCAATTGCTCTCCCCTGCCCACAGCTTTTAAGGTCTTTCAAGATCTGGCCCTGCCCACCTTTCCAGCCTGATTCCTCACTACCGCCTCTTCCTTTCCGACCATCCTGCTTTTAGTTTCTCCGAGAACTTGAGAATTCTAGGTCATTACATGTGCTGTTCCCACTGAAACACTCTTCCTCTACCTCTTAGCTTAAAACCAATTCCTTGGGAGGGGAGAGGGCTGGTTATGAGACTGACACCAAAACCAGCCTTGCCAGGTTCAACTCCCAGCCCTGCCACTTCCTAGCCATATAACCTTGGGCAAACTACTAACACCATCTAAGGCTGACCTCACTCCCGAAACATCTGTCCATCTGCCCACCTTGCCAGACGGTCAGCTCTGTGAGGGCAGGGGCACTTTGACTTTGATCCTGCTCACAGTCCTAGTGCCTGGCACACAGTAGGTGCTCACAGTTGTTAAACAAGTGACTGGAAATCCAAAATCCTGGTGATACATGCTCTCCCGCAAACAGCCACCTCAAACAAGGAAGGCAAGGGAGGATGAGATTTCTAACGACGTGGCACACGCCGCAGACTCAGGCAGAAAGCAGTCACAAAGGTGACTGGGTCATTAGGAAAATATCTTTATTAGTTTTTAAATGTTCCAATATTCAATGTATAAACCGTGATAGTGGCTTTTCACAACTTTACAAATTATATAAAATGATTTTTCCCCTTCTTTACAGAAATCGCACCCCCAAATCATACAGGGCCCCATCATGGCTGAAACCCAGCAGGAAGAACGGAGCGGAGAATACACGGAGGGCCGCGGCTGTCCGCATGGCCAGAGGCTTTTCCTACACGTTACAGCCCAGGATGAGTCCCAGAGACCTGCAGCCCCCCTGAAGGAGGCTCCACCGTGCACATCTGTGGCACACTGAGGCAGGCCTCTGTCTCAAAGGCCAGCAGACCATCAAAGGCCTGCAGCGTGGCACTCGCAGCTGGCAGGCCACGGTCAAGGCAGCTTCGTGAGAATGAGAACAGGAGGTGAGCCTACCGCTCAAATCCCTTTCTCTAAAATACAGCCAGGAAAGAGGCTGTGGACACTGGCCAAATAGTGCTCTAGGTTTAGAAATTTCCCCTTTTACTCAGCTCACAAAGACTAATTTGTCAAATAGCTATTAAAAAAAAAAATCCGAAAACAAACATTTGGTTCCATTTCAGCTATAATCAGTAGTTCGTAATTTTTAGCAAATGATGACTTCAGTTGCTCATTATTAAGTCTGTATTTTTTTATCAGGCCCCTGATTCCTTTCTTATCCATGATTTGTCAGAGAATAGCATGGAGGGGGGACAGGCGGGGGGAGGTACAGCTGTAGCAGGAGGCTGTTTGTTGATTTGAGAAAACTGTTAAAATGTTTTGCATTCACGTACAAAGGCTGATGGAATTCAAAAATGATCCCAATGATTTTTATGAGAAACACGACTGTTCCTCTTGGGTGTCTCAAGTCAAAACAAGGCAACCGCCTAGTAATTTATAGTCCCCACATTTTCCGCGTTCCAGAAGGCATTAGAGAAAGAGCCAACCTCCGCCAGGAGCGATTGTAAACACACCACTGACAGCTTGGACACTTTGTTTTTAAATGCAGCAGGACTTTTTCCTTTGGCCCTGGCTGAAAAGCCAACTCCCTAAGACTGGTTAGGAAGGGGCGGATGGGAGGGCTCCCCCGAAACCGAAGAGTGAGGGACCCATGGTCCCTGTCAACTGGAGCGTGGCCGGGAGCATCGTCAAAGGCAATCAATACATTTATGGCATACGAAATTGACCTGTGGTGGCCCAGCTGGCCCGGGGTTCCACCTGGCTGGACGTGAGGCACAGGAGGTACAGAATAAGTCATCATAAGGCACATAGTCGAGGTGGCCCCCACACCAGGCCCAGAAAGATTATCTCTTCGCACGATTCCAAAAGTGTTGGAAAGCAGAGGAGTTGATGACGCTCACTATGAGCAGCAGCAGCAGATACAGGGATAGCATGACCGTAAACCAATGGCTGGAAAACCAGGAGAGCTGGCTTGAAGCCCTGCTTAAGAGGGAGAAAAGAGTGATGTTGGCAAAAATAGAAAAACATTTTTTTTTCAAGTGTATGCAACAAGTCTGGCTCAGAGAAGACGAAATGATGAATTCCATCCTCTGCATGAGCCATGAAATGAAGCTTCGTGCTCCTTTGCTCAAGAAATCTGGGGCTGTTTGCCCTGGCATTGACACACCTTTCAACAGAACATTTTCTAAATGCACAAAGACAGCTATGTGATGAGCTCATCCCAATCTTCCCTTCTACGGCTCCTCTTTTACCTTTTATAACCCGTCTTTTCTTAAGCAAGACTTCAGTATCTGGAAGAATGACCTAGCTCAGGGTGTCTGCCCAGATGGTGGCAGGTGGCAGGTTATTCAACAAAGGTCTTTTCACTTTTAGACACGTACAGATATAAATCCAAGCTGGGGAAATCCTCTTTGGCCCACTAGGAGATAATCCAAACCATCCAAGTGTGCTCTTAAAGAGACACTCCAGGGAGGAGTGGGAAAGGAATAGAATGTTCAAGCATAAAAAGATGATTTTAACCCAAAGGATAATGTCCCCCACAACCCTATATAGACTTCCCAAATTAGGGCGGGTGGCAGGGGAGGTGGTGGGGGGGATTTTACTGGTTTACCAAATCTGGAAGTGTGGAAACCACAAATGCAAGAGTGGAGATTATTAAAAGTGACCCCTTGTCCTGCCTTGCCACCTGCTCACCTGCTGCTGATCCCCACAAGAAGCTCCACACGGATTCCAACAAAGCGACAAGATCTCAGGGTGACCCCGAACCCTGGAGAAGCCTGCACATACGCCCACTACCATGCTGCTGAGATGCGACCAGCCACCCGCCATGGCCCTCACGGGCTGAAGGCCCTTATCTGCTGTTGTGTTCAACATGCTCATTTTAGAGAGAAAGATGAAAGATCTCAGGTCCAGAGAGGAGCAGGGGGCGGTGGCACAGCCACCAGGGGAAGTGACTGAGCTGGCTGCACACAGCCCCAGCAGTGTCCAGTCACTGCCCTGCCTCTCCACTTACCTCCATTCGTGGTTTCAGACTGCAGTCCCGGGCCTAGTGGCCAAGGGGCCGCTCAGTCCGGGGCAGCCAATTTGGCTTCAGTCAGTCCCTCGTGCTATTTGTATTTACAAATCTACCTTGTCACTAGAATATACAGTCCTCTTAGGGAGAGGACACATCTTCTCCAACCCCTACTCCTCACCCCTTGCCACGGGCAGCACAGTGCTTTGTATACACTGTACCTAGCAGAGAGCTACGGCTAGGGGTGGGGAGGCGGATGACTATGACAACTCAGCAGCCCAACACCCGGAGCACGGCCTTCAGTTGTTCTCCTGGACCGCACGCAGGGACCGTCCTTCTCACCTCTTGGGCTGCTTCTGTGAATACACCAGCAGGTACTTCACTCGCAGCAGCTGGTTATTGGTGACCACAAAGTACTTTGGAGGGATGTCCCCGCCTTCGCTATGTTTGATTCTTGCTCTTCTGCGATCAATCTCCTTGGAATCTGAAAGAGGAGAGTAAGGCACACCTTTACTGGGGAGATATGCTGACCAAAACAGCCAATTATAAACAGAAACGAGTCAAGCCTCCTGGTCCTGAGGGTGGAGAAGCCCCAGCAGGCTGAGGAACAAGCCTGTGTGTGTGCGAAGTAGCTGGAGGAAAACAGGAGAACCCAGCAGGCAGGCAGGAGAAGGGAAAAGGAATAGGAGAATACAAGGGATACAAGGAAGGAAAAACAAAACAAAACTCAACTGAGTGGGGAGAGCAGAGGGAGGAAGGAAACTGACGGCGTCACAGAAAGTGCTCTGGGGCTGGGAACAGCAGGACTTGACCTGAAACAAGTCTCTTAGTAGGCGTTTTAAACAAACCCTGATGGATTTGAGCTTCTTTGAACATTTACCTTCCAGGCTTGTTTACAAAACAACAAAACCAAAAAAAAAAAAAAAACCCTTTTCTTTTAATGTTTACTTTTAATAACATGAAAAAGCTCTACCAAAACAAAACAAAACAAAACCAAAAAAAAAAAAAAAAGGCCCAACAGTGCATGACAGCAGAGGCTGCGAGGTTTTGTTTTGATGTTTAATGTCACGCTTTCCAAACTTCCTAAAAATTATAAATGCAAATATCTATGCCATCTGGTTTGGAAGGGTGGTGTCCGGCCTGGACCTGTTTCTCAGAATTCCAGTTGTTTTACATTAGAGGCCAGAACAGTCAGTTTTCTGAATTTTCCTTTTCTCAGGGGAACCAACAGGTCAGTGCTGGAGACTGGAACGACAATGCTGTGTTCTCTACTGTCTTTGGGGGGGCAGCACAGCAGGGGCACAGGGCAAGTAGTCTCAGGGACGCATCAGAGCTATGGGATGAGATGCAGCGAGTCATCGCTCTCTGGAGAGCCCAGGATTTACTCCCCGTGGCCCCAGCTTCCCCTCTGTGGGCTCCGGCATGCCCGAGTAGATCAGAGGCTCTGGACCCAGTGTCCTTAGCTTCAGTTTAGCAAATGTTTATTGAATGTCAAGTACATACCAGGCTCTCTGCTGACACCAGGTGCCCAAGAATGAATGAGGCCTCGTTCCTCCCCTCAAGGAGCCCACGCTCTGGCCTCACCATTCGTATTTTTTTTTAATCAAATCTCACTTCCCCCCAAAGCTTTCCCTGACCACTTGGACCCACCAAGATCACTCCCTGCCCTGAGCTGCCCCTGAGGACTTTCTCAGTCCCTCACCAGGCACTCCCTACCTACCACCTTGTGGTAAGTGATCTTTTCCATTGCGTGTTCCATCCCTAAGAAGATTGCTCACACCCTGAAGGCAGGCCCTGTCCTGCATTGCTCTACATTACCCAGCCCACCCCTTGGCATGTAATGGGTGCTCCACCCGACAGCTGGGCCAGCAAAAGCCTGTACACCCAAAGAGTCCTGCAGCCCAGGTCTGGGCTCACTCACCCTTCTTCTTGGTTTGGCACTTGACATCTGGATGGTCAATGACCTCGCACACGGCCACACAGCTGAGGATAGGGCCGAGGAGGCTATGCTGCCACCCGTGGCCATGGGGGCTGTAAATGAGGGCCAGGCTCAAGTCACTGGTGAGGTAGGTCCCCTCTCCAAACAAGGATGTCTGCATGGCAAAGGCCAACAGAAAACAAACAGATGGGTAACCACAGAGTTGGCACAGCAAGATGACACAGGTTTTTCTTCCACAGAGTTGTAAACACAAAATTTTCAAGCCCCCTTTTTTCCCAGCAAGACACAGGATCAAATAATCCTGTGACATCATCACAGGATTATTACACTCTGACAACAGTTTAACTGATTGATTTGGCCATCTAGCCTGGCAAAGTAGCAGTTCCTTGTGGTCAAGGTTAAGTGAGAAAAACATAGGTGTAAGAGCCCAGACAGACCTCGGTTTGAATCCTGCAACAAGCTGGCAAGTTACATAAACTCTCTGTGTCTCAGTTTCTGTATCTACAAAACAGTGTCAGTAGTACCTCCTTCAGAAGGTCGTGGGTGAGGATTAAGTGAGGTAATATGCACAAAACGTAGAGCAAGACACATGGCACGTGAGAGATGGTAAGAAACGGTGGGTACTCCATCTCAGCCTCTTATGTTGCACTGTATATAGTAATTCCTGCTACATGATTGCCTTAAGCATGGTTACACTGATGAGCTTATAAAGCAAAGTCACACTCTTATGTACAGGGAGGGGTTCGCACCTGAGAGTGGAAGTACTCTGAGTCATTACTTTGATAAGAAATGAGTCTCTCAGGAAAAATTAGCCGGGCATGGTGGCACATGCCTGTAGTCCTAGCTACTCGGGAGGCTGAGGCAGAAGGACTGCTTAAGCCCAGGAGTTTGAGGTTGCTGTGAGCTAGGCTGACGCCACGGCACTCTAGCTCGGGCAACAGAGCGACACTCTGTCTCAAAAAAAAAAAAAAAGAAACGAGTCTCTCAGACCAGAAACTGTAACCAAAGGAGGAGGCCTACATGGAGGGCAGGGTACTCTTTGTATTGGTGTTAACCAAGAAAATGTCTAAAAACCTAGGAGGCATCTCTCTGCTGGTGGGTGCTAACTTGGTAGGCTCCATGAGGAAACATGCCAGGTGAAGTACCTGCAAGTCGAGGCTACAGGAGACATGGCAAGCACATCTTTTACCCATGGTAAACATCTCTAATCAACCACAATGGCCAACATAATAATATCTATCATGGCGCTTATTCCTAATGACTCAAGAATCCTTCTCAACATGATGTCCAGCTGCTACCAATGGATGGACTTTGACATTCAAGTTGAAACCTAACTGCTATTCCTGGGCCATGCCATCAGTAGCTCAAGATGATGAGTGAACTTGAACAGCTCACTGAAGAACATCCTATGCTCTGGAACTGAGAAATGTCCTATTCAGTGGCACCAGACTTCTACAATTTTAAGCCTGTTATGTGAAGCTTAGGGGAAACGAAACAAACCTTTGCTTGGCTTTTGGGAAGCTCCTTGCTAGGTTAGGCAGTGTCCCTATCTCTCAAAAGTTGACAGACCTTCTCTAAGGATGCCGGATGCCCTCTGATCTCACCCCTCATCCACTCCCCACTTATGCCTGCCCACGTGTTCACCCTTCCCTAGACGTGAGAATCTCTCGCAAGGCTGCCGTGAGCAGAGGTGCATGTGAGTGGGAAGCCTGGGGTATCCCCATCCTGAAAACAATCTCACAGCTCCAACTGGACGATGGGCTCCCTCAAGCAAGCCCTTCACTGGAAACCCAGGCCTCTAAGCAGCAAGCTCCCTGGGGCACTGAAATGAAGGTTTGGTGTACAGGAGTGTCATCTGCAAGCAACTTCTCCAGGCTGGCTCCAGTGTAAAGCAGAGGCCCCCTGGGTTCCAGTAGCCTGGCCATGATAGTAAGCTGAGAGCCAGTGTGAACTGAGCGCCAGTGTAAACAAGCCCGTCATTCTCAGCAAAACTCAACGGCACTAATCAGATGCAGCAAGGTTGGGAAACGTCTCCAGCCTCAGAGCTGCAGCAGGCACAGCTGAGCCCACGGCCCATGGAGCCGGCCCCTCACAGACAAGGCAGATGCTGCCACGATGCGAGAAACGCCTGCAGCTCCCCTGCTACCCCAGATGACCTCTCCATCAGCCTGTGAAAGCAGCTACTGCTTCCCTGGTACTCTGTCCATGGAGAACCCTTTGTATACATGAACTGTTTCAATCCTCTCATATCTCCCGTATCAGAAGGAGGGTAATGGTGTCCTATTTTACAGATGGGGAAACTGAGGCTCAGAGAGTTTAATTTGCCCAGGGCAAATTAAGGGGTGCTAAGTCTTTTTAGCTCCAGGGCCTGTCTGTAATCTTCCTCCTACACCTCGCTGAGGGGTAAAGTAAGTGCCAGCAGAGAAGGGGTGGTTGGCACTGTTTTAACTCCTAAAAATGGGAGGAAAGAAGCTCAAAGAGGGAGGGAAAGGACCTCTCCTTGGTGCATCTCGGCACATCCCTCAATTTCTCCAGTATCTGCCTCTATTGGAGTGTCCCCTAAGGAAGTGCTTCTCAAACTTCAGTGTGCACATGAATCACCTGAGGACCTTGCTAAAGAGTGTTTTGGGATCAGGTGGTCTGGGGCTGGCCTGAGAGTCCACCTTTCAACAGCTCCCAGGTGATGCGGATGCTGCTGGCCCAGGGAACACACTGAGTAGCGAGGGTGGGCCACACACTGGGATCACCTGGAGAGCTTTCAAAGCAACTGATACCCGGGCCCCACTCACAGAGATTCTGATTTACTTGGTCTGGGATGTAGCCAGGCATTTGGGATTTTTTAAAGTCCCCCAAGTGAGTCTAAATGTGTAGCCAAGGTTGGGAACCATCCTTAAATCGATGCTTCTCGAACTATAACTAGCATAAGAATCACCTGGAGAGCTTGTTAAAATGCAGGTTCTGATTCAGAAGGTCTAGGGTGGTTCCAGGAGTCTGCATTTTCACAGGCTCCCAGGTGATGCTGTTACGCTGGTGTGCAGACCACACTTGGCGCAGCAAGGCCTTGGGGAACCCACCTGCTCCCACTCCCCACCAACCAGCTCCTCAGCGTTCTGAGCCCCCCACTCCACCCCTGCTCCCGAGGCCCCACCTTGTTCAGGTGGCAGTGCAGGCCGTTGTGGATGATGGAATGGAAGTTTTCTAGGCGGCTACCATGGAAGGCATAGATAAGGTCTCGTTCTCCTTTGGTCTCGTAAAATTTGGCGTTGGCTGGGTCAAAGTACTCGATTTCGAACAGGAAGTCCGGAGCAGGAACAGGCGTGTGAGGGGCACCAGTCAGCTTTTGGATCTTTTCAAACTTGAAAACGAAAGGAGCCACAATTTTATTTGGAAAGCTGGTAAAATGTGCTGCAAAAGTAGCCTCCTAAAACCTTGGGATTGACTCCTATGGGCTCTGCTCTGCTCATGAGAATAACCATTTTCATGAGGATAGAGGCATTGATTTACAAGCAAACTCAGAGCTTATAGCTCAAGACTGCTTTCCTCTAATAACATTTCTCCCTACTGCAGGCTGAGAAGCATAAATTGCTCCTTCTAACTGGAGATCACTTCTAATTTTCTTAACAGTTTCACATCTATTTCCTGCATTCTATCTTTACAATAATCTCATGAAGCAGAAAGGTAGGTTAAATAGCAAAAATAGCCACAAATTTTCCCTCCCATCGGTGTCCACACACCCCTCTGAAATATGATTTTGCAGGTGGGATTCTACCAAGATGCCATCAAGAGATGAAACCTATTTCTCCATCCCTTGAATATGCACTTGGCCACATGACTTGCTTTGGCCAATGGGACAGTAGCATACATACGGCAAACAGACTTGAAAAGGGTTTGCCCTTCCTTGTTTGCTGCTGAGAACCCTTCACCCTTGTCCTGGGCTGGCCTCCTATAGGACCAGAGCCTCACAGAGACAGGCCCTCAGCCATGGCAGCCACCCCAGCTGAAGGCCCAGAAATGTGAGAAAAGTGAGGCTATACTGGCTCATCCGGCCCCAGCCAAGCCAGCCCAGCCCCAGCCAATGCACAGAATCACGAGAAGCAATCAGCATTTGTCATTTTAAGCCACTAAATTTTACGGGTGTTTGTTATGCAGCAAAAGCTAATTGATACAGAAGAGTCAACTTCTTTCTCAAGGATGATAATCCTTTTCAGGGCAGAGACTACATCATTTCAGTGGTTTTCAAATGGTAGGTGATACAGTTTGGATATTTGTCCCCTCTAAATCCCATGTTGAAATTCAGTCTCCAGTGTTGGAGGTCGGGGGGCCTGCTAGGAGGTGTCTGGGTCATGGGGGCAGATCCCTCATAAATGGGCTGGTGCCCTTCCCCCATAATGAGCACATTGTCACTCTTAGTTCATAAAGAGAGCTGGTTGGTTAAAAGAGACAGGCACCCCTCCCTGTCTCTTGCTCCCCCGTTGCCACGTGACATACCTACTCCGCCTTGACCTTCCACCGTGAGTGGAGACATGCTTCCTGTACAGCCTGCAGAACCATGAGCCCAAATAAACCTCTTTTCTTTATATATTACCTAGCCTTGGACATTGCTTTATAGCAACACAAGATAAATAAGACAGTAGATCACAGACCAAAGCCAGTCTGTGGCAGTCTTCTCTGGATTAGGATTGAATGAGAAAAAATAAGGGCAATGTAACAGATACATTTATATTGATAGATGGTTGTCATGATCCTTTCTTTGGAAAAAATGTCCTTTATTCTGAGGTCAAGACCATCCTCTTTTTTAGTATAATATCCTTTTGTAAGATAGGATACATACAGTTGACAAAAGTGAAACGCAAATATTATCTAGGAATTAGCAGCCCAGCCTGGACCTGAATACAGATCTCCTGACTCCCACTCCAGGGCTCCTTATGTCAACATCCCATACAAATGGGTGTCCCTTAGACTCCAGAATCCAAGGTATCAAATTCCACACCCCTTAGGGAAGATTTTTGTCTTTAGTAGAAACTTGTAAAACTGAACACTCTTAAACTGAAATTGATTAGTTAAGTTTAGAACAGTAGATATACCCCTGCCACCACTCAAAGGAAGGAGCCCCAGATCAGGAATCAGGTCCTACAATCTGGTACTTGTCATCCTAGCCTGTCCCTGGGAGACCCCAGCCAGGCAAGGTCAACCAAATTATGGAATGTCTGACTTGTGCCAGAAACTGTGCTGAGGGGTGACACACATTCTACTGCAGCCCTATTTTGAGTTAACTATTAATATTCTCAATTTACAAATCAACTATCACTATTCTTAATTTAATAAAACAGAGACCCAATATCTGGTGGAAATGGGATTTGAACCCAGAGCACGAGGTTTTCCACTACTTTGGGCTCTGCCTCTGTTTCCTGACAACTGGACTAGGCCAGTGTTTCTTAAGGCATGATCAGGGTCACCCTTATCACAATTACCTGCAGTGCCTGTTAAATAAATGATACCTAACATTTACGGAGCCCTTAGTATATGCCCATAGGCATTATTCTAGGTGTGAAAATCCACAGCCAGTTCCTCAATGGAAGCATACCATTACCCCATTTTACAGATGAGGAAATTGAGTTACTGAAATGTACCCAGAAACTACTCAAGTCACTAGTTAGTAGGAGGCAGAACCCAGCTTTCCACTGCCAGTGTGCAAGTTCCTGGGCCTGACTCCAGAAACAAAATCAGGATCTCTGCGGGTGGAGTCTGGGAATCTGCATTTTCAACAAGCTGCCCAGGTCAGTCTGGTACACAGGGAGGTCTCAGAGCCACTGGTGCAGTGCTGCCCCAGAGCCCTCCAGCCTAGGAATCTGTGCTCCTGCAGACCGGTCTTACCTCTGCCTTCCCTGCACTGTGGATCGTCAGGACCTTTGAGGATAAAATCCAGCTCACCAGGTCCAAGGCCCGTTTGTCTTTGTCTCCGGAGGACTGGAGAAGTTCTTTCAGGTTAGGTAACTTGCTAGCATCTGCAAGCTGGAGAGAGGCAGAAACCTCCATTAGCAAAGACCCTGGGCAAAATGATGGCCGGGGGCCCTCTAGCGGTAAGGCAGGCAACTCCCTGCACTGCCCTGCCTCAAGATTTCCCCGAGGGGGGAAATTCACAGGTCTACAATCCCTGTTTCCAAATAATACCAAACTCTTTGAAAAGCTCCAAACTCTGAAAGGTTGTTTTTTGTTTTTTCAGTATTAAACCTGACCTGACCTGAGCTGAGCTGATGTGAAGTTTGTTTAGTCTTCATTTATCCCACTTCCTGTTACAACTGATGCATTTTGCTGCAGGAATATGAATGTGTCTGAGTATGGGATGCCACCCTACTGGATGTGTGACTGAGTATATGATGCATGTAAAGGGTTATTTTACAATGCCTTTTCCCTTCTGCCTGAGAATCGGTTAACTTCTGTTAACCTGTTCCCCTGAAGACCAGATAAAGGCAGTATGACAATTACATAAAATAATCAGGCAACACCGCTTACGGTAAAAGTGACCCAGAATGATACACTACATCTGGACTGGGAGGAACGATAAATGGGGAATACATGACTTTGGGTTTCTGGAGTGTGGTGACGTTTTGTAGGGACCCTGGCAGCCATGTGTATGACATTCTCACGAGAGAGATCAGCCCCCCAAGGAAAATGGGGCTTCACTTAGGCCAGAGCAATTCCTGCACCCACCCAACGTGGGCCTCATCTCTTTGCCCCTGAGCTGTCATTTTGGGGGAAAAAGAGTAGCTCTTGGGCCTCTATATGGACTGCTGCCAGGACTTCCACAGAAACGGAACACCTGAGGCTATGCAGCTGCAGGCTGTGAGCCACCCTAGAGCCTTCAGATTTAGGCTGATGCCCCGTGTGTGCCCTGTGATGGGCAGCACCTTATTACCAGTCTAAAATCAGGAAGAATCTGAATCCCGAAACTTATTTGGTGCCAGGATTTCTGACAAGGGACTGGGGACCTGGACTAAAGACAGTGACAAGATCTGTAGCTTTTGCTCAGAAGTTATGACTGACTAGAGGTCAAACCTCTCCAGCATGGCACTGAAGACACCCCTGGCCTAATCTCAACACCTCAGCCTCCCCTCCACCACAGACTGGTGCTGTTCATGAACACACCTTGTTCTAAACCTTTGCTCACTCAGTCGCCTGAAATGCCCCTTCCCTCACCTCTACCAACGTGGGCACCCCTGGCCCAAAAGAGACCACTCTCTCCTCTAACCCCGAAAGCCCTCACACCCAGTACTTCCCCCAGTATGGCCAGACTCCTGGAGGTCAAGAACTGTCTTGTTTTTTTTAATTCTTCTCTTTCCTGAATGTAGAAGAGCAAGCATGAGCTCTAGAATCAGACCTTGGTTTGAATCCCTGTTGCTTAGGCAAGGCACCGAATCTGGCTGAGCCTCTACCTCCTAACACGGGAACCTCACTACCTCCACATGGAGCTGTCGGGAAGATTAAAGAGGGTAACAGACTCTCAGGGCCTGGTCTATGCAGGTCCATGTCTTTTCTTCCCATTTATATTTCTCCTCAGACAACAACCCTCGACCCAGCAACCTTTCCCTCTGCTTTGCTAGGGATGTAGTTAGCACTTATGAATACCAGTGGGTCTTTTCCATTTTTCTAGAAAATTGACTGTTGCTGACTTTGGAGTTTTTTCTTAGTTTTACAGTTGAAAATCAGAAACATTTCAGGGCTGCTTTATTTCTGTCTCTATATCCAAAGATTCAATCGATAGTCTCATACTTCTAGCAAAACTTTCTCCACATACCTCATGGAGTGCCAGTGAGGATCCAGTTCAGTTTTGTTTAAAGAATGGATGTGTAGGCCGGGCGTGGTGGCTCACGCCTGTAATCCTAGCACTCTGGGAGGCCGAGGCAGGAGGATCATTTGAGCTCAGGAGTTCGAGACCAGCCTGAGCAAGAGCAAGACCCTGTCTCTACTAAAAATAGAAAGAAATTAGCTGGAAAACTAAAAATACATAGAAAACATTAGCCGGGCATGGTGGCGCATGCCTGTAGTACTAGCTACTCGGGAGGCTGAGGCAGGAGGATCGCTTGAGCCCAGGAGTTTGAGGTTGCTGTGAGCTAGGCTGATGCCACAGCACTCTAGCCCAGGCAACAGAGTGACACTGTGTCTAAAAAAAAAAAAAAAAAAAGAATGGATGTGTAAATGCTCCACAAGTGTTGGTGCTATCTCTATGCCTTGTTTAACCTCTACCTGGCCTGCTTCACCCCCAGGCTGCATGGCCCCAGCCCCAGGTTCCTGCATTACTCAGGGAACTTTTTTTTTTTTTTCTTTGAGACACAGTCTTGCCCTGGCTAGAGTACAGTGCATCATAATAGTTCACTGCAACCTCAAACTCCTGGGCTCAAGGCATCCAAGTAGCTGGGACTATAGGCACATGCTACCACACCCAGTTAATTTTTCTATTTTTTGTAGAGACAGGGTCTCACTCTTGCTCAGGCTGGTCTTGAACTCCTGACCTCAAGCGATCCTCCTGGCTAGGCCTTCCAGAGTGCTAGGATTACAGGCATGAGCCACCATGCCTGGCCCTACTCAGGGAACATTTACTGAGTGTCTACTCTGTATCAAGCCCTGTGCTTGAGGGAGCGGATGTTAGAAAGACTCTAAAAAGGGCCCACAGTCAAGTGGGGAGGCAGAAAGGTAAATAGTTATGACTTAAAAGTATTCACTGTCATAACCAGGATGGACACAAACTAGTAAGGGAACAAGGCAGGACTTGTGTCTGGTAGGGGCTAAAGGAAAAGGGGGTGGGGTCAGGAACTGCCTCACAGTGGAGGCGCTGTGTGATCTGGGTTTGCCATATATAGCGCAGCGTGTGGTCAGGGAAATGGATGGTGGCAGGGTCAACTGTGCAGGTCCTCCTCTCTGGCATCTGGGGTCCAATCCTGGGCTCTTACTCCTCTGCGAGCTGTGTGACCTTGGGTGAGCTGTTTGACCGCCTGTGTCTCAGTTTTCTCAAATACGTAACTGTGATGATATTAATATTAGTAGCTACTTCACAGGATCCCAGTGAAGGTTAATCAAGTTAAACAAGTAACATGCTTAAAGCAACAGGAAGGTATCAGGCACTCTAATGTTAGTGTGACCACTTCATTGTTGGCATCATTAACTACAGGTGGTTCTGTGTGGCGGGAGCCTAGAAAATAGTCCCTCTCACTCCTGTTCTCAAATCCCACCTGTGAGCCACAGCCCTTATCAAAGTCCAGACCTGGGCCCAGGGAGCCCCACAAAAGGACAGTCAGCTAGCCAGGTCCCTTTCAGGGACTCAGTCTGGGCAAGTGGGAAAGGCCCCTCCCAGCTCAGAGCTGGATCCAGGCCTCACCCAAGCTCCCCTATGGGGCCAGGCCTTCCCACCGCACCTGCCAGACACAGCTCCTGCTACATCCTGCCCTTCCTTGCTCCCCCATCTGCCCACACTCTTTAACCGCTCAACTGACCTCCTTTATGTCCCATTCACTTTCTACGTTACTGTTAAAAATAAATCTACTCCAACAACTTAATAGGATTCTTCCTCTTGTGACTGCAACTTGTCTGCATTTTAGCAGGGAAATTTTGGGAACCAGGCACACAAGTAGGGTTGCTATTTAAAATAGAGTGTACTCAGTTAAATTTGAATTTCAGATAAACAACAAAATTTTTAGTATAAATATAACCCATGCAATATTTGGGGCATATTTATACTAAAAAAAGTATTGGTTCCTCATCTGAAAGTCGAATTTAACTAGGTGGCCTATATTTTTATTTGTTAAATCTAGCAACCCTACCCTAAAGCCCTTGGGAATCCGGTCTGGCCCGCAGCCTAACAACACTTCCTACCACCAACTCCTTCCCTGCCCCCAATGCTATTCTTCAAGTGACCTATGTCTTTCCAGCTCCGTGTTTCTGCAGCTGCCTAGCACGACAGTCCACTCAGTCCTCAAGGCCAGCCTCAACTCACCTCCTATGTGAAGACTTCTCTGACCATTCACAATCTCTGTGCTCAACAACTATGTTCTCTGTTCAACAGTTATGGCACAGCCCCATGTTGGTACCTGACTCTTTGAAGCCACCTCTAATCTGGTTGGGACAAACACTCCCTGAGCCCAGCAGCCAGCCTGGAAGCTGGCATGAAGTTCAGAACAAGACAGTAACGGCTACTGTTTGAACTCTTACCACATGCCAGGCACTGGAATAAATGCTATACATGTCCTTACTTTATTCTCACAACAACCTGTTTTGAAGATGAAGAGACTGAGGCTTGGAGATGCCATGCCCGGGGTCACACAGCTATTCAGTGGCAAGGCAAGGACATGAAGCCAGGAAGCTTAACTCCAGAGTTAAGTTAATGCTCTCCTACCAAATGAATGGAGAAATTTAGTCATGGATTGAATACTTTAGCCCAAAGGAGCAATCCCAGCAGAACTTTAAGAGGCTGCTTAGGAGGCTAATCAGGTATGTTGCTGGAATCCGTCCCCCAAAATAATACAACCATGACAGCTACTGGCTATGCCTAAGCCCTGTCAAAGGTAGGGAGTGGCCAGGCACAGTGGCTCATGCCTGTAATCCTAGCACTTTGGGAGGCCAGGAGCCCACGACCAGCCTGAGCAAGACCCTGTCTCTATAAAAAATAGAAAAATTAGCCATGCATGGTGGCACATGCCTGTAGTCCCAGCTACTTGGGAGGCTGAGGCAGGAGGATCGCTTGAGCCCAGGAGTTTGAGGTTGCAGTGAGCTATGATGATGCCACTGGTAGGGAGAAAGATGTATGTGATGTACAGCAAGGAGCAGGAGACAGAAAATCTCCATCTAGACAAGAGTTCTGAACCACAGTTTGTGACAGTAGAAGGCATTTACCAACAACTTGATTGAGGAGAGTTAAATGTTCAGGAGGAAGACAGGCATTTCTGGGGCTGGGAGAGGAGGCAGACGGAAGGGTTTCACGGAGCAGGGAGGTTGGAGTGGACACGAAGTGATGAGAAGATCCAAGAGGCAGAGCAGAGGGCACTTTGGGAGGGAAAGAACAGGGCAGATAGGCAGAGAAGTGAGCAGTGCAGTCCCAAAAAGTGGGTACTGGGCTCAAATGCCCCCAGGGCCAGAGGAGTAAAGAAAATGAGCACGGGGGGAGTCTGGGAAAGAATGGAGAGGGCTGTGTTGAACTGGAGACTCTGACCTTGGCCTCAAAAAGGACCCAGCCAATCCCTGGCTCCAGCAGGTTCCTGCCCAAGGGCAACCTCCACCAAGGCTGGCTGTATTTCTTTAATTTCCCAATTTCTAAAAAGCCAGAGGACAAACAAAACCTGTCAGGCCACAGACTACAGCTGTGCAGCCTCTGCTATGGGGAGTTAGCTGGAGAGACAGCAGGGGTGTCCGGGGCAGGCCTGAGTGGCGGGCAGAGCTGACGGCGTCTGGGGTCTGAGAATGGAAGTCTCTCTAGAAAGAGGTAGTTTTTGAGTGACAGCCTCACAGAGGAGAGGACCAATGAGCCAAGTGGAGGCAACTCAACCTCCTCACCGTAAGCAGGAGGTGACAGGGCAGCCCGGGAGACGCTTTGCAACTACTCAGATCACAAGTTCCTGGGGAGGAGGTGACTCAGGAATCTTGTTTGGTGATGTTGCCACAGGTGATTCTTATCACCAGGAAAAGATAGAGACGCTCAGGTTTAGACGTTAGGCAATGATATCCTAGAAGGGTGTGGTAGAAGGAAAGAACAAACATCTGGAACATATACTTGTCTAGGCAAGTGCCAGAGGTCATAGTTACTAGATGTGGGTGAAGGGGCCAAGAAAGAAATGAACCAAAGGTCCACCCAAAGTCACCAGCCTCTGGGACCAGAGTGACACCTGGAACACTGGGGTGGGTGGAGCTGGTGGGCTACCGAGAGGAAGGTTGAAGAGGTGGACATCACAGTTACGTGAGGTACACCTTTGCTCTGCACAAACCTAATATGAAAGTCCCCATTTTCTAAAGCTGATTGGGGCTCAGAGTGTACTTTACAAAAGGAGCCATCATGGGGACCCTTAGAGTCGTGGTTCTCCACGTTGGCATCAGCTGGGAGCAAGAGAGTGGTGTGCCACCAGCACATCTAGTGATTAGCTGATGACCACAGGGACAACAACAGAACCTACAACACTGAGTTGTTTGGAAGATTACACAAGTGACATGTCCAAACAGCTCAGGAGAATACCAGGCAAGTAGTAAGTGCTATTAATGTGGTGTGTTAGGTGCTATATTATTATTATCAATCTAACGCCCCTCTCTACTGTTTACCAATCTGCTGAGAAAAGGCCTGAATTTCTGGGATGGCTGGAAAGGAGGAAGTGATTGGTACTGGAAGGATGGACCCTACCCCTCCCATCCTCCACATCCATCCCATAGGCTGAGACATCTTTCTAGCCACACACCTACTCACCGACAGTAACATCTCTTTACACATATCTATGTCTATTATCTGTATCTTTTCAGAGCCGTGTACATTTCCCCCCACTCTTCAGCTGCCATCTTTGAGAGCAGCCGGGAAATAAAAGGGTAATCTGAGAGACTGAGAATCTTACCTTGAGATATCAAGTATGGATCTAAATGGGCACTTTCATTAGATCAGACTAAATCTAACTGTTATCATTCCTTACTACCCAGTAGGTAGGTGCTCATGAAAATGATCCAATCAGTATGAAAATTAAAAAAACTGCATATTCTCTGCAAACAAACAAAAAATCCCAATGCCCAGGCTGCACCTCAAACCAATTAAATCAGAATCTCTAAGGATGGGGCCCAAAAATTAGTAATTTTTAAAGTTTCCCAGGTGATTTCAATTCGAGCCAAGGTTGAGAACATCGTAAAGAATGCTCTCCCATAAATGTCGATATCCAATTTCCAATCTGGAAATAAGCATCAAAAGCCTTCCTTAGAAAGGTTTGTTAGGCTTTGAACCAGTGATTTCACCTCTCAGAATTTACCTCAAGAAAATAACGAGAGATACAAACAATGATTAATGTGGAAGGAAGTTTATCACAGCATTATTTGTAAGAGCAAATAAAATTGTGAAGGAACTCAGAGGAAGGACTCCTAGTCGCTAGGGGGTGGAGGCACAGACTACTTGTTGCATCTTAAAGCATGAGGGCGAGTTTGCCTGGATGAAGAGAGGGGTGGCATCGGGAGAGGTCAGGAGAGAGTTGCTAATACATGTTTTAAGCCAGACATTGGGGAGTCATCTTGTCTACACAGTGCAAGCCAGATACCAGAAAGAAAAGGAAAGAGCAGCAGCATCCTTACTCCTCCAGGACTAGGAGACCCAATGAGAGCAGTTAGGGTCCCAGAACAGGAACAGGGTAGGCTAAATGCAGGGCTTTTCAGACTTCACTATGCACACAAATCACCCAGGAATCTTGTTAAAATGCAGATCCCAGTTGGTGGGTCTGGGGTGGGGCCTGACATGCTGCTTTTCTAACAAGCACCAGGTGATGCTGATGCTGTAAGTCCTCGGCCACACTTTGAGAGGGCCTGGAGTTAACACAAAGGAGCCATTCCCACCTGCCTCCCACTCCCAGGAAGGAGCTGCAGCCTAACCGAGAACCAGGCCATGGTATTTTCTAGGGGAAAAACAAAGCAAAAAACTTTATAGCTGTGACAACAGTGACAAGATTCTGTATGAAGTGACAAACCTGAAGTTTGGGGGTCAAGGGCTACAGGAAATCCCAAGAATGCTCTGACCTGATAAGGCTTATCCAATCCTTTTCCCAAAGAACGAACTCAGAACCCCCCAGCCTGGGCAATCAGCACATACCCTCTCTGATTCCTCAAACATTCGGTAAGTCCCTCCCAGGCCAGGTGCTGGGAATACACAGAGCTCCCCGTGTAAAACTGAAAAGCTGACTCGGCATAGAAATGTTCTCAGAA
This sequence comes from Lemur catta, assembly GCF_020740605.2. Lineage (NCBI taxonomy): Eukaryota > Metazoa > Chordata > Mammalia > Primates > Lemuridae > Lemur > Lemur catta. The sequence goes on from NC_059128.1 coordinate 95,486,047, forward strand.
CAAGACCCTTAAGAGATAATTTGGGACTTTGGGGACAGTGACAAGATAATGCTAGGCCTTGTCTGAAGCCCAGAGCTTGATTCAGTAGGGGGCATTCTCAGGAAAGCGGCAATCAATAAAGTAATTCAAGTCAGAGCTCTAATTTTTGGAAACTGCAACACATGTGTTATAGGTGTGTAATATCACCTCATAGTGAGGAGAAAATTAATTTAAAATGGCTGAAAATGGTAAACTGTTTCACATTACTTCCAAGTGCTTTTATTCACAGCTAAACCAACGAAAGTGAGAGACCTTTTAACAGCTCCAAACTTTCTTCAGGTAACCACAAAATGATCCAGACAGTCAACTTCAGACCTGATTCTCTTTTCTTTAAAAGTTGGACTTTGAGGCAGATACAGGTCCAGATGCCAAGTTCTCTGTGTCATTTCAGTAATGCATGTGACGTGGCAAAATGAAACCTAAAGTGTGTTTATCTAAGAATGTGTGCCTGCCCCAGAGATAGTGCCAGGCCCTGCCTGGTAAGCAGCCTTTTCCTAGGAAACTGCTGATGAAAGCCATGCCTACACACAGCCCAGGATTTGTGTAGCTGGGGTTATTTTCCCCAACAATGTTGCCCAATAAAGAATATAGCAAGAGAACTGGATGGTAGGAATCTGTCCATGTTTCTCCAGTGGCCCTGAGAGAAAGGGTAACTGTCTAGGACTGGTACAATAAGCCCCATGGGCAAGACAGTCTGGCCTTATAGAGGGGGTGTCTTTGGGGGGCTACCTGAGTTGCTGATGCTCTCCTAAGGGATTATAGGTATGGGGGAAGTGTAAGACCCAAACACAGCAATTGCTGCCTTTAGGGAGGGGTGTGGAATAGGGTGAGCTCTATCAGGGGCACTTTCACTTTCCTCATATCATTTGAATTTTGAATTTTATATAATGTTGAATATATTCAAACATTACTTGCATAATTAAAAATAAAATTTAAAAAGCATGAACAAATCAAAACACTTCCGCAGCTTCCTTTGCATTTATTCCATATTCGTCAAACACACAAGCCTGATTCCATTTGCCAAGACGTTCCAGAAGGAATAGGTTGAGCATTCTAGTCCACCTGGAGGTGCATTTCTTGATAAAAATTAATTGCATTGTAGGGCACAATCTCTGGTGAGTTTGGTCCCTCTGACCTCAACCTCTCCTCCTCCATCTACTTCTCTGGAACAGATGACTCTCACCTGGCCACCACAGGGGTCTGTCAGAAATGCATCCTGGATCTCACCAATGCCCTCCCCTGCCCCAGCATAAAAATCTACACATCCTGGCAGGACATGTGCAACCCTGTGTGCTCCCCACAATAACCACACTTGTCCTCTGTAAGCTCACACCTCCTGGCTTTCTGTCCATCCTGCTACTCTGGAATACTCCTTTCCTCTTCTCTGCTCCTTGAAATCCTCCATATTCCTCAAGACTCAGCAAGGCATCAGCCACCATCCCATGGTCGGTGTTCCCTGAGCCTGGCCCACTGCTGAGAGCTGGGGTCCTTGCTCTGGGCCTCCACACTGTATGGGGCTTACCCCACAGTACAGTTAAACACACTGTTAACCTCTCCATGGGTCTTTAATTTTGCATCCTCACACCTGACCCGTAGTAGGAGCTCCATAAATATGTTGCCAAAACTGAAGGAAGTTTTATTCCCATGGCTCTAATATCAGAAAACTCAGAAAATTGAGTATTTGCAAGAACAAACCCTAAGGGATGTCAATCAGCTTGTCTCCCACTTCCTATACCCTGAAAGGCCTGCACAAGGCTTGAGGCGCCCTCAACACATCGTTATGCTGGGCTATAAGAATCAGGTGGGGCCAGGAGGCTCAGCCTTTGTTTGTCCCTCGACCTTCTAGGAATGATAGCAAAAAAGGAACCAAACACTGAAGACTTCATCAGAGATAATACTAAACATCTGTTGATTCTAAATATTTCCTCTAATCTGTCAGTGTGGTCCATTACTTTAATTGATTGACTAATGTTGAATTAATTTTGCATTCCTGGGATAAATCCAACCTGGTCATGAGGAATTACTTTTTTTAACTTTTATTTCAGATATTAAACTGATAAGAACAGATACTACACTTGATTTAAGTCAAAAGGCCAGGGAGCAGGAGCTACCCTTTTTTATACATTGCTAGATTTGGGATCCAATACCTTGCAGAGAATTTTTGCATTTATACTCATGAGTGACATTAGCCTATAATTTTCTTTTCTTTTATCACCTTTATCAGATTTAGTATTACAGTTATGATAGCCTCTTTTTCAATACTCTGGAAAAATTTATGTAAAATTGGAATTACTTATTCTCTCAGGGATTGGTAGAACTCACCAATGAAGCCAGCTAGGCTCACAGTTTACTCTGAGGGAAAATCTTTGACTACTAATTCAATGCCTTTAATCATCATAGGCTATTTCGATTTTCTATTTTTTATTGAATCAATTTTGGTAAGTTATATTTTTCTAGGTAATCCAAACATTTGGATTACAAAGATAACTGACATCTATCTGGAATGCTGACCCTGAGGTGAACTCTGCAAGAAAGTGCACCGTGAATCATCAGAGAAGTAACAGCTCACATGTGTAATGTCTGTTACAGTTTATAAAAATACTGCCCATGTATTACCTTGTATGAAGATCAAGGTCTGGGTGGGTTTGGTGACTTTCGGTGCCTAATTATTTGCAAGGGATGGATAACTTCCTAGGTAAGCAGAACAGCTGATTCAGATCAACACCCTATTGCTAGCCAAGCTAGAATACTTTGTGAAAGACTATGCAACTATTAAATTCCTCACTTCACTCCTGGGAGTCACTCGTCATTGACACAATCAGCAGCCACCAAGTGCCCCAGGAGTGAGTGTTGACATGAAGGCGTTAGGAGTGTTCTTAGCTCATGGAAACCTTCCCCAGGGCCCGGCTGGGAATGGAACGTCTGGTGGCTAACACCGGTGGAACCGCCTCTACCTACGGCTCCGAGGGCCAGGACGCAACGGGCAGCGCCCGCCGGGACAAAGCACACTCACCAGGGCCTCAAAGTCCTTACAGTCGTGGCGGGCGTAGGAAGCGGGGAAGGGCCGCAGCACCGAGTCGCGCTTGTAGCTCTGCAGGGCCGAGGCGAAGAGGCTGCACCGGAGGTCGGCGGCCAGCACGTCGCGGTTCGCTGCGTCCCGCGCGGCCGCCCAGGCTGAGGGCTGCATCCCGGGTCGCTGCGCGCTGCCGGGGGAGACGCGCCGGTCAGTGGCGAGGGCCGAGCCTGCGGTCAACGCGGGGACAATGGGCCGTCGGGGACCGGGGTTCCCAGGCCTGGGGTGGAGCCAGGCACGGGAACGAGATGGCAGGGGCGGGAACGCACTGCCGGGTGCCCTCTGCGGGGGTCCGGGCCGCAGCTCGCTGCCGAGGAGACTGGCCGGCGGCACAGAGAGACCCGCCCGGGGCTGCGGGTCAGCGCCGGGATTGGGCGCAGGGATAATGGGGCCGGGGGTCCCAGGCCTGGGGGAAGGGCTATGACATAGGATGAGATGACAACGGCGGGAACGTGCTGACACGTGTCCTCTGCAGGGACCTGGGGCGGGAAGCAGCCCCTGGGGGGACAGAGGGCAGAGCCCCCTCCCCCGGGCGAGGCTGCGGCGCCGCTCGTGCCTTCCTGTCCCGCCTCCCGCAGCGCCGCCGAAGCCCGGCCGCCCGCCCCACTGCCCTCGGCGCCGCCTGCGTCCGGCCGCCGCGCCCCCACGCCGCTCCGCCCAGCCCCGCCGAGGCCCGCCCCCGCCTCCGCGCGGCTGCGCTTCGCCGTCCGCACCCGCTACCCGCTCCTACCGCGCTGCGAGACGTGCGGCCGCCGGCGTGTGCCGGGCGGAGGTTCCTGCGCTGCCTTTTGACCGCAGCCCGGGTGCGAAATGACCCGGGCGCCCTCTTGACCCAACCCTGGACTTGCCTTTGTCCCAGCTCGGCGGGCTGAGTCTGCTTCTCTCGCCTTGGAAAGTTGCTGCTAGGTATTGTCTCCCTCTTGAATCATTTCCCTCCAAAATTTCGCAGAAGTCATTTGACACCCAGGGAAACTGAGGCTCAGAGTGATGCAATGCTTGTCCAAGATCTCACAGTCAGGCTTGGAAACCAAAAGACCTCTCCTCTGCCTTTCAGCCTCCACAGTTCTCTGAATTGCTTGTCTCTGGCCTCAGAGGCCCCAAGAGCCTCCTTTGGAGGCCTCTCCAACAGGGAGCATTGATTTAACTCTGCAGGAGAGAAGAGGCTAGACTCCCATGCCCTCACCCTACTCAGAACCTCATTAGAGGAAACCCCACAGTTTGGCTCATGGTCACATGAAAATCTAAGCACAGACCATTGCTGAACTCCTGGACCAGAAGCCCCTCAGCATACTGCACACGCTCCCACCCTTCTGAGGGAAAAACTTCTGCCCCTTTCCACATCCAGGCTGTACCAGGCCCTGAGCTCAGAGGGAAGGTAGTCCATGTCATTGGATTGTGTGTGTGGATATGGGAGGTGGGGCAAGACTGGACCATCAGACACCTCAGAACTTCCCAGGCCAGGCCAGGCAATCGGTGTGGGCTGCTCCCAGGAGTCCACAAAAGATCTCTGCTTGTTGTGAGCCCTAGAACCACCACAAAGTGTCAGAGAGCCTATGGCCTCAGACAAGGCCTCTAGTGCCTAAAAAGTCCTGGGGGCCTCATGGGACCCTGGAACTCTAAGGTGGCTGCTGAAGCTCAGTCCTCACACAGACAGGCAGAGCTGCAGAGCAGGGCAGGAGACCTCGGAACCTTCTATCCTTCTACCTCTTCTTCATTGCAGGCCCTCAGACAAAAGCCACCACCTGATACCTCCTTGGCCTCAAGCATTGTTTGTTGGATATATCAGTAGTTTATTCCTTTTTATGGCTGAATAATAATCCGTTGAATGGATTTTTTTGTTTTTCCATTGTTATCAGTGAATGGTCATTTGGGTTGTTTCTATCTTTTGGCTCTTATGAAAAATGCTACTATAAATATTTGTGTCCAAGTTTTTGTGTGGACATACATTTTCATGTCTCTTGGGCATAGAGATAGGAGTGGAATTGCTGAGTAATGTGGTAACTCTATGTTTAATTAAATAAGGAAGTGCAAGACTGTTTTCAAAAGTTGCCACACCATCTTACATTCCCACTGGCCGTGTACAAGTATTCCATTTTCTCTACCTGCTCAACAACACTTGTTATTATATGATTTTTTTTATTCTAGTCATGCTAGTGGGTATGAAATGCTACCTTAATGTGGGTTTTGATTTGCATTTCCCTCATGACCAATGATGTTGAACATCTTTGCATGCGCTCATTGGTCATTTGTATACCTTCTTTGGAGAGAAATGTCTATTCAGATCCTTTGCCCATTTTTTAATTGGGTTGTCTTTTTGCTATAGAGTTGTAAGAGTTCTTTATATATTTACATATAGTTCTTTTATCAGATATATGATTTGCAAATATTTTCCCTCATTCTGTGGGTTGTCTTTCACTTTCTTGATAGTGTTCTTTGAAACACAATGTTAATTTTGATGAAGTCCAATTTATATATTTTTTCTTTTGTTGCTCATGCTTTTGGTATTATATCTAAGACTCCATTGCCAAATCTGAGGTCATGAAGATTTACCCCTGTTTTCTTCTAAGAGTTACAGTTTTAGCTCTTACATTTAGATCTTTGATCCATTGAGTTAATTTTTTGCATATGATGTAAGGTAAGGGTCCAACTTCATTCTTTTGCATGTAGGATATCGGTTTTCCCAGCACCATTTGTTGAGAGAACTTTTCTTTTCCCATGTAATGGTCTTAGCACCCTTGTTGGAAATCTATTGACCATAGACATATGGTTTTATTTCTAGGGTCTCAATTTCATTCCATTGATCTATATGTATATCTTCATGCCAGTACCGCATTGTCTTGATTACCATCGCTTCGTAGTAAATTTTGAAATCAGGAAGTGAGTCCTCCAACTTTGTTCTTCTTTTTCTAGATTGTTTTGGCTATTCTGGGTCCCTTGCAATTCAATAGGAATCGTAAAATTAGCTTGTCACTTTCTACAAATAAGTCAGATAGGACTCTGATGGAGATTGTGTTGAATCTGTAGATCAACTTGAGAAGTATTGCCATCTTAAAAATGTTAAGTCTTCTGATATATGAACACAGGGATGTTTTTCCATTTACAGGCATACTTTGCTTAATCATGCTTCACTTTATTGTGCCTTGTAGGTAGTATGTTTTCTACAAATTGAAGGTTTGTGACAACTCTGCATCAAGCATATCTATCAGTGCCATTTTTCCAATAGCGTGTACTCGTTTCATGTCTCTGTGTCAGCATTTTTTAGCAATAAATCATTTTTAATTAAGATATGTGCTTTTTAAATATATAATGTTATTGCATACTTAATAGACTACAGTGTAGTGTAAATATAACTATTATATGCACTGGGAAACCAAAAATTTTGTGTGACTCACTTTATTGCAACATTTGCTTTTAGTGTGGTGGTCTGGAATTGAACCCACAATATCACCAATGTATGCCTGTATTTAGATCTTCTTTAATTTTTTCCAGCAATGTTTTGTAGTTTTCTGAATATAAATTTTATACTTGTTAAATGTATTCCTAAGTATTTTATTCTTTTTCCTGCTATTGTAAATGGAATTGTCTACAGATTGTTCATTGTGAGTGTATAGAAATACAATTCGTTTTCGTATATACTTTTGTATCCTGCAAACTTATGAACTTGTTTGCTACTTCTAATAGTTTTGCAGTGGATTACTTAGGATTTTCTATATTCAAGATCATGTCATCTGTGAATAGAGAATTATCTTACTTCTTCCTTTCCAATCTGGATGCCTTTTATTATTTTTCTTGCCTAATTGCCCTGGCTTAAACTTTCAGTTGAATGGAATTCAACAATGTTGAATGGAAACAGTAGCAGCAGACACCTTGTTATGTTCCTCTTACCAGGAAAGCATGGATTCCTTTTTTGAGTATGACGTTAACTGTGGGTTTTTCAGATATGACCTTTGTCAGGATGGGGAAGTTCCCTTTTACTTCTAGTTTGTTGAGTATTTTTGTCATGCAAGAGTGTTGGATTTTGTCACATGCTTTTTCTGCATCTATTGGGACGATCTTGTGTTTTTTCTTTGTTTTTTTATTCTGTTGATTTGGTTTTTACACTAATTGATTTTCAGATTGTTAAACCAAATTTGTTGAATAAAAATCATAAGAGGCCATTGTTTTCAACTAAGCTTCTGCACTAGGTCCCAATAGACCAGGCTAAAAACCAAACTAGAGTCACCCATTCTAAAGTTTCAGGTCACCAAATCCAAACTTGGAAGAAATCAGGAGAAAGATATAACAACCAAATTCTCAGAACAGGTCAGTTTATTATTTTTTTAACATTATTTTTATTTTTTTAATTAAAAAAATTATTTTTTTGAGACAGAGTCTCTGTGACCCTCACTAGAGTGCAGTGGCATCATCATAACTCACAGCAATCTCCAACTCCTGGGCTCAAGCGATCCTCCTGCCTCAGCCTCCCAAGTAGCTAGAACTACAGGTACCTGCCACCAAGCTGGGCTAATTTAACAGGCCAGTTTAAATCTTCAATTGGCATGATAATGAGGTTCCCTCTGCTTTAATCCTTACACAAAAAACATATCCTAAAATAATCTGATGTTAACTAATTAGGTTTTTTAAATTGTTTTATCTCCCTCCCAGCAAAAGTAACTTTGAAACAAATCATGGGGTGTACTCTGTTTTTCGCTTCTGTTTTCCTTATCCCTTCTCTGTATGTAAAGCCAATCCCTTCTGCTCAGTTCATATGAACACTTATTCTATTTTATGGAATAAAGTGTTGCCCAATTCTGGAATCACAGATAAAGCCAATTGAGATCTTTAAATTTATTGTAATTTTGGTTTTTGATACCTTTCGTTACTAAAATAAATCCCACTTAATCATGATGTGTGATTCTGTTTATATATTGCTAGATGCTGTTTGCTAGGATTTTATTGAGGATTTTTGCACCCATATTCGTAAAAATATTGGTCTGTAGTTTTCTTGTGATGTATTTGTCTGGTTTTAGTATCAGGGTAATACGGGCCTCATAAAATTAGTTGGGAAGTGTTCACTCCTCTTTTATTTTTTGGAAGAGTTTGTGAAAAATTGGTATTAATTCTTTAAATATTTGGTAGAATTTAATGCTGAATCCAGGTGAGCATGGTATTTTTCTTTGTGGGTAGTTTTTTGATTACTAATTCAATCTCTTCATTTGTTACAAGCGTGTTCAGATTTGCTATTCTTCTTGAGTTTTGGTAGCTAGAGTTTTTCTAGGAATTTATCCATTTCACCTAAGCTATCTAATTTATTGACATACAGCTGTTTATAGTATTCCATTATAATCCTTTTATTTCTATAAATTAAGTAGTAATGTCTTTCTTTCATTTCTGATTCCAGATAGTTGAGTCTCCTGTCTTTTTTCTTGGTTAATCTAGCCAAAAGTTTGATTTTGTTGATCTTTTCAAAGAACTAGCTTTGGGTTACATTGATGTTCTCTATTATTTTTCTGTTCTCTATTTCATTAAGTTCTGCTCTAATATTTATTATTTCCTTCCCTCTGCTTACTTTAGGTTTAGTTTTCTCTTTGTTTTTCCAGTGTTTTGTTTTTGTGGTTTTTTTTTTAGAGATGGGGTCTCACTCTGTCACCCAGGCTGCAGTGCAAAGGCTGGCCCAATCTTAGCTCACTGCAGCCTTGAACGCTTGGGCTTAAGCAATCCTCTTGCCTCAGCCTCCCAAACTGCAGGGATTATAGGGATGAGCCACCACACCTGGCCTTTCCAGTGTATTAAGGTGAAAAGGTAGTTAATTGTTTTGAGATCTTTCTTCCTTCTCACTAGAAGCATTTATGCCTATAAATTTCCCTGTAAACACTGCTTTATCTGTATCCTGTAAGTTTTAGTGTGCTGTGTCTTCATTTTCATTATTCTCAAAGTATTTTCTAATTTCCTTTTTGATTTATTTTTTGAGCTGTTGGTTACTTAGGAGTGTGTTAATTTCTGCCTATTTTTGAGTTTTTCAAATTTCTTTTTTATTGATTTACAATTTTATTTCATAGTGGTTCAAGAACATACTTTGTATTGCTTCTGTCCTTTTACATTCATTGAGGTTTGTTTGTGGCCAAACATAGGCCTATCCTGGAGAATGTGCCATGTGAATGTATATTCTACTGTTGTATCAAGTGTTTGGAGTCTGTTAAGTCTGGTTGGTTAATATTATCTTCAACTCTTATAGTTCCTTGTTGATCTTCTGTTTAGTTCTTTTATTCATTATTGAAAGTGGGGTATTGAAGTCTCTGTGATGGTTACCTTTATGTGTCAACTTGACAGGGCTAAGAGATACCAGATAGCTGGTAAAACATTATTTCTGGGTGTGTCTGTGAGGGTGTTTCTGGAAGACATTAAGATTTTCATCAGTCGTCTGAGTAAAGAAGATCTACCCTCCCCAATGCAGGTGAGCATCATGCACGCCATTGAGGGCCTGAATAGAACAAAAAGGTGGAGGAAGGACGAATTCACTCTCTCTTCTTGACCTGGGACATCCATCTTCTTTTGCCCTCAGACATCAGCACTCTTGGTTCTCCAGCCTTTGGACTCAGATCAGGACTTGCACCATTGGCTCCCTTGGTTCTCAGGCCTTCAGGCTTGGACTGGAACAACATCACCATCTTTCCTGGACTTCTAGCATTGGAGACAGCAGATCATGAGACTTCTCAGCTTTCATAATCATGTGAGCCAATCCCTCACAATACATTTAGTTCTGTATATCTATATACATGTTGATATCCTGTTGATTCTGTTTCTCTGGAGAACCCTGAATAGTCTCCAACTATCGTTGAATTGTCTATTTCTCCATTTATTTGTGTCAGTTTTTGCTTTATGTATTTCGGTGCTCTCTTATTTAACGCATGTATGTTTATCATTGTTATGTCTTCCTAATGGATTGCCCCTTTAAAAATTATAAAATGTCCCTCTTTATCGCTAGTAATATTTTTTTGTTTAAGGTCTATTTTGTCTGATTATTAGTATAGACATTTCAGCTTTCTGTGGTTGCTTTTGCATGATATATCTTTTCTGTTCTTTTCTTTTTTATTTTATTTATTTTTTTGAGACAGGGTCTTGCTGTGTCACCCAGTGCAGTGGCCATCATAGCTCATTGCAATCATGAACTTCAGGGCTCAAGCAACCCTCCTGCCTCAGCCTCCCAAGTAGCTGGGACTAGAGGTATGCGCCACAATACCTGCCTAATTTTTCTATTTTTTATAGAGACGGGGTCTTGCTCTTGCTCAGGTTGCTCTCAAACTCCTGGCCTCAAGCCATCCTTATGCCTTGGCCTCCCAAAGTGCTAGGATTACAGGTGTGAGCCACTGCACCTGGCCTTCTTTTCCATTCTTTTATGTTCAATGTATTTGTGTCTTTGAATCTAGTATGTCTCCTGTAGACAGCATACAGATAGATTTTGGGTTTTTGTTTGTTGTTGTTGTTGTTGCTGTTGTTTGAGACAGGGTCTTGTTCTGTTGCCCAGGCTGGAGTACAGTTGTGCAATCATAGCTCATTGCAACCTCAATCTCCTGGGCTCAAGGGATTGGACACCTCAGCCTCCCAAGTAGCTAGGACTATAGGTACGTGTCACTACACCCAGATAATTTTTTTTTAATTTTTTTGTAGAGATGGGGTCTCACTGCACAGGCTGGTCTTGAATTCCTGGCCTCAAGTGATCCTCCCCACTCAGCCTCCCAAATTGCTGAGATTACAGGTGTGCGCTTGTAACAAACCAGCTTGTTGGTTTGTTTTATTTATTTATTTATTTTGAGACAGGGTTTCTCTCTGTCACCTGGGCTAGAGTGCAGTAGCATCATCATAGCTCACTGCAACCTCAAATTCCTGACCTGAAGCAGTCCTCCCACCTCAGCCTCCCAGAGTGCTAGGATTACAGGCATGAGTCACCATGCCTGGCCTGTTTTTATTTTTAAATAAAATCTGACAATCTCTGCATTTTGGTTGGATTATTTAATCCATTTACATTTAATGTTATAATTGATATAGTTGGATTTATAGTTGACTCTTGAACAACATGGGCTTGAATTGCAAGGATCCACTTATAGGTGGATTTTTTTCGATAAATATATTGGGAAATTTGGGGGAGATATGCAACAATTTGAAAAAACAAATCACATAGCTTAGAAATATTTAAAAAGAGAATAAAAACATTTGTCATGAATGCATAATATATATATACACATACACTAGTCCATGTTATCATTTACTACCATAAAATATACAAAAATATATTATAAAAAGTTAAAATTTGTCTAAACTGATGCATGCAAACACCATACATGGCACCATTTACAGTCAAGAAAAATGTAAACAAACATAAAGATGTAGTATTAAATCATGACTGCATAAAATTAACTGTAGTGCATACCGTACTACTGTAATAATTTGATAGCTACCTCCTGTTGCTATGATGAGCCACCTCCTGTTGCTATGTGAGCTCGAGTGTTGTAAGTAGCCACTTAAAATGCCATGTGGTGCTAATCATCTCCATGTAAGCAGTTCCTCTCTCTCCAGTAAGTTGCATATCATAGTAAACAGTGATCTCTTATGGTTCTTACATATTTTTCATCCTGTTTAGTGCAATACTGCAGACCTTGAATAACACCGTGGGACTCATATGAAGTGCCACTAGTGATGCTAGATGTGCTCCCAGGAAGCAGAGAAAATCATGACATTATGAGAAAAAGCTGAATTGCTTGATATGTACTGTAGATTGAGGTCTGCAGCTGCAGTTGCCTGCCATTTCAAGATGGAATCCAAGATAGAAGCCATGTGTGGTGGTGCACACCTGTGTAGTCTCAGCTACTCAAGAGGCTGAGCCCAGGAGTTCCAGGCCAGGCTGGACAATATAGTGAGACCATGTCTCTTAAAAAAGGCAAAACTTCTGATGGAGGACAGATCCCTGGTTGTAAAGGATTACACGTAGAAGGAAGGTACAACTACACAGGGACAGCGTGAGGAAATTTTGGGGGGTGATGAAACTATTTTGGATCCTGATTATGGTGGTGGTTATGCAGTCTATATATGTGTTAGAAATCATAGATCTGCACACCTGAAAAAGTCAATTTTACTGTTAATTTGAAAAGTTAAATTAAATTTTAAAATAATTGCATAGAGACATTATTCGCAATAGCCAAAAAGATGGGAACAACCCAGGTGTCCATCAGCAGACAAATGGATAAACAAAATGTGATATATCCATGTCATAGAGTATCATTCATCCATAAAAAGGAATAAGGCCAGATGCGGTGGCTCATGCCTGTAATCCCAGGGCTTTGGGAGGGTGAGAGCTTTGCTTGAGGACAGAAGTTCAAGACTAGCCTAGGCAACATAGTGAGACCCCATCTTTACAAACAAACAAACAAAAATTAAAACAAACACCAGAATAAAATTCTGATGCATGCTGCAACATGGATGAACCTTGAAGACATTATGCTAAGTGAGATAAACCAGAGACAAAAGGACAGAAAATAGAATGGTAGTCACCAGGGGCTGGGGAAGGAGAAATGGGGAGTTACTTACTATTTAATGGATATAGAGTTTCAGTTTGGGATCATGAAAAAATTCTGGAATTGGATAGTAGTGATGGTTGCACAAAAGTGTGAATATTAAATATGCCACTGAACTGTATACTTAAAAATGGTGAAAATGATAAATTTTGTTTATGTATACTCTATCACAATGAAAAAAAATGAAATGTAAAAAAAACTGAAGAGAAAATTTTAAAATGCAGGCTGGGGAACATTTTAAAATAGACTTCCAAACATATATTATATATACAGACAAAGTTCTGTGGAGAAAGTAGAAGGAAAATGTAAGTTCAAGGAGAAAAGAGAACAAAGTAAAAATGTCCAACTGTTAAAAAAGAGTCTGTTCATATTTTTTTAAATGTCTCTGAGAATTCACCCATAAAGTAATTTAAATAATGCATAATACGAAAAAGACTTCAAAATTAAGGCCGGGCGTGGTGGCTCACGCCTGTAACCCTAGCATTCTGGGAGGCCGAGGCGGGCAGATTGTTTGAACTCAGGAGTTCGAGACCAGCCTGAGCAAGAGCAAGACCCTGTCTCTACTAAAAATAGAAGGAAATTAGCCAAACAACTAAAATATATACAAAAAAATTAGCCGGGCATGGTGGTGCATCCCTGTAGTCCCAGCTACTCAGGAGGCTGAGGCAGAAGGATCACCTGAGCCCAGGAGTTTGAGGTTGCTGTGAGCTAGGCTGACGCCACGGCACTCTAGCCCGGGCAACAGAGTGAGACTCTGTCTCAAAAAAAAAAAAAGAAAAAGACTTCAAAATCAGTGTAAGTCCTCAAAAAGATAAAAAGGCAAAAAAAAATAATAATAATAATAAGATCAGAGAATATGAAACAAAAGCAGACAGATATGCATCAGAAATAGTTTAATATGGAAAACAACCAATTAGAAATTCTGGAAATGAAATAATCACAGAAACACACACACACACACCTCAATAGATGGGATGAATTCCAGATTGGGAAAATCAAGAACAGAATTAATGAACTGGAAGGTAGTACTGAGCAATTCACAAGAACACAGCACAGAAAGACAAAAAGATCTTCTTTAAGATTAAAAGAGAGAGACCTTAAGAAACATGAAGCAGACATGATCCTATATGTAGAAAATCCTTGAGAATCCACAAAACTACTAGAACTAACAAACAAATTCAGCAAGGTCTCAGGACACAAGATCTCCCATACAAAAATCAATTGTATTTCTATATATTAGCAATGAACAACTCAAAAATGATATTAAGATAATTCTAGGCCGAGTGCGGTGGCTCATGCCTGTAATCCTAGCACTCTGGTAGGCCGAGGCGGGTGGATCGCTCGAGGTCAGGAGTTCGAGACCAGCCTAAGCAAGAGCGAGACCCCGTCTCTACTAAAAATAGAAAGAAATTATCTGGCCAACTAAAATATATATAGAAAAAAAAAATTAGCCGGGCATGGTGGCACATGCTTGTAGTCTCAGCTACTCGGGAGGCTGAGGCAGAAGGATCGCTTAAGCCCAGGAGTTTGAGGTTGCTATGAGCTAGGCTGATGCCATGGGACTCTAGCCCGGGCAACAGAACAAGACTCTGTGTCAGAAAAAAAAAAAAAAGATAACAATTCTACTTACAAAGAATAAAATACTAAGAATACATTTAACAAAAGAAGTGCATGACTTGTACACTGAAAACTACAAAACGTTGCTAAGAGAAATTAAATAAATGGTGAGACATTCCATGTTCAGGATTGAAAGACTCAGTATTGTTAAGATGTCAATTCTCTCCAAATTGTTTTGTAGGTTTCCTGCAATTCCTGTCAAAATCTCAGAATAGCCAAAACAATTTTGAACAGGAAAAATAGAGTACTTAGAATGCTTGATTCCAAAACTTAATACAAAGCTACAGTAATCACGACTATGTGAGGCCGGGCGAGGTGGCTCACGCCTGTAATCCTAGCACTCTGGGAGGCCGAGGCGGGTGGATTGTTTGAGCTCAGGAGTTCGAGACCAGCCTGAGCAAGAGCGAGACCCCATCTCTACTAAAAATAGAAAGAAATTAGCTGGAAAACTAAAAACATATAGAAAAAATTAGCCGGGCATGGTAGCACATGCCTGTAGTTCCAGCTACTTGGGAGGCTGAGGCAGGAGGATTTCTTGAGCCCAGGAGTTTGAGGTTGCTGTGAGCTAGGCTGATGCCACGGCACTCTAGTCTGGGCAACAGAGCGAGACTCTGTTTCAAAAAAAAAAAAAAGAAGAAGAAGACTATGTGGTACTGGCATAGGATAGACATATAGATCAATGGAACAGAATTGACCATCCAGAAATAGAAATAAACCTTCATATTTATGATCAATTGATTTTCAACAAATGTGTGAAGGCAATTCAATGGGAAAAGGATAGTCTTTTCAGAAAATGGTATCAGGACAATTGGATAGTCACATGCAAAAAGATAAATTTAGACTCTTACTTCACATAATATACAAAAATTAATTCAAGAAGGGGAAGAGGAAAGGAAAAAATTAATTCAAAATAGATCACAGGCCTAAATGTAAGAGATAAAACTATGAAATTTTTAAGAGGAGAAAATCTTTATGATGTTGGCATAGGCTAGGAGTTCTTAGATGCAACACCAAAAGCCTGATCCATAAAAGAAAAAAATTGATAAAATAAACTTTATCAAAATTAAAAACTCCTTTATTTCAAAAGACATCATTAAGAAAATGAAAAGACAAGCACAGCCTAGGAGTAATTATTTGCAAATCATATATCTGATAAAAGACTTTATCCTGAATGTATAAAGAACTGTCAGCTGGGCATGGTGGCTCATGCCTGTAATCGTAACACTCTGGGAGGCCGAGTGGGAAGGATTGCTTCTGCTCAGGATTTTGAGACCGGCCTGAGCAAGAGCAATACCCCATCTCTACTAAAAATAGGAAAATTAGCCAGGCCTTGTGGTGTACACCTGTAGTCCTGGCTACTTGGAAGGCCAAGCAAGGCAAGAGGATTGCTTGAGGCCAAGAATTTGAGACCGGCTTGGGCAACATAGGGAGACCCGGTCTCTACAGAAAATAGAAAAATTAGCCAGGTGTGGTGGTGCACACCTGTAGTCCCAGCTATTTGGGAGGCTGAGGCAGGAGGATTGCTTGAGCCCAGAAGTTTGAGGTTGCTGTGAGCTGTGATGATGCCAATGCACTCTACCTGGACCTGGGGCGACAAAGCAAAAATGTCTCAAAAACAAACAAACAAACAAACAAAAAAAACTCTTACAGTTCACTAACAAGAAGAAAAACAATTATAAAGGTGCAAATGTTTTAATAGACATGTTACCAAAGAAGATACACAAATGGCTGATAAACACATGAAAAGGTACTCAACATCTGTCTCTGCTTGTTTGTGCTGCTATAACAAAATACCTGAGATCTTTATGTTTTTCTTTCCAGCTGGCACTGAGTCATGGACATCTCTTGAGACAACTGGCACGTGCTCCAAGACTGGGGGCAAAAGAAAGCCCTATCGCTAGAAGCAGAAGTTTGAGCTAGGACTCCACACTGCCAACGCTAGAACTGGCCCCCTGCTGCTTCTGGTGAAAATAGAAGGAATGAAATAATAAAAACAAGATCGGACAATAATGAGAAAAAAGAAACATGATACAACCGAATACAAAAGGGCTGGTTCTTAGAAAAGATTAATACAATAGATAAGACTGATCAAGAAAAAGCAATATTAGTCACTGCTAAATTTGACTGGCTTAAAAAAAAGAAAAAGCAGTATTAGTGATAAAAGAGGGGACATAAGAACACAAGCAGGGTAGAAATGTAAAAATAATAAAGAATACCATAAACAAAATTTGGGGCCAATATGTTTAAAATTTTAAAGTAAATATTTAAATTTTTAGAAAAGTATAATTTACCAACTTGGAACAAGAAGATCTAGAAAACATAAATGCACCTATAACCATTTGCTTTAGTCTGTGCTGCTATAACAAAATACCACAGACTGGGTAATTTGTAAACAATAGAAATTTATTTTTCACAGTCCTGGAGGCTGAGAAGTCCACAGTCAAGGCAGCGGCAGGTTTGGTGTCTGCTCTGGGCCTTCCTCCCTCAAGGGAGAGGCAGAAGACAAAAAGAGACGAATGTTGTGCAGAAGAGCAGGCCTGCTGAACCCACTTTCTGAAGCCTTTGTATAAAGGCCCTAATCCCATCCAGGAAGGCTCTGCCCTCTTAACTTAATCACCTCCTATAGGCCCCACCACTTAATACTGTCGCATTGAGGATGAAGTTTCAACACATGAATTTTGGGGGACACATTTAGACCATAGCACCACTTAAGAAATCTGCTTGCTAAAAATCTAGCCACCTACTCCCCTTCCCAAAGGAAAATACACACAAGATAAATAGAAGGCCTCAATGGTTTTATAGATTAGTTCTATTAACCATTTAAAGAACAGATAACCCCCAAATTACACTATTTGTTCTAGAGATTAGAAAAACAAAGGCACACTCCCCAACTTATTTTATATTTTGAAGTCAAGGTATAGCATAGGCTTCAAAACTTTAAAAGGATAATGTGAGAAATAAAAGTATAGGCCAGCATTACATATAAATACAGAGGGAGACATCATAAATTAAACATTAACAAATTGAATGCAATAATATTTTTAAAAATACAATATTGCCCCATTCCTTAAATGGAGTGTGAACACTGACTTCAAAGACTAGAGGATGGAAGGGAGGGAAAAAGGTAACATCACAGTGGAGAAAGCTGACAAGCACTAGCTGAGGCATGTGAGCAATGTCATCGTCAGCAGTGATAAGTCATGCTGACGTGTACGCCCTTGATGAGGGGATGAAAATGGCAGTTTACCTCTGTGGTATTCCTCAGAAACAATCACCGCAGTCTAACAAGGAGAAAAACGTCAGACAAATTCCAACAGAGAGGCATTCTACAAAGTACCTGACCAGTATTCTTCAAAACTATCAAGGGCATCAAAACAAGGTAAGTCTGAGAAACTGTCGCAGCCCAGAGGAGCCTAAGGAGACATGAAAACTAAATATAATGTCGTGTCCTGGATGGGATTCTGGAACAGATAAAGGACATTAGGTAAAAACTAAGGAAATCTCAATAAACCAGGGACTACTGATACATTAATTATAATCAATGTACCATATTACCAATAAGATGTTAATAATAGGGGCACCTGGGTGTGGGGTATATGGGAGCTCTGCATTATCTTTACATTTTTTCTATAAGTTTAGAATTTTTCTAAAAAATAAAGTCCATTAAAAAAATACCTAATTGACTAGGCACAGTGGCTCACACCTGTAATCCCAGCACTTTGGGAGGCTGAGGCAGGAAGATCGCTTGAGCCCAGGAGTTCAAGGCTGCAGTGAGCTAGGATTTCACCACTGCACTCCAGCCTGGGCAACAGAGCGAGATCCTCTCTCTCTGAGGGGGGGCCGGGGGAAAGGGTAAGACTTGGAAAGGAAAAAAAAGTTCTCAGTCTCAGATGATAGGCTCTCTGCATAGAATATCCAAGAGCATCTGCTGACAATCTATTAGAACTAAACAGTTTAAGGTTGCTGAATGCAAGAGCAATGCAGTGCTGAATGCAAGAACTCAACTGCTTTACTAGATGCCAATAATAATTATAAATTGTAATTTAAAAAAATCTATACTTGTCACAAAACTATAAGATATTAGGATTAAAGTAAATCTAACAAAAAATCTTAATGGTAAAATTAAAAAACTATGTACATATTTTAGAGACAGGGTCTCACCATGTTGTCCAGGCTGGTCTTGAACTACTGGCCTCAAGCCATCCTCCCCCCTCGGCCTCTCAAAGTGCTGGGATTAGAGGCTTTGGGCCACGGCGCCCATCCTATGAAGCTATATTGAAATACATAAAGCAGACCTCAATAAAGGGGAAGGTTTACAATACAATATTCATGAATATATATTATATATTATAATATAAAAAAATTGATTCAAATCCCAAAAAAGTTTTCCTTTTGAAGTTAAGTACATTTTTTATTAAATATCAGTGTTCATTAAAATGTCTTAAGTAACTCTTTAGCTGCATAGAAGTGGGAGTGTGGCCACACAGTGGAGGGAGCAACCACACTTTGGGTCCAGAAGTCCTTGAGGTTCCATGACTTTCTCTGGAGTCTGGAATAGCTGAAACTCCAACACCATCCTTACACTCATTCCTTACTCTCACTCCCTCCTTAGTGACCACTGCCCAGGTGCAGCAGAGCAAAGACCAGAAGGGGAATTTCCTCTAAAACCCAGAAGCAAAGAAACACTCTCCAAAGACGCAATCTTAGCAAAAGGTGAGAGGGCGCAAGGGTGTTCAGAGAATCACCCCTGCCCTTATTATAATATTATTTTTAGAGTGGTGGCTTCCCATCCCACTGGTCTTTTTAAAAATACCTTTAAAACTTTTAAGTATATCTCACACACTTGATATATTCTGTATGCATGGTTCAAAGAAAAGTAATAAAACCCTGATGTGTCCCTTCAAGTTTAAGGCTATTGCCAACACCATTGAAACCCTCTGTGGGCCCTTTTCCCTAGTCACACCCCTCACTCCACGGTGCCACTATCCGGAATTTGTATTAACCATTCCTTTGCCATTTAATGTCCCTCCCTGCCCCAACTATTAGAAACCTCGTTTACTTAAATCATACTCAAAGTCCCAATGTACAAAAAGATAAAATCAGAATCTGAGTAACCAGGACGGAGTTTAAATCCCAGGCAGCAAGGCCTCCACTTCGCCCCCTAAAGGTAGCCCTAAGAGCACAGTGAATACTAAGGCATTTCCGGAGTCCAAAGGATGATGATTCAGGTTGATTTGCATACCCATAACACACTGCAAACAGTACAATAGTTTTCATGGAAAAACAAATTTCTATATTATTCGTGTTTCCTAAGGATGAGAATTTTTATTTGCAGCATTTTTTTGTATAAACTTCCGTGGCAGTAAGTCTTGGGATGCATAGATACCATCAGTGTACAGGGAGTTGCTGTTACCCGAGACATGAGTAGCAGCAGCAAGGAAGCATACTCTGGTTTCTCTTCAGATCGTATAAATCTTTCGCCTTTTACTAAAGATTTCCGTGGAGAGGAACAATTCTGAGTTTTATGCCAATTTTTTGAGGCCTTGTTCTGGCAAGGCTACACATAATGGTTAAAATAGCAGATGTGACTGACTGTAAATAAGTGGTGGTTTGTTGTATTGTTCTGATGGAAGTGGTTTTTTTTTTTGTTTTTAACATTGGCTTATTCTTTCTGGGTGGTATCTGGGGGCTAGTTTTATCATATCATGGTCTGCTTTCTAAGCTGTGTGGTTTGGTTTATTTTCTAGTGTTTTGAGTTATGCAGATTGTGTTTGTTTCTCTATTCTTGGCTTTTATGTAAATGTGGTTAATATACAGCAGGCATGGCTTCAGGTCTTTTGTTCGTAGCTATTCTGAAGATTCATGCTTTTTTTTTTTTTTTTTGCTGCCTATAGTTGTAGTCGGCTGGTTTTCATTGCAGCACTGTCAAGTACAAAGATGGAAATTTTAACTTTGTAGAAGCCACATTAAATAAATAAAAGGAAACTGGTGAAATTGGCTTTAATAATGTATTTAATCCAAAATGCTATCATTTGTATATGTAGTTAATATAAATAATTATTGAGATGTTTCATTTTTGTTCATACTGTAGTTGCTTTGATACGATTTGTTTATTTAGAGATGGGGTCACGTTCTGTGGCCCAGTCTGGAGTACATTGGTGTGATTATAGCTCACTGCAGCCTTCAATTCCTGGGCTCAAGTGATCCTCCTGCCTGAGCTTCCCGAGTAGCTGGGATAGGACTATAGGCACGCGCTACCACGCCGGGCTAAGACCTTATTTAATAAGAAGCAATGCACTATTCTTATTAGCTCTTTCCTTTCTAGGAGGCATTATTTGTGGGAGTCACTGCTCTGTTCCAGTTTATTTTCTTCGCTTTGTATGAATCTTTAGCTTTTATGCTATTTATTGGGGAAAGTTTTTAACTTTTCTGCAGCTAAAAGGTTCTGAATATTTAGTGCCCTTACCAAAGGTCCTGTGGGTAACCAGACTCTAGGACGTTGTCAGCACACACATCCCTGCCCATTCCTGGCTGCAATCCCTTCTCTGGCCCATTAGGGCAAGACACTAACCTGACTTTGGTGGTAATCATTTTCTCACTTTCCTTTTCTTTTTATGTTGCATTCGTAAACCAACGAATCTAATTTCTTTCATTGGCCAAAATGCAGTCATATGCTGTTATTTTGTTCCTGCTTTTTTCACTCAACATTCTGTTTTGTTTAAAGCAACTTGTCAAGCAATATAGTAAAGAATATGTGTCAATGTTTTATTTCAATTTACTGCAAGGGAAAAGACCTCTAGGAGACCAATTCAAGAATTCACTTCTTGGTTAGGACATTTTATAGAAAAAATACTAGTTACATAGTTATTGTTGGATTAGATACACAGTAAATGAATGGTTAAAAGTCACTAACCAATCATCTTTTTTTTTTTTCTTTTTTTTGAGACAGAGTCTCACTCTATTGCCCGGGCTAGAGTGCCATGGCATCAGCCTAGCTCACAGCAACCTCAGACTCCTGCGATCCTCCTGCCTCAGCCTCCTGAGTAGCTGGGATTACAGGCATGCGCCACCATGCTCAGCTAATTTTCTCTCTCTCTCTCTCTCTCTCTCTCCATATATATATATATATATATATATATTTTTTTTTTTTAGTTGGCCAGATAATTTCTTTCTATTTTTAGTAGAGACGGGGGTCTTACTCTTGCTCAGGCTGGTCTCAAACTCCTGACCTCACTCAAGCAATCCTCCTGCCTCGGCCTCCCAGAGTGCTAGGATTACAGGCGTGAGCCACCGAGCCCAGCCCCAAATGATTACGTATTTAATGTGACGTAACAAGCTGGGCACGGTGGCTCATGCCTGTAATCCTAGCACCTTGGGAGACTGCAGGCGGGAGGATCCCTTGAGGCCAGAAGTTGAAGGCTAGCCTGAGCAACATAGTGGGACCCTATCTCTACAAAAAAAAAAAAAAAATTTAATTAGGCACTGCGGTGATGAGTGTTTGTGGTCATTGATATGGGGGAGGATTTCTTTTTTTTTTTTTTTTTGAGACAGAGTCTCACTTTATTGCCCGGGCTAGAGTGAGTGCCGTGGCGTCAGCCTAGCTCACAGCAACCTCACACTCCTGGGCTTAAGCGATCCTACTGCCTCAGCCTCCCGAGTAGCTGGGACTACAGACATGCGCCACCATGCTCGGCTAATTTTTTTTATGTATATATATTTTTAGTTGGCCAGATAATTTCTTTCTATTTTTAGTAGAGACGGGGTCTCGCTCTTGCTCAGGCTGGTCTCGAACTCCTGAGCTCAAACGATCCGCCCGCCTCGGCCTTCCAGAGTGCTAGGATTACAGGCGTGAGCCACCGCGCCCGGCCAAGGGGGAGGATTTCTTGAGCCCAGGAGTTCCAGGTTGCACTGAGCTATGACTGAGCCACTCTACCCCAGCCTGGGAGACAAAAAAAAAAATTGAGGTAACAGTCAATATTTACAATGCGCATGGTATTCATCCTTTGCATCTATTTAAACTTATGATATCGTAAATTGTCGCAAGAAATGTGTAGATACGATCTTTAAAAATGTGTGCAAGGATTTAATGGGAACAAGACATTTGTTTGACTCCGTGACCGTAACAGGTGGGCCTTGTGGCCAGTACTGAGGACTAAGGAAAGCAGTACCCTCTTGTGGCCATCATAGGCGCTGCAGCAGAAATAAGCAAGGAGTCCCAGAAAGGAGGTAAATCTTAGAGACCCGGTCTACCTTCCCCCTCAAGGAGAGTGTCCACTGCAAAGTTTGAAAGGGTTGGGTGTTGTATCTATGTGAGCAAACCTGCCTCTTGTAGCTGTGGCCCCTGAGATTCGGCCACAACAAAGAGGAACCAAAGAACAATCTACAAGAACAGGCAAGAATGATTTAACATTAATCTCTTATTGTAGGTCATCACTATGAGATTAGAACAAAACCATTTGATAATCCCATGAATACAGAAAATGTATTTTCTAAACTCAAACACCCATTCTTTTTATAGTTGGGAGGGAGAACAGCCTCTCTCTGTCGCCCCAGCTGGAGTGCAGTGGCATCATCATAGCTTACTGCAACCTCAAACTCCTGGGCTCAAGGGATATTCCTGCCTCACCCTCCAGAGTAGCTGGGACCACAGGCACTCGCTAGAATGCCTGGCTAATTTTTTGTAGATACTGGGGGTGGGGGCATCTTGCTATGTTGCTCAGGCTGGTCTGGAACTCCTGGCCTCAAGCAATCGATCCTCCAACCAGGACTCCCAAAGTGCTGGGATTACAGGCATGAGCTACCATGCCCAGCCTCCATTCATTTTTTATATACAGTATATATGTATTTTAAATATATATTTATATATTTTAATCTTATAATAGAAATAGAAGGGAATCTGCTTAATCTGATGAAAGATACCAACCAAAAATCTCCATCAAACACCACACAACAGAAAGTGTTGTAAACTTTCCCTTTAGAGTCCAGAAGAAGAAAAGAATGACACTATCACTACTTCCATTCGGTTTGTACTCCAGGTCCTTCTCAGGAAAGTAAAATAAGAAAGCAGGGGGCGGAGAAGGTACAAGGACTGGAAAAAGAAAAACAAAATTATCATTATTCTCAGTCCATACGATTATCTTCATGGAAGATCCAAAAGGATCTGCCCACATGTGGCTATTGAGCATTTGAAATATCAACTGAGATGTACTGTGAGTGTAAAATACACACTAGATTTTGAAGACTTTGTATTTTAAAAAGTAAGTAATTTTTATGTTGATTATTAAAATAATATTTTGGATATATTTGGTTAAATAAAATATATTAAGTAAGTATAATTAATTTTAAAATAATAAAAACAAAATATCTATTAATAAAATATAATTAATTTTACCTGTTTAGTTTTACTTTATTAATGTGACTACTAGGAAATTTTAAATTACATATGTGGCTCACATTATATTTACATTGTACAGTGATGATTTAGATAATCCTTTAGAATTAAAACTACAGTTCAGCAAAGTTGTTGGATACAAAACTGATAATATAGAAATAAATTGCATTTTTAGACAAATAGTAAATCATTCGAATTATTAATATAATAATCAATTAAATATTAACCTATCACTTATAACAGCAGCAAATACTCCTTGGATATTAGGTACAAATATACAAAAAGACCTTTATGGATTCAATTATGTGGCTTTATAGAAAGATGTAAATAAATAAAAGATACAAATGGAAGGATATATCAAGGTCATAGACTGCTAGACCTGGTATCATAAAGATGGGAAATTCTTCCCAATATAATCTATAAACTCAAAGCAATTTCAATCAGAAATTCCAACAGAGGTTTTTATTTTCCATATTTTTTGGTTTCTAGGTAATTTCTTGAATTAAATATTAGCATGAATTGTTGCTGGAAATGGAAGTGCAGGCCACACCACAAGCAATGGAACTGATCTAGCCACACATTTACAATCAGGGGTGAGTGCACACTTTGGATTCAGAAGCCCTGGAAACTCCCTGTCTGTCTGGAGTCTGGCATGGGTAAAAACACATTAACCTTCTTTGTGGTTCTCTAACCAGTGAAAGCTGCCCAAGACCTTTTGAGAGCAAAGGCCAGAAGATTAACGTCCCCTAAAACCTAGGAGTGTAGAAACACTCTCTCTCAAGTCTCACGGGGAGAAAGCTCAAAGTATTCAGAGACCCACCCGTTTCCTGGCCCCTTAGCCCCTTAGCCCCTCGCTAAGACCTGTGAGGTGTAGCTATTTTCACATGGTGGGAACTTTGTATCTCCTTGGGTCTCTTTAACTTTCCATTACATTGTGAAATATAGCAAGCATGCAAAAGTATCAAAACAGATGTGTGTGTGGATGAACCTTGCAAACATGCCAAGTGAAAGAAGCCAGTACAAAACGCCACTTGTTACATGCTTCCGTTTATATGAAATGTCCAGGATAGGCCCGTTAGAGACGGAAAGTAGATTAGTGGTTGCCAGAGGCTGGGGGGTCGGGGAGACAGGAACTAACTACTGATAGGTACTGAGTTCCTTTTTCCTTGGGCTGGGGTGTGTGTGTGCCAAAAATGTTCTAAAATTAGATAGTGGTGATGATTGCACAGCTCTGCGGATATACTAAAAACCACTGAATTGTGCACTTTAAATGGGTGAACTGCATGGCTTTTAAATTATATCCAATAAATCTATTTTTGAAATGTATTAGATAAATTTAAATCACATTGTCAAATATAATTGACTTGCTAGCAAAGGAACCAGCAAAGTGTGTGTGGGGGGGGGTTCAATTCAGAGGAGGTGTGAACGTTGGGATGCGGCATGTTTGCACCGACAGGTGGAAAATCACAGAGCCGGTTCCCTTCCCCAGGGCTGCGCAGAGGGCACGTGCGTTGGGGAAGAGCGTGCAGGCCGGTCGGGGAGCGCCGCGGGGGGGAGGACAGCACATTTCAAATGCATGGGCTGGGGACACAGGTCTGATTTCATCCCCAACGGTGGTATCTGGCCGGGCAGAGGCAGGAGACCTGGAACTGTTCACAAAAGCTCCAATTTAAACAGGACATTGCCAGGAATTCTCAAACGGCAGACTAAAAATGCAGAATATTCCAGAATGTCTGTTCTGGAGTGCACGGTTAACAACATAACACCCATGTGCCCACCGTGCAGTTTAAGAAAAACGAAATTTCAAACTTTTAAAACAAATTCCTGTGTGGCCTTTCCCAGTCACACCCCTCACTCCCCGCCGACGTGAGGAACCACTGTCCTGAATTATGTGTCAATCATTTATTTACCGATTTTTTATTTTTCAACTTAATAGCAGTCTTTCTTTTTTTTTAGAAGAAATGAAACTCAGACGTAGGAACATATAAAACAGATATTAATAACACCCGAGTCTGACCTGATCGGCCTTTACACCGCCACTAGCCGCTGCGCCCCCTGACGGTGGCACAGAGGCACTGCGTGAACACGCCGACTTTCCCGGAGCGGGAGGGCGACTCAGCCTATTTACATACCCACAGTGCACTGCGGAAAGTACACGTTTAAAACGGCAAAAATAAAAATTTTATTCCAAGCATATTTGGTGAAAATTGGATTTTCTTTACAAAATAATATGAAATTTCTTTGTTGGGTGCAGAATCTTGTCATGAACTAGCCACCATCAATGTACTAGGAGTTTTTGTTACCCGAGGTGTGAGTTAGGTAGTTCAGAAAGCATACTCTGGTTTCTCTTCAGATCGCATAAATCTTTCGCCTTTTACTAAAGATTTCCGTGGAGAGGAACAACTCTGAGTCTTAAACCAATTTTTTGAGGCCTTGTCTTGGCAAGGCTACTTTTATGTGTTCAAAAGTAGATTTTGTGTTAGTTGTTTAGTATTTGTTTTAAATGAAACTACAGGTTAGTGACATTGGTGATACTATTTTCAAAGGTAAACCGCAAAGAGTAATTGAGACGTGTAGCGGTTATCGTGGGGTTTTTAAAGGTTTTTGTTGCTTTGTTTTCTTAGTGGTTGTAATAGCTATTAACGCAAATCCTCAATTCTGGAAATTTTAAGTATTAGTTTTTGGTAGTTATTTGGAGTGATTTCATTTTCACAGTTTGTGGTTTTTCTTTTTGTGTTTGGGTTGTATCTTGGTGGCTGATCTTAATTTGTCTTATTTATTTTGGTTTTTTTAAGTTGTATTATTGTTTTTTTGAGATAGGCTAGGGTGCAGTGGCGTCATCATAGCTCACTGCAGTCTCAAACTCCTGCGCTCAAGTTAGCCTCCTGCCTCAGCCTCCTAAAGTGCTAGGATTGAAGGCGTGAGCCACTGCACCCAGGCTGGTCTTAATTTTAGTGTCAGGTTGATCTGGTTGTTGTTTGTTTTTGGTTGTGATTTGTTCTTTTATGTGTTTTGTTTAATAATTCCCTACTCCAAGTTATTAAATTCAATATCTTTTTAAGTTATGTCTTTCATATTTAAGTCCTTAATTCATCTGGAACTTAATTTTTGTGTGTAGTGTGAAGTGTGGATCCATTTTTATTTTCCACCATAATGATTGGCAATCATCTAGCACTACGTATTGATTGAAAGGTAGCTCCTTTTCCCACCAATCTGCGATGACAACTTTGACATATATCAACTTTCCTTATATGCATGCCAATGTTTCTGGGCTCCCTATTCTATTCCCTGGGTCTGTCTATCCCTGAGCTAATATTGAATGTCCTAATTACTATGGGTTTATATTAAGGCTTGAAATTTGGTAGATGTCATTCCTCTATTTGGTTTTTCAGGAGTAACTTGGCTATCCTTTCTTCTTCCAAAAATGTTTAGTGTTGCCCTGTTGAGTTACATGAAAATCCCTATTGCATCTAAATTAAATCTGTAGATAAATTAGGAAGGTTGAATCTTTATCTTTATCTTTAGCAAATAGTACCTTCGTGCTGACAACCGGGACCACTCAGTGACGGTGCCTCACTTGAGGCAGGAAGGCAGCCCCAGACATGCACTTCTCTCAGCCTCCTCAGAACCCAAATCAGGGCCGGGCGCGGTGGCTCACGCCTGAGCAAGAGCGAGACCTCGTCTCTACTAAAAAAATAGAAAGAAATTAGCTGGACAACTAAAAATATATATTAAAAAAATTAGCCGGGCATGGTGGCGCATGCCTGTAGTCCCAGCTACTCGGGAGGCTGAGGCAGTAGGATCGCTTGAGCCCAGGAGTTTGAGGTTGCTGTGAGCTAGGCTGACGCCACGGCACTCACTCTAGCCTGGGCAACAGAGCAAGACTCTGTCAAAAAAAAAAAAAAAAAAAGAACCCAAATCAGCAGCAGTTCAAGGGACGTCACCTTACAGCCCAGAACCACACCCCTGGCTCCCCAGGGTTCCCACACCAGCCAGAGCAGGTTGCCTGTCCTTTCAAAGGCCTGGTCCTAAGATCCCTTTCCCATCCGGCCTTTCTAGGGGCAGCCCCACGATGTTCTCCAGAACACGCATGAATTCTAACTACACCCCCTTTCCAGGACAATTAAGTTGTCTAAGTGAAGCCCCTTTATTTCCACAAAGGTAAATTGCCTCCTGAGGTGACCCTTTGTTTTGATGAGGAGAACACACCACTCAAGTTCAGTCTCCCCCAGGGCTCCTGCTATACTTCCATCCTTCCTTCATCCCACAAACTTTCCCAAAACTTTCATCAAAGACACAGTCGATTCTTTTCTCATGAACCCCACATATTGAGAGCTTTGCCCACTGCATTTATCAAGTGAGGATTTATTCGGTTCTCATTTATAATCAATCAAAAGCGTATTTGGCCACCAGCTAGAGTTCTTGTCTTTGGCACACCCAAGGAGGAGAACCCCACGTGACAGTCAGGTGTGGAGAGGGCACAGCCGGGGACATGTGGGAGCAGCTCCTGGCTCCCTGACACCTTCTCCAGGTGCTAAGGGTCTTCAGCCCCAGCCTGGGCACCATTGCCGGACCTGGCACTGGGCTCGTGGTAAGAGTGGGAAAGTGGGTGGGGACGTGTGGGTTCTTGCCCCAGCTCTGCTGCTGACTTGCTAGGTGACCCCCTGCAATAGTGAATCTAGAACCCGCTCTGGGGCTTGGTCTCCCCAGAGTGCCAGGGAGTTAGATAATCTCCAAATGTCCCCCCAGGCTCTGACATTTTATCATGCTAAAGTCTGGGCTCAGGGGAGTGGAGATAAGAGTGTGACAGAAACAAACCCTCAGCCCGAGATAAGAACTGCCCCTGCCTTCAGTTACACAGGATCCCCTGGGCCTGGCTGCCACACTGCCCCCGTGGGGATGAGAGCAGCAGCGGGGCCAGAGCAGGGCTGCAAGGTCCTAGAGACACCAAGATGGCCAGGCTGGACATGCTGGCACATGTCCCCCCCCAGACACACACATGTGCACACACGCTCACGCACCCTCGTCACCCCTCCGCTCTAGGTCGCCACCGCCATTCTCGGCTTCTGTCTGTGAGGCTGCGTGTGGGGCGTCCTGCTGGCCCCTCTGGGGGCTGGGCCCGTGGGCCGCAGGCAGCAGGTGGGGGCTGCAGGGCTTCCTCTGCAAACCTGCTGCCTGGGTCTCCACTGCTGGTCCCCATGTGCTAATACTTCTCGAACCTTAATCATCCTCCACCATCTGCCATAAATCCCGGAGACAGAGGTGGGCATCGAAGGGGTGCTTGTCACTGACGGGTGGGAGAAGGGGAGAGTGGAAGTGAGATGGACGGGTGGACAGACAGCAGGTTGGTGACTGGAGCTGACTCAGTATGGGCCTCCATGGCAAGAAGTGACACACACATCTGTATCCCAGCACTTCCCAGCAAGCCTGGCCCTGCCCTGGCTCAAGAAATGTTTCTTGAAAGGATGAACCGATGCATGACTAGATAGACAAGGGGTTGGAGTGGAGCGGTGGATAGATGGATACAGGGGGAAGGTGAGAGGACAGAAAGGGCAGGTGAGGGAGGTAGGGAAATGAACACAGAGGGAGGGGGAGGCAGGGAGTGAGGGGGAGATGGATAAACAGAGGTGAGGGGGACGGGATGGCTGGGTTTCCCGTTTATACCTTAATTAAAAAGGGGTTGACAGACCAACACTTTAGAGTCTGGTGAGAACATTCAATTGTGGACATGACATTTCTTTTCCTTCCCATTTCCTCTTGAGATGACATCTGTGAGTGAAAGCTGTCCTTATGATGCTGTCACCCTGGGCAACCTCTCTTTGAGACTCAATTTTCCTATCTGGAAGTTGGGCCTTCCCTTCCCTCGTGGAGTCATTGAGATATTCAAGTGAAATAACAGAACAAGATAGCTTTAATGTAGGCATAGCACCCCACCGTGGGTAGAGGACGAATGACCACATTAAAGCTGAAACAGCCGGGCGTGGTGGCCGGTGCCTGTAGTCCCACCTACTCTGGAGGCTGAGGTGGGGGCATTGCTTGAAGCCAGGAGTACGGGGCTGTCGTGCGCTATGCTGATGGGTGTCTACACTGAGTTGGGCATCGGTATGGTGACCTCACGCACAGTAGGGGACCACCAGGTTGCCTAAGATGGGGTGACCCAGCCCAGGCTGGAAACAGAGCAGGTCAAAACTCCCGTGCCGATCAGCAGTGGGATGACATTGTGAACAGCCACTGCACTCCAGCCTGGGCCACACAGCGAGACCCTGTCTGTTAAGGGAAAAAAAAAAAAAAAAAGCTAGGCCGAGGCGGGAGAATCACTTGAGGCCAGGAGTTTGAGATCAGCCTGAGCAAGAGCAAGACCCATCACTACTAAAAATGGAAAAAATTAGCCGGGCATGGTGGCGCATGCCTGTAGCCCAGCTACTCAGGAGGCTGAGGCAGAAGGATTGCTTGAGCCTAGGAGTTTGAAGTTGCTGTGAGCTATGATGACACCACTGTACTCCAGCCTGGGTGACAGAGCAAGACTTTGTCTCAAAAAAACAAAAAAAGCTGAAAGCATGGTCCAGCGGTCAGCACCCGATCCTGGAGACACAGCCTGACTCTAATCCCAGCATCTCCACCTCCCAGCTGTGTGATTCTGAGCAAGCGATTGTAGAGGGTGGGGGCAAGAATGAGAAAAATCCAGTATATGCTGGAGTTGGGGAGAGAGAAAAGAGAGGCTTAGAGGTGAAGGCAGAGACATGAGCTGATAGGCAGAGAGACGGGTAAGGAGAATAATAAGGACTCTTTAGTGTGACATGCAATGTAATCCATCCTTTGTTGAATCTTCCAGGCTATTCAGCAAAGACTTAAATAGCTTCTCAATTCAATTTTGGATGCTGGACTTTTCTTTCAAATGTTAAACTGAGATTGACCACAAGGCAGAATTTTGTTTGGGTTGCAATAATTTTTTTTTTGAGACAGGGTCTCGCCCTGTTGCCCAGGCTAGAGTGCAGTGGTGCCATCATAGCTCACTGCTGCATCGGAACTCCTGTGCTCAAGCCTCCCGAGTAGCTGGGACTAAAGGCGAGCACCACCACACCTGGGCAGTTTTTAAATTTTTGGTAGGGACAGGATCTCACTATATTGCCCAGGCTGCTCTCGAACTCCTGGGCTTAAACGATCCTTCCACTTCAGCCTCCCAAAATGCTGGGATTATAGGTGTGAGCCTGTCAGGTCCGGCCTCTTGGCAGATGGTTGTCCTGGTTCTTTGGCTGCTTGTTTGGAAAATTCACAAACAGGGCCGGTGGGACGGAGCGACCACAGACAGGAAACAATTCCACACAAACAGCTTGTATTGCAGAAAAGGGAGCTATACAAAGTGAGAGTGTGTTCCGGAGAGGAACGGGTCAGTCTCCACGAGAGAAGAAAGACGTTGAGGGCTCCCAGGTGGTTTCCTCTTATTGGGCTGGTCCAGGGGCGGGCTCACGGGGGTGTGGGATGTTGCCAGGTGATTGCTATACATGATTGACAGGTATTCTTATAACGGAGCTGCAGCTCCGCAGGTGTGTGTGCCTCAAACCTCATGTTCTACTCTTGGTGGTTGACAGCTGAGCTGCATTCTCCTGCAGTCCCTTCCCAGGCTTCTCCGCCCCTAGGAACTGCCCTCCTGGCCTGTATCTGCCACCTGCAGATTTGGTCCCTGCCTAACAAGCCACCACACCCACATTTTGGGTTACAGTTTATCTGACAAATATTTATGGAGAAGCCTCTATGCTGGGCCCTGGGCTGGGCCCTGGACACACAGGGGCAGTAAGAGCTCTGAATAAATGAGGTAGAGACAGAGGGTTGTGGAAGCAGAGAGGAGGGAGCAATTGGTTCTTCCTAAGAGACTCACGAAGGCCACGTGGGGGCAAGGAAGTGGGTGTGGTGGGCCTTGACACAACCTAGGAATGTTCCAGGGAGAAGGATTGGGAAATGCATCTCAGGCTGTGATGGCTGGATTTCCTCCCAAGGGTTTTGGTTGCCATCTGTGGGCATCAAAGCGTCCCAAAGACCGTGTTCCTCCCATGGCTAATATACGAAGGAGCTGATTCACACTTCTCTTCTTCCCCCCGTGCTGGGGAAGCCTCCAGGAAGCGAGAACACGTGCTGGCCTTGGAGCTGAAAATCCTGGGTCCCTCACCAAACACAGCACAGGGTGGTGTCACGGGCCCCCAGAGGTGGTGCGCTAAAGGGGACACAGCATTGCTTCTCAACTGTTTATGCCCAAAATATCTGACTCTTTTACTCGTCAGGGGGAAATGTGGGACAAATCCACACTGTGGGTCACTCTGCAGGACGACTGGCCTTGTCCCTTTAGAAATGTCAATGTCATAGAAAATTAGAAAGGTTGGGGCTGCTCCGGAGCAGGGGAGAGAAAAGAGAAAGAGACACGACAACCAAGACAGTATGTGAGTCTGGGCTGGATCTTGGGAAACACAGCTGAGGAGGACATTGTTGGATAACTGGGGACATGTGAAAATGGACTATATGTTAGATAACAGTATTGGATCTTTTCTTTCTTTTTTATTGATGGAAAGAAAACATTTATGATGTTTCCCTGGGGTAGGAGGCTGCAGGGGGAGGGTGGGAACCCGTTATTTTAAAAGCATAAAAAAGGCTTGGGTTTCAACCCCGGCCCTTCTACCTCCTACCTGTGACACCTGGAACCAGTTCTGATGCCACTCAGAGTTTCACCATCAGGGGAAGTGGGGATGACAGCGGTGCCCGTCTAGGGTGCTGTTGAGGACTGACAGAGAGATCAAGCCCATGGCCAGTTGGTTAATTGTCACGACAGCCAGTAAGGAAGGCTTAGTGGGGACCTGGCCGTGGTGGCAGCATCAGCAGAGTCCCTCTGGGAACAGCCCCCTTTTTGTGGGCGATGCAGACGTCGGGGGGCCTACACCCCCTTGCTACCCTCCACCTCTCCCACCCCAGCCCCATTTCCCAGCTGGCTCCAGAGTAGGTGCTCCCAGCCCAAGGGAGCAGCCTGGAAACCCGGCTGAGATCTCCTTTGTTGGTTTCCAGTAAATTAAAATTTATCTCTCGGGGAGGAAATGAGGGGTCGGGTTTTTTTTGTGGTTTTTTTTTTTTTCCCGTCTTCTTAATGGGCCCTGATGAAGGAAATGAATGCAGGGAAGGGATCAGAAATACGATCCACTGCTTGCCTGCACGGAAAGGTCGGGGGGCTCCCTGTGCCCTTAGAAGGGCGGCTGGGCACAGTATGTTTTATTATATAATTAACCTTGACCCTTTTGGGTTCAAAGAGAGAGGTTAGTTGGAAATAAATCAATAGTCTGGTCTGGTCACTTCAAAGGCTATAGAACCCGCTGGAAAATTTCATGTTGGTTCAGTGTGTAAATTGAAATAGGGTGTGCAATTCTTTTTGAAAGGCGGGAGGGGAGTTTAGGTCTGAAATTGAAATTAATTGTGCACACACTTCCTTTAACCAGGCAATCAGGAGTCTTTATTGCGTATCTTGTGGGGGCCTGGGGGGTGGCCAGGAGAAAGCATGTGACCTCCGAGTGACCACCCGGGCCAGGCTCTAGGACAATAGGCATCTCTTCGAGCCCAGGGAGCACCTTGGTCCCATAGCCATGCACAGTCCCTTATTGCCCACGTCCGGAAGTCTTATGATCGCCGAACCATCACAGCACATAGCATTTATTGAGTGCTTACTTCGCACCAGGTGCCGAGGATTTTCCAGTTATTTTCTCATTTGAGCCTCATAACAACCCAATTAGATAAGTACCACTATTATCTCTGTTACCGAGGAGGAAACTGAGCTTCAGGACGGGCTGAGTGTGCAGAGCCTCGCCGAGGTCTCCAGTCTGTTTCAATGCCATGGCCCGAGGAATGACAGTAAGACCCCAGAAAGAGTTGCAAATTACCCAAACTTTACAGTCTTCTGTCCTTTTCCCTGAAGTTGTTAGATGGTAAATGGAGCCGGGGCTGGTTTCTCTTCAAGTCTCTCTTGGCTTCCTCTTTAGTTCACCTTTCATCTCTTTCTCTCCATCTTTCCCTTCCTCTTTTTTTTCCTTCCCTCTTTCTCTCCATCTTTCCCTTCCTCTTTTTTTTCCTTCCCTCTTTCCCTCCCTCCTTCCCTCCCTCCCTCTTTCCTTCCTGATTTCTTGCTTTCTTTTCACAAACATTCACTGAGAATTTAGTGCTACTACTGGCAGCACTGGTGGGTCATAAAGAGATAAGAAAGACACAGTACCTGTCCTTAGAAAACTCGATGCTGAGTTCTCAGGGTGGAGTGACGTGCATACATGCCCTGCACGAGGTGCTGCGGAAGGAAACGGTACTGCAGGGGAGAGGGCGAGGGGGAGAGGCGGTTCTCGCTGGAGAGGCCTGGGGAAGACAGCAGGAGGAGGCCTGTTTGGAAGGATCTAGAAAGAAGAGATGGCAAGGGGTATTGTTCCAGGCTGAAGGAACAGCTTGCAGAAAGGCCCAGAGGCACCCTCCGCATGGCATATTTGGGAGACACCAGGAGCCCAGCTTGGAGGGTGGGACTTGATGACAGGAGTGGAAAACTGGGCTGTGCTCTGATTGACAATAATAGTACCAACAACAGCAAGCACAGTCTACGTGTGGACTCACTTACCTCTCACAGCAGCCTATGAAGCAGGTACTATCCTTACAGCGGACGCAGGGGAAAACAGTGACACCAGAGATAGAGGACATCCACCAGGTCACACAGCTGAGCAGGGGTTACAGACCCTGGGCTACACCATCTCTTGTGAGGGGACCTTGAATGCCAGCCCAAAGGCATTGGGCTGCCCTGAGAGCAATGGGAGCTATGGTAGGTTCCTGATCTAACCTGCATTTCAGGACATACCCAGCCTCTTCAACCCTCCTTCTAGGTTAATTGCTGTGTTCAGCTAGACACAAGTGGGGACCAGGGACCAGGCCAGTCCCTTGGCTGTAATCCTCATTTATTCCACAGGGTGGCAGCAAAGCCCCCTCACTGCCCTCTCAGGAGCACAGGGCTTCCAGACTGGGGCTGCTGCTCCAGGGAGGCCAGGCCAGGTGCAGGCAGCCCTTCCTACTCACTGCTCACTTCCTTCCTTATCCTGCTCCCCTACCCTTTCACTCCTTCCCCGCCACACACTCAGGGTTGCCCTGCCCACCACAGTTTCTCTGCCTATTACGGTGGGATCATTTGAATACTTAAACTGCGCACCTCACTTAACACAAACTCAATGCATCCTCTCAACCTCATTTTTAATGACAGCTCCATCAGGATATAACTTATATATTGTATGATTCCTCATTTAGGTGTACAATTCAGTGGTTTTTAGTACATTCACAGAGTTGTGCAACTGTTGCTACAATTTTAGAATTTTTTTTTTTAAGACACAGGGTCTTGCTTTCACCCAGACTAGAGTGTAGTGGTGCAATCATAGCTCACAGCAACCTCAAACTCCTGGGCTCAAGGGATCCTCCTGCCTCAGTCTCCCGAGTAGCTGGGACTATAGGTATGTGCTATGACACCTGGCTAATTTTTGTTTTTGTACTTTTTGTAGAGACAGGGTCTTGCTATGTTGCCCAGGCTGGTCTCAAACTCCTAGCCTCAAGCAATCCTCCCACCTCAGCCTCTCAAAGTGTTGGGATTGCAGGTGTGAGCCACTGAGCCCAGCCTTTGTATTTCCTTGATGGTGCCATTTGAAACACAACAGCTTTTAATTTTGAGACGTTCAATTTATCTATTTTTTCTTTTATTGTTTACACTTTTGGTGTCGTATCAAAGAAACTATTGCCTAATCCAAGGTCACAAAAATGCACGTCTAGGTTTTCTTTGTTTTGTCTGTGTTTTAGCTTTTACATGCAGGATTTTGATTCATTTTGAGTTGATTTTTCCATGTGTGAGTAAGGGGTCCAAATTCATTTCTTTGCATGTGAATATCCAGTTGTCCCAGCACCATTTGTTGAAAAGACTATTCTTTCTCTATTGAATTGTCTTGGCAGCCTTGTCAAAAATCAATTGACCATGAATGTGGTAGTTTATTTCTGGACTCTTAATGCTATTTTATTGATATATGTGTCCATCCATATGCCAGTTCCACACTGTTTTAATTATTGTAGCTTTGTAGTAAGTCTGAAAATCAGGAAGTGTGAATCTTTGTTCTTTGTTCTCAAGACTGTTGTGGCTATTGGCGTCTCTTGCATTTCCATATGAATTTTAGAATCAGTTTGTCAATTTCTGCAAAGAAGCCAGCTGCATCAACAACCCTTTGAGGTAGGGGAATATTATCCCTATGTTACAGATGAGGAAACTGAGGCCTACAGAAGTTAAATCACTTGCTCGTGGTTATACGATTAGGAACTGGCAGCCAGGGTCTTAAACCGCATCAGTTGGACTCCGCTGTTCACACCCTGGGCCAAGGCCACAGCCTTCTCAGCTCCAGGGGACGCCCTGCTTCTCACTAGCAGATGGTGAGCAGTGGCAAAGGGCTGAAGGCATCTGGCCAACTGAGCCACCAACTGGAGCTAGAGAAGATCCCCCTATAAGGTGACACCTGAGCTGGGCACGGCAGAGGAATCCTCACCATTCTCTGCTCCTCCTGAGGCCCTGGTTCTCCCCTCCCCAGCCTCAGCCCCAGTAACTGGGGACTTGGTGGCAATGGGAGAGATGATCCCCAGCTTCCAGGTACAAAACTCCCCTGTTGCTTAACACAAGACTGTACCATACCAGCCAGGAACTAGAGCAAAGAGTTCTTTCTTTGTAGCTTTGTGACAGTGTCCCCAGTCCTCCAGCTAGATGTCCTGTTCTTGCAAGCGTTCATTCAGCAGTTACCAAGTGAGTGCTATCTGGAGCCAGAGGCCCAGAGATGAGAAGAAACTGTGGGGAGCAGAGTCCCGCCGGGATGTAGGCATTTTGGAGTGATAGCTAGGCCAGACCCTGCCTTGTGGCAGTGGCACGTGGTGCACCATGACCAGCAGGCCACCTGTGTGTGCCCTTGGGAGCTCAGGGTCCAGCGTGCATCCCTCTGGAGCCCAAGGAGCAAAGCCCTTCCCTTCCCGGCCAGCCGGGCTCCTCCTTAGCCCTCCCTTCAGCCTGCTGTTCTCCCCACTCCCTCCCTGCTCCAGAGGAGCAACAGAGCCCCCAATCTGTCCCCACAATGCCTCTAAGGAAGCAGGCCTAGGTGTCCCCTGCCCTGGATCTAGCTTGAATCCAGAGTTCAAGGCAGCCCCATTGGCACTCCTGCTGGCTTGCCCTGTTTCCAGCCTGGATTCCAGCCCATCCTCAGCTGCAGGCTCCCCCACTGCCCTGCCCCCACTCTGCAGGGGCTCAGGGGCCATATTCACACCAGGCCTCTCCCTTGGCTCTGGGCTCTGGACCAGGCCAGTACTGAGGGCCTGACGGTGGCACTGCTGGCTGAGTGCAGAGGGCCCCTGGCTCTGCCTCCCACTTCCCTGTGACCTGCAGACACTTGTGCCCCTCATGGGCCCTCTGTTGCCTCATGTGTCTCAGGAGGGGTCAGCGGTCCCCTCCAGTTCTGCCAGTCGGGGTCTGCCATCCAGATTGGGGGGCCTCGGGCTTGCACCAGCTACTCTAGGCCCTCAGCCCTCATGCGTGAGAAGAAGGCAGCAGGGAAGCCCCTTTCCGGTGTTCACAGAGGCCTGGTCCCCCCTCATGTGGCCTTAGAACTGGACCCCAAGGGTGAGCTTCACAAATAATAGGGATGAGACCCTGAAACCCGGCCTGGTGCAGGAGTTGGGAGCACTCTGTCTCCTGCAGCCCACCGGCACCCCCAGGGCCCCTGGGTGAGCTTTCCTGCTCCCAGCTCACGCTCGCTCCCCAGCTGTCCCTCCCGTGGTCGTGGTCGTGATCCCGTGGTGGTTTTCAAACATAACCACACATTCTTTAACTCTCCTCTCAACCAAAGGTGGAATCAAATTCTCCCTAGAATTCCTTGAATATGGCTGGCCTTAGTGACTTGCTTCTAATGAATAAAATATAGCAGAAGTGATGCTGTGTCACCAAGTCAGAAGCAATGGTGTGGTTTCTACCTGGCTCTCTCAGGACACTTGTCCTTGGAACCCAGCCCCCCATGCTATGAGGAAGCCCAGGCCACATGGAGAGGCCGCGTGCCAGCATCAGCCACCAGACATGGAGTGAGGTGGCCTTCAGGGGACTCCAGCCCCGGGCTTCAGGCTGCCCCAGCGGGTGTCCAGTGGGGCAGAGACAGCTGTCCCCACTGAGCCCTGCCCAAACTGCAGGTTTGTGAGCAAAATCAATGTCGTGTTAAACCACCAAGGTTTGGGGTGTTTGTTACAGAGCGTTAGGTGACTGGCACAGGTTGTGGCCCTGGCTGCTGATTTCTGCCCAAAGATGGTTTGTGTAGGGGGAAATGTGAGGAGGTTCTTCGGCCTGAGGCCTCTGGGCTGAGATCTCAGGACCCAGACTCCAGCCAGGCCACTCAGTTTTGACACCTATTTCTGCTAACCTTCCTAATTGTCATCTGCCTTAGCCCAGCTCAGAGCCTTGTGGTGGTGAGGACAGGCCCTGTCTGTATTTGCGTGTGACTTGTGTGCGATTTGCATAGACCTACTATTTAGGTGGTTTCTAAACATTTCCAGAGGCCTCCCTGGGGGAAGTAGGACATCTTGGACTCTAGGGGAGGGGGGACACTGGAAGTTACTGGTCTACTCCCCGACCCCTGCAGTGGTTGCTGGAACCACTGCCTCCCCAGGCAGCCCTTGGATGGCTGGAATTGAAAACTTGGGTGCAGAGTCCTGTGTAGAGAGGTGGAGTTTTATGTCTACATTCAAGCTTGGTTCTCTCCTCTGGGATGATCAGGGCAAGTCAGGAGCCTCCCCGGAGACTCAGGACAAGGACCCTGTAGGCCCAGGCTTCTCTTGCTCAGTTCAGCATTGCTGATCCTGACCCGCCCCGCCCCCAACCACCCCACAGGCCTCTTCCAGAAACTGCCTGGCCAGGGGCTTTCAAATGTTCTTTTAGGAGCAGAACCCTGTTTTCAAATGAAATTTCATGGAGACCAGCATTTAATGAGATAAATGTGGAGTTGTTCCAGGTGAGGGTGGCAGGGAGAGTGAGGCCCCCTAGACAGCTCCCCA
The DNA here is from genome assembly GCF_020740605.2 of Lemur catta. Taxonomy (NCBI): domain Eukaryota; kingdom Metazoa; phylum Chordata; class Mammalia; order Primates; family Lemuridae; genus Lemur; species Lemur catta. The sequence goes on from NC_059128.1 coordinate 95,524,820, forward strand.
CACCCCCAGCCATAGCTGGGAGACCCAGTTTACAAACCACCATCCCAGAACCTGGCCCTCCAGATCCGTGGAGCCTCCCAGCATGGGCCCGGCTTTACAAGTCAGCAGCAGCTGCCTTACACCATCGCCTCTTAGAAAGCTTGGGGCCCACTGAGACCTCTAGATCTTTGTCAGCATAACTGCCAGTGAGCCAAGCCTGGCTTTAGGAACCCAGACTGAGAGACAGTGGAGAAACAGAGAGGCCTGGCTGGCTGGGGGTCCTGGCTGAGGGACTCTGGAAAGAGTCACTCAGTCGGAGCCTCAGTTTCCTCAACTTTAGAATGAGGAGGAAAACAGTCCTTCCTCATAGAGCGTGAAAAGCACGTAGCCCTGCCTGGCCAGCACCGGGAGAGGGCTGGGTACCAGTGGGCCATCACTACCGGGCCCAGGGCCGGGTCTGTTTTCCCACTGCCGGCTGGGGAGGTGCAGGGCGGTGGTCAGAGGGCAGACCCTGGAACCAGGCAGTCTGGCCCGGAGGCCAACTCTGCTGTGTGAGGACCAGACTGACTTTGGACGTTTCCTTCACTTCTCTGCTTCTTCCTTGGACTGTAAAATGGAGATGATGGCACTAGCGTATTTGCCTCACGGGGAGGCCTGAGGCCCTGGGAACCGCCCCTCTGTGGAGAAGACCTAGCACGTGACCCCAGGCTCCGACCCTTGCGGCCAGGACTGCCCAGCACTCCTGCCCTCCGACCCCCAGGACCTGACACAGTCACCAAAAAACTCCAGGTTCACTTTGGCAACAGGACTTTTATTCAGTCAAAATGAGTAGAGTGTGACAAAACCCAGGTCAGGCCAGGTGGCGCCCCAGTCCCCTCCTGCCCTAGCCCCACCCTTCCCAAGGGAGGAGGGCTCCAGAGAGGAGCTGCTTCGGGGTCAGAAGGGCGCTGCCCCAGGACGTGGTGGAGCCCCTCGGTGTCATCCGCCATCTGGGCGGAGGGGGGACAGCCCTTCCCCGAGTCCTCATGGTTATGACTCTAGTCTTCTAGGAAAACACCACAAATTCTACTTTCTTCAGCTAATTAACTAAAGTTCAGGGTGGGGTGTCCCTAGAGGGTTGGGGGGTCAGGGATTTTATGGTCTAATCTCATTCTTAAGGAGTACACTTGTCTTTTTTTTTTTTTCTTTAAAAAAAAACTTTTCTGCTATTTAAAAAAATGTTTCTGAGTGTAACCAAAAATAGGTATTTGTTTCCTTGGTTTTTTTTTTTTCCTTCTTTAAGTAGTTCAAAGAACATCACAACAGAAAAGAGAAACAAGTCACATAAGAGAACATAACCCTTAAACACACCTTGTATAAAAATAGCTTCCGGCTGCATCTGCTGACAGTGGTCGTTCCACTGTCGGTGGGGGGGGGTGAGTCAGGCTGGCTGTGTCCCCTGAGACAGAGGCCGGGGCGCCTCTGCCAGGGACCCCCACACCCCCACCCCCATCACACACGCGGTACATTCCAAGGGCTGTGCCTGGGCAGGACAGGAGGCGGCCGAGGGGCGATGCCCCTCCCGGGGCCCAGGCAGAGGGGGTCGCGGCATCCCCAGCGGGGGCTGGCGGGGAGGGCTGCCCCGGGAGTGGGCAGATGAGACGCCAGGGAGGTGGCTCATATGGGTAACAGTTTATACTTCAAGGAACAAATGTCCTTGCATTTTTGGCTTTTTTCACATTTTCTCTCTGGCCAATCCCATTTTCATTCCTGCAGGCCCCGAGAGGGCCCCCTTGGTGACTTGGTCCCCACGGCAGGCAGCTGGGGCCATGGGCAAGCAGAGGGGCAGGGAGGGAGGTCCAGTGACAACGCAGGCCGCAGAGCCAGCAAGCCTTGAGGTAGACGTTTTCTTTCACTCCTGGAAATGGGGAAGTGCTTTCTTTTTTTTCCTTTTTTTTTTTTTTTAAACTCTGGACAACAACATGGGGAGGGAGGGGGTGCCCGCAAAGGAGGCTTGAGGTAGGAGTGCATTCGGGCTCTGTGGGGTGACGGGCGGGCAGCGCCCACTCCCCCAGGGACATTCATTCCGGCTGAGGTAGGTGCTGAGAGCCTCACAGCAAAAATCCATCCTGAGAAAACACGGTCGGTGGAGGGTGACAGCGTCAGGGCCCGGCCACAGCAGGGACATATTTTTGGAGTCTAATTCACCTTCCTCTCTCTCTCTTTTTTTTTTTTTGTCTTTTTTGATTTTAAGTTTTGCTTTTTAAAGGAAAACATTAGTTCAGTTTCAAGTCACGTGGGTACCAGGCAGAGGTGACGAGGGACCAGCCCAGTGGGGCAGGGCAATGGGCTCCTCGGGGTGGGTCCCTGCCGAGGCTGCCTTAGGTCTTGAAGCCCGAGCAAGCGGCAGTCAGGGCAGAAATGCGGGGGAGCCCCCAGGACCATCCCAATCCCACATGACAGGAGAACTCTTGCCTTTGACCTGAGAATGGGGGGCTGCCCCCCTTCCAGAGCCTGCCAGACACTGGCTACTGCACCAAGCGAGCCGGCCGGGCAGCTGGTCCTTCACTGAGGAGGCCGGGGCCTCCATCCTGGGGTGTCGGGGCAGCCACGGGGCCCGTGCAGGGGGCCAGGGCCTCCGTCGTCCTCCCGCCCAGAAGGCTGAAGCCCCTCAGTGGTAGCATGGAGAGCTGGGTCTCATCACAGCGGGCAGGGGCCGCAGGATCCTGCCGGGGAAAGGGCCAGTCACACACTGTCAGCTTGAGGGCCAGGGGGTCAGGCTTGTATTCAACCCCACTCGGGGCTTAGGGTCCCCAGGCCTTGTTGTCTGACTTGGGGGCACAGAGGGAAGCACCGGCCATAGTTTTGTGCCCAGAGAAGACCCGGAGTCTGGCTAAGGCTGCTGACCAAGGCCTGCGGCCCCGGTGAAGTGACAGCGGGATCGGGAGGTGGTCAGACCCCGAAGGGGCAGGTTTGCTCAAGGCGTGGGACTCACCGCGGGTCTGGGGTCCGGCTGCCCCCCCGCCCCAGCTGGGGGGAACAGCTGCTCTAGCTCCTTCACGTCCACCAGTTTCCCGTCGCGGCCCCGCTGGCCCCGCTCTCCCCGCCCTGCCCCATTCAGGGCCAGGATGCCAGGGTCCCTCTGGCTCCGGGGGCCCTGAGGAGGGGAGAGCTGGTTTTCCACATCCTTACACAAGAGGACCCTAAGGGGGGGGCCAAGAGTTGGGGGAGGGGTGTGGGAGGGAGCGAGAACAAAAGGAGAGAAACAAAAGATAGAGGCAGTGAGCCCCCGACCCTTTCTCCTGCGGCCCCCTTCGCCAGTCCTGTCCCCCCAACGCCAGCCCAGGCCTCTCCCCAGCCCAGGACCCACCTGCCCCTTTGGCCAAACAGAAGGAAGAGGACACAGAAGATGATGCAGGTGACCCCAATGTGGATGCCAATAACAATGCCCGTGGTGGACGTCTGGTTGGCTACTTCCTCCTTCTGGCAGTCACACGGCGGGCTCAGGGCTGGAGGGCAGGGGCAAGGTGGGGCCTGCAGCTCTCCAGGCTGAAGCACCCCCAGACCCCCAGCCTCGGGACTCCTCCCTCAGCTGCTCCCACGCTCAAGTGGGAGTGGCAACACCCTTTGACTCTGCCTGTGCGACCCCAGCCCAGCCTTTTCGGTTCTTTTTACCAGTCATTGAGCACTAACTTTGTGCCGGATACTGGGAATAGCACTGTACACAGACCATTTCATCCCTGCCACAGCTTTATAAAGTAGGGATTATTATACTTGTTTTATACAGGAGACAACTGTGGCTCAGAGAGGTTAAGTAACTTACTCAAGGTCACACAGCTAGAATGTTGCACAGCTCAATTTCAAACTGAGGTCTATTTCTCAAGGGCTGCATGCACTGTCCCACCTTTCCTCCTTCCCTCCCCCCACCCTCAGCCCCTACTGTGTTCCCAACCCTCACCTGTCCTCTCAGATGCTCCCCTCAAGGACACGAAGCGGACTGTGGCGTTGCCGTCTCCATGCTGGTTATAGGCGAGCAGCTTCACCTCATACACCATGGTGGGGTCTGGGGGAAGGCAGGGCCGCTGAGTGACTGCCCCTGCCCCTACCACACAGCTGTGTCCTGGCAGGGAAGGGAGGTGACCCCTGCACACCACACCCTGTCTGGCTCCCCAGGCCCAGGGCTGTGTCCGCCTCACCGAGCTGACTGAGGTTGTAGGAGGAGACAGTTCCAGGCAGCAGGATGGGGCCAGTGAAGGAGGCCTTGCTTGCTGGGCGGTAGAACAGCTTGAAGCCCCCCTCACGCTGGGCCAGCCGGGGCCAGGGCTCCCACAGCAGCTGCAGGGAGGAGCTGCCCAAGACCCGCACGGACAGCGGGGGTGGGGCGGGGGCTGTGGGCAGAGGAGGAGGCCAAGATGTGAGGGCTCAATGCTCCACCTTTCCGCCTTCCACCTGTGACCTGGACCCCCAGGAGCCTGACAGCTCCCTGGCCTCTGATCCAGGCCGTGCACCTGCTCAAACAGCACCATTCCAGGAATTAGACCCCTTTCCTTCAAGTAGGCCCCGCCCCGACTCAGCCCCAGGAGGGTCAGGCACCCTGCACAGTGCACACCCTGAACAACCATGCACGGTGGTTCTGCTCTGACACCCTGGGTGTCTGTGGTTTTGTACTCCACACCCAGGCCTCACCTTCACCCAGGGTGCTGGCCAGGGTGGGGATGGAGGCTGAGCTGGCCCCCCTAGGCGTGTAGGCCTTGATGTAGAAGCTGTAGGCCGTGGAGGGCTCCAGGTCGCTCACCAGGTGCTGGAAAGTGCTCTTGCTCACTGCTTCCTGATACTCCAGCTCCGGTGGGTCTGGGAGGCAAAGGTAGGGCAGAGGAGTGTGAGTCCTACCCGCACTGGGGAACTGAGGGCAGCCAGGGTGCACGGATGGGGAGAAGGAAAGGAAGGTGTCGGGTCAGGACGTGCAGGACTGAAAGGGATGAGAAGGAGAGTTAGGGCAAGGGGTGGCTCTGCCTCTCGCCCTCCCAGCCCCACCCACCGGCGGCCTTCCTGATGTGCAGGACGTAGCCGATGATCTCCTTGGTGTTGGCCAGGGGCTCGCTCCAGGACACTCGGACCTCAGTGGACGACACAGAGACAGCTCGCACGTTGCGGGGAGGCCCGGGCAGCCCCTCGGCCCACAGCACGGTCAGCCTGGCACTGGCCTGCGACGACCCTGCGCTGTTCTCGGCCACGCACTGGTAGATGGCCTCGTCTTCGGGACCAATTCCAGAAATGGTCAGCGTGCTGTGGGGGAGGGAGAGCCTCAGGTCCCCTCCTCCTCTCCGACTTTTCTCGGAGGTGGGCCAAACCGCCCATTTGGGAGATGGAGAAACACTCCTTCCAGAAGACAAATGGCTTGTCTGAGTTCTCCCACCCAGTTAGTGGCAGGCCTGGGGCTCAAACCCGCGTCTCCAGACTCCCAGTTCCAGGCTTGTCCCTGGCAGGAGGTAGGTGCACACTCTGCTCAGCCGCCCCCCGCCCCTCTTCCCCAGTCCTCACCCAACATGCAGCACACGGACCTGTTGTTATTTTTGAGCCTGATGTGGCCTCCTGGTCCCAGCACCTGGCCATTCTTCAGCCAGGTGACGTGAGGGGGCGGCTCACCCTGGGCCTGGCAGGTGAACATGGCCGTGGTCCCGGCCGGCCTGGAGATGGACTGCGGATGCTGGACAAACTCGGCCGGGGCTGGAGGTGGGCAGAGAAGCACGTGGGGTCAAGCAGAGGGAACGAGATGGCTGTGACGTGAAGGCAGGAGGAAGGGGTGGCGGGGATGGCGCTGGAGGTCCCCGGTCCACAGGGCACGAGTGGGCTCTGAACACACACCCTCTTCCAGGTGGGGCCCAGCCCAGCTCCCTCCCCCCTCTGCCCCAGGCAGACCCAAGAGAGGACTCCATTTTAACGACTATTTAAAAGACTGACATTTGTATCCGAGAGCAATCAAGCTGAGCTCCCGATTCAGGAAATTGTTAAATAAATAAATGTGCTAATAGGTTTGGCTGCACCTCCAGAAGGTGGTAATGATGGGGAGATGGATGAGCCCTCAGTCCTGGCCCCCCTCGCGCCCACTTTCCATTCCACTCTCCTCCAATCCCAGGCCTCCAGCCTCTATTAACACCCGAGAAATGAAATGCTCCATCACTTTCATCTGGACGGATTAGCAGCACACGGAATGCTAAACAAACGGCGGGCGCGCGTTTAAGTTCCTGATTCTCCCATTTCCCGCCCCTTCCCTGCTCTCAGGGAGGGAGCAGCCAGAGAAACCCCGAAAATGTTAATCCAAGCCCAGTTCACAGGGACAACTGAGCCCCAGGTCAGAGGCTGGACAGAATGACCTGGGTGGCCTCGCCGTGGGAGTGGGGGCGGCTCTACGTGTGCGGCAGGGGCCGCTGCGAGAGCCTGAAGTGACAAGCACGCTGGGAGCCCACAGGCAGGCAGGTGTGAGCATGGACGTGCCACGTGTCAATGAAAACAGCAGGTGGGGGGACACGTGTGAGCGACACAGGTGGGGAGCACCGGCTGAGATTAGAAAGAGGAAATGACTCCGGGGTGGCCCTTCCTAGGGCAGAGAGCTACGACCTTTGGGCTGGCCTGGGGGCCAGGTGAGGGGCAAGGCTCAGGGAGTAGGGCTTGAGCTTGGGCCAGGGGCGCTCAGGAGGCAAGGAGCCGGCAGGAGAAGGGGCTGTGTGGAAGTCCCTTCCCTCCCCTCCTGGGCTTGGCTGGGCCATACCTTGCACCACCAGCCGGCCCTGCGCTGTTCTCCTCACCCGCGTGCCAGGCCTGTTGGCCGCACAGACGTAGACACCCGAGTGCTGGACGGTCACGTCTGAGATGATGAGGTTTCCGGTGCCCAGCACCTGGATGCCCTCCACCCCGATGGGGCGGCCGTCTGAGGGGGAGGGAGGGGCAGACAAGCGAGGGTCAGAGAGAGGCGCGCATGGAAGGGGACGCACAGGCACGCACGCGGCTCACCCTCCCACCAGCCTCCCAGGGAACCCTGTCTGTGACTCCGCACCTCCCCTCCTGAGCAGCTCAGCACTGCAGGAGAGCTGCACAGGCCACCCCCCTGGCAGCAGAGACCTGGGTCCTGGTCTAGCATCATCACCCACTCACTGGCGACCTTAAAGTCCCTTCCCTTCTGTTTCACAATCCGTAAAGTAAGGGCTTTGGATTAGATCAACATTTCCCAGCCTGGTCTGCCTCTCCTGAGACGTGGTCAAATATGCACCCCACTCCTGGACGGCCGGTCCTGAAGCCCATTACTGTAACGGCTCTGAAAAGGCCTGCAGTAAGGGGACCTGGTTAACTTTATTTTCCAAACTTGTCAGACCACCAAGCCGTCCTTTCTCGCCTGACAGATCACGCTCTGGGAAATGCTGGACCAGATGGTCCTCGCAGTGCCTAGAGGCTCCTCCTAACGGTGAGGCCGCTCTTCCCAGCCTCTCCCAGGGACCCCCCCCCCCACCAGGATCAGATTAGCACAGTCAGAATACAAGGAGACAGCTCCGCATTCAGCCCCTGAAGTGGTGAAATCTACTCCATTATCCCGCCTGCTGCCCCCTCCTTCCCCATCACTCAGCTGCTACAATGTGGCACAGTCTCCTGTGAATGCGACCCCACCCCACCCCCTCCGGAGTTTCCTTCCCCTGAGTGACCTTTCCTCTCAGACAATGTGGGCCCATCTGCCCCCTTTCATTTCCCTCCTTCAGCTGCCCAGGGATTTAGGCTGGGGACTTAGGGGCCAGGCTGGAGACTGGGGGGCCCAGAGTGAGGGTTTGACGACTGGCTGAGATGTTGAGGGGCTTGGGATTGCACAGCTAGGGAGCACGGCCAGGGTGTAGAGGGCAGGGGTGAGTGGGAGGGGAAAGAGGCTGGGGTGCTGGGGGACCCAGTGCTGAGGATGGGGGTGGACTAGGTAACCCAGGGAGCTAAGCCATCCCTGATGTTGGGGGAGATCCCTCCCCCGGCCACAGGAAGAGAACAAACAGGATTCAAAGTTCCCCCAGAGCTGGGTGGTGAGAGCCCTCCTGGGGCTGGGGCGGGGCAGGGGTGGGAGGGGCGGGGGCTATGGGGATGGGGCTCACCCAGGCGGCTCCAGGACACAATGGGGCGCGGGTTGCCCGTGGCGACACACTCAAGCACTGCAGTCTGGTGCACAGTCAGGGTGAGGTTCTCAGGCCCTACGAGGATCGCTGGCTCCTTGTAGGCCTCAGAGCCAGAGCCTGGAGGAAGATGTCACATTTCCTCACTTCGACTGGGAACTTTCCACCCCACCCACAACCCAGGACGTGGGGAGCAGGAAGCCAACACCAGCCCACAAACCAGGACCCGTGGGCAGAGAGACACCGGGGGACCAGGACATCCCTCACACCCATCCCCTGCTCCGGGCCCTATAGGGCCTCTAGCAATGGGACAGCTGGAAGCGAGCAGAGGTGGGGCTTCCGCAGGCAGAGGGAGCCAAGGACCCCCCTCGGGTGCCTTCTGAACCAAGGCGGCAGCAGCCGAGCTCTGCACACACTGGGTGACGAGTCTCCAGAGGCCAGTTGAAGGGGCACTGATTTGAGGGTGGGAGGAATTACGAGGCAGGTTGGGGAAAGGGCCAAAGGACCCTCACCTGACACGGTGAGCCTGGCCCCGCGGCTGATCCGCACACTGGCAGTGTTCGAGGCCACACAATGAAAGATGCCGCTGTCCTCAGCCCGAAGTCCTGTGATCTGCAGGACCCCCTTGGGCAGCAGTGTGTACCTGTTGAGGGGAGGGACACAGCCTACCACCAGCACAGCCACTGACACCACGGGCCACAGGGACACGAGCATCAGAGACACAGCCTAGGACCCAAGCACTGTCCCCACGTCACAGTCATCATCACAGACGTACCCTGGGACTCTCAAAGTGGACGCACCCTCAATCCCAGCCTGGATAATGATTGCACATGAGCCTCACAGACATATCCATATCCAGCCTAGAAGCTGGACCCAGCAAGCCACGCGGACACCCAGTCTAAACTACGCTGCACAAACACCACAGTCTCAGGCACCGGCTGCGGCTCCCAGAGCTGCACGCAGTCCTCCAAGGCCAGGGTCACTGGCCGCCTCTTTGTCCTCCCTCCGTCTTTCCCACATGTGGCTCACCTCTCGTTGTCCGTGTCGATGGGGACTCTGTTCTTCTCCCATGTGATCAGGGGTTTGGGAAGCCCATGGATTTGGCACTGGAAGCGGGCCACACCGCCCTCCTCACCCATGGTGGCCTGGGGATGCACGTGGAAGTCCGACATGGCTGGGGGAAGAGGAGAAGCGTATGGGTATGGCACACTGCCGGGGCGCAGAGGGCAGGGCAGGCTGGGGTGCGGCTGGTCTCAGGCGTGGAGACCTGGGGCCTACCCGCCTCGGGCAGAGTTTTCCTGCAGGGCAGCAGCACCTTCCCCAGCCTCCCACAGCTAGGAAACATCTCCCCTAAGAGGTGGTACAGGCCAGGCCTGGTGGCTCACACTTGTAATCCTAACACTTTGGGAGGCTGAGGCGGGAGGAATGCTTGAGGCCAGGGGTTCAAGACCAGCCTGAGCAAGAGTGAGACCCTATCTCTACAAAAAATAGAAAAATAAGCCAGGCGAGATAGTGTACGCCTATAGTCCCAGCTACTCAGAAGGCTGAGGCAGGAGGATTGCTGGAGCCCAGGATTTGGAGACTGCAATGAGCTATGATGAGGCCACTATACTCTAGCCTGGGTAACGGAGAGAGACCCTGAAAAAAAAAGAGGTGGTACAAGCTAGACTGGAATAGCTTTTACAAAAGGTCTGGGGAAACTCCTGGATGACAAACTTGTAATAGGGAAATTTGGGGCTGTTGGGGGCTTCCCTGGGAGGCCTCAGTCCCCCAAAACTGACCATGAGGGCCAATCAGAGAAGGCCCCGCTCCCAAGGCCCACTCTCCGAGTTTTCAGCTGCTTTCAGATTTATTTTCATAAACTCTAAGGTATGCAAAGGCCTAAGTATTATGCTTCACATCTGATAGAATTGGAAACTGAGGCCCAGAGAGGAGAAGCAATTAGTCCAATGTTGCCCAGCAGGGACACTGGTCATCAGACCTTGGTCACCAGGGCCCAGTAGTTTTTTTGGTCCTTCCTCATCACGCCCCCTCCCCACATCTTCTGCAGTTTCTCCATGTGCCCCAAGAGGGTGATGTATCCATCCAAGGTGACAAGCCTCTCAGAGACTGTCAGACCTACCAATCTACATTTCAATGTGTCATAAATATTCAGGGCCCCCTCCCCACCTTTTGGGGGTCTGAACTAACCGCTTGAACTCTGGTCTGCAGAGACTGGTGCAGGGGGCTGTGGTGCAGCCCCCCCCCCCACCCCACCCCCGTTTTAGGCTGGTTAAGTATTCCTGCCCACCCCATTCCCCACCCTGTAGAGCCTGGGGAAGGGGGCCCCCCAACACGGGTTCCCAGCTTCAGCACCAGAGCTGCGATTTCATTAAAATCCACTTTGCTTCAAGTGCGGGAAGGCGGTACACCATCTGTCCAGGCAGGCAGCCCCTCCTCTCAGGCACTCCATCAACTGGGACAGTTGCTCCTCTCCCAGAAGGAGCCCTCCCCCACAGCAGCGGGGACGCTGGAGCTTGCCCTGGCTCCTGCTCTCGGCTCCCCGGTGTGGGCAGGCAGCCCTCCCCATGCCCCGTCTCAAGGCCCCTCAAGCCACTGGCCTGACCTGGCCTCCAGGGCAGCCCAAAAGGCCAAGCCTTTGTGCCCTTCCACTGGGAGTCTCTGGGGGCTGGCTCCTTTGTGGCATGCTCTCCGTCTCATTTGCATGTGGTTCATTAAATATAAACATGCATAAAAATCCCCCGCCCTGCCTCCTCCTCTTTGAGGGCCTCCTGGGAGTGCGGCTGATGGGTGTGTGCGCCTCTTTGTACATGTGTGTGGGGCTGTGTGTTTGCTGGGAAGCATGGCTGTGTATCCATTATGTGGTCTGAGGGTCCGTGTCTGGATGGGAATGGGGGTTTGAAGCCATCAGCTCCTGTGGCTGGCGTGTGACTCTGGTACTGTGCAGGTAATCAATCACACGTCTCCATGCAGGTACAGCCCTTATACTCAGTACCTTGGGGCCCTGGGGGTGGGAGGTGGGGGCAAGTGTCCCAGCTGGTGCCCCCATCAGGCTTGGTGAGAGGATCCCCAGGGAGCACCGTGAGCTTAGCCTTCCCTGTCTCAGGCCAAAGGCTGTTCAGCTGAGGGCCTGCAGGTCAGCCCAGGGGCTTGGAGCGGGGGCTGAGCTGCCACTGGGGCCCCTCTACTGCCTCCAGGCCTCAATCCCCAGGAGGGCAGAGCGGGATGTCCCGGGCCTGGCAAGTGGAGAGGGTGCCCAGGCTCCTGGGTCAGCCGTCTGTGCCCCCCAGGCCCTGCCCATCGGAAGCTGGGGAACTGCCTGCCCCCTCCTCTCTCCAGCTAGAGAGGAACTCACAGCCCCCCAGGGACCTGGGGTGGGGACTAATGGCTCTGCTGACTACAGATGCCTCCTCATTAAGGAACCGAATCCTTTTGTGCTTCCAGCCCCCGTTCTGGGCTCCCTGGAGGCACCTAGAGGCTGGAGGAGCTGGTCTGAGGAAAGATGCAAGGGAAAGGGCACAGGGGACAGAGAAAGTCCAGTCTCCACTGTCCAGCTCCTCCTCCTTCCCCAAACCAAACAAGTACCGCGCAGCTGAATGTGATGTTAGCGAGGAATGCTGCGCTGCCGCTGGGAGGGGCACAGGTAGGCAGCCAGCCTGGAACCCTCCACACGGCGCACCTGAGGGTCCCTGGGGCCCCTCGGATGCAGCTGAGCCCACTTCCTGCCCACGTTTCCCTTGCAGTAGAGCAGCACCTTGCTGTACCTCTCTCTGAGCTCTACTTGGTTGCAGTTTGCCAAACATTTAATTTGAAGGGCAGCTTTGCTTGAAAACCACTAATCTGAAGCCAATCCCTTCATTTTACAAAGGGGAAACTGAGGCCTAGGGCCTCTGCTGGGGTGACCCTTAGTTCTCCAGCAAGTTTCTCATTCTCCAAGGGCGGGTGGCCCCGGAGTGGACTGGATGTTGGAACAGACTCTTCTCACTGGTCGAGGGGAGAGGAATGAGCCCTTGGGATGGTTCTCCAGCCCCAGCCCCAGCCCCGGAGCCCAGCTGGCTGCAGGTGTGGTCCAGGGAGGGCGGGTGCAAGAGGAAGGTGTGGTCCTCCTCATCCAAGGTTTCTTCATTCCTCCCTTCCCCACACCCTTACCCAACCCTGCATATCCCTTAGGTGTCCCCAAGACTGCAGTCAGACCCCGGGCATGTCGCATCCTCTCAGCCATAAATGAAGGGGGTGGACGAGGTACTTTTCCGAGACCTTTAGCCCTGACCTGTCTTCATGAACAAACAGGTCCTTGTCCGGATCCACACTGTTTGGGCCAGCGGACTCGGCTTAGCTGGAGTCACCTGGAATCTTCCACTCACTCCTTGTTCATAAGTAACAGCATTTTTTCTTTAGGAAGTCAGGGTAGAAAAAACCTGGGGGTACACGGGTCCCCTTTAGTCTCTCAGGGTGGAACACGGTTTACAGGTCCACAAGGCCACAGAGCTGGAGGGACTGTTCCTTGTCATGTCTCTCTGGGGAAGGGTCCCTGGGCAAACGTGGGTACGTGGGTCTGAGGGTTGGACCTCTGAACACCCTGAGCTCTGAACAAGTCATCCTGGAGGCCACTGTGTGGCTGACGACAGAGTAGATGAGCTACTGCTGTGGCTGGTGCACAGGAAGGTGTTGCTGTGACTTTGGCTTTATACTCCTGCAGGCACCTGTTGGCCTAGTGGGGACAGTTCTGGGTCCCTCATTTCAAGCTAGATGATGGGAGGGGGGTAATAGGCAGTGACTGGGAGGCCCTCCAGGTGTGAGGGCCAGAGAAAGCAACAGGAAGGACAAAGGCCTGCTTGGGGGCAGTGGGGAGAAGGGAAGAAGAAAGTACTTTTTTCCCCAGGCAATCTGGGGAGGACTCTCCAGCCCCTCCCTGCCCCCACCATAGGTCCAACCAGGCTGTGGGGAGAGGCCAGGGGCAGAGAGTGAGCCCAGCAGATTGGAAGAGGCAGGAAACGGTTCCTGGACACCCCCATAAATCACCCCAAGGGGAGGGGTCTCCTGAGAGCCAGATCTATGGCAGTTCAGGGAGGGGAGGAGGACTTTCCTCCTGGTCCAGGACCTCTGGCAAGGTCAGGCCTGGATCTGATTAGACAGGCTCCAGGGGGACGCAGGGGGCAGTGAAGGGTCAAGGCAGAGTGCTGGGAAGGAAGCTCTGGCCTCCTACCCTTTGGCTACAGCCAGACTCCTTTCCGGTGTGTGATGGTAAAAAGATCTGTGGGCATGTGTGGATGGAGAGTTCAAAACAACCTTTGTAAAAGCTAGTGGCAATGGGGTCTGAGGCGCCGGCTGCCCACCCCGACATACAGCCATTCAAGAGGGGCGACTGTGAACCAGACTCCTCCCAAGGCCATGGAGTCCAGTCCCCTCCTTGCATCCATCCTGCCAAGGACGAGGGACACACAGCCTCCCGGACACCCAGCTCCTCCTCAGGCAACGCAGACGATCAAAACATTCTTGCTGACACCAGACACATACCTGAATCCCCCTACGCATCTACCCACTGCCCCCAACTTGTCCCTGCAGAGCCACACTTCCGAACACAGCGGCCAGCTATGCAGCACTTGCAATGTGGCCAGTACAAATCGAGATGCAACTATAGAACATACACTGGATTTTGAAAGACATGGTATATTAAAAAAATACTAATTTTAGGGAAATGCAAATCAAAATTACAATGAGATACTACCTCACACCCATTAAGATGTACACTACAGAAAATAAGTATTGACGAGGATGTAGCAAAACTGCAACCCTTGTGCACTGTTGGTGGGAATATAAAATGCTGAAGCTGCTATGGAAGGCAGTACGATTCCTCAAAAAATTAAAAATAGAATGACCATATGATCCAGCAATTCCATTTATGGGTATATGCCCCAAAGAACTGAAGGCAGGGTCTCAGGTATTTGATAATGTTCATAGCACCATTATTCACAATAGCTCCAAGATGGAAGCAACTGTATCTATTGACGGGAATGGTTGAGCAAAATATGGTACATTCATACAACAGAATATTATTAAGCCTTAAAAAGGAGGAAATTCTGACACATGCCACCACATGGATGAAACTTGAGGACACTATACTAAATGAGAAAACTCAGTCACAAAAAGGCGCACTGTACAATTCCGCTTACATGAGGTACCTAGAGTGACCAAATTTATAGAGACAGAAAGTGAAATGGTGGTTTCCAGGCACTGAGAAGAGGGGGAAATGGGAATTATTATTATTTAATGGGAAATATTATTGTTGTTTAATAGGAATAGGGTTTCAGTTTTACAAGATGAAGAGAGTTCTGGAGATGGATGGTGGTGATGGTTGTACAACAATATGAATGCAGTTCATACCACTGAAATGTATACCTAAAAATGGCTAAGATGGGCCAGGCACAGCGGCTCTAGAATGGCCTGTAGTCCCAGCTACTCGGGAGGCTGAGGCAGGAGGAGTTTGAGGTTGCAGTGAGCTGTGATGACACCACTGCACTCTAGCCAGGGCGACAAAGCAAGACTCAAAAACAAAAACGCTAAGATGGCAAACTTTATGTTATGTGTATTTTACTATGTAGTAAAAAAATGGGGAAAGAGTAATAATTTTTAATTTAAAATATTGGTTACAAGTTGAAATAATATTTTGAATTTTAAAGACTTAGTCCAAAAAATAATGGAAAAAATCTTATAATTTTTAAATAATGATATGTTGAAATGATAATATTTTGGATATATTAGGTAAAATAAAATTTATTATCAAAACTTCACCTTTTAAAAAACTGTTTTGTAAATGTGACTACTAGAAAATTTTAAATTACCTATGTGACTCAAATTATATTTTCTCTGGATGATGCAGCTCTAGAAGCCACAAACAAATTTATTCGTCACACAACAGCCCTTCAAATACTTGAGGCCTGGGCTGCCTCCTGAGAAACATCTTCTGAGGTGAAACCCCCTTCACTCCTTCAGCCTCCTGCGATGTGAGATGAGGGTCAGATGGCTGGGGCCTGGAGACCTCCTCTAGCAAGCTCCGGGTGGGCAAAGCCACTTACAGTGTGGCATCTAGAGGTGGCCACAGCCCTTTGAGGATAGTCTGAGCCCACAGGGCCTTTTCTCACCAGAGGATTCTGAATAAGTTTCAGCCATCCACTGTACCACCTCTGTGCTGTCCAATATGGGAGCTACTAGCCACATGTGGCCATTTAAGTTTAAATACATAAAATTTTAAAACTTAGTTTCTTAGACTCACTAGCCACATTTCAAGTGCTCAACAGCCACAAGTGTTGAGCCACCAAGTGGCTACTGGCTATATTATGGGACAGCACCAAAAGAATAAGTTCAGTCAGCACAGAAAATTCTTTTGGACAGCCCTGGTCCAAAAGGCAAAGCCCCAGAGCGGTGCTGCCTTCTCTCCTGCTCACTCTCTCTCTGGCTGCCCCAGCAGCGAGACCCCTCCTCTCCACCGCCATTGCCATCACTAGCCTTGCCTGCTGGCGCCCTCCCCTCTGGGCCACGTGGACGCAGAGACTGATGACAAGGCCCACATCTGATCCCACCTGAGGTCTGTCACACAGCAGGCAGAGAAGCCCTCACATGGGAAGGAAACACTCGCTAAGACCTTTTTGAGGTAGTGGTCCAGGCACGAGGTTAACAGGAAAGGCTCTGGAATCACACCGCTCTGAGTTCAAATCTCACCACCACCACTATGAGCTGCATGACCTTGGGCAAGTGGTAGAATTTATCACAATCTCTATTTTCTCACTTATAAAACAGGGAAGATCACAGATGGAGCTGCTGCCTGAGGGGGATTCGGGGAGATATAAAGTGCTTAGCACTGTCCTTGGCGAATAGTAAACACTTGCTATCTATTATGGAGGAAAAACAGTGGAATCTGGAGTCAAAAGGGAGCTGAGCAGCTATGGAAGGGCAGGACTGGGCTCGGGAAAGGTGGCGCCTATCTTCTGCAAGGGGCAGCCACCGTCCCTCGGAGAGGATCAGGGTCAGGGAGTAGGTGTTGGAGCTTCCAGCCCTCTGGAGAAGTGAGGAGAGAGAATGGCAAGGCCTGAATGGTGAGGGGCTGGGGGGAGCAGCCGGGTATAGACCAGAGCTCGGCCTCTTCTATCTTACTTCTGCCAGGGGGCTTCATAGAGGCCCCAGCAGACGAGCTGTCAGTTGGAAGAGGCCACTGGGTAATTGAGGCCTTGATTTCTCTAGTAAAATGTTTATGAAGCTCATAAACCCATGCATTTATTGGCCAGGCTCATTCCGGGGGTTGGATGTGGCTCTCTGAGGTGCAGTTAAAACACCTGCTGAACTCAGGCACCCGAAGGCTACTCTGGCCTCCACCCGGGCCCACCAGAGCCACCTGGCAGAAAACTGGTCGGGCACGGCTGGGGCAGAATGGCCCATGGAGGGCAAGGAGGCTAGCCAAGTCCACCTCACATGCTCTTTTAAACTCCTCAAAGCACTCGCAAATGTCCCATCTCTAAAAGTCTACAAGGAGAAAGGCGCTGGCAGAGAACCCTGAGTCCTGGGGAGGCTGAAGACCTGCCCACAGTCCCTGTAGGGTACTGGTCTTGTACCTGGCCTACCCTTCCCAACACTCTGCCCCATTTCCCCATCATCTAGGTCCCCAGGTCCCCATTTAGCCCCTGACTTCGGCTCTGTTAGGGAGGAAGCCCCACACTGGCTGGCTGTGGTCACTGGGTTGGGGAAAAGCGTGAACTTAGAAGACCTGTATTTACTGCCCTGGGCTTCCCAAGGAGGGTCTGAGAGTTAAATTAAGGCTCTGAATCCAAGGAGCAGGTTCTGAGAAGGGGAGAGGCTGCTCGGGCTTGGGTGTCGGACCGGGTTTGGGTGGGTGGACGGGTGTCTGGCGTTTACAAATAGCCTCAGAGGGCTGTGGTGGCTCAGAGGCCCTGCTGGGCTTCACCGGGGGGGTGACTAATCCATCTGGGCCTTTGCCCGGTGACCCTGCTCTGAGAGGCCTCTGGACCCCTTTGTCTGCCTCCTGGGCCTCCTCAAGCCCCTCAGCCCCTGCCTTGGGCCCCTGAACCCCAGCCCCTCCCACCCCACCACCAGCTCACCCCCCCAATTCGAACACAAAAGGCAACTTTGTCTTTCAAGTCAGCAGCCATAAATCCACATCTCTCCCCTCTCGGCAGCCCCCTCTGACAAGTGGGAGCCTGAATGGGAGAGGTAGGGGACAGGGGGGCTGGATCCAGCTTGGGAAAGTCCCTGCCTCCAGCTGTAGGGCCAGGGGAAATGGACTGTAAGGCCAAAGTCCTGGCTGCAGGGGAGGCAGTCTGGGGCTCTCAGCAGCTCTGGGCTGGGCTTTTACAACCTACGGGGAATAAAACCTCTGGAAGCCCTGCTTTTAATCCCCCAGCCCATAATTTGGAGGCTCCAGTTCTTCCTCCAGATCAAGCCATGATCCCCTCCTCCCTCCTCCCTCCAGCCTTGGTGGAGGGTGCAAAGTGTGCCTGGGGGTGTACGTGCTGGGGGCACAGGCGTGAGCCTGCCTTATACAGCACATGGGATGTGCCTGGGCAGGGGAGTGCCCTGCAGTGCATTCAGTGGTGGCCTCTGACACGTTCAGGGAGGGAGGAAAGGGGAAAGGGAGAAAAGCATTTCCTGCTCCATGTGACCATCCCACCAACGCCACTGCTAGGTTTGCAAAAGCAGTCCCAATTTCAAATATTTTGCCACTTTCATCCCACCTATCGGGCAATGAGTCAGAGGATGTGTCCTGGTTTTTTAGTTTGGGAAATACAATTGTCTGTCCTATTTACACAGCAGACCCACTGAGTCAACTGTAAGCGTTCACTCAACAGACACTGAATGCTCATGTATCAGAAAGGATGCTCTGACACCCAGGAGCAAATTCCCTCCACCCTGCAACCTGCATCCTTAGATGTTCCCACCCACGCTTCTGAGAAACATCAGGAAGGTGAAAGCACCAGGGCCAGGATCTTAGGCCCTGTCACAGTAATATGGCAAAAGCCATTGACGGGCAAAAGTTAGCTATTACTTCTATCAGTATAGAAGGTGGGGAATACTAGCCCTTCTAAGGCTCAGAGACATTAGGTAACTTGCCCAAGGCCACACAGCCAGTCAGTGGTGTTAAGGGAGGCATTTGAACTTACAGGGCTCTGCCTCCAAATCCAGTGCTCTTTCCCTGCATCATAGCTGCCCTCAGTGGGGAAACACATATTCAAATGTTGGTCAAACATGACCAATGATGCCCTCGGACACTCGCACAGAAAAACACAGAGGCATACGACATCTTAAACCCCTACAACCACCCTTCCTACTCACACTCAGACACCCATTACACAGCAGACTTCACTTCACTTTAATTCCCCCAGGGTTCGGTGTTAGGTTTTATAGTGTGTAACTAATGCAGATAAGCACCATGATAAGGTGGTATTACCACCCCCACTAATGGTCACTGTGACCACATGTTTCTTAAATTCTATTAACACAGGTAAATAAACAACCAAGAAACTTGTGGGTGGCTCTTCCTTGGGCACTTCCAACTCTGCCCTCCAAGAAATCTGAGCTCTAGGGCCTTGAGAGTGTAGGGCCTGCGGGTCTATGTAGGTTACCCTGTTGGGCCGTACAAAATAGAGTGATTTATCTTCCAGTTTTGGGGGAGTTGGGGAGCAAAGCACTGTGAAATGCTAGTGGCTTCTGTTGGGTAAAGGGGTGGCCATGAGACTTGGATCTTTTAACAACTGGATGTGTAATCTTGGTAACATCAAAGCCCCTCTCTGAGCCTCTGTTTCCTCCTCTGTAAAATGGGGGAGCTGAGTTGGACAACTCCATGGTTTACAGAGTCTCACCTAGCTGCAACCTCTGAGGCACGTCTGCTTGCAAGCACCAGTCAAAGGTGCAGGGTAAGGGGCTGGGAGTCAGCTCGGAATCCCTCTCTGCGTTGGACTTGAAAATGTCCAGGCCCAGCAGAGCCCCTCTCCACAGACTGCGTGTCTCTGCCGGTGTCAGGGTCACTAATCTTCCTTATGTAAACCTGCCCAGTCCCACAATATCCTTAACTTCCGTCGTTCTGGTCGGGACACCGGATCTCCCTCACCTCCCGGAAGGGCATCTGGTTAGGGGGCCCAGGCTGGAGCTATTAAGTAAATTGCTTTCACATGACTACGAGGACAACTCAACAGAAACAGACACTTCCCCCAAATTTCCAGAGCCATATATTAAGATTTGTAGGAACTCATATAGTTGGGGTTTAGGTAATGGAAAGGCAAGCTAGGATCAAGCCTGGCTCTGTCACAAAGCCCCTATGTGACCTGTCAATTCCGACCTCAGTTTTCTCACCTGTAAAATGGGAGTGGAGCAGGATGGACAAGATCATCTCTAATGTCCACACCAAAATTAAGATTCTAAGATAACACTGGGTAAAATGGTCCCTCTCCAACCAGGAAAGGACACTCTCCTCTTCTCTAATGCTAATCCAATCCTGCATTTGTATCTCACTGCAGCTGTTGCTCCACAATCTCTGGTGGCTCAACACCAAACTGCAGTACATGGAAACCTGCAGGCCCTCCCACCCCAATAACTACAGAATATGCCTTATCTGTTTGGGGGAAGAGGGAGGGCTACATTATGCGGAAGGATCATGGAGTTTCTTGGCCGGTATGCGGCTGCCAACTCTTGGAGATAGACTTATTTGGGGATATAATTGCTGCCCTCTGCTGGTCAGAGATCTCTGAAAGCCCTAGGACTCATTTTGTGTAGAGGGTTTCTAAAGTTTTCCCATAAATAGAAAGGAATTGCCACCCCACCCCACCCCCACAATGGAGATTCCTCTCCTGTGTCTCCCATTAACAGCATCATCATGCACCAATTGCCCAAGATATAAACCCCACTACCCCATCCTTCTCCCTCTCTCCCACAGCTAACTGGTCACCACATCGTGGTCCATCTTCCCTTTTCCATTTCACTGCCTTGGCTTAGGTTCTCATCACCCCCAACTGTTTCAGTAATAGCACCTGACCCCCACCCCCCCCTCCAACCCCAACTAAGCCTTCCCACTTCCAGTCCTTCCTCCCTCCCTTCCTCTTCTTCCTCTACCCTGAAGCCATAATTATCTTCCTGAATATCCAATATGATGCTGTAACATCTGTGATGTTTCATTGCCTTGAATCAAGGGTACGCTACCTGCGATGGCATTCAAGGTCTTCATTATTAGGTTGTTTCATCTTTCAGCCTCAAATAGCAGCTAATTCTGTCATCGCATGATGTGTACTGCAATCATCTGAGACAAGTGTACCTTCCCTGGACACATCAGAGTCGGTCACCCTTATATTCCTTTGCTTCTGCTATGCCCTCTGCCTGGAACTCTCTAGACACCTCCATCTTCCACATCCCCTAAAGGAAGCCGAATTAATTCCTGCCCCTCCCCTAACCCTTATCAGCCGGTATTAAAGTCAGCTGTTCACACAGCTCTCCGCCTACCTGCCGAAGGGCTGCGAATCCCTTAAGGGCAGAGAACAGGCTAATTTATCTTACTACCTCCAGCACCAAGAACAGATGCTATGTAATAATAAGTCCTCATAAGCTGTTTTCTGAATGCTAACTTTAAGGGTCATATGGCCTTGGGGGTCATTCCCCAACATCTTGTCCTCCACTCAAGTCTCCAACCTGCCACAACTCAATGGCTATTACTTTCCTCTACCTGAATCTCAACTTCTTCCATGAAAATGAAGGAGGTGGATTAGACCCCTGGCTCTCAAACTTGGTTGTGGAGCAGAACAGCCCAGAGTGCAGCCTAACACTGCAGATTTCCGGACCCCACCGCCAGAGATTCGGATTCACTGGTCTGAGCGCGGTGCCCAGGAATCTGCATTTCTACGAAAGCCCCTGGGTACGTGCGGGTGACTGTGGTGCATGGCTAGGGCTGGGAACCCCGGGCCCGGCAGGTTCTTGAGAATCCGGAGCGGGGCGGATCCCGGCCCACCCCACGCGCGCTCGGGGCGGGCTGGTCCGGGCAGTGCGGCTCCGGCGCCCGCGGGCCCAGTGCAGGCATCCGGCGCGCGGGCGGGGCCGGGGCGCGAGCCCGGGGCCCTGGGAGCCGCGCTCGCTCGGCGGCGGGAGTAAGTGGGACCATCTGCTCCGCTCTTCAGAGGTCAGCGCTTTGTGTCAAGCTCCCATCCCCCTCGCTCCGCTCCCTCCTTCCCCCCTTTGCCCTTTGACTCCGCGACTCAAAAGAGGAACGCGCTCCAGGTCCGGATGAAAGCGGGAGCGGGGTGGGAGCGGCGCCGGCCCCGCGGCCCGGCCGGGCAGCCCGGCCGCCCTGGCCTGAGCGCGGCCGGCGGCGGCAGGGCTTGGGCGCGCCGGGCCCCTTCCCGGCAGCCCGGGGCAGGCGGCGGGCCCGGTTCCCACAGCCGGCCGGCCGCCGGGCCCCTTTGAAGTGGCCGCAGCTGCACACCCCGCCCCGCGCTAATCCCCGCCGACGCGGGCGTCCGCGCCCCCCTGCATAGCAATAGTGTCCGCGCTGAATGGCGCTGGCTAATTACCTCGCTCGCACCACCGCGGGTGAATGAGAGAATCCGGCATTGTGCGCGGCGAATGGAGAAAATAAGACAGTCATTGTCCTCGCACGCCAAACGAGGGTTTGATGTCGCTGGGGCGAGCGAGGCACCATTTCCCGCCACCGCCTCCCCCCCGCGGTTCGAATTCCCCAGCTGGGCCTGGCTCCCCCGCGGACTCGGCTGCGGGCAGAGGGAAACTGAGGCAGCAGTTCCTGTCTCCCCGAGGGAAGAAACCCTTACCCCTTCCGTGGAAGGTGGGCGACACCCATTGCCCCGCGCTGGCTCTCACCCCTTCCTCTGGGCGCCTCACCGAGCCTTGTCCACCAGCAGATTCTTAGGGGCACCTGCTGTGGTCGCCCGAGTCTTTCCTTGACTCAGAAACACAGGCAGGGCCCTGCATTCAACGGCCTAATCAGATTTCGTTGGGAAAACAGGGGACAATTGGAGAACGAATCAGGAATGTATATACCTTAGTGCTCAACTGTGTGCCACCAAGCTGAAAGGGCCAGAGCAGTTTAGAGAATGGCTGGGAGAGGTGTGTGTAGAGGAGAGAAAGACTCAGAAAAGAAGAGGAAGAAAGATGGGGAACCGTGGGGGGCCTGGGCTGTCCAGAGGACAAAAGCAGTAAGGGGAGGCAGAGGGAAATGGTTAGAAAGGAGAGGTCTGCAAAGCCAGGCCTCGGGACTTGGATTTACTGGCCCTCGCTAGGAAGCCACAGTTTTGATCCTAGTTAGGTCGGGAGGAGAGCCGAGGGCTGATAGTAAGACTGGAATTCTAACCACATGCCCGCAGAAAGCAACTCACCACGGAGGGCATTTCTGTTTTCATGCATAAGGACATGTGGTGGCTCAGTTTAGAAATCGATGAGAACTAATGATGGAGAGTGACCATGACGCAGAGGGACAAGCGGATGATCACACCATCTCTGCATTCAGGAGATTTTCTGTGACATCAGGCTGCCTCTTCACCGTCACCACCAAATACGGTGGGTTTTTTGAGGGTGTGGGAGAGATTACAACCCTTCAAGGTCAGGAAGTGTCTTATCTTTCTGTTCTATCCCTCAGAATACTTGGAAGCAGGCAGGTACGGGAGAGACGCTCTTTGAGATTTGTTGATTTGAGAACTGACCTGCTTTAATACCCCTCAATTCTGCATATCATTTTTTTTTGAAACATGTACTTCCTAATCCCTTCTGATGGGCTGTTAGACTAATTCTGCCTAAAGGAGGAATGTTATTTGTACGTTCCAACATTCTATCAAGTTTAGCAAATGATAAAAAGGCCTGATCTATTGCCCAGATCAATAGTAGGCTGTCGGGCTACACAGCAGCCCTGAGCTCCACTTATTTGACATATGCCAGAGCTCTTTCTGAGGCTGCAGTATCTTTTAAGATCCACGTCACCACAATTAGATTGTAAACCTTGTAGGCAGCCCATAGCCAAACCCTTGAGCAGGAGCATCCCTCTATCTATTTGAGAATAAAATTAAAGAATGAACAACACATCTTCAGGGACTTTATGAGCAGCAGCCAAATTGTCCCTTGCTCTGCCCCACCAACCGTATTTAACATCACCAAGCACCCGTTGTACCAGTGATACATGAAAAGCATGCTTTTTAAAAATTTAAGTATAGCTAATGGTTTTCCTGACTCAATCCTGAATCAAAGTTTAATCTAACCTTGGTCATAATCTCAGATGTGATCAAAATGTTTTTCTTTATAGTTCTCCTAAATCTTTGTCTTAGAGTCATATTTCTTCTGCCTCAGGCTCTAGGACCTTAAGCCCTCTTCGCATCACAGCACCTGCTGCTGCTGAACTACTCGCCCACTTCGGCCTGTCTGCCCAGGTAGTCAGTTTAGAGAACTCCAAAACAAAACAACGCAAAAAGATAAAAGCAGACCTGCTGTGCATGGGGTCAATGTGGGAAGCCATCACTTTGACCTCCCTTTTCCCCCCACCTCCAGCCCCTGAGCCCCTTCCATAGACCCAAGGACACTAAGGAATGAGATGCTTAAAGTCCCCTGTTCTAGAGAGAAAAAGGATTTACCTAAGGAAACAACAGCTAGTTAGTAGCAGATCAAAGACCATTCTAGTGCTATACAGGCCACTAGCTTCATTTTGCAAGACTGAAAAATGGCCAATCAAACAGAAACGACAAACATAATTGTTACTATATATCACTATATGTGTGACTTTACGGTTTGTCCAGATCTCATGAGGCTGCCAGAATGTATAATCCTCAGATAAATTATATTAAATACTTTGGAAAATGGTATATTCAAAAGGCAAGAGGCCCAAATTAGAGACTCAATACTTTTAACTGAAAAAATACTTTCAAATGAAGCCTATTTCTTCTCCTATCTCTTCCTTCGCCAAACCCAAGACCATAAATAACTTTAAAAATAATGTTCCATGGGGTGGATATTCTGATAGGAAGATAATGAGGATAATAATGAGAGTAGGTTTTTTCTCCCCTTATCCATTTCCACAGCAACATGCATTCAAAGGATGCTTTGTTATCATTATGGTTATGAATTTAAAAGGTAGCAGGAAGGCAGGCATGCCCATGCAGGGGCAGTCCTTCCACGGAGAAGAGGGATGCTTCTGGTCACGGAACCTGGCCTGTTAGCTCTTGTGAGGGTGAGGCCAGTGGTCTGGCATCCCGGAAATTTCTCCAGCTTTCCTGGGAGGTGTCCCACCTGAGATGACTGAGTACCTCACAGGTGGCAGACTGAGGTTTGCACTCACCAGGCCAGGCCCCTCCCATTGAGCACTTGGGAGTGGCACCTGTGCCTTAGTCTAATCTCTATCCTCCCGTGGGTGGCCAGTGGCCAGACCTTGGAAGAAGGGTGCTTTGGGGAAGAGAATAGAGTAGGGACATGGGGGTGCCCTTTATGACCAGAAGAGGCTGAGATGGAGGACTTGGGGTTCAGTTAGATGCAGAGCAATGGATGAGACCCTTTCATCCTCCAGTCAAGAGCAGCCAGACATGGCCACGCTCGGCTCCTAAAGGTAGGACTCAGAAGCCTGCCGAGAATGGCTCAGGTGAAACTGCTCCTGTGGGTCCTTAGGGAGTGATCTGAGGCAGCTTTATCTGCCCTCCCTAGTCGGAGTCCCTAAGGGTGAGTGACCCACAGCAGGCAGGGGGCTCCCCATTCTCTCACCCTCACCAGGCACCAACTCCAGGCCAAGCTGGGGCAGAGAGGGGCCAGCCCCTGCCCACAAGGTTTGCAGACCAGTGGGAGTGACGAGCTGTGTAACTGCTTTCCAGAATAGATCCTGTCTTCTGATTCCCTCACCCGCAAAAAAGCAAAGCTGGACATAGAGCCCAGTGGATCCTTCTTGAATTGATGGTGATAAAAGCAGTATCACTTCATTTCAGGAAAGCCTTATCTCATCAATATCACACCAGCTTGCCTGTAATGATCTTGATTTTGTCACGGTTCAATGGGAAAATGACTGATGTGAGAAGCAAAATCAGAAACAGAGGATGGAATATCACACAGGCTCCATGCGGAGGCTCGCTCTTTGTAATATCATTATTGGGGTTCTGAGATAATGGAATCTAGAATATTTTAATCTGATCTGCAAGCGGGACTCAATGAGGGCTTCTCTAAGGTGCTAGAGAATTGGAATGCAACCTTAAGAGACCTTGAAAATTAGGACGAAGGGAATTGTTGCAGAAAGAGGGTGACATTCCAGATAAGCTGGGATGTAAGAGGCAAAACAAAAATAACCCAAGGGTGGGGGCAGTGAAGAAAAAACAAACCATGTTTGAAGATGGCGAGAAAAGACCCAAGAATTATTGTTTGTCACAAGCCAAATACCGGGTTTCGATTCTGTAAGGTCTGTTCAGCTCTGGCTCTGAAGCTGGAACCCAAATCCCATTTGACCGATCAGCACATTGGAAAACGCATCCGGACCCTTTCTGTCACGGCTTTGTGCACCCAGGACTTGGGACAAAGCCCTCTCTCTGGGCCACCGTTTTCAGAGCACCAATGTAAGAAACATGGGCCAAGACAGGAGGCTGGGGAGGGAAGGGAAGGATCAGGGTGAATCAGCAAAACCGGGAACTGCCCCTTCCCAGTCCTGGATGTGCTGGGTTGAGCACTCACAGCACTGCCAGGGCACAAACGCCCCTCTGCGTTCACGTCTGCCGTCCTAGAAAGGCCCGGTCTGCCTCCTTTCCCTCCTCACGCTGGCCTGGTTTCAAGGTGTGCCCAGAAACTTCTGTCTCGCTCTAGCCCCTTGTCAGAAATCCCTGGTCTACACCCCAAGCCAGTCGGGAGGAAGTGGGGCTGTGAACCTGAGATTTTCCCCTCGCCCGCCTCGCCAGGCTCCCAGTTGGTGGGGGTGAGTTCTCTGGGTGTCCAGATGAAAATGCCCCCTGACCACATCAGCCCAGGGGAATAGTGACCCCGAGGCACCCATCCTGGGTGCCGGGAGCCCGGGAAGTGAGGACACACATGCACACCCGTGCACACCCACACACGTTCTCACTCACACCCACACAGACACAACTGGCTGGCCGTGGGCACAGTGACTTTACAGCCACCACGTTGCACGGTGTTAACTGCACAGGATTCTGCTGCAGCACGGGGTGGGGATATCCTGTCCCTGTCCCTGCCAAGGAAGAAGGATCATTTTCTTTCGATGAAGAGGGATCGTTTTTTGGAGCCAGGCTGCTCCCAGGCCACTCTCTGTCCACCACACCCCACCTAGGGCGGAGAGCCTGGCAGAGAGCCCAGTGCCGTTTGAGGGACAGCCACTACATGGCATCCTGAAACCCCACTGCCTCCGCCCTGTGGACGTGTGCACAGACAGGGTCAGGGAAGAGAAAGAGGGGAGAATGACAAGAGAACTTTTCTCAAAACTTTCACGCTGATATTTAAGAAAGGAGGAGGCCAAGCCCAGTGTGCCGGGGAGGGAGGGAGAGAAGGGAGGAAGGTGGAGGATGAACTGGGGGTCCTGGAGGGAGGCAGGAGGGCAAGAGTGGGGATGGGGCGTTCAAGACAGAAAGGGGGCAGGGTCCCAGAATTTTAGAACCGGGAAAGGACTTTAGGAACCTTTTCATCTGGTCCTCCCCACACCACCTCCCACCTACGAGGAAGCTAGTGGCCCAGGAAGGCAGGCAGATGGGTCTGAAGTCACCAAGGGGTGAGTTGAAATTTTACATTGTAAAAGCAGCTTCTTGTAGACGTGGGAGCCAGGGAGGGTGCAGAGGTAAGCATGATGGTGTCGGGGTCAAGTCCAAGCTCCTCCCAAGACTCTCCATCAATAATGCTGGGGCCGGAGGAGGTGTCCCCTCCAAGCCAGTGCAAGCCAGCACCTCCTGTCTCCAGGACTCAGGCCCCACCCAGCTTTTCTGCCCCACTGACACCCAGGCCCACGAAGCTGGAACAAAGGGTGCCCCCGTTGGCAGGTGGGGTGGCAGGACCCTACTCATCCTCTCTCCTCCAAAAGACAGGCAGGGCAGGGTGGTGCTCCCTCCTGTGTTCCACAAAGACAAAGGGCCCGGCAGTGTGAAGGGAGAGAGAAGGAGCTTGAACCCAGAGCTGTCCTCAGAGTGGGACTATCTGTATCTCGCACTGGCTCCAGCAACATGAGGTGTCTGTAGTTCCACCACCGTGCTGTCCCATGTGTACTGCAGGGAGAGAGGACGTGGGGTTTTATGGGAGCGAGAGCAGTAAGGTTTGGGGATGAATGTAGTACGGCCTTGATTTCTCCCCATAAAAGCCAGCAGAGACTTTGTAGACATAATCCCTGGTGGGAAAGGGCTAGCCAGGAATGGGGAACATGGGAAGGTGCAGACAGGGTCACAAGCCTGGGCCCATGTCCCGGGAATTATGAGCCCCCAAAACCAAGGGCCTTCAGGCTGGGGCTGGGGGTGGGAGCCAGACCCCTCACCAGAAACCAGGCTGCTGTGGAGTGAGTGTGAAGAAGGTCTGAGCACCCAGGGCTGCCTGCCAAATCCCCAAGAGGGTCTGGTTTGGTGTCCCCTGGAAGCAATGGTCCCCCATCCCGGCTCTCACCCCAGAGATCCAATGTCCACCCTGGTCCAGGGTCTCCCAGCCACAACTGCTCCACTCCCCTCCCCAGTAAGGACCCCTGCCCCCTGCTTGAGGCAGGCACCCTTGCAGCGGGGCTGCTCTGTTACCCAGCAGCCTGCTGTCCAGTCCATTGTTCGATGGGTGGCGAGGGAGGAAGACTCCCAGCCTCCACAGCAGCCAGAGACTGGGGGGGGATGTAATTCTGTGAGGCCTTAGGCCACTTTGCCCTGGGAGCTGTGCTATTGCCCAGGCAAGGGACAGGACAAGGACAGTCAGCATCCTCCACTCCGCCAGGCTGATTATGGCTCCCCCCACCACTCCCCACACCCCCCTCCTGCCAGGACCCCTGGGGAGAAGGAGCCTTCTCAATCCATGCCAGTTCCTCTCCTGTGATTTGTTCTGAATTTTCAAACAAAGAGTAATTATGACAGATGTGGAGCAATCAGCATCATTATGCTGGGAAACAAGAAAGGGAAAGGAGCAGACAGGACTGGGGGGGAGGGGAATTTGTCTTCCTTGGGAGGAGGCAGCTCCCACCTCTACCTCTAGCAGCTCCAGCAACCTCCCAACTTCCCTTTCAGCCAGAGCCCCTACCCGGAGGCTCTGCCACGCCTGGCAGGCAGGGCAAGGCCAAGACTTCTTACACAGAATGCCATATCCGGGACATCCCAGCAGTGGCTGGGGGATGGGGCGAGTGTGCATGTAACCCTGCCAGCCCACCCAGAAGCGGCCCCCACCTTGGCCAGGGTTCTAAGCTGTTCTCTGTTCCCCACGCTTTCCCAACCCTGCCCTGCATGCCCCCAGGCATGTGCTGGCATTAATGCTGAGGCACTAATACTGGTATGTTCTTCAGGGACTTGAGCCTCCTCCAAAGACACTCAGGCCAGTGAACTTGGGGTCAGGCAGCCCTGGGTTTAAATCCCAGCTTCCCTACTTACTGTGTACCCTTGGAAGAGTTAATTAATCATTCTGGGCTTCTATTTACCCATGTGTAAAATAGGACTAGTAATTCCCATTAATGGAACTGTGGGAATTAAGTAAATTAACACATAAAGGACTCAGAACAGCGCGGCCTCGTATTACTATGACTACATCTACTACCACCGGCTAGTTCGCTGCACGCACCAGCACATGGGCAGCCCTCGAACCCGCTCAGCTCAGCACCCAGTGTGCTTCGGAGACTCAGGCCCTCTGCAATATGCCACGGATGTCGGGAGCCCACTTCTAAGACTGGTGAACAAGCCCACGCCCAGAACTCCAGCCACAGACAAAGCAGGGCAGGACAAAAGGAAAACAGAAACATGCACACCAGCCTACCCTGGGGCAGTGAGGAGTGAGGCGCTGGGGAAGGCAGGGTCCAGCACCGGGCAGCCTCCCTCCCCTGCCCAGGCTGGGGGACCAGCCACGTTCTGGGGCAGGTTGACCCCTCAGGGCCTCAGTTTTCAAGTCTGTAAAATGAGAAGTTTGGACGAGTTGAGTGCCAAGGTTTCCCCTGCAGCTCTGATCCTACCTGGAGACTGGGAAGACCTCTCGGGTCCTAAGGGGACTGGGAACTTTAGGATTCTTTTGCTGTAGCCTCCAACTCTGAAAGGGCTAGACCTTGGGTCTCTCTCACGGTGGTCTGCCCCCTCCTCTCCATTTAGGCGGTCTGGTCTCCATCTGCCCACCCCAAGTCCCTGGGGCCTCTTGATAGTCCCCCCTCACATTCCAGTGGCCTTGGGGGCAGCAGCCAGACCAGAAAGTCCAGTTCCTGCCCATTATCACTGCTTGCATCTGCACTGCAACCTAACACCAGCATTCCAGACAGCAGCCCGGCTGCCCCCACCAGCCACCAGCCACCGTGGTCAGTGTCACTGTCCAGGCTCAGAGAGGGGCCCAGCCGGGCCCAGGTCTCAGATTCCTCTCAGGGAAGCTCTGCCCCCAGGGAGCCTCCAACTTGCCGGGGAGGCTGTGGCCCTTCCTTTGGGGTCCTCCTTGAACTTCATCCTCTTAGTCACTCTTCTCCTTGCCCTGTACAGAGGGCTGAGCTCACCTACTTCTGCTCCTGAAGCATGGGATCCCTTCTAAGCACAGTAGGAGACACAGTAGGATAGAATAATAATGAGAGAGAAAGAGGAGCTCAGAAAGGAAGAAGGTATGGAGGACAGGGCAGGAGAAACTAGAACTGAGGGCTACGAAAGACAGGTACAGAAGCCAGGCCTCAGTGGAAGGCAGAGGTGGGAGCCAGTGTCAAAGACCAAGGAGTATCAAGACCAAGATCCAGAGGAGAGGGAGAAGGGTCGGTGGGAGGCGCTGGGATGTGAGCTCTCTGCATCACATTCCCCTCCCTCCCTGGCCCTGGCTTGCTTGCATTAAGCCCACCACGACCCCCTGCATCGCCCTGCAGTCTGGGGTCCACCAGCAGCCCCTCCTGCTGGCAGCTCTTCAGGCCTTGCTCACACCTGCCCTTCCACCTTCCCTGGGTCCCACATCTTGTGTCTGGGTGGCCCCTCGTCTGGAAGCCCGTGGAGATCTTTCTCTTCTGCTCTCTCCTTACGTTCGAAGGCAGTACCAGAGGGTTAGCACTTCTTGGCACAGAGTGAACAAATTTGGGGGCAGAGGGAGCAAGCTCTGAAATCAAGGAGAGGTTCTTTTGGAGAGGGGGGAGGGGGAGGTATGGAACAGCACAGGTCAGCAGGGTCACTGGGATTGCAGCCAGATTTGGGGCACCTACCTAATGAATAAGAAAACTATGGCCTGGACTCCTGGAAGAGCTTATGGCTGGGCCCACATGCCCACAATGTAAGCTCCACCCTCCACTCAATGACCCTGGGCTTGCCTCTCTCCCCTCTCCCTTCAGTGGGCTGGGGAAGGATCATCCCCTTACCCAGCCCGCTGATAGATAAAATGACCTGTCACTGCCTCCCACCCTGTAGTGGTTCTGTCTGCTCTAGCGCTCTAGCCTGGCCGTGCTGCTCAAGGGAAGAGGGGTTCCCGTGGGAAAGCTCTTTGAGGAGAGATGGAGCCCAACCCCAGGCCCCATGTGTATCCTGAAGGCACATACCACACCGTATGCTCAGGTACCCACGCAGGTCCACGTGGCAACACACACTCACTTGCTACTGGTCTCCACATTCCTTGTTTGCAGCTAGGCTATGGCCGGAGAAGCTTAAGGTGCCATAGGTTAGTTACACAGGCAGACATTTCTGGTGGAATCACTCAGTCCAGTTTAAACAAAGACAGCAGTGAGCTGTTTGGTTTTCCATCCTGGGTATCCTTCTGTTCCATTCTACTTTTATTGAAGGCTGTGAAGCTACTGCAGAAAAGTGTCTCTCTCTCTCTCTCTCTCTCTCTCTCTCTCTCTCTCTCTCTCTCTCTCTCTCTCTCTCTCTCTCTCACACACACACACACACACACACACACATCCCAGCCTGCAGGGACTCTGCAGAGGAGAGGGAAGGCAATACAAGAAGGCCAGAAGTGAAAAAGTCCTTTCTCCCTGGGGTTGGGGAGGGGACAGAGGGTTAAGGGGGGCCGGGGCCTGTTTCATTTGCAGGCTGCAAATGCCTCTCCTATTCACGGGCCCACATTCCCAGCCAAGGCGCCTGGCCGCTGACAATGCCGGGAACAGGAACAGAGAAGATTTGCACATTGTGTTTAAGGGGCCAGCTGGCTGCCTGCGACAGTGGAGCCAAGGTGTGGGAACCAGAAGCGTTCGACTTCCACACTCCAGTCCTGTGGGTGGGGGTGAGGGGCGGCCCCGCACGCAGAGGGGAAGGGGGGCTTCCTCCCACAGTTGGGGCTGATGAGCCTGGGGACACAGGCCTCATCCAGCCAGAGAGTAAAGTCCAAGGCAGGGGACCCAAGACCCAGGCACGGAGGGGGTACGGAGCAATCCAGTCCCTGATTCGCACCCCATCTGGCGAGGAAGAGAGAGTCTCAGTTCCTCCAGAGATAAACACGCGGCAGCGGCCGCCCCATGATCCTGCCCTGCGTGCAGCACGCTCCCTGCCCATCCTCCCAGTTCACCAGCTTCTGTCCCTTTGAGCTGTGCTATCAATTACGGGGCGGGGTGGGGGAGCAACAGAGAGGCAGGGAGAGAAACAGACGAGAGACAGCTTTGTCCCAGGAGGCCACATGTTCATTTAGTTTTTACCAAGCTCCACAAGCAGGGGACATGAGAAATACAAAAGAAAGAGAAACCCTTTAGAAGCTTAAAATCTAGTGGAGGAGACAGATGGAATATCCAGCCGCAAGACAGTTACTTAACGCAAGCAGTCGTCACTGAGAGGAAGGTTTAGCCGAACGCCACAGACCACAAATGCTCCCTGCCTTAGGAAGGGGAAGAAGAAATGACCGTGTGTGAATGGTCTTTGGGGAGGGATGGGATATGGGAAGAACAGGGGCAGGAATAGACTGGGAAGGGGCCCAGCGAAGGCAGGTGTTCCCTAAGGATGGCTGGTGACAAGGAAGCCTTAATGCCCTAGAGCAGAGGGGAGCCTCAGTCCAACCCCACAATCTTACAATGTGAAAAGCAAAGCCCAGAGAGGGTGGGTGACTTGTCCACAGCCACACAGGACCCTTGATGTCCAGGCAAGGGCCTTTCTATCACACCCCACAGCTTCTCAGGAGTGTCAAAAGGGGTCAGTTGGTGAAGGGCTGCCTGGCGGGTAAAAGGGTCTGAACCTCACCCATTTGCAGCTGTGCCATGGCTCAGTACAGGTGAGCTCAGGCCTAGGTATGGCCACTTACTCATCACACCAGTGGCACTTCAGCTGCAGCACCTGCTTCCTGCTCTGATGGGTGGGCAGCTGAGTGTGTTTGGGGGGCAGTGGGGGAGACTTCCTCCCGGCTCCCTCAGCTGTGCCAGGAACACCTCCCTGCACAACCACTGCCCTACACAGGGCCCCCCAAATACCGGGCCGCATTCCCCAGCAGCTCCTGCCCAGAATTCCGACCCCCACCCAGACCCTGCCCTGGGTCCACACAACCACTATCTTGCTGCTGAAAGGGGATTCCAGAGTAGCTGGTCCACCAGCCTCCCCTCAGACAGGCTGAGAACGATTCCTACTTCAGAAGCAGGAACCAAGGGCCTAAGCAGACAGGGGACTTGCTGAGGTGGGGACAGTGGGGATGTTCTCCTCTTTGCCTCACCTCACTGCCTCCTCCTAGGACCCTGGGGTCACCGAGGGCCCTCCTGGGAGTCATACCACCACTAAAGGAGCTCAGAACTTAACTCTTTTCATCTCTGTTACCTCCCCGGGATAATAATAGTTAATAGTTAACATTATTACTCTGTCTATGTGTTCTGTGCACACACATTATCATAGGTCACCCTCATAACAGTCCTCTTTGCTAAGTAACACTTCCTCCCATGTTACAGATGAGGAAACTGAGGCTCAGAGAGGTTAAGTGACTTCCCCCAAATCCCACAGCTAGTGGGTGGTGGGGCCAAGGCCCAAGCCCACCAAGCCCAGGTCTGTTTGCCACCACAACCCACACTTACAATCACTGTTGGGCCCACCCAGCCAGGATGGCCCCCTGCTGGGTGTTGGGGCAATCCTGGCACTTTGAGAACTCAGCCAGGCTGGACCTCATCCTAAATCAGTGGCCAATACCTAGCACCAGCAATAATACTTATTGAGCAGTGCCCAGAAGCCCAGCCCTGTGCCAGGGGCTCTACACCCATCACCTCATTTAATCCCCCCAAAGCCCGACAGACTGGGGGAACCATGCCCACCTTTTCAGATGAGGCACTGAGGCTCAAGAGAGTTAAGTAGACTGTGCTAAGGGCACGTGATTGGTGAGTAGCAGCGCTGGGGTTCAAACCCACCTAGGTCTGGCCCTGAAGCCCTTGTTCTTGGGACTTCACGATGATGCCCAGAGACCCCCAAAGAAGAGACTGACCTGGGAGTGATGTCTCCTCTAGTGCCCTGCTACTCCAGCAGTCCCCAACCTTTTTGGCACCAGGGACCGTTTTCATGGAAGACAATTTTTCCACAGACTGGGGGTGGAGGGGTGTTGTGAGTGTGGGGGGAGGTGCAGAGCTCAGGCGGTGAGGCACAGCCTGTTTCCTAACAAGACACAGACTGGTAATGGGCCGTGGCCTGGGGGTTGGGGACCACTGTGCTACTTAGATATGGCCTGTGCACCAGCAGTATTGGCATTACCTAGGCTCTTGTTAGACTTGCAGAAATCCAGCACTTGGACAAGACCTACAGATTCAAAATCAGAATTTTATCAAGCTCCCCAGGTGATTCACAGGCGCCATAAATTTGGGAAGCCCTACACTAGATAGATCACAGAGCTGCTCGCTCCACTTCCTCAAGAACTAAGGCCAGGAAGTGAGGGGTAGGCACTGAGGGCAGAAGGGGACCTGGAGGTGGGTCCTCCCATCATCCCCCGTCCTTGTAGCTATCCCATCCCTCCTTAGAGTCATCCTGGCATACGAACCTCGAGTGTGAGTCAATGTACACGTTCCTACTGGGTTGGCACCTCCAGAGGGTCAGCAGAGTGTCTCACAGGCCAGCCCATGTCTTGAGGCTTGGGAGAACCCCCAGGCCCTCCCAGGAACAAGATGCACTCTGGCTCCAATATTCCACTCCCTGATAGATTTCTCTGGAATGCTCCCTAAATGAATCCCAGGGAGAGAGAAAGCCGGGGGGGGGGGGGCTGGGGCACAATGAGGCAGTTTGCTTTCGCTGGAAATTAACCTCCATGGCAGCCAAGATTGCATTTGCAGGCTGTGTCAGTGAAACTGCGTTTAGGCGAAGAATGCAGTGCTGGCTCCGTTGCTGAGTACTCCCCACATGCCAGGCACAGCGTGGGGTGTGCGGGTCCTCACGACCACCCTGCAAGGTAGGAGTACAAGCACGTTCCACGGGGGAGGAAACATTA
Source organism: Lemur catta (assembly GCF_020740605.2). Lineage (NCBI taxonomy): Eukaryota > Metazoa > Chordata > Mammalia > Primates > Lemuridae > Lemur > Lemur catta. The sequence goes on from NC_059128.1 coordinate 95,559,418, forward strand.
ACTTGTCCAGGGTCTCATCGTTACCAAGTCTCAATTTTCAGCCCCCAAACTATAAGCACGTGGTGCTGCGAGGCAGAGAATCCAGGGGTGCTGGGAGCATAAGTACTCTTAGGACCCTGAGCCACTCCATCCTAAAGGGTAAACACTTGGAACTGAAGCCCCAAGGAATCAGCCTGTCGTACAGCCACCCTGGTCACCTTTCAAGGACAGCCTCTGAGCCTCCTGGGATGGAAGGGGCTGCATTCCTCGCCATTGGCCTCAGCCCCCGAGCTCAGTTGCCCCGGCAGTCCCACCCAGTAGACCCGGATGCCCACCTGCCTCACTGGGTTAGTGCACTGGTGGGCTGTGTGCCTTTGAGGGGTGCTTAGCAGGCCCCTCCTTAGGGGCCCCTGTGGAGCAGGCAGGAGCAGCAGGGGGCTCCAGAGGGCTCCTCACACCTTTTCAGAAAGGCACCCTCCCCTGTCACACAACATCTGCAGTGCCCGCGGGCACATGGGCAGGGAGTTACTACCAAAGGAGGAAACCCCGGCAGCTAATCAGCTTTGGAGGTTTCTAGGGACATCAGCCTGTGAAGTGAGAAGAGGGGATCCTGCCACACGGTTGCTTGGCACCCGAGCATTCCCCAGGGGGCCACAGCCGTGTAGGGGGGGAGAGAGGCCATGTCAGACTGCCTGTGCTTAGAGGCAACGCACCCCCCCAGCTGTCTCTAGGACCTCAAAGGATTAACCAGGCTGACCCCACCCACAGCTCAATTTCTTGTCCTGTACTGTTAGGCATTTAAGGAAACCAAACATCTTGAAAGTATTACCATTTATAGAAAAGCACGTTTACAATCAGCTCTCTATATGAGCCCCTGGGGATTTATCTCCCAGGATTCTAGGCTGGTGCTGCCAAGGCCTCAGCAGGGGCCATCTACCTCTCAGCGTTGACACGGGCCATGGCAGAGCAGGGAGCATCTCCCTGAAGAGCCTGCTCCCACCCCTTCTCCAGCAAATCTTCCCGGGGTCCCCACCCTCAGTCCATGCTTCTCCTCCTCACACCCCAGCCATCTGCTCAGAGGCTGCCCCAGCCTTCCCCGACACCGCCGGGAGGGCCGGGAGATGAGTGTGGCTGAGCCAGCAGTGACCTGGTCTCGAAGTCCAGGGCTGCCTCCCAGAGAGCTCCATATGGGGGCCTGGATCAGCCTTCCTTAGAACAAAGGGGCATCTTAAACCCAGCGAGAAGGCTCCTGCCTCAGACTGACTCATCACTCACCAGCCATTCAGAGTAACTGTGCAAATGCCCCCAGAGCCAGGAAGAAACGTGTCAGCAATCAGGCAGGAAAGAGGCAGCATGCCGCAGGAGTCAAGTAGGGTGTAGGATTCAGGCTGCCTACACCGCAGTCCTGGCTCTTCTGCTTACCCCAATGTCACTGAGTCCCCCTAAGGCTCAGTTTTCTCATCTTTAAAGGGGGGATGATAACGGCCTATCTCCCAGTCTCCCAGGGTCTTTGTGATGACTAAATGAGATCATTCATGTAAAGCACTTGGGTGGGGTGCCCAGCATGCAGCAAGTACTTAAGAAGCGTTAGCTAGAATTATTATCAACAACCATCAAAGCAGCCTCTTTAAGGGACATGTTCTTCCAGAAGCACAGAGATATGGGATGGAGAACATTTTCCACTTGCCAAAATTTCTGCCTTTTCTCAAGAACCGTGCTTCTCAGCCATGACCCCCCGACCCCCGACTGCCCCTAGCTTGTCACCTCCAGGGATACAAGGAGAATCTTGATTTATGTAACACAGTCCCAGTGTGTGCAGATTAAACACCAAGAACAGAATTGTTGCAGGACAGGCAGTTAAAGCACAGCCATCATTGTCATCACCACACAACTGGTGGTCCAACGGCGCAAGCAAAGCACAAATCTGAAGCACCTGGCCTGGCCCTTTCTCTCCTATTCAAAAAAGCACATTAGTATGAAGGTGAGTGGGAGGGACGTCACCACTGAGATGACCCTGAGATTATCCCACCATATTGTTTAAAAGCAAACTGTTGACAAGTTTTAGAACTTCATTCCTGGCATAGTGAGGTCTTATCCCACCCAAAAGTTCTGAATTAATTCAAGCACATAATTAAAATTGCATGTAGCCAAAATTACCCTTCAAAAATCTCTTAAAGCAGCCGGGCGCGGTGGCTCACGCCTGTAATCCTAGCACTCTGGGAGGCCGAGGCGGGAGGATCGCTCGAGGTCAGGAGTTCAAGACCAGCCTGAGCAAGAGCGAGACCCCGTCTCTACTAAACATAGAAAGAAATTATATGGACAACTAAAAACATATATATATATAAAGTTAGCCAGGCCTGGTGGCACATGCCTGTAGTCCCAGCTACTTGGGAGGCTGAGGCAGGAGGATCGCTTGAGTCCAGGAGTTTAAGGTTGCTGTGAGCTAGGCTGACGCCACGGCACTCTAGCCGGGCCTACAAAGTGAGACTCTGTCTCAAAAAAAAAAAAAAAAAATCTCTTAAATCACTCATAAAGTATGGTGATTATTTATCTTTAAATACAAGCATCATACTCAATGGACTGGGACGCTCACAGTATCACAGGCACGTGGAAACTTACACATCCAGATCCCAAAATTGGGTAAAGTTTTCTCCCCTACTTCCCTGTGAGTGTTTAGCTACATTCTTGTCAGTTCACATTCCAGTCAGTTAAGTGAGCATATGATATAATTCCACCACCGCAAATCACTGCTATGGACCTCTCAGCTGACCCATCCTGAGAATGAGACCTCCAGAAGGCTGCGTAAGATGGGAGCGCTTCCCTTGCCCCCATGCCCCAGGCTGACCCTGGATCACCAGTGTGGCTTACACAAAGCGAAAACAAGGGACATCCACTTACTTGCAGCTTGGATGCGGGCCTTCCGGCTGACCACCAGCCCGAAGCGGTTCTGAGCCACACACTCATAGTCACCCTCATCCGAAGAGCTGCCTCCTCGCTCCAGCCTGAAGTGATGGATCATCAAGGACCCATTGGCCAGCAAGGTGGAGTGGGGACTCTCTGGCAGCTCTACCCCATTCTTTCTCCAGGTGATTCGCACTGGAGGGGTCCCCTCCACCCCGCAGCCCAGCACTACTGGCTGCCCAGGGACTACAACATCGTCGCTTGGCTCCACAGTGAATGCCAGTTCAGCAGAGTGGCCAAGACCTGCATCAAGGAAGGGCAGATGGGAGGAAATGGAGATGTTAGTGTGGAATGAACATCCAGGAAGAACTCCACACACAATGATTCCAAGTTCCCTGAGCCTATGCACCCCATCCCCATGTTTCTGGAACGTTAATAGGAATCACTATTACACATAGAACTTTATGCATTACAAGAGCCATCCCATGCAGTATTTCACTCAATCATCAGACCAGCTCAGAGACATGAATATTATTTGTACCATTCCCTCTTTCACAGATAAGGAAACTGAGATGTTAAGTGACTTGCCCAGGATTTCACAGTTAGTTGCAAATCCAGGACCCAAAAGCAAGACTGACTCTAACACAGCTGCTGCCACTTCTGTGGTCACCCTGGGTAAGCACTGAAGTTTCACAGACTTTCAGGGAAGGAACTCAGGTAAAGTATTCAACATGTCCTGGCTTCCCATTCCTCATCTGTTTAAATCAAGGAACAACAAGTGGCTTGTGTCACAGGATTGTTGTATCATATGATTAACAGATTCAAAGGCACTAAGAAAAGTTAAAAGTTCTAAATAAAACGCAGAGTGAGAGAGCAACAAATCATGCTTCTTTTTGCTGGCAAAACCATCTGAGGCCTGGTCCAATGCCTGGCAGGGAGCAGGGTGTGTGGTTCCGGTACCCAGGGTACAGGCTAGACTGTGACCCCTCTACCCCTCTCCTAGGAAGCTATGGGTGTTGGTCCTTTTGCCTTTGTCACAGGGAGAGATGAGGAGTAGCAAGCACCAACTAAGGTTTTCCAAGAAGAGGGGGGTCCCTAGAATCTTTACTCCCAGCCAACCTTACCATTCCTGCAGGAGAAGAGGAGAAATGAGCTGGCAGAGGAGGGCTGGGGGAAGAGGCTGATCAGGGAATCAGAAGAAGCCAGGCAGGAGGGACAAGCACTCCAGGCGCAGGCACGATGCCAAGAAGCCAACTTCTCCAGCAAGCAACTTACCAGACCAGTTACAACTTCACTCCAGGAGAAATGAACCCGCCTGGTCTGAAAGGGCAGCCACAGACCCTTCCTCACATCACCAGGGAACTAGCCATGCTAGAGCTGGCCCCTCCCCGACAGACCAGAGGCCTCCCTGGCTGGGGAGATGGGCAAGTGGGTGGGGAGAAAAGGAGGAGGGGCGCTGGGGTTATGGGCCTCTCCCCCCACTCCAGGGATGTGTAATGTTTTAAGACATTTGGGGATCACAACTCCTTCAAACCCCCATGTCCTGCGTTTCAGCCGCCTCAGCCCCAATCCATCTCCGGTATAGCCATGGGGAGGATAAAGTTTCTCCCAGATGCGGACGCGATACTCTACTTCTTGGCAGGGTAGAGGAGGGAGAATAGCCTAGATGAATGTCTGCTGGGAACTTGAAGTGGGAGGGGAAAGGAACTAGATTTTCACCCCTCTCCCGTGAGACGAGCCCACTGCAGCCACTGAGGGAACAGCGTGGCGGCGACCCGACCCCGCGAGCCAGGGACAGGGTCTCTCCGCGAGTGCACAGTCCGGAGAGGGCAGGGGCGCGTGGGCATCCCCACGGCTTGCTCGCGCTCTCGGCGGCTTCTCCTCCCCTTCTTGGCTCCCAGGCTCTCTCCCGGGTCGCCCTCTCGCCACGCGCCGTCCGTTGGGAATCTTCCTCCTCCTCTTCCTTAGTCTCTCCCGCGCACCCTCAGCCCAGTCCCCGCTCGAAATCCAGGACGTTCCCTCTCCGCCCGGCGCAGCCCGCTGGGTCCCAGCCTCCGCCCCTAGTCTGCTGTCTCCCGCCTCAGCCGCCGCGGGCTACTCACTGTCCTCGGCTGGGCACTGTGCACCCCAGCTCGCCCACCTGGGAGGGGGCTCGGCCGTGCGGTCTCCCCTGCTCGTTTGTCTCTGTCCCCAACGCAGCCCGCCTGCAGCACTCCTTGCCCCCTGGTCCGGGCTCCAGTCCTGCCCTGAGCCCTGGAGCCGCAGCGGAGCGAGCCCCGGCCTCCCTCCTGGGGGCTCCGTCCTCAGCACCCCCCCTCGGCCCCCAGCAGTCCGGCCTTGGTGTCCTCTCCCCGTCCCGCTCCGCTCCGTCCGCTCTGTCCCTCCCGCGCGGGGTCCGCCCGCAGGTCCGCGCCGCTCTCCCCGGGTCCGCCCCTTGCGCCCGCGCACTCCCCTCTCGCCCTTCCCGGGGCTCGGTCCGCCGCCGCGCAGGCCGCGGGCGCCCTCGCTCACCCTCGCTCGGCACGGGCAGCAGCAGCGGCAGCAGCAGCGGCAGCAGGAGCCGGGGCCGGCGCGGCGCAGCCATGGGGCTCTCGGTCCGCTCGGCTCGGCAACGCGCGCCTTCCGGGCCTCTCGCGGCTCACAGCGTCCCACGGGGCCGGCGCCGGGGCCGGGGCCGGGGCTCCGGCCGGGGCCGAGCCCGGGCGGCGGGGGGCTGGGGCCGCATGCCTCCTAGGAGCGCGGGGCGCGCAGGGAGAGCGCCGCTTGCGCCATCTTGCACCCACCGAGCGATCTGTCAGCCCCGCCGGGGAGCGCGCTCCGCACTCGCACCGCCGCGCCCGCACCGCCCTCCTCCCCTGCCCGCCGCCCCCTCCCCTCCCGGTCCCCTCCCCCAGCCCCCTCTCCCCGGAGGCCCTGTCTGGGGAACAAAAGAGCCGGGGAGCGCTTTAAGCGGCCGGACATTCCCGGCTGCGCGGCGGACGCGCCCCCTGCGCTTTGAACTGTGGCTTGAGCGGCCGGCGCCGTCCCGGGCTGCAGCCGCGTGTCCCCACCCTGCCGGCCCGCCCGGGATGTGGGGGGCTGAGGAAGTGGGGGACCCAGTGGGTCCGGGGAGTGGGTCCGGGCTGCGGAGAAACACGCAAAGCTGCGGGATTTGCTCTGATTTCTGCTGTGTCCTCCTCCGCGTCTATATTTTAGAGATAATTCCCTAAAAGCTACACAAAGTTGTCAAAGATTCAGCTTGCCATGGGTTCTTCCTCTCAAAGAATGGATCGTTTAGCTTCAAGACTGGCCTTTCTAGACTGGGGAGTTCTGGCGCTTAGGGAGATTGCCTGGGGAGAGCAGACCCAACAGGACAAGAGGACGCGAAAGTATCCCGAGTTCCGACCCGGGTTCTGCCTGCTGTCAAGCCCAGCCGACCCAGGCAGTCACTCTCAACGGAGCTCGTCTATTAATAAGAGACGAAGATAATCGTATCTCTTCCGTTCACCCCCAGGGACCGTTAAACTGCACAGGTCCTCACAAATTACCTGGTAACTGGAAAAGCACATTGAAAGTTAAAATTCCCAGTAAACACTTCTATGCCACAAAGAAGACCCTCAATGTTTCATGTCAGAGAACATATAAGGAGACAACATGGGTCCCATGCGAGCATGTTATAGAAGGTAGGCATGTCTTAGCAGATATATATCCATCTTAAATCTTAGCCATTCACTATTAAATGGTCTTCTGCTGAGCCCAGCATGCTGGGCTAGTCCATGAAAATTATCAAACAGCTACTAAGTTCTAGGAGCTGGAGATTTAAAGGTGGCAGTCTCTGCCTCACTCTGTTACTTGCTTTTCTGGCATTGGACTAGGATGGCAGAGGAATAACTAAGTCTCTCTTTTGATACCAACTCTGGAACTTGGGACCAGGAATTAACATTATCCATATGTAAAACTAATTTTGGTGCAATGAGTAAAGAAGTGCAGGGCCTGGGGAAGTGGCTCAAGCCTGTACTCCCAGCACTTTGGGAGGCTGAGGTAGGAGGCTCCCTTGAGCCTAGGAGTTTGAGACTAGCCTGGGCAACATAGTGAGATCCCTGTCTCTACAAAAAATAGAAAAATTAGCTGGATGTAGTGGTGCACCGCTCCCCCCACCCCCCAAAAAAAGAAGAGGAAGAAGAAGTGCAGGCCTCCAGAAATCAGCCTGTAGATGGACAACTTTACTAATAATGGGGGTTGTACAGCCCAGGGACTCCTCACTCTGTAATAGCAACTGGAAGAGGAGCCTGAGAAGCAGGACTTGAGGCATGTGAACAGTGGTAGACAATGGAGAAATTCGAGGTCAGTGTGCCAAAGTCCCAATTGCTTTCCCTGTGAGGAAGGGTGGGAGCAATGGGCCTCTTGCTGGCCAAAGAAAAGGAGGGAAGGAGGGGCCCTCCCTGAGCCTGAAGTCCTGGAACTCCCTCCTGCAGGGCTTGGATTCTCAACAACCCCTTCTTGGCTTGTCCTGGACTCTGGAGAGGTCAAATTGGTGTCTCGAATTGCTGTCATTTTAAATTCATTTTGACAAGTGTTTAATTCTTCTTTATCACAACCTTTGGTCTGAGAGTGATATGCAAATAATGGCTATTCTGCTGAGTACAAAATGTGCAGTATCTCTCTGTCTGATCTGTCAATTAACCTGGGTCTGGCCCACCAGTCACTTTGGGGGTGGTCCTGAGCAAGGCAGCCTCTGCCTCTTGATTCCCTCCCGTGGAAAAGCACGTTCGTTCCAGGCTCTGTAAAGATCTTAGCAGAGTATAACTATCAACTGTGAGGCCAAGATGTATGTGGACCATGAGTGTGTACGTTTGTGTGTTAAACTGTGTGCACGTTTGAGTTAATGGACACAAGGGTGTTTTTGAAGAGGACTGTGCACTCGTGGGTCTCTGCGCTTGTGGACATGGTGCTCGTGTGTGTGTGTGTGTGTGTGTGTGTGTGTAGCCATGAATAATTCTGGTGACGGGAGTTATGCGGAATAGTTGTGGAGCCCAAATCTCCGGACTTTTTCCCTCTTCTTTGCACCCAAGAAAGTTCAGAAAAGTGTGCACCCAGATGGAAAGAGATTCACAGAAAGCCTAAGCAAGGGCCATCAAAGAACGTACCTTTCCTGAGTTTAAGTCTTTTTCCTAAGCGCCTATGGAGGGAGGAAGATGGCTCAGTGCTTTCCCACGACCACCTGCCCTCTACCCTCAAAAACCACCATTTCCCATCCTGGATAGGAAATGTACTCCCTAGGGCAGAAAGGCTGAGGAAATTCTAGTCATCGGCTCCAAAAGAGAATGCCACATTTTTGGAAAATAGTTTATTAATTCATTATAGGGACAGATACATGATCAATGCCTTAGCTTAACACTAAAGAATATCATTTGTAAGAAGAAAAAAATGCTGGAAAAATAATTAAATAGTACAGCATAAACTAAATACAGACAGTTTGATTACACTTGTCATGCATCAAGAAAAGGAAGATTTTTAAAAGAGACTCAAAAAACTTAAGGCATCAATGGTAGGTGACAAAGGGATTAATACCCTGTAAAAGGCCAATAGACTCTTTTCTAATAAAAATACTGCTACAAAGACACAAACCTAACACTTCCAAATTACCCAGAGCCCAAATCATATATAATGCTAGTGAGTAATGGCCACTTTCTTATCAACTGTGAGTTATAGGCAGATACCAGATTTATTACTTATTTGCTTTTGAGAAACAATTTTCCACCCAACCTAATGGGTTATAAATTGTCTCATTTGCAGCTATTTAATTTAAACCAGAACCTCAGTGCCTGTTAAACAAGAACATGAAAAATGACTATGTGGTGTAATGCTAAGAGCCTACTGTTAAAACAGCCATTTAATTCAGGGCAGTTTTTTCTTAAAAAAAAAAAAAAATCAAACCAGCAAAATAAAATGAGGCTTTTGACCTTCAGAGCAACGATGAAACATACACGCTGGCGTTAGCCACAGCAACGCTGAATGGTACAGAAATAGTACTAGTGACAATTCTGTCTTTAACGAGATACAAAACCAACATTAATAATCTTTAGTGTTATCATAGGCTGGTTGAAGGAAGGGGAGGAGGTGGAAATGTAGGTGCGGATGTCAAATGTGAGTGACACCCGAGTATAATAAACACAGATGCTTTCAGGGTTTGAGGAAGCTGAAACTCTGCTCAGAGACATTTCACCATTTGAAAAAAAAAAAAAAAAGGAAAGATGGACTGGTTATTTCTAATCTGGCCCAGAAGCCAGAGTTAACTCTTGACGTGCCGATCAGTTAAAAAGATGCAATTAGGGAGCAAAGACCCCCACATTCTATGCTCCTGTGAGAGCGCCAAGGTGAAAAATCAGATAAATGGCATTGTTTTCACTACACAGGAAATAGAAGTCAAGCCGGCAGGTCAACAGAAAATGACTTCAGCATTCCATTTAAAGAAAAAAATGAGATGCGCCAACCATCCTTTTTCTGTGCAAAGACCTCCCTTCTAGCACCCCAGAGAATGGGGTTCTTCTCACCCCTACCCCAGATCAGGTCACATTCAAGGCTCACAGGGTGGGCAGTGGCTTCCCTAACTGCCACTCCCCTTCTCCCCCTCTAGTTTCTGTAGGGAAGAAAGGTGTGAAATCATCTCCATCCAGCAAACCTGCCTCCCTGCATGGAAGGGAGGGATCATTTTATTCTGAACCTCTGGGTCACAGTCCCCCTTCTCTGTCTCAGAAATTCCCCTGTGTGACTTGGATTCATCACCACCAAGGAGAACCCTCCCATCCCAATCCCAAGGAGACAGGTGCAGGGAAGCCAGAAGGTCTTCTCCAAACCTGCACTGAGGGTGGGAAGTCTGCCCGGGGAGGAGGCAAGTGGCAGCTCGGAGAGACGGGAGTGGGGGACAGGAGGGTGACAGCCAAGGTGAATGGTGGCAGACACAGGAGTGGCACGATGGCCTTGAAGCAGACATGAGGTAGTCACGTTGTTAGGAAAGGGTGCAGAGATTGAACTCAGGCAGGAGAACAGAATGACACGGTCTGGGAGAGGCATGAGAGACAGCAGCGAAAGGGAACCAGGAGAGAGGACAGGGAAGAGCATGGGGAGGAAGGGAGGGCACTAGAGCTGGGAGAGCAAGTTGGCAGGGAGACAGGCCACCAGAGTAGTGGAGGGCAAGGAAGGAGGGGAGAGAGAACTTCCTAAATGACAAAATGAAACACAGAGTTGCTCTGAGGGGAGCCAGGCTCACCCTCTCAGTTTGGGCACCGGGGAGATGGGAGGTGACGCAGCTAAAGTGCCAGGCCTCTTGAGCCTACTCACACTCGACCCAGCCGGTCAGGAACGCGGCTGGGGCTGTCTGTCAGACAGGCATTGGAGACACTCTCAGAGTGTGTAATAAAAGGCTGGGCGACAAAGCAGCTGGGGACTGACCACTCTGGGGCACTGTCCTGACCTGGAGGATCAATCAGACCATAGTGACCAATGCCTAGGCCAAAGTTTCCCAGCTCACTAACCAGTACACACACATGTGCTTCACATGTGTGTATATCACATGTAGCTGTGTCTCATATGTCTCTCACATATCATGTACGTGTCGCAAAGAAGTATGGGGGGAGCGAATAATCCATTTCTTCCTCTCCCCCCAGCCAAAGCACCCTGGGAGGCTCCGAAGGGCTTGATGATGTATCTGCAGGCAGACATGTATACACGCGTGACCATGCATGTCACATCCTGGGATCCACACCAGCCCATCCCAAACCGCACCCTCTAGGGGTGCTAAGCAGAGGAGGAGACTGAGGCTCTGGGCAGGCCTGGGCTGGCTCCTAGAGGGCAGGGGGCTTTGGGCTGGCAGCTGTTTCCAGGGGCCTCCTCCAGAGCCTCACGGGGCTGGAGGTCAGGGTAGGTGCAGGAAGCACTGGCTGCCTCTGGGAGGCAGGTCAGTCTGTCTGGCCCAGTGGCTGCCTGCTCACACCCTCCCGGTTCCCTGTCCAGCCAGTCTGTCCCCGGCCCTGCCTCCCCAACACTTGAGATGAGATCAGGAGCCTCGGAAGGCAGGGGATCCTCAGGCTCTAGGTCTTGGAGATGGAGGTCGGGGTTCCCCTTGGACGCACTAAAGTCAGAGTGGACAATGACTTCGGCCTCCACCTGGTTCCTGCAGGCTGGGGGTGGCTTCTTCCTCCCATTACCCTGCCCAGGGCAGAGAACACAAAGACAAGGTGACCATTACTAAGAGTGGGCATCAGAAGAATGACCAACATCTATGCGGTGGAGAGAAACTGACCCTCCATTGGAGTATATATCACACGGGAGTTGGTAAAGGACACACAGGAACTGTCCTACCAGAGATGATGTTGAGACTCACGTGAAGGCAGGAAAAAAATAGACTACAACCCATTTGCCCTTGCCCAGGAGTTCCAGAAGTGCCCGACTCAGTCAGGGGCTCCGTGAAGAGGAGGAAGGGCTGAATGTACTCAGGCCAGGCCCAGATCCACAGGAATTCTGCTGTGGCTCACTTGGGTCTGAGTACAGGAGGGACTGTCCCCAACCCAGGTGAAGCAGGGTCCTGCAAACTGGCCTGCCCTCCACCTGCTCAACCTTTGGAGGCTGCAAGGGTCTCCTGGCCAGGCTTCTAACTCCAGGGAAGTTACCACCGACAGGTCTCCAGAGAATTCACTACTTTCTCTTCACAAGCGTGGGGACCCTTCCCTCCTGTCCCACCCCTTCCTCCCAGGACACTGACCTTTATGGCATCGTACACCAGAGCCTGCAGCAACAGCGTCTGCCCAGTTCCAGCAGGGGGCAGCAGGGCCCGGGTCAGAGCGGGCCTGGGGCCTGCCTGGGGCAGCTCACAGCCTGCCCAGGTACCTGCCCAGCTCGGCCCTCCTGGCGGAGCCCAGGAGATCTGCACAGGGGAAGGAAGGGGACACTGAGGAGCACGACCAGCAATGGCTGGGAGAGGGAGGCATAAGGGAGGGGAGTGGCTGCGGCTATGGGGAAGCAGGGCCCAGACTCGGCCCCTGGCTTTCTCCCTCCAGACCGGTTTCCCTCCCTCCTTGAGGCGCAGGGGAGAAGCCCAGGAAGGGCTGAGGGTCGGTGGGGGAGAGTGGAGGATGCAGTCCTCCTGCAGATGAGCCTGGCCCCAGGCTCTGCGAGGCCTGAGGGGCCCAAGCCAGGTGGGCTCTCCTTTGCCACAGAGGCAGGCAGAGGGCGAGGCCAGGACTGGGCAGAGTCGGACGGGAAGTGCAACCACTGCCGATACGGAGGGGACGTGTGCTGCAGGGGCCTCGCCTTATCCCGGCTACAGCCACGCTGACCAGCCTCTTCTCCCCTCATTGGGAGGCCTCCCTAGCTCCCGGGATGAGGAGGGATCTGAGTGTTCTGGCCACCCTGAGTCACCTGCAGATACCTATTGGGTGGCCCCCCCTATGTGAGAACCAGGCTGACCTACTCTGCCAGGATCGGAGGCCCACCTGCTTCCCTGCCCTGCCAGCCCTCTCACGGAGGGGGCCGAGGGGCCTTCTCTTCGCAGCCGGCCCAGAAGAGGGCTCACGGTCACGCCCTGTGCTCTGGCACCCCCTGGCGTCCTGCGTGGGGATCAGCCTCAGAGTGGGCTCTGACTTACCTTCCTCTTGGAGTGACACCTGCCATCAGAAACACTGCCACCAATAAGGCTGTGTACTTCAGCCCTGTCCTCCATGTCTGAGGGAGGGGGAGACCAGTCCTGGGGACGGGGCTGTACGAGGGACTCCAGTTCATGGGCAGCTGGGGGGCTGGGAGGGCCAAGCCGGGCTCTGGAGTACAGTGCAGGGTTTCCAGCGGTGGCCGCAGAGGACAGGCCCGGGAGGGCTTCCCTAGAAGGGAAGATGGAAAACGAGGCACAGTGGTCAACGAGTTGGGGATGGGGGCAAGACTCGGACCTAGTCCAGCCTGCGTCTCTAGGCAGGTTCCTGCCCATCTCTGGGACTTGGTTTCCCCCAGTCTGTGCAATGAGTAGGAAACTCTGCTATTGTTCAGAATGGCCTGCACTGTGAACGGAGCCTTATTCCCTCGGCTCCAGGCATCTGAAGATTTGCTCCCCCCCACCTTTTTAAGATGCTGGCAGCTACAGAGGAAGTGGGAGAAGGCAGCTCTGCCTGGCCTTGCTGAAGGGGGTAGGCTGGGGCTCCCCTAAATCCACCCCCCATTCTCATGAGTACATCGCCCCGATGCCTTTGTCCACGAGTCCTAGCAAGTCTCGGCCACTTTCCCTGTTCTGATGCCACTCTGCAGCCCTTCCTGGGAATCTCCCCTCTCTGAGGGCAGGCTTGCCCCCTGCCCACCTGTGGGGGCTGCGGCGCAGGCCGGCACACACGCAGGCCAGGAGGCAGAGGAGGCCCAGGCAGACACCCACGATGATGCCCGTGACTGAGTGCAGGTCCAAGGAGTCTGGTGGGGGACGGAGGGGACAGAGCAGGTCAAGGACAGAGAAAGGGCACAGGCGCCGTATTGTAGATCAGGACTCCTCGTAGCTTCTTCAGGAGCCCCCTGGCCCGAGTCTCACCTTTGGATGCCTATGATCTTCTGACTCAAGGACAAGTCGGGCCTGCGACCTCACAGGGACTACTACCACCTCTCTCTCTGACTGTCCTCCACAACACGTCTAGAAGTTGTGGTCTCTCCTCATCAAACTGGCCTTTCGGTGAAACACACCTCTTGCCTGCTCAGGGTGTGCACCATGTGCAGCTGCAGGGGGCCCATGCTTGGAAGGGCTCTGTGCTGGGTTTAATACTCTGCTGTCGCTATCTTGGGCTTAAGTGATCCTCCCACCTCAGCCTCCCAAGTAGCTAGGACAACAGGCACGTGCTACCACGTCCAGCTAATTTTTCTTACTTTTTGTAGAGACAGGATCTCACTATGTTGCCCAGGCTGGTCTCGAACTTCTGGCCTCCAGTGATTCTCCCACCTCGGCTTCCCAAATTGCTGGGATTACAGGCGTGGGTTCTTACCCATTTTTAAAATAAAGAGCCTCGCATTTTCATTCTGCCCTAGGCCCTGCAAATTATATAGCCAGGGCTGCTGCCCCTCTTGGCCCCATAAAGCTCGTCACCTCACCAAGCCACTCCACCCATCAAAGCAATCTCCCAAAGAGACTGGTCTCTAAAGCAAGCCATTCCCCCGTGAATCTGCGTCTGACCTCTCAGCCAAATCACCACTGAACCGCACCTGTTCCCCCTTCAGGCTTCCCCTGTCCCCACCAAACCAGGAGGGCAGCTGTGCAAAACAATGGAAGTGTAGTTGTGCCTAGAGGCAGGGCTTAGAAGTCAACCTCAGGGGCCTCCGGGGACCCAGGGCTGCCCCAGGATGGACCCCACTCCTTCCTCGCTGCCCTCTTACCCGAGAGCTTCTCCTGAAGAGTGATCACATCCTGCAGGCGGGAGAAGGGTCCAGGCCCCACCTCTGTGCGCGCCCCCATCTTGAAGAAGTACCTAGTGTCGCTCTCCAGGCCGTGTACCTCAGCACTGAAGATGTTTCCTGGGGGTGAGGGAAGCAGGGACAGCCGGATGGGGGACAGGGTCGGGGTGGGGTGCAGGGGTAGGCAGGGTCGCAGAACCGAGAGAGTCTGCTCCTCTCACGCAGGCAGTAGCTTCTGCCTGCTCCTCCCAGGAGCCCCTAGAACAAACCTCAGCACCACTCTCATTGCCAACCCAGCCACTGGAGAGGCTGGAAGGGGGAAAGGCTGGGAAGCTCCTGCTCGGATCCCCGGGACAGGCCCCTCACCCTCTGTGGTGAGCAGGGTCCACTGGTGCTCGGGCTGGGTGTGGTTGTTGCTGTAGAGGATCAGATACTCCACGATCTCGCCATTGGGCTCTGCAGGGGGGCACCAGTGCAGCCGCACAGCGGACGGTGTCAGGGGGCTCAGGCGCAGGTCAGACGGGGGCGTTGAGGGCCCTGGGGTGCAAGGGAAGAGACAGGGAGAGACAGGGTCACCGAGAGACCCAGCTCTGGGGGCAGCTGGAAGACAGGGCATGAGGACGTGGCCTCCCTTTTTCCTCCTTCACTGGAACAAACCACAAAGCAAAGATGAGGTCTGGTCTCCAGTTGGGGGATTTCTGGAAAACGGGGGTGGGGGTGGGGTTACCACCATTCCTCCCCTTCTTGAAACTCTTCTGCACTCAGCTCGGCCCGAACCTTGGGGCTCTGAGGGATGTTTCAGAAAAGCGGGCCGCTGGGGCAAGAAGGAGTCAGGCAAAGACGGGTGGAGGGCAAGGGGGCCAGGGGCCACTCACGGTCAGGCAGGGTGGAGCGCTCTACCACGGAGCCGAAAGGCCCGTCCACGTCCACGCCGTGGGACTGTACCGCAAACTCGTATTTGGTGAATGGCTTCAGCCCGCCAATGAGGATGTCTTCTCCTGAACTACTGAGGCAAGAAACGTGACTAGTGCTCTCAGCACACTCTCCGAGCAGGGCAGATGCCTCCAAATCTACTCCCCAGCCCTCGGCCCCAGCCCCTACCCTGGGAAGGGAAGCTGCTCCCTGGCATGGGGGCCACAGACATCACCCAGGGGACCTACAGAGAGGTGTGGATGTATGCTGCTCCATGTCCAATCTCCAAGTCAGGCCCCCTCCTCTAGGAAGCCTTCCTGGATTAATCCAAGTTATTCTCCACCCAAGGAACCGTCTCTGATGCATCTTTTCCTGGGCTTCATTTTGCCTTAGAGCAGTTGTATATATCAGCTCCTCAGGCTCTGTCTCCCCAGCTGACAGGGGCAGGGGTGTCTGAGGACAGCGGCAGAGCTCCCTTTCCCATCAGATCGGGAGCCCTCTGCGGTTGGAGAAACAGGTCTGTCCTGCTCACATTCTCCAAAGGTTGAGCACAGAGCTCGGTTGTGAGGGGCTGGGCTCTCCGTTTCCACCTGCTACCATCTGGTAAGAGCTGGGCCCCGTGCAGACCCTCAGTTTCCCCCCCAAGTAACAGGTGAGCTGTGACATGTTCCTGAATCCCAGGCTCGCTCTCCTCATCAGCACCTGCTGCTGCGCCCCTGCCCCACCTGCTCTTCCTCCCCCGCCAGCGACAGCGTTAGTCCTCTTCCCCACCTGGTGTAGTAGGTGACCAGAGAGGCATTCCTGAGCCCCCAGGGGCTGAAGCGCACGGTGTAGTTGACAATCTTGACTGTGGTGAAGTCCGGCTTTTTCCACCGAAGCCAGATGGACGTGGAGCTGTTTGATTCTGCATGGACGTGGGCTGGGGGCAAGGGCGGACCCCTCTGGATCGGCAGGTCTGGAAGGTGAAAATTAGAGTGTGGGGAAGGGAAAGAGGACACTCGTTCCTAAATACGTACAGTGGTTTACAGTTCCCAAGGCTCTTTCTTTGACCCTCTTTTTTGATCCCGTGAGTTGGGTGGCATCATTCCCACTTTGCAGATAAGGAAAGTGAACTTCCAAGAATTTAAGTGATTTTTGCCAAGGTCATACCTATAGCAGACTGTGGCACGCTAGTACGTAAGAGTGTACCATAGAGAGAAGCAGCAAATCATGGCAATTAAGAGCACAGACTCCAGAACCAGGCTGCTTTGGTTCAAATTCCAGCTGTGCAACTTACTAGCTGTGTGACCCTGGAGGAATTACTTAACCTCTCTGTGCCATCATTCCCTAGTTTGTAAGTGGAGCTGATGATCGTACCTACCTCATGGGGTTGTTATGAGGATTAAATTAGTTAATATTTGTAAAGTAGATAGGAAAAGTGTCTGGTATATAGTAAATACTATATGATGATAAGTGTTTATTACATAAACATAACATAAACTCCATGAGAGTAGGTACCTTATTTGTGTTGTCCACCACTAAATTCCCAGATCAGAGCTGGCACATAGTGGACACCCAGTAAAATATCTGCTGAATGAATAAATGAACAAACTGGAATTGGAGCCAGGTTTCATGGCTTCTGGTGAGTGCTCTTTCCACGTGGTTGAAAAGCAGCCTGGGAAGCATCACAATGGGCCACTGAGGTGCCAACACAGGGCCGCAAGGCAGTGGAAAGACTTTTGCCCGGGAGCCAGGAATTCTGGTTCTAGTTTAGGCTCCATGCGACCTTGGACAAGTCCCTTTGCCTTCTGAGCCTCAGTTTCCCAGGAGGCCACATAGGGATACCTTCCCTGCCTAGAGGCATAATCTGATAGCGTGGTGTAGGCAGGTGTTTTAAAAAAAATTGTTTTAAGGCCAAACTTGGGGTTAGGAGTTACTGACCAACCATGGGGTTTCTCTCTGTTCAGACTTTCTAAGTTAGCACTGTTCGTGGATGATGAAAATAAGGTAGCAAGTAGGCCTAACAGATAGTGCACAAACTAGAACTTCCCTCTATGATACAGGGTGTCTGGAGCTAGAAGAGGGCCAGGAGAGGAGGGCCATCCCCCGACCCTAGAAGAATGGGCTTGGGGGTGAGCTGAGGCTACTAGGCTTCCTGCCCCCCAGGCTAGCCCGGGGAAAGGGAAAGGAGGCAGCTCACAGAGCCCTTAACTGCGCCCTCCCCGCCTTCTTCCCCGGCCACCCTCACCTGGCGTGGGAGCCTTCTCTGTCTTGCCCTTCCACACTGCCGCGTAGCCATCCTCATGTTTGTTGAATGCCACAAGCTTCACTTCGTACAGCCGGCCAGGGACTGGGGAAGGTCACAGGGCTCAATGGCCAGAGGGACCTCTGGGGTCACTCTCCCATCACAAAGAGCATTCCGTCTCTCACTCCTGTGCACAGCTTGTCCGGTGCCGCTGAAGCTATGTCCCGCTTTCTCCCTTCCCCCCAGCCCTCCTCACCTAGCTGGGTCAGCTCATACTGCTTCACTTTCTTCTTGAGCCGGACGGGGCCCACATCCCAAGCCTGGTCTCCACGGCCCCCCAGGGGGCGATCACCGTTGGCCTCCTCCTCGGCCCCCACCTCCCGCCAGTATAGTTTGTAGCCAGAGATCTGGGTAGGGTGAGGAGGCGGCTGCCATGACACGACCAGGGACTCCATCCTTGCCTGCACCTTCAACTCTGCAGGGGCAAAAGGGACTGAGGGCAGGGGAGGATGGGGAAAAAGGAGGAAGAGAATGGGGGATAGGAGAAGGGGGCCAGGAATGGGAGTGGGGGCAGAGGCACAGGGAAGAAGCAGGAAGATGGCATCAGTGAGAGCCTTGCCGGCGTTCTCCCAATGTGTCACCACTCGGCCACCACCCTAAGTGCCCGGCCTGGGCTCGGTCTGGAAGTGAACTCACTATTCTGTAAGCACAGGGTGAGGGAAATGCAGAGGCATCTCCTGGGGATTTGCGAAAGGGTCAGCAAGGAGCACCTCCAGGGCGGGGCTGACAGTGCCTAGCACAGAGCTGGCCTCTATAAACCTCCTCAAGGAACAAATGCAGGCAACAGGTTGCTGAGGCTGGGAGGGAGGGGTGCAGCCATTAGAGTGGGGAGCCCCACTTGGAGCCCAAGAGCGGAGGGCTTACTATATGTCAGACCCTGTTCTAAGCACTTTGTACATGGACTATAACTTTATTCTCACAACCCTCTAAAACAGTGAAAATACTACTGTTCTCATTTTATGGATAAGAAAACTGAGGCTCAGAGCAGTAATTTGCCCATTGTCACACAGAGTGTGTGTGCCAGGTTTTGTCTGCATTTAAGCACTCTGATTGTTTGCCATTGATTGGGTCTCTCAACAAAAACAATTATCATCATTGACACAGCTACTATATTTTTTTAAATAATTTTTTTTAAAAATGTGGAATGCTTCACGAATTTTCCTGTCATCCTTGCGCAGGGGCCATGCTAATCTTCTCTGTATCTTTCCAATTTTAGTGTAGGTGCTACCAAAGTGAGCACTACACACAGCCACTATTTAAACGTGCTAAGCACTTCACTTACAATACATTGTAATCCTCACGCCAGCCTCAGCAGTAAATGAAGCCTCAGATTTGTGAATGGTTTGTCCAAGGTCACATAGCAAATAAAAGGGACACTAGAGCCCAGCCCTCACCTCTACTCCTGGGCCTCCCTTACCTATCGAGCAGGGGAGCCAAGGAAGTCTCTGATGGGGGGGTGGACGGGCACTGGGTTCCACGGACACATGTACACCCACGCAGCCACACACATACTGCCCGGCCTGTCTCCCCCGACCCCGTACCATGGCTCTGATTGTGCATACTGGGCGTCCGGTGCTGCATCCACTGGGAGGGGGCCCCGAAGCCGGCCCCTGTGCCAGCCGAAATCCGGACTCGATACACCTTGTTTGGCTGAAGTAAGTTCAGCGTAAGCTGGGTTTCATTCCCTGGCACCTCGGTGGAGAAGATCTGATCTGCAGGGACAGCAAATATGGGTTGCTGGGTGACCACCTGAGGACCATGGGCCCTAAACTCCCCTGTGCTGACTCTTCCACCTCAGATCCTGGTTTCTCAGTGCCCATCGGAGACTGAGGCCCTCTCAGGACTGACCCTTCGGTGCCCAGGCAGACTCCATGGCTCCACGGTTGATGCTCCAGCCTCCACCCTCAGCTGACACAGGCCATCCCGCCTTGGCTCATGCTCTGCCCCCATCCCCATGAGCTGTCAATGACCAGGTGCAGGCACAAGGGGCTGGCCAAGAAGGCCATCGAGCGCCACCTGGCTTCCAGATCCCTGACGACCACCCCACACCCACTTCCTTGCCCTTGCCTCCCTGGTAGCCCTCACCCTGGCCCCCCAGCCACTCTCCTGCCCCTAACTCTTTTTTTTTTTTTTTTTTGAGACAGAGTCTCACTTTGTTGCCCCGGCTAGAGTGAGTGCCGTGGCATCAGCCTAGCTCACAGCAACCTCAGACTCCTGGGCTTAAGCGATCCTACTGCCTCAGCCTCCCGAGTAGCTGGGACTACAGGCATGAGCCACCATGCCCGGCTAATTTTTTTTTTTGTATATATATTTTTAGTTGGCCAGATAATTTCTTTCTATTTTTTTAGTAGAGACGGGGTCTCACTCTTGCTCAGGCTGGTCTCGAACTCCTGACCTCGAGCGATCCACCCGCCTTGGCCTCCCAGAGCTAGGATTACAGGCGTGAGCCACCGCGCCCGGCCTTGCCCCTAACTCTTTATCCCTTTCATGACCCCTCCCCCAGATGACCTACTTCTGCCCTAGCACACCCACCCAATGTCCCACCCTCCCCATCCCCACAAGCACACCTTCTGCCTCCCATCCCTCCTCTGCTTGGTGAGCTGGAAGGGACTCCAGGGATCACCTAGGCTACCTGCCTCATTTCCCAGATAAGGAAACCGAGGCAGGGACTCAATAGGATCACATGCTGCAGATGTAGAGGAGGTGGGGCTAGAAGCCAGGCCTCCCTCTGTCTCTCCCTAGCCCTTTGTCTTCCCTTTCCACTCCTGCTGCCTCTGCCCCAGCCTGCATTCATCATCCCTGCCCCACCACTCAGCTCAACTTCCTGACGCTCCCACGCTGCTCAGGTCTCCAGCGGCCCTGACCAACCTTTCACGCTGACCATTCCCAAGCATGCCTGCACCCTGCCCCCACTCACCTTCCTTTCCCAAACCATACTCTATCTTGTACTTCACCACCTGCCCGTTGCTCAGGCTGGGGGGCAGCGGCAGCCATGCCACCCTGATGTCCGAGGGGTTGGGGCTGGACAGGGAGAGCTGGGGTGCTGCACTGGGGACTGAGACAGAAGAACATCAGCGTGAGCTCCGCTCCACCAACGTGGAAGGTGAGGCTCAGGAGTGGTCTATGACTTGCCCAAGTCACTGAGCAAGTCAGAAGTAGGCCAGGACCAGGATCTGAGGGAGGAAAGGGAGCCTCTCAGGGGAGCCCCAAGATGGAAGATGAGGGGACATTTTTCCCACCCTGAAACTGGAAAGTTTGGGGGCATAATCTTCCACATCCAATGAGTTAAGGTCACTGGTCCCTAACCCAACTGGATGGTACATAGGTGTCAAGAAGAACTGCCTGGTATGGGGAATCACAACACCTCGGCTCAAGTCTCAGCTGTACTACTGACCTCGGGCAAGTCACTCTCATTTTCTGGGCCTCAGTTTCTCCAACTGTAAACTGGGGAAAAGAACCCCTGCCCATGCTCTTACAGGGCACAAAAGATGACATGAGGCAGGTAAAGGTGCCCTTACACTGGTAAAGACGAGGTGAGCTACCACCCCCCAGGGAGTTCTCTGGGCCCCAAGCTGCCCACTGCAGGTCCACTGGCCCTACCGTCGTCCAGCGTGTGGACCAGTGCTGGGGTGGAGGTGCGGCTGGCCCCCAGCTGGGAGTAGGCCACCACGTAGAACTCATAATCCGTGTTGGGTTCCAGGTCTCGAACCTGTAGCTCGGTGGTGTCATTGTTCACTGCAAACTGGTACTCCACATTGTCCATGCCTGGGATGGTGACACAGGGGACAAGGGGACTGTCATAGGGCCACAATCAGCTCTGGCTGGTTGGAGTCTGTCTAGGAATCCTTCATATGGACCTGGTCTCTGAAATGGTCCATTTACGGCTAAATCATCCCTGATAATCTGAGCTGGACAGTATAAATTCCCTCAGCTTCTCATCTCACTGTATGAATTCCTCCACTGGTTAGGAAGTTCTTTCTGGTATCTAACTGAAATGACTCCTGCTGCAGTTAGTTAACTGGGGTGGGAGGTGGCTCTAGAACCACCAAGGCGTTTTCCCCAGAAGAAGCATCCTTTCGCCTCTCTCCCATAACCACCACTACCGAGGGGAAGGAAGCAGTGCCCACACGTGGATTCCACACCAGGCTGAAGACTAACCCTGTACCCAGGCAGGTCTCTCCCGTGGGCTCCTACCCCAGCCCAGCCCCAAAGGTACCCACCAGGCCACCCTTCAGTCATCCAGCCCTTACTCCTCCCCGCTGCGCCCTGCCTTTGCCGGGGCATCTGGGGCCCAGGGCGGACGTACCCCGTGCCTTCTGGTAGTGGAGGGAGAAGCCAATGATCTGTTCGCTGTGCAGCTCGGGCCGCTGCCAGGCCACCAACACAGCAGAGCTGCTCAGCGGTCTGGCCGTGACCTGCGTGGGGGCGCTGGGCAGCCCCTCGCGCACCACTACGGCCAGCGACGCTGCGGCACACGCGGTTCCCGCACTGTTCTCAGCCACGCACTGGTAGTAGCCGGCGTCCTGCAGGCCGATCTGCGTGATGACCAGGCTGCCGCCGCCACCCTGGACCTTGACACGCCCGTTGGGCCGCAGCGGCGCCCCGTCGTGCAGCCAGCGCAGCGCCGGCCGCGGCTCCCCAGACGCGCGGCACACAAACCGCGCTGTGCTCGCTCGCGTCCGCGACAGCGCCTCGGGCGCCTGCGAGATGGCAGGGGCCGCTACGGGCGGGAGGGGCGACGCTGACCGCGGGCTCCAGCCACTGGGGGCTCTGCCCCCCCCGCCCCCCTTTCCAATCACTCAACCTCCCCCTGATTCACCCCTCCCCAAACTGCTCTAATTCAACGCCCATCAGCCCCTTCCCCTCCCCCATTTACCCCAGCCCCACAATGACCATTCTCTTTCTCTCCCTGAATTGTCCCCAGGCCCCCTGGGCCTCCTCCAGGTTCTAACCCCACCCCCACTTACCCACCTCCTTCCCCCCTACCCTCAACGTCTCCACCCCTACCAGGTTTACCCTCTCCATTACCCTGAGCAACCCTGTCCCTCGGTTTTCTTGGAACCACCCAGATCACTCCGCTATCTCCCCCAATAACTTCAGTCCCACGTCTCCCCCCAGTTACCTAGGTCCCACCCCTCTCCAGCCCCCAGTCACCCAAGCCAGGCTAATCACCACTCTCCTCCCATCCCTGACTCAACGCCCCCCCTCCACCCTCCAATTACCTCGTGTATCCCAATCCACCCGCCCCGCCTCCCTAGCGCTCCTCCCAGGCGCTCGTCCTCCCCAGCCCTACCCCTTTTCATCCTCCAGGATCACGCCTCAGTCCCTCTAACACACCCCGTTCTCCCCCCAGCCCCAGCTAACCCGCTCCATCCGGTCTGCCCCCCACCTGCTCCCTCCAGCCGTCACCCCGCCTTACCCAGCACGCGGAGCTCGGCCGCCGCAGTGGCGAAGTCGCGCGTGCGGGGCTTGTTCGCGCGACAGACGTAGACGCCCGAGTGCCGGGGATGCGCGCTGGCGATCAGCAGGTTGGTGCGGCCCAGGACGATGACATCCGTGGAGATGGGCTTCCCGTCTGGGGAAGGAGAGGGAGTTGTGCTGGAGGGGACGCTAGGGACTGGGACGGTATCCACTCTCCGAATTTCAGAACCCTCTACACGCGAGTAAAGTGGACACGACAGTCCCTGGCTGGAATCTCAGTTCCTCTTCTTGCCAGCACGGTGACGCTCGGAGCCCTACCGTCCGGTCTGTAATGGGAGGAGGTCCCCACCGAAAGGGCTTCTGCCAGGTGGAAGGAATAAAGTCTGCCAGAACCCCTGGCACAGCGCAGGGGTACAATAGGTGCTCAGGACACTAGTCAGTTATTACTGTTACCGTTATTATTAAATTAATTTCTCTCAAGAAGTACACACTCCTTACCTATGGTCTCGGGGCAGTACTATGATGAAGATAGGGCTGGTAAGGTCTCACCAAACCAAAGATTTGAATATGCACAGAGACTTTTATCGTGATGTGAAATGAAAAACATTTTGAAAGCCCTTGCCTTGTGGACAAGACTAGAAAATCCACAGAAGAAATGCAAATGGCTTAGAAATACAAAAACAGCGTTCAACTTCATGTAATCGAAGAAACGCACATCAAACCACAAATGTTAATTTTCACCCAGCAAATTGGGAATGTTTTTAAAAACAGTAAATTGCAATGCTGGAGAAAGGGCCATAAAGGAGCTCTACGTCGACCTTGAAGCCAGGGATTCCACTTATGGGATTCTGTCCTGGGGAGATGGTCAGAATTACAGGCAAGCGTTTGTGGACAGGGCACATCGCTGCAGTGTTAACTGTACCTTAGAAATCCAACAGTAGAAACTGGCAAATTACATTTTATAATAGTTATTAAATACATTTAAATGATGGAGCATTAGGTTAGTCATTAAAATCCTTTTTGAAAGAGTTTTAAAGATGAGGAAATGTTTATGATAAATGGTTGAATGAAAATAGGACTTGGAACTATAAATACAGCATGCTTTCTCAGTTTGGGGAAAAAATGCACATATGCATAGGGAAAAAAACCTGGAAGATAATATGCTCACATATGTTAATTTGTATCTCTGAGTGGTAGATGTTTTCCATTTGTTTTTTTCCTGGTTTTCTACAATCAACACGTACTACATGTGCAGCGGGAAAACAAAATCAAACCCAAAAACCCACGCCCCTTCCCTGTCTTAATGGAGCAAATTCCCAGACAGAGAGAGCAGTGCCTGGGGTCAGGGAAGAAGCTCCTTTCTAGATCTTCTCTTCCTAGGTGTCAGGGTCCTCTGGGACTGTGATTCTCAAATCTTTATGTAGGGACCTTGTCAATATACAGAGGCCTAGGGCAGGGCCCCATATTTTGCGTGTCTAACTACCCTTAGGTAGTAGATCCAAAGACCACACTTTCAGTAGCAAGCACCTAGGGCACTTGTTAAGCATTAAGACTCCTAGATCATGACTCTCCAGGGCTAAAGGGAGGCAGTCTGCAGTTTTAGCAATCTCCCTGAGTGATTCTGATGCATGGCTAGGAACTGAGAAGTATTGATATTTTTATAGAACTTCTGGGTGATAGCACAAGCTTACCCCGGTAGTATGAGGGTCCTGCTGGCCCCAGGATCCCCCTAACTAGGTGGTGTCACAAGTCCAGTGAGAAGGTCGAGGTCAGAGAGGTTCATGAAGATACCAGCACTATTCAATTTCATCAGATCAGTAGTGGGTACATAGTTGTTCAGGGTATTATTTTTCTTTAAACTGTATATATTCATTATATACTCTTTTGAATGTGAGATATAAACAAAAAGGAGGAGGTATAGAGTAATAGAAGGGAAGGAAGTCAGGGAAGGAATAGAAGTCAGGGAAGAAGGGGTAAAGAGAGCTTACTTGTGCCATCAACTTGGGACAAGTCACTTCTTATTGGCAAATGGAAACAAAAATAACCCCCTGGCTTCCTTTCTACAGGACTCTGGGGAGTGGTGTACCAGAAAGAGAACAGGTTCTAAAGCTTGGGTCCCAGCACGCCACCTGCCTCTTTCAGCCTCAGTCATCTGCCCAGTGGAAATAATCGTTGTGGCCCCTCCCCTTCTGAAAGGGCTCTTGGAGGCTCTGCCAGGAGAAGGGGTGTGAACGTGCTCAGGAGACTGCAAAGTGACACTTGGCCCAGCTCTCTCATTACCCCGATAGCATCTCCAGTAACTCAGTCCTACCCGGCACTTCTCACCTTGCAGCCTGATGCTGTCAAGCCTCTCTTCATGGGTGTGTGTTTCTCTCCCTCACCCAGACTGTGAGTTCAGAGGGCTGGGTCCTTGCCTCTCTCATCTGTGTTGTTCTGTTTGTTTGTTTGCTTTTCAGAGATGGGGGTCTAGCTCTGTAGTCCGGGCTGGAGTACAGTGGCACGATCACAGCTCACTGCAGCATCGAACTCCTGGGCTCAGGGGATTCTCCTGCCTCAGCCTCCCAAGTAGCTGGGACTATAGGCATGCCCCACCACACCCATCTAATTTTTTCATTTTTAGGGATAGATGGGGGTCTCACTATGTTGCCCAGGCTGGTCTTGAACTCCTGGGCTCAAATGATCCTCCTGCCTCAGTCTCCCGAGTGACTGGGATTTGCAACTGTGAGCCACCCCACCCAGCTCATCAGTGTATTTTGTTCACTGTGACCAGCACGCAGCAGCACGCCGGGGTGGGCCAGGAGCCGGCTTTCTAGTTACACAGACCAGCAGTAGGATCCTGGTTCCACCTGACTTGCTGGCTGTGTGGCCCCTTTCCAGGTCTCAAACACTCACTCACAATACTGTTGTGAGGAACAGAAGTAAGTGGGGAACCTAGCCCAGTGCAGCCCTCAGCTAAGTTGCAATAACGGTTTTGTGAGTGGCAGCCCCAAAGTGCTTTGTGAAGGAAACATGCTACACTGATGGGTGATTGAGTTTGTCCAGGTTCCCCACGCAGCCTCCCACCTTGCTGCCCACGACACCTAGGCCTGGGATAGGCTCTGCCACACCAGCCTGGTGACGGCCACCCATGCTCCCTGACTTGGGCGCATGTGAGATGCCACGCCCTCCCCTCCTCCTGCCCCTTCCTCGCCACTCACCCTGTCGGACCCAGGACACAAAAGGGGTGGGGTCAGCAGAGGCCACACATTCCATCACCACACTCTGGCCAGACACCACAGTGGTGTTCTCTGGGGCTGCCACGATGACCACGTCCTGCCCCCTGGTGGATGCCAGGGACCCTGGAGAGAAGACAGGCCCCAGGCAGCCTTACCGTTAGGCGTCTTCACACACAGTACCTCACCTGATGCTCACAGTAACCTGGGGAGGCGGGTGCAGCAGGGAGCAGCAGGGGTTCCATCTGACAGACGGGGAAAGTAGCCACAAAATTCAGCAGAGCTGGGATGGGACCTCAGAGCTCTTTCTCTTGGAGTCAGGAGAACGGCCTAGCCTCTTACTCAGCACCAGAGAAATGACTGGACAGACCCACACCTACCCGCTACTTCCCTCCCAAGTGCAACCCGTCCTCTAGGCAGAGGGCTGGCAGGGTCATGGATGGAGCACTGGACTTGCAGTCAACAGTCATAGTTTCTAGTTCCAGCACCGCCATTAACGTGCTGTGTGACCTTAGGCAAAGCCCTTCCCCAGTGGGCCTTGGGTTCCAGTGAGGAAAAGGCAGGGGGTAGGCTTGCGTTGCTGCCTGCGCGGCAGCTCCCTGAACGCTGATGCCCGGCCAAGTTCTTAGTGTGGCCCTGGCCCCCAGGGCAGAATGGTGAATACCTCATTTGTCCAGCAGATGGAGGCAGAGATCCCAGGCACAGGCGGGAGAGGGACCCAGACTGGGAGCAGCCCGCCTGCCTAGCCCAGGAGGAAGCCGGGAAGGGGTGGGGACAAGGAGGGGCAGGTGGGAGGGCAGGTGCGTGGCCAAGGGCAGAGAGGGAGGGGCCCTTGGGGAGCCTCGGAAGTGAGATCTGTCGAGCACTTGCCAGGTGCCAGGCACTTTCCATTCTTATCTCAGGGATGCTTACAACCTCTCTGAGCTAGACATTTGATAAGGAGCCCAGGGTCGCGCAGGTGGTGGGCAGAGAAGCCAGGATTCAAACCAGGTCTCTCCGCCCCCAAAGCCTGTGCCCTGCCTACCCTATCACACTGGGGCAGGAGCTTTTCAAAGAAACAGAGAGAAGGACAGGAGGGCTAGGTCACTGCAAGCAGAGAGGGACGAATCTCCCAGTGCCTGGAGCCCTTGGGGCTCACAGAGGGGCAGGAAAGGGGTAGGGACCAGGGCTTCAGGCCATGGACACCCCTCCTCAGATGCCTCGCCTCCGCCTGTCCCCAGCCTTGGATGCGCCATCCAACCCAAGAGAACCCTGCACTAAGAGTCCAGAGTCTTAGGTTCCAGCACCAGTTCTATCCCCAATTTGCTGGATGGGGGCACTGCCCTCTCTGGGCTTCACTGCCTCACCTGTCCATGGGACTAACCCTGTCACCTATCTGAAGGTAGAGCCCCCCCAGCCCTGAGGTGGCTGACTCCAGAAACCCCTACGTTCCCCCACCCAACCAGCCCCCTTACCTCTGCAGGCCACACTGAGGAGGGCCTGCTGGCTGAAGCGCTGGCGGGCTGAGTTGGTGGCCACACAGCGGTAGGAGCCCTTGTCACTCTCCTGAACATCCAGGATCTGAAGGACGCCATTGGGAAGAGTGATAAACCTTGGGAAGAGGTGAGAGTGCAACTGTGAGGTGGGCAGGGGGCCCACAGGGAGGCTGGTTCATCATAAAAGAAATGCAAATCACAACCATAAGGTAGCATTTTCACGTATTAGAGTGGTGAAAATACAAAGGTCTAATAACACCCCGTGTGGATGAGGGAATGCCGAGAAGTCACTCCTGCCTTGCCGGTGGCCATGCCAATACCGTCTTTCCAGGGTACGTTGGTGATATCTCAACATCAAAACTACATGGACCTTTTGACCCAGCAATGCCACTTCTAGGACTCTATCCCACAGATATTCTCAAACATGTGCACAAAATCTTATGTCAAATGATATTAATTCCAGCGCTGTCTGTAATAGAAAAGACTGGAAACAACTCAAGCATCCATCTGTAGAGTGGGAACTGGCTAAATTGGTTTGGGTACATTCATATACTGGAACGCTAGGCAGCTATTAAAAAGGAGTGTTCCACGTGTGCTGACAGAGGGTGATCTTCAAAATGTGTTTTAGTGCAAAACATATGTATGGACATGTACACTTATATGTTTGCATATGCACTGAATGTCCCTGGTAATGATGGTTGTCTCTGGGAAGGAGACCTGGGATCTTGGGAGCTAAGGGTGGGAGGGTCTTTTTATTATATAACCTTCTATACTGTTTAAATTTTTCTACTTTCTGCCTGTATTATCAATATATCCTTCCTCCCTTGATAAAATACCCCTTATGCAAGATGTCTGTAAGTAATGGCAAATAAAATTACAAAAAGAAAAAAAAAATACCCTTTATTTACACTATCTCATCTGACCCTCAAAACACACCCAAGAGATAGAGACGCCTTCATTTTACTGGAGACAAAACTGAGGCTCAGAGGGAGTAGGGTATTTTCCTGGGTCTCATAGCTAGAGCATAGTTAAAACCTGAACCCAAGCCTTCTGGTGTCAAATGCCATGCTCATCCCACCTGCCGCTTCTGCAGCCATTAGATGGCCCGGTATGCCCGTGGAAGGGATACGGTCCCCAGCAGGCCCTGGTCAGCATGTACGTCATGTAGGAGGGGCCTGATGGATGAGGGTGGTATTCTCTGCTCTCTTGCTGAACGGGTTAGAAAGATCCAGAGACCCTGCTTGAGAGACAATGTAATCCAAGGCAGGGAGATTTCCACAGGGGCTGGGATGGTGGGGAGCAGAGCGGCTGGGGCCCGAGCATAGAGTGAGGGGGTTCCCCTGAATCCCCCAAATGGGATCCCTGCCGGGTCAGCTCCAGGTTGAGAGTCGTCGTTTGTCAACAGGGCAAATGGTGCTGGCCTCTGGGATACACGCTGGGCCAGGGTCAGGGAAGGAATGGGGCAGCTATGTGCTTGGTGGAGATCCCTTAGCTCCTGGGCAAGTGGGGTCTGAGAAAATCTAAACATGGGAGAAAGGAAGTGTTGAGGGAGAAAGGGTACTGGGAGAGAATTCTGGACACGGGCTTGGACACCTGCTGTGGCACAAAGACTTAGAGAAAAAACATAAACCTGCATCACTCTTTTCCTCATCCCCATGGCAAACCCACCTCTGCCCCCAGCCTGTTACCCTCAGTGCCAACAGCTGCCTACATAAGTGCTGGGGCAGAGGGGAGAAAGGGTCAGGGAGGCTAGGGGTAGTCAGAGGGAAAACCCCAGGCCAGGAGCCAGCCTGCTGCTGTGGAAAAATGAATGGAAAAGGACAAGTGGGGAAGGACAAGCAGGACCCATCTGGGAAACAATTCCCTGCCCCCATCCAGGTCTGCTCCACCTAATAAGCGCTGGCTCCAAGACCCCTCTTCCTCTGCCCTTCCTCCCTCAGTCTAGCCGGCTATGCTGCCAGGAGCCGCCCACACTTCCTAACCCCAAAGTTCTTTGGTCTTTCCAGGGAAGTAGGGCTCCAAGTACCCAAGAGCTAATGCCTCCTTTGACAAACAACATCTCCTTAACTACGTGTGCTGAATGAATGAACGAATACCTTTCCCCAGACCCGGTGCTGTTGCTGTAGTCAATAGAGGTGAGGTGGAACCACTCCTAGGGTTCATCTAAAATCTTTTCTGTTTTGTTAAAATGTGTTTTTAGAAGCTCTGTCCTTGGAAGGATGTCCAAGATATATTGGTTAGTGGGGGGAATAAAGTCACAAAACAGTGCTTATGAAGCAATTCTATTTTTGGAAAATAGATAAATGATAGGTTAGGATATGCACAGAAAAAGTCAACGGTGGCAAGGCTTGCATAATTCATGAAGGTTTTCTCTGGGAGTGGGATTACTGAGGACTCATTTATTGTGCCTAAAAAAATTTTTTTTTACAATGAATATGTATTGGTTTGGAAATATAAAATTTCTTAATTTAAATTTTTAATAGTATGTGCCCCATTACACTTTGTTTTGTAACTCTGGGCTCTAACATAGAAGCACTGTGGCATGGTAGAGAGAACTGGTTCTGCTGTATGTGATTTTAACAAGTGACATTACATATTTGGGCTATAGTTTTCTCATCTGAAAAATGGGTTAAATAATTCCTGTCCTGCCTACTTCACGACCCCGACTCTCTTCATGTCTGATGAGCTCACATTAGATAATGGACATAAATATATCTATGAGTCCCAGGCTCACAGTGGTGCAAACCATATCCATATATCAAAAGACTGAAGGGTACACTCTAAATGCTAACAGCTATGTTCCCTTGGTAGGTGACTTTTCTTCCCTTTCTGTAAAGTTGGTATATTTCACCATTTTAAAATAAATTCAAATTTCAAATACAACCAAAGCTACTTATAGAATGAAAAACAACCTCTATGCAAAAGGAAGGAGTTCTTTTTTTTCCAAGCCCCAGCCCTAAGTCTGCTGCCCCTTACCCCCCGCACCCCCGAAAGTCCACTTGGGCCCAGGGAGTCAAGAACACAGAAGAAATGACATAGCTGCTCTGAATTTCCCAAGGACCATGGAGCCCCCACCCTAAGCCCTTGAGAGACCCACCCAGGGAAAGGGGACACTAGCCGAGGGTCACATGAGGCTGACAGACATGGTGGACAATGGGAGAGGGTTGGGCAGAAGACTGGATGAGGGAGCCCATGTCATTTAAGTCCATCAGTTCCACGTTTCTCAAAATGTGAGTGAATGGTGATAGCAAAATGATTTCAAATGGATCAGATACACATTTTTTATTCTAGTAGTTATGTGTTTATTTTTATGGCTATCCTCTATTTATGGCAAGTGTTGCTGGTTTTCCATTTCTATGTTCCCTTTTAATATGTGTTAAAGTTACAAAAGAGCAAATTGATGTAAGCAAAAGTATTAAGTGATTGTGTAAATGGTATAAGGATGGTCAAGCTTATGAAGGTGGTTTGTGAGTGCCTGGAATTTGGAAAACATTGTTCTCACTGGTTACTGGTTCCCATAGAAGGAAAATTATCCCCTAGATTATCCTGTAGTATTAGAAATTAGTGTAAGTACCAGGGAATTGCCTTGGGGTCCAGTCTTCACCATTAGTTCCAAAATAGGCACATACACCCTGACACAGTGTGTTTATTAGCTGCACATGTGCACACACCACAGCAAGGCATGTGGTCTCCTTCAAACCACTGGGCTGAGCTTATGAATAGCATATTTGTACATGCACTATATCTGGGCATGTGTAAAAATACATACCTTGGACATAATCAAGTTGCTGTTTTAGACGTTTCTTTATTCCCCCCACACAATGTGCTGGGACATGTGAGCCGAGCTTATTTATAGATGAGGATCACTTTTCAGAGGACTTGGGGGCAAACACTCCCAGAGTCCAGGAACTGGCAGCTCTGGGCTCCTGGGTGAGGCCTGTGGCTTCATAGGATGACGCCTGAACTAGATATTGGAGGGCAGGTCTGAAACCCACTGGTTTGCTGAGAAACTTTGGGGAAGAAACGTCTCTGCTCTGAGCCACAGCTGGACTATAGATCTTTAAAACCTACCTGCAGCACAAACTTCTTCAGACCCTGAACCTTCCCCACCCAACCACCAAATGACGCCTGTGTGTCATCCATACCAGGGCTCCAGAGCCTGACACTCTGGGTACTAACTGTGTGACCTGGGGCAAATTACTTCTGTCTCTGATCCTCAGTTCCCTCATTTAACGATCCGGATAGTATTAATAATATCTACCACATTCATATGCACAGATCTGGAAGGATGTTTGTTTTGTGTGAAATGAAAAAAAAAATTAAAGTTGTAATATAATCTCATTTTTGTTTTGAACAAAAGATGATTGAATGAAAAACCTAGTATGAAAAATACAATCTAAATTTGTAAAGAGAATATTTATAAATATATAGGGAGAAAGTACAGAAGGATAGACATCAAAGCTAACAGCAGTTTTCTATAGGCTATAGGATAATGGGTAATTTTTATCTCTTCCTTTTTAATTGTATGAGTTTTTAAAATGCATCTGCTAGGAATATAAATTAAAAGTAAATAGAGGAAAATATGCAAAATAAGAAATCCCTACCCTGAAGGATGACGGGAAGGATTAAATGAGAAAATGTACATAAAAGGCTTAACACAGTGCCTGGCCCAAGGTAAACTCTCGTTACGTGGTGCCTGTTGTGACTTTCAACATGGAAGATGTTTCTGCTCTCTCCCTCTGTCCCACCTTCTCTGGGGGCTGTCAGGAGTAAGCTCTCTCCTGGTTCTCTCTTGCCCCCTCATCTGCTCTGGGTTCATGGGATTCTCCGAAAGCACCCATCAAACTGTGGTGAGAGCCCCACGTTTAGAAAGGCACAGAACTTAAACTGTCAGCACTGGAAATGCTGGGTCCCAGGGTTCACTCCTTAGACGGCTCATTCATGGGATGTTAATAGGGCTGCTGCAAAAGGGGTCTGTGGGCACATGAGCCTGGGAAGTGCTTGGCCAGACAAGTGCCATAGGTTTTTCAGTGCAGGACTTCTCAGGGTCTTGCCAACTCCAGGAGGGAATTTGACAGGCAGTTTCCTGACCTTATTTGATCATAGAATGTTTTTTTTCAAGAAGCACTTAAAGGGACTAATGTTCTACAAAAACCACACTTTGGGAAATCATGGTCTAATTCAGTCCTTTCATTTTACAGATGGGGAGAATACGGCTGGGTGAGAAGTGACTTGCTGAGGACCAGCCCGGCTAACCCATCACCAAAGTCAACAGGATCGCTCATGACGGACCTCTCGCCCTTCTTCCTCCCTCACAACTGTCCTGTGGCTTTTCTACCCAGAAGTTTCTTTTACACCTTCTACCTGTACCTACCCAATAAGCAAAGGTCAGAGGAGCTGGGACAACTCAACACAGTCAAGAGGTTGGTTCCAGGGGAAGGAGATCTGGAGAATGGTGCTTCAGAACCTACGGAACCCAACTTTCACCCAGGAGAGAAGGAGAAAAAATTGTCTGGTAACTACAGCTAAACAGATGTAGGGAGAGGACTGCGGGGTGGCTGGGAAAGGGCTTTGGAGCCACGTTTCCAAAGATACGTAAGAATATGCAGGGTGATGACCGAGTCATGAGACCTGCTCAGATACCATAGATGCAAATGAGCCTCAGGGTTTCTGGTCACACCAAGTGCACATCTGAACCTACTCAAGAAGCCACAATAGGGATCGAGTCCTGGGTCTAGCCTCTGCTTCTCTTCCACCCTGGAAAGTCCTCCCTGGGAGTGCTCCACCTACCCACTGCCTTCACGGGGTGAGAGGAGGGTGAAAAGAAAAGACCTCTACAGCCCACTGTCAGATGGCTGCACCCCACTGGATGGAATTGAGAGAGGAAGAGAAGTTACGCATCTACGGTGGCAAGTCCGGAGGAACCCTAAAAAGAAAAAAACCCTCCCAGCAGCCTCAGGGCCCTGAACAAACAGCCAGCGTTCTGCCAGTGTGGCTTTGGATAAACCACAGCTCCTCTCTGGCCCTCTGTCTCCTCAGTAAGCTAGTGGTTGCACGAGATGTGCTCTGAAAAGCTCCACCACTACCCTCCCACCCAAGCTCCACAGCCTGGTGATGGCTTTCCTCCCACGGAGCAAAACTGCTTGTCTAACTTCTCTTTGGGACTGGAAATGAGCTGGGAGTCAGGCAGTGGTTGACTCTCAAGTCAGTGCAGGCGACTGGAGCCACGTTGACTCCAAGAATCCCAGTTCTGGGCACATCCCAGAGCCCTCTCTGACCTGCCTACTGGGACCCACTTCCCCAGGGGACACTCACCGAGGCTCCTCAGACAATGTCACCTGGTCCTTCTCCCAAGTAATGGTGGGGGCTGGCAGCCCTTCGATGTGGCACTGAAAGCGAGCTGTCCCGTTCTCCTCCACCGTCTGAGCCTCCGGGTGCAGAGAGAAGTCTGCGAGTGCTGGGGATGAGGACAGTGAGACACAGGCAGGGACAGGAGACGAGCACAACAGAGAGGCCACAGTGAACGCAGGCAGTGAAACACACACACACAGCAGAGCAAATTCAGACCAAGAGAGACAGAGTTGGGGAGAGGAGGCCAAGGGATAAGAAGTGGTGATTATTGGCCAGATGCTGCCCCCAGAATGAATTCCAGAGACCCCTGCTCAAAATCATCATCACGGTCAAATTACAGTAAGATGCACACTGTTTCTGGCCTGGAAATTATTTCCTGGTCATCTGTGCCTCCTGAGAGCTCCCCAGCGGGTGGGCTGGACAGTGGGTCTTGACTCCACACTCTATCTCTGTGCAGATGGGGGCTCCCTGAGGAAGCACCTCTGTACCCTGACACTCCTACAAGCCTCTCTGGCAGGCTTCCTGGAGGAGAGCACAACTCCAGACTCCAGAACTCAAAGGGAAAGGAAAGGAGGAGGAACAGGGGAGTGGGGGAAAGTGGGAAGACAATGGGATACTGAAAAGTGAGGGTGGACAGTACCAGCAAGGGACCTATTGATCAGGACGGGAGGCAGGGAGAGGGGCAGTGGGCTCAAGATGGACATCTGTGCAAGCAGCTGACTGCAGACCCCACCGCCCACATCCCAGGTCTCCTGGGCCTCAGCCCCAGATGCAGGCACTTACTGGCGAGCTTGACCACAGCAGCCTGGCTGGCCACCACTCCGAGGGGGCCATGGGCCAGGCAGGAATAGCTGCCTTCAATGGCCCCCAAGTTCCCAGGGACTGCCTCGTCACTGTCATCAGGTGCTCGTGGCTGGGACAGCCACAGGGAGCCATTGGGTAGCAAGTGTAGGTTGTCGTGCTCCAGCAGGGTGTCCCCATCCTTGCTCCACGTCACCCGGGTGGGGGGTCCAGCAGCAGCGGCCCCCAAGCTACAGTCCAGCACCACAGCCTGCTCCAGGCCCAGGATCACTTGCAGTGGCCCCACTCCGCAGCTCAGCTCTACAGTCGGCTCCGGGGCTGACAGCAGCTCCCCTGCGTAGAAGAGGGGCACCAGGGCCATCAGTGTGTGTCCCCCCACCTCCACAGCCTCTGCTCCTGAGTCACCCACCCACAGCTGCGGCAAATCATGGAGAAAGTCTCATGGAAAGACCTGCATCTGGGTCCCAGCTCTCCCCTTACTGTGACCTTGCGCTAACCGCTGCACTTCTCTGTGCCTGTCTTCCCTGCTGCTCAGTCTCCTCATAGCAGTGGTATTTACAATGGCCAAAAAGCAGAAACAACCGAAATGACCATCACTTGATGTGGATAAATATGTTACTCAGCCACTAAAAGGAGTGAGGTACCGATGCATGCTACGACATGAAAACTTTACGCTAAGTGAAAAAGCCAGTTACAAAATGCCACATATTGCATGATCTCATTTCTATAAAATGCCCAGAAGAGGCAAATCCATAAAGACAGAAAGTAGATTAATGGTTGCCAGAGACTCGGGGCAGGGGAAGGGAGAACGGGGAGGGACTGCTAATAAACCCAGCATTTCTTTTTGGGGTCATGAAAATGTTCCAGAATTAGATAATGGTTGCATAACTGTGAATATACTGTAATAAAAACGACTGAGTTTACACTGTAAATTGTGAATTTTATAGTATGTGAATTGTATCTCAATAAAAACAAGTTTAGTAATTCCTTCCTCATAGGGCTGTTGTGAGCATTCAATGAGATGATGTGGGAGAAAAGAGCACTGCACAGTGCCTGGCTCAGAAT
Organism: Lemur catta; assembly: GCF_020740605.2. Taxonomy (NCBI): domain Eukaryota; kingdom Metazoa; phylum Chordata; class Mammalia; order Primates; family Lemuridae; genus Lemur; species Lemur catta. The sequence goes on from NC_059128.1 coordinate 95,595,210, forward strand.
GGGGGCTCAGTAATGCCATCGCCCCCTCCCCGGAAACTAACAGATCACCTTGGCCATCATTTCCCAATCAAAAACATACCTCAGGCTCAAAAAACATACCTCAGGCTCAAAAAATACTGTAGCCAGAAAACATTTAAAATGTATTACGAAGCCGGGCGCGGTGGCTCACGCCTGTAATCCTAGCACTCTGGGAGGCTGAGGTGGGAGGATCGCTTGAGCTCAGGAGTTCAAGACCAGCCTGAGCAAGAGCGAGACCCTGTCTCTACTAAAAATAGAAAGAAATTATCTGGACAACTAAAAATATATAGAGAAAAAATTAGCCGGGCATGGTGGCACGTGCCTGTAGTCCCAGCTACCCGGGAGGCTGAGGCAGGAGGATCACTTGAGCCCAGGAGTTTGAGGTTGCTGTGAGCTAGGCTGATGCCACGGCACTCTAGCCCGGGCAACAGAGTGAGACTCTGTCTCAAAAATAAATAAATAAATAAATAAATAAAATGTATTATGAGTGTGAGAAAGTGTGTGTGTGTGTGTGTGTGTGTGTGTGTGTGTGTGAAGACTATATATTTTGAATAAACAAAACAAAAATAAGTCCCAGCTGGTTTGTGGAGCCACCTGGATGAAGGGAAGTCAGACCACCCCTCCTCCACAGAGGACAAAGAGAGCAGATCCCACTGGGAAAAGCTAAGTGCTCCATGCCCAGCCAGGCCCAGACCAGACTCAAGCTGGATCCAGAGCAAGTGCAAGAGGAGGCTCCCACGCTCATTCCGGGCCCTGGCAGCCAGCAGCTCTGATGACTAGAGCTCAGCACTCCTTCCTGCAGGCCACGCAGGAGGCCAGATTCAGGACTCAGTTCTCCTGACCCAGGCCAGGGCTCTTTTTTCTCCCAAGTCTCCCAAGTCCCCAGAAGAGCCTACAGACCTCTTGCCACAAAGGGAAGAGGAGGGGAATAATGGAGGAGGGAATGCCATCCCAGGGTCAAGGCAAAAACACACAAAGGCCAATGTTTATTATTTTAACCAACATTTCAGCAGGGGGCAGTCACCATTATTCATAGAGAAATGGATGGTTCTCCCTGCTGTGTCTCCCAGAAGGTTGATCTGCTGCTTCTCTGTTCCATAAAGGCTCAATGGCCCAAAGTCCGTTCTTAGGCTCTGGCTTGACTCCTTGCTTCCAGGAGTAAACCAGGGACAGAGGTGAGGACAATGGCCATACCCATTACAAGGCAGGTGTGGAGGGACAGAGCCACGTGGAGGCATACACAGAACACAATGGCTAGGGAATCCGGAGACCCCAGTTCTAGGACCAGCTCCATCGCAGTCTAGCTGTGTGGCCTTGGGCCAGTCACTTCCCCTTCTGGGCCTCAGTTTACACGAATATAGCAGGTAATCTCTGAGATTCTACGATTGTATGAATATTCACTGAGATGGACACACCCATTCCTGAACAAACATATAATACTAACTAGACACACACAAAACCGGTAGACATAACTGCACACCTGAACACATGCACCTCAGTCTCTGCCACACTCTTCAACACCTGGACGCATCTATGCCAACACTTACAACACCAGTAGTCCCCAGGCCCCCTCCCTACCAGCTCCAAAGAGGAAGAGCAAGACTGAAGGGAGAAGAGCAGTCACACCTGCGTGAGATGAGGACAGGGCAGAAGCCAGGGCTCTGACACTGCAGTGTGAAGGATGGACAGACAGAGGGGACCTGAACCGGGCCACCGCCCTTCCTAGCCCATCAGATACGCTCCGCCGCACACCTCCCGCTGCACACTGGCCTCAGCAGTACTAGTGGGTGCGGCGGAGAGAAGGCAGCCACTGCCCTCACCAAGTTTCCATTCTCACTGGGGAAACCAAACTGGCATTCACATCACCACAGGTGTGTGCTGTGGGGGACAAGAGCACTTGACCTTGGGGCAGAAGATCAAGGTTTCAGTCTTGCTGCTCCACCTTACTGGCTGTGTGAAGAGCCACTTAACCTCTTTGGGACTCAGAGAGGTTCCTACATGTGTAAAACGAAGGAGATATTACTAAGCCTATGAGGATTAAACAAGATAATGTATGTCAGGGCTCCAGCCGAGCCTAATGGACATGGCTCAAGGAATGGGAGCTCATTCTTTAGGGGCACTTCATGAACTGTAAAGGCTGTACAAATGCTACTTGTTCTTATCACCCAGTCCCTTCTATCACCAAGGCCCTATATTCCCTGCCTCAAACACAGGGCAAAGGGAAGGCAAGCCCAGGCTCTCAGCCCCAGCGACTTCCAAATGCCCACTCTAGCCAGTAAGCAATGGGTTTGGGTTTCAGGGGAGAAAAGCCCCACAGGACATGAATCCCTGAGCCCTCCGGCAGCCTCCCTGCCCCCTAAGCGTGTCCAGGGCTTGGAAAATCCCCTGCTGCGCTGAACAAACAATGTGAACAGTTGGGGCCCGAGCAGCTGCTGGGTATGTCAGCAGCCTGGGCTCAGGCAGGCAGGACTGCAGCCAGAGGGGCTGGCGGCTGGCTGGGGAGCCCAGAGGAGGTTCCAATTCCCTTCCTGAATATTCATGGATCAGCAGATGTCTGGTTTCCCCAACTCTGAGGAGCCCAGCAAGACATAGGGACATAGATGCAGCGAGAACAGGGAGTCCCCTCAGAGGGCAACAGTGCTGTGCTAGAAGCTCAAGACAACTCATTTTGGTGGAAATGTCTGTGAAGTCTGAGAATCCTCATTCTACAGATGGGGAAACTGAGACCCGGGGAGGGGTCTTATCTCTCTGGGAGACAGAGTCTGGGAAAACTGCCGTTCTTTGGCTTTTGGGGGATGAACCCAGCATTGAGGAAACAATTGCCCCTGAACAAGAGGATTCTCTCTGCCTCGATGCCCAGCCTGACTTCTGTGCAGAGGACATGCAACCTTAGGGACTCTGCTCAGATGCCAGCCTCTCCATAAGGCTGCCCCTGCCTTTCCCAGTTGAACTTTTCCCTAAAGCTCACATCAAAAGCCACTTGGAGGTACCTTGCTCATCCTTCCTCTTGCCTAGACACACAAGGGGACGTGGTGGGACAGGCTTTGGCCGCAGAGTCAGGGTCTTCATGGGTCCAGTGATTTGTTGCACAACCTTGGGTCAGCTACTTTCTTCCTTTCAGCTTCAGTCTCCCCAGTCTTAAAATGGGGAGTTTCCAAACTTCTCAAACATTTTCACCAAAATTCTCCCAACAGCACAGAACATACGTACGAAGTTTGCTAACTGCCTGAAATGTTTTGATTTTTAAACCTCTAGCACATTTTGCATTCTGCTCCGTAACACAGTAATGCTTGTTTTAATGAGTGTGGTTCCTACGCCACCAAATCTTTCCATAAACGCGATGTTCTGGGGAGCAGACCTTGTTTGTCCGGTGGCTTCGTGGCTACCCCTTTCCTGCCACCCCCAGCCCATGGCCATGGCTGATCCCCGGGGCCCCTCCCAGGAGCATTTTTAGCCATCTCTCTCGGGACTGGGGTGGACATGTCGCAGTTGCCCAGGGGACACTGCTGCCCGCCAGCTTTCCGCCAGGAGGGGGCTGCCCTCTCCCACCAGCCCTCCTCCTCAATCTCCTCAGTGAGATCTTGCCAGGGACACCAGGCCTCTGCATTTGGGAACCCTGGGGCCATCGCTCAATCTCCTTTTTCTGACAGATTATTTTACCCACTTACAGGATAAATTAGATTTTATGAGGCCAATTAGAAGCCAGACAGAAAGGAGATTCACTGCGGAGCCCCAGGGCCAGCTCAGTGCTGCTTCGTGGGATTAGCAGGGCCTGGCAGGAGGAGCCAGTTCCATTCTTCACTGAACTCTCAGGAAAGAGGCGTGTAGCTGGGGGAGGGGAATGAGGCCAAGATGTCTCCTTGATTAAGCCAAGAATTTGCCACAGACATCTACGCCACCTCAATTCTGAATTTCAGGGCCCAGCAGATTTACTGCTTGTTTTCGGTCTGGAGGCAATTCTCCACGACACCATCACTACTCTCCTTTCCCGGGGAACACAAGTCAGTGTCTCCCAGAAACTCCTTCTCTGCCCCCCACCTTGGCCACCCTTACCACACACTAAGCCCCTCCCACCAACAGCTGGAAGGAGAGTTGGGATGGTTGCCCGGGATGCAAGGAAGGCTTCAGCCCTCCCTTAATCTGCAATTCGGAGGGGAGAGACTCAGCCTCAGCCACTGTGACAGCAAAGCCACACTCAGCTTGACCTGCCTATCTCCTCTTCCCCTAAGACCTTCTACCCCCACCGTACATACCAGACCACTTCCAGTTCTCTTGAAAACACATCACTGTTCCACTCATTGGTGGTGCTGCTGCCTCTCCCTAAAATAGCTGTGCCATCCCCATCTGATTTAGACACCTCACCTTTTTCTACCCTGTAGGACCCTGGGCACCTTGATCTTTGCAGTTATCACTTGAGATTTTTTACTTGCCTTTCTCTCCAACTAGGCAACAAACTCTTGGGATTATGTCCTAGTCAGCTTTCTAAATCCTCAGGACCTAGAACAGTGCCTGTCCTTCAATGGATAAGTGAACATGTGCAGACACGAAAAAAGATAAGACACAGAGCCCCTTAAGCTTTTCCAAGCCTCAGTTCCCTTATCTGTAAAAGGGAACTCCCTTTGTATAGTAACTCCCTTCTGGGCTGGGGAAGATGTGAATAATTCACGTGGAAATTGCCTAGCATACTGGGTGGCACCTAGCAGACCCCCACCCCGCCTGTTCTGCTGCTGTGTGGCTCATACATGGTTAACAATACTTTCCTCCCGCGCCCACCTGTGTCTCCCTGTTCGCTCTGCTCACTCCTCAGAGCTCTGTCCTCCAAACTATGTGACAAAATAATGGGCCCCTTACTGAACCATCCAGGAGTCTTGGGTCTGCACCTGAGAGAGAGCTTACTGACCCTCAGTTTCCCTGGTCCAATGATAGGCCCCCAAATCCAGAGGATGCCTCAGCCTCAGCAGTGAGGCAGTAGTAGCTGGCAGCCCCGCTGGCCCAGAAAACAGGATTCAATTGCTCTGCATGTCGGAGCCCCAGAACATCCTCTCTGGTTGTCCTCCCCGGCCCACCCTGCTGCCATCATCCGCCTCTGACCAGGCTGAGGTCCTCTCCCCTAGAGCCACACTGACTCCCTCCCCAACCACTGGGAGCTGGGAGCCCCAAGGCCTGCCTGGCAACGACATCTGTTCTGCATCTGGAGTTCTGTGTCAGGTCTGGTTGCTGAAGCTCAGAGACACTGGAAGGAACAGGAGGTGGGTGGTGGGTAGGTGGGAGGGCGGATCCCAGAGCCCAGATAGACCTACTGAGGGGGGAAGGCCCAAAGCTGATAACTACTCTTAAGCTGGGATTTTTCATCTCTTCAAAAGAGTGGTGGGAAGGGGTGCAGAGAGGGTGAACTTGGGTATGTATGTACCGAATCCCTGGAAAGGGTGGCTGCTCCAGCCTTGCAGTACAATGACCAAGAGCCAGGAGACTGGTTCTAGCCCCATTTCAGTCCCTAATCGTGCAACTTTGGGAAGTCACTCAGTTTTCTCATCCATAAAGCAGACTCATGCTAAAATTACTTCTAAGTTCCTTTCAGTGCTGACATTCGATGACACTCTAATTGTGAGATCACTTGCTTAACTTGAAAGAGATACCTTAATGAGAAAAGAAAGGAAATGCTAATTCATATAAATGCGTGATTAATTATGAAAGTACATACAGGATCAGTGAAGGTTTAAATAACTTCTAGGCCAGGTGCAGTAGCTCATGCCTGTAATCCCAGCACTTTGGGAGGCTGAGGCAGGGGGATCACTTGAGCCCAGGAGTTCAAGGCTGCAGTGAGCTGTGATTGTACCACTGCACTCCAGCCTGAGCAACAGAGAGGGACCCTGTCTCTCAAAATAAATAAATAACTTCTGGATAAGACTCACTGTTAAGAGAAACTCCCAATGTCTGACCTAATTCCTAACTTCCAAGATGGGGTCAGAGAGGGCCACCCCAAATGACTGAGATTGGCCTCTGGGCCTCTGGGCTGAGAAAGGGATAGGGAGGGGGGCTCCCAAGTGAGGAGAAAGCTCTCATGTTCTCAGAGCCCTCCTATTACTGACCTCTAGGTACCCCACCCTCCAAATTCTGACTTGGGTGTAAGGGAGAGCCCCACTTTCTTGCATGTGGTGAAAACAGCTCAGCTTTCCACCACTGCCCTCAGACAGGAGTTCCATTCCTATGAATGGCTCCTCAGTCCCTGACTCAACAGCAGTGTTGGGAGGGAGACGGGCAGGCACTGGCATCACCCTAACCCCAATACCAGCCCTTCATTCTGCCCTATGTTAAGGTTACTGAGAAGTCTATTATTTTTTTACTTTCCTCTCCCTACAAACTCAATCCTCAAGTCCTGCTGATTCTATTTCCTTAATGTCTCTGCAATCCAGCCACTCTGGCCACCTCAACTGCCACTAAGGTAGTTGCCACCATCCTCTTTTCTGGATCTACAGCTTCCTGCCTCCAGCCCCACCCAATCGATTCTCCACCCTGGACAGAATGAGATGATGCAAAGCTGATCTTAAAACCAAGATCTCACTGGGATGCTCAGGCCAGAAACCTTGGCTGGGGTTACAAAGCCCTTCACGAGCCAGGTCTGGACGCCTCTTCAGCCTCCTCCCTTGATACGCCCTGACCCCTGTTCCATCCTTTCCCCACTGGCCCCACGCCCACGCCTTGTACCCTAAACTCCAGCCAGATTTAGTTTCATTCAATGATCTAAACTAAATCACCTCCGAGTATTTGCACATGCTGCTCTCTTCGGAGAATTTTCATTATCATTCTCCTTCCTAACGCTCCCTCCACCTTTAGCTCTATTATTCATCACTTTCTTCAGAAAGCCTTTCCTGACCTTCCTCGATTGGCTTAGGAACCCGCTCATTGCATTTCCCACATCACTGTACCACTGCCCCCACCACCGACGGAAGCTCTGCACCTGGCAGGAACCAGGTCTGCCTCCTTATTTACCATATTTTTGGCACCAGGCGCATGCTAGCCCATAAAAAGTGTTCGGTAAATATTTGTTGAATGAATGAATGACCTCCGTACAGATCAGAGTGGCTAATCATAACTCTGTTGGAGTGTCCCCAGGCCTGCTGAGCTTTGCAGACTCAAAGGAGGGGGACCCCAGCAAGCAGAGTAGTAGCTGTGGCCATTCACTCTGCAGCCAAGAGGAGCGCCAACGCGGGCCCTCCCCTGCCTTGTGCACTCGGGAGCAGGGAGAGGCCAGGTCTCCGAAGTAGGGAAGCTGAGCCCCTTGCCGGAGGCCCCAACGGCATTCGATAATGCGAGGGTGCGGTTCCCTGCCCTGATTCCGCTTTGCTGGGTGACCCTGAGCTTGTTCCTGGAGCTGTTGGAAGAGTGGAAGGGGGTGGGGGCACAACTATTCCTTAATCCCCTGGGCTCTGAGAGGACAGACGCCTCTCTGACACTTCCCCGCCCCTTTCACCTGACAACCCCGGGCCCCAGCTCCCCGGGCCCAGCCGCCCAGATCCAGCCCCTCAGCGGCCTCCAGCCTAGTCCGCGACTGGGGCTGCAAAGGGGCGTGTCTTTGCAGGGAGAGAAGGGGTCCGAGCAGTTCCCGGCACTTTCCCACCCGCTGTTTGGTTTTCCTGGAGATGGGCCTGGGTCTGGCCAGCCGGAGGCTCCTTCCCCTGCCGCCCTCCCCGCCTCCCTCCCACGTGGCCTGGCTGAGTCCCTCTGGAAAGCCGCAGCAGCTGGAGAGAAATCCCCCTCCCCACCCCCACCTCCAAGTCCCTCCCCGGCTCTCCCCGGACACATCCTCAGCTCCCCCCTCGGCAGTGAAGGCGGTAGGCGAACAAAGCGGGCAGCCCATCCCCCTCGCAGCCCTACCACCTACCCCCCCAAGGGCCGCCCCCAAACGCACGAGGGACAGAAAGCGACAGGGCTGGGGGTGGAAGAAGGAGCCCTAAACACACACACTTGGGAACTCTGTCGTTCCTCCCCAGCCCTTTCTCCAGCTTGGACAACTCTAACTCTTACCCTTGTATCCACTCCACACTGAGGTGCAGGACTGGACGAGGCCTGGCTGACCTCGTCCACGCTTCCCTGGGGGGTGGGTCAGGAGTGACACGCGTCCCATCCTGAGAGCGAGTGTTGGACATGTCCACGAAAGCAACTGGTTTCCTGCCCCCTCCCCCAGTCCACTCCGGGCCATGGTTTTGGGGGAGCAACACATGCCCCCACACCGCCGCCCCAACCGGCCCCAGAGACCACACCCACTGGGCAAAGTTGAGTGTTGTTTTATCACCACCACCACCCCCAGTCGATCCGGAATCTACTGCGCTGTCCCCCCACCACGGGCAAGGACACTCCCCAAAAGCCAAGGCCAAATATTAGCTAAGCCCCATAAACACAATTACACACGCACCCGACACAAATGGAGGTGCAGACACACACCCCCAGTACCCTCCTCTTTCACACACACTCTCAACCCGGAGACGCGCGGACAAGGCAGAGCCCGCCCCGCGAAAGCCACCAACACCGCAGCCACCCGCCCTGCCGATGCTACGCCGCGACCGTGGCAAGCACTGCGGACACGTAACGCCCGCAGGAGCACATCCAATACACATACGCAAACACACACACAGCCCGACTCCAGACTCTGCAAACCAAGGACACACACCCCCTGTGGACAAGTACGCGCCGTGAACGCCCCCCGACCGCAGCTCTCAGACCCCCACGCGCAGGCACCACAGGCACAAGGACGCGCAGCCCGCGCCCCGCAGCCCCGCGCTCACTCGGGACCAGGCGCATCGCCGGCCCCGCAGCCCCGCGCAGCCCCGGGCGCGGACGCACCGACACTCCGCGGCGCTCCCGCCACCGCCGCGGCGCCCGCCCTTACCGCGCGCGGCCACCAGGCAGAAGGTCAGCGCGATGAGCCCGCGGCCGCGGCGAGCGTCCCCCCGCGCCATGGGGCCGGGCTCGGCAGCCGCCGCCGCCGCCTCCCGCGCCTCGGCCGCCGCGGGGGGAGGGTGCGCCGGGCGTCAGTGGCCCGGGGAGGCGCAGCGCCGCGGGCGGGGGCGCGGCCTCGGGGGCCCGGGCTCGAGCTGGGGCCGGCGCGGGGGCCGGGGCCGCCGCCTCGCCCGCCCCTCCAACGCCATCTTGGGCGAGCAGCCCGGGCGGGGGCGCCCGGCGAGTGCGGCCGCCTGGGCCCCGCCGGGGACGACTCCCGCACCCGCGCGCCGCGACCCCGCGCCTCGGGTGCTCTGCTCTGCCGGGTCTCTGCCCGGTGCCTCGCCCTCTCCGGCTCGCCTCGGGGCCCTTTTGGGCCGCTTGTTGCTGGGTCTGTTTGGCTCTGAGTCCCCTGTCTGGAAGTCTCCTGATCTCTCGGCCTCGGTGTCTCCATTTCTTTTCCCTGTCGCTGCCTCAGGGTCTCCTCCATCTGTGCTCCAGGCTCAGTGGGGGCAGAGTCAGGGCCTCGGGACCTATCCGGGCGACACCTCTTACCACCGGAGCCCAGTGCATTCCAGCCTGGGTCCTGGGCTGAATCCTGGTTAGCTTCTCCACACGCTGCACCAGCCGACCCACTGAGGACGTGGGAGTTCCCTCCTCATGCCATTTCCATTCCAAGCTGAGGGCTTCTCTTGGCCTCCTTGCCTTGCTCTCGCAGTAAGCAGTCCAGGCAGGGCATTTATTCTACCCCAAGCACTACTATATTCAGACCTCACTGCCGTCCTGGGAGGGACAAGGAAGATTTCATTGCTCCCATTTTACACATGGGGAAACAGGCTGGAGGAGGTGAAGTGACTGGCCGAAGGACAGGAGGCTACGGAGCAGCAGATGCGGGACCCGAACCTTGGTTTTCCGACTTCCAAAGGTCATCTCCACTCCCTCACTCTGCCTCTGCTTCACAGAACTGTTGATCGTTATGGATGTTTAACATGTTTGACAATTTGAGGAGGGTAGAACTGGATGGTGGTAGGAGAAACACACTCTGCAGAGGCCCTGTGCTGTGAGAACACAGGAAGCGTTCCAGAAATGGCAGATCCAGCATTTACTGAACTACCCTTTCTCTCATTCTTCAACTGTACCTTCTCTAACTGACCTAGCCAGACTGCCTCAGTATCTCACAAATATTTCTTGTTTTAGAGCCAGAGATTCAATTGTCAGGCTAGCGTAGGGAGAGGAGTGCAGATTAAATGGCCTATTTAAGGTCCCTTCCAACACCAACAAGATGCCTTAGTTCTTCCATTCCCTGTGTCTCTAAGTGTTCCTGTAACTTAGGGCCATTTTGTTTCTGCATCCAGTGTTCCCAGCGAACCCTTAACAATCACTTGTACTTTGTAGATCTAACAAAGCCTAGCATTTATTCATTCATTGCCAGGCCGCATCTTGGCTTGACCCATCAGCAGCATCTGACTGATTGAATCACTTCCTCTTCCTCAAAACACTTGCTTCTCTTAGTGTTCTCATCTGGTCCTCACAGCTCTGAAGAGCATCTTTATGCTGATGATGCCCAAACTTATACCTTCAGCCTGGATAGTCTTTCCTGAACCCCAGACTTGGCTGGCTATCTATTCAACAGTTCCCTTAGCTGTCTAGTAGGCACACTTATCCTGATCTTTTCTATCAATCCTGCTGCTCCCACCATCTTCCCCATCTTAATTCCTAGCAGCTCCATTCTTCCTGTTGCTCAGGTCAATGTAGAGTCATCCTCTACTCTTCACTTTCAGATCTTTCACTCTCCACCTTCCCACTACCATCTTGGTCCAAAAGCCATCACCTCTCACCTGGATGGTTGCAGTAGCCTACTCACTGGTCTCATTTTTCTGTCCTTGTCCCCCTTTAGTCTTTTTCTCAATACAGCAGCCAGAATGATCCTTAAAACAAGGTCATGTCACTTCTGTGCTTGAAATTCACCAGTGGTCCCTATCTCAGAGCAGAAGCCAAAGTCCTTATTATGACCCACAAGGCCAATGTAATCTGTAGGCTTGCTTACCTCTCTGACTTCGCCTTCTACACCATCCCCTTTGCTCACCCCCTCTCCAACCACACCACACCATCCTCTTTGCTGTAATTTGATCACGGGCAGCCCCCGCCCCCCCAAGACCTTTGCCCAGCCAGTGCAAGCTTGGAGCTCTGTTGCCCCATACTGGATACTGTAAAGGCTTTCTCCCAACTCCCCTCACTACCCCTATCCCCCTACCCTGCTGTGTGCTGGTCCTTAACGCTTATCACTTTCTAACGTGCTCTACACTTTACTTATTTTATTTATGGTCTCTTCCCTTACCCTGCAACTGGAATGTTGGCATCATGAGGACAGGGATCTTTGTTAGGCTCACTATTGAATTTTATGCAGCTAAACCAGTATCTGGCACCACGTAGGTGCCAGAGGGCCAGGATAAAAGATACAAGTCACTTCCCACAGGGACAATAGTGTCCTAAGTGGTGTAGGGTAGCAAGGAGGATGGGAACAAGAGGAGGAGGGGTTAATTTTGTGTGTTATGGGTGTACATTGAGTTTTAAGAAGAAGGTGTCACAGAACTGTTGATTGTTGTGGATGTTTAACCTGGGTTTTGACAATTCAAGGAGGGTAGAACTGGATGGGGTGGTAAAAGAAACACTCTCTGCAGAGGCCCTGCTCTGTGAGAACACAGGCAGTGTTCCAGAAATGGCAGATCCGATGATTGATTCATGGGGCATCTGTTATGGGTCAGGCCCTGCTCAAGCACTGGGAGTGCAGTGGGGAACACGAGGGTTCTTGCCTACATGGTGCTTGGGCTTCTGAGGCACAGAGACACGTAGACAGGCAGTTATAGTGCCGTGTGATACAGGATGTGATGGGGGACAGGGAGAAGGGGCACTTCAGCCAGACTTGGGGGAGGCAGGGCAGGCTTCCCAAGGAAACCCAGTGTAAGCAGAGTCTAGCAGGTGTGAACTGGGCAGGAGGGCAGGCTCCAGAAATGAAGCTGAACAGGGAGGCTGGTGGGGCCAATGGGCAGGCCTTGTATGTCATCTAGAAAGCAGCTGATGATTTAGCTGTCAATTGAATGAACAAACAAGGTGTTGTCATATAAAGAGACTAATTCATACAGAAAATCCACGAAGCCACTCAGAAAAATCCAGTTAATTTCTGTGCATTCATATCTCAGCACACAGGCTCTGGGTGGGGTGTAGGTGTGAGATGATGAGGAGGGATGGAGTTACAGGCTGAGGCCAGCCAAACCCAGGACAAAGAATAAGCCACGGTTCTTGTCCTGCTTCAGTTACAGATTTACTGTGTGACCTTGGGCAACTTCCATCCTCTCTCTGGGCCTCAGCTACATCACTGAGAAAAATGAAAGGGCTGGGGAATGATGCACATTTCTAACCAGGGATTCCAAAGAGTTCCCATCATTAAAAGTAGATGTAGCACCAGTTTTAATTCCTTCTTTCAGTCAACCAATAAAATATTCTATTATTTTCGCCTTTCAAATGGCACCATGGAAAGCCTCCAAGTGTGTATGGAGGTTAGTGGAGGGCTGAGGAACACGCTCAAATGAACATGGTTCACGGTCATGGCTTTTATCATTAAATAGCTTTAAACTGTTTTCAATCTTGGTTATTTATATCATTTACATATTGTTTAATTTATAGCCATGTTGGACCATGAGAAATATATGACAGAAAGTATGAGGAGCACTGATGGCTAAACTACAAAAATCTGATGCTGAGAAGAAAATGATAATTTTGCAAATTTGCCTCAAGCTGATCCTTATCAGAAAACAACATTATAGCCTTCTAATAAAACATCATTACTCACTAATACATCAAAAACCAATATTTAAGAAAAAAATCTAATGACAATTCAATCTAATTTGGCTTTTTGTTTACTGGAAAGGCAGACCATCGTATCTACAATGTATTATTTGGGGGGAAATGCTTTCCAATAGATCCTACAATCTTTTATTTCATATTGCATAAATAAAACAAAAATAATTTTGAAGTCTTTTTTAGCACAAAAGGTGATATATCATGAAAGCAACTTTTGTCTATTTTTGATCCTATAATACAGGATTAAATTTCAATGTATATTTGGTCCCCAAACCAAATATATATATGTAATTCTGTTTGTTGACAAATCATGCTTTTTTTTCCCAATTACTTTAAAAATCAGCATGCATCACTTGTTAAATGAGGAAGAAGTTTTTTAAGTCATCAATTTAATTAAGTATATTAAAATTGCCTTGAGAACCTACCTATTGTGTGCAATGAACACTGTTCAGGTGATGGGCACACGGAATGCCCCAATTTATGCATCATAAAAGGTATCCATGTAACAAAAACATTTGTACCAGGCCGGGCACGGTGGCTCACGCCTGTAATCCTAGCACTCTGGGAGGCCAAGGCGGGACGATTATTTGAGCTCAGGAGCTCGAGACCAGCCTGAGCAAGAGCAAGACCCTGTCTCTACTAAAAATAGAAAGAAATTATTTGGACAGCTAAAAATATATATAGAAAAAATTAGCCGGGCATGGTGGCACATGCCTGTAGTCCCAGCTACTGGGGAGGCTGAGGCAGGAGGATGGCTTGAGCCCAGGAGTTTGAGGTTGCTGTCAGCTAGGCTGACGCCACAGCACTCACTCTAGCCTGGGCAACAGAGTGAGACTCTGTCTCAAAAAAAAAAAAAAACAAAAACCAAAAAACATTTGTACCTCCTTAATATTTTGAAATTTAAAAAATTGCCTTGAATTGGCAATATGCTATTATAAAATTAATTTTTTTCTTAAAATAACTTCTCTGAGACAGTTCTAGGAGAGAAGTGACGTTTTGAGAACGTGCCAATGTAGAGATTGAGAGAGTGGGACAGGGCTGGAAGACTGCAGTTTGTGTTGGTTCGACCGGGTGGATAGATGCTATTAAAGGAAGGAAACGGGAGGAGCAGGACTGAAGAAAGGAAAGACAAGTAGCTTTCTTAACATGTTGAGTGTGAGGATCCCGTATGGCATCCGGGTGAAAGCATTAGTGTGCTGGAAGGGTCTCCTCTCTGGGCGCAGCCAGACAGTGGTTGGGCTGGAGCCCTCAGGAAGGCTTCCTCACTCACACGTTCAGCTCTTGGGCTGGAAAGGCTCGAACAGCTGGGGCTCCTCCAGCATCTCTCTCTCCGCGTGATCTCCCCACATGGTCTCTCCAGTGTGGCAGCTTCAAGGTGCCAGACCGCTTACCTGGTGGCTCAGGACTCCAGAGGCACGAAACCTTACCGTTTTGATCTGAGCAGAGAGATCAGAACCGGAGGTATCATTTTGTGAGCTGGTACTTCTCCTATCAGAGCACTTAACCCACCTTATTATAATTCTTTGTTAAATTGTCTGGTTCCACTGCTAGACAGTAAGCTCGCTGTGGCAAGGACCAAGTGTACCTTGCTCACTCCTGTCTCCCAGGCATCTGTCACAGTGTACAGAATATGGTAAGATCCCAATTAATGTTTTATAAATGAATGTTTAAAAAGGTTACTCCTTTATCATAAGCCATGCACATAATAAATAAAACAATAAAAGAAGAAAGGAGAAATATAAAATAAGATAATGAATTCTGTAAAATGTTATCATAACCCATGCAAAAATGATGAAAACTTTAAATCCCTAAGAGGGGTCACGAGAGCACATTACTGTGAAAAGGATTTGAGCATCAAAAAGTGTCAGAAAGCACTTGCTTGAGTAATCTCTAAAATCTTTGTTGGCTCTATGACCCTAAATCAAGCATTTATGGACCCCTTGCACTGGAGACCAGCAGTGGGGGTCTGTGGCGCTCATATCATTCGAGAATACATAACAGAATCCACCACTGTGGTGGTTCTAAAATATAGATATACAGGATCTTCAGTGTCAAGAGGTAGAGTCTAATACCCCTCCCTTTGAATGTAGGCTGGCTTTAGTGACTCATTTCTAAAGAATAGAATGTGGTGGAGGTGATACTACATATCTTATGAGGTTTGTCGTGAAAGGGGATATAGCTCCTGCCTAGCTTTCTCTTGTGGGACACGTGCGTCTGGGGTCCTGAGCCACCAGGTAAGCGGTCTGGCACCTTGAAGCTGCCATGCTGGAGAGACCATGTGGGGAGATCACGCGGAGAGAGAGATGCTGGAGGAGCCCCAGCTGTTCGAGCCTTTCCAGCCCAAGAGCTGAACGTGTGAGTGAGGAAGCCTTCCTGAGGGCTCCAGCCCAACCACTGTCTGGCTGCGCCCACATAGGAGACTTTGAGCCCAGCTAACTCTCAGAACTGTGAGAGATAGTAATAATAACAAATGATTGTTGTTGCTTTATACCTGCGATCTCCAACCCCTGGGCTGTGGACCAGTACCAGTCTCTGGCCTGTTAGGGACCAGGCTGCAGGGCTCCACTGCGCACCGCCCCCCCACAGCCATTCAGTGGAAAAACTGTCTTCCATGAAACTTAGGGCCTGGGAGGCTACACAGCAGGAGGTGAGCAAGGAGCAAGGGAGCGAAGCTTCATCAGTATTTACAGTCACTCACTCCCCATCACTGCGTCACCACCTGAGCTCCACTCCCCCCAACGCCGTCCACAGAAAAGCTGTCTTCCATGAAACCATGAAACCAGCCCTCGTGCCAAAAAGGTTGGAGACCACTGCTTTATACCACTAAGTCTGGGGTGGTTGTTTATATAGTAAGAGAACCAGAACAGCTGCTGAAGTCTGTAGTGTGTTGGGTTCACTATTGGAACCACTCACTTCCTCCCTCTTTCATCCCCTTTTAAGGAAAGTACAAAAGATAGATATGTTTCTAATATCTTCACCCTTCATATTCAAAATTATCTCCCATACTGCTCCCCTGCTCAAACCCTCTGAGCCAGTGAGATGGGTCTCATCTCACTCTGGGATGCCTTTCCACCCCTTTCTCATCAAGTCCCTAACCAATTTGTAGAATTATGGGATATTTTAATTTTCTTCTTTGTGCTTTTCTATGTTTTTTCCAAATTGTCTACATTGAACACATATTATTTTTGTAAGCAGAAACAGTTAATGTAACTTAGAGAGGAAAAATACATATAATCTTCAGTTTGGAATGAGGAAAAGATTCTAGAGATAAATAGTGGTGATGGTTACACAACAATGTAAATGTACTTAATGTCACTGAACTGTACACTTAAAAGTGGCTAAAATGGCTGTGCATGCCTGTGTTCCCAGCTGCTCAGGAGGCTGAGGAGGGAGCCCAAAAGTTTGAGGCCAGCCTGGGCAACACAGCGAGACCCCATCTCTAAAAAACAAAAAAAGAAAAGAAAAAAATTGGCTAAAATGGTAAATTTTATGTTATGTATATTTTACCACAGTAAAAACCGTATAATCCCTTAAAACTCAAGTCCTCACTGATCTGTCTGTACCACTCAACAGGCACTAGATTATTTCTTACAGAGTGACTTCTTTTACAGAATTCATATGTCTCAGTCTTGTGTCTCAGATGACCCTGAACCCTCCTTGAGGGCAGAAACTAGCATTATACAGGTGGGCATGCCCACAGGACATCAACCAATTGCCTGGGAATCAGAACACATTTCCCTAAAGAATCAACACAGCACCCACAATATGCTGAAATAAGAATTAAAAAAAAAAAAAAAGAATCAACACAGCAAATGATGGCCATGTTCTCAGACTAGCCAATCAAAACCAATTTAACTCACTAAATATTTGAAATGTTACATATTGGCAATGAAAATATATTGCAGAAATACATTGGAAATACTAGCAATTAAAATAGACAAATCAATGGAAAAGTTGAAGTGTTTGGGATTGCATTAGTGATAAATATATAAACTAAAAAAAGATTAACTATGTAAAATGAAAAGTTCTCCTTGAATGAAAGTGAATTCAAAGTTTATTACGTGGATTTGACTCTGAATACATTTACATAGTCATAATGATGTAAATATTGAATATTATTTAAGTAAAATTACAATAAAACTATGTTGAAAGAATGAAAGGGATGGGAAGTATGTGGGTGTTTGGCAGAAATGGGAGGGAAAACAGCTAAATTCTAATCATTCATAGTGGGACACCACTAGATAATACATGAAAACTGAAAAAAAAACACACAGTAACAATACAACATGTTAGAGGTTTGTCATAGAACTTGACTCTAAGCTATGTACTGTGCAACAATGACAAAATTAAAACTTTTTAAAATTAAAAAAAAATAAAAAACATTTTTTTTTGTGGAGATGGGGTCTCGCTATGTTTCTCAGGCTGGTCTTGAACTCTTAGGCTCAAGTGATCCTCCCACCTGGGCTTTCCAAAGTGCTAGGATTACAGGTGTGAGCCACCATGCACAGCCTAAAAAATTGTTTAAAAAGAAGATACAGGCCTCTGTATAGTTCAGGAGGCTGCCCCCCTGTCCTAAACCACCCTTCCTCCTCAACTCTCTAGGAAAACACTGTTCCATTTGCCCTATTCCCATCAATGGCTAGTTCCTACCAGGAACCACTGCTCCTGAGCACCCACCTCTCTGCACAAGGCCACCCTGCCCCAGCAAGACTGGGATTGAGAGGCTCCTCTTTGGTCTCCCTTTATGAGGGCCCCTGCACATCCAGCACAATGGCCTGAAACCTGCTCTCTCTCAGGGTCCTGGATGCTCTGCCTACAGCTGGACACACTGAACATGGCAGGATGGAGGCACTGTCTGCAGCAGAACTGAAAGGTAGGTGACACTGGTCACATTGTCCACTCTTCTTTGGAAGCTGCACCCCCCAACTGCTGGAGACCGTGTGTCCTCCCACAGCTTCTGGTGGCCAGGGTCCTCCCCTTAAGCCTGTTCTATCCAACAACACTTTTCCTTGTCACTTTCCCCACCAAAGCACATCTATCCCATGACCTGTCCCTTCCTCTGATCTCTCAAAGTAATCCTGTTGAAGTGAAGCAAGCGAAAGAGCTGGGGGCAGATGCACAACCTCCTTCCCTCCTGTTATTCGGGGCCTTCACACTCCACCTCTGGCACTCCCACTTTTTCCTACCATCCCCCCATCACCTGCTCCCAGTGTGCCCGCTCCCCCCGCCCCCTTGTCCCTTCATGTCCGTGTGTATTCTCTTTGCCTGGAATGACTTCCTCCCACCTGGGGAGACTTGTACTTTAGTGCCTAATCCAAATGCCCCCTCCTTTGCACAGCTTCCCTGACCATCCTCTTTTCCACTGCCCAGAGAACCAATAGCTCGTGTTTGAGTAGTATGTTCCAGGCACTAGGAGCTTTGCATATGTTTTGTCATATCAAAGATCACAGCAACTCCTGGCCGGGCGTGGTGGCTCACGCCTGTAATCCTAGCCCTCTGGGAGGCCGAGGCGGGTGGATCGCTCGAGGTCAGGAGTTCAAGACCAGCCTGAGCGAGACCCCGTCTCTACTAAAAATAGAAATAAATTATATGGCCAACTAAAATATATATAGAAAAAATTAGCCGGGCATGGTGGCGCATGCCTGTAGTCCCAGCTACTCGGGGGGCTGAGGCAGTAGGATCGCTTAAAAAAAAAAAGCCCAGGAGTTTGAGGTTGCTGTGAGCTAGGCTGACGCCATGGCACTCACTCTAGCCCGGGCAACAAAGTGAGACTCTGTCTCAAAAAAAAAAAAAAAAAAAAAGATCACAGCAACTCCAGATCATTAGCTCCATGCTATAGAGGAAGAAACTGAAGCACAGAGAAGTTAAGTCACTTGCCCAAGGCCACACAGTAGGTAGTGGTTCTTGGGAGACAGGATGGCAGGCTCTCTGGATCAAAGCCCCCACTCCTAATTGTTGTCCTGCTCTGCCTCCTGGGGTGCAGACAGGACTCAGCATGTCTCTTTTTGAATTGACCCTCTTTTATTTACGTGTCCATCTCCACTTCTGGATTGGGAGCCCTTTGAAAGCAGAGAATGTGCCTGGCTCCTCTGACATTTCCCAGATCCCTGGATCTCTCAGCATGAGTCAGACCCATGGTAGCTGCTCAGGTCATCTTGCTTGCTGATGGGTGGGTGAAACCAGGGCCAGCATTCCACGTCTGCACTGTCACCTCGGGCAAGGCACACAACCTCTCAGAGCTCTAATTTCTTTCTCTGAAAAAAAAGTACTGGGAAAAATAATATGCCTGACACCCCCATTTTATTGTGAGGATCATATTGAATATGATGTTATAAAGAACTATTCTGTAAGTGGTGGGGCACTCACCACACAGGTATTCAGAGGGAGTTGTGTCACCTGGCTTACAGGTAAAACACGTTATCCCTAACAAGGGGCGAACAGTTAATGATGCCTTCATCCAAAGTAATGTGTAATACTGGAAGGTCAGCCCCTGCATCAGGCAGGTGGAAAGCATCCGAGGCCAAGGCAGAATCCAGTCACCCCCATGGGAGGCTTCTGTACCCACCCTTGCTCATGGTCCAGAACGTGCTGTTCTCCCAAGGTCCCTAGGGGTGAGTCATCTTCCTCTCCTCTCCCAGCATCTATCTTCTCCCCAGGGCTTGGGCCTGACAGCTCAGGTCCTGGAGAGCAGACTGCTCCCACTGGCAGCCCTGGAGGGAATGGGGTCAGATGGACAACAGGAGTGCCAACTTTACCTTCATGCATCGCTTCCAGGCACCCATCCCATGCCAGGCCTGTACTCGGCACTTTGGTCTCACAGCAACCCTATGAAGGTATTAGAACACCATCTTGGAGTCGAAAGCCAGGGTTAGAGAAGCAGAGGGGTTGCTCAAAACCACAACTTCTGGATCTGAATGGAACTCTATCAGATTCCAAATTCCCTTCTCTTTCCCATGTCTCCCTTCTTTCTCTGGGCAAGTTCAGAGACATTCACATCCAAGACCCAACCAGTACATGCTTTTTGCACTTAGCATGAACTCAGTTCCTGAAGGAAGTCAGATTTCAGGCAAATAATACCGTATTTCCTTGATTCTAGGATACTTTTTTTTTAAAGAGACAGGGTCTTGCTCTGTTACCCAGACTGGAGTGCAGTGACACAATCATAGCTCACTGTAGTTTCAAACTTGTAGGCTCAAGTGATCCTCCTGCCTCAGCCTCCCCAGTAGCTAGGACTGTAGGTGCGTGCTACCACGCCCAGCTAATTTTTAAATTTTTTTGTAGAGACAGTCTGATCTCAAACTAACCTCAAGCAATCCTTTTGGCTTGATCTCCCAAAGTGCTTGGATTAGAGGCTTGAGCCACCGCGCCCTGCCAGGATACATTCTTAATTCACATTTTGATGTTTCTAATATCAGATGTCTTACAAATGATGACATCTTAGATTTTAGGAAATTTGTAGGAGTTCTAGATTGAGAGTCCTAGAGACTGCATTCAAGTATCCCTGTTCAGCTACCAACTAGTTGTGTATCTTTGGGGAAATCACTTTACCTCTTTGTACCTCAGGGAGTTAGTTTCAGTTCTGGCACCAGCTCTGTCACTTGACAGCTATATAGCTTTGCAGTTCTCTCTGAGCCTCAGTTTCCTCATCTGTAAAATGACGGGAGGTGTCATTGATTTTTGACCTCTTCTTTTAAGCTACAGAACATGTTTTCCCCAATTATACATGAGTAAAAAGCTAAGCTGCTCTGGATGAAATAAGGATTGGGGACCTGGGACCTGTGGTCTCCTCTACTTCCTCCACCTCTACTGAAACTACCCTGGCAACTGCCTTGGCACACCCTCACTTTGGCAAATTCCTCTGCTGAGGTCTGGTTTGGGAACACATTGCTCTGGAAGGCAGAGACAAAGCTAGAAGACTTGGGCTTAAGTAGGGACTCTCTAAGCAGCTGGGATGGCTACAATGTAATCACTTCCTTGCTTGGCATCAGCTTTTCATCTGCAAAGTAAAGCAGTAGATTAGATGATTTCTAAGAATCTGTTCTGGCTCTAACATTCTGTGAATAAAATCTTCCATTTCTTTACCTTAGAGACTCTTTACTCTGTTTGGGGAACTTATTTAAAAAAATTAAAAGATGGCAGTACCTTTCCTCCCCATTCTGATGTAATTGATCTTGGGAGGGACTCAGACATCAGTGTTTTTAAAAGCTCTCCAGGCAACTTTCATAGCAACCAGCGTTGAGAAACAAACTCCTCCCACCCTAAAGCCTCAGTGGAGGATAAAGAATAAAAATTCTAATGACATTTTAAGGAGTTCTAAAAGCTTAAGTTAGGGAGAATTTGGTTTCTTTTTCAGTCTTACAAATGAATTGGTAGACGGGTGCTTAGGAACCTATAGCTTATCAATCAGACAACCTTAAATGGGGGAGGTCAGATATTTTTTATTTGGGAATTTTTTGGTACTCAAGTGTCTCATAAGCGATTCCTACGTATCTGACTCTGTAGTATGTATTATGGGGAGGATGAAACGAGTGTTAAGAGTGCCTACTTTAAGAGTCTGTGATCCAACCGGAGAAATAAAACCAGTAGCAAACAGTATGGTATAAAACTAAACACTAAACCCAAGATGACATTTATTGAGCTCTTTTACTGTGCATCAGCCACCAAGTGCTTTATGTAGATTAACTAATCTAATCCTCACAATAATCCATTGAGGAAGGTTCTGTTATTATTTCTATCTCACACCTAAGAAAACTGAGGGTCAGAATGTTATGTAAACATGCCCAGGCCCATAAAGCTAGCAAGCAGCAGAGGTGAGGGTGAAAGCCAGGCTCCAAAGCCAATGTTGGTACCACTCTGCCATTCCACCTCTCTCAGGTGGCGAGTCCCATAAAAGCTCTGTAGAGGTACCAAGAGGAACTTGGTTCTGACTTACAAGCATGTGTTATAATAATTGAAAGAGGAAATCTTTTTCTTTTTTTTTTTTCTTGCAAGGCAACCGTGAAATGAAGTTTATTGAGGAAGGGCAAGATAGGTTTACAGAGCAAGAGCAGGATATAGGTTTATAGAGCAAGAGCAAGATATGTTTGCCACGGACGACGAACAGGCCCCTTGTCATAACAAAAAGGCCTGAAAAAGGAAATCTTCAGGATGTCGTAGGTGAGGAAAGAGCCTGGGCACATGTGGAGGTAAAGGAAAGTGAGGATAGATCAGGTAATACAGGGCCTTGAATGTCAAGCAAAACTTGGATTTGATTAGGGACTGGAACACCACTCAAAGTTGAGCAGGAGAGTAAGAATTAGCCTGCCTTTTAAGAAATGGCAGTGTCCTTTGGGTATGCTTGGCGGGTGGGAGGTGAAGTTGGTCCTGAGAACCTATTGAGGGCAAGGGCTGTGTCCTCTTCAGCTTTGTTTTCTCATGGCACAGGCCTGGCACATGAGTGTTGCTAAATATTTGCTGAATGAAAGTTGAGAACCGTTTCTTTGAAGTCAGTCCAAACTCAGGCTAGGTAGAGAGCTGCTGCAGTTACCTACCGTGAGATCACAAGACTTAGACTGGGACAGGAGCAGCCACAGGAAAGAAGAGGAAGAGACAGTTGAGATTGCTCAAAGCAATAAACTGGCGAGGCCACACAAGCGCTCAACTGAACTGGACAGCAGTGTTCACAGGCATGCTTGGGGATGCAACCATGACCATGTATGTGTGCAGTAATGAAACCCACACAGAGGATTCATTTCACAGAGGAGCCATGGTTATCCAGAACTATCCCGGCCAGAGGACCTTCCTGCAAAGAATTGTCACCTGTGAGTAGAATGTTAAAATAAACTATGCTACTTCTATGTTTTTCCAGTGAAGATGAGGGGAATTCTTGGAGCTGGCTAGGGACAACCATCCTGGCTAATTGCTTCCCCAAACTTCTATTTCAAGAACTCGAGTCTGGAAGCCAATTTAGAAAAAGCATCTCGGCCAGGTGCGGTGGCTCAGGCCTGTAATCCTAGCACTCTGGGAGGCCGAGGCAGGAGGATCGCTTGAGGTCAGGAGTTTGAGACCGGCCTGAACAAGAGCGAGACCCCATCTCTACTAAAAATAGAAAGAAATGATCTGGACAACTAAAATATATATATAGAAAAAATTAGCCAGGCATGGTGGCACATGCCTGTAGTCCCAGCTACTCGGGAGGCTGAGGCAGAAGGATTGGTTGAGCCCAGGAGTCTGAGGTTGCTGTGTATAGGCTGACGTCATGGCACTCTAGCCTGGGCAACTGAGCGAGAGTCTGTCTCAAAAATAAAATAAAATGAAATAAAATAGAAAATAAAATAGAAAAAGCATCTTTCAGTAAGGAATAAGGAGCAAATAGCAAACTCAACAATGTCACTGCCTGAATTGGAGCCGAAACTCCTCTAATCCATTTCAGTGGGAGCGCAACTTCTTCCAGGGTGACAGGGCCAGGGCACCAGATCTGTGGACAGAGCCAGGATGATGAACACTTAAATCCTGATAATTCCCCAAACCACACCAAGCCCAGAATAAAATTATCCTCTGGTTATAAGATTCTCATACCGCAGCGATGTCAACTCTGCTCCCTACAAAAGCACAAAGGGATCAATCACTGTCTCCTTGTGTCTACTGAGTGGGTAAGGTTAGGCCAAAGGGAAGTTGAAGGGGTTCAAGGCCACAGCACTTACTCTGATATGATTCTGGGGCACTGGAGCACTACAGCCACTGGAAGTCTGCGCCTCCGTCATAGTATGCAGGTTGCTTATGGCTAGGGTGAAAGCTGATGTTTGATTAGCAATAAGTCCAGGCTTAATTAAAGCGACCGAGGTAGTCTATAAAAGTTTCCCAACCATAATGCCATAAATAGATTATATGTATGCTGAGATACTCACCTCTTTAGAGCTGGGGTGGGCCTGGCTAGTCACTTCTGGCTTCAAGCAGCCTCAACAGATTATTCCAGTGTGCCTCAGTTTATCCCAGAGTGTTACACAAATGTCTTTGTGTCACAAGGTTAGGAAGCACAGGTCTATAGCATTACCTTGCTTAAAGATCATCTTTAGTCCTAATAATTTTTGTATACTAATAAAAGTTTAAGACCATAATACAGCTGTGGTTCTTAACTTTAAAAAAACTTTTTAATTATTATGGGTACATAATGGTTGTATATGTTTATAGGGTACATGTGATGTTTTGATACAGGCATACAATGTGAATTCATCAAATCAGGGTAATTGGGGTATCCATCACCTCAGGCATTTATCATTTCTTTGTGTTAGGAACATTCTAATTCCACTCTTTTAGTTATTTTAAAGTATACCTTAACTCGTTGATTATAGTCACTTTGTTATGCTATCAAGTACTGTTCATTCTGTCTAACTAGATTTTTTTTTTTTTTTTGAGACAGAGTCGCGCTTTGTTGCCCTGGCTAGCGTGAGTGCCGTGGTGTCAGCCTAGCTCACAGCAACTTCAAACTCCTGAGCTTAAACGATCCTGCTGCCTCAGTCTCCCGAGTAGCTGGGACTACAGGCATGTGCCACCATGCCTGGCTAATTTTTTCTACATATATATTTTAGTTGGCCAGATAATTTCTCATTTTAGTAGAGACGGGGTCTCCCTCTTGCTCAGGCTGGTCTCGAACTCCTGAGCTCAAGCAATCCGCCTGCCTCGGCCTCCCAGAGTGCTAGGACTACAGGCGTGAGCCACTGCGCCCCGCTGTCTAACTAGATTTTTGCACCCATCAACCATCCCCACTTCATCTCCTTCTCCCCACTACCCTTCCCAGCCTCTGGTAACCAGCATTCTGCTGTCTCCATGAGATCAATTGTTTTAATATTTAGCTCCCACATATGACTGAGAACATGAGAGATTTGTCTTTCTGTGCTTGGCTTATTTCACTTAATATTCTCCAGTTCCATCCATGTTGTTGCAAATGGCAGGATTTCATTCTTTTTATAGCTATATAATATTCCATTGCGTATTATGTACCACAATTTCTTTATCCATTCATCCATTGACTGACACTTAGGTTGATTCCAAATCTTGGCTATTGTGAATAGTGCTGCAGTAAATGTGGGAGTGCAGATATCTTTTCAATATACTGATTCCCTTCTTTTGGATATATAGCTAGCAGTGGGATTGCTGGGTTATCTGGTAGTTCTGTTTTTAGTTTTTTGAGGAACCTCCATGGTGGTTGCACTAATTTCCATTCCCACCAACAGTATATGAGGGTTCCCCTTTCTCCACATCCTCACTAGCATTCATTATTGCCTGTTTTTTTTGATAAAAACCATTTTAACTGGGGTGAGATAGTATCTTATTGTAGTTTTGATTTGCATTTCTCTGATGACTAATGATGTTGAGCATTTTTTAATATACTTTTTGGGCATTTGTATGTCTTCTTTTGAGAAATGTCTGTTCAGATCCTTTGCCCGTTTTTTAATAGGATTATTTGATTTTTTTCCTCTTGAGTTGTTAGAGCTCCTCATATATTCTAGTTATTAATCCCTTGTGAGATGGGTAGTTTCCAAATATTTTCTCCCACTGTGTTGTCTCTTTGTCAATTGTTTCCTTTGTTGTGTAGAAGCTTTTTAGCTTGATATAATCCCATTTGTCCTATTTTGCTTTGGTTGCTTGTGTTTGGGGGGCATTACTCAAGAAGTCCTTGCCCAGGCCAATGTCGTGAAGCATTTCCCCAATGTTTTCTTTTAGTAGTTTCATGTCTTAGATTTAAGTCTTTAATCCATTTTGATTTTTATATATGGCAAGAGATAAAGCTCGTTTCATTTTTCTGCATATGGATATTCAGTTTTCCCAGCACCATTTATTGAAGAGACTGTCTTTTCCCCAATGTATGTTCTTTTTTTTTTTTTTTTGAAACAGAGTCTCGCTCTGTTGCCCAGGCTAGAGTGAGTGCCGTGGTGTCAGCCTAGCTCACAGCAACCTCAAACTCCTGGGCTTAAGTGATCCTACTGCCTCAGCCTCCCGAGTAGGTGGGCCTACAGACATGCGCCACCATGCCTGGCTAATTTTTTCTATATATATATTTTAGTTGGCCAGATAATTTCTTTCTCTTTTTAGTAGAGACGGGGCCTCGCTCTTGCTCAGGCTGGTCTCGAACTCCTGACCTCGAGCGATCCACCCGCCTCGGCCTCCCAGAGTGCTAGGATTACAGGTGTGAGCCCCCACGCCCGGCCCCAATGTATGTTCTTGGCAATTTTGTTGAAGGTAAGTTCACTGTAGATGCGTGGGTTTATTTCTGGGTTCTCTATTCTGTTCCATTGGTCTATGTGTCTGTTTTTAAGCCAGTACCATGCCACTTTGGTTACCACAGCTCTGTAATATAATTTGAAGTCAGGTAATGTGATTTCTCCAATTTTGCTCTTTCTGCTCAGGATGGCTTTGGCTATTCTGGGTCTTTTGTGGTTCCATATAAATTTTAGGATTATTTTTTCTGTTTCTATGTCATTGATATTCTGATGGGGATTGCACTGAATCTGTCGATTGCTTTGGGTACTATGGACATTTTAACAATATTGACTCTTCTAATCCAAGAGCATGGAATATCTTTACATTTTTTTGTGTCCTAACTTTTTTTGATCATTATCTCTTTGATAATCTGATAAAGCTAAAGAGCTTCTCTCCAGAATAATGTACCACTAATTGTTCATGCAATATTTTACATACAACTTCAGATGGTTACAGAACCCAGATTAAATCTCTGTTCTGGAAGGATTATCACACAAAACTCAATTTTAAAGGGGTTCATCTGCTTCCCCTCCTCCCTTCTCTAATATAGCTTCAAAAACTCAGAAAATTGTCAAAGAAACCTAAACCTCTGGAAAGTTATTAACTGAACTCCCTCAAAACTTCCTGGGCAGCATGCAGAAACTAGTATCAAGTGGACGTAGCATTCCTTCCTAGAAACCCCTAGGTGCTCAGGAGTGATATGCTAATCACTGCCTCTAAGCACCATCTACCCCTGTAGTATCAACCTCTGGTTGTCACGAAGCACTTAGCAGGGGTCCCCAACCTATGGTGAGTTGTATAATCATTTCATTATATATTACAATAATAGAAAAAAGTGCACAATAAATGTAATGTGCTTGAATCATCCCCAAACCATTCCCCCCCTACCCATCTGTGGAAAAATTGTCTTCCCTGAAAACGGTCCCTGATGCCAAAAAGGTTGGGGATCACTGACTTACAGGTACAAAGCAGTTTCTCTACACCTCTCGTTGGGCTTGGATGCACTTCGGTTAGTGTTTATATTAAGACTCCTATGTAATCCTTCACCCTGTAGTCTCCCTTCTCCACTGCAAATACACGACCTTGTTCATGTGTATTAATCACTTCACAGTTGCCACTCATCAAGGCAAGGTTGCACAAATGGGGAAATGGCGGGGGGGGGGGGGGGGGAGGAACATTTAAATCAATTAATTTCAGCAGCAGCTTTATTGCAACAAAGAACCTGTAATAAAATGCAACAAAAGTAATGTTTCACTTTACATGATTAAAAGCCATGTAGCTGAAAATAAGAAAACCAATAAACTTACTGGAGTGAGACATGCAATTCTTTTTATACAAGTCAATGCTTATAACAGCAGGCACTTTATGTTCTAAAATTAAAGACCTGAATCCCAATTTTGCTGAATACGACATCAGTTTGTATTTGGGTTATTTAAAAACAAACATAGAAACACTACTTTTTCTTTCTCTGTGAAGGACTTATGAAATGATGACCTACAGTTCAGCACCTTGCACTAACATATCTCTCTATTTTAGGCTGGAAGATGGATAGGTGGGGCTGGGTGGGGTTGTGAGGGTGGGAGTCAGGGAAGTTTCCTTATTTCTTTATATCTGCTGGGAATGGATACTCACCTTACATATTTTACTTTAGATATGGCCATGTCTCTTCACACATCCACTAGCTGTAAGACAGGCTCCCAGGCTTAAGCAAGCACTCTACTCTATATCCCAATCCTCCAATCCCCTACTACACCAAGGAAGACACATTAGTGCAATGATTTTAATTAACTTCAGAATGTCATATACTAATTAGAAGTACTGCTTCATTAATAAGCATGCTTAGCATTTACTTTAGAATGGAAAAAATTAACCATTTTATGTGGTTACCTTTAAAATGTTTTATAGGAATATATTAATAAATACTTCTTTAAAAATTTACCTTTTCTATAATATCATTTAACTACTATGAGTCAGGACATCTGGATGGAGCCTAGTACCACCTCAATACTAACTGGCTGTGTGGCCATGGGTGTTATTTCCTCCTCTCTCTAGTGTGCAGGCAGCTCTTCTAACAAATGATAACATTAGATTAGATCAAATATTTATTCCAGCTTGAAAAATGCATGGTCCTATGACAGATAATTCCACCTAAAGAGAACAATAGTACAGTGAGGTGGGATATATCTTCTGTAGGAAATAAAGTAGTAAAAAAAGTAAGCATCAATACATACATCTCATTCTTTTAAAAAGATAATGCAGGCCAGGTATGGCAGCTCACACCTATAATCCCAGCACTTTGGGAGGCCAAGGTGGGAGGAACACTTCAGTCCAGCATTTTGATGTTGCAGTGACCTATGACTGTGCCACTGCACTCTAGCTTGGGTAAAAGTGAGACCTTGTCTCTTAAAAAAAAAAAAAGAAAAAAAAAAAAGGTAATGCATGTACTGTGACTTCATTCTCTGGTGTGAGGCTTTGAAAAAAAGCCAGAAATGGCATAGAGGGAAAAACCTTGACTCCAAAATGACTTGCTTTAGCATCACCTGAAAATCTTGTTAGAAATGTGCATTCCTGGTCTCTACCCAAATCAATGGAATCTAAATTTCTAAGAGTCAGATTCAAAACTGTATTTCCTTCAGTAAGCATCCCAGATGAATTTTAGACCTTGAGTTCCATTGTTCTATAATGCTCAACCATCTCTTGATGGTTGTTCAAGTATACTCATTTATCAAGCATCCAAAAACCTAGTATGATGTTTAACCTAGTGCTTTTTGGCTCTCACCAAACTGTTGCTTCTTTTATATATTCTTGCCTTTTAAGTCATTACCCATAGTCAGGGTACAAATAATTTTAGTGAGATTTCTGATTGCTTCAATTGACTGTGATGTTTTCCACATTGGCTGTAAAAACAAAATTCAGTCAAGCCATCTTTCTGCAATTCAGTCAGGCATTTTCCCCCTAAGGAAGCAGAATGGCAGTTAAGTGACTGGGATATAAAAGAAGCATCCTTTATGATAGGAGGAAAGGAGAAAGCAAGATGTAAAAGGAAAACACCTGTAAATTCAAGAGTACATGAGGTTTTCTAAGTTTGTTTTGGTAAAATAATAGACGCCATTTTGAAGAAATAGCCTTAATGGGTAAAAGGTTTCAAATGAGCAGCTGTCTAAAAGCTACTGTATACCATTTCTACTTCACATATCATATAATGATAGATTCTTTGAGGCCAATTAGTCCTCTCCCCCCAACCCCCCAGAAAACCCCTCAACAGTCAGATATATACTTAAGTCAAGGGGGAAAATACTTTCCTGGGGAAGAAAAGTTACCCAAATCAATTTAATTTAACATTGAAAAAATATAAACAAATTTTGGCATGGGCAAATATCATAAACATGAAAATCAATACATACACAGACAATAAGAAAAAGTGTGATATCTATTATACAGTATAAATACAAACAACAAAATCTAATCTCCTTCCCAAGGACAGAACCACCAGGTCACCCTGCCATTTCTGGGCTTTCCTCATCTCCCACCTGGCCCTAAATGATGAAATCCACACCTCTGATGCACAGCCACCATCCTTACTAATGGAGGCTAATCCACTCTTTGTAGTGATGAGAAAGAAACAGCAATTTTTCTTTGTTGTTTAAAAGTATTGGTAACAATAACTTTCTGAACACTGAAGCTTGTGATAAAAAGGCTCAAACCCATAGATGCCTTCCCTGCCACTGGTGCTAATATGACCCATCTAGCACCCCAAACCCCCCATCAAGGCAGATCCCAATCAGCACCTGAAAGCCTGTGAGCTCTCTTCACAGTCAAGTGCTAGGACTAAACCAAGAAAATGTCAGGGCCACTCAAGAAAACTATTTATAGGCTTTAAGCACTGAAAAAGAGAGCCATAGCTTGATGGGGATTAGCTTATGAAAGAAGTCTGTAAACCTTTTTAAGTTCATAGTATCTAAATTATGTTTAAATAATTTAAAAAGGGTAAAGCTTAAATTTGCAAGGTTTCTAAAATTAAAAGGAAAAAATAAAAAAAATTAGAATTATAAAAGCAACTCTAAGGAACTTTTCCTCCCCTGAATAATGTTAGTTTGCAGCTGTGATGGCAATACAGTGATTTCTTAATTCTGGTTTCCTTAACATTCTAGGAGTTTAAATTTCACTTCCTAAACTTTTCATGAGTCTTTTTGTTAAAACTACTCTGTTTAGTTCTTAAGCAGACTGCTACCACCTCCTCTCCCTGTCATTCCCCACATCCTGGTCTCCCCGACCCCACTGTGATTCCAGAATTTCAACCTCCCTAAAACTCTGGAACATTTTAATAAGGAAATATCGAATGGAAACTGGCACCACTAAAATTTTCTGAAGAATACAGGTGAATGTGTACTTTTTCTTTTTCCTAAAGGAAAAAAAGAAACTTGCCTGCAAATATTTAAGCTCTAATCAAATTTTTCTGCCTGTAATTATCAATATCATAAGACTAATTAAATTCATGCTACATATAGTTACTTGCCTTTATGCATAAGGAAAAACCCACTCTGTCATGTCATCAAAGAAAAATGAGAATTATTTATACTAGATACAGTTTAAATTGGCTAAAAACTGGTCAGAGCCAAAATAAGTGTCTTTAGGAGGCCACTAAGTTATCCTTGAAAAATCATTAATGACTGGTTAAGTTAGGTTTAGTAGCGATTAGTTTATAACATGCTGGATACACCCCAAGCAACGAAACATAAGCTATTCAATTACATTTAAGTTCTATCAAATCTGAAACTAGTCAGAGATTCTGGAATTGAACCAAACCAATCACTAATATCATATTTTAACAAACTCAGAAGTATACTGTAAAAATACACTAATTAAATCCATGAGGTTTATAATGCTATTAAAAGTGAAAATAGGGTAGTCTGGATACATGGTGCTAATGTCTTATTTCTTTCAGTAATTCTCATGGTATTTGTATTTCTGGGTCCCTTACAAATATGTATCATTCAATTTTGTATGTGTACAGTTAAGTTATTAGATTACTATCCATAAGCTGTAGACGCCTGCATGGCACCAAATTTACTTTCAGGAGATGTTTGGCAGGTATCAAAAGGTGATGATCAATTCTTTGTTTTCTATTGATTAAACCTCCTCATTTGGTTAAACAGCCAGTGTATACCACAGTTCTACACAGGTCAAAATTATATCACTTTCAGAGCAGCAATACGTGATCCAAGGTTTTCTTGAAGGTAGTACAAAAGATGCAGTTCATAATGTTCTCCAGATTCAGGAACTCTTATGCTGTGCCTCTCCTGAGGATAGATCTTAACAACAACAAAAATAAAAAAATAAAAATATACAAAAATAAGAATTTAATAACACATATTCTTTCAAGGTTTTCCAGAGATTTTTATCAGGATTAATAATATAAAGAACAGTCTCTATGAGATATCACATAATACATCCTATCTAAAGGCTCTTCTCCTCTTCTTATAATTTCTTACATATATTAGGCTTAATGAAGGATTTATCTGTAGACCAACAGTTCACTCCTTAAGTGAGATCTGCAGACTTCGAGAGGTCCTTTGAGACACTTTCAAGGAATATACAAGGTCAAAACTACTTTAAGAACAATACTAAGACATTATTTGCCCTTTATCCCCTGGGTTGGCATCTGTGCTAATGATGCAAAAGCAATAGTGAGTAAAACTGCTGGTGCCTTAGTATTAATCAAGGCAGTAACATTAAATTGTACTAGAAGTCACAGTATTCTTCAACACCACAGACTTGTTGTAAAAAAGAAAAATGTCAGTTTCACTTAAGTAGCAGTAAAAATTAGAATTTTGTTAAATTGCAATCCCTGAGTAGAAGTCTTTTTAACATTCTGTGTTAATAAAATGGGAAGTATGCATAAAACACTTGTGCTCAAGGAAAAGTACTTCTGCAACCGAGTTGTAAGCTGAATTGCTACTTTTTTTTTTTAACAGAACTCCATTTTTAACTTCAAAGAATGACTGACAACTATGGTTATTTAGGCTTGGGTATCTGGTAAACATTTTCTCAAAAATGAATTGAAGTGGCAAGTCACCTCAAGGACAACACTGATAGTATTTGTTGCCAATGATAAAATCTGAGCTTTTGAGTGAAAACTAGAATTTTGGAAAACTTGCAAAAACTGCCACTACCACTATTAGCTCATGAGTGTCCCAATACTTAGATACTTTTCTGATGAAAATCAGTGGTAACATTACTATATGTGATTTTTAAAAAAACTGTATAATAAAATGAGTCAAAATTTGAAAGACTGGCATAACACAATGAACCAATATTTTCCAGATGACAAATGGATGGGTAAAACATCCATCCTGAAATACCAGATCCAAAAGATTTTAACATAATAGAGTATGAAAGTTTATAGATATGGCTTCAGATTCCACACTAAAACCAAGCTTTATGCCAGGTGCAGTGGTGCACACCTGTAGTTCCAGCTACTCAGGAGGCTGAGGTGGGAGAATGGCTTGAGCCTAGGAGTTCGAGTCCAGCCTAGGCAACACAGCAAGACCTTGCCTTAAAAAAAAAAATTAAAAAAGAAAAATCTCCCCAAATCCCCCAGCTTTTAAGAAACTACCACTCGTCCAGTTTTGGTGTAGTATCAAAGAATATCCATAATTATCTGAAAAGGCTAAAATACTCTTCCCACTTACTAACTACATACTCTGTGAGGCTGAATTTTTCTTCATATACTTTAGCCAAAACAACATACCACAACAGATTGAATGTAGACAGAGATCAAAAAAATTCAGGTATCTTTTTTATTAAGTCAGACCTAATAAAGAGATTTATAAAAATGCAAAATAATGCTATTTTTTTCTCAGTAAATTATATATTTTTATTTTGGAATACAGTATTTTTTCCCATAAAAATGTGATTTGTACTAACATGTAATAGCTTATATTTTAAAATATTTCAAATTTTCCTCAGTTTTAATATCTTATATGAGAAATAGTGATAGATATAGCCCACATAAACAAAGCTCTTTGGTATGTAAAGGAGTCGTGAGACCAAAAGTCTTGAAAATTGCTGATATAGACAAATATCTCATAGTTTAACTACATAAATGTCAGCTGAAATATAAAAAAGAAAAAAGTAATATATTTCATTTCTTATGAGCACATAATCTGTTTAAGGAGTAAAATGGAGGAACAGTTTCTCTTAAAACCATTTTTTTGAGTAAGGGAGCAATGGAGGAGCATAATTTGCTGCTTTCTTCCCCAATGTCAATGTAAAATAAAATTATAAGTCCATGTAATCAGCTGTAAAAAAATCTTTTTATAAAAATGAAATCAACTAGCATTTCCTCACCTTTCAAAGGTGAAGAAAAAAAGCAAAGGAGAACAGTGAGTGGATTCCCTGTCATCTTTTCCATGCTTAAAAACTGAAAGTAGATACAGGTATACAGGTCAGTTTATCAGCCTGACTTTAACAGAATCTCAATTTTTATCCAACTCTAGGCACTACTAACTTTGCCTATTAATTTAGTTCTCTTAAGCAGAGAGTAGTCATAGCTGAAAATTTGGCCTTACTCCAGAGTGATTAGATTTCAAAGTAATCAATCACTGTATTTAATTAGAAAATGCAGAATAGCTCACCTGTAAATCATATGGCTTTCCAGCCCTCACTAAAAAACTCAGTAATATACTGGTATGTGCAAAATGGACATTCTCATCCAAGAATCCATGTAAGAGTAGTAAACGATTTGGTCTGGAAAAATATAAATATTAGAGGATTAGGCAAAATAGCAGAGTATTTGGGGAAACCATTTAACTCCTTTAATCACATTTAACTATATTAACTTCCTTATATTGTAATGTTAGAATATACAATATCAATAATAGGATTCAGTATTTAAATTTGTAATATAGTAACCAGATGCCAAATGTACTGAAAAATTTAAAAGATTAAAATGTTAGAACATCAGTAATTATAGCATGTCCCTATTTGTAAAATATATTTAAGCAGACATACAATTTTTTCCACCTTGAAACAGCTGTGTACTTTTTTCAGCATCAGCAACTGCTTCAAATACAATTCAACTTCAAGAAACAGCCAGGCCATTCTAATATTCTATAAAACATTAGTCGTGGTCTTTTAGTGTTTTAACTTTCATTATGACTAAAGACAATTTTAAAAAATACAATTTAAAATTTGTAATCTTAATATTAAAGCCTGAACTTACTCAGAGGGGAACTTTTCTGCCTGCATCGCCACAGATCCTAAGTAATAGCCTTGTTCATTCTGGTCAGGGTGACCCATATAACGTTCCGTGTATCCTGTATCATAGAAGATCCACAGAGTGACTGGGGCCCCAGCAATAGCAACCTGTGTACAAAAACATTCATTCGCAGTCAAGTGTGGTTCAGAAAAAAAGAATGGCTAGCAATGAGAACTTACAACCGCAAATTTGCAGGCTAAAATTATCCTTAGGCTTTAGCCCCACTACTGGGGCATACATGGTCTCAAGAAACAGAAAATCAAAGTGGAGTGCCAAGGTCAAGAATTTGATACTTAGTGAGTCAGTAAAGTTTCATGTTCCATGGGCATGCCATGTATCAAACCTTTAACCTGGGCTAGCTGAAAAACAAATGTGGGCTCCTTTTTTTAAAGGGGGACACTGAACCAGAGCACACAAATGCCTCAGTGTAAACTCATTCCTGCAAGTGGGGAAAAAATGTGTGAGAATTGTCTGTTTTATATAGGAAAAGCTGTCACTTTTTTAAAGCCTCTGTTGGCAGTACAGAATTTAAAACAATGAATAAAGCTGGGCACAGAGGCTCACACCTGTAATCCTAGCACTCTGGGAGGCTGAGGTGGGAGGATTGCTTGAGGCCAAGGAGTTTGAGACCAGCCAGAGCAAGAGTGAGACTCTGTCTCTACAAAAAATAGAACAATTAGCAGGGTGTGGTGGCAAGTGCCTGTAGGCCCAGCCACTCAGGAGGCTGAGGCAGGAGAATTGCTTGAGCCCAGGAGTTACGATGATGCCACTGCACTCTAGCCTGGGAAAGAGAGTAGGACCCTGTCTAAAACAAAATAAAACAAAACAAAACCCACACACCAAATTTGCTTTTTTTTTTTTGAGACACAGTCTCACTCTGTTGCCTGGGCTAGAGTGCCGTGGCGTCAGCCTAGCTCACAGCAACCTCAAACTCCTGGGCTCAAGTGATCCTTCTGCCTCAGCCTCCTGAGTAGCTGGGACTACAGGCACGTGCCACCATGCCCGGCTAATTTTTCTCTATATATTTTTAGCTGTCCATATAATTTCTTTCTATTTTTAGTAGAGATGGGGTCTCGCTCTTGCTCAGGCTGGTCTTAACCTCCTGTGCTCAAACAATCCTCCTGCCTCGGCCTCCCAGAGTGCCAGGATTATAGGCGTGAGCCACCATGCCCGGCCTTCCTAGTGTATTTTTCTAAGAGTTTGTTTACAGAATTATAACCATTTATATATGTAATAAGCCATTCAGTCAACACAGAGTTATTGAGGGCCTACCATGTGCCTTGACTACTGAGGATACAGTGGTATACAGGTCACAAAGGTCCCTGCTCTTAGGGCTTGTAGTCCAACAATTAAACAAATAACTACAATTCAGTATGTATGTGTGTTGTGTGTTTTACTAATCATAACTACCCCCCACAATGTCTGGCATATGTCTATAAACAGCCAATAACTGGTCAAGTTGACATGTGTTTAAAAAATATATACATATGTATCTATGTATTTAGACTTGAGATATACATGCATCTCACATGGCTATTAAACATGCAGCCCCTAACATTCTATAATATTGCCAACTCTGTAAACTCTCAGAAAATAAACATTTTCTCATATCCTCAATTTACAGAAAATTCTACCCTTACTGCAAAAATGAGTACAATAGGAAAGTCACGTACCCTGAAGATATCTGACCTCTGCATTAATGCCATCAGGGAGAGGTATCCTCCATAGGACCAGCCATGGATGCCCACACGATCTAAGTCAATGAAATCATACCGAGAAGCTAGATACTGGAGTCCTTCCACCTGATCATCAATTTCTATTTGACCCTGTAAAAAAGAAAAGGGAGAACATTTCACTGATTCTGATGAATAAAAGTCTCATTACAAGAATGCTTTTAAAGCTGATAGATGTTTTTTACTAAAAATTCCTTAAGTTTTCTTAGATTAGAATTCCCTATCAACTGAGATTCTACTGCCCCAAAAAAGTTTTTTAAAAATCTGTTTAGAGATAGAGCCCTATAGCTTCTGTTGCTAGCCTGTCCTAAAGTTTAGTTACCCTTTAGTCATATAAAGTTCTTTCCTACTGCTACCCAAACTGTCCCTTGCTATTTGGGTATTTCCCATTATCATCATTTGTTCTGTTGTCTGCTAAGAGGTCAACATCTTCCTTGTAACAAGCCTTCCTATACTCAAAGACAAAAAATTAGCCCCCTTAAGTGATTTATTAATTTTACTTCTCCTTTTCAATATTTAGTGCAATAAAGCAGAGGAATCACTCTGGAGGCCCTATCTTTCTATTTCCCCATCATACACCCTAGGAACTGAACATACTATTTCTTTAAAGACCTAATTCCTACCACCACCACCTTGTCTATATTACTTGGCCTGCCAGTGCACACAATCTCACTCAACTGAGCCTAAAACAAAAATAAAAACAAAAAACTTACATGAAATACAACATAAGGTCAAAGAACTGGCTGTGGGAGAAAATCCCCATGTCTTACTCAGCATGTCCAATACACTGGCAAACACAGTAACTGCCTTACTGTGCAAAAGGAACATCGGATTCTCATCATTTCCCAAAGCAGCAGAAAGGACATGGGGCATCTCTAAAAGGTAGCATTTAAAGCTTCCTGTAGAGAGAAAGAGGCTTGTCACAAGGAAGGCACTAACCAGTTGGATTCCCTCTTTACAGAGGACAGAACAAATCTCAATTATTCCTCAATAGCATACAGGATGCTGAAAGCTACATGGTTTGCCTTCTGGCTAGGGTGGACATACAAAATAGAAAGAGAGGGTATTTCTATGTAAAAGTGGCTCTATCTCAGCTACCCAAGGTTACATACAAGTAGACATAAGCTAGCTTAGTGTATATCAAGTTTCATCTTCACCCCCACCCCCAAACTGTAACACACACACACACACACACACACACACACACACACACACACACGGACTCTCTCTCTCTCTCTCATCGCCCCTTCCCCTAACCCTTTCTCTGGGGATTCACACCAAACAATGCACCAAAAAATGTAAATGTCTTTAAAAGAAAAGTGTTTTTATGCTCACACACCATTTTATATTTAAAGGCGCCTTCAAATTTAAGCCCTCGGTGACAGGATCCCCTGTTGTCTATCACCACAACCACATAACCCAGAGAGGCTAGTGTATTCAAGCGAAAATACTTGACTCCTTTAAACCGATTATTCACCAACTGTACCTGAGGAAGAAATACAAGTTCAGTGAAATTTATTATATGGTAGCATACAAAGGCACAAGAGAGGAATGGCACTGTGAAAAATAGAAAGTTTAGGACAGATGAAGTGGATCACGTTTATAATTCCAGCACTTTGGGAGGCCAAGGCGAGAGGATCACTTAAGGCCAGGAATTCAAGACCAGCCTGGGAAACCTAGTGAGACCTCATCTCTACAAAAAAATAAAATTAGCTGGGCTTGGTGGTGCCTGCCTGTAGTCCTAGCTACTTGGGAGGCTAAGGTGGGAGAATATCTTGAGCCCAGGAGGGTGAGGCTGCAGTGAGCTACGGATCCCCCTTACTGCATTCCAGCCTGGGTGACAGAGAGACCCTATCTCTTAAAAAAAAAAAAAAGAGAGAGAGAGAGATGGAAAAAGAAATACCATGCCTAGAAGAGCATAAACATGAGCATTTAGGGAAAACCACAGGCTGGGTGTGGTGGCATGCGCCTGTACTCTTAGCTACTTGGGAGGCTGAAGTGGGAGGATCACTTGAACCCAGGAGTTGGAGGTTACAGTGAGCCACTGCACTCCAGTCCAGGCTTGGTGGCAGAGTGAAACCTCACCTTAAAAAAAAAAAAAAAAAGACTTGGTCTTACATTAAGGAGTCTCTATAATTAACCCAAATAGAGTCATCAACCAAGAGGATGAATTATCTTCCAATGGGCTGAAGTGCCAGAGGTGCTATATCATGTGAAGTCGCATGGGGAAATCTCCCTGCATATTGAACACCAGATTCTTCTATGGCCTCACCAAATTTGAATGCTTCCAAAGAATATTTTGAGAAAGAAATCAATAAATCGTCTTAGGTGACCTACAGCTTTTCAAAAGCCACATGATGGAATTCACTTATAGTCTTTCAAATATGATTGTTTCTGTAAGTACAAAAAAGTATAGCTGTAATTCATGAGGTACTCTAAACAATTTTGTTTTAAATGAATTGGCTAAGACTTTTTAAATTATGGTATAATGTACATAACATAAAATTTACCATTTCAATCCTTTAAGTGTACAATTCAGTGGCATTAAACATATTCACAGTGTTTTGTAACCATCACTATTATTCATTTCCAGAACTTTTTCATTATCCCAAACAGAAACTCTGTACCCATTGAATAACACCCTATCCTCCCTCCCTCCAGTTCTTACAACTTCTATTCTATCTTCTATGTCTATGAATTTGCCTATTATAGGTACCTCATACAGGTGGAATAATGCAATATTTGCCCTTTTGTGTCTGATTCATTTCACTTAGCATAACGTCCTCAAGGTTCATCCATATGTACCAGGTAAGGAAATTTCCTCCTTTTTAAGGCTGAATAACATTCCATTGTATGTATATACCACATTTTGTTCATTCATTTGTTGATGGACACTTGGATTGCTTCCACCTTTTGGCTATTGTGAATAACACTACTATGGATGTGGGTGTACAAATGCCTGTTCCTGCTTTCATTTCTTTTGGGTATATACCCAGTGGTGAAATTTCTGGATCATATGGTAGTTCTATGTTTAACTTTTTGAAGAATTGAGATACTGTTTTCCATAGCAGCAGCACCATTTTACATTTCCATCAGCAATGGACCAAGGTTCCAATTTCTCCACATCCTGTACAATGCTTAAGATTTTCCTCTTTTTGATAACAAGCCATCCGAATGGGTGTGAATTGGTATCTTATTGTGGTTTTAATTTGCATTCCCTAATGAGTAGTGATATTGAGCATCTTTTCATGTGGCTAAGCCTTTTTAAATTTAATTACTAATATAAGGAGTCCTTTAAGTCTTAAAATCTAGTTTTTATGGTGTCTTTTGCCTATCTCATATATTGTATCATTTCTTCACTGGGAAGGAGAAACACCCTTCCTACTTAGCCTTACTATCAAAATAATATAACAAACATGTAAAGCTTCTGAAAGTGCCCTGTAATTTCTCTCCTGAATTGCTTTGTGTTAAGCCATTTTTTAAGTTACAAAGATTTGGCTTCAAGTTTTAAGTACAAGTCTAATTTAACTCTTTTATGATTTGTGTAGATGAGTATAATACAAATGTGAATTGTTTTGTTTGTAAATCAAAATTTTGGCAAAGTGATTTAACTTAATACATGACCATCATCCCTCAGATTTTGTGGCTTATGTAGTCATTTTGTTTCTGTTTTTTTGTATGACTTGATGACTTGGTATCTAGATATATTTCCAGATACTATATAACTGAGTATAAAATTATAAGGGATATTACTGAGTCTGAGTTGCATTATGAAAACACTGTAATTATATTTTAATTTCTTCAAAGGCTCAATGTAAGGTATCTAATCAAGAGTAAATAATTTAAAAAATTACCAGTTAACCAATTCACCTATCCAAAATACTTTACTCAGATAGTTAATACCATTTACTTAACAGTCAGTCACCTGCTAATATTAAACCACTAAAAGAAAAATCAAGGTGCAAACTTCTTATAGTGCTGAATAGTAGTACAGCAGCTGCCTTAACTATTAAAAGTATTCTAGTTTGCCTGAGACACATAGGGGAATTTGCTAGGCTACTAAGACTTTCTGAAAATATCCACTAAGACTCTTTTTATTCACCAAGATATTTAGTTATTTAATTTCATTTCCCAAACAACTTTTTTTTACATAGAAAGCAACATATTTATCTACTTCCATGAATATTCCTCCCCACAAGAGTTATATTCCTTATTGTAAATTAAGAAATTGATTTATAGATTTACAAATTATCCATCTAACAAAAATACCAGCTTCCTGAACTTCTAAACTTGATAATCAGAACATAAGCCAGAGTTGTTAACAGCAGAGGCCCAACAATGCTCAAAATTTTAACCTAAACAACTGACTAGATACTTAAAAAACAAATCACAAATTATATATATGTACGTATATATGTACATATGTATATAAATATGCCCACCTGAGGACCACCATATATGAACAGTACAGTCGGGTATTTCTTTCCAGGCTGTAGATCATGAGGCTTGTATAGCATCCCATACAATGTAAATCCAGTAGTACTTTCAAAAGAGAAAATTTCTGGAGGGGTATAGTCAGGAAGAGGACCTGTGAATAGGTAACATACAGAGTCTATAAAAGGAGTTCTTATGGGAGCTCTATAATCCGAGAGCAAGGAAGAAGACATTGAAACCCAGACCTCCACATACAAATAACTGATTAGCCCTCTTTCAGATGATAAACTAGAAATTATGCAAGAATATCCATCTTTAAAAAAGCCTAACAAACACATCAAATTATCTATTTCAGAAGCAGACACACAGTATTCTGAATAATCCTTGGAGCCTAGGAGGTATCTATGTGCAGAACTATACAAATACTTCATGCTTAGTTCAGTGTAACTTATTGATGGTTAAGCCATACACCTGATTAGAAACAGGCTTATACTTCATTAAAGCTGAGGGGGAGAAAAAGAAACAGGAAGCACATATTTAACTTAGTCCATTTAATTTGCAGGTGTTCAGTAACATTTGTTTCTGACCATTAGAGAATAAGCCTGACCAGAACCTAGAAAAAAGAAAGTCATCATCAGTCTTTGGTTCACCAAAGCTACATAATCCCTCCTAGGTGTCTGTGTACAGTAGATGACATTACTGTCTAAGGAGAGATCATCATCATATTACAAATTCTGCTTGTGGACATTAAAATTACCTATACCTTTTGGTTCTGCACTAATTTCTCAATCCCTTGGCAGATATTACTAATGAAAGAAAATATTTAACAGGAAAAAAGATCTGGGGATAAAGCAGATTAGTAGATACATAAAATTAGTCCATTCTTTATATTTAAGAGATCAAGCATTTAAAAAATAGATAATTCTTGGCTGGGCATGGTGGTTCATGCTGTAATCCTAGTACTTCGGAAGGCCAAGGTGGGAGGATCATTTGAGCTCAGGAGATAGAGACTAGCCTGAGCAAGAGCGAGACCCTGTCTCTACCAAAAATAGAAAAAATTAGCTGGGCATGGTGGCGCATGCCTGTAGTCCCAGTTACTTGGGAAGCTGAGGCAGGAGGATAACTTAAGCCCAGGAGTTGGAGGATGCAGTGAGCCATGATGACGCCACTGCACTCTAGCAAGGGCAACAGAGTGAGACTTTGTCTCAAAGAAAAAAAACAAAAAAACAACAAAAAAAACCCTCTCAAAACAAATTTATAGTACTCCTTTCATTCCCATAAATAAGCAAGTGTTCTTTTATTAAGATAGCCACTGCAAGAGCTTCAAAAGTTTAAGAAAGCTATCAGCCAGTTATTCTTTAAAGCAGCAGCTTCCCTACTCAAAGGGTCTTACTAGCTCAGAATACATTATCTTCAAGTTCATTTGCTTATCTGAGAACTCGTCCAAAGGTGTGAATAAATCACTTCCTAGCTGATATCTTGACTATTTTAATCTTATTTTCAAAAAGGCCTTCCAGACCCGCTCCTGCTTGGAGTGAGGGGTAACCCATCTTATTCAGTAGTTGACAGAACGGAAGAGGTGAGATCAATCAGGAGCCCAGTAGCTCAGGGACAGGCAGTGGCGAGATGAGAAGACTTTGTCCAGGAAATGTAGACACATGACACAGGTTTAATGCACTAACATACTAATCCTACTTAAGAACAGGTTCAGGGGAAAAAAAGAGTACCTGCTGAATCCAAAATGGTGGCCCAGAATTCCTTTGTTTTGGTAGTTGAGTCATCTTCAGGACTTGATAGCTTATAAAGGGACACACAGTGTGGATTCTTCTGGTTACTATACTTACTTATAAAGAAGTCACAATGCTAGGGAAAGGAGAAAAAATTACAGTTTTCTCAGGAGAAAGTAAAAAAGGTTATCTGCTGTTACATCTGCTGTAAGAGTATAATAATAAGAGTTTGACTATCTAGGTACATATACAATGCAGAAGTTAAGGCTAAGCTTTTTAAAGCTTTTCCTAAGAGAATCAGGCTTCTGAAGGTCAATTTCACCAAATTTTACATCTTCCAAAAAGCCTATTACATGAGTATAGTTTTTATATGACAAGAAATCCTTTTCAAACATGGACTTCATACCTGGCTGATGCAGCAAGAATGGGAATAGCCACGGTCAGTCAGCCTTGTCACCTCTCCAGGATTTACATAACTGACCACGTACAAGTGATGTTCTAAAGGGGAGTCTTTGGTGCCTTCAAAATATACCAGCCTTCTGACTTCATCAACCTGGATCTGCCAAAATAACAAAAAAATTCATAGCTAGCATGCCCTTGGCAAAGCCAGGAATTCAACAAATAACCCGCAATTCTGTTCACAATCATCTGAGTCACTCTTTGACTTGTGCTTTCATTTTTAAAATTTTGCTACCAATGTTAATAAACCTGAGTTGTTTTTGCTTCTCACTTATACCTAAGAATAGATCATGTCCAGAAGAAAAAGGACACCTGAGTTGCACACTGTTTGTACAGTTTTCTTTCTGGTCAGAATGCATGTTTTTCTTAAAATATAAGAATTATTTCTCTAAAATAACAACTCTTTACAGGGAAGGAAAAAAATTGTATATTACAACTTAAGTCTACCATTCATACATACTTGAAAGAGTCTAATTTTAGTATCCTGTGTATTTCTCAGTGCAATATTATCTTAGGCAATACTTTTTTGGTCTTTTGTATAAATTTGTAAAGTGTTTTATCTACTGGGTTGGAGAATAATTGAACTCAATCACAGTTTCAATACTGGCATGGTTTTTTTGGTTTTCTTTTTTGAGACAGAGTCTCACTCTGTCACCTGGGCTAGACTGCAGTGGCGTCATCATAACTCACTGCAACCTCAAACTCCTGGGCTCAAGCAATCCTCTTGCCTCAGCCTCTTGAGTAGCTGGGACTACAGGTGTGTGCTACCACGCTGGGCTAATTTTTTCTATTTTTAGAGATTCAGTTC
Organism: Lemur catta; assembly: GCF_020740605.2. Taxonomy (NCBI): domain Eukaryota; kingdom Metazoa; phylum Chordata; class Mammalia; order Primates; family Lemuridae; genus Lemur; species Lemur catta. Next base: position 95,638,686 of record NC_059128.1, read on the forward strand.
TGCCGTTGCTCAGGCTGGTCTTGAACTCCTGAACTCAAGCAATCCTCCTGCTCCGGCCTCCCAGAGTGCTAGGATTACAGGTGTGAGCCACAGCGTGCCTGGCCTGGCATAGTTTATAGTTAAGTATGGGTAAGATTTTTAAGTTTTCTTTCAGAACTCAAAAAAACCTGCCAGTAAACTCATGGCTGAATTCACTTAATATTCTTCCCAATTTATAGTCAGATTCTGAATAAATGGCTTTCTTTTATTGTTCCTTTAAAAAAATCTTCTACCAGCCTACTCAAACAATATTTAAGAAAATTCAAATTTTTTAGGCAGCAAAGAAAACACAGATACATTTCTAAAAGCAAATATTTTTAAATGTCTCATTTTTTCCCAGGAAGCTGCTTCTTCATCATTAAATATTTTAGTATGCATAAATACAGAAACAAACACAGTTGGGATTCAGTTGGCCCATGTAACCTATATAGAAAGGACACAAATGACAGGAAACAATGTTCAAGAAGCTTCACAGATGTGTGATAATCTCTGACAAAGGTTAGGACTAGTTCTGCTCTTGACCTAGAAGCTGGGGGGTTTGACCTTTCAAAACTAAAGAAATAACCAGTCATTTCTTCACCTCCGCCTATCACGGTTCTTTTCTTTGTTTCATGTAACTTCTTATAGTCAACAGATGTATCAGAAGCCCCTGGAGGGCTTGTTACACAGACTGCTGGGCCCCACCACCAGAGTTTCTGATTCAGGAGGTCTGGGGTGGGCCTAAGAATGTGCATTTCTAACAAGTTCCCAGGTGACACTGATGTTTTGGGGCTGGTCCAGCACTTTGAGAACCACTCTCGACAAAAAGAAGCACATGGGCTTAAAAGTCTCAAAGGTTTACCCAATCACTGCTATTAGAAATCTTTGAGTAGATCTAAAGCTGTGTCATTTTAAGTAAAAAGCTAAAAAAAAAAAAAAAAAATTAAAAAAAAAATCTTTGGGGTGGGACGAGGTCACTTATAAAAACAGAGAAGGAAAAAAGTAAGTTGAAATACACACACACACACAAAAACACAAAAAAACAAAACAAAAACCAAAAAAAAACCTCCACCCAAAACAAGAATAGAGGGAAAACAGAAAGAGGTAAAAAAGAGATAAATACATCACATAAACAAACATGACATAAAGAAAGAAAATCGACACACATTAGTGGCAAGTAGCACAAAGACATTTAGGTTGCCCAAATAAGGATCAGATCTATGTAAATACAATGTTTGGGGTTCCCTCAGTATTATCTAGTGACTCTTACAGTCCAACCACCACACAGCATGAAATTTACATTAGTGTAATTTTCTGTTATCAGAACTTAAGATTTCCACAATAAGTTTTCTCAGAGGACAGTATCATCCAAGGTCCCCAAACATAAAAAAAAACATTTGAATATAAAACCAGAAGGCCATGTGAGGATCTCAGTGGCAAGTAAACTTTAACGGTCACCTATGATATTCTAAAAGTTTTTACCAAATCTGGGACCTGGATCTTCATTCTTTCTCCTTAACCACATTAGGTACTATAAGTGATTTCTACAGCAGTCAGTATATATAATCCTTCCACAAATCTCCATATCAATTTGAGGAAATCATATTTTAGTCTTCACTAAATCCTGGTAGCATACATAGACTTAACCACATGTGTCACACACAGAAAGGATGGAGTTCTTAGGATCTCATGAAACTGACCACTTAACTGAAAGCTGAAACAAATGCAAGGTACTACAAAAGGCAAAATAAAAAAAGGAATTCACTGAATTGCTTCTGAGAGTTAAATAAAGGGTGGATTTCCTTCCTCTTCTCTATCAATCTAAGCTCTGTAAAAATGCCCATCACTCTTTGCAATGGTGGACTACAGTTTAAGTTTGTCAGATAAGATAAACAGGTGAATGAAAGACAATTACTACCTCATGAGTAGTAAATGCAATTTCTAATGTAGACACAACACAAGCAGTCTATAAGAGATTTAAAAATAATTTTCAAACTGTATTCTAACTCGCAAGTTTTGCTAGAGTCTAAAAAGGTACAGGCTAGCTGCCTTCTTATTAAGTAGCAACAATATATTTGAAAACAGTGAACTTCAGTAACCAGAACACATCTAACACCAGGGCTATAAAATGGATGAAGAAATTTATAATTTAAAGTAAGATTTTTCCTTTACAACAACTTGAGTTCTTTTAGGCCCTAACTTAATATTATTAATATTTCAAAATACTGGGGTCATATTAGGTTGCATTACTGATTTCAGTATGACATTCACACAGCATATGTCGACCAAACATAACACAAGAATAAAAGGACATACATTAGATCCATGCCGGCCAAGAACTTCCCATTCACCACTTGTAATTGCTATTTCCTCTTTGACAGGACACTTGAAATCACCTGAAGATAAATATAGTTATAATTCAGTACTTTATATCAGACTGCAAGCAAATGAAATAATGAAGAATAGTATTCTAACTCTTTTCTCCAAGAAGCTGCATTAAAAAATTAAAGTTATGTTTGGGGTAATAAAAATGTTTTGGAATTAGAGGTGATGGTTGCAAAACACTGTGAATGTACTAAATATCAATGAATTGTTTATTTTAAAATGGTTAATTTAATGCTATGTGAATTTCACTTCAATACAAAAAGTCTACAGTTCAAAAAAATCCAAGTTATGAGTCTTCACACTACTCTGGTATAATGATGGAATGATCCATGCAGATAATGTGAAAACATCAAAATAGATTTTACGGCAAAGCCAGAAAAGAACTCAAAAGCACCTGCATTCTTGGACCTTTGGTTAGACAAAGAAGTCTAGTGGGTTGACAAGGCATTTCTTCTAAAAATGCAAAAAACTACTTTACCAGCCACAGAAAGAAAAGTTTGAATACAATTGTTCTTCATTTGCCAAAAAATAAACCAGGTAAGAGTTTTTACCATAGTAAATGCCAACATGCCCCATTTGTATTTAGAGATTCTATCTTGCTGAGGCTCTCCTAGTGGACTGAGGAGAAGGTTAAAAAAATGAAAATCAGGCCAGGTGCAGTGGCTATGCTTGTAACCCCAGCACTTTGGGAGACTGAGGAGGGAGGACTCCTTGAAGCTAAGAGTTAGAGGTTGCAGTGAGCTGTGATTATGCCACTGCACTCCAGCCTGGGCGATAGTGAGAGCCTATCTCTAAAACAAACAAACAAACATGAAAATCATTTCTCTTTTCCTAGCTGCTTCTATCTATGTGGCTGTGGGGAGTGACAGCTGAAGATAGGCCTAGATGGTGAGACTGTATAGGATCTTCACAAGGGTCCCACAAAAGTTAAAAAAAAAAAAATCAACTTATTTTATTTTTCTTAAATTCAAAGTAGTACTTTAAACTCTATGGACAGAAATTAAAAGATTATTTAACATATTATTTAACACACAGATAACATACACATTATAGCCATTTAAAGGAGAAAGAAGGAAAACAAAGTAGTCACGAAGGGAAAGGAAGAAGACTTGAAGCAAGAAAAAGTAAGATGGCTAATATAAAAAAAAACCGGAAAATAACAAGTATTGTTGAGGCTGTGGAGAAATTAAAACCCTTGTGCGCTGCTGGTGGGAACGTAAAACGGCGTAGCCACTGTTGGCGTACCAGTGGTGTAGCTGCTATGGAAAAAAGTACGGCGGCAGTGCCTCAAAAACTTAAAACTAGAACTACCCTATGACCTAGAAATTCCGCTTCTGGATATACACTCAAAAGAAATGAAAGCTGGGACAGGAACAGGTATTGGTACACCCATGTCCACAGCAGCATTATTTACAACAGCCAAAAAGTGGAAGCAATCCCAGTGTCCACTGACAGATGAATAAACAAAATACAGTATATACCTACAATGAAATATTATTCAACCTTAAAAAAGAAGGAAATTCTCACACATGCTACAAAATGGATAAATCTCGAGGACATTATGCTGAGTAAAATAAGCCAGTCACAAAAGGACAAACACTATATGACTCCACTTAAATGAGGTATCTAGAGTAGTTAAATTCGGAGAGACAGAAAGTGGTTGCCAGAGGCTGGAAGCAGGGGGTAATCGGGAATTACTGTTTAATAGGTAGTTTCAGTTTGGGAACATCAAAAAAGTTCTGGAGGTGGATGGTGATCATGGTTGCACAACAGTATGAATGTACTTAATGCCATTTAACTGTACCCTTAAAAATGGTCAAAATGGTAAATCTTGTTTATATACATTGTACAATTTTTAAAAAAGGCCATGCTGAGTGTCTTAAGTTACAAATGGCAGTTAAGCATTTAACATAATTTATCATAAAATGCTTACTATTATAAAACAAACGGTATTCTTTTTTTTTTTTTTTTCTTTTTGAGACAGAGTCTCACTTTGTTGCCCGGGCTAGAGTGAGTGACGTGGCGTCAGCCTAGCTCACAGCAACCTCAAACTCCTGGGCTTAAGCGATCCTACTGCCTCAGTCTCCGGAGTAGCTGGGACTACAGGCATGTGCCACCGTGCCCGGCTAATTTTTTCTATATATATTTTTAGTTGTCCAGATAATTTATTTCTATTTTTAGTAGAGATAGGGTCTCGCTTAGGCTGGTCTCGAACTCCTGACCTTGAGCAATCCACCGGCCTCGGCCTCCCAGAGGGCTAGGATTACAGGCGTGAACCACCGCGCCCGGCCCAAACTGTATTCTTAAAATTGAAAACTGTAATTCAGTTTTAGAAAAGCCCAGAAAAAGTACTCCATGTACCATTTCACTTTTTCTAGCCTTTATGCATCCATTTTGTATCAATATTTCCCAGAAAGAAAACTACCACTTTTTAAAGAGAAATTAACTTCAGCTGCCACAATATTTAATTTTACTTTGGGCAACATAATTGTATCAATCTGAAGAGCTGTAATTATAATTTCAGTGCAGATGTAGATAGTATAAGAAACATCTTTTAACTAATAAAAAAAATCTAATGTGTAAAGATATCTAATAATTATATAACATTTTAAAAATAGTTGTTTTTGTTTTTTGTTTTTTTTAGAGACAAGGTCTCACTCTGTCACCCAGGCAAATAGCCAAAAAGTGAAAGTAATCCCAGTATCCACTGACAGATGAATAGATAAGCATTCTGAGAAATACTTTTAAGGTTGAATAATATTTCATTGTATGTATATATATACTACATTTTGGAGTGCAGTGGCCTGATCACAGCTCATTGTAACCTCAAACTCCTGGGCTCAAGCAATCCTCCTATCTCAGCCTCCCAAGTAGCTGGGACTGCAGGCACATGCCACCATGCCTGGCTAATTTTAAAATTTTTTGTAGAGACAGGGTCTCACTATGTTGCCCAGGCTGGTCTCAAACTCATGGCCTGAAGTAATCCTCCTGCTTTGGCCTCCCAAAGTGCTGGGATTATAGGTGTAAGCCACTGCGCCAGGCCTTTAAAAACAGTTTTTGTAAAATATAAAAATAATGTGGGCTCACTTCAAACAAATTAAAAATTGCAGTGAAGGTAAAAGTAGAAAGTAAAAAGAAGCAATCCCACTACCCAGAAATTATTTACTATTAATAGTTTATAATATGCATATATCCATTAAGAACTTTGTCCTGTTTTTACACATGCATGTATTTATATTTTAGTTTAGCTTATATCTTAAACTTAATGTAAGTACTAATGCTTATAAAGCACATAAAAGAGATATCAGATTCCCCTGTCCCTCCCACTTTCTGCCTTCAAATTTTTTTTTCTTTTTTAAATAAAAAAGGATTTCTCATATAACCTGAGCTTTTGTACCCCCATAATAAGCTGAAATAAAAAAAAAAAAAAAAAGGATTTCTTACTTGGAGCAGGCAGCCCACCACTGGATCGTTTATATTTGCTCTCCTTTAAAATGGATGTGATTTTGTATAAGTGACGGAAACCTGTTTTGCATTCAGAGGCAAAAATAAACTCAATTTCATCTTCCTGACTTTGGGGAAAAACATGAAAGATGTCATGGATCTGTAAAATGAATAACTTAATTTACTATATGCATTAATGAAAATACTACACAAACAATTCAATTAAACTAACGAAAGAAGAATTATGTGATAAACATGCTTTCAAATATAAATGTCAGTGCTATGTGTATGGTATATTTATAGTAATAAATTTTGCCTAGGCCTTTCATATTTATTTTACCTTAGTCAAGGACTTCATCCATTGAGAAATAAATGTTTCCAAATGGAGAAAAAAAGAAAAATATGACCAAAAGCTTTTTCTTATTCAACATCTCTGTAATCCTTGAAACATGGCATGTTTGTTTAATGATATAAATCTTATTACAAAAACGATGAGGAAAAAAATTTTTTACTTTTGTTTTCCAAAGAGAAATTTTCTAACAGTTGAAGGGAAAACAGATGTCCATTTGTTTTAGGTGAATCATATGAAGCCTATATTGTTAGGAAGTAAGCTGGCTTTATTTATTTTGTATCTTGTTTAAGTTTCTCTGCTTAATTGGAAAATCCTAAATTCAATTAGAAACTGGTATATTTGGGTATAGTTTGCTAACTTAAAAAAGAATCTTTCTAGACTGGATTCTTGACACACTCTCAGAGGCACTGATGAGGCTATGTATTCAATACCTATGTCCAGGAACATATCTGTAGCCAAGGAGATGTCATTTCAATGGCATCTACTTTCTATCTACAAACCATTCCATTCTGGAATCATCACTCCAACTTGAAATGTTCACATTAAGGAAATAACATTCACGGTTCCTTTGAACTTAAAAAATGCATTTTGATAGTTTGCTATCAAAGTTCATTTGCTTTAGCATTCTGAGAAAACATTTAATCAAATATAGGAAAAAATGCATACATTTATCCAGATGTCTGTTGTTTCTTCGTAGATAATCAGTGGTGTTACAGAGTCAGGCACTGACTCGATAAGTCTTTGCCTTTCCATGGCATCATCTTCTACTGGGATAAATAATTCAGGTGAGATCAACACTATCTGTAGGCGAGTTTGGGAGCGATCTAGTAGAATGGACCAAGCACTATACAAATAAAAGAGAAGCACCAGATATAAAGCAAGCTCTCAGAAAATGAATGATCCCCTAATCTTTCTCGTGGCACCTATCAATCATTTCTATAATCACAATGAAAGAACTGCTTTAGTATATGTTATCATTTATAAATAGCTAATTAAAAATATTCCGTATTTTTTTTATTTAAAAAAATTTTTTTGGTGACAGAATCTCGCCCTGTTGCCCTGGCTAGAGTACAGTGGCGTGATCACAGCTCACTACAACCTCAAAGCCCTGTCCTCAAGCAGTCCTCCTGCCTCAGCCTCCCCGAGTGTTAGGATTATAGGCAAGGGCCACAGCACCTGGCCTTCCATGCTTATTTTTGGAAGTTAAGCTTAAATAGGGTTTTTAAAAAGTAGTTTTCTTTAAATTTTCAAAACTATATTTGGTCTTTGAAAGTATTTTCTCCCTTTAGGATCAACAAATGCCATTCTTATTGAAACTCCTATTGGCTACGTTAGAGAACAGAAAGTATTTGTAATCATCCTTATATAAGCTTCTACGAATATTTCTGCTTAAATTATACAATTAAAAAAATACAAATTTTTTGTGAGCCTTACAGTCATACAATTTAATCACAAATAACACTGTGAACCATACCTGGCTGAGTAAGAAATAAAATGCAAGGCACCTGTGCTTATGAAATTACAAGTCTACTTAGTTCAAGAAAAATCCCTTCTGTAGAAATAACTATCCTGCAATTTACCTGTGAAGGTAGCTCCAACTGTAAGGCAAACCTGATAGCATAAGATATTTCTAAAGCTCTTGATCTTAAATTAGTTGTAAAGAAGTGACAATTTAACATACGCACTATTTTCCCTCTGGAGTCCATCCAGCTCTGGCAATATATTCAACTCCTTCAAATAGAACCTCAAAAGGTTGAATTAGTTCCTTATCTACGACATCCATAATCTATTAAAAAAGAAAAAAAGGAATCTAGTTATAGAAGATTTAATAATTAGCTCACTAGCCTACTTAAATCATTATCTGTAACAGCTGAATACTTTTTCAGACTTAGGTATTTAAGACAGCACAAAGGATACAGCAAAACCAGCAGTAAGTTGTGGGTTACCTTTACTGGTGTTTTTAATGCCTAAAAAGTTGTAACCACAAGAATCAACACAGTCTAAAAGTCTTTGCCTATGAGTTTATACTAATAGAAAACTTAATAATAACTGGTAAAAACCAAGTTTTAATCACTTTAAACTCTAGTATCTAAGAAAAACAGTCCCTAGTTCCCTATATTTTAGCCTAAAACATACTTATGCAATATATTAATGGAATAGCCCTGGGTAAGCAAACATTTTTCCTTTAAAAATCTAGCAGACAAAATTAAAAAAATAAAATGTTTAAAATGCACAAAGGATCTGAACAGACAGTCTTCCAAAGACGACATACAAATGGCTAATAAACATAGGAAAAGATGCTCAGCATCATTAGCCATCAGGGAAATAAAAATCAAAACCACAATGAGATAGCACATCAAACTCACTAGGATGGCTATAATAAATAAGATAGACAATAACAAGTGTTGGTGACAATGTGGAAAGATTGGAGACCGCATAAGCTGCTGGTGGGAATATAAAATAGTGCAGCCACTTTGGAAAACAATTTGGCAGTTCCACAAAAGGTTAAAAATAGAGTTATCATATGACTCTTACTCCTAGGTATATACTCCAGAGAAATGAAAATGTAAGTCCACACAAAAGCTTGTATACACATATTCATGGCAGCATTATTCCTAATAGCCAGAAAGTAGACACAACCCAAATGTCCATCAGCTGATAAGTGGATAAATAAAATGTCATGTATCTATATAATTAAATATTTGGCAATAAAAAGAAATGAAGTACTAATACATGGTGCAACACAGATGGACTTTGGAAACATTAATCTAAGTGAAAGAGACCAGACTATATATTGTATGATTCCATTTATATGAAATGTCCAGAATAGGCAAATCTACAGAGACAGAAAGTAGATTAGTAGTGCGTAGGGATGGGGGTTATGAGGAGATTGGAGGATGATGGCTAAGGATTATGGGTTTTTTTTTTTGAGTTGATGACAATGTTCTAAAATTGACTGTGTTGTGGTCGTACAACTCTGTGAATATATTAAAAGCCACTGAATTTTAAACTTTAAATGAGTGAATTGTATTGTATGTGAATTATATCTCAGTAAAGCTGTTTAAAAAAAGTCTATGAAAAAATACTGCTTTTTAATTAGTCTTGTGTGCATTTGGTTGTCCAAAAGGAAAATAGCAGTACAAAATAATTGTGGGATATTTAATCCACCACAGACACCTACCCAACACAGACGGTAACTAACTCACCAGTCAATAACCACCTTTTTCTTTTTTTTTTTTAAGAAAAACTATTGGAAGGGAGTCATAAATATGCACATATCCCATTTGCCTATCTTGAGAACCAGCAGGAAGTTCTGCAAGTAGAAAATTAGGTCAACCTAAAATTACGATCCACAGATAACTCAGCAAGTTCAACAAGCCCCAAAATAAAAAAGCATATAAAGACCCCTACTAGACTTACTAGACACAGAAAGTCAACTCAACATTTTATACTTACCCTTCCTTCGGCGTCAATCATTATTTCTGACATCTTAAAAGTGACTTTAGGATTTGCTGTGCCTTTAGAACAGAACATAAAGGAATAGTAATGCATATCCAAAATCACTCAAACTAATTTTGCCAGATCAACCCTCTTTACGCTTTAGTTAAGACAGCAATATTGTACATAGTCAAGGGCTTACTGCACTTGAATCTCAGAGCCCCATCTCAAATTCACTTTTTAATAAAGGTATCAAAAAATAAGAGGCTGAAAAACACGAAGAGTCAGTATGAAATAAGGAAGTGAAATTTTGTACATTTTTACAATTGAAATGCTATAAACAGCAAAATGAAAGAAAAATTACGAATTTATTATGAATAAAATCACTTAAAAATCTTTACTTGCTAGGAAAGACACCTTATTCTTTTTTTTTTTTTTTTGAGACAGAGTGTCGCTTTGTTGACCTGGCTAGAGTGAGTGCCGTGGCGTCAGCCTAGCTCACAGCAACCTCAAACTCCTGGGCTTAAGCGATCCTCCTGCCTCAGTCTCCCGAGTAGCTGAGACTACAGGTATGCGCCACCATGCCCGGCTAATTTTTTCTATATATATTTTTAGTTGTCCAGATAATTTATTTCTATTTTTAGTAGAGACGGGGTCTCGCTCAGGCTGGTCTCGAACTCCTGACCTCGAGCGATCCACCCGCCTCGGCCTCCCAGAGTGCTAGGATTACAGGCGCGGGCCACCGCGCCCGGCCTCATTTCTTGAAGTAACTAGTTTCGTGGACATCCCCACTTTTGAAAATAATTAAAAAGGATCAGCCTGTAATTGAAAATCTATTTCGGTGACACTTTATGATCAAACTATCCTTACTAAGGCTGTAAATGACCAATGTTGTCTTTATCTTTGGATGACAGCCAGAAGACTCTTATTTGGAAGGAGGAAATGAATAAATATAAACGCCAGTGGAGTACAGTACCTGTTTTAGGATAACGGAATGAATCTGCCCTCCTTGTTTCCAACATAGGGGATGTAACATGAATAATTTCCACCTCAGATTCATCATTTTCTTCATATAGAATTCTAAGAATTTTACCGCCACTTGGAGCTTAAAAAGAATTTAAACATTGAAAATGCAGAAGAATTATCCCACAGAGTAATTGTAACTGACCATTTCCTCTAGTATTAGATTTCTCATAGTGAAAAATAATTTATGTATAAACTATGCTGCCTTTTATGTATGAAAATATCAGCGGTCTTTGCAGTAGCAAGGTAAGTTACTGCTACTCTTACTGGTTAAAAGTTACTCCTTTTGGAGGAAATGCATATATATATATAGATAGATAGATAGATAGATAGATTTACTTACTTATTATTTATTTATTTATTTGAGACAGGGTCTTACCCTATCACTCAGGCAGGAGTGCAGTGGCCCAATTACAGCTTACTGTAACCTCGAACTTGTGGGCTCAAGTGATCCTCCTGCTTCAGCCTCCCACATAGCTAGGACTACAAGCGTGTGCTACCATGCTCAGCTAATTTTTTTTATTTATTTGTAGAGATGGGGGTCTCACCATGTTGCTCAAATTTGTCTCAAACTTCTGGCCTCAAGCCATCTTACTGCTTTAGCTTCCCAAAGTGCTGGGATTACAGGCGTGAGCCACGGTGCCTGGCCTGTATATAAACTGGGAAAAAACACTTTTGAAGGACTTTGTCCTTGCATACCATAAAATGTATTCTTTGTTGAAAAAGGAATTATTTAATTACATTTATAATATTTCCTATAAAAAATAAATGTTATTTAAAAAGAGTCCAGTTTTTTCGAATGGTTTCTCTATTCATGTCAAAATCTTGTTCCAACAAATACAATTATGGCAAAACATTTTACATCTTAAAATAAAATGTCCAAATTGAAAACATGGCTTAAAAGTAAATATTTTTCATGGTCTCTTAGAGAAGTATTCAGACTGTTAGCTGCAAACCATTAGTGGGTCATGAAATCTATGAATGGGTCACAAGCAGCATTTTAAAAAATTCAACAAACAGAAAAGAATAACAGCATCAGAGTATATTACACATAAAGATAAATATTGCTTCTTTAAATTTTTTTCAATTTTATCTATACAATATATGTATCATGTATTAGGCCACAATTATAAGTAAATTTCTAACTAACTCATGGTCAAAAAGTTTGAAAGTCATGCTTTACAGAGCTGTTTCTCAGATAGTAAGATACTTGTGAATTAATCCAGAAAAAGAAGAAATTTCCATTTTTTCCTATCCATTCATATACTGATTTGGTCATCTGTTTATGCAGACTCTCTAGTCAATCACACATTTTTATAGCAACTCATTAAGATGTGGTATTTTGTTTTCTTTTTTTGAGATAGGGTTTTGCTCTGCTGCCCAGGCTAGAGTGCAGTGGTGTGATCATAGCTCACTGCAGCCTCCAACTCCTGGGCTCAAGCATCCTCCTGCCTTGGCCTCTCGAGTAGTTGGGACTACAGAGGTATGACACCATGCCTGGCTAATTTCTAAATTTTTTTTAGAGATAGGATCTCACTATATTGCCCAGGCTGGTCTCAAACTCCTGGGCTCAAGTGATCCTCCCACCTTGGCCTCCCAAAGTGCTAAGATTATAGGTGTGAGCCACTGAGCCAGCCTCTTTTTCTTTTTTAAATTTTTATTTTAACTTTTTTATTTTTAATTACCGATTACATAATAGTTATGGGGTATTTATGGCATACATATTTATGGGGTATATGTGACGTTCTGATGAAGGCATAAAATGTATAATGACCAAATCAGGGTAACTGGGGTGTCGATCGAGGTGTGGTATTTTTTATTTTGCCACCAATGTAGTCAACATCATCAAGAACACCTTCTATGTGAAAACATGGTAAAGAGAATTGAGAGAAATGAGGCATTAAACCACAATACAATTGTTTTACTATACTTATTATGGTGAGTCTATATATTCTAAATAACTACTAATAGGATCCAATCTTCATCACTTTAGAATCTACTATCCAAGATTTAGAATCTGTGCACTTAACTAACTGGTAGTAGAATCTTATAATACTTTAATTGACCTATAATATATTATTTTGAACTCCCTTACTTGTTTCAGCTTCTGGACACCACCAATAGCCAGAATATCTATCAAATTCTTCTTGAAGAACAAAGGTAGCGACTCCAGCTGATCTAGGATCCTCTTCTATGTTGGCTAGCTCTAGATAAATATAAAAGGCAAAATTATCACAGAAAGCTCTATCTTTTCATAGATACAAAGCAAAATGATTCAGTTTATTTTGAAAGCTGGAGTACAGTGCTGAACTCCAGAGCCAAATGGACGGAGTTCAGATCTGGGCTCCATCACTTACCTACAGTCTGACCTTGGGTAAATCATCCAATCTCACTCCACCGCAGTGTGCCATTTGTAAATGGGAATAAGAGCCTACCTACCTTGTAAGGTTGTTACCAGCATTAAATCAGTTAATTCACACAAAACACTTAAAACAAACCGTGGACCACAGTACATGCTCCATATAAATGTTAGTTATTATTTTCCATTTAGCTAGGATCATGGAAAAAAGAATACACGTAAAAGACTGTGATGTAGGAGAAACTTGTAACTCTCATACACAGAGAAGTGCATCTTTAGAACTAAATGAATCTTACAGGGCATGTATTTCAACTATTCTTCCTTCCTCCCATTCAACCAAAGCAGCTCAGCTTTTATCTGTTTTACACTTAGGTTTCCAGCAAATAGTTTAAAGGGAACTCTTGCTTTAAAAATAAAAAAATCACAAAGCCATAATTACATAAGACTTCGTGTCATGGAGAAATGTTGAAATCACATTACTAAATAGTATGTACAGTGTGATTCCATTTATAAAAATGTTATACAAATATTTTTTTAGTTCTAAGATTTAAGCCAAAATATAGTTATCTCCAAGTAGTAAGATTATAAGGTTTTTTTTGCTTTATAATTTACAAAATCTTAAACATACTGTTTATTTTTCAAAAATGGATATACTTATATGACCACATTCCTATCAAGACATACAAAATTTCCAATACCCAAGAATGTTTTCTCATCTTCCTTTCCAGTCAATGCCCACTCCTGCCCCAGAAACAATCACTGATCTGATTTCCATCACCATAGGTTAGTTTTGCATGTTGTAGAATTTCATGTAAATGAAATCACACAGTATATACTTCGTATTTGGCTTCTTTTTGAGATTCATCATTGTTATATATGTCAGTAGTTCGTTCCTCTTAATTGCTGAGTATTCCATCGTATACTATAGTTCTTTTACCTGTTAATGGATAGCTGGGCTGTTTCCAGTTTTGGGCTATTATGAATAAAGATGCTATGAACATTCTTGTACAAGAATTTTTGTAAACATGTGTCTTCATTTCTCTTGAGTAAATACCCAAAAGTGGAATGGCTGCGTAGTATGGTAAATGTATGTTTAACTTTATAAGAAACTGCCAAAAAGTTTTCCAAAGTATTTGTATTATTTTATACTGGCAACATATGCAAAGTTCCTCATCAACATCTGGTGTTCTCAATCCTTTTCATTTTAACACATTAACTGCCACATGAGTCGTATTTAACTCACGCTGGTTTTGAGCCCGGGGCCTCATGGAGCATATGTAAGTCAGACATCTCTACCTTCAGAGCCGTCTGAACGGCTCTGGATATAACTCATACACAGAAAACAATAAAAAACCCTCAAATTTTTCATTAAATTAGAAAGGATAGTTTTGTTTTCAAAGTTTTTATTTTATCTTCGTAATAAAACACCATGGCCCCAAGGAAAAAAAATTTTTTTCTAGTGTGGCAGTCAATGTGTTAAACAGCCTAGAGGTTGTGTGTAGTAACATTTCATAGTGATTTTAATTAATTTATTATTTTTTTCAGAGACAAGGTTCTCACTCTGTCCCCCAGGCTGGAGTAGCGATCATAGCTCACTGTAGCTCGAACTCCTGGGCTCACAATATACTCTCACTTCAGCCTCCCAAGTAACTGAGACTATGAGCATATGCCACTATGCCTGGCTAATTTTTTTTTTTTAACTTCTTGTAGAAACAAGGTCCTACTATGTTGTTCAGGTTGGTCTCAAATTCCCGGCCTCAGGTCATCCTCCCGCCTTGGCCTCCTAAAGTGCTAAGATTACAGGAGTGAGCCATTGCACCCCAACGTGATTTTAATTTTTTAGGCAAATTTTAATTTATCATTTTTGTTTATTTGTATTCTCTACATTGTCTGACATGAATGTGCAGTATGAACCAACTGATCCCTTATCCAGAAATTTTGAGTCCAGAAGTATTTAGAATTCAGAATTTGGGGGCTTTTCTTATACAGAACATCTAACATATATAACTTCTCCATCAGGGTAACCAAATACCCTGTAATCAAATATACCAATATTCCTGCAGCAAACTTACAAATAGGTACTCCAAATGCGATTAAGATTATAAATACCCTCAGAGGTCAGTTCAGGTCAGGTTTTACTGCCAAATGAGTTTTAGCACCAAGCTAATGAAAACTAAGCTCAGTTTGCAGTGTTTTGAATTTTGGAGTTAACAACAGAGCCAAGCTCAGTTTTCTTGGACTTTCCAACTACCCCCAAGTTAAACCACCCATACTATTTTTATATTTTGTTCTTCTTTAGATTTGGGGATAGGTACTACTAATTTGTATATCCCCATCACTTATTATAGACCTCAATTATTAAGAGTTATTAATTAAATGAATAAATGATATCATCTTACCGTCCCAATAAGTCATTGAAAGCAGAAGCTCAGATTTTATTACTTTTAAATTCCCCTATCATACTAGGCAGAAAATAAACACACTCACATGTTGATTGACTAAACCCATTAAAAGTGGACTTTCACTTAGAAACCTATTGTGACTAAGTGGAATATGTTGAGGATACTCACTTCCTACCTATCTTTCTATTTAAACAAACATTTACACAGCACTTAGTATGTTTTAGGCACTGCCCTAAATACTTCATAAACATTCACTCGTTAAAGCCTCATATCAACTCCATGTTAATGTGCTATTAATTAACATTTTTACAGATGCAGAAACTAAGAGATATGTTAAATAACCTGCTTGAGGTTACAAGGTTAATAAATGGTAGATCTGGGATTCAAATCCAGATAGACTGGTTCTATAATATTCTATATTGTCTATCTGTATTCTTAACCACTGCACTAATCCTGAAAATATACCAAATATCTATATGCACAGTAAAGAAAAGAATAAAAATACTACGATAACATCCTACAGGGTTCCAGTGCTTTCGATTTTAAATGCTATCAATCTTCACAAATCCTGTGTGGAAAACAATTTTACAGAAGAAAAAAATACTAAAAAATACCTTACATCTGACAATTATGTCGGAGCTTTGCAGTCCAAGCCTCAGGTACAATAACTGGTACATACTAAGAGTCTAATGTTTGTTGAAAGCATGAGGCTAGGATTTCCAAAACAGATTTACTAACTACCAACTTAATCTTTCTTCTGCCATTGGTGGCTGTTCTGATTTCCTCACTTCAAAGGGAGAGAGATCCACTCAACACCAAATTTGCACTTTTTTTTTTTTTTTTTTTGAGACAGGGTCTGGCTCTGTCGCCCTGGCTAAAGTGCAGTGGTATCATCATAGCTCATTGCAACATCAAACTCCTGGACTCAAAGCAATCCTCCTGCCTCAGCCTCCCAAGGAGCTGGGACTACAGGCACATGCCACCACGCTCAGCTAATTTTTCTATTTTTTGTAGCAATGGGGTCTTGCTATGTTGCTCAGGCTGGTCTCAAACTCCTAGCCTTACACAATCCTCTCACTTTGGCCTCCCAGAGTGCTAGGATTATAAGTTTGGCCATGTGTGGCCAAACTTGCACTTTTTACTTAAGATTTCCCCTATTCTACCCACTTTTCTCTACTCTACACTCTAGTTTTAGGCCACATAACTTGAAAAATTGTAACAATCAAGTTTTGGTGTCCCTGTCTCTAGCCTTGTGCTTCTCAAATATAACTTCCACAAAGTATCTGGAACAATTTATCTACAACACGATCATGACCATACTACTCAACTGCTAAAATCTTTTCAATGGACCCCCACATCATGATAAAGTCCATATTCATTTACATGAGATACAGTCTACCCTTGTCCTGGTGCAACTCATCTGCCACAGCCTTTTGCTAATTCTTGACTCAAACTTTATGCTTTAAGGCTTTAGGACCACCACACTGCTTTTTAATTTATCACACAAACCATGCTGTCTTTTGCATCAAGACCCTTCTCACACAGTCCCCTTGTCTGGAGTGTACTGGCTAATATACAGAAATTATTTGGGATCAGTTTAGGTGTCATCTTTTCTGGGAAGCCTTCTCTGACTACTGTCCCTCATTGTCCTATGTTTGTCTCTTATTATTCTGTTTTATTGTTACTTGTTTATGTAGTTTCCTTGAGAGTCAAGACTGTATCTTATTCAATTCTATATCCTTAGTACCTGACACACTGCCAGGCACACCAGAATTTAATGAGTTCTTGTTGACTGGTTGAAAAGTTAGAACAGATTTCTTTCTTTTTTTTTTTTTTTAAGAGATGGGGTCTTGCTTTGTTGCCCAAGCAAGAACTCCTGGCCTCAAGTGATCCTCTCACCTAAAGCCTCTCAAATAGCTGAGACTACAGGTGAGGGCCACGGCAGAACATTATTTCTTGACTCCTAATTCAGTGCTCTTTTTACCAATGTAAATTGTTCAGGTAAAGGCTTCTACAATGCTGATTATCCTCATGATGAAAAAGTGTTTGCTATGAATATACTATCGTTTACTAAAATAATTTAGCTTGAATTCAACCACAAACAGCAAAGTTTCCTGATCCACTACAGCACACGGTGATCTCCTCTTCAAAAATTTTTAAGTAGTTTCTTTTACTTATTTGGCTATAGTATTGTTTTTCACTTTTTCAGTATATTTCCTAACTAGATGAAAAAACAACTTGAGAACATAATCTGTGTAGTTTTGTTTTTCTACCTATAACATATCTGTTACAATGTCTCTCAAAGACTGTCTGTAATTAGTTGTCACTAATGATTGATAATGATGAGGGTATGATAATTAAGGAGGATGTCCAGCAAATCAGCTTTGTGAACTTTAGATTAAGCAAAAGTTGGACAAATGAATTTTCAGAGTCACTACCCTTCATCATGTAGCTTAATCTTTCATTTATGAAATCTTTAAAGAAACCACCCACATTTTTTCTGTGCTTTGACTAGTGCTCAGTATTATTATAGCCACTTCAGTAAAACTTAATTAAGTATTTCCACAACACATACAGGTCTACAAAGTTCTGTTTTTCTTATTATGACAATTACTAAGTAGGTACTCTAAAACAGGAAGATAAATTTTCAGACAGTTTCTTATAGCGTGTAATTGGTTTTTCTATTTGTTCCCCCCCCCCAAAAAAAACTAATTTTTTTAAATTAAAACTTTATAAAAATGAGAACAGTTTTGGGAAAATTCTGGCAGTCTTATTAGGCTGAAAGAACAATATGTCAGAGGTATATTGTGCTATCTGAAAAAGAACATTAAAACAAGAGAGCATTATTACCAGGCATAGTGGCATGTACCTGTAGTCCCAGCGCTCAAATGGCTGAGGGAAGATTGCTTGAGCCCAGGAGTTCAAGTCCGGCTTGGGCAACATAGTGAGATCCCCATCTTATAAGGCAGCATTATACAGGTGGTACATACTAGTTATCCTCTGTATTTTTCTATTTTTTTAATTTTAAAGACTTGAGTTTCAAATATAAAGATCACTCAGCTTGCTTCAATTTCAAAATGCAAGCAAAAGCAGATTCAATTTTAAAAATACTTTTCAGAAAAGTAGATTTGAAGAACTATGTCTTACCATTGTGCACATAAGTAAGCCTTCTTTCTTCTCTGGTTACAATGTTGGATATCCAAATATCATTGCTATGTATAAAAGCAATCCAGTCTGGATCAGCAGGGCATAATTTTGGATCCATCCGTATATTGGGACAACTAGTTTCCACTAAATTGGGCCGTAAAGGTTGTTGCTAGAAGACAACATTTTAAGTAAGTATCAGGCTGATACATATACATTTGTTTGCCAGCATCCTTCCCATTACATGAACAATATTTCTAGGTAAAATGTCAACTATGATAATTGCTCCCCAAAAAAATATACTTTCAACTGCCTTAACTTATAAAGGAGGACTCATTTTACTTTGGATGAAAAAGCTAAGGGTAACATGAGGAAAGAAAGACAATAAAACAGCACTTAATAAATTTTGTTGCCTCAACCTATTTAACAGAGAAATTACTGTTTACTAAACGTTTTTATTATTTATTGAATATTAACTTTTAAAATTAATTTTACCAATATAAAATCATTTGCTCATAACAATATAATGAAAGCCAGGATCATCACAATTCTATCAAAAGATTAGTTCCAATAGCTTATAATAAATTGCCTAAAATTTAAAACCAAACATATAAAATCATTTATTTATTGAGATGAATCAGCTTTCAAGAGAACCAAAAATGAATTTCCTTGTGATAACATTATCTTCCAAATTCCCCTCAGTGTTTATACAGAAAATGGAAATTGATGCCTTTTATCTCCCCATATAATATTTTAAAAATTGTATCTTAATGTTATTAGAAAAATTATCCCTTAAAATTGGAAATTAATATCCATATTCCTTATTTTCATTGCTATTAAATTTCTTAGTTGGTAGGTAAACTGAACTTTCTGGTGTGTTAATTACCTTTCTGATTTGGGTACAAATTACCTTTTGGACCCAAAAAAAGATTTAACCAGTAGTAACTCAACTTACTGTAAATCCTTGTGGCCCTCCATCTTTCACATGATAAATTCCACTACCAGCTTGAAACAGAAATGTTCCACTTCCTTGGTGATAATCATAAGAAGCAATTCCAACTGTTCCAATACGTTTTCTTTCTCTTAATAGTTCTTCTTCTCGAGAATACATTCCATAGTCCAGTGTCGCCTAATGCAAAAGGAAAGTCACATATTCCAGTCTTCTGAAAACTTCCCTTTTGCTTTTAGCACTGAGATCCTAGAAGCTGCAACATTACTGAGTATACATTTTTAAAATCGTTTATGCTTTCCTTTTTTTTTTTTTTTTTCTGGAGACAGTCTCGCTCTGTCGCCCCAGGTAGAGAGCAGTGTGGCATCATCATAGCTCACTGCGACCTCAAACTCCTGGGCTCAAGCAATCCTCCTGCCTCAGCCTTCCGAGTAGCTAGGACTACAGGTGTGCACCACCATGCCCAGCTAATTTTTTCTATTTTTTGTAGAGACGAGGTCTTGCTCTTGCTTAGGCTAGTCTCAAAACTCCTGACCTCAAGTGATCCTCTCGCCTCGGCATCCCAGAGTGCTAGGATTAGTGGTGCGAGCCACCGTGCCTGGGCTATTGAATCTACATTTTGAGTGACCCCAAAATTTACCAGCAACTTTAAGCAGATTAATTTCAGGGAGTCTGCTGAAAGATTTCCTGGTAAAGCGTTTTTAGATGATTGTTATATACACTAGAGAACAAGAATAAATTCTAGTCATCTTGCTATTCAAGACTTTCTACAACCTAACTGTAATTTAGTAGTTTTGCACGTAGTTAAGACTACAGACGTTGAAGTCAAGTGATTTGAATTCAGACTTCGACTCTTCACTAGAAGACTGACCTTAAGAAAGCAGTTTAATTTCTTCAAAAGTAATTTTACTCATTTTCAAAATAGTAATAAATCACCTGCATCAGCTTTCTGAAGATTAAGTTAGATAAAAATATGTAAAGTGTTTAGGACAATGACTGACACAGAGTAAGCTCTCCCATGTCAGCTGTTATCAGTACCTTTCCAGTACCAACACTCCTCTAACAAAACCTTACACGTCAGGCCAGTCACCATCACTGACCTAAAGCCAAATATATGATTTTCTGCCTCCTGGCCTTTGTCTGTTCCACCCCTCTCCCACCAACCCCTGGAAGGCTGTTTTTCTTTCTACCTAAGTTTACTTATACCCAAAAAAGCCCAAATTCATGGTCAACAAAGTTTTCTGATCCACTATGACACATGGTGATTTCTTCCTCAAAACTTTTATAGGAGTTACTGTTTCTTTTACTTATTTGGCTATGGCATTGTTTTTCACTTTTTCAGTATATTTCCTAATCGGATGAAAAAACAACGTGAGAGCAGAATCTTGCATTTTGGTTTCCTACCTACAACATATGTCACAATGTCTCTCAAAGAATGTATGTAAATAAATATAACTAATGATTGGTGATGATAAGGGGCTTTACCAAGGTATATTATTTGATACACATATAAGATTTTTAAAGGAATCCTGCTAAAAACCCATCTAATTTTATGTATCCTTTGTGTCATTTTTTATTAATGTTTAATTACATAAATGTCCATTTGTACATATGTGGGTTAGCCTCCAAGAGAAAAAGCTAGCAAATTCACTGAATATATACTTTTGTTAATTTTGACCTTTTTATTTATTTATTTATTTTTTTGAGACATAGTCTCGCTTTGTCGCCCAGGCTAGCGTGAGTGCCGTGACATCAGCCTAGCTCACAGCAACCTCAAACTCCTGGGCTTAAGCGATCCTACTACCTCAGCCTCCCGAGTAGCTGGGACTACAGGCATGCACCACCATGCCCAGCTAATTTTTTCTATACAGATTTTTAGCTGTCCAAATCATTTCTTTCTATTTTTGGTAGAGATGGGGTCTCACTCTTGCTCAGGCAGGTTATTTGTTTTAATTATCTCTTAAGTCTTTTTCCATTGAAGCTAAATGCAATTCTGAATATATGACTATATTTTAATTTTTCTCCTATTTTCCTCTCTAAAAATGAGGTGATTACCTCTCTAAAAATCACCAGATTTGGTCTGTACTTAATATATCTTAATGCTTTATAATCAGAACATAAGAAATTTTTAAAACATTATTTATGTATTTATTTATTTTTTAGAGACAAAGTTTTGCTCCATTGCTCAGACTGGTACAGTGGCATGATCATATAGCTCATGGGCTCATGAACTCCTGGGCTCAAGTGATCCTCTTGTCTCAGCCTCTAGAGTAGCTGGGACTATAGGTGCACTATCATGCCTGGCTAATTTTTAAAAAATTTTTTGTAGAGATGGGGTCTTGCTATGTTGCTCAGACTGGTCTCGAACTTTTGGTCTCAAGTGATCCTCCCACCTCGGCCTCCCAAAGTGCTGGGATTACAGACTTGAGCTACTGTGACCGGCCAGAACATAAGAAATTTTAGAGCTAATAAATTAGCTTTCATAAGAGAACTTTGTATTTTTAAGTCTGTGATCATAAAATTCATTATTTCAAAGAGTAACAAGATCGTAAAAAAAAAAATTGTGAAAAAGATCTCAAGCAAGATTAGCCTTACTAGATATTAAAAAATTAGAACATGATAAATAAAATGAACAATGGTACAGAATAGAAAATCCAAAATAGAACACTGAGTATAGAAATTAGTAAGAAAAAGATGGTGAGGAAAAGATGGGACTTGCACAATCAGTGACTGCTGATCTAAATTTTAAATCAGTTAGAATTACTTCATAGCCATACGCAAAAAGATAAAACTGGATCCACTTTACACATATTCCAAATAGATCCAGATTGAAATGTTAAAAATGAAACTGATTTCTACTTCCAGCCAAGATGAAGAAATGGAACCAGATTTACAACTGAGAAAATGGACAAAAAATATGAAATATTAATAACGTTTTAAAGACTTCAGACAACAAAGGACAACAGTCCCTGAGAAATGGGAACCAAATGAGATGGGCCATACAATTGTCCCAGCTAACAGCCTTGAACATTTCTAGGAAGCAGTATAAGGAGTGGAAAGCCAATGGGTCAAAGAAGAAATCACAAAAGAAATCAGGAAATTACAAGAAAGAAAACAAAAATTAAAAGCAGTAAAGGCAGGGCTCAGAGGGAAATTTTAAACTATAAATGCCTATATTAAAAAAGATCTCAAACCAATAACTTAATCTTCTGCCTTAAAACACTGAGGTAAAAAAAAAAAAAAGAGCAAGCAGAAGGAAGGAAATAATACAAATCAGAGTAGAAATAAAAAGGAGAAAAGAAAAACCATAGAATACAACAAAACCAAAAGTTGGTTCTTTCAAAAGATCAACAAAATTGACAAATTTCGTTAGACTGTTCCAGAGACAGACAGACACAGCGGTGGGCGGCTGTGAGCAAACGCATGTGCAAGAGAGAACTCTCAAATTACTAAAAATCAGGAATGAAAGAGGAGTCATTACTAACAACTTTATAAGAATAAAAAAGATTATAAGGGAATAGTATGCCAAAAATTAGATAATCTAGATGAAATGGGCAATTTCCTAGAAACATACAAACTTCTCAAAACTGACTGAAAAAGAAATAGTAAATCTGAATAAACTTATAACAAATAAAGAGACTAAGTCAGTAATCAAATAACTTCCCATGACAAAAGCTTCACTGATGAATTCAACCAAATGCTTAAAGAAGAATTAAGACCAATCCTTCTTAAACTCTTCCAGAATAAAAAAGAATACTTCCTAACTCATTCAATGAGATATTACTCTGATACCAAAACCAGACAAAGACATCACAAAAAATAAACCTATAGACCAATGTCTTTTGTGAATATAGATGCAAAATCCTCAACAAAATACTGGCAAACTGAATACAACTACACATTAACGGTCCTCCTCTATCGGGGAAGGTCGTCCTCTTTGACCGAGCACGCAGCTTCGGGAGGGATGCACATGGAGTGGTGAGGTAGGAAGGGGACACCCGCCTAGCCAGCCAGATCAGCCGAATCAACCCTGGCAATCAACGGGATGACAGACGTCGCAGCCAGATCGCCCTCACATCCAAAATTCCAACTATCTTTATTCCAGAAATGGACAAGCTGATCCTAACAATATTCATATAGAATTACAAAGGACACAGAATTGCCAAAACAATCTTAAAATATTATGCAGTATTATTTTTTAAAAAATTGTGTTAAAACAAGTAACATAAAAAAACGCCATCTTAACCAATTTTTTTTTTTTTTAACAGATGGGATCTCACTCTGTTTCCCAGGCTAGAGTGTAATGGCCTGATCATAACTCACTGCAGCCTCAAACTCCTGGGCTAAAGCAATCCTCCTAAGTAGATGGGGCTATAGTCGCATGACACTGCACCCAGTTAATTAAAAAAAATGTTTTTAGAGACAGGGTCTTGCTATGTCACCCCGAATGGTCTCCAACTCCTGGCCTCAAGTGATCCTCCCACCGTAACCTTCCGAGTAGCTGGGACTATAGGCACGAGCCACCACACCCAGTTTCTCAACCATTTTTAAGTGTACACTTTAGTAGCATTAAGCATATCCACATACATTGTTGTGCAACCAAACTCTAGAACTTTTTCATCTTGTAAAACTGAAACTCTATACCCACTAAACAACAACTTCGGATTCTTTACTCCCCTCAACCCCTGGGAACTACCAAACACCATTCTACTTCTGTTTTTATGAGTCTGACTAGTCTAGCTACCTCATATAAGTGAAATCATACAGTATTTGTCTTTTTGTGGCTGGCTTATCTCATTTCACATAACATCCTCAAGGTTCATCCATGTTGCAGCAAGTGTCAGAATTTCTTTCCTTTCTATGGCTGAATAATATTTTATTATATGTATATACCATATTTTATTTATCCATTCATCTGCTGATGAACACTTGGGTTGCTTCCATCTTTGGGCTATTGTGAACAATGCTGCTATGAACACTGCTGTACGATTATCTCTTCAGACTCTGTTTTAAATTCTTTTGAACTATGAAGTAGTCTTGCCACAAAAAAAAAAAAAAAAAAAGCAAACCTGAGTCTAATTAAGTAAGCTTCTAGATCCAACTACCTATCTACCTACCTATTTATATTTACAGAGTATACAGGAGAACAAAGAACATACTAATAGATTAAAAGAAAGTAAAGAGACCTATCAATCAATTACAATTTGTGGACCTTATTTAGATCTGGATTTGAACAAACCAAGTATAAAAAAAAGAAGCTGGCCGGGCGCGGTGGCTCATGCCTGTAATCCTAGCACTCTGGGAGGCCGAGGCAGTGGATCGCTCGAGGTCAGGAGTTTGAGACCAGCCTGAGTGAGACTCCGTCTCTACTAAAAATAGAAAGAAATTATCTGGACAACTAAAAATATATATAGAAAAAAATTAGCCGGGCATGGTGGCACATGCCTGTAGTCCCAGCTACTTGGGAGGCTGAGGCAGTAGGATAGCTTAGGCCCAGGAGTTTGAGGTTGCTGTGAGCTAGGCTGATGCCACGGCACTCACTCTAGCCCGGGCAACAGAGCAAGACTCTGTCTCAAAAAAAAAAAAAAAAGAAGCTGAGCATGGTGGCTCATGCCTGTAATCCTAGCATTTGGGAGACTGAGGTGGGAGGATCACTTGAGGCTAGGAGTTCAAGACCAGCCTGAGCAACATGGTGAGACTCCATCTCTATAAAAATAAAATTTAAAATAATAAAAAATAAAAGTAAGAAAATAATTTGTAAAAAGGGAAATTTGAATGCTAACTGAATATTTGCTAAAATGAAAAAATGATCAGTAATTTTTTTTTAGGTGTGATGATAATATTGTGGTAATGCCTGAAAAGAATTTGTATCATTTAGAGGTACATATTGGTTTACTTAGCAATGCAATGACATACCTGGCATCTGCTTTAAAATAATCTGAAGAAGTAGGGATGGTGGTTGTGAGGGGGAGTTGGTGGGTTACAATGAAACACTGATGGCCAAGATTTAATAATTGTTGAAAATGGTTCACATATTACTCTACTTTTATGTTTTGAAAATTTCCATAATAAAAGTTAAAAAAACTATGACTCATTAATTTGCAAACTTTTCTGAGATAATTACCATTATTTCTTAAACACACAGTTCTTAGAATAAGGAATTTTTTTCTGTTTTAAAGAAAAGTTACGGCCCGGCGCGGTGGCTCACGCCTATAATCCTAGCACTCTGGGAGGCCGAGGCAGGTGGATCGTTCGAGGTCAGAAGTTTGAGACCAGCCTCACCAAGAGCGAGACCTTGTCTCTACTAAAAAAAAATAGAAAGAAATTATCTGGCCAACTAAAATATATATAGAAAAAATTAGCCGGGCATGGTGGCGCATGCCTGTAGTCCCAGCTACTGGGGAGGCTGAGGCAGTAGGATCGCTTAAGCCCAGGAGTTTGAGGTTGCTGTGAGCTAGGCTGACGCCATGGCACTCACTCTAGCCAGGGCAACAAAGCGACACTCTGTCTCCAAAAAAAAAAAAAAAAAAAAAAAAAGAAAAGTTACATGCCTATATATGTACAAGGACAACATCTATGATATATGGTTACAATCAAAATGATTTCTCAGGAAGTTATATTTTTAAAATTCCTACTAGAAATAGCACATTTTAGTTCATTTTGGCCCAAACATGCTATTCAATAATGAAACACAAAGTGTAAAAATGAGAACTAAAAAGGCAAAAAATTGTACCTAAATGATCACCTTATCCTTGGGATGATATCTTTTTTGTCTAAAGATAAAATATTGGGGGAGATCCTAAGCTTTGATTTTATACAAATTGAATTATAATATTTTTTTTTTTTTTCTGAGACAGAGTCTCACTTTGTTGCCCAGGCTAGAGTGAGTGCCGTGGCGTCAGCCTAGCTCACAGCAAACTCAAACTCCTGGGCTTCAGCGATCCTACTACCTCAGCCTCCCGGGTAGCTGGGACTACAGACATGTGCCACCATGCCCGGCTAATTTTTTCTATATATATTTTAGTTGTCCAGATAATTTCTTTCTATTTTTTTAGTAGAGATGGGGTCTCGCTCTTGCTCAGGCTGGTCTCGAACTCCTGACCTCGAGCGATCCACCCGCCTCGGCCTCCCAGAGTGCTAGGATTACAGGCATGAGCCACCGCGCCTGGCCTAATTATACTATTTAGAAGCAAAAACTGAACTTAGTTCCTTCATTTTAGTGCTGTTACTGAGCTTTCGAACTGCAATTTCAATTTAAAGATTTTAATAAAAACCTTTCTGGAAATATATATTAGTTCTTTTCTGTGAATAACTCCTCAAAAAAAATGTGAGGATACATAACTAGAAAATTTATGAAGGGAAAGGCAGTTATAGCAGAAAAAAGCAATTTTAAAAAATGGAATTATAAGGCCGGGCGCGGTAGCTCACGCCTGTAATCCTAGCACTCTGGGAGGCAGAGGCGGGTGGATCGCTCGAGGTCAGGAGTTCGAGACCAGCCTGAGCAAGAGTGAGACCCCGTCTTTACTAAAAATAGAAACAAATTAGCTGGCCAACTAAAATATATATAGAAAAAATTAGCCGGGCATGGTGGCGCATGCCTGTAGTCTCAGCTACTCAGGAGGCTGAGGCAGGAAGATCACTTAAGCCCAGGAGTTTGAGGTTGCTGTGAGCTAGGCTGACGCCACGGCACTCACTCTAGCCCAGGCAACAAAGTGATACTCTGTCTCCAAAAAAAAAAGGAATTATAATATTCCTTAGTTTCAGATACTGAAAATTAAATAAAATTTAAGGGTCACATATTATAAAAACATAAAAATCTTTTAATCCCTTCAGATTCATATCTACTTCAAATATAAAATCCCAGTTGAATTTCTACTTCTAAATAAACATAGCATCTGAAAATACACCAAATCACAGGAATAACAATTTAATCCTACCTGAAAAAGATCCAGAAGAGGCTTCCAAGAGAGCATTAAGACTGCTGCTCTGTTGACGGTTTTGGGAATTTCAGAATAAAACAGTGTATTTTCTCTGTTCTCACCAGACATGGCTACAAGGAAAAACAATCAATTATTATTATAATATCTTTTCAAACAACATTCTTAATATAATCATAGTACTAAGTACATAATGCTTTCTATATATTGCAATATTTTGCACTCTATGGGCTCTACGATGAATGTTAACCAGTAGGATATGTACATGCCATATGCTTTAGAAATTTTTCTTCAATAAAACTAAGGCTTTATAGAAAAATACTCAGGTTTCATTTTGATATTCAGATCTTAGTCCCTTGCAAAGGAAACATAAAAGTATGTAAGATGACGTAAGGAAAGTTAAGACAGGCATCATTTTTAGAATTTCTTGAAAATTATTCATCCCTTACAAGTTGGCAAGACTCCTAAGATTCCAACGTAACAACTTCAAATTACTGTTTCTTCTTTTTCTGAAACATTTTAAGTACTTAGAAACACACACAGGTCTAACTGCATTCTAGCATTTCTTCATTATAAAAGTTATTTAACTGTAATCATTAAGAAGGCCTTTGGATTTTCAAATAAAATTATACTTATATTAAAATATCAAATAAAATTATACTTATATTAAAATAACACAGACTCTGACATCAGATTTGCTAAAAATCTCTTTGTCCTTTATTGGGGAAGGGCAAAGGAAAACAAGGTCTAACTAAGGAGAAACCAAATCCATTCTGTAAAATTATATAGTAACTGAATGGGAAGATCACAGCAGTGCAGAATGAACTACATTTAAGAGGAGTGACAGACACTATGGTTATGAAGAATTGAACCAAAGGAAACTTGAACAAAGTAAAACAAAGCCCTTCTACTCTAAAAGGTGCTAAAAAAGTATCACTTTCAAAAAGCTAGGGGACAGTGAAGGAAAGAGAAAATAAATCACACAGAAAGAAAAAGAAATTTTCTCTTGAGTCAAACAGATTGTCAGCCTGTGTTTCTGATGATGGCAGCAGAAGGTAGTTTGTGGAAAGGCATGGTAACTTCCATGCTAACTCTTGCAAAGCTTGAGGATGAACCCCCAAATATTCCTATCTTACTTTATTCCCCTTATTTTTCTAAACCTTCTTTAGTTTGTGTTGCCTTTGGAGTAAAAAGTTAGACATCTGCTGACATTTACTTCAGCACTTGATTTTGTCTAAAATCTACTTTGTATATTCCAAAGTTGCTTTGTTATGGAATTCTTTTTTCTCTTTTTCTTTTTCTTTTTTGAGAAACAGAGTCTTGCTCTGTTACCCAGGCTGGGGTGTAGTGGCCTGATCATAGCTTACTATAACCTTGATCTCCTGGGCTCAAGTGATCCTCCTGCCTCAGTCTCCCAAGTTGCTGGGACTACAGGCATGGACTACCACACCTGCCTATTTTTAAATTTTTTTGTAGAGATGGGTTGATCAACTATGTTGATGAGGCTGGTCTCGAACTCCTGGCCTCAAGTGATCCTCCTGTCTCGATCTCTCAAAGTGCTGGGATTACAGGTGCAAGCCACTACACCCAGCCTGAGGTCATCTATCCATACCATTCATAATTTTACAAAATGTGATCACATCCTCCTTAAGCATTCTCCTAAGAGCCTTCAGCCCTCAAATACTAAAAAAACTTATTTTTCTCCTATCCTCAAATGAGAGCCATTTCTCCACCATCATTTCACTTGCCCCTATCTATATGCTCCTAGTTCCATAATGTCTTCCTTGGCCAATGAACTTTTCACAACGCATTCTATGTCCAGGAACACCAGTGGGGGCTTTTCCCATTTTTACCTAATGATATTTATTGATAATCAGAGCTACAGCAGTCTATTTGGGCTAATGTCTTCAGAAAACCATATCAATGAGCCTTATTTCTCTCTAGGATAACGTGATAAAGAACAAGAGGCAAAACTCAGAATGTGAAAATGTAAAACGCTAATCTAACAAAATGCTTGTTACTAAATAATAGGACCTTTTCTAAACATGCTACATTTGGAATGAAGGTTCTCAAAAATGTACAATTCCCTATAAAAGAAAAGATTTCTTCCAGTTAGGCTCTCTGGAAAAAGCCTAAAGTATGTTACAATTTTAAAAATAGACTTACATGGACAAAAACTTTAAAATTTGGATGGATACACAAGACTTGAACAAATAAAAAGGCATACAATTTTCTTGAAAATCTCAACATCTTAAAAATGTCAAATTTCTCCTAAATTTATCAATAAATGTAATGTAGTTTTAAAACAGTATGACTAGGATGCGGAGGAGGAGAGTTAGACAAGCTAAATTTACATTCTCATAAAAAAACAAGCTAACAAAAATAGTCAAGAAAAGTATGAAAAAAGTGATGAAGTGTTATCAAATAATAAAATACAAAGAGTTATAATAACAGCAACAAAATATTGGCATTTAACAGACAGATCAATGGAACAAAACAGAAAGTCCAAAAACAGACCCAAATACTTATATATGGGAACATTACATCCGATAAAGATGGCATTACAAGAAAGGTAATTATTCAAAATATGTTGTTAAAATAACTGGATAGCCATCCAAAGAGAACAAGTAATTTCTCTACTTCATATCTTACAGAAAAATTTTAAATGATGCAAATAACAAAAAACTTTTTAGAAGAAAAAATCATTAATGATTTTTAAAAATACAATCTTGGAGTTGAGGGAGCCTTTTTAGATACACCACAAAACTACAGACAAGTAAAAATTTTCTACCAAAAATAACACAAATTTCTACATGGCAAAAGACACTAAAGGCAAAAGACAAATTAAAACTTAGGGGAAAAAATACCACAAAGGATTAATTCCTTTATTACATAAAATGTTTCAAATCATTAAGAAAAAGAAACCTGGCTGAGTACAGTGGCTTATGCCTGTAATCCCAGTGCTTCGGGAGGCCAAGGTGGGAGGGTCACTTGAAATCTGGAGTTTGAGACTCCAGCCTGGGAAACATAGCAAGACCCTGTCTTTACAAAAAATAAAAATATTTAGCCAGGTGTGGTGGCATGTGTCTGTAGCCCTAGCTACTTGGGAGGCTGAGGTGGGAGGATTGCTTGAGCCCACTGTAACCAGAGCCCAGGTTACAGTGAGCCATGATAATTGCAACAGAGTAAGACTCTGTCTTTAAAAAAAAAAAAAAGAAAGAAAGAAAATAAAAAGAAAAAAGAAAGAAAAAGAAACCCATCCCCACCCAAAAAGGCAAAAATTATAAATACATCAGTTACAGAAAAGGAATACAAATGACTTTTAGACGTGAAAAGACACTCAATTTCACTCATAATAAAAGAAATAAAATAAAAACCACAACAAGAGACTGCTGTCATTAGTCAGACTAGAGAAGATCAAAAAGTTTGATTCCTCACTATTGGTGTAAGTGTGGAGAAAAAGATACTGAGACAGTGCTGATGGTAATACAAACCCTATAACCTCTTTGGAGGGGGAATTCAGCAATATCAATTAAAATTCAGAATATATATACCCTTTGTCCCAGCAATTCTGCTCTTAGGAATTAGTTCCATAGGTATATTCATAAATGTGTATAATAATCTAATACAGTGATATTCACTGCCTCATCTTTTGTAATAGCAGATTAGAAAAACCTGAATGCCATTATTAGAGGTATGGTTAAGTAAAATATGGCACGATTATATAATGGAAATATTCTAAAGTTGTTAACAAAGAATGAACCTATAGAATCTATAATTATGATATGGATTCATACATAGAATATATCTAAAAAGAGTTCTACACACATGAATGAATAAAACTTATATTGGAAACAGCTCTGGAGGAGAGGAAGGAACCTGTTTTTAAAAATTTAATAAATAAAAAAGTTAATCAGTGGATTAATATATTTAATTTAGACAGATCTTATATCTGGAGTGAATGTACTTAGGAAGAAGAGACCAAAACCAGCCTTGGTTTAAAAAAATGACAGCAGCAGCTGTCGAGTGGGAACAAACTGATGGTTTTACTGTTAGTTTTCCCAATCACACCAATCCTAAGGAAAGGCATTTCAAACTAACTGTAAGAAGAAGAAATTTCTGACATCTTTAACTTTGACTTTGAAAAAAAATCATGATTAATTCATGATTTATTACCTGCAAGTAAAAATAAAGTTAATGGGACAAACCAAAATGAAGTTCTTCAAATTAAAAGACTTTTTCCCCCTTATACAGAACCCAACCTCACTGATTCATTTATTTATTCACCAAAATCTGAGTGTCAGTTATATTCAGCTTTTAATTGACTTAAAACATTTTCTCTCGGAAACTATGACTTCATACTCACCAAGGTAATAAATCCTGTCTGAATGAGGTCCATCTGGATCATTCCTCTTCACAAACATAAAATCATGTGGTGCCTTAGCCATCATGTAGCCATGATATTTTCTGGTATCAGCAAGTAGCTTTTTAAGCTGACTCCAGGAATATCGCTCAACATAAAACGGCTCCAATTTAGGCCGATCCTGTGATTCAATATTCTCCTCACACTCTGCAGTTTCAAATATCTCAACACCCAGCTGTTCTGTTTCCATTGCTGCTGCCATGTTGCATTTTCCTAGAAAAAGATGGCAAATGAAGCTGTTCACAGGCCTGTCTTCTCTTACATTATCAGAATGACAGTCTGACAGGGCCAAAAAAAAAAGGAAGAGGACAAGAAGAAAATGCTTTTTAGCACAGCTGCAATGAAACCTAGTAAGAAAAGCAATAGCTCCCCCTTCTCTGTGTTCAGCTTAAAAATGAGATTTTTAAGAAATTGAGGTCACATCTATTTCACAGTGACTATAAACCCCTTTGGGAACTTTTATAAAAGGCTCTCCTTAGGTATCTCTTGCCAAAATTCCTTTTTCTTTCCCACACTGGAAGGAAACAGGCCTTTTGCCAGTTGGCTGCTATGTTCCACCCAAAAGCATGTCAATAGTGAAGCTAAATGTGCCAAGGGAGTTATGTGTTTTTGTATTTAAAAATGTAACACATTTGATAAATGTGCATTTTTTTGGCTAACAGAAATAATCACAACCGATTAGAACAGTAACAAAATGTTGAAAACAATGTACTTATAGTAACCTTTAGGGCGAGATAATGCAGTTCTCTTTTAAACACAATGTCAAATAACAGAATACTTAACTCCCTGGTATTTTTGAGGCTTGCCTAGACATATGACCACTTGTAGTGACTCTATATTTTAAGGAAATTTATGTGACTATTATTACTAATTATAGAACTTATACTGATTAAATGACAGAAAAAATATACTATCTTCAAGTGGCTTTAAGGTGAAGCAGTTAATGTAGAAAGGATTTAACATTGGTACCAACAATATTTTGGTAAAAGTATGAACCTAATTTACTAGTTCAGCCTCAAAACAGTGTTTATTAATATCTACTAATAATATTTCTTCTCATTTTACAAATCCAAAAGATTTTTTTGTTTATCTTTTCCAACATTTAACTGTAACATGAGCAAAGTATCAGAGAAAAAAATAAGTTTTATCATAAACCAGTATGTATTCTGACATACATTATTCATGACACTACCAAAAGAAGCAACATAAAAATTCTGGGGCAATCTGCTCTTTTTGAGCTAATGTCAAACATGGACTTGGGAGATAAACTAAATTGCATTTATGTAAGCAAATTTCAAACATTACTTCTAGAACAACAATAAATAACATAGCTGTATATTTAATATAAGGTCTTTCTTAAAGCTCAATATTGCAGGTTAACATGGTTCATGTAAGTAACTTATAGAGAAAAAGTCTTTAGCAGGTGTGGGCTGTGAATTCATCCATCAAGTATGCATTACTGGCAATGCAAATGAACTGAATGTACTGTGTAACCCGCATATTATGCCCTTTTTAATGGTACAATGACCTACACTATCACTTTCAATGTAACAGTAGCAAAAGTGGCCAGAAAAGCCATTAGACAGTTATAGGAGGTATAGTTGTAATATTATTACAACTGGGCATTCACTTTCAATGATTAAAATACAAAGCAGCTTGGCAGAGATTTAAGTTATTTAGCTCAACTGGTATTCAGCACACTGATATTAAGTGGCAGTATATGAGAGTAGTGGTTGTTTGTCCAACTAAAAGCTAGTAGTGGCCTACTTGCTACCAATTATGTCGATGGACCTGGTTTTATATCTAATTGACTGGGGACAAATCAAAGAACGCACACAAATTGGCCTCATTTTTCTCAACTTCCCTTGCATTACATTTGGAAGTTCATCTCCAAACCACTGCTTGCAAGTATAGGGCTAAGGAACGGACCAAGTAAACTTAACAGAAAGACCTCCCAAGCCTTACTGCCCAGCTGCTTGAATCATCATTCACTTCACTTATCTCCTATGTAAAAGGTACATTAGCTTACATTTAAGTAAGATTATCTGGTATTTCTGAATCATACTAGATCCCTGGACTATTCCCTACTCGCTCTCTCTACACATAAACAGATACATGTGTGCATGCACGTATACACACGCGTTATGCAGTTCAAATGACACTCTGCTACTCTGTATGTTTACAGTAAATGTATATCCTGCATTTTCTAGGACCTGATATTATACAACGTTAGTACTTTGCACAAATGTATAACTAAATGATTTAATTTCAGAATTCTCTAACATGTCTATACAAATACATTCTCAAAATATGTGACCTGAATTTTCCAGTTTCAAAAATTGGAAAACAGGGTCAGCCTATATTCTCAGCATAGTGCATGTATTTCACTGCCCCACCTACCTCTTCACTTAAGGACCTTCCCTGGTGCCTACCTGATTGTATTTTCATCTGCTCAGATCTCTTCCACATACAAAGAGATCTGTTTCAAGTGACTCAAGTTCAAGCATAGATCCCTCTGCTCATCCTGCTTTCTTCTCACAGCAATCTTTCCTTTTCTCACCATTCAAATCTGCTCACCAGAATAATGAAATAAGATATAAGACTATTGATCACTATTAAAATGGACCATATGTGGCCAAAAAGATTAAATCTAAAAAGTCCTCAAATAGTACTTAAAACTGACACAAAAATATCAATCTTTTGGGGTAATATATGTCTAAATTATTAATATTTTGTATCTGCATTTTACATTACCAAAATCCTAAAGTTATTTTATTTCAAAGATGTGTAGCCCGATTTACTCAAAATAATATCCTAACAATAGTATAAATCTTGAAGTCTAGACATACATTAAAAGGAAGATTATGGAAAGGCTTTAAAATTATAAAAGGCATACAGATGTGAGATTACTCAGTGGCCACTGCAAATTCTCAAAAATAGCAGATGATTAATGACATTTTTATGATTTTTATATTCCTATTTCTGTTCTTCTTTTACATAAAAATCAACAGAATCAACTCAACAGGATAACCAGTAAGAATTACAGCTCAGTCTACTTCTGCAGAAAGAGAACTGGACTTTAGTAATTTCAGATTTTTCAAAAGATAAAGAATGTTCTATTCATCATAAGTGTGTTCCATTTTTGCTTCTTTCCTTGCTGTATTACTCTGAGAATTAACTGAAATAGGTAACTGTCATGGAAAAAACAGCATTAAGCTTGTTGGAACTCTGGCTTAGTTAAAAAAAAAAAAAAAGAGGATCTGTAATTATACCTGTTACTTTGTTATCAATTTTAACTCTGGGCTCCTATAGCGCAAGTACGTGATGGGAGAGAGATGCTATGAGAAAAGTTGAGGGGGAAGTGGAGGAAAAACAGTGAAATTATTCTAGCACAGCAACAATAGACTAAGATGTCAAGACACCTCCTCATAGCACTAAGCCCCTCAACTCAGAAAAGAATACATTGCCTTAGGAAATAGCGTCAAATAGTGTGAGTTTGGACACACTCAAATGACATTCCTTCATTTTTAATTCAAGGGCCAAAAAGTCATCCTAAATACCCTGTCTACTTAAATACCCCAAGCCTCACTGAACCCTAGCTATCTCACTGCTCAGGGTGCACAGATAGTTGAGAGGTTCATTATCACAGAGAGGGCAAAGATCTTGAAAGTTATAAATGAGGAAGAAGTACAGAAGAGAATGTTGAGAAGGGGGATCGGCGAGATGTCAAGCCTTAAGAGAAAAGTGTGTGAGGAGAGCTTGGACAGGAAGGACAAGTATCCTGTTGAGGGTGGGTGAAACAGAATGGGGGGGGGGACAGTGAGCAGGAAGGGAATAGATCTAGCGTTAGGCAGGAGAGAAAAGAACACCAGATGGGAAACCAGGAAATCTGAGTCCGGATCCCATCTGCTACAGTAGGACTTGAGGCAAATCCGTTCGCCTCTGTGGGCTTCCGTTTCCTCATCCGTAAGTCCGGACAATACCCAGCCTCCCAACCCCAGCGAGCCTCAATTAAGATAACGGACGTGGAAGTCCGGAGGCCAGCGTCCAGCGCTCAGGGGGCGCCCAGTGAGCGTCGGTCGACTTGGAATCTCAGAGCCTCGGTTTCCTCTTCCGGCAAGTCGGGCCCCGCCACCGGCTCTGCCCGGCGCAGGGCGGCGCGCCGGGTAACCCGCAGAGCGGGCCGACCGAGAGGACGCGCCGGGCGGTCCCTCCGTGAGGCGGAGGGGGCCCAGTGGACTGGGGCCCAGGCCTTGTGGGCGAAAGGGAGGAGGCGGTGGATACTGCACCTTCCCCCCGGCCCCGCCCGGACCGTCCCGACGCGCGTTACGGAGCAGGCCTGCGCCGCTTCATGCCGCACCGCCTCCACTCCCGTCCCGGATGCAGCAGCTTCCTCGGCGGTGGCGCCGGTGGCAACCCAGGCGGCGAACGCGGCACTCAGAAGCAGCGGCAGCGGCCTCGGCCTCGGCGGCGGCGGCGACACTTCCGGTTCCTCGCGACCTGCCCTCCGACTGGCGAAGGCACAGACGGGCCAAGAAGGGCGCCGCTCTCTACTCGCGGGGTCCAACACCACGGTGCCTCCTAGTGGCCGGAGGAGCGAAGGAGGCGCGGGAAGGAGTCTCGGCTGGGGAGGGGACAGAGATGACATTCAGAAAGGGGCAGCGCCTTGCTCAAAGTCACAGGGCGAATTGTGGCGCGTCTCTACTCATTTTTTTTTTCATTCAACAAATATATGGTAAGTGCCTGCTCAAAGTAGACAAAATTCCTTGTCCGTGTGCTAGGCAGAGTTGTAGAAGCTGGGATCAGAGCAGGGAGCAAACCAGGCAAAAATCCCTGCCCCTTCATGGAGATGATAAAGAGAGAGAAGGGACTAGGGCTTGGAGATCTGAGCGACTCATTGTTGTGGTGGAAAGAAACCTGAATTTGGAGTCAGAAACTTGGCTCTAAATATTAATTAGTGATCTTAAGCAAGTCACTCCATATCTTTGAGCCATGCTTTCTTTATAAAAGGTATATCATAACACGTCATTTAATTGCAATTACAGAAAAATATGTATGTCACGCTAACATATAAAAATGAAAAACTGGGGCCCAGGAGAGAGAAGGGAATGACTTCTTATAATCAGAACCAGAGGCAGGTCCCTTGCCCTGCAGTCTTTCCTAGTCTACACTGTACATTGGCTGCAAGAGAAAAAGTGAGCCTAGGGAGATCACCGGGAAAGTAATAGGTATAGAGCAAAACAGCGGAAAAGCTGGGCCCCTTATTTTCTATTATTACAAAGAATCATAGGTTAGAATTGTGCATTACTAGGATTTATAATAATGGCACTAATAAAAGATCCATTTGGGTAGCATGTTACACTCCAGAGCATGTAATTATTCACTCTGAAGTTAAAGGAGCCTTCTCTCAAGCTTTTTTTAGTTGAGCTCCCTAAACAAAAGGTAAAGTCATTCTCTTTGGATCTCCTCTATGAATTTTCTGCAAATGATCTGAGAGCAGATTTTAAGGCTTTAAATGCACACTACATACTAACAAAATACATTAAAATATCTTGCACTTCATTTCATTCATCCAACAAGTGTTTATTGAATCTTTACCACTGTTACCGACTTCACGGTTCTTGACCCCCAAGTCAATAGAAATTTGCACAAGACTGAAAAAAGAATTCATGCAGGCAAGGCTTTGTGGGGGGGGGAGGGGTTTGCTGGAACAAAAGGAAGACAGTGGTGGTTAAGGAACAACCAGACTGGTTCTCTGAACAAAGGGCTGGGTAACTTTTAAAGCTTAGAGAGACAAAGTTTGGCGCTAGCGTTGACATCGTAGCATGTAGAGGCCAAGTTTTTTTTTTTTTTTTGAGACAGAGTCTCGCTCTGTTGCCCGGCTACAGTGAGTGCCTAGCCGTGGCGTCAGCCTAGCTCACAGCAACCTCAAACTCCTGGGCTTCAGGAATCCTACTGCCTCAGCCTCCCCAGTAGCTGGGACTACAGGCATGCGCCACCATGCCCGGCTAATTTTTTCTATATATATTTTAGTTGGCCAGATAATTTCTTTCTAATTTTAGTAGAGATGGGGTCTCGCGCTTGCTCAGGCTGGTCTCGAACTCCTGACCTCGAGCGATCCTCCCGCCTTGGCCTCCCAGAGTGCTAGGATTATAGGCGTGAGCCACCGCGCCCGGCCTAGAGGGGAAGTTTTGTTGGCAGCTGTGCGTCCAGCAATTATGCTTCTTCATACATTGCATGTCTCATTAGCATGTTAAATCTTCACCCTTGGGCGTGGTTTTTATTATTTAAAGGAGGCAAAATGTTTATGAGCAGTCTACTTTGGGCTTCATCTTGGTGGTAACCAGTTTGTGCTGGCCTTGACTGGGGCCGGTGGACCCCTGCTCCAATGGTTGCAATGGTTGCCCTGTCATTTTCGAACCTTTTGTTCAGTATTGTAAGCGGACTTAAGCTTTGGCTCAAGGCTCAGGCAGGTAGCCAAAGTCCACCTCCTATACTATCTCACAATGTGCCAGTCACTGTTATAAGCACTGGGACTACAATAGTGAACAAAGTAGACAAAATCCCTGTTTTCATGCACTTTATGTCCTAATAAGAGGAGACAGAACACACCCCCCCAAAAGCAAACAAACAAAAAATATATTATTTCATGGATTTTAAAAAAGAGCCACAGAAAAGTAAAATACTTGGTTAAGTTACATGGCTAATTATGGATTGGACTAGAGATTGGAATTCAGATTTCTTGGTTTTCTGTCTTATTTTCTCCCTCTAGGTAGGCTTAAAGAAACCTCAACGCCTGAGAAAGCCGTATGGGAAGCTGTATGGGAACATCACCATGGCATCCTGGCAACCTTGCATGTATCCACATAAGCCACATAGGCAAAGGCTTGAACTGAAACATATCTTAGTTTTAGTAGAAGGCTGTGTGATCTTCCCAGAATAAGGCCCTGATGGCCATCTACCCTGAGAGGCCTCAGGAGACAGCTTCCACTCTCCTTCCAAGTTCTTTCTTTTCTTTTCTTTCTTTTCTTTTTTTTTTTTTTGAGACAGGGTCTGGCTCTGTTGCCCAGGTTGGAGTACAGTGGCACGATCATAGCTCACTGTAACCTCGAACTCCTGGACTCAAGTGATCCTCTCGCATAGCTAGGACCACAGGTGTACCACCATGTCCAGCTAATTTTTTAAAATTTTTTGTAGAGATGAGGTCTTGCCCAGGCTGGTCTCAAACTCCTGGCCTCAAGAAATCCTTCCTCCTTTACCTCCGAAATTGCTGGGATTATAGGTCTGAGAGCCTGTAAGGTGTGAGACTTCCTCCCCATCCCTCTCAGAATAGCACTGCAGAATATAAAAACTATTTGGCGACAGTCTATATTAGCTATCAATGGGTATCCTACAACTCATGTTGCAGTCATCTGGCCCATTTTGTTTCAGTATGGTTTTCCCTCAGGATCTGTAAGGATTGGTTCCAGGACCTCAGGCAGATACCCAAATTAGCAGATACTCAAGTCCCTGATACACAATGGTGTAGTATTTGCATAAAACCCACAGGAATCCTCCCAAACAGTACTTTACTATTTTTTTTTGTTTGTTTCTAAGTCACTGTGTTTTAGGACCATATAGTACTTTAAATCATCTCTAGATTACTTATTATAACTAATACAATATAAATGCTATATAAATAGTTGTTATACTATATTGGTTATTTGTATTTAAAAGATTTTTTGGCTGGGCATGGTGGCTCACGCCTGTAATCCTAGCACTCTGGGAGGCCGAGGAGGGTGGATTGCTTGAGCTCAGGAGTTTGAGACCAGCCTGAGCAAGAGCGAGACCCCGTGTCTACTAAAAATAGAAAACTTATCTGGCCAACTAAAAAATATATATATAAAAAATTAGCTGGGCATGGTGGCGCATGCCTGTAGTCCCAACTACTCGGGAGGCTGAGGCAGTAGGATCGCTTAAGCCCAGGAGTTTGAGGTTGCTGTGAGCTAGGCTGACGCCACGGCACTCACTCTAGCCTGGGCAACAAACGAGACTCTGTCTCAAAAAAAAAAAAAAATTTCTGAATATTTTCCATTCAAGGTAGGTTGAATCCACGGATGTGGAACTGACAGATAGGATGGGCCTACTTATTGTCCTTTTTGGTATATGGGGCAAGGACCATAGGCAGCTGGCACTTTTGTGCATTCTTCCCTTTGCTATATATGGCTTATGTGGCTTATGTGGATACATGCAAGGTTGCCAGGATGCTGGTGATGTTCCCATACAGCTTCCCATACGGCTTTCTCAGGCGTTGAGGTCAGTAATACACTCTCAGAATTTAGAAGTGGCTCATTGTATCTTTACTGGCTGAATCAGTCTTGCATATGTACTTGATAAAGCCCAGCTTGCTTTCTGCTACCCTGCACTTTAGGGATCCATCAGGAAAAGACAAGTTATCTTGCACATGAGGTGTGAATGAGAGAGCAAGGCTGGGCTGATACAAAGCCTTCCATTTCTAGCACTGGGTATTATCATCAACAAATACGTTTTAAGCATCTACATTTTTTTTTTTGAGACAGAGTTTTACTCTGTTGCCCGGGCTAGAGTGCCGTGGCGTCAGCCTAGCTCACAGCAACCTCAAACTCTTGGGCTCAAGCAATCCTACGGCCTCAGCCTCCCGAGTAGCTGGGACTACAGGCATGTGCCACCATGCCCAGCTAATTTTTTCTATATATTTTTAGTTGTCCGGTTGATTTCTTTCTATTTTTTAGTAGAGACGGGGTCTCACTCTTGCTCAGGCTGGTCTCAAACTCCTGACCTTGGGTGATCCTACTGCCTCGGCCTCCCAGATTGCTAGGATTACAGGCGTGAGCCACCGCGCCTGGCCAGGCATCTACTTTTTGAAACACATTGTGTTAGATGCTACAGGATAGCAAAAGGAGGCAATCTGTGCTCTAGGGAAATTTATAATCTAGGTGAGGAAAGAGATCATAAACATGCAATGCACTAGCAGTAGTTTATTACACGATATGGTGGGCTAGAGTTTGTTTTTCCATTTCTACCCGGCTTTGCCCATTTGTGAGGCATAATTTAACACAAACTGCAATAACCAAAAAAGGTATTTCCCTCTAATTTTCTTTTTCATATTTAAGTTTTTGAATAAGCAATACTGCCACATGATTCAAAAATTTTGAAATACGAAAGAGTATATGGTAAAACAAAATTTTTCCCATCTTGGTCCTCCAGGTACCTTGTTTCCTTCCCCTTAAGAAACTAATGTTATTACTTTCTTGCATATACTTCCAGTAATAGTTTATGATATATAAACAAGTGCATGTATGTATTATTCCTCCCACTACCCCAGTATTTTCACACTAATGGTAGCATACTGACCTCTGTCTGCAGCTGACAACCACATAGGCGGCCAGAGATCCAGGAATTAGCAGGTGGGCCAAAGTGAATACAGTGGAAAGATCACTGTCCATATCCAAGGCAGGCTCTGAAAGGAAGCACTTAAGGCTGAGGTGGGAACATCTTTGCACATTCTTCTGAACCATGGACTGACAGGTGGAGGGGAAGGTTTTTCCAGTAAAGATTGGCTGCAAGATCCACTCTCCTGGCATAGTTAGGAGGTTACAGGTGTCTGATCTGGCTGTGCAGGATTCCTCATCAGATGCCTGGGCTGGTTACTGTCTTTCTACCCTTAGTTTTGCACTTTCTGGATAGACAAACCTGATTTTGATCATGGAAAACTGGCTGGGTGACCCTGGGTGAGGCACAAAACAGCTGAACTCTACAGTTCATTTTCTAAAAATTCTAGGAATAGAATAGTCTGTGAAAAGGTGAAGAACAAGGGTGTGTATGACCACTTGCCAAAGGCAGGAAACTAGCCTTAAGCACTGGGAACTTCATCCATGGCAATATTCAGCAAATGCTTCCTGTGGCCAATGGTGTTGGTTCTCTGAGAAGGGAGAGATGGCCATGGGCCAAATGAGGCTGGGAAGGCTGCATCTACAAGGTAGGACACAAAGACAGTATTTAATTTGCATTTTCATTTGACTGGTATTATCCTAAAGCCCTCAGCCATACCTACTTCAGCATAGCACTGCCACTTGGCTCTGCCTTTGTATCCCCTGCAGGTTATAGTTTACCTGGAAGATACTCTTTCCCCTCTCCATTTCAATTTTTTCTTATTGGATTTCCCCTGGAGAGAGGGATCCATGATAGCCAGGCCTCTTTGCAGAAAAATTTGAAAACAGCTGATAAGAATGTTGGAGGGGTCTGAATCTAACTCTCTCATTTGATGGATATGGAAACTCAGGCCCAGAGAAGTCATTTTACAGTACATTAATAGTGGTCAAGCCAGGCTGGCTAGGTCCCCTCTTCCAATGGACCTTTCTTATGGAGCATCTGAGGCAAAACATCAAGATTCAATCTTATATATTTAGTAGCTTTCACCTTGGATAGAGATGAATAGATAAGCCTCAGGTTTCAAATATGTTAGATTAAAATTATTTTATTTTTATTTTTTATTACTACCCACCAGAATGGCTAAAATTAAAAAGACTGAAAATACCAAGGGTATAGAGCAACTAGAACTTTCAAACATTGCTGTGGGAATGTAAATTGATTGAAACACTTTGTAAAACTGCTTTGCAGTATCTACTAAAGCTAAACAGACATCTATATAACCTAGCAATTCCCTTCCAAGGTGTTTACTCAAGACAATTAAGAGTATACATCCACCAAAAGACAGGTACACAAATTTCATAGCAGCTTTATTTATAATAGCTAAAAACTAGAAACAATGTATACACCTGTCAACAGGAGAATAGATAATCTGTGGTACATTCACACAGTACACTATGCAGCAAAAACAAAAACGAAAAAAGAATGAACTACTGATTCACTCAGCAACGGATACATCTCTTACACATTATGTTGAATGAAAGAAGCCAGACACTAGATTTCATTTGCATGAAGTTCAAGAACAGACAAAAAGTACTTTATGGTGATATGTCAGGATAGTAATTATTGAGGGGAGGGTGGGATGGGAGGCGAAGCTATTCTGACATAAGGCAATCTCTGAGACGCTGGAAATGTTTCAAATCTTGATAGTTACACAGATATAAACATATGTAAAAATTGAGCTACAGCTGAACATTTAAGATTTGCCCATTTCCTACATGTAAGTTATACCTCAACTTTTTTAAAAAAGTGCCCCTATATTACATCTGCATTGTCATAAAACATCATGCAGTAAAAATACTTTTTATCCTTTAAAAATATATATTTAAAATTCAAGGCTGTCAAGGTTATTGCTTTCGTTATCTCACAGCTGGCAGATTGTGTAAATCTCTAGAGGGTTTGCTTCCTACCAATTCCTTCTCTGCTGGCAGGTCCTCCGGCAGTCTTGCTAAATACATATTTGATTTTGCCAATTTCCGGTTTAACAAACTTCCTTGGCTCACCTATGTCTGTGGGATGCAGTATAAGCACCTCAGTGAAGCAAACGAAGAGTTTCCTAATCCACTGCTCTGCGTTTCCAGAGTCAGGGCAACCTGTCTCCTCTATGC
This sequence comes from Lemur catta, assembly GCF_020740605.2. Classification (NCBI taxonomy): domain Eukaryota; kingdom Metazoa; phylum Chordata; class Mammalia; order Primates; family Lemuridae; genus Lemur; species Lemur catta. The sequence continues at coordinate 95,682,115 of NC_059128.1, forward strand.
CTTTAATCCCTAGCATGCAGAACCCTCCACCTTTGGTCGCGTGCTCTGTGCTTTCACTGCCCTACCTGCTTCTTCCTGGGTCAAATTCCTCCTCGCATTTCACCCTCTAGCTCTCCAAGATTGGCTTTCAAATGTCTGACCATGCTTCCTACAACCCTCAGCCCCTACCTTCATACCTCTTTGTGAGCTCAGTACATTCGCCATATTAAAACTCTCTACATTTTATAAGATCCACCCCCCTGAGCTACAGGTTTCCCAAGAGCTGGCATAATTTCTCTTCATCGCCGTATCCCTATGGTAAATAAATGGGTGCTAACAGAACTGATTTTTTGTCCCAGAGTTTAGTTTTCATAGACGTGTTGCTTCCCATTAAGTGCTTCATTGCAGAACTTGGATATAGACAAGACAGTTCAAATAAGACGAAAATTAGTGTTGTCTCTAGTTCGAGTTTCCTGTTTCACGAGAGACAGGTCTGCAGCACTAGCCAACACAACAGCCTCCAGTCACGTGACTATTGCATTAGACGTAAAAGAAATTGAAAGTTCAATTCCTTAGTCTCACTAGCCACATTTCAAGTGCTCAAAAGCCTCCCGAGCGCTGGCGGCTGCCGTACTGGGGAGCGCAGTGTGACATACTCTCATCGGTGCACACAGTTGTCTTGGACGGCGCTGGAAACCTCTGGTCTTTGCACATACTCTCCCTTTCTTGGGACACTGTTCCACCCCGTTCCCACACCACTTCCCCTATCACCAGTGTCATCCTTATGTCTGTGATGACTTGCGTCTTTTAATAGACTGAAGGCTCCAAGACAGAAGGGACTGTGTCTCACCGCTGTTGTTCCAGTGATTAGCTCTGAAGCGCCGGCGCACAGTGGCGCTCGGTCAATGGAATGGGAGGGACCTCCCAGATAACACCAGTCTCAAGCCCTTCTCCCAGGCTGCCGGTCCTCTATTGAGTCTCCAGCCCTTTCCATTTCAAAGCGCGGAGCCTCCGCCGACAGTAATGCCCGAGGCGGCCACGGCCAGCGGCGGCGGCGCCACCTGGCCCGCCCCGTTCCCGCCCGTGCCCCGCCCCCGCCCGACGCGCGCTCTTGACCCCAGCTAGCGCCCCCGCTGCCCCCCCCCGCTCGTCATTGCGCAGGCGCGGCCCGCGAGCTTGGGGTGTCTCGGGGCTGGCGGGCTGCGGGCGCTCAGGAGCGCGGGGATTTGCGGCCTGCGTTCGCCCGCTCCAGTCGGTCGCTACCTGAGGCAGCGAGGCGCAGCGTGCCGAGCCTCCCGGCGCCCTGGGCAGCGTGGCCATGGAGAATCAGGTGCTGACGCCGCACGTGTACTGGGCTCAGCGACACCGCGAGCTGTATCTGCGCGTGGAGCTGAGTGACGTGCAGGTAAAGGCCGGGTCTGGGCGGCGGGAAGCGCGCGGGATCGCTGCTCCGGGTATCCACCGGGACCCTAGCCCTTTTGTCCGTGTGCACGCCGGACAGCACAGCCTGCAGTGCGCCAACACGGTCCGCGACGCGGTGTAGCCCTTGGAGAGGCTTACCCGCAGATCCCGGGCCGGGGGCACGACCCCCTCAGGCTGCAGGTTCCTTAGGGGGCTCCGTGAGTCCGGCGCGGGCCTCGGAGACCGTCCCAGGCCGCGGAGGCTGTCCTGGGCCTCATCTTTGTTCGCTGTCTGCGGCCTGACGGAGCTGGGACCTGGGAGCCTGGCCGTCAGGGTTTGGATTGGCTGAGGCCCTTGGCGGTGTGGAATGATCTCGTGGGTCTGGGGTATGTTGTGACAGTGGTTTGCTGGGCTGTGGCTGGACAGACATCTAAGGCTGGTCAGAGAGGTCCAGCGAGGCCCCTAGGACGTTCAAGAGGCTCGCCACTGCCTGGGGGGTTGGTTGGGGGGCACATCCCCCTCCCAACCGTTCAGCAATGGACGTCATTCTTAGTACATTTAATTTTAATATTCACAAAACCCCGAGGAAGTGATTCTTTACTCCCGTGTTCTGTTGGCTGTGAGCTCAGCTTTGGTTAGTTGCATAGAGAACTTGAAATTTTCTTAAGTTAAACGTTGAGTATTTATGTTTGATCTCATTTGGCCCCCAATGTGAGCAAGCTGAAGCCCCCTAATAATACCGGAGACTTCAGGATCTGTGTACCCTTGTGTCTCTGTCCAAACCATCCGGGAGTCTGGTCTTTGAGGAACTTGAGTTTTCAGTCTGGAATGTTCTTTCTTCAGTCATCCTTACTCTCAACTTCTCCTTGACATCTATGGCACTTTGTAACCTTCACTCCACTTAACTCTCTGCCTCTGAATCTAGCATCTGTTTGGATCTGTCAACTGATCTATCATATTGTCTTGCAAAATGTGGTACTTTCTGAGTGTTAACTTGAATTTGTTGAATTTAATTTAATCTTTGGTTCTGGAATATTCTGTTTATATATATATATATATATATATATATATATATATATATATAATATGTATGTAGTTATACTGTATACAAACTGTTTTCCTGTTGAAAGATAAAGTAAGTCAATACTGGCCAGAATGCCTTTAAATAGGCTATGATATTGCATGGTGTGTCATTTAATGTATTAAACCAGACTGAATTATACTTTAGCATTAGAATATGAATATATGTTCTATGTTGTCTCCCTCTACTATGCTCCAGGGTGCTTTAATGAAGTAGGAAAAAAAACAAACAAAATCTTTTGTAGATGGGGATCTAAGTCCTTATCTAGAGAGGGTTCTTCTAGCAACCAATAAAAAAGTATAAGAATGTGTGTTACGACAATCTCTTTAATTATTTAATTGTGTGTAGAGCAAATTAAATAAACTCAGGCCCTGGCTTCTTTAGTTGTCCATCATATGATAGGATAGAATATTCTGAGATATTTTTGAAGCTACAGGCAGAAAAGCAGTTTTTAGGGGGAGTGGGGTGATGATGGAAAGAAATGGAAATTGGTTGAACACATGAAAAAACTTACCATACTTTACCATACTTACATGTTTCTTGAAAGATGTAAACCTCTTAGTTAAGAAACATGAACACATGTGTTGATCATATTTGGTATATTTAGAAGTATGGAGGCATATATTTGAAATATATAATGGTTTAAAAATGTAAAGGTAGGAAAAAATGAAATTTTCTTTTGGAACGAGAAATCCTTTTTTTTTTTTAATTTTTGGAAAAAATAAGTCTTTTTTCTCTGAATTGAGTTTTTGGTTTTTCTGGGGTTTCACATCTGTAATTCTGAGGCATTCATTTCAACTGCCATTAGCTTAAAAGCGACATGTTAGCAGGTACCATGGCACGTGCCTATAACCTTAGCTACTTGGGAGGCTGAGACGGGAGAACCGCTTGAGCCCAGGGGTTTGAGACTATCCTGGACAACATAGTGAGACCTTGTCTCCAAAAAAAAAAAAGTCATGTATTAATACCAACCATTCATAAAAGAAATCCTCTAACACACGTAAAATATTACAAATTGACAAAGATGAGTTAGCTAGACTCAGCTTTCCAAGGGCATACTCTCTAGAAGGAAGTATATTATCATATTCAAACAAGTTTTGTTTATGAATATATATATTTATTGGTAGAATTGAAGTTGGATGTTGAACCAGGTCCTGGATGTTAAAAGGAATGTTACCTCTTTTTCATTTAGTTAGAGATAACTTCCATAAATGAGAATTATTCTTGTCAAACTGAGACTGGGAGAACTTTCCAGAAAGAGAAAGGCATAGACTTTTAGCACTTGTAATGTCTGACATATTGTGTCAATGCCCTGCAGCCAAAGATCACCAGGAATATACCTATAGTTGAACAAGATGGGTTTAGTGCTCATTGCAGCAAAAGGAGGGCATACTCCATGGGGAACCATGGGTGTTTCATTAGGAGGGTGTTAGAACCAATTGTTAGATTTGGGTGTTGGTGATTGGGGGAGGGGAGGCCTTAAAGAAGGGGGGTGTTCACTTTAAATTAGATGCTATCAGAAAACTGGGGCAATTCTGTGGTCAGGAATCTGAATAAATCTTATCTGTAAGGAGAGGAGACTAGCACAAGAATGGAACTATAATTGGTAGAGAAGTAGAAGTTACTCAATTTGGCCAGAGAGTCTTTAGTTTTTTGTAGGTGGAATAGCCACTATGTGTTTGTCTGTGCTTATACAAAATTATGAAATGGGCCTTGTCTCATTTATCATGGTTTCAGAGTAAGCTTATCTGAGTTTGGCGTTCTGTGAGATTGTTTGTGTGCTGTTGGAGAGTAACATGGTCTAGCTGTGAGTGCTAGGCCTGCTTCTGAATGTCAGGGGCTGCTCGTTTTTTCTCATTTGACTGCTCTATGCAGGGCCTGTTGAAACCAGTGATTCTGCCTCAGGATGAAGCAATTCATTTATTTGTTCAATAAAAACCATTTATGGAGTACCTACTCTTGTCTGTCATTAAGCTAGGTGCGGCATTCTTGGACGGCTCTCTAACACTCCCTGCTTTGCATAGCGTGTCTCCAGCTTATGTGTAAGTGTGGGTTTTAAAGTGTTGAGTTCTAGTTTGGGGGCATCAGCTCTGCCTCCCTCCCTCCTGACACAGGGAACTGTCCAGTTGTCACACCTCTGTTCTGTCTTTACAGCCTACAGCTCTAGTGACTACAGGCTAGTGACTGATGAGAAACCACTGCTACTATGAGTAGGAATGGTGGACAGTAAAAACGTCAACAGTGACATTGTCTGTGCTTGAGGTGAATAGTAGCAAAGAGGGCAGCTGGAGCAGGGTTACTTTCAAAATAGAGTTTACTTTCCATATGAGCATAATGGACACGTTTATAACAACAGCCATAGTTGTTAAATCATTTGTTAATTTGTCAAGGTTTTTGTTTTGGTTATTGTGAACAAAGTGCATAGCTCTGGGAGCTGCTTGAAAGATACTGTTCTTTTCCTTACCTGATGGAGTCTGATGGAAAGAGTGGTAACTGAAGATATGAGATTGGGTCCTTGCTCTTCCACTTACTATCTGGTAACCCTGACCCACTTAACCTTTATGAGCCTCAGTCTCTCATCCAGATAAATGTGAATAATAATACCTAATTCACAGGATCATTTTGAAGTTTGAATTGGATAATGGATTTGCAAGTGCTTTGTAAATTCTAATGTGCTGTTCAAGTGTGAGGGATTATTATGATTGTGATATTAAACCTTAGATGAGAAGGATAGACACAAAGAGCAGTGGAACAGAGTCGAGTTTATTAGCAGACCTATCCATATATGAAAACTTAAGCTGTGATAGAGATGGTTTTACAAATTAATGAGGAGATGACGAATCATTCAGGAAATTATATTGGGACAATTGGTAATCCAAAGGGCAGAAAGATAAAATAAGATGTATGGCCTTATGCCATACACAAAAATCAATTTCAGGTGGATTAATGACCTAAATGCATAAAACAAAACTACTAAAAGAAAATATAGGGGACTATCTTTATGATATTGGAATGGGGAAGAATGTCTTCAGCAAGACACGAGACCACAAACCCTGAAGGCAAAGATTGTGAAATTTAAGACAAACTTGAAGAAGATACTGCAGCATACTGTAATATCTGATTGCATATTACTCATTGAGAGATGATTAATATCTTGAACATTTAAAGAACACCTACAGATCGATAAGAAAAAGACACATTACCCAATAGAAAAAGGGGCAGATAATAAGCCTGGGAAGATGCTTAATCTCAATTATAATCAGGCACATGTACAGACATGGTTCACTTTATTTTGCTTTGCAGATACTGTATTTTTTTTACAGAGCAAAGGTTTGTGACAACTGTGTATTGAGCAAGTCTGTTGGCACCATTTTGACAATACTGTGTGCTTACTTTGCATCTCTGTGTCACATATTGGTAATTCTCTCAATATTTAAAACTTTTTCATTATTATATCTGTTATGGTAATCTGTGTTCAGTGATCTTTGATGTTATTATAATTGTTTTGAGGCACCATGAACCACACCCATATAAGGTGGTGAACTTAATCAATAAATATGTGTTCTCGCTGCTCTGACTGGCCATCCCTCTGTCTCTCTCCCTTTCCTTGGGTCTCCCTATCCCCTGAAACACCACAACATTGAAATTAGGCTAATTAATAACTCTACAATGGCTGGGTGTAGTGGCTCATGCCTGTAATCCTAGCACTTTGGGAGGCTGAGGTGGGAGGATTGCCTGAGGCCAGGAGTTTGAGGCCAGTTTGGGCAACATATTGAGACCACATCTCTACAAAAAATTAAAAAATTAGCTGGACATGGTGGTACACTCCTGTAGTCCCAGCTACGTGGGAGGCTGAGGCGGGAAGGATCACTTGAGCCCAGGTGTTTGAGGTTGCAGTGAACTATGATCCCTGCCACTGCACTCTAGCCTGGGCGACAGAGTGAGACTGTCTTTTAAAAAAACAAACAAAAATAAACTCTACAATGGCCTCAAAGTGTTCAAGTGAAAAGAAGTGTTGCATGTCTCTTACTTTAAATCAAAGGAGAGAAATAATTAAGCTTAGTGGGGAAGGCATGTCAAAAACTGAGGTAGGCCAGAAGCTAGGCTTCTTGCACCAGTTAAACAAGTTGCGATTGCAAAGGAAAAATTCTTGAAGGAAATTAAAAGTGTTACTCTAGTGAACATATGAAGGATGAGGAAAAAAAACAGCCTTCTTGCTGATATGGAGAAAGTTTGAGTGGTCTAGATAGAAGATCAGACCAGCCACAGCATTCCCTTAAGCCAAAGCCTAATCCAGAGCAAGGCCCTAACTCTTTTCAATTCTGTGAAATCTGAGAAAGGTGAGGAAGCTACAGAAAAAAAGTTTGAAGCTACAGAGGTTGGTTCATGAGACTTAAGGAAAGAAGCCGTCTCCATAACGTAAAACTGCAAGGTGAAGCAGCAGGTGCTGATGGAGAAGCTGCAGCAAGCTCTCCAGATCTAGCTAAGATCACTGATGAAGATGGCTCCACTAATCAACAGGTTTTCAACAGGTTGTAGGTGAAACAGCCTTCTATTGGAAGAATATGACACCTAGGGCTTTCATAGCTAGAGAGGAGAAGTCAATGCCTGGCCTCAAAGCTTCAAAAAAAAGATTGACTCTTTTGTTAGGGGCTAATGCAGCTGATGACTTTAAGTTGAAGCCAATGCTCTTTTACCATTCCAAAAATCCTAGATCCCTTAAGAATTACGCTAAATCTACTCTGCCTGTGCTCTGTAAATGGAACAACAAAGCCTGGATGATAGCACATCTGTTTATAACATGGTTTACTGAATATTTTAAGCTTGCTATTCAGACCTACAGAAGAAAAGATTTCTTTCAAAATATTACTGCTCACTGACAATGCACCTACTCACCAAGAGCTCTGATGGAGATGTCAAGGAGATTAATGTTGTTTTAATGCCTGCATCCATTCTGCAGCCTATCGATCAGGAGTGATCCAACTGATTTTGACTTTCAAGTCTTATTATTGGAAAATACATTTCATAAGGCTATAGCTGCTATGGGTCGTGATTCATCTGATAGATCTGGGCAAAGTACATTGAAAAACTTCTGGAATGGATTCACCATTCTAGAGGGTATTAAGAACATCCATGGGAAGAGGTCAAAATAGCAACATTAACAAGAGTTCAGAAGAAGTTGATTCCAACTCTCATGGATGACTTTCAGGGGTTCAAGACTTCAGTGGAGGAAGTAACTGTAGATGTGGTAGAAATAGCAAGAGAACTGAAAATGGAGCCTGAAGATGCGACCGATTTGCTGCAATCTCATGATAAAACTTGAATGGATGAGGAGTTGCTTCTTAGGGATTAGCAAAGAAAGTGGTTTCTTGAGATGGAATCTGTTGCTAGTGAAAATGCAATGAACATTGTTGAAATGACAACAAAGGATTTAGAATATTTCATAAACTTAGCTGATAAAGCAGCAGCAGGGTTTGAGAATATTGACTTCAATTTTGAAAGAAGTTCTACTGTGGGTAAAATGCTATCATCAGCATCCCATGCTATGAGGAAATCTTTTGTGATGTGGTGAACTTTGTTATTGTCTTATTTTAAGAAATTGCTACAGCCACCCCATCCTTCGGCAACCACTACCCTGATCAGTCCGCAGCCATCAACATTGAGGCAAGACCTCTACTAGCAAAAAGATTACAGCTTACTGAAGGCTCAGATGATTGTTAGCATTTTTTAAGAAAACAGTATTTTAAAATTAAGTTATGTACGTTTTTTGGAAATAATGGTATTGCTACTTAATAGACTGCAGTATAATGTATATATAATATTTATGTGTACTGAGAAACCAGAAAATTTGTGTGATTTGCTGTATTGCAGTATGTGCTTTATTATGGTGGTCTGGAACTAAACCTGCAATATCTCTGAGGTATAGGATTTCTCAGATTGGGAAAAATGAAAAAGTCTGACATGACCAACTGTTTTTGAGAATGTTTAGTGATCGGACAGGTTTTATATAGTTGGTGGGAGTATTAATTAGCACAACTGATTTGGAGAACAGTTTGACACAATCTAGTCAAGCTGAGGATGTATATGTCTTTATGACTAAGTTTTGCTCCTTAGAGAAGCTCTTACACATGTGCACAAAAAGGAAGAATGTTCATTGCAGCAAAAAATTGAAAACAGCCTCAATTTTTATTAACAGGAGAATGGGTAAATTGTGGTATATTTATACAATGACATACTGTTATAACAGCTAAAATGAATGAAATAGAACCATCTCTATACTTTAACTATAGAGTTTAAACTTTGAAATATAGTATCAAATAAAAAGCTAGTTGAAGAATGATATAGGCAGTATGAAACTATATATATAGCATGTAAAATAATAGTGTATATTTGTGAATGCCCAACATGTTGTAAGTGAATAAAGAAATACAGTGGAAGGGACAAACTAATTCTAAAATATTGGTTACCTGTGAATATGGGGTATGTTTGAGGGAGGGAGGGCAGTAGGAAGGATTGAATAGTTGTATAACTGTGTCCTTATTTTTAAAAAAAACTGAGACAAATAAAGCAAAATGCTAATGGATGATAGGTATAGTGGTGTTTGCTATATTTTTCTGTGTTTGGCTGATTGCTTGAAATATTTCATAAAAATTCAATGTCTAATCTAAGCTGTTTATAAACTACAGTATGAAAACACTCATAAAGCAGTAAATTATTAATAAGTAATTTGGTAACTATTGCACACTCACAGTGGTCCAGGCACAGTGCTAAGTACTAGATCTTTATATATGTTGGTTAGTGGTGAGCAACACATATAAAAACACTCCTTTAAGGTTGAGGGAGGCAGGCAATAGATAAGTTAGTAAATAATTACCTAGGTAAGTGCTATGAGGGAAGTAAAGAGGGTGGTGAAATAGAGAGTAATTGGTAGAGGCTATTTTGTTTTGTTTTACTGTGCATTTGTTTGTTTATTAAAGAGATGAATAATTTTTTTAAGGTAAACATGAAAGTGAGATTTATTGAAGACAGAAAGATAGGATTACAGAGCAAGAGCAAGATACAGGTTTACAGAGCGAGATACACACCCCACAGATGATGACTGGACCCATTGTTGTAGCAAAAGGCAGAGAGTAAAAAGAGAGCTGAATAATTTTTTTAGCAGCCAAATTCACATACCAGAGCAGTCCCCAACCTTTTTGGCACCAGGGACCAGTTTCATGGAAGACAATTTTTCCATGGGGTGGGGGGGTGTAGGGGGGATGGTTTTGGAATAATTCAAGCACATTACATTTATCGTGCAGTCAAACCTCTCTGCCATTGATAATCTGTGTTTGTAGCCCAGCCGCTCCCCAGCGCTAGGCTGAGATCAGGCATTAGATTCTCACAAGGAGCGTGCCACCTAGATCCCTCGAATGCACAGTTTACAGGGGGGTTCAGGCTCCTATCAGAATCTAATGCCACCATTGATCTGACAGGAGGCGGAGCTCAGGCGGTGATGCCAGCCATAGGGAGCAACTGTAAATACAGATGAAGCTTCGCTGGCTTGCCCACCGCTCACCTCCTGCTGTACAGCCTGGTTCTTAACAGGCCACTGGATACCAGTCCATGGCCTGGGGTTTGGGGATTGCAGACATACCATATAGTTCACTAATTTAAAGTGTCCAATACAATAGTTTTTGGTATATTCACAGTTATACAGCATTCACCATAATCTAATTTTAGAACATTGTCATCACCCCCAAAAAGAAGCCCTCAGACATATTGTTAGTCACTTCTCCATTGCTCCCTCTCCCACCCTGGCAACCACTAGCCTACTTTTTGTCTTTTTGTCTATTGTGAACATTTTATGTAGGTGGAATCATGTAATATGTGGCCTCTTGTGACTGGTTTTCTTCATTGAGCATGTTTTCAGAGATCGTCCACGTTGTAACATCTATCAGTACTTGATTCCTTTTTATTACTGAACTATATTCCATTTTATGAATATACCATGTTTTATTTATTCAGCCATCAGATAGATATTGGGATGTTTCCACTTTTGGGCTATTATGAATAATGCTGCTATGAATATTTACATATGTACAAATTTTTTTTTTTTTTTTTTGGAGACAGAGTCTCGCTCTGTTGCCCTGGCTAGAGTGAGTGCCATGGCGTCAGCCTAGCTCACAGCAACCTCAAACTCCTGGGCTCAAGCAATCCTTCTGCCTCAGCCTCCTGAGTCGCTGGGACTACAGGCATGTGCCACCATGCCCGGCTAATTTTTCCTATATATATGTATTTTTAGTTGGCCAGATAATTTCTTTCTATTTTTAGTAGAGACAGGGTCTCGCTCTTGCTCAGGCTGGTCTTGAACTCCTGACCTCAAGCAATCCACCCGCCTCGGCCTCCCAGAGTGCTAGGATTACAGGCGTGAGCCACCGCGCCCGGCCTATACAAGTTTTTATGTGAACATGTTTTCAGTTCAGTAGAGGCTATTTTAAATAAAGTGGTCAGGGAAGGCTTCATTGAGAAGGTGATATTCAGGCTGAGTGAAACTTGGATAAAATGAATTATGCAGAGAGCTTAGGGAACAACATTCCAATAAGTCCACAGACGTAAAGGCATGCAAAGTCTTGGTGGGTTCTAGGAGCAGAAAGGATGGTAGTATATTTGGAGTGTGGTGAGTGAGCAATAAGTTAGAGGGAGACAAAGTTGGAAGGGTCTACAAGATATAGGTCATGTAGAGCCTTGTTGCCATGGTAAGGAGCTTGGATTTTATTGTAAGAGCAGTGGGAAACTATATTAAAGAGTTTTAAGCAGAGAAGTGACTTTGTAGGATTTATGTTTTAGAAAAGATGATTATGGCTGCTATGTGAATTATAAGGGGGCAAAGTTGAAATCTGGAAAGCCATTTAGGGAGGTTGTTATAGTAGTGTGGGATAAATGAGATAAAGTAGCTTGGTCTAGGGCCACCAGTGCAGATGGAGAGCCGTGGATGGATTTGAGATATATTTGGAGTGAACCTTCAGGCCTTAGTGGATTTCCTGTGGGGAAGAGAAAAGAATGAACAACTAGTTTTAAAATTTTGTCTTAAGCATGGAGCAGATGATGGTACAATTTACTGAAATGGTTAAGGCTGGAGAAGGGGTTTAGGGGCCCAAATCAAGAGTTCCCTTTTGGACATATTAGTTGGAGACTCTTGTTTTAAACAGTTTCCACATTTCTAGAAATGTGTGAACTAGTCATGTAACTATACAAATACAGAGTTCAGGGTAGTAGTCTGGGTGAAAATAGAATTTTATGATATCTTAGACTTAATTGATTGCAAAATGCACCAATATTTTATGTACCATGAAGAGAAAAAATGCAACTAATTAAACTATGATACATGCTTTCCTATTACTTTGAATATTTTTTATTTATTGAAAAAGCTCTTTTAGACTTATTTAAATGGTTAATGCTGTCCAGCCAAAGACCACCAAAAACACACCTTGTAGTTGTTGGGTTTATCGCTTATTTCAGAGAGAGAGAACACACACCGTGGAGAAACGTGTCTCTGTAAGAGGGTGTAGAAAGATTCATTATAGGATTTGGGCTTTGCTTGGGTGATTGTGGAATGGTCTAAGAAAGTGAGGGTTTGCTTTAGATTGGATGCTGTCAGAAAGCAGGGACAATTCTTTGATTATTGGGTATTTTGTGGATGGCATAGTGGCCTGTCATTAGACAAAAGTATGCAATGGTCTTGTTTTGTTTCATTTTACCATGTCTCAGAGTAACCTGAAATTGGCTGGTATTCTTTGAAATTGTTTTATGTCCAACAGAACAAAATGGTCTGGCTGTGTGCTTCAAACCAGCTTGTAATAATATTGAGGTCTATTTGTGAATATCAGATCAGTTTTGGATGTCAGGGGCTACTTATTTTCTTTCTCAAAGAAAGTTTTAAAAAATCATTAAATAAATCAGTAAGTCCCTCTTCCGTAAACATAAATATGAAAATATAAGCAAAGTAAGTTGGTTACGGTATTCCTAAACCATCTTCACATTTCAGATTCCACTCTTCTGCATCAGTTTTTCACTCAGAGATGTCAGTATCCATGTTTTTCAACGCAGTATTATCCAGTGCCATTAACACTAGTAACGTAGCATTTCTGACAGAGTGCTCTGCTATTATCTCTGGATTTTTTTTCTAAGCCATCAACACCTATTTATAAGTTTGATGTTGGCGCTTTCTTGATCTTACCAAAAGATGTCAACAGTGTGTTTTCACACAAGAAGCAACACTCACTCATACTCCTTTCTCAAATGGCCTTAGCGTGGTTTGTTGACTGAAATGTTGAGGGGTTGCAGCTGTCCAGTCATGCCACCTGGAATAACAGCCAAGCTCCCACATGCTCAGGCAGTGACAGCCATGTTGCCACTTTTTCTAAAGCAATTGTAAGGTGCTGCTGTCAATTGTAATGCATATCCTGATTTTGGAGATAGTACATGAAAAGAAGTGCATTTTAGAATTGATAAAATATAGCAAATTTTCGAGTTGTCAATCAATAATTGTAGTATTTAAAGCCCTGAGACAGGATGAGATCACCTAGGAAGAAAGTATAGATCAGAGGTTATCAACTTAAATGACCAAAATAATGTTGTAATGATTTAGGAGCCAAGGAGTCATTTGCCTTGGTTTCTGTCTTGGTTTTGCCGCTTGCTGGTTTTGTAATCTTGGGCAAGTTGCTTAACCTCTGTAAGCCTGTTTGCTCATCTGTAAAATTGTTATAATAATTGGTACCTATTTCGTAGGCTGTGTGTGTGTGTGTGAGTGTTTGGGGTAATAATGTGAAACACTTTGAGAGATAACCTGGCATACAGTGAATGCTCAGTAAATATAAGTGAAGTCAACTGAGTGGGGAATGTGGTAAATTAGAGAGGGCAGGGTCCATCTTAAGGGGGTAGCTATTGTCATGTAAGATGCAGATCTAATTTTTGAAAGAGAAGCTAGAAATCCAGATTTTTTTAAAGTGCAAAAAGCTTATTAAACTCGACTTATTCAACAACTGTATGTAAATGCTTACTCTGTGCCTGGTAGTCTTCCAGACACTGGGACTCAGGCATGAGCAGGGTAGACAAGGCCCCTGCTGTCATGAAGTTTGTATACCGAGGCTGGTGGTGGTGGTTGAAGACAGACAATAAAAGTAGGTAAATTTATTGAATAATTTCAGATAATAATAATTGTTATGAAGCAAGTAAAATAATAAAAAATATGAGAAGAAATGGCGAGAACTATTTCAGATTGGGTAGTCAAAGAAGGTCTTTCTGAGGAGGTGACATTTGAGCAAATTACACTATTTGATTACTTACTACCTGCAAGCCTAAATGTTAAGAAATCATGCCCAATTATGAGGACTGAATATTATAGGTGGAGAGAACAGCTGCTGCAAAAATCCTTAGCTAGAAAGTACTTGGTAGTTGTAAGCCTAGCACTCTGGGAGGCCAAGGCGGGTGGATCGCTCGAGGTCAGGAGTTCGAGACCAACCTGAGCAAGAGCAAGACCCCCATCTCTAGTAAAAATAGAAAGAAATTATCTGGCCAACTAAAAATATATATAGAAAAAATTAGCAGGGCATGGTGGCGCATGCCTGTAGTCCCAGCTACTTGGGAGGCTAAAGCAGAAGGATTGCTTAAGCCCAGGAGTTTGAGGTTGCTGTGAGCTAGGCTGACGCCACGGCACTCACTCTAGCCCGGGCAACAGAGCGAGACTCTGTCTCAAAAATAAATAAATAAATAAATAAATAAATAAAATAGAAAGTACTTGGTGGTGAATGCAAATTAAAAATTAATGAGTAAATAAAACCAAAAACTTCTCTGCAGGCAATATAAAATATTACAGGCTTGATTTGGCCCTTAGGGTGCCAGTTTATGATAGACAACTGATAGCTGTTAAAAACAAAGAGAAAAGAAGCAGCACAGGATTGAGTGCTGAGGCACTCAGACATTTACAAGTTGAGCAGAGGAGAAAGAACCAGGAAAGCAGACAGAGAAAAAGTAGCCTTATGAGGCATAAAATCCAGGACAGTGTCCTGTAGTGTCTTAGAAGCCACGAGAGAAGAGCATTTCAGTGGGGTGTGATTCAGCTGTGTCCAGTGCTTTTGAGAGGTTGAATAAGATGAAGTTAGATATGTCCATTGGATTTGGCAACGTGCAGGTTATTGATTATCTTGATAATAGTTTCGGTGGAGTGGTGGGGATGGAGGTTAGATCAGAGTGGATTTAAGAGTAAATTTATGGTCAGGAAGAAGAGATGATTATAGATAACTTCTAAAGATTTTCTTTTTCTTTTTCCGTTTTTTTTTTTTTTTTTAAAGACAGGGTCTAGCTCTGTCACCCAGGCTGAAGTGCAGTGGCGTGATCATAGCTCACTGCAGCCTTGAACTCCTGGGCTCAAGCTACTCTCCTGGCTTCACCCTCTCAAGTAGGTGGGACTACAGTCGTGTGCCACCACACGCGGCTAATTTTTCTTAATTTTTGTAGAGATGGGGTCTCACTATGTTGCCTAGGCTGGTCTTGAACTCCTGGCCTCAAGTAATCCTTCTGCCTCTGCCTCCCAAAGTGCTGGAATTATAGGAGTGAGTCACCGCTCCTGGCCTAAAGATTTTTTTTTTGGGTTGATGAGAAGGGAGGAACAGAGAAATCAGTGGTAAAGACAGTGTGCTTGAAGTTCAGAAAAGAGAAATCACTATGGCCAAGGAAGGCTTTCTTTCTAAAGGATGTGGGCCTTGAGCTCTGTTTTTTAGTAATCAGTAGAATATGGATCCATAAAGGGGAATTAGAAGAGGATACAAACTGGTGCATATACCTAGTTGAGTAATATGCAGCTATAAAAAGAATGAATAAGATCTTTATGAACTGATAAAGATTGATTTAGGTGAAAAAAGCAAGGTGTGTAAGAATGTATATTGCATGCTACCTTTTATGTAGAAAGAGAAAATAAGAAAATTTGAATATGTTTGCTTATTTTTGCAACACACACACACATATATACAGAGAACAGATAAACCAGAAACTAATGAAATGGTTCCTATAGGTGGGGAATAGGAATGTAGCAGAGGTGGATGGGTTTGGGAGTAGGACTTCTGAGGATATCTTTTTATAAAGTTTGACTTTTGAACAATGTGAATGTTTTTCCATATTCAAAGATAAAATTCAATAAAAAAGGATAAAAAAGCAAATCTTGAAATTATATACAAACAGAATCAAAAGGACCTAACTATATATCAGATTGACAACATAATTAATAAATACAAATAACAAATAAATTAATTAGTATAAATAACATTTGAACATAGTACTCTGGTTCTTTAGTGGAATATGTTCTTTTTTTTTTTTTCAACCAACCTTCCACCCTTTCGTAGAATATGTCGTAAGGACAAAAAGAACTGCATGTAAATGTTATAGTTAGTAAGTTTATTGTTGATGTAAATATTGACATTCTAATTCTGAAACTTTTTTTAAGATAAAACAAATAAGTAAATGTTATTAGGAACCAAGATTTTCACTGTCAAAGATAAAAATATTAAATAACAGAAGGTAAGGAACAGCTCTGTAATAATAAATTTGAGTTGGAAACTTCAGTATGACATCCTGATTTAAAAAATTTCTAGCTAGACTACTAAAAGATGAACGTTGAGTACACCTCAGTGTGCCCAGATCCTGGCTGCTAAATTACCATTCCCCACTAAAGGAACTAAGGCTCCCCGAAGAAATGGCCAATTGTTCCAAGTCTGTGCTAGATAAAATACAACATCCTCAAAGAGTACAGGTCATGTCAGAACAATATAGGAGTACATTTGAAGGGATTTCCACTGGCCAAATATGTGACAATTTGAACATTAAAAAAAATAAGATTGGTAATGGATTTTGGCAGAGTGGATTGCCAAAGAAGATCCATGAGTCCATAGTGATAGTCAAAAAAATAGAGAAGACCCAGGTGGAGGAGGGAGGCAGGAAGTGGTTATAAAAGGGGCACCATGAGGGATCTGGAACTGTTAAATGTCTTGACTGTGATGGTGGATAGATGAACCTATGTGTGTGATAAAATTGTATAGAACTTAACACACAGACCCACATGCACATACAGACAAATGAGTACAAGTAAAACCAGGGAAATCTGAATAAAATAGGTGGATTGTATTAATGTCAGTGTCTTGATTGTAATATTATACTTTTTTTGTAAAATATTACCCATTGGGAAAAACTAGGCAAAGTGTACAAGGGATCTCTCAGTATTATTTCTTAGAACTGTGTGAATGTACAATTATCTCAAAAATTTCAGTAAAGATGTAGATTATATCTACAAATAATTAACAGTATACCTAATGGACATATATAGAGCACCGTACCCAACAACTCCAGAATATATGTTCTTTTAAAATTTACTAAGAACCTTTACTAAAGTTGACTATGTACTGCTTCCTAAAGCAAGTCTCCATAAATTTGAAAGGATTGAAATTACACAGAGTGTTCTTTTTTTTTAATTTTCTTAATTCAGTTCAGCCAGAAGAGTGTTCCTTGCAATTGAGAGAGAAGTTAATAACATAAAGATAACTAGAAAACCCCATGTGTTTGGTAATTAAAAAACCCATCTCAACCCATGTTTTAAATAAAAAATTAGAAAGTAATTTAGACTGAATGATAATGAAAATATTACCTTCAAAACTTGAGAGATGCAGCCAAAGTAGGATTTGGCAGGAAATTTATATTGTTAGATGATTATATTAGAGAAGAATAAAGGATAAAAATTAATGATCTCTGAATCTCCATTTCAAGAAGTTAGAAAAAAAATAGCAACTTCTCTCAAAGAAATTAAAGGAAGGAAATAATAAAGATAAGAACAGAAATAGCAGAGATAGATTCAATAAAACTAAACGTTCTTAAAAGGTAATTAAAATTGATAGATATATTGAGAAGTTTAAAACACAAACCATATCAGTAATGAGAAAAAAGACATAACCGTAGAAGCTATAGACATTAAAAAGCTAAGAGAATATCAAACAAGTTAATGTCAGATAAAATGGATAAATTCTAAGGAAATAAAGAATTTCTACCAAAGAGATAGAAAACCTCGATAGCCCACTGACTGTTCAATAAATTGAATCAGTAGTCAAAAATCTCACAAGGAAACTTGCAAGTCCTAACAGCTTCACCAAGGAGTTCTATGAAACATTTAAAGAAGTAATTCCAGTTTTATTAGCTATCTGTTGCTACATAACAAATCACCCAGTGTGTAG
This sequence comes from Lemur catta, assembly GCF_020740605.2. Taxonomy (NCBI): domain Eukaryota; kingdom Metazoa; phylum Chordata; class Mammalia; order Primates; family Lemuridae; genus Lemur; species Lemur catta. The sequence continues at coordinate 95,699,830 of NC_059128.1, forward strand.
TGGTTTAAAACAACAGTAATCATTTATTATCTCTCGCAGTTTCTGTGGGTTAAGACTTTAGGAAGAGGTGCTGGCTTGGGGTCTCTCAATAGGTGGTAGTCAGATGTCAACTGTGGTTGAGGTTAATTGATGGCTGGAGTATCCACAAGGATATTTTACCTTGTTGGCAGGTTGGTGCCCACATGTGAGTTCACTACAAAGGCCTCTACACTGGGCTGTTTGAGTGTTCTCATGACATGGCATCTGGCTTTGCCCAGAGTGAGCAGTCCAAGAGGTCTGGATGGAAACTCCAGTGCCTTTTATTTTATTTGTTTTTAAATTTATTTATTTATTTTTGAGACGGAGTTTCACTCTGTCACCCAGGATAGAGTGCTATGGTGTCATCATATCTGCCTGCAACCTCAAACTCCTGGGCTTAAGCAATCCTCCTGCCTCAGCCTCCTGAGTAGCTGGGACTACAGGTACATGCTACCACACGGGGCTTATTTTTCTATTTTATATAAGGACAACGTCTCCCTCTTGCTCAGGCTGGCCTTGAACTCCTGAGTTCAAGCCATCTTCCCCTCTCAGACTCCCAGGGTGCTAGGATTATAGGCCTGAGCCATCCCACCCCTGGCCTCCAATGCCATTTATAACTTAACCTCAGAAATCACACCATTGCTTCCCTTGCATTCTGTTGGTTATACACATCAGCCCTGATGTCAGTGTGGAAGGGGACTACACGTAAACACTGGGGGAGAGAACCACTGGAGGGTGTCTTGTAGGCTGGCTACCACACCAGACTTACATTTCCAGAGAAGAAGGATAGGGAACACTTTCCAATTCATTTTACGAGGCAAATAAGAGAAAGGGAAATAGGCCAATCTCATTCATAAATATAGATACTAACTTTTTTTTTAATTGCTTCAGGGTTGCTTCATCCCAGTTTTGTTTTTTTTGTGGTTTTTTTTTGAGACAGAGTCTCACTGTCTTGCCCAGGCTGGAGTGCAGTGGTGTCATCATAGCTCACAGCACCCTCAAACTCCTGGGCTCAAGTGATCCTCCTGCCTTGACCTCCCAAGTAGCTGTGCTACCACACCTGGCTAATTTTTTTTTTTTTTTTTTTAGAGACAGGGTCTCGCTATGGTGCCTAGGGTGGTCTTGAGCTGCTGGGCTCAAGCAGTCCTCCCACCTTGACCTCCCAAACTGCTAGGATTACAAGTGTAACAAGCCCCACTACAATATTTTTGAACTTGTTTCTGGCATCAGCTTTTTTGCTAAAAGATACCCCTCCACCACTACCACCTTTGGAGAAGCTGAACCTGACATAGTCATTGCACTGCTGGGCAGGAGCTGTTCCATAATTGCTGAATTAGCCTTCGAAATCTCTGGCTCACCAAGGAGAGTGCGCGGTGGGGGCTGCATGTGGAGGGGGGTTCTGGGCGGGGAGGCAGGTGTGCCACGCCTGTGCGGCCAGCTGGGGGAAAAAAATCTCTCTGGCTCATAGAAATGTTTACTAAACTCCTGGGCTTGTGCTATGGCTAGGCACTTAAACCTTGGTTGGACACATCTGTTTGCCTGAGGAGAGTAAACCAGGCAACTCAAACCTCTTGTTCTCCTTCCAAGTGAATTAGGATATGGGGAACGCAAGAAGTGACCTAGATAGGAAATTTATCTCTAAGACATCACAGAACTCTAGCCTCCACGACAATATTTACATCAAAACCCCATTTCCCTTTCCGAGGAACCATCTCTTTGGAAATGTAGCCCTTTTTGATGAGGTTTTCTAATTCCCTCCTCCTGCCAGAGAAGAATCTAGATTTCTAGCCCTTTCTGTGAGCTTCTTAGAAGCGTGAAGTCTGTACTGCCACTGGGGAGGTTCTTAACTAAAGCTTGGCTCGAATGCTCCCACCCACTGAGCCTTCATTCTCCCCCTTTTCCTGACTTTCTTGGCTATTCATTTAGGCTCCCACTGTCTCTTGGTATATACCTCTTCTCCAGCCTTCTGTGTCTTGTTGATTTCTTTTGATGAGTGAGAGCACAGAGAGCTAAGCCTACTAGAGAAAAATAAATGAACTAGTTGTGATGCTGGGAGCGTGCTGCGTCTTGCTTGTCAGCCTTAAACCGGAGGTAGGAGGTGGGTTGTTTCTCATCTACTGAGTAAAGCGTTAAGTGTTTTACTTTAAATTATGCTGCTAAAGGTATGTGGCAACTTCTGGGAATAAATGAGCAATTTGGAGAATTTGGAACTCATCTGGTCTTGGTTTGGTTCGGGGGGTTAAGAGAGTCTGGAGCCTGAGGCTAAATTAGAACCCAGGCAGAGCATGTTTCATTTTCATTCAACCACCTGTAATCCTCTGCTCTTCCATCTACCTGTTGGAATTAGTTTATCGTACCGGTCTCACCTTTAGTGAAGCTTTCCCGAACCGTTCCCTTTGTGCTCTTTCTTATTAACTCCTATAATGCTTATGGCCTTTTACTACTCTTTGGGTCTTGAGCATATGTTCCCTGATAGATATTTAATATCTTCTCACAGGAAGTGACTCATCTTTCCCACTGGATTCTCTGCTGTGCAGCTCAGGGACTGAGTCTTGGAGATCTGTGGGTTCCCCCATAATACTGCACATAGCACCTTGTATGATTTGCCGTTTTCAGAGTGGACTGGTTCAGTACCCGATTGTTCTGCATAGTTAGAGCAGTTTGGGGTCCTTCTTGCAGGAGCTTACAATCTCAGATAGGTACATCTAGGCATAGAGAAACCCTACACAGAGATGTGAATAAATGACTAAATATATTTTCTGGTGGGGGGAGGCACAGAGTAGGGGGAAGGATGAGGGGAAGAAGCACCCAGTTTAATCTAAGTTTTCTCCTCATTAAAATGCCTTCTTGCATCCTTGGTCTCTTTTCACAGAACCCTGCCATCAGCATCACTGAAAATGTGCTGCATTTCAAAGGTCAGTATCTGGGCAGATGCTCCCAGCCCTATACACAGTAAAGGAGGCATGGTGGTTGTTTCCCTTTATTTATTTTTATCTATTTGTTTTATTCATTTTTAATTGATGTTCACCCATCCAATTCTCTTGGAGTAAACTAGATTGTTTTGATTAGAATATATGGTTCTAATATATGATATTAGAATATATGATTAGAAAAGCCAAAGAATTTGTTTAAAACCCTGCTTTCCCTATGGAGAGGCAGTAGATGCAAGGGGTGGGGAGGGGGAAGAATCCTGAGCTAGAAACCGGGAGATCTGCTGTCTAGCTCTAATTCTGCCACCACCTTGGACGAGTTATTGACTTCTCTGGACCTATTTGTGTTTCTCAAACTCGAGGATCCATGGACACCTGAGAATGTGTACACAGGACCTTCAAGGGCTCATGGACTCCAGATTGAGAAACACTTGAAGAATTAAATATGGTTACTTTAAGTGATATTTGGCTCCATCACTTCAGCTGTGCACAGAGACTCAAACACAGCCACTGAACGTGTGTGGCAGTACTTGATTATAAAGTGACCATCTAGATGATCCAGAATATGCTGCTTTTTAAAAAAAAGGTTAGAATGAAAACAAAACATAGAAATTTTCTTGATGAGACTTTGTGGCTCCCTGATATTACGCTTACAGACCAGTTTGAGAAACACTGCACTCTAGCTGGTGTCTGAGGCCTTTCCTGCCCTGACAGTCTCTGGTTCTGTGAATCTGCCTCCATCTCCTTTCTCCTCAGTTCAGACTTACCGCCCTGCCTGGGAGCGTAGGTCTGCATTCACTGTCACCCAGTGGGTGGGATTCTCCCTCTTCTCCTCTGTTCCAGTTCTTGGGGTTATTAGAGTGTGAAGAGTTTCTGCTTTACATAAGATTCCGTCCACCCTAACATACATGCATGGAAGTCCAGCCTGGCTTTCGTATCTACGTTTCAGGGTGAGAGTAGTGGTGGTAGCAGCTCAGTTTTTTGGGAGTTATATTAATATATACATTTAAAAAGATGTTAAAGTGATAAAGCATATCTTGCCACTTAGAGCTTATAGACTGCCCTACCTTAAGGAATTTATGGTTTTAGAGAGTCATAGCCACCTGTAGCAAATCTTAGGCAGGTTTTACTACGTATGCCAGATAAGGGAAGAGAAGCCCAGGAAGAAAGCACATAGTGAACGAATCAGAAGTAGAGGAGGGAGGATGCCCAGCAGCAGCCCTGGGTGCAGCAGTCTCTGGCACCCAGGCTTGGTACCTGCTTAATTTGGGGAAAGGAGCTGTGTCAAGGCACAGTGATGGGGCAGTGGCCAGCCTGGGGTCTTCCCTCCCAGTTCCACCTGTCCTTCATGAGCTGAGATAGATTGTATTTCTTTTTCCTTGTCCCATTTGGGATGTGCTAAAGGAGAAGTCAGCTTCTCCCTTCATTCTGTCCCTGGTTGAGAGGTTTTAGATTCAGAGCCATCTTTGAGACAGTCCAGTATTTTCCTGTACCCTGCAACTTCCCTTAACCACAGTCAAGATGATACACCCACCTGAGTTTTTGCTGCTCTGGATTTAGAGCCAAAGTAAATGTGAAAGTTAAATTTATATCTCTGTGGCCCCTTTGGCTTTGCTTTTCATATTATTTTTCCTGCCTGTTATTTGTACTGGGTAGCATCAAGGCCATGCTGGAAGATTAGGTAAACGCTGTGAAACTGATCGTCAGAGGACATGGGGAGATGAACTTCTGTCCAGGATTTGGCTTATCTAGCGTTGGGTGGCCTCCACGAGTTTTGACAGGACCCATTAATATTTGCGTACTTATGAAAGAACTACACTAGGCTGACTCTTGGATGGCCTTGTTCTGCTCAAGTTCACAATAACCCACATTTCTTTATAGCTCAGGGACACGGTGCCAAAGGAGACAATGTCTATGAATTTCACCTGGAGTTTTTGGACCTTGTGAAGCCAGAGGTATGTTCTTTCCTTTCTGACTTCCCTTCCCATGTTAGGAAATGAATGCTAGTGGTTTAGTGAAATGGGGAGCAGGGTTTGTGGGAGAGAAGAAGATAAAAACCAAAGGGGAATGATAGAGTTCTGTTATTTGGAACGGAGCCCAGATTTTAGCTGCAAAGGAATGGGAAAGTTGGAGAACCTGAGTCGAATCTGGGCTCTGCCCTTTATTAGCAGTGTAATCGTGAACAAGTCTCGTCACCTGTTTGAATTCCAGTTCTCTCATGTATTGAATGAAGGATTGGACTATGTGATCTCTAGGGTCCTTTCCAGCTCTGGTATTTTCTGATGTTAGTGATGGCGGAGGAATATGGCACCTATTGAGAGCAGAGTTACATAGGGTAGGTGAAGCCTGCCCCAGGGGGTTACTTTTACGTAACTTTGACACAGAGACAACAAGAAAAATAGAAATCAGAAATGGCTAAGAGCCAGGCACCACGGCACACATCTGTAATCCCAGCTACTCAGGAGGCTGAGGCCAGGAGTTCAAGACCATCCTGGGCAACATAGCCACATTCTATCTGGAAAACACACACACACACACACACACACACACACACACACACACACACACACACACACACACACACACACACACACACCCACCCCAGAAAGGACCAAGGCAGCTGGTCTTTAGGAAGAATGTTGGAAATATAATTGAAGCTTCCCTTCCCTCAGAACCTGAGGAAGCTTCACTAACATGGAGGGAGAGATGAAATATACCATCAATCCAATAGATGGTATATTTCATTTTCTAGAATCATACTCTTGGCTATAGGGGCTTGAGCTTATTGATTTGTTTTTTGAAAACGCATTAATAGTAAGCAGTGGCATAGGGGCAGAGAACCAGCCTGTCATGGCGCTTGCTTTGGAGACAAAGGGAGAGGCCATGTAGACAAACAACAAGCTGAAACAGCCTCTAAGAACTTGAGTTTAGTTGGGAAGACTCCCTAGGTTGGCCCTTGTAGAAGCGCTGTAACTGATCCAGTACAGTTCTGGCCTTGATGCAGGCATTTCTAAAAACAAAGGTTTGCTAAGCCAGGGACAGTCATTTTCATGAGAGAAACATTTGGAAGCTGAGGGTGCCCTTGAGAGGGTGATTGGACACAGTGCCTCGCATGATGTGGCTCTGGCAGGAGGTTCATGCTGGTTATCTGCCTTTCTTAATCTGATATTCTTCTGTGTCATTCACTGGGAAAATTAGAGAAAGACACTGCTGTTCTTACCATTTATTCTTTGTGCAAGCCTTTGGTCCAGAGGATTCCTTTGCATCAGGACATGAGCAGGAAAGGAAATGAGCAGCCTCTCTGTCGAGCAACGCTGGCGTGGTGCAGTTCCAAGGAATGGAAAAGGGCATGCTCACATTCTCACTTTCTCTCCTAGCCGGTTTACAAACTGACCCAGAGGCAAGTAAACATTACAGTACAGAAGAAATTGAGTCAGTGGTGGGAGAGACTCACCAAGCAGGAAAAGAGACCTCTCTTCTTGGCCCCAGACTTTGATCGCTGGCTGGATGAATCTGATGCGGAAATGGAGCTCAGAGCCAAGGTGAGTAAGGATCCCAGGACCTGGCCAGTGAAGACAAATCATGAGGAACCCGAGTTAGGTGGGCCACTTCAGATACCTCTCAGGGTCTGATAGAAGAGGGACAAAGTTAAAAATTCACTTAAAGACCTGGCAACATGATTTTAAAGAAGTACTGGCCATGTATTTTGTAGACTGTCCCTCAATTGGGATTAATCTGATGTGTTTCTTATGATTAGACTAAGGTGATGGGTTTCGGGAGGAAAACCACAGAAGTAAAGTGTCATTCTTATCACATTATTCCAAGAGTACATACTGTCAATATGACACATCACTGTTGATATTAATCTTGGATCATCTGCCTCAAGGTGATCTTTGTCAGGTCTCTCCACTGTACCATCACTGTCCCTGTGTCTCTGCCCTTTCCTTACCATGCTCTTTGGAAGGAAGTCACTATGTGTAGTCCACACTTAAGGAGTGAGGAGTTATGCTTCCTATCCTTTAGGTGGGGTAGCTACATAATTTACTTAGAATTCTTCTGCACGGGAGATTTGTCTGTTCTCTCACATTTGTTTATTTTTTCAATCATTTATTTATATCGGTACAGACTCACGGATATTTACTTTATTCTTTGGGTTATAATCTAATACTATGTTATTTTTTTTGTTGCTCAAATTGTTTCAGCTTTGGCCACTGGGAGCTCTTTCCTTTGGCTCGTGTCTTTTTAAGAAAGCTCCATCATTGTGCAACTTTTTTTTGAGCACTTCCTTACTTTCTGATGCTGTAAGCTGCTCCAGGCTTATCTTATATATTCCCTGCTCCAGCCCTAGAATAGCCATTTCTCCAAGGAGCTCTGTTCTTTTTATTAAGAATGGTATTGGAAACCAGGATCTGCTCGTTGCTACTGGGGTGTCATTGCTCTTGGGTCCTTAGAACAAGGAAATACATGTATGCATACTAACCCATGCATATACAGGTACCTATAAATATTTCTATATCATCTGTACATTAAGCTGAATATGAGTTCATACTGATGTTGGAGACATGATCTTAGCTTCTAGAAAAATTATACAAAAACCCTGGAAGTGTTAAAAAAAATAAGATAGCAATCAACTTCCTACTTTAAACTTCTGTTTTGTTTCTGTGACTGTGACAAATGTTCTGGATGTGCTTTCCAACTCTAAGATTCCAAGATTGCCCAGTTGGCAGTGTGGAAGCCAGCTGATCGGTTTAATTCCGTGGACAATGGACGGGTGTCCTGTGATGCTAATGCTGCCTAGTAAGGAGTCAGGCGTCTTGGCACCATGAACTAGGACATTTTCCCCATGATGCACTGAACACAATGGGAGGAGGTGGCTTTGAGGGAGTCAGATTACTCTTCCAGCATGTAGACTTTTGCAAGCATCTAGGAATTCTAACTTGTGTTCTTGGAAAACTTCTGTCTAAATTCTAGGAAGAAGAACGCCTAAATAAACTCAGACTGGAAAGCCAAGGCTCCCTTGAAAGTAAGTTGCCCCTGGTACAATGGTAGTCACCAGTGAACTTGTGCTAGCGGTGGGAGGAGAGATGAATGGGATGTGGCAGGAGAGCTAATGAGTTCATCCCAGTGAACTGTGTGGGTGAGTTTATGAGAATTCCTTTTAGATCCAGTGCTTAAGCTGTGCACACCCACATCAAAAGCCTTACCTTTAATGTTTCGTTTCTGCTTTGGGCATGACATCATCTGATTACACCACGGCTGGTGTCGCAGGATAGAAGAACCTTAGTCTCCTGGACTAGCCTAATGCCAGATGGCAACCAAACCCCACATAGACATGTGGACATTACTGCATGGGGCCAAGGCTGCACTCCTGCAGCCTGGTGCTTTTCTCCCAACTGAGATTTCAAGGGCTGTGCCATAGCTAAGTGTGATTGTCAGCCCTAAGGATGGAGAGTATTCAGTGTAGTCCTGCTATTCATTAACCTTTTAAAAGTCCGTTTCTATTTCTGTCTAACCACTTATAAGCAAGAAGCTCTAAAAGTGTATTATCTTCTGGGTGGTGTAGTTAAATTAAATTCAGTAGCTGTCTGTTACATTCGTGCTTCATGGAAAGCATCGTACTAGGCCCTTGATGTAGAGACAGATGAATCCGTCATAGCACCTATGCTCAAAAGAGCTTACGTTCTAGTGGGAGGACAATGTAGGTGCATGTAAAACTAACTCTGAAAAGCAGAATGAAATAAGCGCTTCCCATTTAACCTAAATTGAAGTTTTTCAAGTTCTAGTGGCATATTTGACATGCCATAAGTAAGGAAGGGAAAGGTTTTAGAGCAGTGGTTCTCAAACTATGTTCCATGGTACCCCGGGGGTTCCCAGAGGTGCTTTGGAGGGGTAGATCGAGCAAGCAGGTCTACTTCAGTCAGAGCAGCTCTCTTTGGTGTTTTATATGTTGAGCTTCTGAATAAGGTTTCTTTTGAAATGGGGTTTAAAAAAAGATTTAAATACCCTAACTAAGAAGAATATTTTTTTAGAAAAGCAGAGGAAAAGAGAATATTAGTGGATGCAAAGAATTTAACAACATAAAAATGTCACCTTGAGATTTAAATTAATTTTTTGGTGTTTTAAAGGGACAAACTTCCGAGATAGGTATAAATTCTTATGTATGGATTTTTACAGTACTAGGTAAAGCCTTTAACAGTTTTATCTAAATTTCATAAAGTTTTCTGACGAAGGAAGTTCTTCATGGTAGGGGAGTGTAGTAAATTTTTGTAGTTTTGAGGAAAAAAGTTTTAATTGGTTAAATGTTGCTAGAAGTCTGATAGTTTTTGGCCCCTTAGGGTAAGGCTGTTTGTGATTGGCCATACTATTGATGTGACTATTTGAGCATCAGCCAAGTGTCTGTGCAGAATATCTGTAGCCTAGGAAAAAATATGTAGCCGCAGAGTCTGAACACCAGTGCTATTGTCTTGAGAACTGCCCTTTCCTTTACCTCACTCCTCTGACTCAGCCGTGACTCTGTTTTTAACTGTGTCATTGGCTGTGTCTTCATGAGCCTTAGGCTGTAGACAGAATTAATGCCCCCATTTCCTGCCTCTCAGTGTGAAATTGTCCTCCTTTGGTTATGTCCTCATCCTGTCCGTCTTTCAAAGCCCAGATTGGATGCCAGCTTGTCCATGTAGACTTGTTTGATACCTACTTCCCCAGCCTAATGTCATTCCACCTTGAAATTTTCATAAGACGTTACTTGTCACTCTCCATCTGGTATTATGGTTTTCAGAATGTAAGCTCTGAGAGCGGCAACGTGGTTTATCTGTCTTTGCATCCTAGTAGGGCACTTCACAGTACCTTGCACCTTGTAGGTGTTCTGTTAATGCATGGTTGAATGAATACATGGCCAAATATCAGAATTATTTTTTTCATTCATTGTTTCTACCTTTTTGAGCTAGCTTCAAGAGATGACCTTAAAGAAATTCCGGAAAAGAAGAAACTGTAGATTGTATTAAGATGACTAGAGCAGGAGCTGAGGAGATCTTTATTTCCTTTCTGTAATGCCTCCCAAGATGGCCATACTTTGCCAAGTTTTATGGAAAAAACACAACACTCAGTGTGTTTTTTCTTATTCTCCCACTCAATGACAATCAACACAGAAGACTTCTGTGACCAAATGTGTGGAGGCTTTTCCCTACACACCAAACAAGCAAATCAGTTCTGCAGCAGACCCCAGCTGAGTGCCCTCTAATTCAATTCCTACACCGTCTACCTGGAGATAGCTTCAGATCCCACGGGTTGAGGGCTCAGTCTGCAAGACTGCCCCTAGACACCAGCTGCAAGTCCAGGCCTCCAGAACTTCTGAATAACTAGCTATAAGCTGGGATTCCCACAACCCCCTCCTGGGGCTCAATTAACTTACTAGAGCAGCTCACAGAACTTAGGAAAACACTTACATTTACTGGTTCATTATAAAGGATATTACAAAGGATACAGATGAAGAGATGCATAGGGTGAGGTATGGAGGAAGGGGCTCGGAGCTTCCATGCCCTCCTTGGGTGTGCTACCCTCCAGAACTTCCACGTGTTCAGCTCTCCGGAAGCTTCCCAAACACTGTCTTCTCGGGCCTTTTATGGAGACTTCACTGGATAGACATCGAAGCTTGGCCGACTGTGTCAAGTTGTGATTGGACAAAAAGGGTATTATCTAAATCTGGGAAGGCCTGTCTGTTCAGATTCTTCTTGGCCTCTCTGTGCAGAGTTCCTTCCTCCAGGGTATGGGATGGGCAGGTGAAAGGAAGACAGGGGATGGTCAGAGAGAAGAGATTCTGTTTTCTGAGGTCTAAAATGTCCTAACACTATAATGAAAGACTGTAACAAGGGCCGCGGGAGTTACAAGCCAGAAACCACTGGGTGAAAGCCAATATGTATCTCATAATATCACACCAGATGTAATATTTTTTCTTGAGTTTGTTATGTCTATATACTTACCCCTCAAGATTATGAAAAAGACTTAAAAACGTGCCTTGGAGAGCAATGTTCCTCATCATTTTTCCTTATATGTTTTTTCTATGGAAGTACGAGCCCAGGCTGGTGAAGACATGGACCAGATATTTGTGTGGGAGCTTAGGGGCACCCAGGAAGGAAAAAGGATTGAAGTTACCTGGATGCACCCCATATACCCTCTCCTGTGGTGACTATTGCTTTTGACATCTTACTGCTTTGCTTTGCTTTCCAGCCCTTATAAGCTTGAGGAAAGGATACCTGTTCATGTATAATCTCGTGCAATTCCTGGGATTCTCCTGGATCTTTGTCAACTTGACTGTGCGGTTCTTTATCTTAGGAAAAGGTAAGTAAGGAATTTCAGGACTAATTTTCCCTTTTTGGTAGTTTGGCCCACTCCTCACCAAAGGTAACCTTCTGTGCCTTTGATATTGATGATAACCCCCACATGTGTGTAGCGCTTCCTGCCTTCCACTGTGCTTTCATAGCTATTATTTCCCGTGGTCCTCTGAAACAAGCTGACTGGTATTCTTTCCATTTAACAGGTGAAAAAACAGGTTTAGGCCGGGCGTGGTGGCTCACGCCTGTAATCCTAGCACTCTGGGAGGCCGAGGTGGGCGGATTGCTCGAGGTCAGGAGTTCAAGACCAGCCTGAGCAAGAGCGAGACCCCGTCTCTACTAAAAATAGAAACAGATTATCTGGCCAACTAAAAATATATATAGAAAAAAATTAGCCGGGCATGGAGGCACATGCCTGTAGTCCCAGCTACTCGGGAGGCTGGGGCAGTAGGATCGCTTAAGCTCAGGAGTTTGAGGTTGCTGTGAGCTAGGCTGACGCCACGGCACTCACTCTAGCCCAGGCAACAGAGCGAGACTCTGTCTCAAAAAGAAAAAAAACACGTTTAGAGATGGTTAAAAAAAAAAAAAAAAAGGCTCACATTTGCACAGTTAGCTGGAGGCACATCTTAGGCTACAATCCCTTTCTCTGTCCACTACTTGATAGTTCATTAATAGCTAAATAAATTGATGTGCTACTTCCAGAAAGTTATGCAAGTCCAAAAGGGTTTTTACCCTTTTGGAGCCTAAATAGATTCTAAAATGAACTTTTCTTTTTTTTTTTTTTTTTGAGACAGAGTGTCGCTTTGTTGCCCTGGCTAGAGTGAGTGCCGTGGCATCAGCCTAGCTCACAGCAACCTCAAACTCCTGGGCTTAAGCGATCCTACTGCCTCAGCCTCCCGAGTAGCTGGGACTACAGGCATGCGCCACCACGCCCGGCTAATTTTTTCTATATATATTTTTAGTTGTCCAGATAATTTCTTTCTATTTTTAGTAGAGACGGGGTCTCACTCTTGCTCAGGCTGGTCTCGAACTCCTGACCTTGAGCGATCCACGCGCCTTGGCCTCCCAGAGTGCTAGGATTACAGGCATGAGCCACCGCGCCCGGCCTAAAATGAACTTTTCCCAAACAGAATGAAAAAACTGCCATAAAGATATTAGTTCTTCCTAATTTATATGTTTAACAGAATCCTGGCCAAAGTAAATGCCAATGGAAAATTTTTGAGATTTTGATCAAAAGTATTCTGATATTTTATTTGGAAGAATAAATAGGTAATAAAATCTGGGGGAAGAAAGAATAATGGGAGAGGACTTTTTCTGTCTGATATGAAAGTATGATAATTAAAATAGTATATCATTCGTATAAGAGTAGACTAATCAATAGAGCAGATTAGGAGGCCCAGAAATAGCTCTTACATTATATATATGTAGGTGTGTCTATATATGTTTGTATGTATGTGTATATATATACAGACATGTATCTGAATTACATATATGATAGAAGAGGAATCATGAATCATGGAAAGGGAAATATTTTCTAATAATTTTTTATTGGATGGGAAATCTAATGTTTCCAAGGACAATTACTTAGCTTTGGGTACATGAGGAAGGCAAGAAATGTTTTACTCTTCTCATACTATATATAAAAATAAATTTCCCCAAAGGATTTAAGAGTCATATATCAAAACATTAAATTAAATCCTAATAGAAGATGTAAGTAGGCCCGGTGTGGTAGCTCACGCCTGTAATCCTAGCACTCTGAGAGGCTAAGGCAAGAGGATTGTTGAGGTGAGAAGTTAGAGACCAGGTCCAGGAAAAATGTCACTTAAAATAATCCCCTTAAAAACGATACCAAAATTCCATTGTAAACAGTGACAAAAAGATTTTTTTTGTCATGAAAAGTGACATTTAAAATTATAAAAATAAATTTTTTATCATTGTTTTTGCAACCACCCTCATAACCTCCAATTAAGAAACTATGTTTATTATGTTTATAGTTATCTCCCCTTATTACAGTGTACATTGTTCACTGGTGTAGAACAGTGACTACCACACAGCAGGCACTCAGTTCATTTGTTGAATTAAACAACTCTTTAGAGAACCAACAAAGACCATCAGGAGGAAAAAGTTAGCTTATTTCATAGAACCAGGATAAGTCACTAAGGAAGAAAGAGGCAGTTTCAAGAGTAAAGTCACTTAACAGCACACTATGGGAAATCTGCACGTTCCTATAATAGAGGTCTTCTAAAGAAGTAGTTAAAATATGTCATTCCTTAATTTGTGGATATAATTATGTGAGTAGAATAGTTGCATAGGTCAGTCTGAAGCATGTCACTAACCTGGTGACTGTACCATGGGAGCCACAGCCAATGAACAAGGTCAGCAGTTAGTCTTCGAGGACTCTAGCACACTAAGGCAATAAAGATTTTTTATCTTATATATAACAAAATAGAAGTTATAATGTTGCATTAATTCCTTAAAGAAAAGAATTAGTCAAATTTTGAGCTTATTTATTGGTGGATTTTTCTGACAAAATTATATAGTAACACTAAAATGCCATTTTTCATTTCACATTTGACTGCAGTAAGATTGTAAATTGGATAATTTTTGCAAAAATACTAGAGGGATTCTTCAGTTCTTTTGCAAGGACCTCTTTTATTCATCTGATATTCAAGCTGTTCTCTTTTGAGGCTCCTGCAGTGTTAGCTTTCTTGGTAACTGGCCTAACTCTGCCAGGACCTCGTTCAGCAGTATCTTTATGTGCCATTAAAACAGTTGTCCATCATTTAATGTGATTGACTTAAGGAATAGCCTACGTCTTTTAAAAAGATTTTTAATTTCATTTTGCAATCTTTGTTCACGTTGTTGAATGTTGCTGACAGTGGGAAGAATGAGGGACCAAGACTTGGATGCAGTAAATAGGCCTGTTCTTAAGTGGGGATGGACATTTAAATGGAGGCTAATTTTATACGTTGTTGGCGCATTATTGATAATTTTTCAGCTATAAGCTTTGCTTTTCTATGGAACCTCTTAACTGTAAATCTGAATTAACTTAATTTAATGATAAATATGTGAAATATGATTCTCTTTGCCAGTGATTTTCATTTGCAGCTCTTGTGCCCTCTTTGGGGGCATTTGGAAATGCCTAATTTGAGGATGCTTGTTGGTTGTCACAATAACTTGGAAGTACTACTTGCCTACTTCAACAGTCAGGGAGCCAGGAACCCTAAAATTCCTGCAATGTGCAGGACAAAAAATTATTTTGCATAAAATGTCCGTGGTGCCCTGGCTGAGAAACACTGCAAAGGAGAACGTAGGGATGCGGGATATCAAGGGAGCGTCAGCAGGAAAAATAAAGGATTTTATATTCCACACCACTTGGAATTAATACCGCATTTGCTAACCTCATAGAAGCAATAACTATCATTTTAAATTATCATATAATCTGTCAACTATCTATTATAGTTTACTTAAACTTTCTTTACTCTTGGATGTGTAGACCATTTCTACTTTTTAATGCCTGTAGAAATAAATAATGTTTCAGAGAACAACCGTATTCATAAAGCTTTTTTAAAAGTCATTTTAGATTTTTTAAGTTAGGATACATGCTCAGAATAAGAATTATTAAGTCTGAAGATACAAACACAATTAAGGTTTTTGAAACCTAAATTTATTCAATATTTTTTTCTCTCTGCATTTATTTATAATTGTGCAGTTTTTGAGATTTGAAAAGACTAGATTGCATTCAATACATGTGATATAGTTTTAGCTTTGAGTTAGATGAGATAATGAATCTGAAAAGAGTTATGTCTGTGCTTGATTCGTCGATTTTTCAGCATATAATAAGTGCATGAAGCCTAGGTGTGCTTTTTTCTTGCCTTTTAAAAATGAGAAAGGCAACAGGCTCCTGTAGTCTCAGCTCCTAGGGAGGCTGAGGTGGGAGGATTGCTTGAGCCCAGGAGTTCGAGCCCCGCTTGGGCAACATCCAGTTAGAAACTTGAATCTCACTGGATGTTTGTTATTCCTTTCCTTTCATGTAAATTCCTTTCATGTGAGAAGTAATCTAGTTTGAGAAGTAATATGTTGGAATTTGCCAGTTGATTTACCCTTAATGTTTATCTGTGCCCATAGAGTCCTTTTATGACACATTCCACGCTGTGGCCGACATTATGTACTTCTGCCAGATGCTGGCAGTTGTGGAAACTATCAACGCAGCAATCGGAGTCATTAAGTCACCGGTGATACCTTGTCTTATCCAGGTATTAAGCAGTTGAGCTCAAGGGTGGGGAATGAAAGATTTCATTATTTATCTAGTAGGTATGTCACACTTGGTGAAGAATTAGTAAAAACAATTAATGAAAACACCTGGTTCCACTCGTGTGTGTACACTGTTTTATCTGAACAAGAAGGAAAATTGTAAACTTCAAGGATATTTTCCAAAGGTAGACTTTTACCATTTCAGGTCTATTTTGTTTTTTTTTTATAACATCCTCATGGAATCACTAAATTATACAGAAACAGCTTTAAAGCTAAGGAAATTTGATTCTCAAGTAGGAGCAGAAAAACCTATCCTCAGTTTCCTTAGAAATGTCTTGGTCTCCTCCCACCTCAGGTAAAGGGTGGCGGTCAAATACCTAGGAACTCTTTCCACTTTGGAAATGAGCAGCTTCCAAAGATTGTAAAACCAAAGAAATAGGCACTGGCAGCAAGAAACAGCAGAACAGCAGACTGTACACCACTGTGGTGGTGCACGCCTGTCGTCCCAGTCACTGGGGAGACTGAGGCAGGAGGATTCACATATGAGTATTATCAGATGTAGACAAGAAAATAATCATGTTTAAAGAGAACTTGACGATTTGAGGAGGAAACAATAAACTAAAGAATAAGTAAGCAGATCTGAAAAGGAGGCAAATAGACCTTCTATTAATGAAAAATACTGTCATCAATTCTTAAATTTAATGGATAGTTTTTGTAGTAGATTAACATAGCAGAAGAGAAAATTTCCAACTGTTTGAGATACAGAGTGGAATAGAGAGCACAAAAAGTAAATATGCAGACAAAATGTCCTTGAATTGTAAGACTCAATATTATAACAGTCAGTTCTGGTACTTACCTATACATTAAATACAATTCCAATCACAGTCTAAAAAATCTTGGAATGTGCCAAGAAAATTCTAAAGTTTTGTGGAAAAGCGGAGGTCTACCCAGGATAGTAGCAGTATTATCAACAGCTAAAATGTGCAACTCGTGTCCATCGACAGGTGAATGGGTAAGAAAAATGTGTTCTATACATATGGTAGAATATTATACAGCCTTAAAAACAAAGGGAATTCTGACATTGCTATAACATGCATGAACCTTGAGGACATTATGCTAAGTGGAATAAGCCAGTCACAGAAAATCACATACTGCAGGATTCTACTTACGTGGGGTACTCAGAATAGTCAAAATCATAGAGACAGGAAGTAAAATGGTATTTGCCAGGGGCTGGAGGTATAGGGAGTTATTGTTTCTTTTGGTCATAGTTTCAGTTTTACAAGATGAAAAGAGTTGTGGAGAGGGATGGTGCTGACAATTGTACAGTATGAATGTATTTGATACCACTGAACGATACACTTAAAATGGTTACAGTGGTAGATTTTGTGTTGTTTATATTGTACCATAATAAAAAACGGAGGAGAAAAAAAATGTAAAAGGGCCAGGAATATTCATCTAAGAAGAACCCAAGTTGGGAGACTTACCCTACAAGAAATTAAGACATTATAAGGATTTAGTAAAGCTAGGTGCAGTGGCTTGTGCCCGTAGTGCTGGCTACTTGGGAGGCTGAGGCGAGAGGATCACTTGAACCCAGGAGTTGGAGACCATCAAGAGTAGAGTGTCGGCCAGGCGCGGTGGCTCACGCCTGTAATCCTAGCACTCTGGGAGGCCGAGGCGGGTGGATTGCTCGAGGTCAGGAGTTCGAGACCAGCCTCAGCAAGAGCGAGACCCCGTCTCTACTAAAAATAGAAAGAAATTCTCTGGACAACTAAAAATATATATAGAGAAAAAATTAGCCGGGCATGGTGGCGCATGCCTGTAGTCCCAGCTACTGGGGAGGCTGAGGCAGTAGGATCGCTTAAGCCCAGGAGTTTGAGGTTGCTGTGAGCTAGGCTGATGCCACGGCACTCACTCTAGCCTGGGCAACACAGCAAGACTCTGTCTCAAAAAAAAAAAAAAAAAAAAAAAAAAGAGTAGAGTGTCTATCATATATGGGAATGCCTTACAGCAGTGACAGTGAATAGACTGTAGCCATAGGCATCAACATAGATCAATCTCTGGGCTATAACTCTTTGAGTAAGAAGCAAGTCACAGAATAATACGCATAGCATGATTTCAAAAAATTTTTAAAACAGGCAAAATGAAACAACATACTGTTTAGGAATATACACACAAGCAGTAACCTGTAAAGAAAAGCATGATTAATACAGGAGAGTAGTTACCTATGGGGGGGTGCCATGCTTGTGGTGGTCTATTTCTTAAATTGTGTTATGTAGATCCAAATTTTTATTTGGCAGTATTCTTTAAACTGTGTTTAAATGTGTGTGTGTTTTTAATATACTATTTATGACATATTTACACACATGCACAAATGCTGCACCTGTCTAGTCACAAAGACTGGGTGGGCACTTTGACTTATTTTAAAACTGGAGCAGGATTAAACTAGTTGAGCTCAGTCTTTTCCATTTACCTTGCATTTAGTGGGGTTAGGTTTCAGATAACACATTTATATAACTTTTATATATATTTTATTAACGTTTTGCTCTCTTTTGGGTCTTCCCAATAGCTTCTTGGAAGAAATTTTATTTTGTTTATCATCTTTGGCACCATGGAAGAAATGCAAAACAAAGCTGTGGTTTTCTTTGTGTTCTATTTGTGGAGCTCAATTGAAATTTTCAGGTGGGTAGAAATGCCAGGTTGGTGATTAAATGCTTCCCCCTCTCTGGAGGGGGAAGTTGCTGTTCTTTGGGGAGTTGCTGTCTTAGCCAGAGTCTCATTTGGTTTGGCACTGAGATTACATATGTGAAGAATTCTAGCTGCATTTATGTGCTCTGCAAAGTTGAAGAAGATTTATTTTAAAGCAGCCATTGGATCATAATTCCAGCCTGGGCATTAGGGAGCAGAGGGAGAGAACCAGAAAAATGAAGGACCCATCTTCCTGTGGCTTCAGGACCTTGCTGTCTTGGAAAGAGAGGACCTGTCCACGTGCAGAAATTCTTGAAAGTGCTGAAGAAGCATAAGGTTGAAGGAGCAATCCAGGTTGGATAGAACTAGTTAACACTAGCCTTCTAGAAGGGATGGTATAAGATTTCTGAAGTTTGAATTGTTGGCTTATCTAATTTTCCCATTCTCAGTTTCAGTAGAAGAAATATCTTTTAAAAAACTGATCCAGTTAAAGTAGATGTAGTCTCCTTTACCAGACCATACATATTCTGTATTTCTTCCCTTTTCAGTCAAGTGGAACAAGGATTTTGCAAATGAACTCCTCAGCTCTTGGTTTGCTGGTGTTTTGACAAAGATGGTCATCGAAAGGAAGAACAGGCAGGAGCAGCCTTAGATTGTGTCTTAACTGTGGCCCCTGCCCCATGGCACCCAGTGTGCCCTCCAGCATACTTGATATAAAGGAGAAGCAGAGTATACGTCCTTAATGTTATCTTACTACTTGGGAAGAAACAAATTTCTTTTCTTATGAGATCTCCTTTAGAATAGAGTATGTCTGATTCTAGATTAGAGGTCTTTTGTATACTTCAATTTTGATGACAATTCATTTATCCAAAGATAAAGTATCTGACTTCCTTACCCACTGGGCACATAGATCAGAACTAGCAATAAAGCCAAAAGGCTTCTGAGCATGCAGTCCATGTACTGAACAAAGAGGGTTCCTTTGAGACCTGAACTTAGCCTGCCACTAAAGAGAGTTCACATCCTTTGAAAATGTAGGGAATAGCATGATGGGAGTTTGTGGGGAGATAGCCCAGAATTATAATTCTGTTCTGAAGAAGCCACGTGTGACTAATTGAGAAATATTCCATCTGCTTGAATGATATTCTCGGGTTGTATTCAGAACCTGAAGTGGCTTTTAACATTGGAATTACTTATTTTCAACAGGTACCCCTTCTACATGCTTTGCTGCATCGACATGGATTGGAAAGTGCTCACATGGCTTCGTTACACTGTGTGGATTCCTATATATCCTCTGGGATGTTTGGCAGAAGGTACTTTCAGGAACTCTAGGTTTCATAGCTTAGCTCCAAGGGGTGGCCAGTATCTGGGAGATCAGTCGTTTCTTCCCCTATCAGCCTTCTGATAAATGGAGGGTTGAACTTTTCAGGGATTTCTTCCTGTTGGCTTCCTTCCATAGTCCTCTTGGTACCCACACCTCCAGGGAAGTAGCTAATTTTGAAAGGTTAGGAAGCTACGTGGGCATATACTGCATGCTTCTTATTTATATGGTATTTTTAATATTCCAGAGTAGGTCTTATTGATGACTTCATTTTATTCTGACAAACACCTAGTGAATCAGTGAGGTGTAGGGATCTTTCACTCCATTTCTTAGAATAGGAAACTGAAGTCCGGTGCCCTGGCTGTTCCTCACTCATTTCTCTGTTGACAGCTTGGAAGCTTATGTCTTAGGAAAACAAGAAGGATAAAAGAAGAGGCATGAGCTTTCTGTACAAAGCGGGGAAGGAAGCATTTCCAACAAACCTGGAATGGAAACTTTGAGGGCTGGGGGCTGAACTGTCATTAGATATGACTTTCATATGGTTCCAACAAGTTCTTGTTTCTCCTTTCAGCTGTCGCAGTGATCCAGTCCATTCCAATATTCAATGAAACAGGAAGATTCAGTTTTACATTGCCATATCCGGTGAAAATCAAAGTTAGATTTTCCTTTTTTCTTCAGATTTATCTTATAATGTTATTTTTAGGTAAGTATTGGCTGCGTAATACAGACTTTTTCTTGTCACTTCTTAGAGAGTAGAGTTAAATGATTAAAAAATTTAAAAGTCCTTATTAAAATTCTTGTTTCTAAAAGAGTACTGTAGAGTTAGAGAAAGATTACTGTGCAGAAACAGATCCACGATGAGAATGTGTTAGGGTATGGAATGATTTCTTCCCAAATCGCCAGTGGTTGAACTATGCTCTTGGGAGTGCTCTTGGTTATTGGGAGTATACCACACAATATATTTCTTGTTTAAAACAATGTAAGGAGCCCTTTTAAAATAAAGTAAGAAGCTCATTTTACTTTGACTAATTTCAGTAGCACATTCCCTATGCCGAGTTGATAGAGATGATAATACAACTGACAGCAAGGAGGGAAGAAGGTAATGACGTCCTCTGAGCACCCAAGGGTCGTCATAAAGCCTCTACCTGACAGTGGGAAAGCCCCCTGCTCCTCATGGAGAGACTGCTCACTGTCAGTTTATGTTTATATAAAATCACAAATTCCTGCCTTAATTCATAAAAACTAAGAACTAAAAGAAGAGGAAAAGAAGGAAAACTAAATTATTATAGATTTGAGAAATTTAAAAGCCTTCCTAACTATAAGGACTCTTTTTTTTTTTTGGCTAAATTTTTTATTAGTAATCAATGTTTGATATTTTATAAATGCAACTATATGTGATCCTACCCAGATTATATATACTGTATACATAGATGTGAAAAGACATATACCCTTGTATATAGGTTAAATATGACTTGAGAAAAAGAAATCATTTTTTTCTTACAAGAGTAGGCAGTTTAATATTTCTTGGTTTTAATATAACAACTAAGAAAATAAAAACAATCAGAATGAAAGGAATTTTGTCATTAAATATATTTGGGAGGAGAAGAAATTGATTATCATACATAGAACTTCACGTTTAAAGATAACCTCCTAACTCATACCTTAAAAGGTATTAAAGTTCTAATACCTTTCAATGTTAATTTATGTCTTCTCTTTGCTTTATTTTACAAAAGACTTGAGGTGGCCCTAAATGAGCATAGCTGTCTGGTCTCCTAGGCACAGAAGGATGCCACAGTAGGTAGTATATTAGCTCTCTGTTGCCGTGTGACAGATTACCCCACTAGTTAGCAGCTGAAAGGAACACACATTTATCATCTCACACAGTGTCTGAGGGTCAGGAAGCAGCCTGGCTGGCTTTTCTGGCTCAGGGTCTCTCGTGAGGTTGCAGTCAAGCTGTCAGCTGGGGCTGTGGTTTCTGGAGACTTGAGTGGAGCCAGAGTATCTGCTCTAAGCTCACTCTTGTGGCTGTTGACAGGAGGCTTCAGTTTCTTGCCACAGTACGTCTCCACACGGTTGCTCATGGCATAGCTTCCCCCAGGGCCAGTGGTCAGAGGGAGAACCAGAAGCCACAGTGCCTCTTAGAACCTAATGTCACCAGTGATGTGACATCACAGCAGTATACTGTGGGTTGGTCTGTGTGATGAGATACATGAGGGTCTGAAATAACGGGAGGTGTGGGAATCGCTGGGGATCCTCTTGGAGGCTGGCTGCCCCAGACGGAGAGGAAGACCACAGAAAGGAAGCCCAGGAAGCCAGAAAGCTCAGTGGTCTTGGTCATTTAGTATCGAGGGAGAAGAGACCTACACCATAGCTTTAGGAGCCCTCAACATATCAGTACATGCAGGGCTACAGTTAAATTATATACATCATGGGTCTAGGTCATTTGCAAAAGGTTAAATTTTATTCCATTCCTATTTTCTGTTTCAGCAAAGGGTATAATCCCTTTCAGAAAGATTTCTAACCAAAAATGTTAAAATGTTTTGGCCTTTGAAGACAGCAAGCTTCAGTTTGGAAAATGCACTTATTAAAAGAATTCTTACCTTTTATATTTATATTACTGTATACATTTACTATTACTATAACTAGGCCCCATGAAATTGGCGTAATGAAAGTGATAAAGAGGAATAAGTATTGGAAAGTCTCTTAATATTTTACTAAAAAAGTTAGGGGGGTAGAAATACTCCAATGTGTAATAACCCTAGGATCTTTTGTTTGTGTTGTTTATATTGTTTTACACTATTTGCAAGATTTTATGCTCATATTTAGTTTGTCTGCACTGAATAGGTAGTTGTTCTTATTCTTATGAATAGGTAGAATGAAATAAATCCTAAATTCACATTTATAGTTTCCAAGCAGTATAGATACCAGTTGACATTGGTATATAAGTCAAAGCACTTTTTAAAACATACACTCATTCCCTCACAATAAGTCTTATTGTAAAGACTTATATTTTTAACTCATTGTATAAATGAGGAAACTGAAGTGAGGTTAAGCTACCGAACTGTCAGTGGACAAGCGGGATTGAAACTTGTTTCTGACTCTGAAATCCTGTGTTTCTTAATTTACTGAATTATACCTTCTAGAAAAGTGTCTGATGCCTTTTAGACTATTGGATAAGACATATTCTTGAGTAGCCTAGAATTTAAAATTAGGTTGTTTTTGCACTTCCTATTTGTGCATTTCATTGTATGTAAATTTTACCTTAAAAGGAAAAGAATACTGAGCTATACTTAATGAAGTGTTTAGGGGGAAGTGTACTGATGTCTGCAGCTTACATCGAAATGCATTAAAAATGAGATGGCTACAGGGATGAATAGGTATGTAATAAAGCAAATAGAGTTAAAAGTTAAGTTTAAATCTAGGCAGTGTTCACTGTACAATGATTTAATCATTTTGCATGGTTGAAAATTTTATAATAAGACATTGGAAAAAAATTAAATGTAAACCCACTGAGGAAAAATTGGGTTGTCTCTAGTGCATTGTTACTGATTTGTTCTAAGTTGTACTTCCTGAGCAGCTGCAGTAATCTTAGTGCTGTGTGATATAAAAAACAGAAAACTAGAGACTGTTCCTGCCCCAGGAGCTACTGGTTATAAATAGACAGAGATAAAGATTCTCATTTCTAATTGGCCTCTTCTCTTTTTCAGGGTTATACATAAATTTCCGTCACCTTTATAAACAGCGCAGACGGCGCTATGGACAAAAAAAGAAAAAGACCCACTAGAAAGAGAGATTTAGATGGCTTCTTGCCAGTTTGAGCCTAATCTACGATTCTTACAGTTTTACCTTCTTGTACCAATGTAAACGTTTTTTTAAAGTTACACGATTAAATTCTCAGTGAGGCTATCTTCGTTTTCCCCAGTAACATTCCTGAATTTACTGTATTATCTTAGTGTAGTACTTGCATGACATGGATTCCTGATATCTGATGATAGGTTCATTCTTGTGTATTCAGTTAACAACAGCAAAAGGCTCAGCCCACCCCCGCCGCACCCACCCCACTTCCTGTCCAGTCTGTCAGTCTGGTACCTGCCTGAGATACTCTTTCAGTGCCCTGTCTTTACAGCATATTGACCATTCTTACAGTTGGGATTTGTTCTTTTTAGCTATTGGCTTGTGACAAAAAGCAAGATTATATTGCTCTATAAAGGCTGGTAAAAGTGACTCAGGCAGGACCTAATACATTCTGTACCCAAGCGGTTATTTGTTGAGTAGGGTGGCATTGACTTTTTGAAAATCAAGTAGAGTCATTCATTGATAAAACATTGCTAAGCGAGAGTGGGGCTAGAGAACATGTTTTACGTCAGAATCTTTGAGCCTAACAACATCTGTTACTACGGTGCTTAGCAGTGTGGGCATTGGAGACGCACAAGATAATTTGAGAGAAACCAGTCAGCACCTTGGAACACTATGACCATGTCATTCCTAGCTAAATCAGAACTGTTGTCAACACTAAAGAAAGATGAAACATTATTTAGAAAGCAATGAGATTACAAGAGTGACAAACTCAAATGACAGCAGGGGTCAGAAGGGAACACAAATATGTGGGTCAAACCAGCAGTAATGCAGCTGCTGGCAGTGCAGCCTGTGACAGACTGGCAGCATCAGCGTAGGCCAGCCCTGCCTCCGAATTCTGGCTTGAGCTGTGCACAAACAGAAATGTGTCATTTCCTTCCCCTGTGCTGGCTGAGCCCATTTACTCGAGTACTTGTCTAGTGAGGGGTGGGACTGCACATTTTGAATCGACCTCAAAACCCTTGCTTTCATTCTGCTGCTGATAGACTGGCTTTTTTACCTGTCTGCAGGAAGACACTGAAAACAGAGCAGGAACTTTGGTTGGAGAACCACCAGCTGATCCTTTAACTATGATTCTGGGCGAGACACCCACCAAAAGGGGAATGAAAACAAATCTAGACATATAGTTGGCCATTGTAAAAAAAAAAGTCAGTTTCCTCTGATACATTCCAAGTAAACCAAGTAAAATGTGTTAGAAGTAACACTTGTATAAATGAATTTAAGGCATAAGCTCTTTCTGTTCTGCCATTCCCATTGTTCCTGGGGGAAAGGAGACCCAATGAGTTAATGCTGTTTCACTGAGCCCAAAATGGAAACTTAGATTGACCTAAAACATCTAATTAGCATAGGGAGGCTGATTTTTTAAAAAAATTCCTTGCACTGAAGGGTATTTTGCATGTCTGTAACATCTGTCAACACTTGTGTTTGTACTGATTTCTGATATTCTTTCAACTCTGTGTAATTGGGCACATCAGCTTTGCAGGAGATTGTGCTGCATCCTTGTGGCAAAATTCTGTATTCTCAGTGATTGTTACACCCCCTTTATGCTGTCTGAGAAAGTGAAAAGTTGTGTATTTCTATTAAAACATTTACAATCAAAATTCTGATAATTTGTGTCTAAAGATCATTTAATCTAATGGTTTTCCAGCTGTTAGTGATAAAAGTCGTTCGTTCAGGTAAAATTTTATGTGGCAGTTGAGCACATGAAACTGGAAATAGTTGCTCTGGTTGAAGCCTGAGGAAGTTATACTGAAGGAGGTGTGCGGAGCAAGTGGAAAAGCATTGATGTTCTAAATAAAGCCTTGAGAAGTTGCCAAGGTCATGACTTACCCAAGGTCATGATGCTAGCTGATAAACTGGAACCATACCTGACGTTGGAATCAGCAATCTGTCCGAATCTGCTGGGCAGAATCTTGCTTAGTCAATGAGGCCTAATCAGTGTCAGAAACAAGGAAATCAATATGGAAGCTGAAATTATATTCAAGTGGTAGGGCAGACCAAAAGGCAAAGGACCATTACTTTCACAGTGAAACCATATTATAAAAAATCCAGTATTTTATTTTCATTAAAAAAAATCTTGGAGAAACGGAAATAATTTTACACGTGTCAGCTCTTAAAAAGTCTGTATCTCAAGATATACCAAAAGCACCTGAGGGCTGTGACTACATTATGCCCAAAGTTCCAAGAAAAGTTCTGAAACTTAGTGGTGTTGGGTTTGTACTTAGCAAGCCCCAAACAGTTTGAGTTGCTCATCCCAAGAACAAAGCTTGAAAGTGCCCTTAGAGTTGAGATATAAAACTGGAGCGAAGAGAAGAGCCAGAAAACCCTTGCCAGTCAGGGTTCCTGAGGAAGGTGGGGGAGCTCTGTGCTCATCAGTCATTCAAGCTTCTTAGCAGATGTGCCCATCATGGAGGCAACAGCTGTCTTTGGGGCTTAAAGAGTATGAGCCCCAGAAAGCTAAAGCCCAACCAGCCAGCCACCCTTCAGACTGTTCTCACACTAAGTCACTGAAAACAGCAAGCGTGGCCTTCTGCGGCAGCCTCAGGGAAGTCTTTGGGTGGCTATTCCAGAGGTGAACATACTGGAAACCAAATCATTTTCACCTGAAATGAAAAAAAGGAAGGCTCCAAGAGTTAGCTTCACATTCTGTCGCTGCTGCTCCCAGAGAAGTCTGTATGCAAAGGTGTGATGTTCTGATCATAAGCCGCATACTCGGAGGTGCCAGTACTGGCCAGCTTGAGCTGCTGGGCAGCGTGGGTCAGCTGGAATGCGGCATCGGGGTGGGCTGTGTCGGGCAGCAGTGTGCACTCCCTTTCCAGCATGTCAGCCACCCCTTTCAGGAGGTCCAGGAAACCAAAGGCCAGGGCAGCCTTTCGTAAACGGTTTAGCTCCTAAAACAAGACAGAAAAACCCAGTGTTGTGAAATGTGTTCTCATCACATACTTTCTAAGTGCTCAGCTTAGAATAAGTTATCCTTGACCCTGAACTTTAGGGAGCATTTTTATATGAGAACAGATGTTTATACAGAGATGCCAATAATGAGAGTATGATGGCATAACAGGGAAGTGGTTCTTCTACAGGTGACTGGATCTAGCTAAGGAGGACAGTGAGCTGCCTGCGGCACAAGCTGTCATCATCACAGCTAATGAGCATTTATGCCACATGTGGTATAGGCCCTTTGCATACATCGTTTCATTTACTCATAACTATACGAGCATTACTTTTCCTCTGTTACTCAGGTATGGAAAAGACTTGCCCCAAATCTTGCTCTTAACTCTCTGGTGTCTCTGTGGCAGGGCCTCAGACTGGAAAGACTGCCACAAAAAGAATGGCTGGGCAGTGGGTGGAAGCACAGAAACACGAAGTGCCCCATCAACCACTTTGGAGTGATGTGTGCAAGTTGTGCAGCCTCTCTGGGTCTCAAAGGCCTCAGACCTCACTTACAGAGTGAGGAAGATAACCCCTTCCTTGCCCACTGCAGGGCTGAAGCAGTCAGTTGCCAGAGGCCCTCCCCAGCTCTAACATGTAGGATTATACAAAACCAGAAAAGAGACATGGGTTCTCTGACCACCTCTCTATTATCATCTGTTAAAAAATAGAAAGTTCAGGCTGGGTGCGGTGGCTCACACCTGTAATCCTAGCACTCTGGGAGGCCGAGGCGGGAGCATCGCTCGAGGTCAGGAGTTCGAGACCAGCCTGAGCAAGAGTGAGATCCCGTCTCTACTAAAAATAGAAAGAAATTAGCTGGACAGCTAAAAACACATAGAAAAAATTAGCCAGGCATGGTGGCACATGCCTGTAGTCCCAGCTACTCAGGAGGCTGAGCAGAAGGATTGCTTGAGCCCAGGAGTTTGAGGTTGCTGTGAGCTAGGCTGACGCCATGGCACTCTAGCCCAGGCAACAGAGCGAGACTGTCTCAAAAAAAATAAAAAAGTAAAAAATAAATAAATAAAATAAAATTAAAAGTTCAGAAGAAGGTCCAAGAACATGTGTGTCACCCCGAATAGACCACTGATGACCGTGTGTAGAAAGCTCCATGGGGAGATGGGCTGCAGCCACGGAGTGCCCACCAGGGCCTCTGTGGGTTATGAGCTTCAGTGAGGGAGGGGCGTGGCTGGCTAAGAAGCTCTCTGGTTGAACTCTGATTAAATAAAGCTGCTTTTGCTTGATTTTACCAGCTTGTTACGTAATCAGGTTTGAAGACCACGGTAACAAAGGTAATGAGATAACACCCAGACAAGGCAGCATCTATGTTCTCTGGCAGAGAGGCTAGCCTGAGGCTGGCTGTGTGTGCCATATTTTAGGATTAGCAAGCTAGGACACAAATGACAGCACAGCATACCTTCTGCTGCACTTAATTTAATTTCAGCTGAACACCAGAAGGACGGGAGAAACAAGGACTGAGCTTAAACATCCCCCACTCAACCTCACCCCTGTAACTTAATAATTTCTTCACCAATGGTTCTGGATTAGCTAGCTCTGATTCTGAAGGGCCATCCCCTCTGCAATTCATAAATTTGTAATTTTAGAAGTCATTCCTGGAAGCAGCTTCCCTGGTGTAGTAAGAATGTTCTGGGCAACTCCTCATCTCAACAAGCCACGTACACTGGTTGCCTGGGGTTGGACTGGATACCTGCATGGGAGTGGTGAGGAGGGTTCAGGGCTATGACGCACAGGTCCTTTCAGCTGCCTTCCTCAGCCACTCACAGCAGTACCAATGCAGAAGCCCTCCTACTGTATAGAACAAGGCCATTTAAAACCTTCCAGTTCTTGGATTTTAGGGCAGGAACAGACCTATCACTTCTACTGACTTTACCTGATGAAAAAACTGAGACACAAGTCCTGTGTTTCTAATTCCTGCCCATGTTCACACTGCTATCTCACACGTTTACTACTGTGAACCATTTATTTTGGGCACATCACCTGGGCACACCCTCTTCCATTATAATTCTGACAGTCTCACCTTATAGAATGTCTGTGTTTTTTCAGGTAGTTTCCTTGCATTTCTTAAAATCTTCTGTACATCTGTCTATTAAAGGCAAAAAAAAAAAAAATCCAGTATTAGAATTCTGTGGTAAAAAAGGGGAAAGAATACAAAAGGATGGCTCTAAATGGTAAAGAAATGTGAATGAGAACAGAGGTATGAAGTCAAGATGAGGATCTCTTCCCAGTTAATGTCAGAGTTCTTTTAATAAAACATTAGTAAAGCACTCCCTCCTTCAAAAGGCTTAATGATAAAAGAAATCCCTTAACAGAAATGAACTTGTCTCACAAAAATATACTCGGTAAACCCGTACATCCATAGCCAGCTGCTTCTTTCCAAAGACCATTCAATGAGGAAAAAGTAGTCTCTTCAATAATTGGTGTTGGGACAACTGAATATCCAACATGCAGAAGAATTAAGTTGGACGTCTACATCACACCATATACAAAAAAATTAACTAAAAATGGATCAGAGACCTAAATGTTAGAGCTAAAACTATAAAACTCTTAGAAGAAAACAGGAGTAAATCTTCATGACCTTGGATTTGGCAATGATCTCTTAATTATGACATCAAAAAGTATAGGCAACAAAAGCAAAAAGCAGATAAATTTGACTTCATCAAAACTAAAAATTTCTGGCCGGGTGCAGTGGCTCGTGCCTGTGATCCTAGCACTCTGGGAGGTCAAGGTAGGATTGCTTGAGGTCAGGAGTTCTCTACTAAAAATAGAAAAAAATAAAAAATAGGCATGGTGGTACATACTGTAGTCCCTGCTACTCGGGAGGCAGAGGCAGGAGGATTGCTTGAGCCTAGTAGTTTGAGGTTGCTGTGAGCTAGGCTGACGACACAGCACTCTAGCCAGGGCAACAGAGTGAGACTCTGTCTCAAAAAAAACAAAAACAAAAACAAAAACAAAACGGAAGAACTTTTGTGTGCATCAAAGGACACTATCAAGAGTATGAAAAGACAACCCACAGAATGGGAGAAAATATTTGCAAATCATATATCTGCTAAGGGTCTACTATCCAGAATATAAAGGAACTCAACAACAAAAAGACAAACAACCCAATTGAAAAATAGACACAGGACCTGAATAGACACATTTCTCCAAAGGAGATATATAAATGGAAAATAAGCACATGAAAAGATGCACACTACTAGTCATTAGGGAAATGCAAATCAAAACCACAAAGACATACCACTTCACACCTACTACAATGGCTAACGGAAAATAATGAGTACTGGTGGGGATGTGGAGAAACTGGAACACTTATACATTGCCAGTGGGAATGTAAAATGGTGCGGCTGCTGTGCAAAAGCATGGCAGTTCCTCAGTAAGTTAAATAGAACTACCATCTGACCTAGCAATCCCATTCCTAACTATACACCCAAGAGTACTGAAAACAAGTGTTCAGATAAAAACATGTACATGAATGTTCATAACAGCATTATTCGCAATAGCAAAAGGTAATCCTAATGTTCATCAACTGAGTGGATAAACAAAATGTGCCATAAAATGGGATATTATTCAGCCATAAAAAGGAATGAGGTACTGATACATGCTACAACATGAATGAACCTTGAAAACATGCTAATTGAAAGACGCCAAATACAAAAGGTCACAAATTATATGATTCCATTCATATGCAATGTCTAGAATAGATAAATCCACAAAGACAGAAAGCAAATAGGTGGTTGCCAAGGCCTGGGAGAAGTGGGGAATGTGTAATGACTTGTTTGATGGGATTGAGCAAAGAATTTCCTTTTGAAGTGATTAAAATGTTCTGGAACTAGATAGTGTGTGGTGACAGTTGTGTAACATTGTGAATGTACTAAATGCCTCTGAATTGTACACTTGAAAATCATTGAAATGGTACTTTATGTGTACTGTTATGTGTATTTTACCAAAATAAAAAAAATACGCCCAGGACCAAAATAAAATTTAAAAACTAACTTAAGAAAAACTCAGCTATATAACTGGTGATAGAATTGGTTCTAATTATCCCTGTGACAAGGAGGTGCTGTGGTTGAGGACAGCAGGAAAAACTAAGACCCCGATTTTCCAACAAAGAGGCCTGTGCCCACTTAGCCATGGCAGGCTATGGTTCAGTCTCTGAGAGAGCCTAAAGGGACTATGCAGTCAACAACTACTTTTGTTGTCCAGTTGGCCTGATGGCCTCTTTTCATTTGGCTTAGGCTGGACTCACTGGAGGAACAAATGTAAATAAAGGTGCTCAAAGGAGAAAAAAGTAAGAAGAATGATTTTTAAAACTAGGTATAAATGACTTTATGTCAATGGAAGGACAAATGTCCCTGAGTACCTTGGCTGAGTACCAGGCTTATGTTCTACTGTAGGGATAGGAGAAATAACCATGAAGACTTTTAAATCTTTTTCAAAACTGCTGTTAAAGACAACACCCATTATGTTATTCAATGCCTCACCATGTCAAAAAAATTTTACATTAAATTTCTTTTTTTTTTTTTTTTTGAGACAGAGTGTCACTTTGTTGCCTGGGCTAGAGTGAGTGCCATGGCATCAGCCTAGCTCACAGCAACCTCAAACTCCTGGGCTTAAGCGATCCTACTGCCTCAGCCTCCCGAGTAGCTGGGACTACAGGCATGCGCCACCATGCCCGGCTAATTTTTTCTATATATATTTTTAGTTGTCCACATAATTTTTATTTCTATTTTTAGTAGAGACGGGGTCTCGCTCAGGCTGGTCTCGAACTCCTGACCTCGAGTGATCCACCCGCCTCGGCCTCCCAGAGTGCTAGGATTACAGGCGTGAGCCACCGCGCCCGGCCTACATTAAATTTCAATGTCAGGAAAATATGCCTCCTTAGAAGAATTGACATGCTTCCTTTTATCAGACAAGAAAAACTATATAACCCAACATGTTTCTTGTTTGACCTTGGTAGCAGGAAGCTCAGAGCCAAACTGCACAAATACAATTATCATTTTGCCTCAGGTTCCTGGCACAATCGTGTTCCTTCTTCCTCTAGGATTCTTACTGCTTTAAATTTTGTAAAAAATGATTTTTGCTATATATGTGTTTTACTGTAGGCCACCTCAAATCCTTTCTGAAAATAATGACAAACATTAGAAGTAAATTAATTTCTAAGTATCAAAGGAAAGGAAAATCAAATCAAATGTCTGCCTTCCTGCCCAAATGCCTCCTCCTGTCCGCAGTGGAAAGCAACATGATGATAACATTACCTGCAGGCCACTGGGTTTGATCCAGACAGTCACATTCTGGGCATAACTGCGTTTGTTTTTGGGCTGCAGGGGGAATGGGCTCTTATTGTCATCCTCACCATAAGGGTTTTCTTTAGCATCTTAAAAGAAAAAGATGTTCTTGAAATGACATCTGGCAAAATACAATCAACTACATTTCCAATTAGGCTAGAAGCTCTTTGAATCACTCAATCTTTTATATCCTATTACTTTGCTAATTAAGAAAATCCATTAACTTCAGTCAGGTTGGGGGACCAGTTCTCCACAGAAAGCCACTGATGTAAGAACCCAATCAACTGAGGCCCATGTAAGTGAAAACAGCTTCATGTTTTTAAAGAAACAAGCTTCATTTATCTGCTTTATATAGTAAATATATGTATTTTATAGTAAAATATATACACATATATGGCAAAATACACATTTAAAATGTATATATGTACACATATACTGCAATTCTATATAGTCTAGCCCAGAGCCCTCCAACAGAACCTTCTGTGGTAATGGAGATGTTCCAAACCAGTGCTGTCCAACAGGGTAGCCACTAGCTACTGAGCACTCCCCAGGTGGCTCATGTGACTGAGGAACTGAATTTTAAATTTTGTTTCATTTTAATTAAATTTAAATAGCCTCATACGGCTAGTAGCTACCAGATTAGACAGCATAAGTCTATAGACGTTAAAAAAATTAAAGAGGAAAATTATATATAGCCAAACTAAGGAAAAGGGCAAGAGAAGAAATACTTCTGTTGGACCTGACTCCAGACCTACTGAATCAGAATCTTTTGACCTCACTGAGATTTCAAAACCAGTTCTCTAGGTTTGTTTATTTATTTATTTTGAGTTGACATGTAATAATTGTATCTATTTATGGGATACAGAATGATATTTCAATACGCATATACGATGTGTAATGATCAAATCAGGGTAACTGGCACGTCTATCACCTTGAACATTTGTCATTTCTTTGTATTTTGAACATTCAAAATCCTTTCTTCTAGCTTTTTGAAAATATACACTAAATTATTAACCATATTTGCCCTACAGTGCTATAGAACATCAGAACTTAGTCCTCTCTCATAGCTGTACTTTGTATCCATTTCCTCTCCCTATCCTCTCCTCTCTCCTAGGCTTCCCCAGCATCTAATGACCACAATTCTACTCTCTACTTCTAGGAGCTCAATTGTTTTCGCTCCAACATGAATGAGAACATGCAGTAGTTATTCCAGTTTTACTTTTGTACACAAAAACTTAAATTTGTGAACCACTGCCCTAAGCAATTTCTCTCATTCTCAACATTTTAACTATTGGCAACATACTTATAACTAAAAATTATACCAACTCTGCCTTCTCTTTTGAACTCCAGACTCCTACGGAATTGTTTCCAGGCACCTCCACCTACATCTCATAGGCACAAACTCAACATGCACAAAGTATGTTCTTCCCAAATTTACTCTTCTTCCTCTTTTCTCTATTTCAATTAATATTGATAGTACTACTTTCACCCTGCAGCCCAGATTGGAAA
Source organism: Lemur catta (assembly GCF_020740605.2). Classification (NCBI taxonomy): domain Eukaryota; kingdom Metazoa; phylum Chordata; class Mammalia; order Primates; family Lemuridae; genus Lemur; species Lemur catta. Next base: position 95,732,954 of record NC_059128.1, read on the forward strand.
CCTGGGAACATCTCAACTCTTCTCTTGCCTTCATTCTCCTACCCAAATACTGTTGGCTCTACCTCCCAAATATCTTTTACCCCCAGAAACTGCCCTGTTCTGGCCTGTATCTTCATATCCCCAGGACTGTCACAATAACACCCAGCCCCTCACCTGCATCTTCATATCTCCAGGACTGTCACAGCAACACCCAACCCCTCACCTCCATCTTCATATCTCCAGGTCTATCACAGTAACTTCCAACCACAGGCCCTTGACTTTTCAAATCTGCACTCCATGGAGCAATCTTTCTAAATGCAAAGTTCTTATCTCTCACTTGGGTTATGGCCATATTGCACAACTCCAGGAGGCACCAGCACCTAAAGCACAAAGTTTCCTCACTGATATCCCTCTGTTCTCACTATAGCCAGAAGGATCTGATCACATTACGCCTCTTCTGTGGCTTCCCAGTATCTGCAGGATCAAGTCCTGGCTCTTCACATTGCAGATAAGGCTTGCTCTGCTCTAGCTACCACCAACCACCAACCTACTTTCTACCCCTCTCACGCCCACACTCACATTTTGTGTTCCAGCTTCCTTCCTTGCTATAGGAGTTCCATTTGCCCAGGATGCCCTTCTTCCTTCATTAGCTCAGCTAATTCTCCTTTTCTTCAAAACTCAGCGAGGATATCTCTCTCTCCTCTGTTAAGATTCTGCTGAGTTCCCTAGGCAGAGCTGATCATTGCCCGCCACAGGCTAACTCTAATTTGTGCCAGTCTGTACTTATTACTCCACTTCCCACTAGACTTTGAGCAACTCCACCTAACTCTTTTATCCCCTAGGCCTGGCACAGAATAGGTTGTTCGGTAGATGTTCCTGAAATTGAAATGAACCCAAATGAGTCAAGGATGACTCCATAGTTGGAGCTAGAACAGCTAGTAGCACAAAGGCTTCAATCAAAAGGAGTAGGAAAATCAGAAGAAGGAACAGTTTAAGGAGAAAGGGGTGGGGGTCAATGGTGTCTGTAGCAAACATGCTGAGCTTCATTCAGACTGTGGCAGAAGATCCAGGTGGAGAGATCCAACTAGGAGCTGGAAATATGATATTTCAAATTCCAAGGAGAGATCAGGTGGGACTTGAGTTACAGATCTGGGGAGTCTGAAACTATTATAGCTGATGAAAGAACCAAGAGAGAAAACTAACCCAAGAGAAGAAAGCAAAGAACAACATGTCAAAACTGTGAGACAAGAGAAAAAAAAGACAAGACAATAAGAGAAGGAAAATTTATAAAAGAAAAAGTCAGATAGGTACCAGAAGCATGTCAGGAAAGCTAAGGGAAAACAGTTTCAAGAAGGAAGATGGATTAAATTATCTAGGAATGACTGGAAATTACTTGGGTTAAAAATAGTACATTAAGAATAAAAAAAATTTATGGAGATTAGCTTTCACTCTAAACAGTTAAAGAGTTTATATTTACTTAAAGTAATCTAAATGTTGGTTCCCCCTGAGCTGTGAAATTTAGGAGTTCAAGCATCAAACTCTCCCTGGGGTTCTCCATGCACACATCCAGCATCATCAGAGACCATCACAAGGGAGATCAGGCAGCTCTCTGACTGCACAATTAGAGATATTCAGAACAGCAGAAAGAAAACAAAGTCAAGATAAATAAAATCTGATCGGGATTATACCTGAAATAGGACCCAACTGTGCCATTTTCCCTAGCCATGGGAGAGGTTCTGGGCCAGGCTCAAAGAGAGACATCATGAGGTTTGATTTCTTCTTGCTGTCAGCTTGGGAGTAGAGCATTCCATGCCATTCAGGACTAGATGGAGAGAAGATGGAAGATCAGAAGAACATCAAGCCTAGAACTGTCAAATTAAATAAGTCTAGTGAGCCTGTGTTTTTCTCCTGAGAGATACAGGCTTCCACTTTGAAATCAGGCATATAACTTTTACCAAAGTCAAATCCTAAACCTGAAAATGTATACTGCTCTCCCATAATATTTCCATTCTTTTGGGACATGCATTATTAATCAAGTTAAATTATGTATATATGGAAATCAAAAGCAGTCTTGAAAGAAACAACAAATTACAAAGGGCAGTAAGTAACTGATGAGGAGTAAAGGCTGTGACCTACAGGTCCTTTCAGCTGCCTCCATGAGTCACTCACAGCAGCACCAACACAGAGAAGCCTTCTAACATAGGGTACAAGGCATCACCCCATTCCTTAAGAGAGACTCTGCCCAGCTTTTCAAAGGGCCCCAGATGATTCTCATATTCAGGGTCAGTACAAGTAGCGTGGGTGCCATGAAATATGGCAGACTAATACCTAATAAGAACTGCATTCTTCTTTTTGGACCAGTTAATTTTAACAGCAGAAGTGGAGCCACGCCTCCTCTGATTAATCCCAACCTTGATCTTCTATATCAGTCAACCTCAGATCATGGCTAGAAGATGATCAGTCACCTCCTCTTTTCTAACAATAAGTATTACAGAAAGGGAAGCAGATAGTTTTGCAGATTTTCAGACTGCAGAGAATATAAAAGCTAGAAGGGCTTTCCTCACAGGGAAGGAATACAGTGGAGTGGTTATGAGTGTAGGCTCTAGAGTCAGAATGCATGGGTAAGAATCCTTGCTCTTTCATTTACCAGCTATGTGACCTTGGGTAAGTTCCATGACCTCTCTAAGCCTCAGTCTCCTCATCCATAAAATGGGGATAATGTTGATGCCTCTTGCATAGTATTGTTGTGAGGGTTAAAATGTGTTAACATAAAAGTGCCTAGAGGAGTGCCTGGTACATAGTAAAATGCTCAATGTTATCAACTTCTTTTTTTCATTTAGTTCTACTCTCTCACGTTATAGATGAGGAGTCTGTGAATCCTGCCAAAGATCCTACTGCAAGCTAGTAGCACTGTTATAACCAGAACCCATATATCTTAGATAGGACAGGATAAAAAAGAAGAAAACTGAGAAAGGATATAATATAAAGGCAATATAATTAAAAGGCTCATTCAATACTTATTCCAGGGGACGATTTAAAGAGCAGTTTAGAGGGTAAAGCAGGTGGATACGGTGTGGCAGGGAGAGGAAAAAGGTGACAAGGACCTTTCTTCCAGAAAAGTCTGTGAAATATTTTACTTCGTGAACTGATTTTCCGTTTCATTCAACCAAATATAAACAAAGTTTCCTACCCTAATTGAACAATCGCCACCATTCCTTCTACTTTTAGGCTGCCATGAAGCAGGACACAAAAGTTGGGTATTTTGCCTGCAATCTGATTGGCTGAATTTTCATCTTCATTGTCATCAGTGATGCCAGTACCCACCTCATCACCTTCTGTAAAAAGAAGAGAAAGTAGGTCAGATTGAGATTAGCTATAAAAGCCCCAAGCCCCAATTACACTCTTGGATATTTCTAGCCTTGAAAGGAAAGTATACAGAATTGTATGGCAATATTATAACAAGTAGGAAAAACTCATTCCAGTGTTCCAATGTCCACATAAAAATCAGTTTTCACATGTTATATGAAGTCCATTTATATGAAATATCCAGAATAAGTCTATAGGTCTCTATAGAGACAGAAAGGTTATTAGTAGTTATCTGGGGCTAGGGAGATGGGGGCCTGGGAGTTGATAAAGAGTACACGGTTTCTTCTGGGGGTGATAAAAAGATGATGGTTGTGTAACTCTGTAAATATAAAAAAAGCCACTTAATTACACACTTTAAAGGGGTGAAGTGTATGGTATGTGAATTATATCTCAGTAAAGCTGCTATACAAAAAAATCCATTTTCCACAGTTCCACTCCGATGCTCATTTAGATGCTATCTTGGAGTTTCAGGCACTCACTTAAACAGAACCAGATACAGAGATGTCAGGCATTTTTTTATTTTTTATTTTTTAAGAGATAGGGTCTCACTCCACCACCCAGGCTGGAGTGCAGTGGTGAGATCATAGCTCACTGCAGCCTCGAATTCCTGGACTTAAGCAATCTTCCTGCCTCAGCTTCCTGAAACTCTGGGATTACAAGCATGAGCCACTGAGCCCAGCCTCAAACATGTTCTTAACTGACAGCTGTCAGGCAGTGCATGAATCCAAGTCCCCAAAGGTAAACAATGATTATAAGCTTCTTTACTGGGCCGGGTGAGGTGGCTCCTGCCTGTAATCCTAGCACTCTGGGAGGCCAAGGCGGGTGGATCGTTTGAGCTCAGGAGTTCGAGACCAGCCTGAGCAAGAGTGAGACCCTGTCTCTACTAAAAAAATAGAAAGAAATTACACGGACAGCTAAAAATATACATATAAAAAAAAATTAGCCGGGCATGGTGAACATGCCTGTAGTACCAGCTACTCGGGAGGCTGAGGCAGGAGGATTGCTTGAGCCCAGGAGTTTGAGGTTGCTGTGAGCTAGGCTGATGCCACGGCACTCTAGCCTGGGCAACAGAGTGACACTCTGTCTCAAAAAAAAATAAAAATAAAAATAAGCTTCTTTACTAGACTCTCTCCAACTCCAGGTTCCCTCATATACCCTGCTGACAGATGAATCTTCCTACAATTAACTTCCCTATGAAAATATCTGCTCAGTCTTATTCAAAGACTTTCTAATTCAATACGAACAGTCTGTCCTGTTTAGCTGTGTATTCAACAGCCCTTACAATATGGCCCTATTCTGCCTTCCCATATTTTTCTTTCCACTCTTCCCCTACATAAATATGTCATTTTGTTCCATTAGTTTCTTGGCAATTATATAGGCATACAGAATTCCCCTAGGACCTTAAAAATAAGGAAAATCTGGTTGTTCTCTGAGAAGAATAAGGTAAATTATAAACACAGTGATCATAATAAGCCATCTGTGGCTGTGAGATTCCATCTGTGAATGTGTGATTGAGTGGTTACAGAATACCCGACACTCCAACTGAGATAGCTGGCCATAAACGGAATGTGATCGCAACTCAGTAAGTGGAAATCTGATTCACTATGTACACTTCTTAGAGAAAGCTGATTAATATAAAGTAGATGGTCAGCCCAGAACAGAGACAAAGAGAATTTTAAAGAGCTAGAGGCTAGCATCCTCTAGAGGGATGATGAATTTGGGGATATGACTTTACAGTTTCTAGAGAGGCATATTCTGCAGTAATGAGAACTCACAAGGGCCTGGATTCATCTATTCATTCACCAGTTTTTACCAAGTATCTATTACATGCTTGGCACTAGTAGAACAAAGAACAGATGTGGTTTATGAAGCTGTGTTTGACTTCCGCATTTATCAGAAGCAACCTTTGGATAACTACCATGGCTTTCTCAGTACGTCTCTACTAGGAAAGCCAGAGCCCTGGATGAGGACAAAGCATTATCATCTCTAAAGAGGACTTCCACTGTAGAGTCACAAACCAACACACGGTAAGTATGTATCAAAATGTTCTCCACAGTGAAAAGCAGCAGAATTACTTTTCTGGTATAGTAGGCAACATTCCATTTTCAAAAATCCAGTCTTGTAACTATTCCTTTCCCCTAAATTCTACAAAATGGGCTATCCTACTATCTAAGATTTAAGAATAACTTTAGATAATAAGATGCTTCATTTGTATCACTGGAATAGGGAGAGAACTCACCTTTGTTAAGTGCTATAGGTAAAACCAGATGTCTGGACAGAACTGGGGGACTTGAAATATCAGCTATATCAATAAATCCCACTATTTCCAAATCTGAAAGGAAGGAATCAACATGGAATTAATTCATACTATGGGAAAGTACACTATTTTCTAAGTATCAATTTCACAAACACACTGCTTAGGTGGGGATTTCACATATGATGGCTGGGAAAGTCATTAGACTTGTCTGTGGATGAGTTTCAGATAATTTGCATTTTAAGTAACCTAGGAAATGATAACTGTCTTTTATTCAATGAATTTAAGTTATATGACAAATCAGCTAAACTTTATTTTTATGAGGCTAGGTCCCCAGCCAAGGCAAAAAGTTTAAAGGTCAAATCCCTCTGTATAGTCAGGGATGTTCAGGTCACCAGAGGGCATCGTGTTCAAACACTTCCACAACAATTTCAATCAGCCTTCCTTGGAGAGTGATGCTATTGCATTAAAAATGTTTCCTAGCCAGTGTGGTGGCTCATGCCTGTAGTCCCAGCGCCTCAGGAGGCTGAGGTGGGAGAATCACTTGAGGCCAGGAGTTTGAGACCAGCCTGGGCAATTTAGTGACCCTGTCTCTACAAAAAAAAAAAAGGAAAAATTAGCCAGGCATGGTGGCACATGCCTGTAGTCCCAGCTACTTAGAAGGCTGAGGCAGGAGGATTGTTTATGCCCAGGAGTTCAAGGCCTCAGGGAACTACAATGATGCCACTGTACTCCAGCCTGGACAATAGAGCAAGACCCTATCTCTAAAAATAAATAAGTAAATTAATTAATTAAAAAATAATAATAATAAAAATGTTTTAAAAAGTTTCCTTGAGAAAGAAATATATCCTCCACAAAACCAAGGTAAAGCAGTCTAAATATGACAATGATTTCTCTGATTTAAAAGCATTTGTTGAAAATCCAAAATAAATAAAAAATAAATGTAACCAAAAGAATTTAAAAAGCTTTTTATGATTACATAATATAAAAACTTACAAAACAATAAAAATTATAAAGAAAAATAGTCACTCATTATTCATCATCAAAGGAAATCTCAATTAATATTTTATTGAATTGCTTTTCAGTCTTTTAGGCAAATACACACCCATATTCTTAAAACAGTTTAAAAAAATCAGAATCATGGTGAGTACATTGTACTTCTCTGGAGATTTGCTGTTAATACCTCCCTTAGCTGAATAACAAATGAGTCAGCACAAGCAGTTAGATATTTATCACTCGAGTAGAAAAAGGCCTACGATATTTTAAAGTAGTTTAAATATAAGCTATAATAAATATCTTAGACTAAAAGTTTATACAGGAAAGAAAACATCTATTCAAAGTTACTCATCAAAAAAGGATGGGAAGGAAGGTGAATCTAACTGATTTGAAGGCAACAAGACATTTTGTACAGGTTAATACACTGTTGTCCAGTCACAATGAAAGAGACGGATGACTTGCTTCAAGACAGCCAGAAGCTAAAGGCACAAAAAATAAAAAGCCTGTTCACGGCTCTTCATTCTAAAACTCCTTAAAATCTGTATACCCAAAACCATGAGGATTTACTATGCACTTAATCATTTATTGGCTCAACAGTTACCTACTGAGTAGTTTACTAAACATCAGACACTGTGCTGGGCACCATGGTTACATGGTGACTGAAACAGTGATGATAGCCATCCCCAAGAGGTTTAACATGCACCCAACACTCAAGGAGTTCGCCCACCAATAGGAGACAAGTCTCCTCTCCTTACTATTTTTGACTCTTCACTTTGCCTACTTTAGCTAGGCATAGTACGAGCAACATAAACCAGGTAAAAGCAGTGGTATATCGCTTTTAGTCATAATACAAGGTCATGACTTCATCATGAAAGACCAATATTACCCCTTAGGTAATGTATCCTCCAGTCCAAGTGCTGATGACAACGGCACTCTAGTACAGGTTAAGTTTCCCTAATCTGAAAATCTGAAATCCAAAATGCTCCAGAAATGGAAACTTTCTGAGGGCTGATATTACACTCAAAGGAAATGCTCACTGGAGCACTTCAGATTTGGATTTTGAGATTAGGGATGCTCAATCACTAAGTATAATGCAAATATTCCAAAATCCAGAAAAAATCTGAAATCTAAACTACTTCTGGTCCCACGCACTTGGGATAAGGGATACTCAATCTGTATCAGAATATACATTTCTTTTCAACCCTCCTAGACAGAGAAAAGTAAAAGTCACAAGGATAACAGAAAAACTAAGAAAGAAGTTGTTTTTTTTTTTAAGTTACCTGTGTTAATGACTTTAGGAATAGGATCAATTTCTTCATCTACAACAAAAGGTTCTGGCCTGGGGAAGACTTGTACATCAGCAGTTAGGTGGCCACATTTGAGAACAGCATGGAAAGGAGTATATGCCAGGTCTATCAGTTTTCTAGAATAGAGTAATTGTTATAGGAAGAATAATATGATATATATAAAAGTAGTTTTATAAGATACAAAGTTTGTTTTCCTTTCAAGTAGGCTCCAAAACTAAGATCTGACCATTTGTGAAAAAGAACAAAAGCTGACATTTCTGGTGAGGAAATTTCAATTCTGAAGAGCCCCAAATCAAGTTAATCTTTCAAACTGCTGAGTTCTAAGGTAGTCGATATCCATAGACGTTACAGATTCAGCTATGCTTAATTTAAATGGGAATGAACCTTTAAAAAAACCACTAATACCAATCATTTTATCTGAAAAATGTGCAAATTGGGGAAAAGAAATGACACAATCAGAAATAGTAAAGTAGATATTCCTGCTGGATGTCAAATTATAATAACGGATTATAAAGAAGGCAAAAAAGCTAGAAACATATACTCACCCAAACATAGACTGTACATTTTTCAAGCACAGAGGACCATCAATAGTAAAAATCTGCCCCTCACCATTGTTTAAATCTATGAGACGTTCAAGGCATTCTAAGGAATCGGTGCTCTGAAGCTATAAAGCAAAAGAGATGACCCCTTTAAAGTGGCACAAAATGCCAAATTATTATCAGCACACCAAGGTCAAAGCCATTACAATAACACAGGCAATAAATAACAGACGATTTTTTTAAAACAGCCAATGTGATAAGAAAATAACTATAACAATTTTGACTCAAGTTTACCATAGAGGAATGTTATATAAAATGACACCAATAGAGCTATTTCATTCAGAAGTAATTTTGTGAAGATTCTCAGAGGTGACCACAGTTATTATTTACACTTTATCTTCCTTCCAAAGTGTTTCTAACACTTTTGGTAAGAACCACCATTATATTTTACAGAGGGAAAAACTGAAGTGAAGAAAGGTTAAATAACTTTCCCAAATAAATGGGAAAACTAGGAAAATCAGGAAGTGAATTGTTTAATAAAACATATATCAGAGTAATGTTACTTTGCCAAAAAAATCAAAGCACACTTCTGTCAACATTTCTAGTAGAATAAACATACGAAGTCCTCAATGAGGGAAATGACACCAAAAAGAACAACACCCTTGACCCTTTAGCACTCATCAGGATACATAACAACTCCAGCTATGTTCCCTAGATGGAGCAATACTCTGAAATTTCAAAGAACATTTGAGACCCGGAGCCTTTTCAAAAATAGTTAGTGACCAGCCTCAGCTGAAACCAATGGAGTTCCGTGTTACAGTATATGCAATATAGTATTAATGGTATATACTAAAAAGTAAACTGAGCCCTAAAATATACCTTATCAAACTAAAAAGAACTTAGTAAAAGGTATTACCTCCTCCAAATTTGCCATGCACATGATATATAACTTAGATGGGAAAGGAAAAGGTAGCGGAAACCTGTTGTTCTCACTTCGTTGATTGTGAGTAGCTAGGGAATGTCGTAGTGACCCTCTACCAATGCCAAGACAGCCATCTGTCACCAGAACAACCTGTTTGCAAAAAGAGAGAGGAGGTTTGTATATTAAATTACATATTTAAAGCAGTCCCATTTAGCAGTGTTTTCATTGCTAGAAAGAGGTATGAGGAGACTTTGTGGGGTGAATGGAACCCTACTCTGCACTATAGGGTAAAGAACACCATATTTTAATTATAGCTGTGGTTACATAAGGTGTATGCATTTGTCGAAACTCAGTGAACTGTATACTTAAGATCAATGCATTTTACTCTATTTCATCTAATTAAATCTTTTTTTTAAAAAGCTTGCCTCTGAAGACTTAAAAAAAAGGACAAAAACATTCATAAAAAAGGACAAAAACATTCATAACCAATTCTTAATTGTATTAAAACTAGAACCTCATCTCTTTTTTTTTTTTTTTTTTTTTTTTTTTTTTTGAGACAGAGTGTCACTTTGTTGCCCGGGCTAGAGTGAGTGCCGTGGCATCAGCCTAGCTCACAGCAACCTCAAACTCCTGGGCTTAAGCGATCCTACTGCCTCAGCCTCCCTAGTAGCTGGGACTACAGGCATGAGCCACCATGCCCGGCTAATTTTTTTTGTATATATATTTTTTAGTTGGCCAGATAATTTCTTTCTATTTTTAGTGGAGACGGGGTCTCACTCTTGCTCAGGCTGGTCTCGAACTCCTGACCTCGAGCGATCCACCCGCCTCGGCCTCCCAGAGCTAGGATTACAGGCGTGAGCCACCGCGCCCGGCCAACCTCATCTCTTAGATAAAGAGTTGGGTACCTAAGACACCAATGTCATAAATGGCATGAGGACCCATTTCACATGTGTCCCTGGGAAGTACCAGCAGAGAAGTCTTTTATCTTCAAAGACGACAAACTTTAACCATGGTCAATTAAAATGACAACTGCTCTAAAAATGTATTTATAATATAAAGGCCATTTAACCAGAAGTGCACAAGATCTTTAAAATGCATTCTTAACCAACCTATAATTTGAAAAAGCCAATATAATACCAACAACAGATGGTAGCTGAAAAATCATTTTCCTTTTCCTCATTGCTTCAGAGTGATCCTGTGGGGGGTGGACTTCCCAAGCATCCCTGGGGAGGATTATTTTTGCTCTCCCTAGCCTAGTCCAGTAACTTGATAGTAACAGGCCATTAAGGCAGTATTAGGTGGTTGCACCATGTGAAATACCAAGATTGGCACTTACTTCTAAAGCCCAAGAATGCTTGATAGAGGTACCCTGCAGGGATGTCATCTTTTGGGAAGATAGTCAATAGACTACATGGCAATTTCCTTTTCTAGGTACCAACAATTGTTATATAATGATTTACTTCTACCACTAGCTTTTTCCGATGCTAGGTGATAATAAAATATTTCATGTAATGTCAAAATAAGACAGACTTTACTCAATAATGAAGACACAGTCCAGCTATCTAAAACCTTGGTTAAAAAAATTCCACATTTAAACAAATTTAGTAGTAACTGATCATAAAAACAATCACTAACCACCCACCTTTAGTACCCTGTTTTGGACCTGATTCATCCCAAAACTCATCAAGTAAGTCTAAGTGAATTCAGGCCCAGCCCCTTGCTGTCAGGGTACAATACGTCTCAAATTCACACTCTTCCTTTTTACAAAGGAAGAAAAACATCAAAGCACAGAAGTCTGCATGATGCACAAGGTCTAGCTCTTAAAATTTTTCTGAGTTTCTCCTCTAAAATAAAATAAGAAACACCAAATGCAACTATGGTACCTGCTAGCTTCCAGTTCAGAAAATATTGACAACAGAACTTCATTTATCAGTATATTGTTAGGAAATAACAAGATCTAAGATATTCTATGTGCATGGATTTATCAAAATAAATAATGCCTATGAAGTGAGGTGCCAAACTTTTTCCTGCTGAAAAGAAATTGATCAAAAGGCATTTATTGGCTTCTTTAACAAGTATCCACTATATTCTATAAAACTGGGTGGTTTTCACAGTAAGAAAAATGTTTTTTATGTTTTAAAGGTGGGTTTATTGAGATATCCTTTACATGCAGTAAAATTCACCCTTTTTAGTATACAGTTCTATGAGTTCTGACAACTGCATTCAGTCATGTCACCACCTCCACAATTGAGAAACAAATAGTTCTATCACTTCCCATATTCCCTCTTGCTTCTTTTGAATTAATCCATACTCTTCCCTTACTCCCAGGAAACCACAATTTTATTGTTAATTTAAAAATAAATGCTAGTGATGATACTGACACTACTAAGGAATCCTATGTTTGACCCTGTAATAAAGTCATACACCAGGGGCTGGCAAATATGGCCCACAGGCCAAATCTGGTCTACTGCCTGGTTTTGTAAATAGTTTTATTTGAACACAGCCATACCCATCCATTTACTTATTATCTATGGCTGCTTTCATGAAATAACAGCAGAGTTTAGTAGTTTCCACAGACACCTGCAAAGCCTAAAAAATACAAGAAAGTATGTTGACTCCCATCGTAGACTATCATTTTCCTTTTAGCAATGTTTTCTCTTTTCTCCTTCAAAATATGCTGCCACTTCTCAAAGGACTTGTATATAGCAATGTCCAGCTCTCTTTTTCTGCTACTACTCTACTTTGATTTGATGCTTAGTACTGCAGATGCTAAGTAAAGAGCAACAGATTTTATGACATTCATACTCCTCACTTTTTAGACAACTCAGATGAGATGGTTAAAAGTTTGCTGAATAAATGCTGCACTGAGATAATAAAGATAGACTATATTGTACTGAAGTTTACAATTCTATCATTCAATTATAATCACCCCTTCCAGGTATTATAGTTCTAAAATTCCACCGTGAGCCCTTTGTGTTTTATACAAACCATACTCATTTGCTATAAGTCAATTTACTATGAGGATGCTTTCCTTAAGGCATAATTTTGCTGCTTTCTGAGCACATTAGTGTTGATTTAGTGTCTTTTTTCAAGAAGACAACGAAAGTGTAAAATGTAGTTTGTGGAAATTATAATACATGCTGGCAGAGCCTGAAGAAAACTGAAGTACCTCAGTGATTAACATCATTAACTTAGGGCAATGAAGAAGAACTGATCATTACCTGGCAAGGGATTGCACCACCCCATTCTTGCTGAACGATGTTGCAAACACCAACTAATGCAGACTCCAAGCAGGTTTTGTCATAATCATCCATATTACTTAATGCTTCCTTTATTGAATAAAAGATAAAATTGCTCATTATTCTTTAGTTTTAATTTGTTATTAGCAAACAACATAAACTGTTCAAAGTATGAATGTTACACAGGGGATATTGTGTGTTTGAGAGCCCCAAAGCATAGGTTCTTAAAAAAAAAAGATAAAACAGACTTCCTCAATTATAAAGGATAATTAAAAGAGCTTCCCTTTATTCTGTCCTCTTATCAGGTGAGAGTGAACAGTCCACCAAGTTTATACCTTTATAAATGGACCTTGAAGGAAAAAATTGAAATCAACTTTAAACATATCAATAAAAATAATGGCAAAATTTATTATTAAATACTAACTATACCCTAAACACCATTCTAGGCACTTTATGTGCATTTAATCATCACAATAACACCATAAGGTACAGATTATTAACCCTACTTTTAAATGACTAAACTAAGGTAGAGAAAGATTAAGTAACTTTTCCAGATCTCATGACTAGAGGTGGCAGAGCCTGGATTTGTACCCCGGCAATCTGACTTCGGGGCTCCTGGTCTTAAGTATTACTCATCACTCCTTATATAGTAATTCTCTAAATTTCAGAATGCTGAACACTAGAAATCCTCAGTTTATTCACTTACAAGAAAGCCAGTACAATTAAAAAAAAAAAAGTCACTTGAAAACTGTGAGATAGAGTCCCAGCTCTGTGGCTTTCACGCTGAAGCCCAAGGCTCCACCTCTGTGCCACCAGAATCCTTGCCAGGCCCAAGACACCATCCCCAAGTCTCCAGAGCTGCACCTAGACCCCAAGACTCCATTCCAGAGCCTCCACCACCATAGGAGGACCAGAAGAACTGCTCCAAAGTCCAACACCCCACCAGGCCTCAAGCCACCAGTACACTGCAACCTGGTTTGAGCAAACACATACAACCCAGGAACCCATGACAACCACATCCAGCTGCTGCTGTTACCTCTGTGGGAAAACCCTGGGTAGAGCAAACCCCACAACACCAGCCTTAGTGAAGAGGGTCTCGCCCAGCTCCCAACTCGAACATCCTACAACTATCTGCTGAACCACCCAACATCCAACCCAAACAGCAATCAGCACAGCCTTGAGCAGAGGCAATCACAGTAGGACACACGCCCCTCCTCTGCTGCATCAACATTCCAGAGCAGGGAGGAAAGAAGAGCGCCATCTAGTGACCTCCCCTTACTGTAATCAAGCAGCAGAGTTTCCACCAAGGAAAAGGAGCCCTGCAAACCTACTAATCCTGAGTTGAGAAGAGTTCTCAGATGAAAAGAAACCAGAAAAGAACTCTGGCAACATGAAAAATAAAAACAGATCAACACCCTCCAAGGGATCACAATGGAGCTACAGCAGCGAACTCCACCTACAAGGAAATTGTCAAAATGACAGAAATAGAATTCAGAATATAGATGGCAAATGAGATGAATGGAATTGAAGAAAAAGTTGAAAACCAACAAAAAAAAAAGCCCAAAAATATTTCAGGAAATTAATGAAAAAGCCACTAAAGAACTAGAAAAATTAGGAAAGATACATTAATAATAGAACTTAAAGAAATTAAAGTCATTCAGAGATTTTCAAAACACAGCAGAAAGTTTCAGCAACAGATTAAACCAAGGAGAAGAAAGAAAATCAGAGCTTGAAGACAAGGCTCTCAAGCTAACCCAATCATTTAAAGAGGCAAAGAAGAGAACAACAAAGGCAGAGCAATCACTTAGAGAGATATGGGACTATGCAAAGTGAACAAACATACCAATTATATTATAGGTGTCCCTGAAGAATAAGAAAGTGCTAAAAGCATCGAAAATCTATTTGAGGGAATTATTAAGGAAACTTCCCTAGTATCGCCAGCAATCCAGACATCCAGATACAAGATGGTCATCAAACTCCAGGAAGATTCATAGCTAATAGGACATCTCCAAGACACATAGTAATCAACCTGGCCAAAGTCAAAATGAAAGAGAAAATTCTACAAACAGCTAGACGTAAGCAACAACTGACCTACAAGGGAAAATCCATCAGAATAACAGCAGATGTCTCAGTGGAAACCTTATAAGCCAGAAGGGAGTGGGCTCCCATCTTTAATCTTAAATAGAACAATTGCCAGCCTAGAATTTTGTATCCTGCAAAACTGTTTCCCATTTGATGGAGAAATTAAGTATTTCCCAGACAAGCAAACATTGAGGACATTTGTTATAACCAGACCTGCCCTGCATGAAGTACTCAGATCTGCATTATACACAGGTCAGCACAATAGACATCAACCAATATAAAATTACCCAAAAGCTAAAGGTCAAAGCCCAGATACCACAATGGCTCAAGAGGCAAAACAAAGCAATAAAGTTCTACTCAATAGGATAAACAGAAATCCATCCCACTTATCAATCCTTTCAATAAATGTGAATGGCTTGAACTCCCCACTGAATAGACATAGGCTGGCTGAATGGATTAAAAAAATATAAGGCAAGTATCTGCTGTCTCCAGGAAATGCATCTAGCCCATAAGGACTCATTCAGACTCAAGGTGAAGGGAGGGAAAACAATATTCCATGCAAATGGAAACCAAAAGAAAGCTGGTATAGCCATTCTCATATCAGATAGCATAGAGTTCAAATCAACAAAAGTAAAGAAAGACAAAGATGGTTATTATATAATGGTGAAGGGAATAATTCAACAAGAAGGCATAACAATCCTAAATATTTATGTACCTAACATAGGTGGCACCCAGATTCTTAAGGCAAACCCTACTTGATCTAAACAAAATGATAAACAGCAGCATCGTAATAGCTGGGGACTTCAACACCCCACTGACAGAATGGGACAGGTCCTCCAAGCAGAAAATAAACAAAGAAACAATGGATTTAAACAGGACTCTAGAACAAATAGGCCTAATAGACATTTACAGAACATTATACCCCAAACTACTGAATATACGTTCTCATCAGCTCACGGAACATTCTCTAAGATTGATCAGATCCTAGGCCACAAAACATGTCTCAGCAAATTTAAAAAAATAAAAATTATACTATATATCTTCTCAGACTACAGTGGAATAAAATTAGAAATCAATTCCAACAGAAACAGTCAACTCTACACAAAATTATGGAAATTAAACAACCTACTGCTGAACAATTATTGGGTCAAGGAGGAAATTAAGATGGAACTCAAAAGATTCTTCAAGCTAAATGACAAAAGGGATATAAGTTACCAAAATCTGTGGGATTCTGCAAAAGCAGTCCTAAGAGGAAAATTCATAGCCTTAAATGCTTATATCCAAAAGACAGAAAGATCACAAACCAACAATCTAATGAATTATCTCAAGGAATTGGAAAAGGAAGAGCAAACCAATCCCAAACCCAGCAGAAGAAAAGAAATAACTAAGGTCAGACCAGAACTAAATGAAATCTATTCCAAAAGAATTACACAGAAGATTAATAAAACAAAAAGTTGGTTCTTTGAAAAGATAAACAAAATCAACAGGCCTCTCACTAGATAAATCAGAAATAGAAAAGAAAGGACCCTAATAAGCTCAATCAGAAATGAAAAAGGATATCCTGGAAATACAAAATATCATCTCTGAATTCTGTAAAAATCTCTATGCACATACACTTGAAAACATTGAGGAAATGGGCAAATTCTTGGAAACACACAACCTCCCTAGGCTCAATCAGGAAGAAACAGAACTCCTGAACAGACCAATGCCAAGTAATGAAATTGAAGCAGCAATAAAAGATTTTCTAATCAAAAAAAGCCCCGGACCAGATGGTTTCACAGCCAAATTTTACCAGACCTACAAAGAAGAACTGTACCTATAGAACTGGTAACTGTAGAAATTATTGCATAACATCGAGAAGGAAGGAATCCTCCCGAACTCATTCTACGAAGCCAATATCACCTTGATACCAAAGCCAGGAAAGGACACACACAAAAAAGAACATTACAGAGCAATATCTCTTATGAATATAGTTGCAAAAATTCTCAATGAAATCCTAGCAAACAAAATTTAGCTGCACATCAAAAAATAATCCACCACGACCAGGTGGGCTTTATCCCAGAGATGCAAGGATGGTTCAACATATTCAAGTCTATAAATGTGATTCACCACATAAATAAAAACAAAAACAAAGACCATATGATCCTCTCAATAGATGCAGAAAAAGCATTTGACAAAATTCAGCACCCTTTTAAGATAAGAACTCTTAAGAAAATAGGCATGGATGGAACATACCTCAAAATTATAAAAGCCACATATGACAAACCTATAGTCAATATCATACTGAACAGGGAAAAATTAAGAGCATTCCCACTTAGAACTGGAACGAGACAAGGTTGCCCACTGTCACCACTTCTATTTAACATAGTGCTGGAAGTCCTAGCCAGAGCAATCAAGCAAGAAAAGGAAATCAAGGTTATCCAAATGGGAAAGAAGAGGTCAAACTTTCGCTTTTTGCTGATGATATGATCTTCTATCTAAAAAACCCCAAAGATTCTGCCAAGAGACTCCTAGAATTGATAAACAAATTTAGCAGTCTCAAGTTACAAAATCAATGTACGCAAATCAGTAGCATTCCTATACAACAACAACCATTAAGCTGAGAATCAAATAATAAGACTCAATACCTTTCACAACAGCAACAATAAAAAAATAAAATACCTAGGAATATATTTAATTGAGGAGGTAAAAGACCTCTACAGGGAGAACCATGAATCACTGAGGAAGGAAATCATAGAGGATGTAAACAAATGGAAAAACACATCATGCTCACTGATTGGCAGAATCAACATTGTTAAAATGTCTGTACTACCCAAAGTGATTTACAGATTCAATGTAAACCCCATTAAAATAACAACGTCATTTTTCACAGATCTAGAAAACATAATTCTATGCTTCTCATGGAACCAGAAAATACCCCGTATAGCCAAAGCAACCTTAAACAAAAAGAACAAATTGGGAGGCATCAATTTACGAGACTGCAAGCTATACTAGACTATAGTACTGGCGCAAAAACAGAGACATAGACCAATGGATCAGAAGAGAGAACCCAGATATAAAACCATCCTCATATTACCATCTGATCTTTGACAAAGCAGACAAAAACAAATACCGGGGAAAATAATCCTTATTCAATAAATAGTGCTGGGAAAATTGGATAGCCACATGTACAAGACTGAAACATGATCTGCACCTCTCACCACTCACAAAAATTAATTCACAATGGATAACAGACTTAAACCTAAAGCATGAAACTATAAAACTTCCAGCAGAAAATGTTGGGAAAACTCTTATAGATATCAGCCTAGGCAAAGAATTTATGAAGAAGACGCCAAAAGCAATCATAGGAACAAGAAAAATAAGTAAATGAGATGTGATCGAATTAAAAAGTTTCTGCACAGACAAGGAAACAATAGAGCGAATAGGCAACCTACAGAATGGGAGAAAATATTTGCAAACTATACATCCAATAAAGGGCTGATAACCAGAATCTATAAAGAATTCAAGCAAATCAGCAAGAAAAAAATCAAACAACTCCATTAAAAAGTGGGCAGAAGACATGAACAGAAACTTTTCAAAAGAAGATAGACTAATGCCCAAGAAACATTTGAAAAAATGCTCAACATCTCTAATCCTCAGGGAAATGCAAATCAAAACCACAATGAGATATCACCTAAGTCGAGTGAGAATGGCTTTTATCAAAAAGTCCCAAAACAACAAATGCTAGCTTGGATGTGGAGAGAAAGGAACACTTATACACTGTTGGTAGGACCATAAACTAGTAAAACCTCTATGGAAAATAGTATGGAGATACTTCAAAGAACTAAAAGTAGACCTACCATTTGATCCAGCAATCCCACTACTGGGTATTTAACCAAACGAAAAAAAGTCATTTTATCAAAAAGATACTTGTACATGAATGTTTATTGCAGCACAATCTATAATTGCAAAGATGTAGAATCAACCCAAGAGCCCATCAATATATAAGTGAATTAATAAAATATGGTATGCGTGTACCATGGAGTACTACTTAGCCGTAAGAAAAAATGGCGAACTAATACCTTTGTAACAACCTGCATGGAACTGGAGACCATTCTTCTAAGTGAAGTATTGTAAGAATGGAAAAAAAAAATCACATGTACTCACTATTAAATTGGAACTAATTGATCAACACTTGTGTGCACACATGGAAGTAAAACTCAATGGAAATCAAGCATGTGGGAGGCAATAGGAGGGGATGGGTAAATTCACACCTAACCAGTACAGTGCACACTATCTGGGTGATGGGCACACTTATAACTTTGACTCAAACTGTACAAAGGCAATTTATGTAACCAAAACATTTTTACCCCTGTAATATTCTGAAATAAAAAATTTTGAAATTAAAAAAAGTGAGGTATTAAAGTCTCCTACTGTAATTGTATTACTGTCAATTTCTCCTTTCAGATCGATCAATATTTGCTTCATGTATTTATATGCCCCATTGTTGAGTGTATATACATTTACCAAAAAAAAAAAAATCTGTAAGATAATAAAAGGAATGGTATAACAAAATTTTATTACTTATATTAAAAAATTCAAACTGGCCAGGCACAGTGGCTCACACCTGTAATCCCAGGACTTTGGGAGGGTCACTTTAGGCCAGGAGTTTCAATACAGCCTGGGCCAGGCATGGTGGCGTGCATCTGTAGTCCTAGCTACTCGGGAGGACTGGTTGAGCCAGGAGTTTGGGGTTACAGTGAGCTATGATTAGGCCACTGCACTCCAGCCTGGGCAACAGAGCAAAATTCTGTCTCAAAAAAAAAAAAATCAAACTGCATTGACCCTAGATTTCTAAATTGCTAACAATTACTAAACTGTTCGGTTCAATTCCACAAACACTTTTGACTGCTCAATATGGGCAAGGCACTGTGGTAGGCACTGTTGCAAATACTATGATTTAGAGATGTTGTCAGAAAGTAAATTCTCCGGCATAATACACAAAACACATCTGGAAGGTAACACCTATCAATTGAGGTTTAAAAATTATAATTTCTTGCCATCTGTAAATCAGAGCTATGTGTTGGAAAGGAAATACCATTTTGAATTATTCTAGAATAAGGGTTTTTAGAAGAAAGGGCTGTTTTTCATTTCCTCAAGCTTTATGGGAAAGTAGAAAAAATTAAAGCATTGAACCTAAAGATCCTGAATTTTAGAGAATGGAGCATTACATCCTGAGATGCTCACCTTTCCACAGAGAATTCCAGAAAACCAAGATAAGAAAAAAAGGCAACAACTCACAGCTTTAACTCATGGCTTTGCCACAGAAAGACAAAAGACCTACTGGTTGTGAATCCTTGTTTTCATAGCTACACATATTAAGTACCCACAGACTTATTATTAAATAATTCCAAGTTCTAAAACTTCAGTGCAATATTATGTAACACTGTTTTTCTCCCAATAAATCTAGGCTCTGTACATACAATAACTTATTGCTTTTTGTACCTGTAAGGTATTATAATCTCTTGTGAAGGGGACCATCAGCTCCCAAAGTGATGAAAAAACCACCAGTGCTGTAAATTCAAGCTTGTAATTTGTGGCCATGTGCTCAAACAGCATTGTCAAACCATGAGCTGCTAGGTGCTTACGCTGGTATTCCTCAGACCCCTCGATAGACACAGGTCGGGTCATGGAAAGAGATACGTCCATTACCACCACTGTCGGCATGATGAAAATGATCCCAGTGTTCCCACTCAGAATGCAAACAGACAGCTAAAAATAGAGAAATGCTGTAGAAAATAAATAAGGTCTTACATGTCATGGAGAGAAAAAAATATTTTTCACCGTAATTTTAACCAATTTCCCAGAAATGAGTGGAACCAAACCTCATTTAAGTTGAGGTAAGGGCAAATCTGTAGAGAATTCAGTGAGACAAAAGCAAGAAGCTTAGTTACTGTGAGGACTGCTCTTAGTAGCAAATTCGGGTATCCTTAACTTTCATACAATCAACTTTTACACAACTTAATATAATAAACATTCTTACATCACCTCTCCAACACTTAATTTCCTGAAGAACATTTCTAGTTGTCCTATGATGGTACTATTTGACAATCAGACATTCTTTTTTGGTACCATCACTATCTTAATATCAGCAGTATTATAGTGCTAGTATTTATTTTGTTGCTTGGTGCTCTTGTTTTATTAAAATGAATGCAAAATATAAAAATGAAAGGGCTAGTAACGTCATAATCCAAATTAGACAAAGCTGGAAATCATTAAGCATAACAAAAGCAACACACTGTTAGTCTCAGTAGTATTCACCATACATAAACTGGCTAATGGTGCTTTAACTGTGAAGGAAAAAAATAAAATTAAAGAATATGTATATGAAGTTGGAATTATCTCATGAAATTGTGTAGAAAAGTCAAAATGTAGAAATAGAGGAAATGAAGAGTTCTTTAAAATTATGGATTGAGAATTAGCATGAAGAAAACATTTCCGTGCTCAGATACAAAGACATGCTTATGAGGATACAGCTTGCTACTACTCTAATATTAAGCAAACTGTAGTCTTTTGACACAATGAAATATCATATAGCTATAAATAACATATGCAGATATTAGAAATACTTATGTGAGGTATTAGTAACTGAGAAAAGCATTTCACAGGACTGTATATATGTACTTCTTAAAACTTCATAAAAATCATATTGCATACATACAATTAGGGAAGACTCTAGGTGGATATAAACAGGTTAGAAATTTAATGCTCACTAATTTCGTTTTTAGAATTCATTTCAAAACACTTAACGGTGACTAGACTGCTTGTTTTAGTATAGTGCCTAACTGCAAATGTGTGATATCTCAGAATTCCATTGTAAGTAGGCTGTTGGGAACTCAGAACATGTTGGTTTATGAAAACAATGTTATATATTAGGTTAGGAGAGCAAGACTGTCTCAAAAAACAACATCAATAAAGTTAAACCAGAGAAAAAAATTACTTTTCCAGACTCCTTAGAATTCCAAAATGTTTAACCATTTTAATAGAAAAAATTAAAATGTGTATCCCTCTTCTCTGCCTCATTAAACAGTATGTGCCAAACATAATTTACCCTCTTATGATGACTTCACATCACCGCTCTAAACACCAATACTTCTCAGCACACTAGTATCCTGAGGAATTCACTTTATACTAGCATTTCCCTAAGTGTCCGAGTGTGTGCTGCGGAACACTGTTCTGGAGCGATGCTTTAAGAAAAATGAGTTTGGGCCTATTAAAGATTCTGAGAAATTCTACAGGAAAGAATCAAGTTTAAGTTACTAACCCTGTTTTTCCCATTTAACTCTTCTCTATAAAATTGGTGTTAAGGTCCCACGGAACAAGTATTGTATAAGAATATACATGGAAACACTACCTTATACTCAATCCAGACTGTTGTGCTCTGTTTTGGTGCCTCTTCTTTATAATTGTCAGACCATCACCTTGCATTCCACTTTTTCAGTAATCCTCTGCAATCATTCTCCCTTTTTCTGATTCACTGCTTCTTGGCTGCTGTGGCCTGGAAAGCCAGGTAATCAAACTTGTTAAAACTGTGTCCAAGGTCAAAGGACCAAGCTCTGTGAGCCAGTGGGTTTCTTCTACAGTAAAACACACAAGATTAGGTGTATCAACTTGGTTCTATTTTGTCTACTCAGTATTTCTTATATCATTTCTGGGTCTTGCCTGTGTTCAAGAAGTGAGGTCCTATACAACACTGGTTCAACTACACTACAGTAGACCATAACATAAGCTCATTAAGAGCAGGGACCATGTCAGATTTTGCCCACCAATCTCTCCTCAGAACTTACCACAGTAACTGGTGCATAGAAGGTACTCAACAAATATTTGATAAGAACTAATGAACCACCTCTAGTCACCAGATATATTAATTCTTTAGCAAAATACATGATAAATTTTAACTGTGGACAATAGAAACACACTTCCTCCTCATCTGAGCAGAGATACCGGGGACTCCTACACCTCTAGGCAGGTATAGCATTAACCTAGCTCAAGCCTGGTTGTCCCATTCATAGAGGCCTTTATGTTTTTCAAAAGTTGGGGATCATGAGAAGGACTACCCTCACCTCTCAGGAAAATGGGAAACAGTTTATATAGACTTAGATCGGGTACAGAGAAGCACCTTTGCCCATGAAATCTGCTGTAACACAGGAATGGGTGACATAGCTGGCAGTCTTGCCATCTCTGACCTGTGGAATTGGCTCTTTCTCCCAAATGTCCACTCCCAAATGCCCCTCCTTAACAATGGCAAAGTTGTGGGAAAACAATTTAGCACTCAGGTTGTAAGCATAGGAGTAAAAGAGGGAACTGAATGTTCCTGAAGGATGGTTCACTCAAGCAGGCTAGGCTTGATATAAAAAAAAAAATCCCTGCCCACCACAGTTTAGCAATTTTGTGAGAACACTATTCCTCACTCGGGTTGATTCTGACCCTCAAGTCTCCCACCCTCACACCTTTCCCATATGTACTGTTTACATACAACGGTTCAGACAACTAGGGGTCTTCTTTCTCAAGAACAATGTAGTCCTGAGAATAGACACTAGCCACCTGATTTGGCCTTAAATGCCATGTCTCCATCTGCTACACATTTATAATTCTTCCCTGAAGGTGATAGTTAACTCATTTATAAAGAATTGATTCTCAGAAGTTTCGCTCTCGAACTGTGACTTCACTTGAATTTCTAGGAGCCCCCCGTTCATGTTAGGGTCCTCACCTACTCTTCGGCTTTCCTGTCAGCCCGACTTCCCTTGCTCTGACGAGTCCCTCCGGAGTTCTCGGATACAATTTCATCTCTAAACGTCCAGCCTGGAAATACAGAATGCCTGCATTTGGATCGCATCAGGGGGATGTATTTTTACCTTAAAAATCAGTCAAAATCATTTTCACAACTGGAAGTCTCTTAAGGGAAGAGGGGACAGAGAGGGCCCGGGCAGGGGACAAAATCGTGCAGTTTATGCGGAGCTGGAAACCCGAGTCACAGGGCGAGGAGAGGCCGGGAGCAGAGCCCCGGAACTATCGCTTCAGAGAGGGCGCGGGGCGACCCCCGGGACAGCGGGGAGGCCAGGCACTGGTCCTGCGTTGTTCTTCACCCCTCACCCCTTCACCTGTAGCCCCAACAAGCAACGAGAGGCAGCCCCGGGCCCCGGCATCTCCCACTCACCCCGCGCCCATCGCCGCCACAGTCCGTCCTCAAAAGCTTTCCGGCCTCGCGCCACAGCCGGAACTATAGGGCCGCGCGACGAAAGGGAACCCGACACCTGCACTCCGCCCCGGGCTGGGCGGGGCGTCGAGGGCCGCGGAGGGCAGGGCTAATGCTCTCGGCACCAGGGACGCTAGAGGGCGCGTCCTCTTCAGAGCTGCTCTCCGCGGTGGCCAATCTGCGACCCTTCTACTCCGCACAAATCCCTAACTCCGCTGAGCCCGGGCTGGGTCTGTCCGTTCCCGCCCTTCTTTCCTGCGCTGCGCTCTAGCTCTCGCCGTACTCGGGCTCCTGTCCCCTCCCCCTCATTGACGCAGGGGCCTCACCTGGCCCGGGGACTCTGTGACCCCTTCACACTCACCGGGGCCTTGTCAGTGCACCAGCCTACCGCTTGCTGAGGCCCCTCTTTCCCGACACTTTTCAGACCTCTCAGTCACATCCTCTGAACCAGTTGACAGAATCCGCTTCTTACTCCTTTAAACTATAATTCCTGGCTGAGGAGTGCTCCTACTAAGCACTCTGGGGTGTGTGTGTGTGTGTGTATACATATATATGTATACTATAAAATATAGAGTTGTTTTATTTTATTTTATTTTTTCCTTTTAGAGACAGGGTCTCACTCTGTCGCCGCAGGCTGGAGTGCACTGGAGCAATCAGAGCTCACTGTAACCGCGAACTCCTGGCGATCCTCCGGAGTAGCTGGTACTCCAAATGCACCACAACGCCTGGCTAATATTAAATATTTTTTTTTGTATTGTTTGTAGAAACAGGGTCTCACTATGTTGCCCAGACTGGTTTCAAAATTCTGGCCTCAAATGATGCTCCCACTCCAGCCTACTAAGGTGCTGGGATTACAGGTATGAACCACTACCCCTGGCCTACTCTGTTTATTTTTCTTAGTTGACCTGAGCCCAATTTATGTGAAGACTTGGCCTTTTGGTGTTCTCAGCCAAGATGCTCACTTTATTTCCCCCATCCCCTCTTTGAGGGAAGCAGAGGGAGGGTTCAGTTAGTTCCCCCAACACTGGGAAAGGTGCATTGCTGAGGGATTTATGCTCAGGTTTTCCTGTAAGGCACCATGGGCCCTTGCCTGCCTCTCTGGCCACCTGGTGTCCCCATTGTAGCCTGTGCCTCAGTGAGGTCTTTGAGAGGGCAAGAGGTGGCTTTCTTTCTAACCATGTAGGGATCCAAGGAATACCAGCTAGAGGTAGGCTTGAAGGGATGCCAGCAGGCTCCCGGGTAGTTGTGGTTCCAAGAACAATGCAGTCCACTTAGGTTACAAGTGGGTACAGAAAGGCCTCTAGAAGACCTTAGGCATTTGCCACTTTTTCTTCTAGCTAGTGGGATGGGGCGAGATAGGGGGTGGGACAAGGAAGGAGGATGCTTTGAAATGAACCAAGTCTGTCTCACTTCTCACAGCTTGTTCTGTGGGAGAGTGTGGGGCCAGTTGCTTGCAGTTCTTTCCTGTCTCCTCTTTATATCAGAAGTGGCAGAGAGAGACACGTCAGTCCCTGGGAATATTCTTGCCAGCCTCTGGGCTCAGGGGCCTGCAGACTGCTCTATTTGCTTCAAAACTTCTTTCTCCAACCTGGCTGGTCTCACCGTCTCAAGACCTTGTTATGCACTGGGCTGTAGGTAAGTAAGGTTGCAGCCTGATTACTTAGTCGTAATTTCTCATCTTCCCTTATTGGGAGGGATGTGGCCAAGAATGTGTGGACAAGGGAGTTATCTAGTTACCCTTAATGTGGCAATGACTCAGCCATAGGGTTACTGTTCTTCTGGGAGTTCCCACTCAGTTCCACAGTCTGATTCATTATTTCACCCAGTCCTAAAGCTTAAGTTTATTAGTTTGCTGATGGGTGTTCAGATCTGGTGACCTAGTCCTTCTGAATAACAGGCTTTTGGGAAACTGGGAAAGCAAAAGATCAATTTATTAAATTGACAATAAAAGGTAGAACTACCAAGAGAACCATGTCACTCAGGGTGACTGATGTGTTTGGGGTTTTTTCCTCCTTAGTGGAATCCCATTAAAAACGAGAAAGTTGTTCAGTGAATATAAAATCAGAGAGCATCAGCACAAAGGGTTAGAAGGTCTAAAAGGAGATGTTTTTCAAGCCACAGCTGGCTGATAAATTTCTTTTGCCCACTCAAGAGACCCTCAGCATTTGCATGTTTACACACACATTAAAGGAAATCAATAAACAGCTTCCTTTTCATAATCTCTCATCCCCTCTATATTTTCCTGCCTTGAAACAGTGGATAGCTATCACAGAAGCTTTGAAAGGCAAAGTATTTGGCCCCAGTCTGACAGAGTAAAGGTTAATGACAAAAATACCAGCCCTTTGTAGGGGTTAGATACTGGGGCTCAAAGGGATGTCCAGATATATAATTCTCCTACGGCATGTGTTGAAAATGCAGATTCTCAGGCCCTGCTGACTGACTTGGAATTTCATAGCTTGGTGCCCGAGAATCTCTATGGTTAAGCTTCCAAGATGATTTTTATCTACAGAGAGGAAAGGAAAGGAAGTAAGTGAAGAAAAGGCAAGAAGGGGTGGGGAAGCAATGGGCCCAGGTCCCTTTTCTTTTCTTCCTTCCCCTCCTCCTCCACACCCTCACTTCCCTACTCTCGTGCTATCTTTTACCCTGCATCTTCCTCCCTGCCTCTCCTAGGCCTGACCCTGTCCGCTTCCAAATCATACTTCTTTTTTTGTGTGTGTGACAGAGCCTCACTCTGTTGCCCAGGCTAGAGTGTCTTGGCATCAGCCTAGCTCACAGCAACCTCAAATTCCTGGGCTCAAGCAATCCCTCTGCCTCAGCCTCCAGAGTAGCTGGGACTACAGGCATGTGCCACCATGCCCAGCTAATTTTTGTCTACATATTTTGAGTTGTCCAGCTAATTTCTTTCTATTTTAAGTACAGATGGGGTCTCGCTCTTGCTCAGGCTGGTCTTGAACTCCTGAGTACAAACGATCCTCCCGCCTCAGCCTCCCAGAGTGCTAGGATTACAGGTGTGAGCCATCACGCCCAGCCCAAATCATACTTCTAATTTCCACTATTTTCACCAAAGCAGAAGTCCAGAGAAACCATAGATAGGACCCTCTCTCTTCTGAAAAAAATTTGTTATGGAAATCAAACATAGACAAAGATAGGGGGATTAACATAATAAATCTCCATGTGCCCTTCACCCAATTTTTACTGTCAACTCAATCTTCATCTTGTTTTACTTATACCCCTACCCACTTCTCCCCAACATATTATTTTTATGCATATCCCAGATAGCATAACATTTTATCCATAAATATTTCTGTATGTATCTCTGAAAGAAGTTTAAAAAACATAATTACAATGCCATTATCAAATTTAAAATAACTAACAATAAATTCCTAATGTCACTAAATATCTAGTCAGCTTTAAAATATCCAGTTTTATCATAACTATCATAAATTTTGCTTTTTTACACTTAGGTTGTTTGAATCAGGATTGATGTGAGATCCAGACATTGCAATCTGTTAATATATCTCAAAAGTTTCTTTTAATATGTAGGCTTCTCCCTCCCTATTTTTTTTCCTTTGCAATGTATTTGGTAAAGAAACTGTGGCCTCTTTTAAAAAATTGCTCTCAATCCTCTTTCAGTCTTTTTCAGAACATTTGAGAAAACCACAAAGCTTCTCTGTATTTTAAATAATGAAAAGACTTGCAGAACAAAGAAAAGCTTTCACATATTTCCAATTCCAATTAACTTTGCCTCTGCTCTGTAAATAGGATGAGACTTATCCACTGCTGGATCTCTAGGGTCTAGCATGTGATGCTGGATTTGCATTTGTGAAAAGAAGATCGGAGGGAAGGGAGGCAGGTTATTAGGAAAAATGGATTTGCATTTGTGGAAAGAAGATAAGAGGGAAGGGAGAGAGATTATTAGGAAAAAAAGTGAAAGGGGAAAGCACAGAAAATTTGGTAGATACTACATTTCTCTAAGAAAGTAAAACTGAACTTCTTTATTCAGGATAAACTCTCCTTAAAAAGTGTTATAAAGCCTGAATTTCTAAAGGCCCCTCATGATCTGGTGCCAACCTATCTTGCCAGGCTCATCACCCCCTTAAAGTCTTGGTAGCATATTTCATTGAAAAAGCAGATAAAACAAAATAAAACAATTTTTTTTTTTTTTTGAGACAGAGTCTCGCTTTGTTGCCCAGGCTAAAATGAGTGCCATGGCATCAGCCTAGCTCATAGCAACCTCAGACTCCTTGGCTTAAGCGATCCTACTGCCTCAGCCTCCCGAGTAGCTGGGACTACAGGCATGCGCCATCATGCCCGGCTAATTTTTTCTTTATAGATTTTTAGTTGGCCATATAATTTCTTTCTATTTTTAGTAGAGATGGGGTCTTGCTGTTGCTCAGGCTGGTCTCGAACTCCTGACCTCGAGCAATCCACCTGCCTCGGCCTCCCAGAGTGCTAGGATTACAGGTGTGAGCCACCGTGCCCGGCCAAAATTTTTTTTTAATTATGAAAGTAATTTGTGTCTATGGGAAAAATTCGAAGTTTCAAAATAAAGTGAAAAATACGCATTTCCTTTCCTACAAGTAACGATATATATCTCCCTGCCTCAAGTGTGGTTCCAGCCACTGGCTTGGAGAGGTGAAATACCAGAGAGTTTGTATGATTTTGTTCATTCTCTGTCTATTGGTGACAGAAGTACAGCCATTCTTACATATGCTGTGCAAAATCGTCTCTACATATGTATGTGTATATGTGTGTATACATAGTTTACATATGTACTACATAAATATAACATTATATATAATGCTTTCTCACTAAATGCAACAATGTTATATATATAGTTCTGTACCTTGCCTTTATTATTATTGATTTACTAATATATCCTTGGCATATATATCTTTCATTCCTTTTACCTGCTGTATATAATTGACTATTAGAAAGATGTGCCAGATTTATGTAACCAGTTCTCTATTGACATTTAGATATATTTCAGTTTTTGCTATTACAAGCAAGGCTGGAGTGGGCCTTGTAGACTATTGTAGGGGCTTTTATTCCAACTGAGGTGGGAAGCCACTGGAAAGTTTGGCATACAGGAGGGACATTATCTGATTTACAGTTTAACAAAGTCACTTAGGCTGCTGTACCCGGTTTACACTCCCTCACCAGTATCGGGACTGGATATTATTTACATTTCTTAGTCCTTGTCAATTTATAGGCAAAAATAAAAAGGTATCTTGTTATGCCTCAATCATCATTTCCTCTACAAAAAATAAAAAATGTTATCCAGGCATGGTGGTGTGCACCTGTAGTCCCAGCTACTCAGGAGGTTGAGGCAGGAGGATTGCTTGAGCCCAGGAGTCTGAGGTTGAGTGAGCTATGATGACACTGCTGCACTCCAGCCTGGGCAACAGAGTGAGACCGTGTCTCAAAAATAAATAAATAAATAAATAAACAAAAGCCCTCTGATGTCACCTGTCTGACCTTTTCTCTAGATCCCAGGTCCCTCCAGATAGGTACCCGACGGTGAGGATGAAAACCTTTTTCTGAGCTGGACTCAACCCAAAGTGCCACCACCTGTGTCTCTCTGCCTCAGGTATGGTTCCACTCGTGAGACTTTCGAGTCGACATTTTCCACTCCCTCCATGTGTGGCCCAGGTGCCCCATCTCTGAGCATCTCCCTTACTGGAATATACTTTTTCAGTCTGTCAACAAATATATTTATTTATTGAATACATTTATTGAGTGCCAGGCACTGTTCTGGGCTCTGAGGATTCAGTGGTGAATAAAACAGGCAAGGTCCCTATCTTCTTGGAGCTCACTTGCTCATAAGAAATGCAAACATTAATCAGGTGATTACACTGATCAATACCCAGTAGAGTGTTGTAACAATGGAATGCATGGAGGACCTGCTGTCCCTTCTAACACAGTCTGACTGTGATTTCCAAAAGCAGGACAATAACAACAGTACCAGGCACTGTTAATATGTTATATGTATTAATTTACTTAATCCTCACAACAACTCTATCAAGCAGGTAATGTCATTTTACACGATGAGAGGTTTACAGCCACTGAGAAGATAAATAACTTGTCCAAACTCACGTGGGTCTTATAGATGATGCTTCCATTCTTAGCTAAGCAACCAACTTTTCTAAAGCCTATGCCACAATCCCATGAGAATAAGACAGAAGGAAGTGCATTCACTCCCAGCGAGTAGGATTTAGGTTAGACACTAGGAAGAACTTCTTGGCAACATTTATGAACATATGAGAGAAAGAAATCACTTTTCTGGGAATTTACTTCTCCCCTGAATTTGTTATACTACATAAATATCATAACATTGTAAAAATAGAAGGATTATTCCAGAAAAAAATCACTCATAATTCCACTTTGTGAATTGTGTTCCTTTTTTCGTCTTTCTGGGCCAGACTGAGACTGTGTTAAACAGTTGGTGTGAGAAGGAAAGGAATTAGATCTGCCTCTACTCACGGCAGCATAAAGGCAAAGACATGTAACTAGCAGAGTTCAGCCCCTGTCCCCAGGCTTCCAACATCCAGAATGACCGCAGGACACCCAGAGATGAAGCTAGCCCTTCCACAGGGGAGCTTCAGCAGAGAGAGCCAGTTCCCATCCTATTATTCCAGGCCCTCCCTCAGGGTGAAGTGGGGCAGAAGTGAGGCAGTGAGGGATTCCCTGCTATTTCAGATGAAACTAACCCAAAGCAGCATGCCATCCGTGTACGCTGGAGGAAACAGGGAAGGGAGGAGGGTACAATCAGTAAATATCAGGCAGAGTCAGCAGAATGATTGAAATGGCTTCCAGGTCATCACTGGGTAGGATCATGGGGCCCCAGCTACCTTACCCCACTCCCACTTTGATCAGCTCCAAGTCATGGGCTAGAGGTGCAGGAGGCTCAGGGTGCCAGCTCCTCAGGCACCTTGGGACGTCCCAGCCTGCTCTGGGGAGATCCATTAGTGCCTTCTGCCCCAAGGATTTCCATTAGGCCTAATAAAATGTATTTCATGTATGAAATGCTTTGAATTTTGCATAGTATTTTCTCCAGGATCCCCATTTTTTGTTTTGATTCTCACATTCACCTTATGGATAGGTAGAGCAGGTATCATTATCCTCACATTTACATTTAGATTACATTTGGAATCACACAGTAGCAAGTACAGCCTTGGGCTAACTGAGGTCTTCTGATCTCTTAAGCCCCAGGCACTTTCTCTTGGTTTCCTCAGAGTGCCTTCTGAATCTTTCCCAAACTTTCCACCACCTGACCATGGAAACCCTGCAGCACTTGTCATTCCCATAGTTTAGAAAGTTTGAGAATCACTCCCAGGTCCCCCATTGACTCTGAGGGCCTACGGCAAGCCCATCTGTGTCCCTGGTCAAAAGCCCACCCGCTCAGGCTTGGTCAGAGGCACTGGGACCAAGAACTTGTACAATGCCCTGATAAGCTTCTTAGAAGAGGCGGGTATTAGCCAGGATCGGATATTCTTCCCCTGAGATGCCCTTCACACATGCCCTGCCTTGAATTAGGATTCCATAAGGGCACTGGGGGCAGGAGAATGGGGTGTTCCTTCCTGTCCAGCTTCAGACCCACTCTTTGAGACCCTGGATTCTGACAAGTTCCCACAACTGAGGAGACACCCAGATGTCGAGGTTTGAAGGTAAATGATGTGATTAGGTAGGCGGGATCCGCTGGGGTGCCAGCTCAGCCCTGTTATATAACATGGGCACGCCAGAAAGAGAGAGAGTGTCTGAAGTTTCTGTAGGAGATACAAGTGGGCTTGCTACAAAATGCTGAGTTCATGACAAGGGACAGCATGGAGGCAGGGAGATAGTGGATAGAAAATTATAGAAATCAGGACAAAGAAGGAAGTGTATTTATTCCTACTTCTCCTTTTGCTTATTCCTCTTCTGCTTTTTAAGACAATTGCATTTGCGTTTCTAATTAGTGTGGTGTGCTAGAAAGAATGGGGGATTAGGCGGTTCATCTACTCGGCTACTCACCAGCTGTGTGACGTTAAGCAAGTCACATCTCCTCTCTGGACCTCGGTGTCTTCATGTCTCACATGAGGAGTTGGTTATTCCAGACAGAGTCTACGGGTTACTCAGATCACTTCTAATATATTACTATTATATAGAAAACCAATCAAGTCTAGTTATTGTTTTGTAATAATCCATGGACATTGATTAGAGATTTAAGTAATATATACTTGGGCTGGGCCTCAATGCCCTTCTTTATAAAATGAAGCATTCTTGCCTCCTGCATCCTGTGTAAAACTAACCCTTAATGTAGCACTGGATTTTCTTCAAGGCTTTTCACAGACCTTGTGTGCTTTTGCTCTCTCAACATTCCTGTGACATAGTTATTACTATTTATGTAGATATTATTATTACAACAAAATTTAATTTAATTTAAATTTAAAGTATTATAACATGCACATGATAAAAATGTCAAATTAATAGACTACACAGTAAAAAGTAAATCTCCCTCTGACCTCAGATCCTTAGTTTCCCTTTCCCAGCTGTCTTTCCAGAGATCATCTTTACATAATCAGTATCTATGTTATCGTGCCCATTTCACAGATGAGGCACCAAAGCTTAGCCTGTCCAGGATGACACAGCTGATAAGCAGCAGAGCAGGGAATCCAGGCCTTTGTCTCCATTCCCCATGTTCCTGTCACCACACTGCACTCTCTGGGAAGCTCCATGACATTAACTTTTAAGCTTTGTCCTCCCTGGATTGATATGGTGGAATCATTTTAAGTTGGTCGAGAAATACACATGAAACCTTAATGCCCCTGGGAATGCCCTCTACTGCTGCCTATTTTAGTCAACAGCTTAAAATCATGTCTCCCCTACCTCTTTCCTGCCTTTGATAAGGTGAGATCTGTGGTCTGGGTACCAACTATGGATGACTGAGCTCCCAGCATCTTAGGCTTGGGCCTGTGGAGTACTGGCAGGAAGCCCAGAGAGGACTGGGTAGACTCCACAGAGCACCCAGGTTCCAGCTCAGGAAGCTGGGCTGCTGGCATGCCGACACAGCCTAGAGGATCTCTAGCTACTCTTTCTCTAGCTTTCTCCCAAGGGCAGGCATTGGCTCCTGGAGTGGGGCAGGGGTAGTTTGCTCCAGCAGAATCAACTGTGCACCCCCCGCACCCCCACAAAGGCCCCTGCTTGATACTTTTGGGTCCCTGGGGCTTCTATCATCACTTTTGTCAAGATAAGGGTATTATGGATCCCAGATCTCCTCTTAATGGCAAATAATCTCTCTTTTTGTTCCACCTAGGTTTGTGGATACCCCCTGGCTGGGCTTCATGGAGAAATCTTCCCTGATCACCAACTTGAATCCCAGAGCAGCCTCTGTCTTTCCCTGGACAGAATGAGAGGCCTTCTGTAACCAGACATAACTGGCCATCATGGGGAAACTGATCAGGATGGGGTCACAGGAGAGGCGGTTACTCCGGCCAAAGCGGCTGCATTGGAGTCGCCTCCTCTTCCTGCTGGCAATATTGATCATCGGTTCCACCTATCAGCACCTGAGGAAACCCCGGGGCCTCCCCTCACTGTGGGCAGAAGTCTCTTCACAACAGCCTGTAAAACTGGCCAGCCGGGACCTCCCCAATGATGAAATGATGATGGTGAGCGGTGACCCTCCAGAAGCTAGCTCTGAAATGGAGAGTGAGATGCTGGTACCCCAAGGCATGGCGGGCAGGGATGCAGCAACACCTAGCATAACAATGGAGAACACCCCCAACATGCCTAGAGGAACAGCCAAGATTATTGCAACAGCAACCAAAAATACTCACAGCCCAACAGCAGCAGGTACAGAAAGAGTGAAGGAAAATGCCCCAACCACATCTAGTAGAGTACTGAATCACTATACCCCAACTTCAAGCAGACAAACCGTAAAATATTATGCCCCAATACCCAGGGGAGAAATGCAGAGCCACGGCCCAACCAAGGCCAGGGGAAAGGTAAAGAAGTACACTCCCTCCCCACCTGGTAGAACAGTACACACTTACGCTCCATCTACATTCATGGCAATGGGAACAAGCCATGCGACCACCCCCAGGACAACAGCGAAAGACAGTGAAACTATGGCAACCTATCAAATATTGAAAACCAACTCTCCCAAGAGAATAGTGGAGGAAACCACCCCAGCTACTCTCAAGGGAATAGTTGATAACACCCCAACTTTCCTGACACATGAGGTCGAAACAAACATCTTGACTTCTCCAAGGAGTATAGTGGAAAAAAACACCCTGACTACCCCCAGAAGAGTGGAAAATAGTAGCTCAACCAGTCCTTGGGGGTTAGTGGGAAAGAATAACCTGATGACTCCCCAGAGAACAGTCCTGGAGCACACCCCAGCCATCTCTGAGGGGCAGGTGACAATCAGCACCGTGACAGGCAGCAGCCCAGCAGAAACCAAAGCCTCTACTGCTGCCTGGAGTGTTAAGAATCCCCCACCCAGAACCAGTGCATCAACCATCAAAACGGCCCCAGCCACTGTCTGGAGGCTGACAAAGAAAGCTTCCACAGCACCCAGCACCTCAGCAACCCTCAAGGGCAGGGCAGTTCCTACCACCCAGGTCCGTCACTGTGTGATTGTGGGCCCAGCCCCAGCCATGCCCATCGCCCCCTCCCTGAGCCTGACAACCGCCCTGCTCCCAGAGGTACCCAGTTCCAGTCCCTCAGAGCTGCCTCCTGGCTGGTCAGACCACCACCCCCAGGCAGAGTACCCCCCGGATCTGTTCAGTGTGGAGCAGCGGCGGCAGGGCTGGGTGGTGCTGCACATCTTCGGCATGATGTACGTGTTTGTGGCATTGGCCATCGTGTGTGACGAGTACTTTGTTCCAGCCTTGGGTGTCATCACAGACAAGCTGCAGATCTCTGAGGATGTGGCAGGCGCCACGTTCATGGCTGCTGGAGGCTCTGCCCCTGAGCTCTTCACCTCCCTCATCGGTGTCTTCATTTCCCACAGCAACGTGGGCATCGGTACCATCGTGGGCTCTGCTGTATTCAACATCCTCTTTGTCATCGGCACTTGTGCCCTCTTCTCTCGGGAAATCCTCAACCTCACCTGGTGGCCCTTGTTCCGTGATGTCTCCTTCTACATCCTTGACCTGATGATGCTCATCCTCTTCTTCCTGGACAGCCTCATTGCCTGGTGGGAGAGCCTGCTACTGCTGCTGGCCTATGCCCTCTATGTGTTTGCCATGAAGTGGAACAAGAGGGTCGAGCTCTGGGTGAAGGAGCAGCTCAGCAGAAGGCCAGCAGCCAAGGTCATGGCCTTAGGGGACCTCAGCAAGGTAAGGACAGGCTGGCTCAGGCTTCTCTAGCCCCTTTGAGGAGAAAGGATGGAGGGAAGCAAGGGACTGAAGAATAGAAGGTGCTGGGTCAGACCTCGAGAGATGAATGCTTGGTTCCCTTGCTATTTATTCAACATTGACAGAGCGCCTGTTCTCTACCAGGCATTATGCGGGGGCCTTTGCAAGCGTGACCTTGGCTCACCCCCTAATCACCCTATCACCTGGTTATTATTGTGATCCCCATTTGTACGAGAGGAAATTGAAACCTAAAGAAGTTAAACCACTTGTTCAAGGTCACACAGCAAATAGGCAGTGGAACCAGGATGTGAACCAGGATGCTGGTCTGCCTGGGTCTTTGGAAATGACATTTGAGTTGAGTTTTGGAGAATGTCCGAGGAGATACCAGGCAGGGAAAAATGATAATCTTTTCCATGTGTATAGTGTTCAGGGTTTATCTAGCACCTTCAGTTTCATTTAGTCCTGTTTTTCATATTACAGACTTAGCTTGGATGAGGTCTGAGAAGGGGGAGGGTTTTTTGGTTTTGTTTTGTTTTTAAAATATTAGAGAGGATGTTCCACTCATCCACTGACAAGCCAGCTCAGGGGGCAGAGCCCTCTCTCTGTGCCTACCGGAGACCAGACACCAGGAGCACCAATCCTAGGGCTTTCTCCCAGCTCACAAGTTCCTTTGCAAGAACTTCTCTGCCCCCTTGAGGGGCCTTCCTGCTAAAGTCACTGGAGGATTCAGTAACTTGGGAGATGTGATTAAATTGGGAAGTGATCACTGAAAATTCATTCCAAAATTTATTGTTCCTTGACACTCTCAAGTGAGGGTACCTTAGGGAACACAGATCCCGTTTCTCTCTTGCTCCTAAAGGGTGAGTTTGGATGAGGGTTGGCTCACAGCCTGCTGGTTCCAGGTCTTAGAGAAGCTGCTGGTGCAAGCAGAATTTTGTGTGCAAAGAGTGGAAGGACTTAGTTACTTAATCCAGAGCAGTGGATTTTGATGAGTGGGCAGGATGGAGACCAAACTCAGCAACATGTCCGCAAGATACACGAGGCAAGGGAGATTAAGTGCACTCCCTTTAGAATCTTTGTGATAACATGGTGTTCTGGCCAGAGCACAGAACTGAGAGCCAGGAAATCTGAGTTCTAATTCAATTCTGCCTCCAATGAATGGTGTGACCTTAGACAGGTCCCTTCCCCTTCCCCACGGAAGTGACAAAGTCCAACTAATCACCAAATGGTCCTGTCTAACTCTAACATTCTGTGATAACGTCCTGTGTCCAAGTGAGTTCAGTTCTGGCAGGACCTAGTACAATGGTTGTTTGTCTAATCTGGCAGATGGCCCCCAAAGGAGAATTGTCCTGCCCAGGGTCATATAGCCAGCAGGTAGCAGAACTGGAATGGGAACCCTAACTCCTAACTTCCCATTCAGTACTATTTCCCACCAGACTACTGCTCCACACAGCCAGAGGCTTAAGAAAGAAAGGGCGGCTCAGGGCATTTCATAATTTAATCTGAGGAAACAGGAGCCTTCCTCCCCATGAAGTTCTCCGGGCAGACCCTGCTAAGCGGGGGCCGTGAAGTCCTGGGATTCTCCTCTGAAGAAAGCACCTGGTGCCTTGGTGTTTTCAAAATGCCTCTGACTTGCCTCCCAGTTCTTTATGGTAATTCTGCTTTTATTTAAACTCTATAAATTCTGAACTTTCCATTTCATCAGAGCTAGACCAACAAAGCAAAGCTTGCCAAGCAAATGAAGGATAATCATGATTTCAAAAGACAATTTGTAACCTACTTAAGAGACTCTGCAAAGGCTTTAGTAGTGGCTCTTTGCCAGCCAGTAAGCACAGTGCTAATTATAACTCTGCTTTTATCTATTTGTTGAAACAGATCCAGCATTACTTTTAATTGACAGCATTATTTTTTTAAAAAGCAGGTTGAATTACTGATACTTGAAAGTAAATATTTACTTAAAATTAAGAACCTACAGTTACCAGCTTGAGCAAGAGCGAGACCCCGTCTCTACTAAAAATAGAAAGAAATTACCTGGACAACTAAAATATATATAGAAAAAGTTAGCTGGCATGGTGGCCCATGCCTGTAGTCCCAGCTACTCGGGAGGCTGAGGCAGGAGGATTGCTTGAGCCGAGGAATTTGAGGTTGCTGTGAGCTAGGCTGACGCCATGGCACTCTAGCCCGGGCAACAGAGTGACACTCTGTCTCAAAAAACAAAAAAACCCCCCAAAACCTACAGTTAGAACTTTTCATCACTAACAAATGCCTTCTAAAAATTAGTCCAAATAACTCAAGAACCACAGGTATTTAAAAATAGTTTTTAAACACATGTGCATTTGGAGTTTCACCCCAGGGTTCTTGTAACCAGAGAGAGAGAACTACTTTAGCTTGTACCTTTATGTCTGTGTTTGGCTGGCCAAGACCTATGATATGGTTAGAAGGAGATAAATTATCCTGCACTTCACTGACAGACTGAGGGCAAGCCATTCTTGAAAATTTAGTCTTTGATCTAGTAAACCGTGCTGGTATTCTTTTTTGTGTGCTAAGTCTGTGCTCACCCTTGTAAAGTATTTTACCTTCACTCTGACGGGAAAAACACACCTGCTCACACACTCACACTCACTGGTTCATGCCTCTCCCTGACTAATGGGTCCCTTCTCTGAGCATCACCTCGGGAAGGCAGGGGTCCAGGGAAACTGGGCTTATTCAGTCGGCTACAGCTCCAAAGTTGGGGACGTTATACAGAAGTGGGGAGAGGCCAGACACACTGGTTGGGAGGCAAGGAGCAGGGCTGGGAGGCGAAGTCACAGCCACAGCTGCTCAGGGAGTCTAAGCAGAGGAGCAGAGTGGAGGGCAGCAGGAGCCAGCTGCTTCTTGGAAAGAAACAGGAAAGACAGCTGGGGCTACCTCTTCCTCTGTTGCCAACCTGGGGGAGGTGTAGAAGGGGTGGCCACGTCAGGCTCCTCATTGCCACTAAATGGGGAAACAATCTTTGTATCTCCAAAAGGGCTGAGCCCAGTGTCTTGTTCCTAGGAGTTCCATAAGTGTTTGGTTCAGTTTCTGCAGGGAACCCTAACAGTCCATGGACTCCAGTCTGTCAAGATAAAGGAGTCGGGGAGGGAATCCATGCTTGCTTATAGAGAGCTTCTTTTATGTGTATATATATGTATAGATATACACACACTCATAAAATATATTTATATATGTATAATCTCAACAATTTCTCATAAAATCCTATAAGGAACAGATTGTTATCTCTATTTTGCAGATGAGAAAACTGAGGCTCAGATAGGATAATTAACTAGCCAAAGTTACACAGCTAGTTAGCAGTCCTTACCGTTGACCATCAATCATTATATCTGGGTTTTAACCCAGGCTCCACTGCTAACTATCCGTGTTACCCTGGGCCGGGCGAGTCAATGCAATTCAACAAACCAGTATTATTAAGTACTTAAAGGAAAAGCAGTATGGGAAATAAAAAGATTGTATCCTTTCCAGTAGAAGGGACAAGCATAGAGAAATTAACTGCAATAAAGGGAACCCTGTGCAAAATGCTACAAAGTCACTTTGCTTTTCAAACAGGCCTTAGATTTCTCATCTGTGACGTGAATGGGATGAACTAGTGCCGAGGTTGGCAAACCTTTTCTGTAAAGGGCCAAACAGTAAAAATTTAGGTTTTGTCAGAGACTATAGTCTCTGTCATGACTACTCAACTCTGTCCTTGCAGTGTGAAAGCAGCTACAGACAATAGCTGCTTTCCCAATAGCTGGGAATGGCCACGTGACATTTTACTAAGAGCAATGTATTTGCAGGTATTCTCCTACCTGAACAACTTGGAGACATATAATCAGCAGAGAATGATCATTTTCTTACTGAATATTCACCCAGCTGATAGCTGTTGAGTTTCTGAGCTGGAGGACCTTTCACTTTACTTTTTATTCTGCCCTGAGTATCTAGAGTCAGGATAAAGGTTTTTCAGGAGTGATTATGATCAGAATTCACTTAAGAGTATTTTCAGAAAAAAGTAAAAGACTTAGTATTGGACATAGACATATAGTGAG
Source organism: Lemur catta (assembly GCF_020740605.2). Taxonomy (NCBI): domain Eukaryota; kingdom Metazoa; phylum Chordata; class Mammalia; order Primates; family Lemuridae; genus Lemur; species Lemur catta. Next base: position 95,772,270 of record NC_059128.1, read on the forward strand.
TATTTTAGAGTCTCTCTTTTGACATTGGCTGAAAAAAATCAAAGCTAAAAATTTTTTCAAATCACATTGTCAAATTGACATATATTTGATTGAAGATGCCTTTTATGACCTCAATAAGGAAATGGTATATGTTTGTATAGCTATCAACAGAGTCTAACTTAGCTCTCTCTGAAACTTTATCCCTGGTTTTGAAGCTCTCAATGTATTTGTTCTGGCCACAAATGATAAACCTCTGACCTGCCTTGACCACGAATAGTCACAGAAAGCCAACAGCAAAGCGGAGGCACTAGGCTGGCTAAAAAGCCTTATTGGTATTTGAAGGTCAATGAAGCCCTTCTTTATACGGGACAAGATTCACCAGGAAGGACCAGACATCTGCAGGAGGTGCATGATGGCAAGACAGCCCCGTGGAAATCTACTGGCAAAAAGGGATGCAAAGCAGGACTGAGCCTAGTGGCTGAGTCCTAGCAGGACTGAGCAGAATACTCTCATTCTGCTCCCAAGAATACCTTAGAATGTGAAACTCTGGGGCAAAGTCTGTCATTCTTTCTTAAATGCACTGGGGGCTATTTTCTCCCTGGCAGGATTTTTCATTAAACCCACCAATAAGACCTCAAGCAGACAAATCTGGTACCTCCTTAGGGGCTGGTCCTCCCCTTTGTTGTCAGGGTTGACATTTATCCCAAGGGCTCCTATCAGTGGCCTGTATAGCCAGCTGCTTGCTGCGGAGGCAGGGGTCAGTGGGCAGGAAGCAGCCACCACGGTTCCTCCTGCCTCAATGGTCCCTACCTCTACTAGGGTCCAGGGAGTCTACTGTGCTCCCAAAGAGCCCATCCTGGCCTGGGCTGAGGGGTTCCCTCCTTTAACTCCCTGAGTAATAGTAAGCTTTCCTCCAATTGTCAGGAAAAGATAATAGGAATAGAATTCTCAATTTTTGGTTTCTTTTCTTCATAAAATTTTCTTAAGCTTTCGGTGTTCACCTGCTAGTGGGTGCTAGATGATGACAAAGTGGATGCATAAGAAACAAACAAATATTAACAGAAAAACTCAAACATCTGATCATGCCTAGTCCAACAGTTTGTTGTTTTCATGGATCTGTGTAAGCTTGAAGCTGAGATTTTACATGCATTTGTAAAACATAGTAATATTTTCTCCTAGTGCATATGATGGGATCAAATACGAAATTAGATACTCATGGTGTTCTACAAAGAACAGCATGGTTTCTAGATGCTCTGCCACCTGAATTAATTGGAAATATAAAACCAACATAAAATTTTTTAGTGTGAGCATATGGATGATAAACAAGTAAAATAAATTAAGAAGATAATTTCAGAGTATGACGAGTGCTGTGAAGGAAATAAACAGGGCATGTAATAGAGAGTGTCTGTAGATAGCAAGCTCCAGCAGGGGAGGCCTCTCGGAGGAGAGATCAAATAGAGATCTGCAGATTGAGAGGAGAAACCATCTCATGCTCCATGGGCAAAAATTCCTGGAAGAGGGAACAGCATTTGCAAAGGCTCAGAGCTGGGAAAAACCTTGGCACTTTAGAGGAAAAAATGGAGGCCAGTGTGGTTAGTGAGTAACGGGGAGAGTGGTCTAGGATACCACTGGAGAAGAGGGTGGGAGCTACTTCATGCGAGGTCCTGTGCATAAGATATAGCGTTTGGATTCATTTGAAATTCAACAGGGGAATGAAATAATGAGAGTCCTATTTAAAAGGTCACTCCCTAACTGCTGTGTAAAGAATATCCAGTTAGGAGGCTGTTCTGTGCAGATAGATAGATACCACTAAGCTTTTTGGCTTGAGCAGCAGGGTGGATGGTGGTGCCATCCGCTGAAAAAGAGAAGACTTGAGGAAGAATAGGTGTAGGCAGCCTCAAGAGTTTTCACACTGGAATGATGACTATGGTTGCTTAGGTCACTTCTAAGTGGATATGCCCAGGGGGCAATTGCACAAATGAGTCCAAAGCTCAGGAACAAAGTCTGGGCTGGAAACAGAAAATTGTGAATCACCAACAAATATATGGTAATTAAAATCAAGGACTGGCTGATACTATGAAAGAGAGAGATAGTTGGGGACTAATCTCTAAAGAACCCCAACATTCATTCATTCAGCAAAGATTCATTGAATAACTTTGTATGTGGCCTGTGTAGGATCTGTGATATGGCGATAAATAAGGTACCGCCCCAGCTCTCAAGGAGCTTAGCCTAACGGAGGAGGTAGAGTTGACCTAGCTTTTGTGGGGCCTGAGGTTCATGAAGAAAAAGAATGTAAATTCATTGCTACAAAATTAGGTGTCAGCCTTGGAAAAGCATTTGTGTCATGGAGAGATAGGCCCTTGGAGCTTAAGTTTCATCCGCTCTGTGGTAAACCTTCCTCAGCGAGGAAGACAGACAAGTAAAGCCAATGGTTACAGTATCAGGTGTGATGATGCAGGTAAGTGCTAAGGGACTTGGTACTGCAGCATGGACATCTCAACAGATCAGGGGGGCAGGAAAGGCTTCCTAGGGGAGGCGATACTTAGCTAAATCTTGAAGGCCAAGCAGGAGTTCACTGACTGAAGAAGGGGCAGGGAGTCTCATAGGCATATGCAAAGGCGGGAGGAATGAGAGAATGTGAAGAGACTACAGCTGTGCTGTTCAATATGGTGGCCACGAGCTACCTACAGCTATTGAGTACTTGAAGTGTGGCTAGTCCGTTTTGAGATGTGCTGTAAGTGTAAAATATCCACTGGGTTACAAAGGCTTAGTATGAAAAAAAGGATGTGAAATACCACACTATTTTTTATATTAATAACATGTTGAAATGATATTTTTGGCACATTGGGTATAAGTAAATTATTAAAACTAATTTCACATATTTCTTTTACTTTTTAAAAAATATGGCTAGTAAAAAATTAAAATTATGTCTGTGGCTGGCTTTCTATTTCTGTCGGACAGCAGTGGACTGCAAGTAAGCAGGAGGCTGGTGTGTGCTCAGTTAAGGGGTCTGCACTCCCACTGGGGACAGGGGCTCCCAGGGTGTGGGGGAGGGACATCATGTGCTTTGCTCGGAAACACACTCTGGCTGAGAGGTGGAGAATGAACCAACCAGAAGAGAAATAGATCAGCTGTCAGTACGCTGTTCCAGGACTGTAGGCAGGACAGTGGAGAGACGAGGCCAAATTTGAGAACTTTCAAGAACTAGATCTGATGGCTAACTGGGTGTGGGCTTTGAGGGAAAGGGAGGAATTTGTAGACTTTTAGGTTTCCAGTACAGACAAATGGAGCAGATCAGGGTGTGAGACCGTACTCAGTGAAGGGCTAAAGTGAAGAGTGCCCTTCCTGAATATAGTCTGGATAAAGGCCGGACTCAGACCAGTGATTCAGGAAATATTTGTTCAATGAATTTTTCACAAAAATGTCACAGACTAAAATGTGTGGTTCGGGAAATGTGTAATGGATGGTCTAGAAGAGGACCTGCTACATGAGTGGGGAACATGTTATAAACTGGAGGGCAGGAGGGCAGGCCCCCCAGGGGCTGCCACAGTTTGCCAGCCTAGGTTCCCATGAAGAGCTGTGAGGGTCCCGTTGCTCACCCTCAGCAAGAGACATCACAGGTGTAAGGCTGGCATGAAGACATCCTCGTCGATTACCTCAGCCACTTTGCCAATTTTTATGAGGAGGAGGAGGAGAAGGTGGGGGGGATTAGGCGAAGAAAGAGGAAGGAGAATGGGGTAATATGAGAGGTGAATGTGTTCGTGACAAGGGCATATTCAGAAAGCACCTACATGCCAGTACTGCTGCCCATAAATGGGCCCATCAACCACAGCCAAGTGTAGACAAACATTCATGTCCATTTATAATACTACGAGCATTGTCTATTTCATGGAGTTAGCTGTATTGAATAAGAAAATAGATGTGTCAGACTTCAGAAAGCAGCAAGTGCATACTGAGGTTAGCAACGAACAATGAGCCCGTAGGAAAGTGTTTTGGCTTGAATAAATCTGAATGGCAGGGAAACCATCAGGGGCATAGACCACGGGCAAAGATGAGTCTCTCTGTCCCTCTGTGCACAGAACCAGTCACCCAGCACACAGCCTCACAGTTCTTTGCCTCTGAGGAGAACTCACTGAGCAGGGTTGGACGTTATAAATACTGAGACAGCCAAAGGGGGTCGGTGCTATAGCCTCCTGTATCCCAGCAAACTTAAAGGTGTGTCATGAAAGAGTTGAGGGGGATTTGTTGAAATGCACAGCACCCCCTTCAGATTGGTTATTTCTGCTCTGTTTCATTCGTGTGCTCATTCATTCACTCACTCAACCATGTGTATCCAAGTGTTCAAACCTCCTTCATCCTTCAAAACTCACTCACATTCTACCTACTTGAGGATGCCCTCCTTCCTCATCCCAGCACAGCACCTTTACCTATGCCTCTCATTTCAGGAACCACCTTCCGCTTTGTTATGCATCTGTGTTATCATTGGCCTCCATTTCTTTCTGGACATAGAATCCATGTCCTAAATATTTTTCTATCCCTAAAGCCACCAGCACAGCACCATATAAATAGCAGGTGCTCAGTAAATAAGAACTGAATGAATGAACAAACTAGAGGGATGTGTGGGTGGCCCTTGAGCAGGCACTATTTTCTGTATTTTCTGAGTTGAACAGGGAAGGTAGTATAGCAAGTTCAGTTCTGTCTCAGCCACGGAGGTTGGTGGGGTGAGGAAGGCAACCTAAGGTAAAGACGACTGATCACTGGGGGCAGCCATTAGTGACGCTGCTGCCTGAAGACAGCACAGAGGCCAGTGCTATCTATAGGGAGTACCTACTCATTCAGCTCACCTGTGCTGAGCACCTACTGCATACAAGCCACTATGCCACAGGTTAGGGAAAAAGAGATGACTATAAGTTCATTGCATGGCAAAATGTGGAGTGTAGCTCTGTAGACAACTCACGTATGTGAAAACTTAATGCTTTTTTTTTTTTAAAGTTCAAATGGTATTACAAGACTGCAAGTGCAAAGTGGCAAGCTAGTGGTACAGTAAATGCCATGAGCTTAATGCTTCTTCATTTTTGGATCGTGCAGGGCTTCCCCCACAGCTTTCCCATGACACTAGTGCTTATCTGATCACACAGCCGATTTTAGTATCACCAAATATGCTCACTGTTGCTATACAGCTTTTGAGGAAAGAGGTATTGTAGTGAGCTGGAGTGAGGGTGGAGGCGGGGGTGGAAGGGGTCATTTGGGAAAGCTTCATACAAGAATTCACCGTGAATTTTATGAAAAACAGATAGGATGTGGGTAGGCAGAGAGGAATGGAGAAGGCATTTTAGGCAGGCAAAAGGCATGAACAAGCAACAGTAGTTAGAATAGATTAAGTGTAGAGGACAGTTAATTCAATTAATAAATATTTATTGAATCCTTGCTTAGTGCTGAGCAGTGTTCTCATGCTGGCCACACAGTGGTGAATAAAAGAATAAAATAGTTTGCCTTGAAGATGCTAGTGGGGAGGTCAATTTATTCGTATGCTTGTTAACATACAAATACACATAAATTGGGGAAAGTGCCATGAAGGAAAAGAACAGGAGTCTATAAAAGAGAATTACACTTAGCTTCCCAGGGGAAGGTGACATTGAAGTGGAGACCTGAAGGCTGAGGAGTGAGGGAAAGTGCATGGCAGACAGGGAGGAGCCCTGTGAGGAGGATTTCGAGGCGGGTGAAGAGGATGGCACGTTTGAGGGACTGAGAGACAGTCGGCGTTACAGGACTGTAGCGAGTGGACGCATTCGGCCGGGGTTACCGTGTGCAGGCTGGAGCCAGATTGTAGAAGGTCAGCCCGGGGCTTGGACGTGTTAAAACGTTTTCTGAGAACAGGTTATGTCAGGGTGTGTTTCTGTGTTCCAACTCAAGGGCTTCCCCATAGAGAGAGGGAAGTAGGAAGAAAGAGTGAGGGTCTCTCCGTGACATCTCGTGACTCCTGTCCCTGTTTGCAGCCGGGCGATGGGGCCGTTGCGGTGGATGAGCCACAGGATAACAAGAAGCTGAAGGTGGGTGCTGTACGGAGTCTGCCCAGTGGGGACACCGCAGGGTCTCGGCGCATGGCCACAGACCCGGGGCACTTTGGCCTTGCTGCTGGGGACCCTGTCTGTGCTCAGGCCTTGGGAGCTCCTGGGAGTTAGGGGAGTCAGGAAGGAGGGGCTGCTTTGCCAGAGGAACTCTCGCCTCCAGGTGGCCTTTGAGGAGCTGCTGGTTTGGGAGCTAAGTCTGGAATGTTACAGTTTGCTCTGCCACTAGCTTGCTGTGTGACCTCGGGCTCCAGATTCTGCGTCTGTAAAATGACTGTTTGGACTAGATGAATTCAAGTCCTAGTTATAGCCCGACGTTGTATGATTGTTTGGCATAAGGGCCTAATGTGGCTTTGGGATGCCCCAGAACTAAGAGAAAGATAGGAGGCACACTGGAGGGCGAGGGAGGTCTGAGGTTTCTGAAAAATTATCTTAGCTGTCTATATCCCATGGGGTATCCCCACCCGAAGGAAATCCCTACACCTGTTGTGAAGTACTGTTACCACAGCCACTAGATGGCAGACGAGTTCAGAGGGATGAAGGGGTGGCAGCCGGGGGGAGGAAAGGGAGTGAGGAGAGGAGAAAGGAAGAGAGAGGGAGAAAGGACTGAGCAAGTGCTGAAGTCTTTGGATGTTCTGTTGTAAATCAGATGCTATTTCTAAGTGTGGCACTGTGAATAAATGTGTGTCACATCTGTGTCTGCACAAGGGGTGTATATGTGTGCGCGCCTGTAAAGGAATCTGAACATGTGGGTAGAACAAAAAACTGAACTGAGAATCAGAAGACCTGGGTACTAGTCTGACTCTTTCATTTACTCCCTGCATGACCCTGGATGCGCCAGCCAGCTTCTTTGCGTTTTCACGCCCTTTTCTGTAGATGGGGACCATCGCCTTGCTCATTGCTGGGGGTGGGACAGTGATAAAACACGGTAATGCTCTTTGTGTAAGGGGCTGTACCCGCGTGCGGTGGGTCTGTCTGTGTGGCGTGTGGGTAAGGGCGTGTTCTAGGAGGGTGTGCTCGCAGGGTTGTGCAAACCCTTGGCAACGTGGTTTCCTGAACTAACACAGGAGGTCTGCTCCCTGTTGAGATGCTGGGGAATTATTCAGTACACAGAATGAGCCAGTCACGGAAGAGTTGAGGGCGGCTGAGAAAGAAAGCAGTGTAACTCTCCTGGCTGGAGGTGAAGGAAGACGGGAGGTCAGGATAAAGCATCTGTGCTTTCTCCCTGTTCTCCGTGGGAAGGAGGGGAGGTTAGTGAGGCCTTCGTGTGGCTCCTCCCCTGCCTTGGGCAGGGGCCCACTGAGGCCTGCGCGGCTCTCCTCTTGCTCAGCTCCCGTCCTTGCTGACCCGGGGGAGCAGCTCGGCCTCTCTGCACAACAGCACCATCCGCAGCACCATCTACCAGCTCATGCTCCACAGCCTGGACCCCCTGGGGGAAGGTAAGCAAGGCCTCCCCAGACCTGAGCAGTCTGCCCCATCTACTCCTTCCCTCTCGCAGCTGGAGAAGAACTGGGACCTGGAAATCTGCGAGGCAGTGGGTATGGGGTGGGAAGAGAGTTAGCAGGGGAAAGAGTGGACAGTAGAAGTCAGGCAGTGTGGGAGACAGGGTGGAGACAAAGATGGGACTCACCAAGAGAGGGCCACACGGAACACGGAAGGCTAAGGTCCTAAGGTATCCACATTCCTCTACTTCCCTGCCTCAGTGTCCCTCCCTATGAATGAAGGGGTTCACCTGCAGTTAGACTGTGAGTGCCATGTGCTCTGCAGGGGTCTGTGTTGGGGCTGCCTGCGGTGATTTCCCTGCAAAGCCCACTGCCCAGGAGTTGTCCCCAGTGCCCCACAGAGAGTGTTCAGCCAGGCAGCTTGGCCCAGGCTGACTGGCCAGGGCTGCTTCTGGGGCCATCTCTTGTAGGCTCCACAGCCAGAAGCTGAGTGGCACTTTCCTTTGCTTGGTATTTAGCTCTGGAGTCCTAGGAAGCCTGCTCACCCCTCCCCCAGCCAGGAATCCCAGTGACACCCTGGGAGCTGCCAGCATCACTTCTAGGGGTGGGGAGGGTAGAAGCAGGGTCCAAAGTACAATGGCTGCTGGACATTTTTTAAAAGACAATAGAAATTGACTCATAAGAGAGACAGATAATAGAGTTATTGTATATCAACTTTAAGATGTTACATGATTAATTTACTCAAGTAATTAAAAAATAAAACAAGGGGTCTGACTGCAGTTGGGAAGGAGGGCTGAGGACTGAGCTGAACATGACACCACAGAATGACCCACTGAGTCCCAGGGAGCACCCTGACTGACTCTCTGGCTTAGGGACAAATTTTGGGGGCCAAGAATTTTCCTCAGGCTCTGAAGTATCCTTTTCAGACAGAATATTGGGTCGTCAGGCATTTAAAATAAGTATACTGTTCTATGAAAAGCAGCATCAAAGACAAATGATGAACCTTTCCTTAGAAATCCCTCAAGGTGAGCCTCAGCAGGCACTGTGAGAGAGGCCACCCCCAAGCGTCAGCTCCAGAACAATACCTCTGGGGTCTCCAGAATGGAATCTGCAGCACCTGGCGGCCTCTGGGTGGTAAGTGCTGGGTGTGCACCTGCCCTGGGCCCAGTGAAGAAGGCTGTACCTCTGGGTCACGATTGGCCAATCCCAGGGGAATCACTGACTAGTAAAGTCCTGAAGATAAAGACCTTCTCTTGAATGGGACCGCAGGGCCCCTGCCTGGGCCACTTCATGACCAACAGCTGCCGCTGCCGCCGCCAGCTGGCCTACTTGCCCTAACAGGATTATGTGATGTCCAGACCAGGCCGAGGTCAGAGGAGATTGATGCTAAAGAGATGATCCGGCCACACTGGGAGGGAGAGGCCACGTGAGGAAACAAGCACTCCAGAGCCAGCGACTGTCATTCCGGGGAAGACAAGCATGCTTGGTACATTGTCTTTGGGTGTGGTGGGGCGTGGAGTGGCCCTCATGCTGAATGGTGACGCGCAGAGAGCCCAACCCTGATTCTACACCCTGAGGCTCCATCCAGGAGGGGCTGGGACCACGCAGGGCTGCCGGGAGGCCCTTTGTTCCCAGGGCTTTCCCGATGAATATTTGCGTTTCCCTACGCTGTTTCCAGATGGCCGTCCAGATGTTTCCACCCTTCACAGGTCTTCCAACTCTTCCCACAGAGCTGACCGGTGGAAGAGGCGTTTCCTGTGGTGTGACCTCTCACCTTTCCTGTGAAGGGGCTTTTCCTCCTCAGGGTGCCATGCCTCTTCTGGTGACTTCACTTGGACGTGTGTGGAGGGGCTGGGGGAGACCCTGCAGCTGACCTGCCTTCCTCAGTGACATGGGACATGAGAGGCTAGTGTGTGTGATGAGGGATGAGAAGGAAAGAAGGAGACTGGGTTTTTCTGGCCAGCCCCTCCAGCCAGGAGTCAGCAGATGTTCTCAGCACAGGAACCGGAGCCCAGGCAGCCTCCTTTGATGACAGCCACACGTGCACCACAGAAGACTGCAGTGCTTGGCCAGTGCCCAGGGGGTGCTTGAGTTGTCTGGAAGAAGGAGGCAGTGCTGTCTGGCCTCCTGGCATCTCAGTTCTGATGAGGACCTGCTGGGCCGGCCACCGGGACACGTGGAGGGAACACACGTCACAGCGGTGGCTCTGCACAGGGAGCCTATTGCCGGAGCCACCTGCAGCGGAAGCAGCTCTGACAGTGGGAGGAGACAGGTTGAGAGGAGGAAATTCCAGACCCTTTTATCCGTTTCCTGCCCATCCTAGACCCAGGAGGGGCTTCCACCTGAAAAGTTTGCTCTCAGTCTGTCTGTGTCATGGACGAGAAGATCCCCAGGGTTCCTTCCAACCCAAACCCTCTGGGACGCTGGGCCTCATCGTTGCGGGGTTGCTTCCCACGTAGGACAGCTGCTCTCGACCACTCTTGTCAACTCGCCATCATCACTGTCATCATTGTTGTTACAGCTCAAACTTCTATAGTGCCAGACACTGTTTTAAGTACATTCATGTATAAATTCATTTACTCTGTCAACAACTCTGGAAGATTTCACAGATGAAGCATGTGAGGTACAGAGAGGTTGAGGACTCACCCAGCTAGGTCCACAGTTACAGTGCGAGCGGCAGCACTGGGATTCAAACCCAGGTTAGCAGGCTAACCAAGCTAACGTAACAATACAGGTGAAGCTAGCACTCCGCAGCAATCGAAGCATTTTTATTTATTTTGTCTCATGGACCCTCACAACAGCACTCTGAGTATATCATGGTGTTGCCTTTTTAGAAAGAGGATGTTGAGGCTTAGAGAGGGTACGTAGGCTTCCCAAAGTCACCCAGCGCTCATGGGGCAGAGCCAGCCTGGAATATGTTATACTCCCATGGCACCACTTTGTTCCATCATTGGTGCCATTGTCCTCACCCTCCCAGGCTACACTGCTGTGAGGAAGACCGTCATGAGTCCCTGCATCTCAGCCTCTGTCCCTCCTTCCTCTCCCACCTTGCAATCACACGTGTAGGGCACTTTGCATGTTGCCTGGCTGATATTCGCACATAGTCACATTGGAAGAGAGTGGCTCCCCATTTTTCTTGCCTGGAAATCCAGGCAGCACCATTCTGTACATGCTGTTCTGTGGGCCTCCAGCAAAGCATGTGCACAAGGATCTGGAAGGAAGTCCTTCTTGGACTATGGCTATGTGGGGTCATAAAGCATGTGGTCACCCTGGCATGGTGGCTCACATATGTAATCCCAGCACTTTGGAAGGCTGAGGTGGGAGAATCACTTGAGCCCAGAAGTTGGAAGCTGCAGTGAGCTATGATCGTGTCACTGCACTCCAGCCTGGGTGACAGAGCAAGACTCTGTCTCTAAAAAAAAAAGATAAAAATAAATAAAAAATTTTAAAGAAAGATGTGGCTGAGAGCTTGTTGGTCAACTATTTCCCCTTTCCCACTGGAGAGGGAAGGCTGACGAACATGGCCATCAGTAGTCCCGCTGCAGCGATAGCAAAGCTTTTAGTAGATTCATAGAAAGTAAGCCACAAAGGACATTACAGGTAATATAGTTCAAGGATGGCAAAAATGTCTCCCTGCAATTATTTCTCCATTCTCTGCCCTTTGCAGACAGCACTGATCAATCACGGTACTTTCCTACCAAGTTTGGTTCAGAATCCTTCTCAAGTCCACACACAAGCAACCATCTCTTGAGCTCATAAAAGACGTAAATCCTATTTGTTGCTTCTGAGTCCAACCATGCCATTTTACCAGAGAGGAAATAGGCTTTGAGAGGGGAAGTGACTTTCCCTAGCTCACAGCCAGTTAGTGACAATGCAGAGAATTTAAGACAAAACTTTGGGCATTGGGTACCATGAGCAAGCAGGTCTAGTAGGATCAGAACCCAGACATTGCATCCCTCCAGGCCAGCCTTTTCCTGCCCGAGTCAGCTGCTCTGGCTGTTCAGCTGACATCCTAACTGAAAGGGCATGGCAGGGATGAAATTGCAGTTCCTGATAAGATGTGTATCGTTTTTCATTTGCAGCCCGCCCCTCCAAAGACAAGGAGGAGGAGAGCCTGAATCAGGAAGCCACAGCCCAACCCCAGGCCCAAGCAGAAAGCAAAGCAGAAGGTGAGAGGATGGCCAGACCGGTGGGTTTCTCCTGCCACCTCCCTCCTTCCGGGCAGTGGTGAGCCTGGCCTGGAGCAGCAGCCAGCCCAGGCCGGGGGCTGAGGCGCACCCCTTGGCCTCTCTGAGCCAGCCGGTTAGAGTGATGATCTGGTGCTGCCCACACGCTACTTTACGCCGGACTCCTCCTGCCAGTGTGCACTTTCTGACATGGCTGCTGGCCTGAGAGTGGCCCTGTACAGCTTCCTCTCCACTTTCCCCAGATGAGGTAGGCAAAGGAGGCCAGGCGGTTGTTGAACGATCACTTCACGTTTTGCTAAATCTCCTCCCAAATGAGACTCTGTTGGACTTCGTTTCTTCTCCTGTCACTTCTACACAAGAACAGTATTGCTAGTGACTGGTCTTAAACCAGCAATGCCAGCGAGGGAAGGCTGCCAGGGATCTGATGTCACAGAAGTCCAGTATCTGTGTGGCAGCTAGGATCGGGGGAGTGGGACAGCTACTGCCATGTGGGCTTTGCACAGCACACCAGGACTCCCTGATCCACCCAGCAACCCCTGGAGTGAGGCAGAGCAGCAGTCATTCTTCCTATCCTACAGACAAGGAAACTGAGGCTCAGAGAGGTCAAGTGACTTGCCCAAAGCCACACAGCCAAGAAGTGAGAGAGCCTATACCTAAACCTAGCTCTCCAGACTTTCCAAGTCTCTCTTTCCCTCAATCCTGTTCTAAGGCTTCATAGCTGCCGCCTTTGAAATAAATAGCAGGGTCCTTTCCAAAGGGTCAGACCCTGAGTGCTGGGAGCTTTGCTCTCTCTCTGCTCCATTTACCCAAGCTATTCACCGTGTCCTTGGCCACAGCAGCCAGGACGGAAATGCCTGTGAATACAGGGGTGCAGGGATGGCCACTTTCCAGCTGTCCTCTCATCTGCAGATATCTCGGTGGACAGAGCAGTAACAATTTGCCTCACATCATCTTACTTTTCCTACCAACAAGAAATTCCTCCCAATAAACCTTCTGAGACCCTAAAGTCCAATAGCCCTGTGGCCAATCACACCAGTGTCTGTCAGCTGCCCTTAGAACCCAGTCCACTCTTCTGATCTAACCCGTGTTTGTCCTTTAAAGAGGAGCCAGCCGGGCTTCCTGCGGTCACAGTCACACCAGCTCCCACTCCAGATGTCGAGGGAGATCAGGAGGAAGATCCGGCCGGTCAGGTAGGCACCCAGCCTCTGCACAGGTGGAGAAATTTCAGAGGCCCAGAGTGGGCTTGCTGGCCAAAATACTTCTTCCCTGAAGGTCTGAAATCCCATTTGAGGTTCATTTCTCTGGCGTGAGCACTATCTTTCTCTGAAGATCACTTCAAAAATACTAATACCTCGGCCGGACGTGGTGGCTCACGCCTGTAATCCTAGCACTCTGGGAGGCCGAGGCGGGCAGATTGTTTGAGCTCAAGAGTTCAAAACCAGCCTGAGCAAGAGCGAGACCCCGTCTCTACTAAAAACATACAAAGAAATTAGCTGGACAACTAAAAATATATAGAAAAAATTAGCCAGGCATGGTGGTGCATGCCTGCAGTCTCAGCTACTTGGGAGGCTGAGGCAGAAGGATTGCTTAAGCCCGGGAGTTTGAGGTTGCTGTGAGCTAGGCTGACGCCACGGCACTCTAGCCAGGGTGACAGAGCAGGACTCTGCCTCAACAACAACAAAAAATACAAACACCTCAAGGGACCAGTTAATTCACTGTAACATCTTAGTATGAGTGAACTAATAAATTGAGAATGTATTGTGAACTGTCACATGCTACAAGAACATAAGGAACAATTTTTACTGGGTCTGTCAGCAACTAGGGGACAGTGAGACCAGGCAGCTCCAGAGCACCAGGGAGCCCGCAATGCAGGTGGGGGTGTTTGCTGGGTAAAGGCATTTCCCGGTCAGATACCTCAGCCTCCTGCAGGGCCTTCCGAGTCCTGACGCTGCTTTGTCTTTACAGCCTCTTCTTCCACCATGTTCCAGCCCAACTGGATTTCTTATCTCTAGGCCTTGGCTCACATAGTTTCCTCTCCCTAGAATGCCTTTGCCCCTCCATCTTTATAGAGCCTCATCTTACCCACCTCTCCAGGCCCAGTGTAAATACCTCTTTTGCCATGTAGCTTCCTTGATCAACCCAAATCTGAATGCCATGGTACCCTGCACCTGTCTAGGTGCTCTTACCACTGCCTTCCCTATGTTCTGAGCCTTGGTTTCCCTACTAGGTGGTGAGGTTCCTGAAGGCAGGATCCAAGTCTGAGTGGGCTCTGTCTCCCCCACAGAGGGAAAGAATGCCTGGTGCACAGCTGTGCTCAAGATAGGTTGAGTGACTGACAGGAAATAAAACATTCCGTCTACAAGTTCCCTCCCTGTTTGTTTTTTCTGTTCCATACCAGAAGCACTCTATCTCATTCTTAAGCCAGCAACTTTGCGTTCAGTGCCTAAGACATCTTCACGGTATCGTGAGTGTCCTGAGTAGATCCATTAGAGCTAGCTTAAGTAAAAGGGATTAAGAGGATAGAGAGGTGTTCCCTGGAATCCCAGGGCAGGAAGTGAAGCTTGGTCTCATAAGGAGCTGGACCTAGGCCTGAGAAGGCATCTGGTGGACTTCTCACTCCATGTCCTGCTCTCCCTCACGTCCTCTTTTCTGTTTGCAGACTCCATCACTCAGCCTGTCTCGGCAGCCTGGCTTCATGTGTTTCCTTATTAGCACACATAACCCCAAACCCCCACCTCAGTCCTCCAGTCCACAGGGGGACCAACTAGTCATTGTTCCCAGTCGTGGAGAATCTGTTCAACCCAGCTCATGGGTCAGGGATCCAGCTTGCATCCAATCATCTGTGGCCAGCTGACTTGACTCCGGCATGGAAGGAACCTGTTTATCTGGGACTATTAGGGGTGACAGAGAAGAGGGTGCAGGCTGGGCAGATACTCCCATACCCACTGATTTAAATGACTTGTCACCTTCTCCAGGAAGCATTCTCTATCTGATGGGGGTGGAGGAGGGAGGGAAGGAATTATTTCAGACTAAAGATCTTATTTTTCATTCCAAGTTCAAAGCATAGGCCTCACCAGATACTATTTGATTTCTTCATCAGGGGTTCTCAACCCAGGCTGCATATTAGGATAATGTAGAGAAGTTTTTTAAAAATGGTCCCTCCTCACCCTCTACCAATTAAATCAGAATATCTGGGGTAGGTCTTTGGGCATCAATGGTTTTAAAAGCCTCAAGGTGATTTTAATATGCAACAGAGTTGAGAATCACTGAACATCCTTTGGGGGTTGCCAGTGACATGACATTTGTTACAGACAACATATTTACTCCATAAGCACACAGCCCAGGTCATTTGCTCAAGGGACTAGACCAGCATATTGTTATAGGTTAGTTCGGTAACCTATAACAGAAATAAAAGCCAGAATCAATGGTTTTATTTTTTGAATTTTATTTAAAAAATATTTTGGAGATGGGGTTTCACTATGTTGCCTAGGCTGGAGTGCAGTGGCTATTCACAATAGCACTACAGCCTTGAACTCTTGGACTCAAACAATCCTCCAGCCTCAGCCTCCCAAGTAGCTGAGACTACAGGTGCATGTCACTGCACCCAGTTATCAATGGCTTTTAGAGTGCATGGAGATAGTCCATGGTTCCCAAACACTGGTCTACAGATGGATATATTAGGCGCACTTGTGAGCATGTTAAAGCACAGATTCCTGGCTTCCAATCTTAGAGATTCTAATTCAGCTGATCCAGGTGGGGCCAGGAAATCTTATATTTCTAATAAGCTCCCCAGGCTACCAGGTTTGGGAGCCAGAGATCTCATTCAGCTCTGGCACTTGTAAAGCAGGGTAGCTTGGTGGACTATCCGTATTCAAATCCCACCATCACCACTTACAAACCCTGTAGACCATGGGCAAGTTATTTAGCTCCTTTTTACTCTATTTATCCATCTGTAAGGTGGGTATAATTCTATCTCTATAATGAATTAATTGACTCATGAAACATAGTAAGTGCTAGCTATTATTACTAAACCACTTACCAAGGTGCCTAGCACATAAAACCCTCAATAAATAGGTATTATCATCATTCTATACAAATAAGGCAATAAAACAATTTAGGAATTTTAGTAGACTCAGCAATGTGTTATGACCACGAAAGAATGTCATGCCACATTAGGCAACATTAATGGAAGCATGGTATCTAAGACAAGGTGATAGTTCTGTTCCACTCAGTGCAGTGTTCTATGTTCAGTTTTGGATGTCCTCATCGTGGGATATAAGCTAATTAGAATGAGTTCACCAAGATAGGGAGGAGACTAGGCTATAGCATGGCGAAATGACATAAGGAACTGGAAATCTTTAACCCAGGGACGAGAGCTGTCCCATGGAAGAGCGATTGGAGTTTTTCTGTATGGCACCAAAGAGTAAACCTGTATACCTGTGTGTATGTGTGTGTTTGTGTGTGTGTGTGTGTGTGTGTGTGTGCGCAGAACTTTGATATACATATGGACTTCAATCAGAGGTGTCAAAGGTGACAGAAGCTGCTTTTGGTGAGTTCTCCATCCCTGGAAATGATCAAATAAAAGATGGACCACCACTGGGTAGGAATGTTAACAGGAATTTTGCTGGATGAGTGCACTAGTTTCTCCTCATACTTAAGTTTTTGGATACATTCTGAGAACACCAACAAAAAAATGGAGAAACTGGGAAGGAAAACAAGCAGAGCCATTACCACACATTAATCTGTTGGCTTTGGATTGCAGGGAGATGTGGCTGGAGCTGAGAACACAGGTGAAATGACAGGTGAAGAGGGAGAAACTCCTGGTGAGGGTGAAATTGGAGAGAAGGGTGGAGGTGAAACTCACCTAGAAGGTGATGGCGAAATTAAAACAGAAGGGAAAGGAGATGAACATGAAGGTGAAATTGAAGCAGAAGGAAAAGGAGACAATGAAAGTGAAGGTGAAGCTGAAGCAGAAGCAAAAGGAAAAGAAGATGAACTTGAAGGTGAAACTGAAGCAGATGGAAAAGGAGAAGATGAAAGTGAAGTTGAAATCGAAGCAGAAGGAAAAGGAGACAATGAAAGTGAAGGTGAAATTGAAGCAGAAGGAAAGGGAGACAATGAAAGTGAAGGTGACGTTGAAGCAGAAGCAGAAGGAAAAGGAGAAGATGAACATGAAGGCGAAATCCAAGCAGAAGATGGTGAAATGAAAGGGGATGAAGGTAAAACTGAAGGCCAGAAACTCAATGCTGAAAATCAAGATGAAGCCAAAAATGATGAGAAAGATGTAGGTGGTGAAGGGGGAAGTGATGGGGATGATAGTGAAGAGGAGGAGGAGGAGGAAGAAGAAGAAGAGGAGGAAGAGGAAGAGGAGGAGGAAGAAGAGGAGGAGGGAGAAAATGAGGAGCCTCTGTCCCTGGACTGGCCTGAGACCAGGCAGAAGCAGGCCATTTACCTCTTCCTCCTGCCCATCGTGTTCCCACTGTGGCTGACAGTGCCTGACGTCCGGAGGCCGGTGAGTGCCCAGCTGAACCTCAGGTTGTCTATTCCCAGGGAGGCTGTGGGGTCTCTAGGCACGCAGGGCTCACACTCAAGAGAAGGGAGAGGGCAGGGAAAACCAGCTGGGCAGGGCTCCACCACTGAGACCTGGGAAGGGGCTGCACTTTGGAGGGGACCATGTGCCTAGGGGAAATACCACTGGGACTAGAAGGCTAAAGTTCCACCACCAAAAGCAGCATAAATTAGTTCCTCCTTGACTCCTCAGTTTCTTAATTTGGGAATGATGCCACTATACCTCTTCCATATTTCACTGAAATATTCTCAGAACCCAGGGAGATGACTGTTATTTCTACCCAACATTCCTATTTGCAGGGAAAGGTCTGACTAATGTACTCCATCCAAAGGTAGTCTATGTTCTGTCTCTGGGTCCAGAAAGGAGAGGGACAGGGGAGGTTGCAAAAGCCAAACCAAATTTCTAGATTGGTTTGGTTCTAGGGCAAGCAAACAGCTCTCTTCTATTGGGTGACTGCTGAACACCCTACTGGCTGGGCTCCGCTGCAGGTGTCCCCTCTGCTCCATCCTTTTGCGTCCGTCTCAAGGGCCTGACTGGAGAGACAGCCTCAGGTATCTCCAGCCCCTCTCCACCACCCTTCCATCAGACCTCGTCACTGATTCTGGGGCTCCCTCAGAAGTACAAAAGACTGTTAGCCTCCGCAACTTATTGCTCTTCCTTTTTTCAAACTTTCAAACAGGAGTCTAAGAAGTTTTTTGTTATCACCTTCCTGGGATCCATCATATGGATAGCCATGTTCTCATACCTCATGGTGTGGTGGGCTCACCAGGTGAGTGAACAGCAGGAACTAAATCCTTCACCAGCAGGTCCCAAGGACACTTTTTCCCTTTGAGATGAATTTTCGGTACTCAGAGAAAATCAACGATTAAGTAAATCTGTGCAGTTTCTGTATTATTTATAAAGGCTTAAAAGTAGACCTTTAATTCCAGTTAGTGTAGTGCTTTTCAAGTGTGACTTTCTGTCTTATGCTGTGGCATGACACAGAAGGCCCTTCACATCCTCATTCCAGCTGACCACATCTTCTTAGCCTTATTCTCCGCTTCCTCCGCCGTGCACCCCGTGCCTCTCACCTGGAGAAATCCTACACACTCTTGAGAGCCAGCTCAGTTTTGCCTGCTCTCTGGCATTTAGTCAGTCTTCCTTGAGAGCCCACGGCTTTTCTGTTCTGCCTAGAATATTGCATTTAGAACAGAGCTGTAATGTTTACAAGCTTTCCCCTCTCACTAGGCTGACAACAGGGTCTGTGTTGTACCACTCTTCCTTTACCTTAGTTCCTGGCACACAGCAAGTGTCCACGTTCCTGGAAATGGAAATACTGACGTGAACAGATCTTTGGAAGGGCAGTTCTTGTGGGGAGGTAGAAGTGTTATAGTTGGAATGACAATGAGAGGTATAGCTAGTTATCTAGATAACTTTTGGTCCAACTGAGAAAAGCTAAGCAACTTGGTCCCTGCAGCGAGGAGCAGGGGCCTTGCTCTTTCTGTGGCCATCTCCCCAGCTGTCAGTCCCACCATCACCCTCCCTCACTCAGGCTGAGGGGGTGTGCTGAGCTCCTTGGAAGGTGTTCTGTTTGCACGGAGTAGTATGTTGGTGCGTTGTAGAGCCTTAGGTTTTTTTTACCTGGTGTTGCCATGGTTTCTCATTACTGTTGCTGTTTACCAGGTTGGTGAAACAATAGGGATTTCTGAAGAGATTATGGGTTTGACAATCCTAGCAGCAGGCACATCAATTCCTGACCTCATCACCAGTGTGATTGTCGCTCGGAAAGGCCTGGGAGACATGGCGGTGTCAAGCTCTGTGGGCAGTAACATATTTGATATCACCGTGGGGTGAGTAGGCAATGTTACTTTCCAAGGCATATTAAGTACGCCTGGAAAACATCGCATTGGCTCTGCTTGCTGGTTTTCTGCTTTATTCATTACACATGGAATAACAGGGCATTTATATTGTTAGTTTCTATAAGGCAACAAAATATCCTCCCTTCATTCCTCACAGCCAGAGGGATAATAGAACTAAAATGCTGCCTGAAATGTGACTGGAATTTACAGATAAATTGAAAACTGAAGTCCATTACATTCTATTACCAAATACACTCAAATGCTTTGCTCATTGACTTTCAAGGTGGTGGAGGTGGGGCTAGAAGGAACAATGACTCAATTTCATTTCTTGATACTCCCAATCCTTGGTATGTGGAATGAAGCCTGCTAGCTCAGAGGCTCTAAAAGCATTTGGCATAATAAAGCAAATGCCTCATCCTTCTGCAACCCATCCTCCCAACCTTGTCAGAGCAGAGCACTGGGCTATTTTCATTTCCCTAATCGTATCTTGGATTTGGGTGGTGCATTTATTTTCTTAAATTTGAACTTGGATATATGGCTGGGGAGGGCAGTGAGGTAGGGAGGTAAAAAGGCATAGGGAAGCCCTGAGTGCTAAAGAATTTAAAGAAATCTTATCCTGAGGTAGGCCTTATCATCCAAATTTAGAGATTTAAGAGTATACATCAGCCGATTTGGGTTAGTCATATAGAAGTCATGAAATATGTAATATGCAGAAAATAAAAAAGCTCAGACTCAGAACACTTCAATTTTAATGTGAGCTCTTCCAGTTATTAGCTGTGAGTCCCTGGGCAAGCAATTTAATTTCCCTGAAGCCTGGTTTCCTCACCTGTGAAATGGGCCTAACTAATTTCTCCTCTACTTCAGAGGTATTTATTTTTCTTCATGCAAAAATAAGTGCTTTGTAAACTTTCAAATACTGTTTAACTGTATGGGATTATTATAAACATTAAGAATGTTCACATTGTTTCTTCAATCTTGCAGCTTGCCTGTTCCTTGGTTGCTTTTCTCTCTTATCAATGGATTACAGCCCGTTCCAGTCAGCAGCAATGGCTTGTTTTGTGCAATTGTTTTGCTTTTTCTCATGCTCCTGTTTGTGATTTCTTCAATTGCATCATGTAAATGGAGAATGAACAAGATCCTGGGCTTCACAATGTTCCTCCTTTACTTTGTATTCCTGATAATCAGTGTGATGTTAGAAGATCGAATCATATCCTGTCCTGTATCTGTCTGAGTCAGTCACTGTTGCTCATAATGGACACAGATCAGAAGACCATGCCAGAAGTTATTGTACCTTTTGTTACATTAATGAAAGAACAAACAAGATTCAGAAAGTGGACTGAGTGGCTCAGAACCTCTATTGTGAATGTGATCCAGGACTAAGCTTTATCTTTGGAAACATCACTGTGGATAAGAACTTCACCCCTGAAAGGGTGGAGTTCTGAGCCCTGACTCATGCAAACATCTATCACATGGAGGCAGTAGAAGGACCCCTGAGCCAGAGGGTTTTCTAAATGAGAGATAATTGGGTTGACAGTTGGGACAGGCACAGCAACAGTAAGACAAGCTCCCATGCTCACAGTTCCCTGATCATCCCTGAAGGGCCACGCTCCAAAAGATGCAGATGTGGTCTGCATCTCAGCCCTCTGGCCCCTGCCCCAAACACGGGCTACAATTTGTTGTCTCCTCCTTTTCTGTTAAAAAAAAAAGTATGACAGGAATCAATTATTCTACGTCACAGTCCAGTAAAATGCATACCAGTATCTTCTAGCTTAAAAAGGGCTACATTAACTTATTGTTGCATGTTTGAAAAGTGAAATTAAAACAGAAAGCAGGCCGGGTGCGGTGGCTCACGCCTGTAATCCTAGCACTCTGGGAGGCCGAGGCAGGTGGATCGCTCGAGGTCAGGAGTTCGAGACCAGCCTGAGCAAGAGTGAGACCCAGTCTCTACTAAAAAAAACAGAAAAATAGAAAGAAATTATCTGGCCAACTAAAAATATATATAGAAAAAATTAGCCGGGCATGGTGGCACATGCCTGTAGTCCCAGTTACTCGGGAGGCTGAGGCAGTAGGATCGCTTAAGCCCAGGAGTTTGAGGTTGCTGTGAGCTAGGCTGACGCCACGGCACTCACTCTAGCCCAGGCAACAGAGTGAGACTCTGTCTCAAAAAAAAAAAAAGAAAAAAAAAAGTCAATTAAAACAGAAAGCAGCCTGAAAAATGAAAATTTATAATTTGCCCTTGAACTGGAAGGAATGGAGATTAAGGAAAGAAAACTATTCTAAGGGCTACTTAAAAATATGTACTTACTAGAAAATCCAAGTTCATGTTGTCTCCATCAGTGTTCACCTTGAGGGATTAGACATTCTAACAAAGTTGTCCTGGCTCTGCCCCTCCAGCATGTTCTCACCCAGCAGTGATAGCTGAATGAGAAGGGAAGTAATTTTTAAAGAGTCCAAAGTCAGTAGAGCCAAATCTGGTTTATAAAGTGTGAGATCTGGTGGGGCAATGCTATTTTTGTATTTTTTGTATGTTAACCTAGATAGGATTACAAAAAAAAAAAGAAGAAGAAGACTGATTTCTTATATGGTTTATAAATGGATCTTAAGGTAATTACAAAGGAGAAATTCCAAAAATGCTTAACACAGGGACAACATGGTGAGAAAAAGAGTATTACTACTTCCAAGGTAACTAGAGTAAAGGATACTGGAGTTTTAAAAAATTTTGTGGTTCAACATTTCATGTGGAATTTGATGTGCTTGTATATTAAATACTACTGCTTGCTGCTGTTACTATAATCAAGTTAGGGATACATTAGAAATGAAAGTTTTATGTCACTGGCTTCAGAGCAAAATGAGATCAGGTGACTGCAGATTATGCTGGTAAATACGGCTTTAATTACAGTCATGCAGAATGATTAAAGATGAGGAGCTAAGACAGATGTTATGTGAAAAAAAGCAAAATTTTGGCACTGAAGGATAGCTAAGGTGTTCAAAGTGCACCACCTTTTAAGATGAACTGGTTAACTTAATTGATTGCCTCACTACCCCAGGATTCCCATTCTTTGGAAATGATTTTTATTAAGTTTCAGTAAATTATGAATCCCAATGGTATTCTTACTTTACAAACGTGGACAGGCTCATCCCTATCCTTAGGCCACTTGGTCAGAATGCTTAAGAGAAGACTGATGAAGAGGATGTGAGGATGATCTGGCTGCAACATGTCACCCCATTGATTGCCAGGGTTGATCTGGCTGATCTGGCTGGCTAGGTGTGTGTCCCCTTCCTCCCTCACCGCTCCAGGTGCGTCCCTCCCGAAGCTGCTCACTTGGTTGAAGAGGATGACCTTCCCCAATAGAGAAGGACTGTTCTTTGGTCAAGGGTATACGAGTAGTTGCACTCTTCTGCCAGAACTTCCAAACAAGCTCTCAAGACATATGAAGAATATGGAATTATGTTCAAATTCCATATTCTTAAATTAATTATCCTCATTCCTGATGCTGCTGCACTGCTGGGTTTCCATATGCCATGGCCTAAGAATAGGAAGAAAGAACAATGGCTGTGGGAAGGAGATCCTAATACCAAAATTCTGGGTGCTAACCTGGTGTCTGCAGCCAACTCCAGTTAGCCTCAGGGATGCTACCTCCTCACTAAACAGCCTCGGATCAGATGCTCTTCCTCAGACTGAGTGAGGAGTCACGGACAGTGAAACATTCTGTAATAATAAAGTGCTGAAATATCTGTTTAATGATTAAAACCAACTCTAATGATCTGACATCCTTTTCCCAGTTTGCTGAATTTCTGACATTCCCCTTTGCCTAGAAAGTTCTGATCACACTATAACAGAAATGGACAAGTACAAAAAATGAAAGTTGAGTCTTGATGGATGAGTAGGAATTCACTGGGAGAGAGAAAGGAGAGGATTTCAGGGAGATGGAAAACTTATGTAACTTTTTGAAAGATTAATTTGTTATGCTTGGAAATTAAAATTTTTGTTGTACATTTACAAATCTACTGTAATGTTAAAATCATGCTTTTTTAGAGGTAAAGTACTATCTTAAAATGTCAAGATAATATTGAGATGTTCCTCTCATTTGGTAGGCAATATGGTCTATATAGTTACCTTGACAATTCTAGGTAATTCATTCAGCCTAGAAGGTCTGAACTGTCCCACATGAGTATCTGAATTGGAAGACAGTGGCTACATAGATGACTTCTCCTTCATCCTCCCCTGGGCTGTACTTCCTCAGTGGCCCTGGTAATAGATTTCGGCCAGATTTCTAAAAATGTGAAATTCTTCCTAATTTAACAGGTTAAGATTCTATATAATACCAGGAAAAAGGGACATATTCCAAATTTTTGAAAATTGGTATGTGTTTAAATGGTTACTATGCATTTTGAACATTATATTGTACTGTCATCAATAGATCTGAAAATGGATTTACCAAATTATAGGCTTAGTCTTTTATAATACTGTCTATATATTGCCAGGCACGGTGGCTCACACCTGTAATCCCAGCACTTTGAGAGGCTGAGGCAGGAGGATTGCTTGAGGCCAGGAGTTTGAGAACACTATCTATATCAGAATTATCATTTATTTAAAGATTGAGTACCAAAGGGGGCACGGATTGGAATTTAATATCTAGGACACAGCCTGGTAGATTATTGGGAAGACTGGTTGGCCTTATGTGGCAATAAATACCCTTAGTTCCGACCCTTTTTTATGAGAGGGTCCCCCAGCAGGTGTAGCCTGCAATGTGCTCTAAGACTGGTGGCTATGAAAGGTGCAAAGAGAGGGCTCCTAAGAGAACTGCCTATCTTTGGTGGAGGGAGGAGCACCAAAGCCTGGCAGGACACCCTGGCTCAAGTCTGCCTGCACAGCTAAAGACACACTTCAGGCTCTTCACTGTGACAAGCAAGCAAAACTTGGAGAATTTCATTTACAGAAAAGTCTATCAGTTGCTCTAATAGTTTATCACAGTACTACATTTGAAAAGCAAATCTTTAAATACAAAAGGAAGGAACCATCTAAATGAACAGCAGCCACGGAAAAGTAACAGTAACTTCACCAGAAGAATCTATTACCACCTCAGAATACAAGCACATGTGCACAGACTTTTGTAATCAGAGATAAAAATTCATGTATCAATTTGTGTACTACTAATTTTGTAAATAACAATAGGCTGGGCGCTGTGGCTCACGCCTGTAATCCTAGCACTCTGGGAGGCCAAGGTGGGAGGATTGCTCGAGGTCAGGAGTTTGAGACTAGCCTGAGCAAGAGTGAGACCCCATCTCTACTAAAAATAGAAAGAAATTAGCTGGACAACTAAAAATATATAGAAAATATTAGCCGGGCATGGTGGCACATGCCTGTAGTCCCAGCTACTCGGGAGGCTGAGGCAGGAGGATTGCTTGAGCCCAGGAGTTTGAGGTTGCTGTGAGCTAGGCTGATGTCACGGCACTCACTCTACCCTGGGAAACAAAGCGAGACTCTGTCTCAAAAAAAAAAATTAAGCCAGCAAATGTGCTTACTTTGAGGCCAGAGGAGGAAGGTAGTATGAAGGATAAGACACCAAGTACTGAGGATAGTAACATAAATTGTTATGCAGCTACTAGAAAGTTCAGTTCTGAAACAAAGCTTAGTCTTGTATCCAGAGGCAGAGCATGCTAACTCTAGCACAAAGGACCAGGGCCTTCTCAAAGAGGCAGCCTGCTCTTTCCCTTTCTACTCTGAGATGAAGTGCCTAAAAGCAGCTTTTGAACATTAGTGGGAGAAATAAAAATAAAGCTGGGTTATTGCACATTACCAAATAGGTATTTTCTTACCACATACTTATCTGACATGCTTAGGACCAGAGTGTTTTAGATTTCAGGGTTTTTTTGGACTTTGGAATATATGAAGAATACACAACTGGTTGAGCATCCCCAAACCAAAAATCCGAAACCCTGATATTCCAATATGCATTTCCTTTGAGCATCATGTCAGTGCTCAAACTTTTGGATTTTGGAGGATTTCAGATTTCAGATGCTCAACCTGTATTTAGAAAAAAAAACATAACTTCTATGTAGAGCCTGTTAATACTTGCTGGTTGCACTTAAGTATCATAGTAATTATCAGCATAAAGTAAAAATAAGTATTTATTGACTAAAATGTTGAACTAACACTTTGAGGGGCCATTTCTCTAAGTAGAAAAATGGAGAAAACCTTATAATAAAATATGCTGGTGGTTTTAGGGTTTTAAAGCAAAAACCCCAAGAAAGAAAAAAAAAAGCAAAAATCAGAAGACGAACAGGTGCATAATTCCCTATCTAGCAATAAGAGGAAAAAGTTGAATATTTAAAATTTGATATAGAATGTGTGACATTCAAAACATAATGGCAGGAAGTAGTAAACAAACTTATCAGCATAGAGCATGGTTTATTTTCAACAATTTAAACATATAAACAAAACTAAGAGTAAGAAAATAAGAGATAATGTAGCAAAAGGGTTTTCTCTCCAAGGTGATTGGCCATGAGTCTTCAGAATGTATGATCAACAGAGAGAAAAGTATGATAGAGTTATTTTAAAGGATGATTCATATTTTAATTTTCTTTTGAGCAGGTTTATCACTTTCTGTTCATGTGTTAGATTTTATTTTTAAAGACTGCATTTAAAAAAAATATTCCCTGGGGATTAAAAGCAGGGGAAATATAACTCTATCCAAAAGCAGAAATAAAACTCGGGGTTGGGGGAGGAGATAAAAATTACATTTACTTCTGCAAATGAGTCTGATCATAAAGAATGGCTTTACCTCTTTTTCTGTCAGACATTTGAAATCAATAAACTATGATTCCTACATATTGTGTATATTACAGAAAAAGTAAACAATAGTGAAAGCTTTTCTTATATGGGAATAACAACAAACAACAAAACCAACAACAAATAAAAGAGGAATCCAGAATCCTGGCTGGAGGGATGTTTATGCCAATGTCAAAAGCCTCCCCTATCAAATATTTCTCTCACTTGACAACTTTCAAATGATGTAAAGAACATAAAGAACAATTAGAATGTGAATCTTGGATGTGAATAGTAAAGAATAAGATTGGATGGGTATTTACAAAGGAGAGGCAAAATCTGTGTATAGCACCAGATTTTTCAAGTAAGCAAGTTCATTCCCAAACTAACTGAAGTTTTACATTTTTAAGCTCTCTTCATCATTTCCCAGAGTAGAATGCTGTGAAATGTTTCAGCTTGGTGCTATTTATTAATGATGTGAACACAAAAGGTGATTTTTCTGTAGCTGACTTGATTCTGAGTCTCAGGACTCCAAGATAACTCCACGTCCAAGTGTTGTGGACTCTACTGGCTTTACATACCTAATTTGGGACCATCCATTCTTTTCTTCTTTAAAGTCAGTTAGGGAATTCCTTCATTAATGACAATGTGTGTAAATGTATATACACACACTGAAAATCTGTAAATAATTCTAATGGCCAAAAGATACTTTATCAGAAATTACCCAAAGGAAGTGAGAATAGAAATAATGCAACTAAAATATATTTTAAAAGTCTATTTAATACCCCTGGTGTTTAAACATTCAATTTATTGTCTTATTTCTGGATATTTGTGCATTTTAGATTCCATGAACTTCAGATTCTGAAGCTTGCAGAAAAAGCTAAGTTCTGGCTGGGCAAGGTGGTGGCTCACGCCTGTAATCCTAACACTCTGGGAGGCCGAGGTGGGAGGATCGCTAGAGGTCAGGAGTTCGAGACCAGCCTGGGCAAGAGCGAGATCCCATCTCTACTAAAAATAGAAAAAATTAGCCGGGCAACTAAAAACAGACACACAAAAAAATTAGCCAGGCATGGTGGCAAGCGCCTGTAGTCCCAGCTACTCAGGAGGCTGAGGCAAGAGGCTCGCTTGAGCCTAGAAGTTTGAGGTTGCTGTGAGCTAGGCTGACACCATGGCACTCCAGCCCGGGCAACAGAGAGAGACATTGTTTCAAAAAAAAAAGAAAAGAAAAAAAAAGAAAAAGCTAAGTTCCTCAATATGGGAAATTCTATCTGGCTGTATGTACTTTTAGAGGGTTATTTTTATACTTCTGAAAAAATATTTTGAATATTTATATATAGTATTAACAGAATACCCCTGTAAGTCATATTTCAGATACATATTCTATGGTACAATTTGCATTATACCCAATATTTTAGATATTAAAATAAGGGTAAAATTTGGAATACTCAATTATCTGCATATTTCTCAATTTAAAGTTTCCATGTAGAATATTAAAATTTAAATTGATATTTGGATTTGTAAGCTATTGTCCCTGTGTAGTCTATGTATCTGTTAGTGATAGAGAAAATTTTGGAATCATAGTATAGTAAACCTCTCTGGCTCTCTTTTCTCAAGGCTCAATGAGTCAGTCTGGGCAGTGCACACTACCCTTGCCATAACTTACTCACTGCAGTCAGGCTCAGGGATACTAACATGCAATCCTAGGACAACACTGACACTAGCACTGACATTTTAAAATTCATTCTCCCAAGTAATAAAAAATATATATATAGATAGATATACATATAGAGAGATCTGCAGCTGTACTAATTATTTCAAATAGCAGCAGACAAGGAAAATAAGCGCTTGCTTGCTTCATAAGTTTAAATTCATTTTAAGTTTGCTATATTATATTTAAAAATTAAAAAAATATCAACTTACTATAAACAATTTAAAATATGTATAATACAACTGCATGGTCAAAACATTTGAATAGTCTATGAAAACAGGAGATTCTTTGAACTGACATTTCCGTTTAGGTTCCATTCATGATTTTTCAATCTGTTTCTTCCAAGAGAAACCATGAAACAGTTGTCTTATTTTATGGCAATTAATTTTGTTTAGGGATTTCCTCATCACAAAAATACTTAATTACTTATTACAGGGAAGTTAAAGAAAAACAAAAAGAAATGGGAAACAAAGTAGCTTTCCCCCTACTTGTTACTATTCTGTTCTTAAAACATTCTGTACATAAGCTATCTGAACCTTCTGAACCATTTACAATTTGAGTTTTCAAAAATTGGGGAAAAAAAT
Organism: Lemur catta; assembly: GCF_020740605.2. NCBI lineage: Eukaryota > Metazoa > Chordata > Mammalia > Primates > Lemuridae > Lemur > Lemur catta. The sequence continues at coordinate 95,800,414 of NC_059128.1, forward strand.
TGAGAGTCTAAAAGTGTTATTTTATACACTGACTATACAATATACACTGAATGTATACACACACATCTTAAAGATAAGGTTCTCCAAAGGTTTTCCGACATTCCATCACCCCTGTACTCGGTGGTCTGTCACAGTTGTGCGTACTCTTGACTTGACTAGGTGTGAGACGATCATATGCCATCTTGTACTCTTTATCAAAAGCATCTGCAAAAATTCATAAAGAAATAAAAGAATAAAGAAATTTATGTCTGACATTGACAATGATTAAGTTTCTGTAATACTGCAGAACCATAAAATTAAAGGCCAAGAAAGAAACTCTAGGACATTTCTGCCATCCAAATGACCACAGCTAGATTTGCACAGACCAGTGAAACTTGAAGTTTTAAGATGCCAACTTTTAATTTTATCAAGTACAGATGTTAAAACCAACAAATACTATAAACATTTTTTTGGTATCTTGCTTTTCATATTCAATAAAAACAGTAAAAATAATGGCCTTTTGCCACCAGGATTAACAAAGTTTTGCCCATATTTTTATACTAGTCCTTTCATGGTTTCATTTTTTACATTTAAATTTTGCTCCAACTGGAATTTATTTTGGTCTACATGTCTTAAACTTCCTATTATGGGAGACCTCTGGGAAAATACAAAGATCTTCTGACATTACCATATAATGATTTTTTTTTCTTTCTCATGGGAAATAGATGAAGTTAATTAGACTGTGACTTTTATTACCAAGGACATTATATCAATGTCTGTGTGCCTCTTTCCCAGAAGATAATCCACATGTGACAAAAAGGGAGAACATGGGTTTATAAGTTTCTGCTAAAAGTTTCTCAGTCTAAAAGTCATGCTAACTTTCTGCTTCTTTTTAACACATTTTGGAGAAAAATTTGCCCCTTAGAGATCTAAATGAGGTATGAATTATGACTGTCACTAAGACCCCATAAGCTCTGGGGAGCTGACAGACATCAAAACATCCATGAAACAGAGCACAGTGATGCCCATGAAGGCTGGTTTGAGTTGAGGGCCAACTGTATGAGCGATTGAGCTTCTTCAGCTTGGAGGTCCAGAATCCTTTGGACTTTCAAGGAAATGCTGCCTTTGGCAGAGGGATAGGGTAATATCTGAATGTGGTCTGGGCTTGTATTGGGTAGAGAATAAAGGGATGATAAAAACAATCTGAGTAATCTTTCTTGATATCCTTTCTGTTTCATTATATAAAGGTCTAGCTCAAAAAACACTATTCCTGATTTTGGCAAGTTATGGCATCTTTCCCAAGCAGCTACAATGACTGTCCCAACACCATTTACTAGTCTACCTTTCCCAACTGGTTTCATCATACATTATATTCCCATAGATATTTATCTTTCTTTTTAGACTGTCTATTCGGTATTATCAATTTTTCTAGCTCTGCCTGTGCTAGCATTACTCTGCTATAATTACAGTAGCTTCTAGAGGGCAAATTCCTTCTAGTGATTCTTTAAATAATTTTTTCTATTCCTTTTTTGGTCAGATTAACTTTTAAAAATTGAGATATAATTCACATACTATATAATTCACTAACTTAAAGTGTATAATTTAATGTTTTTTTGCATATTCACAAGACTGTACGGCCATCATGACTGCCTAATTCCAGAATATTTTCATCTCACCAAAAAGAAACTTCATACCAGTTAGCAATCACTCCCCATTCACCCCTCCTAGCCTCTTGCAACCACTAATCTACTTTCTATCACTACAGATTTGTCTATTCTGGACATTTCCTATAAATGCAATCACACATTTGTGCAGTCTTCTGTGTCTAGCTTCTTTCACTAAGCATAATGCTTTCAAGGTTAGTCCACAATGTAGCATTTATCAATACTTTTACTCTTTTCATGGTTACATAATATTCCACTGTATAAATATGCCACATTTTGTTTACATATTCATCAGGTGATACACATTTGGGTTGTTTCCACTTTTTGACTATTATAAATAATGTTGCTATCAACATTCATGTAGAAATTTCTGAAAGAACATATGTTTTCAGTTCTCTTGGGTTCATACCTAGCAGTGGAATTGCCAGGTCATATGGTAACTCTGTTTAAAATTCAGAAAACATGGGAAACTGTTTCCATGGTGGCTACACCATTTTGAATTCCTACAGCAACATATGAAAGTTTCAATTTCTCCACATCCTTGTCAACACTTGTTATTTTCTGTTTTTCCTTTCTTTTCCTTTCTTCTTTTCTTTTCCCTTCCTCCCTCCCTCCCTCCCTCCCTCCCTTCCTTCCTTCTTTCTTTTTCTTCTTTCTTTCCTTTTCTCTCTTTCTTTCTTTTGAGATGAGGGTCTTGCTCTGTTGCCTGGGCTGGAGTGCAATGGTATGATCATAGCTCACTGCAGCCTGGAACTCCTGGGCTTCTCAGCCTCCTGAGTAGCTGGGACTATAGGCGCACACCACTGCACCTGGCTAAATTTTTTTTAAATTTTTTAATCTAGGCAATCTTTTTTTCATTTCTTTTTTTTTTTTTTTTTAAGAGACAGGTTCTTGCTGTGATACCCAGGCTGGTCTTAAACTGCCGGCCTCAAGCAATCCTCCTGTCTCAGCCTCTTGGTGGGGGTGAAGTGGTATGTCATTGTGATTTTGATTTACATTTCCCTAAGGACTAATGATGTTGAGCATCTTTTTGTGTGCTTTTTATAATAGTCATGTATATCTTCTTTGGAGAAATGCCTATTCAAATCCTTTGCCAATTTTTAAATTGGATTATTTGTTTTGTCAGGTTGTAAAAATTCATTATGTGTACTGAATACTAAACCTTTCTCAGATAATATGATTGAAAATATTTTTTCTCATTGTGTGGGTTGTCTTTTCACTTTCTTGATAGTGTCCATTGATGTACTAATGTTTTTAATTTTCATGATGTCCAATTTTTCTATTATTTATTTATTTTTTATTTTTTCGTCTGCTTGTACTTTCAGTGTCACATTTAAGAAACCATTGCCTACTCTAAGGTCACAAAGATTTACACCTATGTTTTCTTCTAATGTGCATGTATGTTTATAAATATTATATCTTCTTAGTGGATTATTCTATTATTATAATAGTTCTTTTTTGTCTCCAGTAACAGTTTTTATCTTAAAGTCTTTTTTTTTTTATTTCAGCTCTTCATGGGGGTACAAAAGCTCAGGTTATATACATTGTCTGTGTCCCACCCATCCCGAGTCAGAGCCTCAAGCGTGTCCATTCTCCAGACAGCATGCCTGGCACTCACCATGTAGTCATTAAAGTCTATTTTGTCTGATATTAGTATAGTCACCTCAGGCTTCTTTTGAGTACTATTTGCATGGAATATCTTTTCCAATCCCTTTATTTATTCATTTTTATTTTTATTTCTTTTTTGAGACAGAGTCTCACTTTGTTGCCCGGGCTAGAGTGAGTGCCGTGGCGTCAGCCTAGCTCACAGCAACCTCAAACTCCTGGGCTTAAGTGATCCTACTGCCTCAGCCTCCCAGGTAGCTGGGACTACAGGCATGCGCCACCATGCCCGGCTAATTTTTCCTATATATATTTTTAGTTGTCCAGATAATTTATTTCTATTTTTAGTAGAGACGAGGTATCGCTCAGGCTGGTCTTGAACTCCTGACCTCGAGCAATCCATGCGCCTTGGCCTCCCAGAGGGCTAGGATTACATCTTTATTTATTTATTTTTATTTATTTATTTTTTTTGAGACAGAGTCTCACTCTGTTGCCCAGGCTAGAGTGCTGTGGCATCAGCCTAGTTCACAGCAACCTCCAATTCCTGGGCTCAAGCGATCCTACTGCCTCAGCCTTGCGAGTAGCTGGGACTACAGGCATGCGCCACCATGCCCGGCTAATTTTTTCTATATATTTTTAGTTGTCCAGCTAACTTCTTTCTATTTTTAGTACAGATGGGGTCTTGCTCTTGCTCAGGCTGGTCTTGAACTCCTGAGCTCCAACAATCCACCTGCCTCAGCCTCCCAGAGTGCTAGGATTACAGGCGTGAGCCACCACACCCGGCCCAATCCTTTTACTTTCAAGCTGTTTGTGTCATTGAATCCAAAGTGTGTCTCCTTTACATAGCATATAGTGGATCATGTTTTTTTTAATACATTCTTCTAATATTCCTTGTAACTGAAGAGTTTAATCAACTTACATTGAATTTAATTACTAATAAGGTAGGATATACATCGGCAACTTTGCTATTTGTTTTCCATATTTTTTTTTATTCCTCTAGTCTTCCATTATTGCCTTCTTTTGTGTTAACTAGATATTTTCTAGCATACCATTTTAATTCCCTTATCATTTTTTTATTATATATTTTTTTATTTCTCCCTATTCCTGCAATATTATTTTTCCAGTTGAACATCAGAATCATTGGTCAAGTTTCTTATTTTTAATAGGCTTATGTTTCAAAACCATTAGAGGAAACAATAAATATTCACAAAATTCTGCTCAAAGTTCCCTGGCTGCAATTGCAATTTGAACCTATTCATTCTTTTCCTCTTTTTTTTTTTTTGAGACAGAGTCTCACTCTGTTGCCCAGGCTAGAGTGAGTGCCATGGCGTCAGCCTAGCTCACAGCAACCTCAATCTCCTGGGCTTAAGCAATCCTCCTGCCTCAGCCTCCTGAGTAGCTAGGACTTACAGGCATGCACCACCATGCCTGGCTAATTTTTTCTATATATATTTTTAGTTGGCCAGATAATTTCTTTCTATTTTTAGTAGAGGCGGGGTCTCACTCGTGCTCAGGCTGGTCGCAAACTCCTGACCTTGAGCGATCCGCCAGCCTCGGCCTCCCAGAGTGCTAGGATTACAGGCATGAGTAACCGCGCCCAGCCCATTCTTTTCCTCTTTTTAATATAAAAGGCAGCTCAATACATTCATACAATATTTGTTTACAAGCAAAATTATAGGTTAAACACAGCTACATTTCCTTTAGCCTTCTCCATCAAATATTCCTTAATTCTAAGTAATTTTTACCTATTAGAACTTCTCTAATTATTTCCACCTTTATTTCAAGTAGGTGATCAGCAATTTAATGTGACTTCCAAGTACAGTGTTCCCTGCTTATATTTCTGAGTTATACTTTTTTTTTAAGAGACAGGATTTCCCTCTATCGCCCATGCTGGAGTACAGTGGCATGATCATAGCTCATGGCATCCTTTAACTCTTGGGCTCAAGTGATCCTCCCAAGTAGCTAGAACTACAGGCGTGCACCACCATGCATGGCTAGTTTTTTTATACTTTTTGTAGAGTCAGGGGTCTTGACATGTTGCCCAGGCTGATCTTGAACTCCTGGCCTCAAGCAATCCTCCCACCTTGGCCCCTTTAAGTGCTAGAATTACAGGTGTGAGCCACTGCACCTGGCCCATACTTTTTTTTTTTTTTTTTTGAGACAGAGTCTCGCCCTGTTGCCCTGGCTAGAGTGCCGTGGCGTCAGCCTAGCTCACAGCAACCTCAAACTCCTGGGCTTAAGCAATCCTTCTGTCTCAGCCTCCCCAGTAGCTGGGACTACAGGCATGCGCCACCATACCCAGCTAATTTTTTTCTCTATATATTTTTAGCTGTCCAAATCATTTCTTTCTATTTTTAGTAGAGGCGGGGTCTCACTCTTGCTCAGGCTGGCCTCGAACTCCTGACCTCAGGCGATCCACCCGCCTCAGCCTCCTAGAGTGCTAGGATTACAGGCGTGAGCCACCGCGCCCAGCCCATACTTTTTAAAAATAAAGATACCAAACATTGATCTCTATTTGGCTTGGATTTATAGCTAAATATTTTAAGGCCATTTTAGTGTAAGCCAGTTTCTCACTCCTATCTTCTACATGTGATTTATTTTCTAACCAATTTAGTCTCTTTATCCTTTAAATGTTTATTTATTTAAAATATTATACTCATCTAATAATGCTACTCTGTAAGATGCTTGCCATTTCACCCACATACCTTTGCTGTCAAATTCTACAATCTCTCTCTTAGCATCAAGACTGACAATTCCCAGTGGCACAGGTCACTGCTGGACAGATGGCACCTGATAACTCCCTCAGATACCCAGTTAAGGATGGTTGTTTTTAGTCCTCTACTTCTGTGGTTTCCAACCCCCAGGCTGCTGACCGGTACTCGTCTATGGCTTGTTAAGAACCAGGCTGCACAGCAGGTGAGCGGCCATTGAGCAAGCGGGGGAAGCTTCATCTGTATTTACAGCTGCTCCCCATCACTGGCATCACCACATAAGCTCCACTCCTGTCAGAGCAGTGGCGGCATTAGATTCTCATAGGAGCACGCACCCTACTGTAAACTGCCCATGTGAGGGATCAAGGTTGTGTGCTCCTTGTGAGAATCTAATGCCTGATGATCTGAGGTGGAGCTGAGGCGGTGATGCTAGTGCTGGGGAGCACCTGCAAATACAGATTATCATTAGTAGAGAGGTTTGATTGCACAATAAATGTAATGTGCTTGAATCATCCCAAAACCATCACCTCTAGTCTGTGGAAAAATTGTCTTCCATGAAACCAGTCCCTGGTGCCAAAAAGGTTGGGGGCCGCTGCTGTACTTCACTTATTAACTCCTACTCTCTCTCACTTTCCTCAGAGAACTTGGGAAGCCAGCACCACCAGAGAGAGCCCATGCTCTCTCTCTATTCATGCTTCATCTGGTCTGACTGAGCCACTTGTAATAGTGCATATGCTTGTTATACATCATCATTGTTTTGACTCTGGTGCCACTAGTAAATGGCTGTGGCACTTTAAAAGTCAACTGAAATGATGATGCTGAAGAACTAGACTTGTTGTTGTTAAGACCAGTGTACAATCATCTAATAGAATCATGACCCATTATATATTCTTTCATTAACTGGTAAGTGGGCTTAAGTAGGGCACCCAAGTCAGATACCACAAGTCAGATGAATTTTATATATCAATTATCATTTTCATCAACCTATTGACAATATTATAAATTCACAAACAGAATTCCAAAACTCTGCTTGAGTCTCTCAATGCCTGATAGCCATTAAATTAAGTCTACTATAATACTAATTTTCTTCTTTTTACCTATCAGGGACCATTTCTGCCCTTTCTTATGATTTGGAAGGAGAAACTTAAAAGAGTCCAAGCACAATAATTGGAAGGAGGTGATCAAACAAAAAAGTTTGGGAACTCCTGAAATATATATTTAACTACCTTACATTCTTTCTGAACAAGCTTAATATCATTAATAATATGACACAATAGTTAAAAGGGATTGGAAAAATTAAGACTGCTTTGTTCAAATCTGGCTCTATTATTTACTGTGAAACCTAAGATTAAGTTACTTAACCTCTCAGATGCTCAGTATTCTCAATAATAATATGAAATGATAACAGTATGTATCTTATAGGACTTCTGGGAGCATTACATGAGATAATACATGGAAAGCACTTACTACAGTGTGAGGCGCACAGTAAGCCCTCAAAAAAAGTTAGCTTTTATAATTTATCATCATTATTATTGCCATGACCAAAGTATCAAAGTACCTTTTACAGTAGATCAAAAAAACCCAAAGAAACAATTATTCTAATACATAATTTAATATTAATATAATATACATTATCAAATATAAAAATACTTTGAAAACGACACCATGCCACATAAATATTACATATTATATATAATGCTAAATTACCTATATCAATGTTTTCTCTTCCCAGTGCCACAAGTGAGAGAAATAGTATTTCTCTGTATAAACTCCTAGGGGTTAAGAGGTGTAGAGAAAATATTAGTATTCATACAGTCTATATGTGTTCTACAAAAATTTTCATGCTAACATAAGCATGAGATATTCTAACAAATTACTAAGCAAACAATATGAATTTTCTTAGAGGAGCAATATATTTATTTAAGAGAATGACTTACCTCTGTCTTTTAAAATGTGGACACTTATTCAGTGTCTCTAATATCTGACTCATTGGTCCATAGACATCATTCCTTTTAATGCTTTTTACCATACTTTTCAATAGTTCCTGGCTAAATGAGTTATCACTTTTTTGTAATAAATGGACCATTGGATATTTCTGGGCTGTAAAAGAATAAAAGAGCAGATGAAGGAAAATATTCAGTGAGGAAATGAGAAAGAAATTAAGCAGCAATTTACAGATATTAAAGAAGTTACAAAGCACTAAAAATAAATTAAGAGCAAAAGATAAAGGAATAGAAATCTAATGAAGAAAGCAAAAAAGGAAAAAAAAAATAAGACAAATAATGACAAAAAAAGACCTAAGGCTTTTGGTGGTCTCAAGTAGACAATAAATAAAAATACTATTTCCCTTAATACAGCCCTTGAAATTCTACATCAGCAGCCTGGGATGGAAACAAATAAAAAATAAGTAAAAAGAAGAAATTTGGACAAGCAATGCGCTGAAAGCTGAATTCTACAAAACACAACCAACCCCGCCATCACATACATAGCACCCCTCAAAAAACCAAAACCAAAACCAAAAAAAACTTTGACCTCCACAGAAGGTAGCACTAAAAAAATCAAACTTAACACTCACTCTCAAATAAAAGAGTACGATTTTGACCTGTAAGACAAAAAGTAGTAGAGTAAAATAAAAGTCAGTCAGTTTAGGCTATTTAAAGCAAGTAGAAATTACTCTAATAAGAATGAAGTTGTCATTCTACGATGGCACTTACTGTGGGCATTCCAGAGGATGTACAAGGGCTGTCCTGGATCCTGATGTAATTTCATATTGTCCCATAACATTTGTATTAAAACATATTTACTATCTTCAGACATACAGTGTCGGGGGATCTGTGTTGTAGAATAACCAAACATTCATTAATGATCTTTACATGATAATTTTTGGTAGATATTTTATAAAATCTTATAATTTTTTTTAGGATGTATATGTGCAAGGGAGAAAAGAGAACAGAAAATGACTGATTTATATGTATTTGATACCTATTGAAGAAAGATGGGCTGAGTTGAGAAGCTAATGATCTCTAAAGTAGCAGATTTAACAAAACACTTAAGATCAGTGAGAAAGAGTGCCATGAAGAGCTAATTTTGCCCCTGCTCATGATTGAGAGTCCACAGAAAGATGAAGCCAGTAGTCCTATTATATATAACACAAGACCTAGCCCAGATTAACTCTGACTGACTTAACATCTTTGTCACTTGTTTATGATGTAATGAAAATCCAGGGCACATGCACAATCATAGGCATGAAGTACAAGAAGGGAGAAGACAAAATTCTTGAACTTAGAGACTGCCATTTAGTGGCAGTGGCAGCATATGAGAAAGTAAAAACACTTTTATACAACAAGATTATCAAAAACACAAATGAACATATAACTAATTGCCTAAATGTTAAGCAAAAATTCAGAGTAAAGGAATAAAGAGAATGGTAGCACATGATTGCAATATGAATTACAGTAGCCCACCCTTATCCTTGGGGATATATTCCAAGACCCCCAGAAGATGCCTGAAACAGCAGATAGTACTGAACCTTACATATATTTTTTCCTATCCATACATACCTATGATAAAATTTAACTTATAAATTAGGCACAGTAAGAGATTAACAATAATAATAAAATAGAATAGTTATAACAATATGCCAATATCACTACTTTCGTGCTTTGTGCATTATTAAGTAAATAGGAGCTACCTGAACACAGGCACCATGATACTGTGACAGTCGATCTGATAACCAAGACAGCTACTAACTGATCAATGAGCCAGTAGGGTATACAATATGAATACACTGAACAAAGGGATGATTCACATCCCGAATGGGATAGTAAGAGATTTCATCATGCTACACAGAACAGCACAAAATCTAAAACATATGACTTATTCATTTCTGGAATTTTCCATTTAATATTTTCAAACTGCAGTTGACTACGGGTAACTGAAACCGCAGAAAGCAAAACTGCAAATAAGGGGAGACAGTACTGTATAGACATCCTCCTAAAACAAAAGTGTTAGGCTTGTTTTTGAAGGAGGTATGAGATATGAGTGGTGCTTACTCACAAACCCTTCTCGTAAGAGTCATTTCCAGTTTATTCTTGAAGCTATAACAAAAATTCAAGCACATTGTGTAAATTTTGGGAGGAGGCTAAAAAAAGACTGTCTTAACTGCTAGATGTAAGAACAAATTATTTGTAAATAAACTAAAACAATTCTGTTTAATGATTCAGATGGTTATTAAAAACAGCATAAAAACAAACCTCACTTTTTTATCATTAGGAATACGCAAACATTACAATGGTGACAGCAGCATTCTCTTTTAAGTAATGTTTACTCTCATACCTTTGAATACTTGTTACAGTGCTCAGAAGAAAGAATCAATCCAGGTAAGTTACTGGGTAAGTCAAGACGTCTAAAATACCACACCAGGTTCCAAAAAACAATTGGATGATGGTCCACAAAGTCTGCCACTGTTATTGCATGATCGCCTTCATTTTCCAATAAGCTTTCAAGTTCCTTCCACACCACTAAAGGACTAAGGTATGGAACAGTGACAGGATCTGGGCTTGGAAGGTGCCATTCTAATCCTAAAGAGTCCTGTGGAATAAACAAAACCCATAAATGGCAAATGTAAGAATGATTACTACTAACCCAATTAAAAAAAATTCCTGTCAATGGATCACGCACAGTGGCTCACATCTACAATTCTAGTGCTTTGGGAAGCTGAGGCAGAAGGATCGCTTGAAGCCAGGGGTTTGAGATCAGCCCGGGCAACATGGCAAGACCCTGCCTCTATAAAAAATAAAAAAATTAGCCAGGTGCAGTGGTATGTGCCTGTAGTCCCAGCTACCCAGGAGAATGAGGCAGGAGGAACACTTGAGCCCAGGAGTTTGAAGTTGCAGTGAGCTATGATGATGCCACTGTACCCCAGCCCTAGGCAAGAGAGCAAGATTGTGCCTCTCAAAAAAAAAAAAAAAAATTCTTGTCAATGATCTTCATATGAGTAGAGAGGTAATATAACTGTATCATGGGATAAGAGATTCTTCTTGGTAATAATAAAATTGAAGCTAATTAGGCTATTTAGGACAAAGGGAACAAAATCATACATAAATGATCAATTTCCAAATTAGAAAAAACACCAAAAATACATACCGTAGCTCCTTGTAAAGTAGCTGGCAGGCTGCCCGTAGAAATGAGCTTCTTTCCTCCAGTATCCTCCTTATCCAAGGGGCCATAAGTACTAATACTCCTGGCTATTGGAAATATTGGACATTTTGACACAGCTGTTTTTGATCCATTAGCAGGGATCTGAATACTCTGGGCACAGGAATTTTCCTGCAGTTTAGATTTGCTTAGGCATTGAAAAAAGAAAAAAGTGTATCAGTGTCTAGATTTACTTTATTTCATCTAGAAGAATTATGTTTTCTCTTTAGAATCAGAGCTGGATACGGTAAAATAAATCAAAGGGGATATGTTATTTAGGCTTCAGTTGGGAAATAAGATACGTTTTTAAGTAGTATAGTTATGCTACACTTCCTTTTCATCAAGTGAACTTTAAATATTCAAGATTTATTCATTTATTCAAAACACTTAGTGGACTTTTATACAGCAGGAAGCACAGTAAGTAGGAGCTGGGGATACAAAGCAGAGAAAACAGGCACATACTCCTTCAGGAGATACAACCTAACAGGACACAGTCAAAGACTAAGGGCTACAATAGACCTATGATGAAAGAAGGTGCACACACAGATTTTTGGTTTCACTGCTTAAGTATTCAAAATCAAACAGGTCGTGTTAACGTGCCAATACTACATAGGCATTTTTGTGCACATGCAACTACCAATACGGCTTCATCTGTCCAGCTATACGTAACTTCTTTGGCACTTCTACAAAATGGAATCAATTTCCACAATTATCTTAAGTATAGATTTACTACTAGGCTTACTTTATAAGCCTTAATTTAATTTTAAAGTTCCTATCTATGTTAGCTCCAAATGTTTTCTTAGATTATTACATATTTCTAAGTAGAAGATTAAATATTCCAAAGTAGAAGTTAGTATTGCCTTAATTCCTGAAGAGATGGATATAGGAAAAAGATGATCATTATAAGCTTGAAGTGTACTATAGATTTTTTTACCTTTAAAACACTAGTAAACATTATCATATATATATATATATAGCTTAAACTCTGGGGATTAATAAAGCATAACATATAACTGTTCATAAACATTCAGGTTATTGGAGAATTTTAATATTGCTTTAATTAGGAGTAACAACTTAAGATTATGAATCTATTATTCACAGAAATTTAAACTTTGAAATGGTCAGCTAATTTTTCTGTCATACTTCTAAAACATGTAATATATACTGTTAAAATATAGTTCCACATAATCATAATTACCTATTTAGATCAAAATTCCCTTGAACAGAGATAGCAGATGTGTCAAGACCAGAGACTGATGCTGAAATGCAAGATGGCCTTGTCTGACTTGAAAAGGATGGAAAATGCATATTTTCTGTAGATGGGCTTGACTTCAAAAAGTATCTATAATGTGAATAAAAGGAGCTTTTTGAGAAAAGAGATATTCTAGGAAACATGATGCTTAAATGTTCAGAAAAAAACCCCTACCATATTACCTTCCAGGTCGTCTTAAGTCTCTTATTTCGATATTCAGAAAGGGCAAGAAAAGATTGCCACAGAATGGGCATGTAGTATTGAGATTTGAATCATCTGCTGTCCAGCCAGCCATGATTTCCTCATCATGGACAAGACAATCACAAGTTCTACACCGAGAGCAACTTGAGATGAGAACCTATGGGAGAAGACAGCACTTTATAAAGCAAGCTAGTTAATGCATATTATGAATTGAAAGCCATTTCAATTCATAAATCTATTGGAAAATTACAACTCAGAAGGATTCAGATGTTACAAACAAAAACTGGATTACATTCAGTGCATTACATATTACACTCATTGTTAACTATTTCAGCTAAATCTATTCCAAAATTTTTGCCTGAAAGGGAAACTTGCATTTAAGTGAGCATTTTCTCCATTATTATTACAATAAAATTTGCTGTGGTTTTATTAACGGAAAAGTAACTATCATTTTTAAATACTCAAAACAGGTATTTGTAATCACATACTAGAAATCAGTGTGGTTGCCAGACTAGTGCTGGTCCACAAACACTTACTGGCTTGTGATGGGATAAGTAAAGAAACTGAGAGTAGGATTTATAAACTTTTAAAGTAATTTGATATTGTTGTACCCTCTAAGTGTGTAATCAATGCATTTTATAAGAGTATCAGCTATGACACATTAGAAATTAAACAAACAACCCTGGTCTGTCACTACAGACAGTTTAAGAAGCATTGTAATAGATAACTGTAAATGCTGTCATCACATTAACAAAATATAGAAATTCCTGAAGCCACCAGAAAATTTGTAAACTGTCACATTAGTGCTCCTCACCTATTTTCTAGCTGTATACAAATTTATTTTCCAGATTTATGCAAATTAGCATAAAATAGCAACCATACAAATGTATCTGGAAATAATTTTTATAGGAAAACTAGGGAAAAATTTTAAAGTGTAAAAATATAACTTTTTCACTGTAAGAAAGTGGGATGTAGGAGCACACCCAGCAGAGCTCTACATCAAACTGACACAAAGAATGAAAAATATGATGGAAGAAGTTGACAACATAATGCCACAACTACTCCCTGTACCCTCACCTAAAAAGTATGCTTGCATAGCAAAATTGATTGTTTATGATGTGACATAAACATTCAACGAGAACATACACATAACAAAAAATAAATACAAACATTGAAAATGAAAATGTTTCTGTAGCTGATAAATCTCAAAGTCAGCATGGAACTATCCTAATAAAGTAGTATGACTTCAATAATCTGAAATACAGGATATCCAAAAGCTGGATTTTTAACTTTATTCAGATGCAATATACATTCTGAAATTTTAGATGCTATATATTTAACTTTTATTACTGTACCTGGGAGTATAAATGCCTAAGAAATGTAAACTTTATAAAGCAGTACATGAAAGTTTTTCTTTTCAATAAAATTGTACCTCCATTGCATAGTTCTGGAAGATATTTGGATTACTCGTGTTGAAGGAAGATGTCACTTCTGATTTCCCAGGTAAGGCAAACTTTGACAGGGATCCTGTTCATTATTGAAAAACAAAAAGCAAAACCATTAAAATCACAGAGAAAGGATATGAAAAATTTTCACTTCCATAAATTTTCAGATAAAATGTTAACCTGTTCTAGTCAAAATGTTAAAGGTAATTTAGGAAAAACAAATAAATAATTTAAAAAACTTTTTCAATGCATGTACTTTTGAGTACAAACCTAAGGAAATGTGTTCTAATTCTACTGATCCCCACATGCTACGTGTATTCATTCATCACTCACTTATTAAAAACTTTGTGTATATAGGCTAGAAAGCACTCCAGTTATTAGTAATTACTATTGTGCTGTGTCTATTTTTTCATGTTTAAAATATAGGGAAGTATTTAGTGTTAAAGTCTAAAAAGTATAAAATAGTGAATCTTAATTTCAAATTACGAAAAGATTTAGTGGCAATTCTCTCCTTATAAGGGACTTTTAAGAACTGGTGTAATAATCTTGCTCTTAAACACTAGGGAAGAGTTCCTAAGTATATTCTTAAGACCAATGAGATATTAGTAGGTATTAAAACAACAACAAAAAAGTAAGAGGAGATCTGTGGTCAAATCAGTTGCTGACAGTGGCTACATCTTGTTAATAAAACTGGAGGTGGGTGATCTACACCTTCTCCACACGTTTTTTCTGTCATTACTAAATTTTATGAATGAATGCTGATATTTTCATAAATATAAATGTGAAAAAAGCAATGGTGTAAACTACCAGTTCACAAGAAATAGAGGGGATACAAAAACATTTTAAACACCACCATGGGGATGCAATCAGTATGATCCAGACTAATGACTTGATTGATTCAGCAAATAAATGACGAGAAAAAATAGATACCTCTGGCCTTAGTCCCTGCCACACAGAGATGTCTTATAGAGGCAGAGAGAGAAGGAGCTGAAGCCTCACACTATCCTTTAAGATGCTTAGAGCTGGTGGTAAATGCAGTTCTTTCTTGATGCTTCCCCCAATAATGTCTGTAATCCTCAAAATTGCTTTCTAATACCTTCTATCAGCCTTGACCAATACAATCATTTATGTGGGCAGCCTATCTTTTGTATCTAATTACTCTACAGCACAGAACATTCATGCTAATAAATACAAATCAGGCTGTGTATGGTGGCTCATGCCTATAATCCCAGCACTTTGGGAGGTCAAGGCAGAAGGATTGCTTGAGGCCAGGAGTTCAAGACCAGCCTGAGCAACATAGCGAGACCCCGTCTCTACAAAAGAAACAAAAATTTAAAAATTAGCTGGGAGTGGTGGTGCACATGCGCCTGTAGTCCCAGCTACTCAGGAGGATCCCTTGAGCCCGGGACTTCAAGGCTGCAGTGAGCTGTGATCATGCCACCATACTCTAGCCTGGAACAGAGTGAGATCTTACCTCAAAATGTATAAATAAATCAGGTTGTAAGTCTGATTTCATTTGCTTAGACAACCAACTATTCTTGTATGTTGGGGAAGAAAAGGAGGGAGGGGGCTAATTACCTGATTTCTTCATAAATATATGGTGAGAGAGAAAAAGAAAGATAGGAGGGAGAATAAAAGAAAATCAATAGACGTATCAACCAAATGTAACATGTGGACTTTGTATGGATCCCAATTTGAACAAACTACCTGTAAAACGAGCTTTATGAGATAGCTGTGAAAATCTGAAATTAAATATTTGATATGTTATATGATAAATATTATCACATTTTTAAAAGTATGATAGCGGTATTACAATTATGTTTTCAAAAACTGAATGCTTCACAAAAGACATATACTGTATGAGTTCATAAAATGTTCAAAAATGGCCAAGCTAAGCTATAGTATCATAAGTTAAGATAATGTTTACCTGTGAAGGGAGTAGACATGGGCATGAGAAAGGGTTCTAGATGCTATGAATGTTGTTTCTTGAGCTGAATGCTGGTTACTGAGGTGTACTCAATTTATGAAATTTATTTACATATATAAAAAGGTACACATTATAAGTTATACTTTAATAGTTTAAAATAAATAACATAGGTCGGGCATGGTGGCTCACGCCTGTAATCCTAGCACTCTGGGAGGCCGAGGTGGGTGGATCGTTTGAGCTCAGAAGTTCGAGACCAGCCTGAGCAAGAGCAAGACTCCATCTCTACTAAAAATAAAAAGAAATCGGCTGGACAACTAAAAATATATATAGAAAAAATTAGCTGGGCATGGTGGCGCATGCCTGTAGTCCCAGCTACTCGGGAGGCTGAGGCAGAAGGATTGCTTGAGCCCAGGAGTTTGAGGTTGCTATGAGCTAGGCTGACGCCATGGCACTCTAGCCTGGGCAACAGAGTGAGACTCTGTCTCAAAAATAAATAAATAAATAAATAAAATAAATAACATAAAAGTCTTTTAGTGATACATACTCAAGTATTTATGAATAAAATTATGTGTTATCTGAGGTTAAAATAATCCATGGGGAAAGAAAAAATGCTGGCAGCAAGAGATAGGAATAAGTAAAACAAGACTGGCCATTTGTTGATAACTGTTGAAGTCAGGTGAAGGATACATGGGGGTTCATTATGCTATTCCCTCTACTTTTGTATATGTTTGAAAATTTCCACAATAAAAGCTCTTAAAAAGAGCAAAAGTACAATTGAAAAAATATATTAGATCCACTCCTCACACTACATACCAGAATAAATTTCAAGTGGATCAAATATGTAAATCAGGGGTCAAATCTATTTTGTGTGGTCCTGTGCTAAGAGTGTTATTTACATTGTAAAGTGTTGCTTACAAAAAGAAAATGACAACTTAAAATATTAATCATATGACTCCACTACAGAAAAATTCTGCTTACTCCAGAAAAGGTTAAAAAGGAAAGCAGGTAAGTATCAGAAGGAAACAATGGTGAATTCCTTTGTAACATAGGGAAGGAGAAACTTTTCGTAGCAACTCAAAATCCAGAAGCAATAAGGGAAAAGACTGATAAATTTGATGATACAAAATTTAAAGCTTACACATGACAAAAACCCCAACAAAACTAAATTTGACAAATTTGGATAAACTACCTACAACTTATATAAGAGACAAAGGATTAATTTCCTATATAAAAAGAGCTACTAAAACTTAAAAGAATAAAAGGACTCACAATTGAAATACAGGCAAAGGACAGTCCACAGAAAAATAAATACAAATGGTCCTTAAACATATAAACAGATTCTCAACTTTATTTATAAGAGATTATAAATGAAAACTAGACTGAAATATATTCCTCACCTATCAGATGGCAAAAATCCAAGTTTGCCAACATATTGTGTTGACAAGGCTGAGGGGGAATAGGCACTCTCATATATTGCCAGTGAGAATGCAAAATAGCCTGATGAAGGGAACTTGGCAATATCACTTCAAGGAAGAATTCTGAAGTATCTTCCAAAGATACACTGGTAAAAATATAATATGACATATATGCATTATAGCATTACAAAGTCTGGAAACTTAACGTCTATTAATAGGGAAGAAGTTAAAATAAATTATGATGTATCTACACATGATGTATAAGTTTATAATTTTGTACTATGCAGCTGTAAAAATGAATGGGGGGTTGTGATGCTATGGAATGATCTTCAGGATACATTAAGTGAAAAAAAGCAAGGGGTGGGACAGTTTACAGTATGCTACTTTTGAGGTAATAAGAATATATATACACATACATACACACACACACACACACAAACACACACACACACACACACACACACGGGTGTGTGCGTCCATATGCCTACACCTATATTTTTTAAAAAAGCAATAATGGAAGGATAAACCAAAGATGAGTAAAAATGGTTGCTTCTAGGGACAGGGAGAAAATGGGATGAGGGGGTGGGGATGGATGTTTGACTTCTTTGTAAGTGCCTTGGGTTTTATTGTTTTGACTTTGGAGCTATGTAAATCTTTTACAAAATGAAAAAATAAAATTAAATCATAAAAAAGTAAAAGTACTACAATTCAAATGAAACTACAAATCAAATGCACTATAACAGAACTGTTCGGTCAAACCTTCTAAGGAGGCAGTACTTTCTAGGTTTGCTCGGCTGAGATCAACTCCCTTAGTCCCTGAAGTGGCACTGGTCTCTTGGGAGGAAGTGGCTTGTTCCAACTCATTTTCATCTGTTGAAGAGGTAGATTCAGAATCCTGGGCTCCCACTGAAGAAAGACTGGTACGATCAGAACTTTGATCCTAAGGATATAATTATAAGCTTAATTTTCTTCACATTTAAAGTTAATTATTAAAAAGTCACTTCTAAGGCAGAAGAAACACCCGTTATCTAACTACCCAGATGATCGATTGAATCAACATCACAACGTCTAGAGAAAAAAAACCAACCAATTTTACAAAGCCGTGCTGATTTGGGCAAATATGCTGGAGATCAATTTTTAAGAAATCATTTTTTAGTTTGAACAAAGTATATACCAGTTAGTAAGATAATCTTGTTGACTTTTAACGTACATTTATTGTTAATTTTCCTTCCTGCCAAGGAAAGGTATCCAATCTAATATAATACCATTAGAATTACATTTTATTCTTTTCCACAATTTAAGTTTCAAAGATATATATTTCTAGTTTTCATTTTTGAGAACACTGAAGTAACTTTTTTCTGGTTATATTAATAATACATAAGAAAATTTGGTAGATAACAGATTTTTGAATGAAAAAACTTTTTAAAATACCTGTAATTCCACTACCCAGATAATACAACTTATTTTTTTTCCTAGTCATGTGTGTGCATATTGTTGTTATTTTTAATCACATAGGGCTTTAACATTTTCATGTAGTAAAATCTTTTTTGTTGTTGTTTCAGACCCTTCTGTGGTAGGTATAATAAAATCTTTTCATCTTCTAGGGGTTCCAAGGTTTGTATCTTTCTAAGGAATCTTTCTCCAAAATGATAAAAATATCTCCTTTTAAAAAATACCTTTATAATTTTGCACTTAGATATCTAAACCATCTATGATTTTTTTTGTTCAGTGTGGGGCAGGAATCTGACTTTTCCCAAATGGATAACTAATTATACCAATACATTTATTTAATATTATCTTGTTCTTCACTGATTTGAAATGCTCTTTTTTCATATGGCAAACTTCTACAATATATAGTTTTATTTCTGGATTTTCCTCCATTCTACTAGTTCATTTATCTTCTTTTACATTAATTAGCATGCTATTTTAGTTACAGTTTTAGTACGTTCTAATATTTTAGAGGACAGTCCACATTTTTCTTTTTCAAAATTTTCTTGATTATTCTCATGCACTTCTCTTCTAGATCAATTTTAAAGCAGCTAAAATTGGGGCTTGTTTTTTCAGTCACCCTGGAATTTAGTTGTTTTTTGGGTTTTTAAAATTTTAATTAGACAACTCTGACTAGATTAATCTGGGAAGAACTGATACCTTTATAAGACTGAATCCATCACTAAATTATGTCCTTTAGTAATTATGGTTTTACTCATATAGGTATTATACATTTCATGTTAGTTTTACTTCTAGACATTTTATGTTTGTGTTA
Source organism: Lemur catta (assembly GCF_020740605.2). Taxonomy (NCBI): domain Eukaryota; kingdom Metazoa; phylum Chordata; class Mammalia; order Primates; family Lemuridae; genus Lemur; species Lemur catta. The sequence continues at coordinate 95,820,069 of NC_059128.1, forward strand.
CAGTGAATTTGCTCAAGTTTCAATACTTTTCTTACTAGCTATTGTCATATACAGGAAAGTTATTTTAAAATGTTTATCTTGTTTCTAGCCACCTTACTGTTTCAAATGGTTTTTTCAGTGATAGTAATTTCATTTATGAGAATACTGAGTTTTATTAATTCTTTTATTTAAAAGTTTTTGTAGAGAGACAGGGTCTTGCTATGTTGTTTAGGCTGGTCTTGAACTCCTGGCCTCAAGCAATCACCCCACCTTGGCCTCCCAAAGTGCTCGAATTATAGGCGGACGCCTAGCCTTATTAATTCTTTTGCAACAGTTTTTATCTCTCATTTCTTTTCCTTGTCTTCTGGCATTGTTAGACTATCCAGAATATTGTTGAATGGCACAGGTGTTAGCATACTTCCTTGCCCTGATACTGATTTTAAAGGAAATAATTATGATGTTTCACTGTTAAGGATAGTTTGTTGATACTTTATCAAAAAATTGTATTAACTAAGTTTCTTTCTATTCCAGCTTTCTAAGAATGTTTTTTAAGTTGGGCATCAAGTTTTTATCAAATTCTTCCTAGGAATTTATATAAATGACTGTCCACTCATCAATGAAAGACTAAGTTGATAAATACATTTAGTTATTGTGAGTTTACTCAGCAGTTGTAAAAGTCTGTTTCCATAATAAGCCTCTCCCTTGAATGGCAGAGCTGAATGTGAGCAAATATTTCAGCAAGAAAGCTGCTCTTTTAGAGTGCATCGACGGGAAATAGGAAGAAAACTTTCAGGAGAGACAAAGGAAGGTAAGTTTTACTTTGGTTGGTGGATACTTTAGACTTCAGTATATTTTAAGTAGAGTGGGCTTTCCAAACGCCACCACCACCACCAAAAACAACAACTACAAAAGTTCTGGGCTGGTTACGGAATTTTTTTTTTTTTCTTTTTTTAGACAGGCTTTCACTCTGTCACCCAGGCTAGAGTGCAGTGACATCATCATAGCTCACTGCAACCTCAAAACTCCTGGGCTCAAGTGATCCTCCTGCCTCAGCTTCCTGAGTAGCTGGGACTACAGGCATGTGCCACCATGCTCGGCTAATTTTTCTATTTTTTGTAGAGATGGAGTCTCACTCTTGCTCAGGCTGGTCTCAAACTCCTGAGCTCAAGCAATCCTTCTGCCCTGGCCTCCCAAAGTGCTAGGATTACAGGCGTGAGCCACTACACTCAGCCCTTGATTACGGAGTTTTGAAATTCCTTTGAACTCTACTTTGTTCCTCCCTCATCTCAATGCCTGTCCTTAGAATCTCCCCTTCACTCTTAGTCCTAATACATCTCATACCTTTTTTGAGATGGGATGTCCCATCTTACTCTAATTTCCTAGTTAACCACTCCTGTAAGAAGAAAAGCAGTATCTAGCCTAACTATTCCTTAAGTAGTCTTTTAATTACCTGCCTAATTATACCTAGACCTGTCATTATAGTTACAACATCTGGGCTTCATTAGGAACAGTTCTCATCTTGGTAGTTGGTCTTATGACTATTTTGGAGGCTATACCTTCTATACCCAGGCATCTGCATCAGAACAATTTCATTTGCTTTCTAATTTTCAGAAAGGTCTGAAATTACTGATCTCCTGATGGCATACTTTTCTATTCTCATTGCTATAATGGATTTATTATATTCTCATATTTTTCTGTCACTTTAATGGGATTTTGTGGAGGGAAGACAAATGTGTATTTTAACATCCTAAACTAGAGGTCTTGTTGCTATTTCTTCAAAAAAGAATTACTTGGTATAAAGAGTAAGTAGAATAGTTAAATTTTTCTAACCATAAATTATGCAGGTACAAGTAGAAGATTAAAAAAAGAATAATTTTACACTGGGAGACATTCTCTACACATAAAATAATGAGTCTATAAATTTCATTGATTATGACAAGAATAATCATTTATTTAGTGCCTTCAATGGATTAAATACCATACAGGCACACCTTTGAGATATTGAGGGTTCGGTTCCAGACCCCCACAATAAAGGAAATGTTGCAATAAAGCAAATCACAAATTTTTTGGTTTCCCAGAGCATATAAAAGTTATATTTATACTACACTGTAGTTTATTAAGTATACAATAGCATTACATCTAAAAAACAATGTACATACTTTAATTAATAAATACTTATTGCTAAAAAATGCTAATGATCATGTGAGCCTTCAGCAAATTGTAATCTTTTTGCTGGTAGAGGGTCTTGCCTAGATGTTATGGCTGCTGATTGATCAGGGTGGTGGTTGCTGAAGGTTGGGGTGGCCATGGCAATTTCTTAAGAGAAGACAACATCAATTGAAAAGGTTTGCCACATCAATTGACTCTTCCTTTCATGAAATATTTCTCTGTAGCATGCAGTGCTGTTTGACAGCATTTTAGCTGCAGTAGAACTTCTTGCAAAATAGGAGTCAATTCTCTCAAACTCTGCCACTTGCCTTATCAACTAAGTTTATATTATTCTAAATCCTTTGTTGTCATTTCAACAATGTTCACAGCATTTTCACCAGGAATAGTTTCCATCTGAAGAAACCACTTTCTTTGCTCATCCATAGTAAGAAACAACTCCTCATTTCTTCAAGTTTTTTGTTTTTTAAGAGACAGGGTCTCACTCTGTCACCAAGCCTGGAGGTCAGTGGCGCAAATCACAGTTTACTGTAGCCTCGAATTCCTGGGCTCAAGCAATCCTCCCACTTCAGCCTCCTGGGTAGCTGGGATGCAAATTTTTGTAGAAACAGGGTCTCATTATGTTGCCCAGGCTGGTCTTGAACCCCAGGTCTCAAGTGATCCTCCTGCCTTGGCCTCCCAAAGTGCTGAGATTAGAAGTGTGAGCCACTGCGCTCCACCTGTTTTATTTTATTTTATTTTTTTGGACAGCCTTGCTCTGTCACCCAAGCTGCAGTACAGTGGCATGATGATAGCTCATTGTAGCCCAGAACTCCTGGCCTCAGCTGATCCTCCTGCCTCAGCCGCCGAAGTAGCTAGGACTACAGGTACATGCCACGGTGTCTGGCTAATTTTTAAATGCTTTTTTAGAAACTGGGTTTAACTGTGCTGCCCAGGCTGGTCTCCAAATCCTGGGCTCAAGCAATCTTCCTGCCTAGGTCTACCAAAGTGCTGGGATTACAGGCGTGAGCCACTGTGTCTGGCTTCTCTATTTTGATTTAAAATGAGAGACATGCAAATCTTCTTTTCATTTGAACACATCGAAGCCAACGCAGGGCTATTAACTGGCCTATCTTTAATACTGTTGTGTTTCAAAGAATAGGGAGCCTGAGGAGAGTGCGCTCGCCAGGTGAATGGCCAGTTGGTGGAGCAGTCAGAATATATATATTTATCGATTAAGTCTGCCATCTTATATGGGCACAGTTCATGGTGCCCCAAAACTATTACAATAGTAACATCAAAGATCAGTGATCACATATTACCATAACAGATATAATAATGATGAAAAAGTTTGGAATATTGCAAGAAGTACCAAAATGTGACAAAGAGACGTGAAGTGAGCACATGGAAAAATGGCACTGATACACTTGCTGGACACAGCATTGCTACAAACCTTCAATTTGTAACAAATGTGACATCTGTGAAGTGCAATAAAGCAAAGAGCAATAAAACGAAGTATGCCTATGCTAGGCTTTAAAAACATTATTTTAATCTTTAAAATAACTCTATTAAGAGAAAGCAGCAGTATCAAGTTGGAGTCTATCTGATATTAATAATTTGCATTCTTTTTCTTAACCAGTCTAGCTATTCAAAATCTGTCAATTTTGTTCTTTTTAAAAAATCAGTTTTTGGTTTTATTGATACGCTTTATCTTTCTAGTTTTATTGATTTCTGCTCTATATTATTTCCTTTTTTCTACTTACTTTGAGCTTACTTTATTCTTATTTTTCTACCTTCTTAAGGTAGAACTATAAATCATTAATTTTAAATCATTCTTTATTTCTAATGAAGCATTTAAAGCTGTAAGTTCACATCTAAGCACCACTTAGTTGTATCCCATAAATTTTGATGTGTTGCATTTTTTGTCCATTCCAAATGATATTCTAATTTCCTTTATGCTTTTATCTTTGATCCATGAATTATCTGGGAGTATGTTTGGGTTTTCCTTGATCTCTTTTTTTTTTTTTTTTTTGAGACAGAGTCTTACTCTGTTGCCCAGGCTAGAGTGAGTGCCGTGGCGTCAGCCTAGCTCACAGCAACCTCAAACTCCTGGGCTCAAGCAATCCTTCTGCCTCAGCCTCCCAAGTAGCTGGGACTACAGGCATGTGCCACCATGCCCGGCTAATTTTTTTCTATATATATTTTTAGATGTCCATATAACTTCTTTCTATTTTTAGTAGAGACAGGGTCTCGCTCTTGCTCAGGCTGGTCTCGAACTCCTGACCTCGAGCAATCCACCTGCCTCGGCCTCCCAGAGTGCTAGGATTACAGGCGTGAGCCACCGCGCCCGGCCTTCCTTGATCTCTTATTAGTGATTTCTAACTGAATTCCACTGTGGTCAGAAAATATGTTTTTTAAAAAAACTTTATTGAGGTATAGTTCACATCATAAAATTCACTCATATTAGGTGTACAAAATTTTTTATAGTAAATTTACCAAGTTTTAGACCATTTCTAATTTTAAAACATTTTTTTTACCACCCCAATAAGATACCTCATACCTATTTAATCTCCATTTCTTCCCCAGCCCCAGGCAACTATACTAATCTGTCTCTATAGATTTGCCTTTTCTGGACATTTCGTATCTATTGATTTCATATATTATTTGCTCTTTTGTGTCTGGCTTCATTCACTTAACATAAACATGTTTCTGAGGTTCATCAAATTTTTTTGGCATGTATCAGTATTTCATCCCTTTTTATTGCTGAATACTATTGCACTGTATAAATATATCACATTTTACCTATTTTCCAGTTGATGGCAATTTGGGTTGTTTCTACTTTTTGGCTATTATAAAGAACATTATGAATATTCACATGCAAATCTCTGGTGTAAGGTACACTTTCATTTCTTTTGGGTAGATACTTAGGAGTAAAACTGTTGAGTCATATTTTAAATTTATGCTTACCTTTTAAAGAAACTGCCAAGTTGTTTTCCAAAGTGGCTGCACCATTTTACATTCCCACTAGCATTGCAAGAGGGTTCCCATTTTTCTGTATCCTCTCTAATATTTTTATTGTCTTTTGGATTACAGCCATTCTAGTAGGTATGAAATGGTATCTCATTGTGGTTTCAAATGGCATTTTCCTAATGACTAATGATGTTGAGCATCTTTCATGTGTTTTTTAGCATATTTATAGAAGAAACAGAAGATATTCCTATTTTTTCTTTGGTGAAATATCTATTCAGTCTTTGCCTATTTTTTACATGGGTTGTTTAACTTCCTATTGAGCTGTATGAGTTGTTTGTATATTATTGATTCAAGTCCTTTACCGGATATGTAATTTGCACATTTTTTCCTCAGTTTGTGACTTGTCTTTTCATTTTCTGGTATTTTTGGCACATAAAAGTTTTGAATTTTGATAGTGTCCAATTTATCAGTTTTTCCTTTTATAGATTATGCTTTTGACATCATACCTAAGAATTCTTTGATTAACTCAAGGCCTTGAAGATTTTCTTCCTATATTTTCTTCTAAAATTTTTATGGTTTTAGCTCTTACATTTAGGCACCTGATCCATTTTGAGTTAATTTTTGTGTATCAGTTGAATGTCTAAGTTGACCTACAGTCATCCCTCAGTATTCTCAGGGGATTGGTTCCAGAATCCCCTATGTATACCAAAACCCTCGGATGCTCAAGACTCTTACATAAGATGGTGTAATATTTACATATATTTTATGCACATCCTCTCATATACTTCTTAAAAATTATTATGGGTACATAATAGTTGTATCTCCTGTATACTTTAAATCATTTCTAGATTCCTTATAATACCTAATACAATGTAAGTAGTTGCTATACTGTATTATTCTATTTGTATTATTAGTTATACTTTTTTTTTTTTTTTGAGACAGAGTCTCACTCTGTTGCCCGGGCTAGAGTGAGTGCCGTGGCGTCAGCCTAGCTCACAGCAACCTCAAACTCCTGGGCTTAAGCGATCCTACTGCCTCAGCCTCCCCAGTAGCTGGGACTACAGGCACGCACCACCGTGCCCAGCTAATTTTTTCTATATATATTTTTACTTGGCCAGATAATTTCTTTCTATTTTTAGTAGAGACAGAGTCTCACTCAGGCTGGCCTCGAACTCCTGACCTCGAGTGATCCACCTGCCTCGGCCTCCCAGAGGGCTAGGATTACAGGCGTGAGCCACCGCGCCCAGCCTGAATTTATGTATCAATTTGAGGAAGGATTGCATCTTAACAATACTGAGTCTTTGATTCAATAAACATGAAATGTCTCTCATTTAAATCTCCTTTTAAATCCCTCAGCAATGTCTTATAATTCTTAGAATGTACTTCTGCATCTTTTTCAATTTACTGAGGTTTGTTTATAGCCAAACATATAGTTTATCTTGATGACTATACCATGTAGTACATTTGAAAACAATGTATATTCTGTAGCTGTTGAATGTATATTCTATAAATGTCAATTAGATCAAGGCAGCTGATTTTGTTGCTCAGATCTTTCTTGACTAATTTTTGTTAGCTATTCCATCAATTGATGAGAGATGGTCTTCAAATGTCCTACCAAGACTTCAGACTTCCCTTTAATTCTGTCAATTATTGTGTCATTGTTTTGAGGCCCTATGATTTAGCGCATACACATGGATAATTGCTGTGTATTCCTGATGAACTGTCTCTTATCATTATGGTTTTTTCCCCCAGTGACAGGGCCTCACTATGTTGCCCAGGCTGGCCTGAAACTCCTGGACTCAAGCAATCCTTCTATATCAGCTTCCTAAATAGCTGGGACTACAGGTGTGCACCACCACACCCGGCTTATCGTTATGAAATATTGCTCTTTTTCTCAGTAATACTCTGTCTTAAAGTCTATTTTCTCTGATATTAAAATAGCTACTCATAGCTTTGTATAGAAACAGTAAGAAACAGTTTCTTACAGAAACAGTAAGGTACAGCAACTATACCTTGCAAGAAGCTTACTATTTGCAAGGTATAGTTTTTTTCCATTCATTTTCAACCTATCTGTTTCTTTATATTTAAAGTGTGTTTCTGGTAGGCAGTATATAATAGGGTCTTTTGTCAATCTCTTTGTCAGTTTCTGGTTTTAAGTGAGGTGTTTAGAGGCCTGTCCGTTTAGTTTAATTATTGATATGATTAGACTTAGACTTTCTATTTCTCTGTTCTCCCGTTACTGCCCTCTTTAAGATTTCCTACCCTCTTTAAGATTATCTGAATATTTTTATTGGCTTTGGGGGTATATTTCATTATATTTTTAAGTGGGTGCTCTACGAATTGCAATATACATATCTAATCACTTAAAGCCTATTTAGAGCTAGTATTGCACCACTTCATATTTAATAATATAATGAAAGTCTGTGGGGTGAGTTCCTTTACTACTGTCAAACATCTATACAGATGGAAAACCTCATAAAAATGTATTTTTAAAAATTCAAGAGGCAAAAAGTACTGGACATTAACCAGCTATTTACTATTTATTTCACTCTTCCTTCATTCATGAAGATCCAGGTTTCTCTCTGGTATCATTTTTCTTCATTTTGAAGAACTTCCTTCAGCATATCTTATAGAACAAATCTGCTGTTCATGAGTCCTTTTTCTTTATCTGAAAATGTCTTTATTTCACCATCACTCCTGAAGAATATTTTCACTGGATACAGAATTCTGGGTTGACAGGTCTTTTCTTTCAACACATTAAATGAATTGTTCCACTGAATTCTTCCCTCCATTGATTATGATGAAAAATGTGTGGTCATTCAAATCTTTATTCCACTGTAGGTAATGTGTAATTTTTCATAGATAGCTTTCAAGATATTTTTTCAACATTTTCTTACTAGCAAGTGAATATCTTTGACTTTTAGTAGTTTGCTTAATGATGTGTGCAGGTGTGTTTTTTTTTTTTTTTGAGACAGAGTCTCGCTTTGTTGCCCTGGCTAGAGTGAGTGCCGTGGCCTCAGCCTAGCTCACAGCAACCTCAAACTCCTGGGCTGAAGCGATCCTACTGCCTCAGCCTCCTGAGTAGCTGGGACTACAGGCATGTGCCACCATGCCTGGCTAATTTTTTCTATATATATTTTTAGTTGTCCAGATAATTTCTTTCTATTTTTAGTAGAGACGGGGTCTCACTCTTGCTCAGGCTGGTCTCGAACTCCTGACCTCGAGCGATCCACCCGCCTCGGCCTCCCAGAGTGCCAGGATTATAGGCGTGAGCCACCGTGTCTGGTCTCTGTTATTCTGTTTTTAAGCTCACTGACTGACAAGTTTACTGTCATCACCATTCTGTTACTGAATCCATCTAGGGAGTTTACTTTGGGTATGATATTTTTAGTTATAAAATTTGTTTTTCAATAGTTTCTAATTCTTGCTAAGAATTCCTTTCTTTCAATCTGAGTCATCTTGGGATTGTCTTTCCCTTGATAATTGGTTATTTTCCTGGTTCTTTACATCAAGTAATTTTGGATTTTATTTTGGACATTGTGAATATTATGTTGTATAGCCTGGGTATTCTTATAATCCTTTAGAGAATGTTTTTGTTCCAACAGGCAACCAACTGAGTTATAGTTAGACTCTAATTTGTGTTTTACTTTCTGGAGGCACTGGCTTAACTTTCAGTTCAATTTTCTAAGTCTTTTCTATGCTGGTTTGCATCTATTCCATATATATATAGTTCAAGGCTTAGGCTCAGACTTGTGTGGGATTCCCCTCAAACTCTCTATCCCACAGACCCCCCCACCCCCCGCCCTGCCTCGCCCGCCACTTCCCTGGTTCCTCTGTGCAGGAAATACAGGGTTTATCTTGAAGTTTTAGCTGCCAAGGCTGCCATGCCACGATGTGTCTGCCCTTGGGGCAAAGATGCATGAGAAAAGAAAATGGTAGATTCATCTCATGTGGGTCCCTCCCCACAATCTGTCTGCTTTTGTTTATTTTTCGGAATCCTTAGTAGTTTTTTGTATTTTGTCTTTTTTAAGTTGTAATCAGTGGGAGGAGGGATGGGCAGTAGTGGTTTTATGGTACCAGAGTGGAACCAGGATTCTCACCCTAATTTTTGAAGAATATTTTTGCTGGGTATAGAAAAATAGGTTGGTAGTCATTTTCTTTCAGCACTTGAAAGATGTCTTTCCAATGTTTTCTGACATCATAGTTTTTGTTCAGAAGACCACTGTCAGTTTCTTATTTTTGCTCCTTTGAAAGTAATGTGTCTCTTTTCTCTGGCTCAAGATTTTTGCTTTGTATTTCATTTTCATTTATTTTAATATTAGATGACTAAGTATGGTTTTCTTTGTATTTATTCTGCTTGACATTTGCAGAACATGTTAAATATGTAAGTTGACATCTTTAATCACTTTTGGAAAGTCCCTGGCAATTAGCTTTTATTTATTTTTTTTAGGATGGAGCAATCCTTTATTTTTACACACTGACAAAGAGGTTTTACACACTGATAAATAATCTTTCCAGTGGAGGAGAACATGAAAATCAGCCTCCAGCCATTAGCTGCTGCTCTCTGTTCAGGGCCTAGGCACCCCCTTGCCCAGGTGGTGAGGAGGAGTGTACTTCCCTCCCTTTACCAGCTTATCTTTCTGCTTCTTGATGGTACTCACATGTCTCATTGTTTTGTGCCAAAGCAGACTTTCAACAAAATCATCAAATTTTGTCTTGCACTCTTTCTCTGCCCGGATACCACTAATTCCGTGTGCACACTCTATTCATTCTGTTTCAAAAGCATGTCATTGAGCAGGAATCCTGTAGGGCTGTTCAGCACTTTGGATTGTCAGCCCACGATATATGTTAAGGCCCAGCCTTTTCTGTACATCAAAGAAAGGCATGGTGTCCTGATGCAGTGCCTTTGTCTCTTCTTTGCCGGCTGCCACTTCAGGATCACCGGCTTGCAATGCTGGCAATTAGCTTTTAAAGTATTACTTATGGCCCATTCTCTCTCTCTCTCTCTTTCTCTTTTTTAGAACTCAACTGTATGAATGAATGTTCAGCATTTTCACTGATCCTCATACTCTTTTCTGTAGTTACCTTTTTCTGTTTGTTTCTGTCTGCACTTTGGTGTAGATATATTCTACTGACTTTCCATCTACTTTACTAACCTTTCTTTATCTGTGTTTTATCTACTGTTAAATTCAACTACTGCATTCTTAATTTATTTTTCAGTTCTAAAATTTACATATTATTTTTAATGAATTCCAATTATCTGGTGAAATTTTCCATCTTTGCAACTATTTTTAAAATAACTTTTCCTCAGTTTTCTTGAATATATTATAATTATTTCAAATTTCCTTGCTAATTCAAATATCTGGACCACCTGAAGGTCTGTTTCCATTATCTGTTTTTCTTCTGTTTTGTAGTTATGTTCCCATGTCATGGCATAGCTATTTTTAATTGAATGACAGACACTGTATATAAAATACTGTAAGGATTCCAGATCCTTACATAAAGGATACATTCTTTTCTCCGATATAGTGAAAGCTAATTAATTTAATCTAATCACAGATTGAGCTGAGCCAAGTCTACCTGGCAATTTTGGTCAGGCTCAGACTACTTCTGGTTTGCCAGTGCTCCTAAGGCATAGCTCTGTAGGAGTTCCAACTGAGGGCCTGATGTTTTCACCAAAGCTCTCCCCCCGGTAGTTCATGAACTCTAACTGTTATGATCCCAGTACCATGAAACTGTAATCCTAGCTGAGAACTATTTTTCAGAGACTTTCTGCTTACTTTTCTCATGTAGTATCAGTATTTGGAAAATGTCTTAAAGGAAAAGACCTGTGTTTTTTTCCTTTACTCCAATTTTGTCTCTCTAGCCCACAAGGTCCCAAAAGCTCTGATAAGGGAATGCCTGGATTTGCAACCTACTGATCCACGCTCATAGTTAACAATTCCCTTCAGGTAGAAAGTGGCTACAGAACTTTTGGTTCATCTCTGCAATTCTCCTCTCTCTAGAATCCTGCCTCTCTGCTTTCTAATTGCTTTACCAGTTCTCTGGTGACTTTAAACAGATACTTCACATATTTCATCTAGTGTTTTGCTCTTGGGAAGTATGTAGGTCTATTATAAACTATTCCTCCCTAAGCAGAAGGAGAAATCATATGCCTGGCTGGTAATTTTTGAAAGGCACACTTAATACTCTGTCTGGAAAAAAGAAAATCCACATTTTGAAGGTAATACTGAAATTTAGTATACTTTCACATAATACTAATTCTTACCCAGCTACAAATCACTGTCTTTCAAAACTGAACTATAAACATAACCTCAGTAAATTTTCTTTTCTTTTGAAGTTATTATTCCAGTTCAAATTCTGATACTTATAAACTTTATGCATCCCATGAGTCCTTTTTATAAAGCTGTATTTAAGAGAATTGTTAAAACCAGAGGCTTTTGGTGGTAGTGGGGGGTTATAAAAGTAAAAATAGCAAATACTAAGAAAACTTACCTTAGATGATGTGGTATACATGGTGAATCTTGAATACCATTTGCTTGCTCTCTCTGCAACTCCTTTTCCAGCAGTGAACATACTGTTCCTTAGCACATCTAGTTTAGGTACTAATAGTGTATCTAAGTTAAATGAAGGTGATGGGTGGGTTAATGTATCTTGAGATTCTTCCCTAAATGGGCAAGTGGATGAGAAGGCTGGAGAAGACCAAAGTCTATCCCTTGGTTTCTCCTCACTTTTTGTATAACTTTTAGATTTGATAAGTCTCACTGGCTTAGGAGAATTAGGAGGCAGGCTAGATCTTCTGCATGCCTTGATCAGTACTGGACTTTTCTTATTGGTTGATTTATCATCACAAGCTCGTTGTAAATCAATGCTTGGTGTACGACTTGTCAAAGGACTGCTCATGTTATTCATATACATCACAATTTCTTCAGCTAAATCACGCCTAGCAGATGGTGTTGAAATGCTTTTAGTCTCATCTTCATCCTCCTCCTCTTCTTCTTTTTGCTGCTGTTCAGTCTCAGCAACCAAAAGAGAGAGAGGATCAAATCCGGTTACAACATCAGTTTTTTCAAAAGGTTTTACTGAAAAGCTGCTATTTATACGTTGAATCCTCTTGGGATTTTGTGTAGCAACATATCCTGCTTTTGATCCATCTGCTTCATTGTCTAAGTCTTCTAAGTCAAAAATAACAGGAGAATCCACTTTATCTGCCAAACAGTTAGAACCATCAAAAGGTGTATCATCATCACTGGATTCCTTTTCTAGACTGTCTCTTTTTGATCTTAAAGGTGGCTTTCCAATATCAAGACTATTTGGTCTTGTGCTTTTCGACATAACATTTGAAAGAATTTTTGCATCGGCTCCTAATTTTTCAACTATATCTCCAGGAGTTGCTTCCTGGTTAATTCTGTTGAGCATAAATCCCATCAGTACCCCTCCACTAAGATTACGGTTTCTATTTCCCCAGACCACTTGATGCTGCAAATTAGGTTCATTGTCACTTTTATGTCTTTTCCTGAAGCATCTACTTTGAATGTTTCCTGTTTCATCTGTATCCTCAAGAGATGATATTAAAAGCAGCTCAGATGTGCTTTCTGAAAAACAAGAAAAGTGTTTTTAGCCATGAAAATGTAATGTGCATATATAAGGCATCTTAAATATTTAAAATTCCAGTCATGAAAATGATAATAGTAGACACTCAATGGGTTCTAACTAATGAGTGTCTGCTATTTGACAGATACCATACTAGAGTCTTGTATTATCTACTATAAACATACCAATATCCTTATGAGTTGAGAAAAAAACGGACACTCAGATTAATTATCCAGCTCGAAGTCACCTAGTTCTTAAGTGATAGAACTGGGATTCAAATCCAGATTTGTCTAACTATAAAGGGTATGTTCCTAGACATTAGGATGTACTGTTTTATAAAAACTTGTTAATTAAGATTTATATTTAATAATAAATTGATATTAATTCCACTATTTTGATTAAATAATGGTTATGTGGTTGTGTACAATGACCTTGAGATTCTGAGTCTTCTCCTTATTAAAATGAAAAGAAATAAAACCCTAAACACCAAACCAAAAGGCAGCTATGTTAACTTTATCCATAAATAAAGATTATTTTTTAAAACTCCAAATTCTTATAACTGTAGATATGTCTAAATAATTTTACCTTTGCTTAATATATTGATTGTAAGTTTACACCAGGCAAATGTGAATGGCCATTTCACATTATTCAAAAACACTGTTCACTGCTTTCTACCAAATTACTTAGATAACAATGCTGAAAGCAGATATCCAGACTTCTGACCACTTTAATTATCATTATGTGGGATTCTTCTAAAGCATTAGTCTAGGTATAGTATTGTCAACTATTCCTTTTACATGCTTTTATCCAACAGAATTTTGCCTTTTTTCTACTATGTGATACTTGCAAGTGGCAGGACAAAAGACAGAAGGCAATCCTAGAGGTCATAATAGCCTACAATCTAATATTGTTTAATAAACATATATCATGAACAAGGAAAACAGCATATAAGAGAGGAAAAGTTTATTCTTCTTTCTATATCAGCTTATGATTGAGGACATAAGAAACCAAGAATATAATTTCTTTTCATATTCTGGAAAACCTCTGCTTGACAAGTTAAATATTATCACAGACTTGGAAGAATCTTATAACCCAAAGATAATACTCTGGAATTGTGTTTAAACAGATGTGCAACAGTTCCTTTGCAAAGTCAGTGCTATGTTATGATCTGAAGACAAAGTTGTTTATCAGACTTTACCAAGGGTAAAATTACACCCCTGAGCCAAATCTGGCCTGAGGCCTATTATTGTACAGTCTCAAATGATTTTACATTTGTAAAGTATTGTAAAAATAATGCACACATAAAGAAGAATAGGTAACAGAGATTGCATGTGTCCTGTAAGTCCCAAAATATTTACTACCTAGCCTTTTATAGAAAAGGGATGCTCATTCCTAAGTTTGCATACATGCTAAATTCTACCAGACTAGGCTGGATGCTGCATGTCTCTAACACAGAAGCTGCACACTATTTAATTTCCTTGGGCTGGGTGGTTCTGTGATATAATTCTGGCCAGTGATATCAAGGTGGTAATTTTTCAGAGTTGCTGGAAAAACTTCTCCTTTCCTGACAAAAGTAATAGATGTGGCTGGTAATCTCCTTTCTCATCTTTTCTGCCTTGAATATATAGGTGATGCCTGTAGTTGTCAGTGACCAAATTATAATCATGGTTAGGTCAAGAGGACTAATGGCAAAGCCCCTGAACCAACATCTAGAGCAATCTCTTACCTCTGATTTTCTTATTGGAGTAAAATAAACCTCAACTTGTTTAAGCTACCCTTAATCATATTTTCTGAGACTTAAAGCTGAAAGAATTCCTCACATACTAGGTTTTTCTCAGATCTTTGAACATGATATTCCTTTCTACCACATAGCCTTTTATATATGCTCCCCTCTGTCTGAAATTCACCCTCTCAATTCCTCCTTCCTAACCCCTATCCTCATTTATTCTCTATTTATTTTTCAGATCTAAGCTGAAAAATCATATTTTCAAGGAAGCCTTCCGTAATCAATGTCTGCCAAACCCAGGACATGTTTATTGTATGTTCTCATAGTAACTTATTACCCTTCTCTACAGTATTTAATCTAAGAGTATTTTCACATTCACTTGATAATTTGATTAATGTCTTCCCATCTCTTCTACCTGCTTTCTCCAAGAAGGCAGGGACCATGTTTATTTTTTGTTCCTTATTATATCCCCAGTAGCACTTGGCATAATAGCACAAAGTAGGAGCCCAAAAATATTTCCCAAATGAAGACTGTCTGTTGGACAGCAACTACAATCAACAGACCAACCTGGAATATAATACATAATAATATAATATGTCATATTATATTATGAGTAAAGATAAAAAGTAAAAGCATGCTAAAACCAGAATTAGGCTTAGACAAACATCTCAGAGTTAAACTTTTCTGTAGTTGAATGCTCAATAATTCAATATGTTTATCAAAACATTAAATTCTCAAGATAATCATGAAAGAACTACAGGGTGATGATTTTATTTCAATGTCCAATGAAACATTAGAACATATTTTTGTTTATTCTACTCCTGTATCTTTTAGAAGCTGTCAACTATATATATATGTATCTAATGATATATTCATATATTATACTGTAAAATGTAAATAAACCTGAAAAATGCTTTAAATCCTAGTATATAGTAGCATACAATAAAAGAAAAAAGTTATTGAAAAACAAGTATTCCTATAAATCTCATATATAGTCTTTGGCAGTAGTGATAAGCCCAATGGTACTTAATAGAACAGAAAGTTTTCAAGCCAAAAATATCAAGGATAAACTAACAACTCTAATTCATACTAAAGAAATCTTTATAGAATTGACTTGTTAAGCATATAGGGTAAATGAAAAGCCAGATGATCAGTCAGATGCTTATTACTCTGACAAAATGTCAGGATCAAAGGATGGTTTATAATCATATTTAAATTAAAAATTCAAAAAAGAAGATCGTGGCCAGATGCAGTGGCTCACACCTATAATTGTAGCACTCTGGGAGGCTGACGCAGGAGGATCACTTGAGCTCAGGAGTCTGAGGCAAGCCTGAGAAACAGCGAGACCCTGTCTCTACTAAAAATAGAAAAAAGTTAGCCAGGCAACTAAAAATATAAGCAAAAAATTAGTGGGGCGTGGTGGCTTGCACTTGTAGTCCCAGCTACTTGGGAGGCTGAGGCAGGAGGATTGCTTTAGCCCAGGAGTTTGAGGTTGCTGTGAGCTAGGCTGATGCCACGGCACTCTAGCCTGGGCGACAGAGTGAGACTCTGTCTCAAAAATAAAAAGCAGATCTTAAGAGAAAGGTAAACATGAACAGACAATAATGAAAAAACAATAAAACAAAGATAAAGGTAAGTTATTAAGACTTATAATTAGAAAACGGTTAGGAAGGACTAAATGGTTGTAAAACAACTCCATGATATTGATGAAAAAATATTTCTTTTCTTTTCTTTTTTTTTTTTAAATAGAGATGAGGTCTCACTCTTGCTCAGGCTGGTCTAGAACTTCTGAGCTCAAGCGATCCTCCCGCCTCAGCCTCCCAGACTGCTAGGATTATAGGCATGAGCCACCTTGCCCAGATGATGAAAAACTTTTTAATGTTTAAGTTATAACAATTATCTAACAAAAAAATAAAAAATAAGGTTTATAGGTCATCTAACTTTCTTTTGTTTGGATAGCTACAGCAGGGTTCTGCAAACTTTTTAAATAAAGGGCTAGATAGTAAGTCTTTTAGTTTTTGCAGGCAATGTGGTCTCTTGTCACAACTACTCAACTTTGCTGTTGTGGTTAGTGTAAAAATAGCCATAGACAATAAGTAAATGACTGAGTATGGCTGTGTTGCAACAAACTTTATTTATGAACACTGAAGTCTGAATTACATATTACTTTCATGTGTCACATAACAGTAATCTTCTTTTGATTATTTTCCAACCATTAAAAAATGTAAAAACCATTGTTAGCTTGTTGGCCAGTACAAAAATAAGCTGTAGGCCAAATTGGCACATGGGCCATAGTTTGCCCACACCTGAACTAGAGTCATATTTTACGTTGCAAAAAACCCAAACATCACTGTAGTGTGGCCAATTTACAAACAGAGCTATTTTAGCCTTGATAATACAAATTCTTCGATAGTTGCAAAACTGAATAATACAAAAAAAGTAATTATGTAATCAAATATTAACACTAGGAAATCTGAATCTTAGGTCTGGTGAAAAACTTGTGAAGTCAAATAGTTTCCCAGATCCTCATCTGACTTTTTCACTGACTATTGATAATTTATGTGACCTGACAATGACTGAACTATGCCTTAGTTTTCTCACCTATAAAATAGTACTAATATCCTCTCTCACTGATAAAAGCATTGCTATATTAATAAATAAAATATATAAAAAGCCTTTGGAAAAAAGGCTACCTAAACTATCTGAAGGACTATCTTTTTGCCTCTGGAAAAACAGGAACAGTAAGAAGACTGAGAAATCAAATGCTTCACTTAGAACTTAGCTGGATATATGGTACCCTCAGATTCATCACCTCACTTGCTCCCACTTTCCCCTTCCGAAAAGTTCCAAGGGTCTATAGGGGTAGCGAACCTGCGCCCTTCTGATTTCAAGATTTTTCTTTTTTAAGCACAGAAGGAGACAAGAAAAGCTTCATCTTTCTCTTCCACACCCTTTTAATAAAAGGATTTGTTCTGCAAAATTTGGATTCAGTCAAAAGGCTGTACTCAAGGATCCACGTGGTCCCAAAGCCATAGGCTTCCCACCCTGACTAGAACCCAAGTTACTACGCCATACCATGAGAGGCTGCACAAAATATTTTAAAAAATAACCCTGAAGAATTAAGACTTTTTAAAAAAATAAATATTCACTAGTCATACAGATACAACTTATTCTGCACATAACAGAAGCATACTATTCAACTCACCTGTGCTTTCTCCTGATATTTTATCAGCACCGTTGTTACTTGTCCCACTGTGACGAACTATACTGGAAGAACTTTGATAATTGAGCTTAGGAAGGCAATCAGCACTTCCTTTTGCACTCTCGCTCTCTGACACTGTAGAGATGAAAGTGAAAATGTTAATAAAATGAAATCTATATGCATTGTGGAGGCATAAAGAGATGGAGCTTTTAGTTCTAAATATTTTTACCTGAAAATAGGTGATAAGAAAATATCAAACATCTCTGTATCTATTTTTCAGCCACAAATAAGTGATTCCACTTACTTGAGGCCTCAAAGCATAGATCAAATATAAGTCAAAGTCCATTAATAAACTTTAAATATTGTTAAACCTCAGGAAAAAACTACCATTTCCAGAAATATATATTTCTGTTACAATAACAGTATTTTGGGAGTTACACAGCCTTCACTCTAATAGTATTTGATTTGGAGAGTATTTTGCCACTGAGACTATATACTTCACCCATGAAGCATTTGTATGAAAGTATTAGGTGGTAGAAAGGGCTTGTAATGGGAGGAATGAAAGAGTTATTAATATAATGGGAAAATGCAAAGTGAAACTAGTACTTTTATACTTAAAGTCACTTGTATTTTCTATAAATTCCCATTTTTATACAGTAGCAACTTAATACCTACAGGAACTAGAATCACTCCCTTTTTTATCTTTTTCTTCTTGAATGTCCTCAGTGGATGTATCTCCTCTTCTAACTTCATCCTTAGATAATGAATTATATCCAAGATCAGACTGGCCACCTGGAACACAAAAAGAAACAAAATCCTATGTTGTTTATCATAAACTCCTTTAGTGACTAGAATTAGGAGACACATATTAGTGTTTGGATTTACTTATGGAATTTTTTTCTGGATAACTTCTCATTGAAAGCATTATTTTGTTAGCTACCCATTTCCATCTCTATTAATGTAAGAAAAAGATGATCTCAAAATAACTTATTTTTGGCTCCTCTCTGCAGTCAAAAGTAATTATGTACATTGATACTACTATGTGAGCACTAAAAGTTACAGACAAACCAGACTTTTTTTATACAAGTCCATGACTTTTCTAGCTGAAAGTCTGAGTTCCAACTAAGCAATGTAGAAGAGAAATCTGTAGGGAATTCATAACAGACCATTTGCATATAGACCACTGGAGCTAAATGTCTAAATGATTTTACTAAAAAACTGGGTTTTTAAAATTCATTGATAGGTGATTAATTCTTCAAAAAATTTAACTGAATAATTATTGAATTGCACGTGAGTACAAATACATGGAATGAGATAAAAATCTAGTGTTAAAGTTATTCAGAAAAGCAAAAGTTATATCAATATAAGAAAACTTCTACACATTGTTTTGTTAAACTTCTAATACATTGGCTCTGTATCTTTTTAAGCAAATTGCTTTCACTATATTAGCCTCAAAAGATAAGGTTTTGAATCCTAGTTCTCTATTTTAGGAGACATATGATTTTAAATAAACCACTTAACCTTTTTGTTTGAATCTCAGGTTCCCCCAGATTTGTAAAAGCCAAAGTTGTTATGATTATATGAGACTACATATGAAATGGTTTTATAAACTTGTAAAGCACTATCCAAAGAAATTATATTAAATATCACTAGGTATTTACATTAATACCTTTGTTATAGTCTTGTTTTTATTTTTTCTAATCAAACTTTCAGGTCCATTTCCAAAGAAACTACAAATAGAAAAATTTGAAGATCATCTTCATGAAATTCATGCTTTTATTAGGTTCTGTACTATTTTAAGATAGCCTTTTTAAAAGTCATAATTAAAAATAAAAGATAGACATCTTCATTTTTAAGAGATAATGCCCAAAGGATGACTACTATAACTCTGATTAAATTCATATTACCTAATCAAGACATAAAACCAGTCAAGGAAGAATAACTATTCATATTACATTTCAATACAATTAGCTTACATTTATTAATCTTAAAAGTAGGCATAAAAGGAGACAGACCACAATAATGTTGTCATTTGCAGAGATAGGAGCTTTCATATTGTATTAGTAAGGCTTCAATTATTAAAGTTTCTATCCATTAAGAGCTTGCTCTTATACTACATTCAAAAGTCATGTATAGGCCGGGCGCGGTGGCTCACGCCTGTAATCCTAGCTCTGGGAGGCCGAGGCGGGTGGATCGCTCAAGGTCAGGAGTTCGAGACCAGCCTGAGCAAGAGTGAGACCCCGTCTCTACTAAAAATAGAAAGAAATTATCTGGCCAACTAAAAAATATATATACAAAAAAATTAGCCGGGCATGGTGGCTCATGCCTGTAGTCCCAGCTACTAGGGAGGCTGAGGCAGTAGGATCGCTTAAGCCCAGGAGTTTGAGGTTGCTGTGAGCTAGGCTGATGCCACGGCACTCACTCTAGCCCGGGCAACAAAGTGACACTCTGTCTCAAAAAAAAAAAAAAAGTCATGTATAATTTTTAAAATGTAATAATCAAAAGGACAGAATTATGCAAGTAATTTAAATGTGTCAGCTGTAATAAAAGGAAAAGCTTATATACAAATCTTATATTTTATAGAGATTAATGCCATCTTCAGTGCTAGAATGCCATGTTTTTTATATATTTAAAAATTTTTTATTAAAACTTTTATCTTAAAATAGTTTAAGACTCAAAAGTTGCAAAAATAGTACAGTACAGAGAGTTTCTGGGTACACTCACTTAGTTTCCTCCAATGATAGTATCTTACATACCCATAGTACATTGTCAAAACCAGAAAACTGACATTAGTCCAGTACTATCAAAGCAGATATAGAGCTATTAAGTTTTTGGTTCTTTTTTTAGAACTCTAGTAACATTTTCACAATTTCAAAGAATTTATCCTAAGAAAATGATATGGTAAATAGATCTGTGTGCTATCTGGAGTTAATTCGATTATCATTTACTAACTACTTGAAGAAAGTACTTTATAACCTCTCTTAAATTTTTATTTCTATTCAAATGGAGAATGAATAAAATTGCATACAGTTATGAAATTCAATATCAAATCAAGTACCTAACATAAAATGAAAGTGTCGACAGTTAAACACATCACTGAAAATAAAAATTTTTCAAAATATAGACTAGCAAATCTAGTTTTAAAAATGTACTATAACAAATGTATACATAAGCATACACAAACCTGTACTAGATCTATCATCAGTAGCATATACTTTGATTAAACCCGTATTAAAAGGTGCCTGCTCCACAGTGTGTGTCCCATGACCACTATCCATGCTGCCATGACTAACAGCATCCAGGTCACTGCCATCTGCTTAGGAACACAATTTGACAGTATTTTACTACTCAAGGATATACCAAAAATACATATTAACTTGTTGCTCAAGCCAAAAATCTATTAACATAATATTTAACATGGAAAGTGTTGCATAATTAGCAAAATACAACTATAACAAAGAAACCTATTGGAATTATTAATGAACACTCAAACAAGACCACCAAAAGGCGTTAATTTAACAGTTGAAACAGAAGTGAAAGCTGGTGATTTTTAAATGGGAAGAGCACTCTAATATTAGAATTTGATTAATAGTAATAAAAACTAAAATATATTCAATATTTTAAAACTATTTAAAATTTCTAAAAATGTAAAATGTAACTAGTCAATTAATTTTGAAGAATAAATAAAACACATAAATCCTTTACCTGAGAGAGTTGTTTGTGATAAGTGTGCATGTTTCTTTAAAGCTCTTTTGAATTGTGCTACTCCCAAAACAACATTTCTTACTTTTGTCCAAAGAAAACGGCCACTACGACTTCTTGAAGGCCAGGTACTTTCCAAAACAGCCTATTCATTCAACAAAATAAAATAATTAGTAAAAATAAATGCTAAATAACCCCTGCATAGATTATTTTTGCCACTAAATTAAGATCGTATAATGACAAAAATAATACTATTTCTCTATTAAATCACATTAATTTACCTTATTATAATAACCATAAGTAATGGCATTAGGGTCAATACCAGCTTTCCGCATTTCAAAAAGCACTCGAACTGCAAGCACTGGTTGATCATATTGTCCACAGAGCTGCATAAGAATGCGGTAGCACACCTGAAACACAAGTTCCAAAGTGTACAGAAACAAAGATGTCTATGCATATAAATCTAGAACAAAATAATGCACTTTAAAGAATAACTATTACCTCATCAGGTGGATCCATCTTCTTTGATTGCATTTTTTTAAGCACATCATATGCTGCTTTCAGAGCCCTGACTTTTGAATTACATACTTTCATATAAGCTGGGAGACAAATAAACCACAGTCCATAACAGTGACGCAGCAGACACCTAGACCACATCTGAGGGATGGAAGAATATCTCTTTGCAATTTTATGGGCTGACTTAATTTCCTAGAAAAAATATAAGGATCTTATTAACAAATTTATACACTTAGGCATTATTATTTAGCTAAATGCCAAACAAGTACAAGTCATATGCTTGATAATGTTTCCACAACAAATATGTCTATAATTAATATATTTTCAAGCCGCTGCTTGAATCTGAATTAAATAATATGTAAAATAAAGTTCTAGGACAAGAGAACTAGTTTATTTCTTAAAGTTAGATTACTCTAAACTATCTTAGTGCTTTGAGGTGCATGATAATCTAGTAATAGCTATATATAGGGTTATAAAGTATATTAAGGGAAGGTAAGTGCGCAATTTACTTCTTGTTCTAATATTTGATTACACAAAGAATGCAAAATTTTCAAAGCACCTGTTTTGTTCTTCTGAACATAGGAGATGGGCTACTAGGACTACTTGATTTTGAAGGCAATTTGTTCTTTCGCACTTGTAGAAATCCTTCAGGTCTCTCAAATAAATTGTTCCTAAGAACTGGAAATCCATTATAGCTGTTTTAAAAAGCAAAAAAAAAAGTTCTCAAGTATACACAGATGATCACTGTGGTTACAAGATAAAAAAATTATGATCAATAACTTCTTAACCTAGAATTTATTTTAACTATCTTTCTCCATCAGACTATGATATATGCTCAGCAAATACTCATACTAATGTTGCTTTTCTTACTATAATGCTTAGAAATGTAATAGCCAAATACAGACTTAAGTATATATTTTTGGGGGAAAAAGGAAAATACATTTAAATTTTCCTGAACTTGACATCAAACTCCAAAGTCTAAAGAAAACCTTTAAAAGTTAGTATTCATGTAAATATATTGCAAACATATTATAATAGATAATGTGACAGTTGGTAAAAGGTCCTCTTTCAAACAGAATAATCATTAATGTCATTGCTTTGGATTAACATATTTACTGTAGAACCTCCCTCTAAGAAAGATGCAAATAACCACCTTAGGTTTAAAACACTAGCACACCAGGCCCAGCTCTCACATTATCATGAATTGGCTTATGAGGTTAGCTAGCAGGTTCAGGGCCTCGTTTATGAGAAAGAAAATTGAGGAGGTTGAAGAAGAGGAAGAAAAGATTAGAAGAGGTGGCTCTGTGAGCAGGTAGGTCTAATTAGGGTGCTAGAACAAGGTGCTCTGGGCATTTAAAAGGTAGCAGCTAGGCCAGGCACAGTTGTACATGCCTGTAGCCCCAGCTACTCTGAAGGCCGAGGCAGGTGGATAACTTAAGCCAAGGAGTTCAAGGCTGTAGTGCACTATGATCACACCTGTGAATAGCCACTGCACCGCAGGCCTGCGCAACATAGTGAGAGACCTCATTTCTAAAATAAGTAAATAAGTAAATAAGTAAAAGGTAGCAGCTAGAATAAAGACATGCTGAAAAGAAAAGAGGCTCCCAAACAACACACTCAACCTCTTTAAGAATATTATGCAATATTCTTAAAGGCACATAGTTTTAATTAAGAAGAAACCTAACTATAACAAAAGAGAATACACAATAACTGTTATTCATTACTACAGGCAAATTCTGTAGAATAATAAAATATTAGTAATGACTGAATGTTGAGTAGGAAACAGCAAACAAATTCAGGAAAGCCATATCTCTTTTCAAAATTCATTCTATGTACATGGTGACATAATAAGACCATTTTGTGTGTCTTATGGAAATGTCTCATTATTTTACACAGATAATTAAGTGTATGAGTCATCTCTTATTAGGAGGACCCTCTGTGCTCATTAAGGACATTTAAGTTGTTTTTCCAATGATAGTTATGATTATACCAAAAATTATATTGGTAGCCTCAAGAAAAAAAATGATTTAGACTTTAAAAAAAAGAAAACTTTTTAAGCTAAGTAATTTTCTTGTTCAAGGACTAAACCTAAAAGTAAAATTTAAATTAAAAAGTTAAAAGCAAACCAGAAAAATAAAAACAAAACTATATTAGTGAAACATACCAGAAGATGACTAAGAAGTATAAAGTAAAAGAGATCAAAGAAATGAGATCTTGTTTAGAAAGAAAAAAGAAGAGGCCAGGTGGTAGATCACACCTGTAATCTCAGCACTTTGGGAGGCCAAGGTGAGACGATCGCTTGAGGCTAGGAGTTTGAGACCAGCCTGGGCAATAGTGAGACCCTACCTCTACAAAAAATTAAAAACAAATTAACTGGGCATGGTGGCGTGTACCCACAGACCCAGCTACTCAGAAGGCTGAGGCAAAAGGATTGCTTGAGCCCAGGAGTTCGAGGCTGCAGTAAGCCGTGATTACACCACTGCACGCTAGCCTGGGAAACAAAGCGAGACTGTGTCTTGAAAAAAAGAAAAGAAAAAGAAAAGGAAAAAAGAAGAAGAGAAAAAGAGAAAAATTAAGAGAAATATTTGAAATACCTTTGACAACAGACAGATTTTTAAAAAGTGAAATGAGAACATCATTACTAGATGAAAAAAGCAGAAATCAAGTGGCCTCTGAATTAATAATCTGCATTCACAAACATCTATCACACCATTTTTTCATCTGTAAAATGAAGGATTTAATGCTAGTTATATATGAGGATGTCCTGAAAAATCCTTTTCAATGAAAATAAACTGTGACTCAATGAATAATAGAGGTAAAGTGGTTTTAGAATCTTTAAACAAAGTAGGAAAGTATTATTGGAGAATTAAAAAGACATTTCAATTATAAAAGAAAATACAATTTTAAGTAAAAATAAATAAAGACTAAAGACTAAATAATAAATCTACCTCTATCATAGCCCTATCTTACTGTGCTCAAGACTTTCCTCTATTCTCCACTAGACTTGAAGGCAAGGACAGTGTATTTATTATTCAAGTCTATATACCAAGCACTTAGCACAGTAACCAAATTTCCTAAATTAACAGTGATCAATTTTAATAATTCTGGATTTCTATGATTTAAAAATAAAAACTCATGACAAAATTAATAGCCTAAAATATGATTATCATACAAATTAAGGCCACAAATATTGACTCTAAATTAGATTTCATCTTTTTGTAAATCACGGTTGCATTAATCAACATGTGTATGGGATGAAAAGAGGGACTGAAGGTGAGGAAACTAGCTTTAGTGAGAAACAAAGATCAGAATTCTAAAATAAATAAGTGCTGCATTTGAGGTGGGGAGTCTAACTGAATTTAATCAACATTTGGGAGGACAGATACTTATGCAGACATAATTAGAGAGCTTTCCAAGTCTATGTTATGCAAAATCATATATTTTTTTTCTTTTTATACCTCAAAACTTAATAATGGATGTGGGATAAGCTTGCTTACCACCTAAAAATTAGGGATCTGTAAAGTTTGGATTTTGAAAATACCACAGTCCTTAGAAAGCTACGTCACAGATGATGGATCGCTTCTCTTTTTCAATCTCAAACATTCTGCCTCTTGAATACCTGTACTGTAAAGGGGGTTCTTCACCATTGGGTAGATGGGGGATCTCAGGTGGTGTTACAAAAACAGTATGTTCACTTTTGAAAGATTCATCCAGTTCTATAAGTCGCACTTCACCACTCTTGTCCACATCCACCTAAAGGAGTTTAAAAAGCACATATTACAAAAACCACATCGCTTAGCCATATATTCGTCTGTAGGGAAATGGTTAAATGAATCACCTGCACAAATGAATACTAAAGAGCTATTAAAAAAAAAAAAATGAGCAAGTTCTCTATGTACCACTACAGAAAGAGCTCGATGATAATTAAGTGAAAATAGCAAGGTGCAAATCATTGTAAATAGCAGACTATCTTTTGAGTAAAAAACAGGGGGAAATAAGAACATTTATTCATTTTTTCTTACATTTACATAAAGAAATACTAGAAAGATACTAAGAAAAGTAATTATGTATATGGGGAAGAGAAGAATAGAGTAGACAAGGATAGAATAGGAACCCAGATGTCCCAATATATGCCTTTCTATATTGATATTGTTCTGCATTTTGAATCATATAAATGTAATCAAGAAATAAGATTTTTGAAAATGCATATACGTGTGTGTCTGTGCGATAAGAGTAGAGGATTTTGTATATTTTTAAAATGTATACTAAATACAACAAATTTCCCTAAGTTCTTTCAGTTATGTAGAAATACTTTTGAGTTAAGCTCTAGTCACATCAATATTAAAAGCACTTTAGGGTACAGCGGCTCACGCCTGTAGTCCTGGCACTCTGGGAGGTCAAGGCAGGAGGATCACTTGAGGTCAGGAGTTTGAGACCAATCTGAGCAAGAGAGAGATCCTGTCTCTACAAAAAATAGAAAAATTAGCTGGGTGTAATGGAGTACGCCTATAGGCCCAGCTACTCCAGAGGCTGAGGCAGGACAATCACTTGAGCCCGGGAGTTTGAGTCTGCAGTGAGCTATGATCATGCCACTGCCCTCATGCCTGGGCCACAAGGCGAATCACTGTTTCAAAAAAAAAAATTTTTTTTAATTAGTATAAAAGAAGGTATCTTTCTTTTCAGCTTGTCAAAAAGACTTTTATATGGTGCAATTAGCAATGATATAATAAATATAGTAAACTGGATAATCACACACCCTGCTAGTACTCAAAATTGGTACAAAATCGCGTTTTTAGAAAGCAAGATGTGTTTAAACATTTCCACTTCATTCTACGAAAATAACCTAACACAAAAAAAAGCTATCAGCATGAAAGATGTTTTTTGGAGGATTGCAATAGCAATAAATTGGAAGTCATCTACATGTCAAAAAATAAGTAAATGAATGAAGTATTGTAAATACACTGGATGAAATTTAGTCATTAAAAATTAAAATAGTAAAGATTATGTAGACTTCTGGTTGAATAAGACAAATTAAACACAGCAGCTGGCCTTCAATACCTCCAGAAATCCCACCAAAATGAGAGTAAGGAGACAAAACAAAATACTTGCAAAGACAAAATGAACTAGAAAGGAGAAAAACAGCACAGTCTGGAGTTCAAAATATTTTAGAAGCTACAAAGTAGATTGGTGTGAGCTGTGAAAACTGAAAGCCATGTATCTGGCACCGGGGAGGGATAGAGGAGAGATGCCAAGAAGCAAGCCATTTTGCTCTGCAGAGCCCCAGACAGTTCAGGAAAGGAAAGCGCTACAGGTACTTACAGAAGGGAGTACAAGTGGGGTTGAAGCAGGAGAATTAGTTAAAAGCCTGAATTTAAGGACTCCCAGATTCCTGGCCCAACTCAATACTGTTAGGTCACTACCTTTCCCCAGAGCTAGCAGAAGACCAGGTTGGATCTTTCTGGGTGAACCACAGGGACTTTAGACTTAAGGATGCTGGAGGAGATGAGGGAAGTTACTAAATACAGATAAAGTAAAAGCTTTACTTTCCAATAAAGAGATAACCTCAGTTATCTTTCCCACTCAGCTCTGAGAATATTGGCAAGTTAGGTTTATTCTACTCAGGCTAGAGACTGTGGGATACCTTTTGGGGAAGCTAGTTGGGCTAAAGAAAAGAATCATAGACACTGATTAAACAGGGACTCTAGTGAAATAAGTTAGTTCTAGTTAAGTTCCGTTATGAGCATCAATCTCACACCTAAGGAAACTCCAAGCTCCATTTTCCTGGAAATAGCTGCAGGGAAACACAAGTCTCACTCTTGAAAATGAATACCAACCAAAGATTACTAGACACAAAGAAAACCAATAACTTTAAAGAGAACAAAATAAATATTAAAAGGTACTCAGAAGCAGCAGAGACAATGCAGGGAGAAGAAACCTTCAAAATAACTAAAATGAATAATCCTATGTCTATAAAATAGGAACAAGATACTATTAAAAAGGAACATTCAATGAATAAAAAAAAGCTTATGGAATTTACATATGTGATAGAAGAAATAAAAAGTATACTACAGGGGTGGGTGAGAGGAGGAGAAAAAAAAGAAGTATACTATAGGGTTAGAAGATAAAATTGAAAAAATCTCCCAAAAAGTGGAACTGAAAGACAAAGAGAGAGAAAATAGAATGAAAAAAATAAGAAAAGAGGATCAGGCCAGGAGGGCTAATATTGAAATAATATGTATTTCAGAAAA
This sequence comes from Lemur catta, assembly GCF_020740605.2. Classification (NCBI taxonomy): domain Eukaryota; kingdom Metazoa; phylum Chordata; class Mammalia; order Primates; family Lemuridae; genus Lemur; species Lemur catta. The sequence continues at coordinate 95,848,150 of NC_059128.1, forward strand.
AGAGAACAGAGAAAATAGAGGAAAGAAATTAATCAGAATTGAAGAAAATGAACCCACAGAGTAAATGGGCCCGCTTGTATCCAACTCAGTGAAGAAAAAAGGCCTACATGAGGCATATCCTTACAAAATTTCAGAACATCAGGGATCTTAAAAGCTTCCAGAGGGAAAGAGAGATCTGGTACAAAAGATCAGAAACCAAGATAGTATTAGACTTATCAATAAGACTAGGAGCTTAAAACACAGCAGCAATGACTTCAAAATTTTAATATAACCAAATTAACAATCAAATATAGAATAAAGAAATTTTCAGACAGGCAGGGTGTCAAAAAATGTATCTCCAATGAACCCTTTCCACTAAGCTACTGGAAGATATGCTTCACCATAACAAGGAAATAAACCAAGAAAGAATAAGTTACTGAAGGCAAAATGTGGCATCCAACTCTGGAGAGAGGTCAATATAATTCCCAAGATGACAGTAAGGGAAAATCCCAGATGACAGACTAGAAAGCAATCAGTTCATGTTGGAACAAGAGGATGGAAAGCTAGAGCAAGAATTCTTCCCCCCAAACAAACAAAAAAATCAAATGGATAAATTACCTGATATGATGGAAAAACTGAGACATTTTTCACCTCTGTACAAGAATTTGGAGATGAATTAAAAATAGACACAAAACAAAAAATACAATTACTGACCTGAGGGAAAACAAAATCCATACATGAAAGGAAATTTAATTACAGTATTTATGTGGCCCAGCTGTGACTAGCTAACACTGAACAATTATTTGACCAAAACTCATAACTATATTGGGAGATTGGTGACAGTAGTAAATATGATACTGTAGATAATATGGAAAACAATAAGCAGCAATAAAAACTCCCTCATATCTTAAGGTAAATGACTGAAGAAATAGTAGAAAGAGAAAGTGATTGCTTTTGGGGAATAGAAACAAGGTAGGTAGGAATGAGACACAGCCTTGTAAAATTATTTAATTTTTTAAACTATGCCATGTTTTATTCTGGTAAAAGTGAAAATTTACTCTTAAAATACTTAGGAGCAATATTAAAAATGCTTAAGATCTGGTTAGGTTAAAAAAATAAAAATCCATCTTACAAGTATGTAAAAAACATTGGAAGTAAATGTAAAATGGATTTTACATTTGGGCCCTGGGCTTACGGAATTTTATTTTTCCCTTTTATCTTCCATACATCCTGTTACTTTACTAATTTAATAAAAGTGTTAAAAAATTAAATTTTCAATAAAAACAAAGACTGCTCTAGCCATTATTAGAAAAACTAAAGGTATTTTTAAAAATAACATTAGAAACATGTCAATAATAATTCAAAATCACAGGTATCACTAGTAGGGTGTGGTATCCATGGTCAACCCAAGACCAAATAAGATTCTTTATAGCCACAAATATTTTTATGCAGATGGAATGGGGTTAATCTAATTTGTAAGGGCAACAATGACAATGAAGTAGAAAGGATAGGTCAGAATAAAAAGCTTAAAGTAAATAGACAAGGTTGCTAGAAAGACTGGAGACTACCCCTGTCTCCATGAAGGAACATAATAAGAGGACTACTTGGCTGTGTGCAGTGGCTGGCACCTGTAATCCCAGCTACGTGGGAGGATTGCTTCAGCCCAAGAGTTTGAAACCTGGGCCAAACAGTGAGACCCCGTCTCTAAAAATAAAAAATTTAAAAAATTAGCCAGGCATGGTAGCCGACAACTGTAGTCCCAGCTAGTTGGGAGGCTGAGGGCGGAGGATTGTTTGAGCCCAGGAGCTCCAGGCTGCAGTGAGCTATGATTGTGCCACTGTACTCTAGCCTGGGTGAAAGAGAGACCCCATCTCTAAAAAGAAAAAATTAAAAAAAAAAAAAAAAAAAGAGGCCTGCTTGTCTGTGAGCACCAGGTGTTTTTAAATTTTTATTTATTTATTTAACAGTTCTCTTCCTTTCCTTCTTTCTTTAGCAGCTTCTCCCTCTCCAGACCCCTGCCAACTTTTCATTCTGCAGTCATATTGTTGTTATGGAAGAAGCCTGGCGTCTTCTAGGACAACTATTCTAATTCTCAGTATTGTAAAGTCTATTAAAATATTAAAATTTTGCACTGTTGATTCACTATGTTGGTAAAAGATACTTCCCTTTACTTGTATACCAATGAAAATCTCATTTTGACATTATAAAAATAGCCATGCAATAATTCCTACATTTATCAGTTGGACATCTGTCTTTTGGAAAGCACAGTGATATCTGTCTCTATTGGGAGAAAAAGAAATCCAACACCCACGACAGAATAAAATAATTCTCATACTGTCTCCATATTTTTTCATTTAAGACATTAAGATGCTCAGAAAACACTGGAAAGGGAAGCTTGAGAAACCAAGAAAAAATCTTACCAGACTATTTGTTACACAAAACTGCCCTTAGTTAAGCATCATCCCTCAGGAACAGATTGTAAGGATTTAAAATGTAATCACATGAAGAATAAGAACACATGGTTCTTAAATTAGTCATAAATGAAACTAAAATAATTCTCATATATTGTTTTTCTTATTTCTATTCAGCGTTACCCAGTCTACCTTTTTGAAGTCAGTCAAATGTTTTCTATTTGGATATGCTAAGATCAAAAGAATAACATGTCTAACTTCAGTTCAATCTTAGTCACGAATTGGCTTAGGAAGTTAACACATATCTAATATTATTTTTCTTTCCATAGCTAAACTGCCAAAGATTAGAGGATTTGTTTATTTAAAAACTTAAGTTCAAAGTCACTCGACTAAAGAATAATCCCTATATAACTGATTATTTTAAAGTGTTATGGACATTCAGAGAGCATTTGCAGATGAAAAGCACTGACTTTTTATGAGTTACTTATTGTGGTATTAAAAACATGAAAGGCAGTAACAGTGTTGTATAATTATTTATATTTTAGGAAGTTCTGCTTAATAACACCAGGGATTCATTTAACCTCTGTTCTAACTATATATGAAATTTATTAAGATATACTTTGAATCTTGCGACATTTTATTTTCTCAAATAAGAGTCCCTTGAATTATAATACAGCAAATACAAGTAACTATGTTTTAGTGCATTAAGTTTCAGTGTTGACTTTCTGGCTGGTCATGAAAATCTTTAAGTATGATGTTAATCCATTATATATAAAAGTGATCTTTTGTTGGATCTAGACTTTGGATAAATAACATTTTAGGAAAATAATCTACCTAGAAACAATGATTACACAATTAATGGAATTTTCTTTTTTTGAGACTTCTCAGAATTCATATTCTTTAAGCCATTATTCCAATCAGCTCCTTTGTTGACTCCTATCACATAAACAACAGGTGACCTACAGAAAATCCTAGACAACATAATGTATTATCACTACTAAGATTGCCTCTTTAGGACATAATACCCTAGGTAGGCAGCAAAATTATAAGTCTGGTATGTCTTACAATATTAGTATTTCTTTAAACCATATGACACTACAACGTGAGTTCTTAACTGAAACAGAAACTTGTAAACAAGATACATAAAATGGGACAAAAATAAAAAGGAACAATGTAAGATTTCTCTCTTCTCATTGTAAACTGGATTCTTACAACTAATTCAGTGTTCCCATGTGGATTAATAAATATAGTGGCTAAAGCATAGTATTAGCAAAACCTTGGTCACTAATTTGGTCCCTTATGATTCAGTTAGATCGGTACAAAGAAAAACTGCTACACAAATGTATGCCACTGTTCGTAAGGAAAGCTCATTGAGTACATATGTATAACCAGTGGAAGCATAGCAGCTTATGGGAAAAATCATTCAAAGTTTATAATGCCAGTCAGAAATATCATTTTTATATACAAAAAACTAACACAACTGTTACTGTAAAAAAGGATTTAGAAACTTATTCCTTTAAAAAGCACACCTTTCTATTTATTGTCTCTATTTAATTTTATTAGCAACAAATAAGGCAAGCTTAAAAATTTTATTACAATATTAAAAAACAACTTCTTAGTATAATGCTGTAATAAAGGCAAAACTGTGAAGGAGCTATAACATTATCTCCTTCTCAAAATAAACAGGTTTTCAAAGCTTGCCTCTATAGAAGCAGAACTCAATCTAAAAAAAGGCAAGGTTCTACAATTCTGTTTGTAGATAGGTCATTCAAGCTGTAGAAATAAATCTTCCCCCAAAACATGTCCTTTCTGGGGTGATGAAAATCTTCTATATTTGGAAGTCATGGTTACATGGAAATATATATTTGTTCAAAAGTCATCAAAACTGTACACATCAATGATGTATTTACTGTTTCTATATTGTATCTTAATAAATTTTATTTTTAAAAATGTCCTAAAAAGTGGTCAGTATATCATTCCACATGTAAAACATTAATACATATTTCTAGCACAACGCTAGCACAATACCATTTGAACTATAGATAATCACCATTTATATCAATGTTTCTGTGGGAAAATGAATCATGAGTTCTAACCAGGTAATGGCATGTACTCATTTTTTCCCTACTTCAAAGCATTTCAAAGATGAGGGCTGATATTTCTGAACATCTTAGCTTGTTAATTCTCTATCAGGCCCAGAAACAGTATTTCTCTACATCAGCCATCCCTCAAGTGTTCTAAATTGAAGGAAAAGGTAGATTCTTTCACAAGGCTCTGAACTGGTTCCTACTGTTTATATGTGTAAGTAATTCAAAAACTGAACATTTCTATGTCATGAAGTGAGAAAATCAAATGAACTATTAATCTACAAACTTGAATAAAACTCAGCCAAATATAAAAATAGCCACATTTTCTACTTTTTAGTTTATACAACAATACTCTGAATACCATGAGACATGCAGTTATAATTATCTCTCCTTATAATATCTTTTAAACATAGAGAAAAAAACAATACAAGAAAGAGTACACAGGGTGAGGTAGTTCATGCCTGTAATCCTAGTACTTTGGGAGGCCGAGAAGGGAGGGTCACTTGAGGCTAATACAAGACCAGCATGGGCAACAGCGAGGCCTTGTCTAACAAAACATTTTTAAAAAATTAGTTGGGTGTGGTGGCACGCAGCTTTAGTCCCAGGTACTCAGGAGGCTGAGGCAGAAAGATCACTTGAGCCCAAGAGTTTGAGGTTGCAGTGAGCTATGATGATACCACTGCACTCTAGTCCAGGCAATAGAGTGAAACCCTGGCTCCAAAAAAAAAACAAAAAACAAAACAAAACCAAATGACTAAAGTCATAGGTATAACAGCTGAGATTAAAGTACTACTGTTTCCAGCCGGGCGCGGTGGCTCACGCCTATAATCCTAGCACTCTGGGAGGCCGAGGCGGATGGATCGCTCGAGGTCAGGAGTTTGAGACCAGCAAGAGCGAGACCCCGTCTCTACTAAAAGTAGAAAGAAATTATCTGGCCAACTAAAATATATATAGAAAAAAAAGTTAGCCGGGCATGGTGGCACATGCCTATAGTCCCAGCTACTTGGGAGGCTGAGGCAGTAGGATCGCTTAAGCCCAGGAGTTTGAGGTTGCTGTGAGCTAGGCTGACGCCACGGCACTCACTCTAGCCCGGGCAACAAAGCAAGACTCTGTCTAAAAAAATAAATAAATAAAAAATAAAGTACTACTGTTTCCGTTCCCAGTCATTGCAGAAGTAAAAAAAAAAAAAAAAAAAGTACTACTGATTCCCAATGCAGTGTTTTTCCTTTATATCATGCATAGTGAGCATCATTCTCATTTTTATAAGACACATTTGGTACTTATTTAACAACAATAAAGGACAGTTTCACGTTAAACTCAGAATTGAGCCAATTTCTGAATATTGAGGGATGAGTTGTATTTTGTGCCAAAAAAAAAAATCACTGATTTTCTTCCACACAAATTTGAAAGCGACAGACTTCTTTAAATAACTTTACAATAGTAAATTGTTGACATAATATATGATAAAGCTTTGTTTTCTTCCTTTTTCGTGGGTATAAGATCATAGACATTATATATATATTCAAATAATCACAAATTTATAGAAAAGCTTCAAGTATAGTAAAAATAACTTCTCCTTTGATCTTTGGGAGTAAGCTGCTGACTTGATGACCCATCACCCCTGAATACTTTAATATGTACTTTCTACAAACAAGGACATTCTCCTACATAACTACAACTAGAAATTAACACTAGGATTACTACTATGAAATCTTCAAACCATAAGTTTTGTTGATTAACCAAATAATGTTATACTGAAAGGATCCAGTTCTGAACTATGCATTGCATCTGGTTGTCAAATCTCTTTACTTCACTTTAGAACAGTTTCTCAATTTTTACTTTATTTCCTTAACCTTGACATTTTGTGGATTATCATGTTCTTCAATTTGTGTTTCTCTGATATTTCCTTGAGATTTTACAGATTATGCATCTTTGGCAGAAATATTATAGAAATGACATTGTCTTCTCATTGTAACCTATTAGGGGCACACAATCTTGATGTGTCCCATTATATATGATGTTTGTTCCCTTAGATCACTTGATTAAAGTGGCATCTGCCAGGATTTTCCATTATAAAGTTACTCTTTCTCCCTTTGTCATTAATATATATTTTGTGGGGAGGTACTTAGAAACCATGTAAGATCCTGCTTCTCATTATAGACTTTAAATTGACTGATGGATACCTGTGTAGACTCATGGTTTCTTATTTTATTTAATGGGTTAATCTGTTACTAACATTTGATTGCCCCAGACTTGCCTGTGGGAAATCCCTTCAAATTGGCTTGTATGTGTGTGTGTGTGTTTGTGTGTGTGTGTGTGTGTGTGTGTGTGTGTGTGTGTGTGTGTGTTGTGTTTTGTTTTAACATATCTTCATTACTCTTGGAGCAATTCCTTCTTTTCTAGTTACAAGATATTTTGAGGCTCATCTTATACTTCCCTTACCCTAGACCTGGGACCAACTATTTCTCCAAGGAGTCTTGATTCTTTTTTGTAGGGAATGGTATTTAGAAGCCAAAACCTAAGCATTAGGTGAATTCACTGCTTTTGGTGTGTGGCTGCTCCCAGATCCTTTCAATGTACAGAAGTGAGGAATACATGTGTATGTACACATAGACACATATATCTAAACTTATTTCTGCATCTATCATTGAAAACCAATGATATCACACCAAACCTCCAATTCCATTCCAACACTAGAGGGTTCAATTCTAGTTTTCACCACTTCTGTATTTGTAAATCCCTTCTCTGAAAGTAAGAAACTTCATTATCTTTAATATACTTATTTGATCGATCCCCCCCACGTGTAACATTCTCCCCTCTTTACCACTACCTTCTCCCACACAAATGACTTCCACACTTTAATTTGGCTTTGACAAGCCTCTCCTGATCAAACTCCACCCACCATGCTAGCACCTCCCTCATCCAGTTAAAACTCTGACATCCTACCCACTTCCACCCCGTGAGGACACTCTCCTCACCCTGCTCAAACACTGACCCTCCATGTTGTCCTTGCCTCTGTATGAATGCTCTTCTCATTCTGTTTAGGTTCTGACACCACGCAGCAGTCGTACCCGAACACCCTCTTTAGATTGCTTGTTCTCTGATTCTCCATGCTAGGCCATATCTCTGCATGGATACTCTCTTCACTTGGCTTGGGCTCCAACACCCTACGCTAGATTGCTCCTCCTTCCCTGCCATATTCAGGTTTCGATGCCCCACTTTGGACCACTGTTTCCCCACCTCCTCTCTCTCTCCAGCATAGATAACTACCTTGCTCTGTCCCATTTAATGATATTAGGATGAAGGAGAAGGGGAAGGTTTCATACACAAATTTAAAATAGTAGAATTAATTAATTTAAGCTACAAACTCACTCCCAATTGTAGAAATATTCAGATGAGATATCTATTATGCTTTACACCTATTCTCAGCATAGGACAATCCTCCTCAGACAAAAAGAAGAGGTGAAAATTAAGGATGTTCAAGTTGGAGGTCCATAGCCTTAGAAAAATTTCCAGTCTAGAAGTGAACAGACAGGGTTAGGGCCCTGATTGTTAAAACTCATGATTTAGTGAAACCCTGCAAGGTATTTGTAGAAGGTGTGTCCTATAATTTCAAGCAGGCTACCAAAACTTTCATTTTGAGTGGTCAATGATGAAAAGAATTAATTTAGATTTTGTTAAAAGCTATAAATAGGAACTCTTAACATTTACAGCACTCACACAAAATAAGTTAGGGCACTGCAGACATATTGTTACTTACTTTATCTACACAATCATCAAAAAATGCCAGGCTCGCATCTTTATCACTGACAAAAGAACATTCTTCAATGAAGCGAATAAACATTTGTGTTTTGGTCATCATGTTATAGAATTTTTGATGTGACCGGTCCCGGCTTCTTAAGAAAGCTGTTTGACATAAATATATAATGTCAGAATATATAATATCATTCATAGATTCATAAAATATTTAGGCCAGAAGGAACTTGATCAACCATGTCACCTATACCTCCCACACCCCCACAATTTTGCATATGCCCATATACATATGGCTTTTTCAAAGCAGCAGTAACATTACTTCTTGTATTCATGTATTTTGTGTCTTGCTTATTGAAAACAAAGTAAAAGTTTGTTTCCTGATTTTACTCAACATCTTACTAATTATATGCAGTTATACTGCACTTGGGTCTTCTTTTGGGCCCATGAATTCAAGCTCTTTCCAGCCTTGGAGATTTTGCATAAATTGTTCTCTCTGCCTAAAACACTCTCCTGCTTTCTTGTTGCCTGGCTAATTTCTACCCACCTTTCAGATCATGGATCAGATGTTACTTCTTCAGAAATGTCTTCTGTGATCTAAAATTGTGAACTAAAACTGTATACTCATATTATTTCTAATTGCTTATCCTCTTGACTATAAGCTGTGTGAAAGAAGTGACCATGTCTCTCTTTTTTTCCTTTTGGCCATGTCTCTTTTGCATACCACTACTGCATATCACTATATATGCCCAATGCCTAGCATTTGGAGGCACTCAATATATACTTATTAAATAAGTTTTCCTTTCACATGTTGAATCCTACAAAAGAAATTAAATACGTATTATGACACCAGTTGCACTCCAGAGCTTCCCAACCTTTTATGCCTCATGGTACAGACAGAAAATGGTATTTTTAAAGTATACTGAAATAAAACAAATGAGGCTTCCCAAGCCTGGAGACCATCCCAGAGGTTCCTTTGCATCCCCAACACTGCCTGGATGCCTTGAAAGCTGAAAGCATCAATATCTCAACACATGTGACACAACAGAGTGCAGTGGTATATGGCTAGGATGCTCTGTGTTTTTCAAATAGTTTCTTCTGCATATTTGCTTAGGATTGTATCTAATATGCCTGAGAAAGAACCACTCCTATGGAAATGGGTTACAAACAAAGTTGGTATTCACATACCCCTCAAAATAGGTATGTATCTTGATAAATATGAGCTATTAACCCAGAGAGCAACTGAATCATCACAAGGTTAAGCTTAATAATATGAAAGCTATAAAACTATTCAGTCACTCACCTTGTAGGTCAAAAAGAGAGGTTGCATCTGTGGCTGTCTCAGATGGGGCTTGTGTTATTGGCCTTAAGTATGATCTATAACCTTTTAAAATGGAGGCCATGAAAAACAAAAATGCCTCTTGGATTTCCAAATCTACCATGTGCAACCTCTTTCCAGAATTAAAATCATAGTCATTCATCGTGAAGTCCATTAATCCATCTTCTCTTGGTCGCTGTTGCACTGCAAAGAAGTACAGTGTTGGTATTCTCTCCAAATAGTCAAAACTAATGTTCATGATGGTATTGATATAAATTTCACGTGTTTTCAAAAGGGCTCAAACTACAGTAACTCTTTGTTTACATAACTTCATAATATGCAAACCTTAGCAAAGCTTGCCATATCATTTTCTAGGCTCTGCTGAGTACATTTTATCCAAGTTAAACATAAAATTACCCGTTTATCTGACTACCATCAGAAAAAAAAGTTTATGTTCTGAAACAACTATATATAAGGTAATAAATAAAGATCATAACAACCATATTAAATGGGCATAGAGTTAAATGCAACAGTCTTTCCTTTTTTTTTTTTTTTTAAATATAAGTGCCAACAGGAGGAATACACAGGAATAAAATATAAAATACAGGCTGGGTGCAGTGGCTCACACCTGTAAAGCCAGCACTTTGGGAGGTCGAGGTGGGAGGATTGCTTAAAGCCAGGAGTTTGAGATCACCCTGGGCAACACAGTGAGGCTTTGTATCTACAAAAAATTTATAAATAATTAGTTAGGTGTGGTGGTGCATGCCTATAGTCCTAGCTACTCAGGATGCTGAGGCAGGAGGATCACTTGAGCCCAGGAATTTGAGGCCACAGTGAACTAAGATCATGCCACTTCTCTCCATCCTGGATGACAGAGTAAGACCCTGTCTGTAAAAAGTAATAATAATAAAAAAACTCTTCCTCTTCCTGGACCATTCAATACTAAAGCTATTACATAGTAAAAGAGTAACTTTACAGTAGAGAAGCCTAGTAGATACCACCTTAATCAAGTGATCAAAGTGAATGTCTTCATCAATAATGGGACAAATTGAAATAGTGTGTGACCTGAGGAGGATGCGAGTGGAATATAGCATCACTTCTGTGATATTTCTGTCAAGGATGTATGACCTGTGTCTATCATGAGGATGCTCAGACAAACCTGTATCATGGACCATTCTCCAATGGTAAGTATAATTTTCAAAGGTGTCAAGAAAATGACGGAAAAACTGAGGAACTATTCTAGAGGAGAGGAGACAACAGAGACTTGAAACTAAATATAACACCTGATTTGGAACTGGATCCTTTTGCTATAAAAAACATTATTATGATAACTGGCAAAACTTGAATGTGGTCTGAGGATTATGATGGCAATAATGCTCAATTTTAATTGCCCGATTTTGATGGTTACGCTGTAGTGATGTAAGAAAACGTACTTAGTAGAAAATATATTCTATTCAAAGGTAATGGGGTTAGCTAATCTCAAAGGGTCAGGAAAAAAGTTTGTGATTGCTTCAAAATTTAAAAACTTTTTAAAATATAAGGAACAATTAATCATCTTAGAGAGTTTTTCAAAAGCACAAGCAACAAAAAAATAGACAAATGGGACAGAGTTAAACTAAAAAGCTTCTGTACAGAAAATCAACAGAGTGAACAGACAACCTGCAGAATGGGAGAAAAGATTTGCAAACTATACATCTAACAGGGGACTTACATCCAGAATTTACAAGGAACTCCAACAACTCAACAAAAAAATCCCCATATAACCCCATTAAAAAGTGGGCAAAGGACATGAATAAACCTTTTTCAAAAGAAGGCCAAGCATGGTGGCTCATGCCTGTAATCCCAGTGTTTTTGAAGGCTGAGGCTGCAGGATTGCTTGAGGCTAGGATTTCAAGACTAGCCTGGGTGACACAGTGAGACCCCATTTCTATACAAAGTTAAAAATTAGCCAGGCATGGTGGATTGCACCTGTAATCCTAGCTACTTGGGAGGCTGAGCCAGGAAGATCACTTGAGCCCAGGAGTTTGAGATTACAGTGAGCCATGATCATGATTGTGCCACTGTACTCCAGCCTGGACAACAGAATGAGACCCCATCTCCAAAAAAATTTTTAAAAGATGACATAAAAATGGCCAATAAGCATATAAACAAATGCTCAACATCACTAATCATCAGAGAAATGCAAATTAAAACCACAGTGAGGTATCTTACACCTGTCAGAATAGCTATTAATAAAAAGTCAAAAAATAACAGATGTTGGTAAGGATGTAGAGAAAAGGGAACACTTACACATTGTTGGTAGAGAATGTAAATTAGTACAACCTCTCCAGAAAGCAGTATGGAGAGCTCTCAAAGAGCTGAAAATAGAACTATCATTCAATCCAGCAATCCCATTACTGGATATATATCCAAAGGACAAGAAATCATTACATCAAAAAGATACCTGCACTTGTATGTTTATCACAGCACTATTCACAATAGCAATGATACGGAACCAACCTTAGTGTCCATTAATGGATGACTGGATAAAGAAAATGTGGCGCATATATACCATGGGATACTATTCAGCCATAAAAAGGATGCAATCATATATTTTGCAGCAACATGAATGGAACTTGGAGGCCGTATCTTAAGTGAAATAACTCAGACACAAAAAGTCAAATACTGCATGTTCTCACTTATAAGTGACAGCTAAATAATGTGTACATATGGACAGAGAGTATGGAATAATAGACATTGAAAACCAGGAAGAGTGGGAAGGTGGGAGGGAGATGAGAGATGAAAAATTACTCAATGGGTACAATGTACATTATTCAGATGATGGTTACACTAAAGCCCAGACTTCACCACTATGCAATATATCCACGTAACAAAGCTGCACTTGTACCCTTAAATTTATACAAATAAAAACAAATCTTAAGAGTTTCTAAGGAGTTCCTATTGTTTAAAAGTACTGGAAAGAACATGGACACGGGGACCAGAAAGCCTAGGTTTTAGTCCTAGCTTCATACTTGTTAACTGTATGATCTGTGACAAGCTACTTCACTTCCCTCAAATTTATTCTCATAGTTGTAACAATAAAAGAAGCATGTATGTGAAAGTGCTCTGAAGCTATAAAGTATTATATAACTGTTAGGTATCAGTATTATTTAAATGCCTATAGTTTTAAGCTTTGGGATTCCGCCCTTCACTAGAGGTGAATGGCTATTTCATTGATTTTAATAATATTTAAATATTGTAATAATAGCTATTAGACTTCTTAGCTACTAAAAAGTAATACAAATACCTGTAGAAAGCAATTAACTTGGTAACAAAATTATGTACATCATCTATTTCTTCTATAAGATAAAATCTTGTTATATTTGATGCCATTTTTTCCTACCCTAATATTTATGAGTTACTTTGGAATTATCTACTTGTTATGAAGTTAACTTTGTAAACATTGCTTTTTTTCCATGTTTATTTCCAAATATACTATAGGCACATTGAACCCTCCAGGGTACAGGCTGCCTCCTATGCTTATATTTCACCTAATACATAATTGAGAACCTCAAATATTGTTATATCACTATTGACCATACTTCACACAATGTATTGAATTATGGACTCTAAATGGGCCATTGTTATAATACCAAAAGGATTAGATAAAGAAATTAGGTTTATTTCTTCTTATCAGTAATTCTGGATCAGTTAAAATATATTATTGTATAAGCTTTTTTTTACCGAAATATTTCATATCCTAATCAATTTTCATTTTGATTAATTTCTTAATGCTATTGTCAAACTTCTGTTTTCAAGCTACTTAAGGTAAACACAGCATAAATATCCAATGAAGGTGAAAAGCATATGACCTGGCTCCTTAGCCCACTAAAATCATCAGCATTTTCTAATGTAGTTTAAACCACCTGTCTTAGATTTTCAAAATGAACTTTCTATTCTATGTATAAAGAAAATATACAAGTGAAAACCCTTATTTTTTCCATGGTATTTCTATAATGGTAAAAATTAAACAACCACCTTAACATCTTTTTGCATTTTATTATTCTAAGATGGTCCATTAAAAATTTGGTAGATGTAAAATATATATTTTATAAACTTTCTACTCAGTTTCTAACAAATTTTGCTTTAATGTTTGTTTGCCTTTAAGAATATAAAAACAGTTTCCTTTAGATAAACACTATTCTTTTACGAGACTCCTTTTGGAGTCTCTTTCTCAAATTAAATTACCTTCTTTAATTAAGTTATCCACTTACATTTTGCCAATTGCTGGTGCAAATTATTCAGTGTGTTCATCAGATTTTTAAATGGCTTCTTTGGAAGTATCTTCCAAGCTACATTTTTCTTGTCACCAGTTCTAAGATTAAATGACAACAATAATACATTTGTAACATGAACTTGTTTGAGGGAAAAGTATATATCTGTTATATTAATATACAAAAATGGCAAAAGAGAAAACACATTGAACCAAAAATGAAACACATACAAAATATTCTAGTTAACAGGAGAAAAATCCTACACAGGTAAACTGGAATGTTGAATATTTAAAAATTAATTTATATGAGGGTAGAACCTTATATTAAATATAGCTCAAAAATTTATAATTATGTTGGTACTGAGTAAAATCTATTTGCATTGGAATCATGCTCATCACAACAAAGTTTAACGTGTTCATTACTCTTAATCCTCATTTAAGAGAGCTTAGACACTTAAATATTGGAAAAAGTCCTACTATAAGGTATTTTCTTATATTAAAAAAAACACTTTAGAAAACTTTCAATGAACTTATGATCCATAGAGCTTATTAAAATACTTTGGTATACTTAAATATTTAGTTGCTTAGTTTCCTAAGAGTATAGTAAAGATTATTTTTGTTTCTTTTAGAAAAGAAATAATCCATAAATTACTTGAATAAAGAACATTACAAAATACTTTTATAATAATAAAAGAGGATATCTGCTGGAAAGTGATACAATAGTCTCCCTTTATCTGTGAGGGATAAATTCCAAGACCCCCAGTGGATGCCTGAAACCACAGACAATACCAAACCATGTATACACACATACACACACACACACACACACACACATACACATATTAAATATATACATATACATATATATACACAGTTTTTTCTTATAAATTAGACACAGTAAGAAATTAGCAACAATAATAATAAAATAGAAGAATTATAACAATATACTATAATAAAATTTACGTGAATGTGGTCTTTTTCTCTCTCAAAATATCTTATTGTATTGCATTCATCTATTTTTGGACCACATTTGGCCATGGGTAACTGAAACCGTGGAAAGCAAAACCAAGGGTAAAGCGGGGGGACTCCTGTATTTTTGTTTATAGCACAGGTTGCTATAATATCCTTTATTACAGCTATTATAACACTTTTGGCCTCTAAATTATATATAGAGTAGGAGATAAAAACATGGTGATAAGGCACTATAAAGCTTTTGGATCTAACTACAGCTTTGTTGATTCCACTTATTTATTAAATCTTTTTTCTATTTTGAAAGCAATGAATATTCATTTTAGAAAACTTGAAAAATATAGAGAAAGAGTGAAAAGTAAATCATTCATACTCTAAACACCAAAGAGTAACCTAGCACAGGCATGCAGTGGAACTTACTAAACTTTTATGTTCCCTAAACTTCTCACAGAACAAAAAAGGCAAAAACAAAGAAGAAAGAGTGGATGGGAAGGCTTAAGTTGACAATCACTGTCTTGGTATTTACTGTCTCTCTCTTTCCACAAATTAGAATAAAAATAAAGATGGGGTAGGGTCAAACTGCAGATGTCCTTCTGTGAAGGTGTTATTACATTTATAATCAAGAGCATGGAATCCTGCGTTACAGTGAGAATATAATGTAGAAACACTTTTTACATTACTTTCTTGATAAAACTTTGCAACACGGCACACCCACCATGTCTTACCATTCACTGCATGATGCCTGTCTTGTTAGACTAGATTATGAGTGATTTGAAAGAAAGGAACATATTTGGTTTCCCATTTTATTCCCAGGGCCTAGCAAAAAAGGGTGCTCAAGATATGCCTGTGGCATAAATATATGAACAATATCTTAGTATCATTTGATTACATGTAATTACTGCTATTTACTCACATAATGTCCTTTTACTGCCCTTGACTCCAAAATGTGGCTGAGTAGGAAAGTTTTGTCTAGTACCTGAGTTTTGATCTATGATAATCTTCTGCATTTTTATTCATGGTGACTTCCATTTATAAGATTACTATTATTTACAAGATAAATAATTACCCAATAATTAGTAACAGAGGCATTAGTTTTAGAGTCAGACAGTGATGGTTTCAAAGCCCAGCTTTCACTGTACAAACTCTGTGCCCTTTGACAAATTGCTTAAAAATCTACGCTTTGGTTTCCTTATCTGTCAGAGGCCTTAATAAAAAACCACCTCACAAAGTACAAAGTATATTATAATATGACATAACTTAGGCTATGCATGCAGCTTTGTGCCTAGTACATATTACATATTAATTTCTTTTCCTTTCTTCAGAATTTCTTGATATTCAGAACATACTCTATGTTACATATATCTAATATAGCAAGTGAAAAGGAAACTGCCATCAGGATTTGTCTATCTTTCAAATTTCAGGTTGGGGATTCAGAAATTCTAGTTGAAGGCAAGTAGAAAGCTGTTAGTTCACTAGTCCAGTCCTCCTACCAGTTTAGAAGGGCGATAATATTAACGAGGAATATTCATGAGTACAAATAACTCATGTTTCTTTGATTCTTTTACTCATTATTGATCAAAACATAAAGAAAATAAGTAGGAATAAAAAATTCTTTTAATTACCATAACATAGTATATACTTTTACCACCCTTAATTTCAATTAAAAAATTTATGTCACATAAATAAACAACTGGCAAAGAAAAGAGCTAATATTTTAATGTTTAAAAGTATTAAATATTCCTGGTAATGAATGAAATGTCTCTGGTAAAGAATCTTTGACTCTTATCAATTTCATATATAAAATGGCTTTTATGCATAAAATACATTCCATATTTTCTTGGTTAGGCTTTCCATAAATAACAGATTTTGACAGCAAAAAGGCTTCACATTGGAGTATTAATTTTTTAAGCTAAACTTTTCTAATGGTTTAAATAAGCACTTGAGGTTTTGACATAGGACAAGACTGAGAACTCACCAAAGATTTCAGAATTAAATCAAGAGATGAAAATCTCTTACTAAAAAGTGGAGAAAAATCCTACTTCACATTTACATATTTAAGTGTAAAAGCTATACTAGTTTTTGGGCTTTATTGATAGACTAAATCATAGTTATTGTAAGCATGTTGCATGGATGCAATGTGGTTACTGCATCAACTTCCTCTTCCCTGAATAGCTTATGTACAATTCAACTGAAAATAAAGGACACACAAAAATGCTGAACTATAAAAAAGCTATAAAAAATATAGTTCCAGCCGGGCGCGGTGGCTCACACCTGTAATCCTAGCACTCTGGGAGGCCAAGGCGGGTGGATCGCTCGAGGTCAGGAGTTCGAGACCAGCCGGAGCAAGAGCGAGACCCCGTCTCTACTAAAAATAGAAAGAAATTATCTGGCCAACTAAAATATATATAGAAAAAATTAGCTGGGCATGGTGGCGCATGTCTGTAGTCCCAGCTACTCGGGAGGCTGAGGCAGTAGGATCGCTTAAGCCCAGGAATTTGAGGTTGCTGTGAGCTAGGCTGATGCCACGGCACTCACTCTAGCCAGGGCAACAAAGCGATACTCTATCTCAAAAACAAAAATAAAAAATAAAAAAAAATATAGTTCCAATAGCTACAACTTAAATATTATTTCAATAAAAAGGGAAAAATATAAAATTTTGACATTCCTGGAGTACAGATGATTATGTATAATTAAAAATTTTAAAACATTACATTAATTTGCCTATGGTGTATTAGTATTCTTACAGTATTATACAAGACTAGAAATAGAATTAGAGTATTAATCGAGGAATAGTGTTTTAATTTAATTTGTGATTTCACTTATACTCCTCTGACTAAAGAGAAGTAAACTTTTTCTATTTTTAACCTCAATTTCTCTTTTGCTAAATTTCTAAATATAAGATTTTAATGTTTCTTAAATATGTAAAGCCTAGGATCAAAACTATATTTTCTTTCCAATAAAATTTTTAATACCCTAAATTTACTCCATTGAAGCAGAATAAGGGTTGATTCAAAGATGGTAATAAGCCCAAATACAAAGAAAACAGTATCTCAAAAGAATCCTACTTTGCAATCATAAAATATACAATTACATATACTATAAAGTTATAAATTGTTGGGTATAGAATCACTAAAATGTACTTACTGAGAAATAGTGTTGGTGTCTAGGTCAACACAACTGACATCTGGTGGAGGATCATAAAGATCAAAGTATCTTGAATCAATCCCTACTATGAATGGACACGGTGCACTCAAGACATCTGCCAAAGCCAGTGGGCAGAGAGGAACATACGGGCAAGGCCAGTGGAAGGGGAAAATCATCTTGGATAAACAAAACGTAGCAGAATATTTAGCTTTTTGACAATTGAAACATAATTTATTAGCACACACAAAAAACTGTCTTTTAAATATTATTACTTGAAATCTAATCCTTGATAATTAATTAAATAATTATAACTAGAGTCGATGGTTAGGAAATTAAAATTGCTTTTGCAAAACAAAAGTTTATTACTCTGAATTTTAGTTAAACATTAAAATAGTTTTGAATTATATGAATAAATTAAGTTTAAATTAAATTGGTTGCCAATAAAAAACTAATACTCACAGACACTAAGGCTTCTGTCACACTAGTAAGCACGGAAGGTCGTAAGGAATGGATGAGAATTTTATGTTCTGTTACTGCAAACACCAGTAGTGTCACAGCATTTTCAGGGCCTAAATTCTGAAGTAGTGCTGAAAACTTGCCACCACTGTCAATACACACAAAAATATATAATTAGACAAATAAAGACCCAAACAACTCATTATCTAAAATAAGGGGGAAAAGTTCATGATTAGGGTATAATTTGGATTATATATTCCACTTTAAGCATGACTGCTGCTCTTTTGTAGGGAAAACACTGCATCACAAGCATACTATGAAAACAATGCAGTTTGAGGTGGCTTCAAATCATTCATCTTTCTGTACTGCATTCAATATGAAAAATGAAAAGTCATCTGCTTCATTTTATATAAGAAGGTCTGCCATGTAGATAATGTCCAGATAAAGAATTCAATTTATAAAAGGGATACTTTGGTTGAAAGCAAATCTTTTAATAGAAGTTTTTTGAACATGGCACATCTTCCACTGTAATTATCAGAAAAACTGTAAGACTTATTGGTCCACCTCCCTTAAGGTAAATAAACTTATTAAAATTTAGATTTATGAATAGGAAATCCTTACTACCATAATGATAATAGTAATAGAAAATTAAGAGCTACAAAATGATAAGATACACAAAGAGAGTTAATAACCAAAATAATAAACTTAGACGTTCTATTTAATAACAAGATACTGGACTGACAAAATAAATAGTTTAGTAAGCCAACCCCTTTATTGTCTTTATGTTAAACAACTGCTTTCACTGGATTTTTTTTAATAAAGCAAAACTAGTAACAAACGTTTCTTGGAGAAATGAAAATATATGTTCACAAGAAATTTGTGCATATTCACAGCATTATTCATAGTAGCCAAAATGCGGAAACATGCCAAATGTCCATCAACCGATAAATGGATAAATAAAATGTGGTGTATCCATACGATGAAATATTATTTGACAATGAAAAGAAATAAAGTATGGATATAGCACGCACAGACCTTGAAAACATTAATCTAAGTGGAAGAAGTCAGACTACATATTGTGTGATTCCATTTATATGAAATGCCCAGAATAGGCAAATCTGTAGACACTGAAAGTAGATTAGCAGTTTCCTAGGGCTGGAGAGGGGTGCGTGTGTGTATAGGGATGAAAGGCATGAAGGAGGTTAACTGCTAAATGGTAAAGGGGTTTTTTTAGGGTGACGAAAATGTTCTACAATTTATTATAGTGATAGCTGCAGAACTGTGAATATAACTATTGAACTATACACTTTAATTGGGTGAACTGTACGGTATGTGAATTATATATCAATAAAGCTGTTACCCAAAAAAAGTCCTTTGGGTAATTTAGAATCATTTATATATAGTCTCAATGTTTCTAGTTTATTTTCAGCTCAAACAAGGGATAACAAAACAGTGGTCACTCTGGGCTGAAAGCAAGTGATGAAATAATCTGCAATTCTTACAAAATTAATGTCAAAGATGGCAGCTAGTCTCCCTTAGGTATGTGCTACATAATAACTTAACCACATTGTAACTTTTCTCTGATGGAAAAGTTACATAGCTAATTAAATTTCAAGAAACGATACTGTAGAGGAAACATATTTCATAACTGCTCTAAACTTTTAAGGTGATGAAATACATTGTTCTATAGTTTAATAACTGTAACTTTTATTTTGGATTAAATTTAAAATTAATTGCATTTGAATGCTCTTTTTTTTTTTTTTTTTGAGACAGAGTCTCACTTTGTTGCCCGGGCTAGAGTGAGCGCCATGGCATCAGCCTAGCTCACAGCAACCTCAAACTCCTAGGCTTAAGCGATCCTACTGCCTCAGCCTCCTGAGTAGCTGGGACTACAGGTATGCGCCACCATGCCCGGCTAATTTTTTCTATATATATATTTTAGTTGGCCAGATAATTTCTTTCTATTTTTAGTAGAGACGAGGTCTCGCTCTTGCTCAGGCTGGTCTCAAACTCTTGACCTCAAGCGATCCACCCGCCTCGGCCTCCCAGAGTGCTAGGATTACAGGCGTGAGCCACCGCGCCCGGCCTTGAATGCTCTTTGGAGGACAACTGAAGCTATAAATAATTTACATATACACATCAATTTGTGTAATAGTAAGTTCTCAATGACAATAAGTGGATACACAAAATACTAAATACTAATGTAAAAGTTTTTCTTTTTTCTTCAGAAATTGTAACCCAAATATTAAGTAAAAGAAATTGATGTAAGAAACAAACCAAGCACAGCACTTTGGGAGGCCGAGGCAGGAGGATTGCTTGAGGCCAGGAGTTCAAGACCAGCCTGAGCAACATAGCAAAATCTCATCTCTACAAAAAAAAAACCAAAAACCTGGGCATCGTAGCACATGCCTATAATCCCAGCTACTCAAGAGGCTGAGGCAAGAAGATCACTTGAGCCCAGGAGTTTGAGGTTGCAGTGAGCTATGATCACACCACTGCACTATAGCCTGGGTGACAGAGCAAGACCCTGTCTCTAAAAAAAAGAAAAAAGAAAAAAAGAAAGAAAGAAAGAGTTAAATGAGAAGTATTTCCATCAACATTGAAATTTTAGCTAGAAAAGAGAAAATATTTGAATGTTACTTCACCTCACACTAGATTTACAGAAACAGAAATGAAGTTTTACTTGCCTTAGTGGGAGAGGTGAAGAAACAGGTTGACTGAGAATCAGATTATCATGTGGTGATAACTGGAAGAAGATTTAAAATAAAGTATTTGAAACATAAAGATGAACTTTAAAATACCACTTTCTGTTAAAAATATACAGAATAATGATGATGCCAATGAGTTTCACTATATCCATTTACCAATATAGGAACAGTCTACATCACTTTACTAAGACTCTGAAAAATATATCTTGACCCCTTCCAGTCACTAACTCTTTTTACTATGAATCCCATATCTCCTTTCTTCTCTCTGCAACTGTTTCCCTGATGCCATCTTAACAAATTCACATTGAAAGACTAAATTATTCATTAACTACCATAAAACCTGGGTCGGCAAATGTATGGCATACAGGGAAAATTCACAGCTACCTATTTTTGTAAATAAAGTTTTATTGAAATATAGCCATGCTCATTCTTTACATATTATCTAGGTGCTCTTGTGCTGTTAACAGCAGAATTGAGTAGTTGCAACAGAGATCAGATGGCCTGCAAAGACTAAAATATTTAGTATATGGTCCATAACAGAAAAAGTTTGCAAACTTCTATGAAACAAATATTTTGTGTGTATTCAAACTGAGTGTACTATATATATTCTGGCACTAAATACCAGGAAATAAGACAGGAATGACATGTGAATATTCAGACTGACTATAAAGCTCCCCAAAATGATATTTTTCTAGATATTTTTTGGTACTGTTAAAATAATGCAATCAATTTATCTACATTTTCAAATTTATGCACACACTTTGCCTTACATCTATTCTAATACATTTAATGCAGTAAAGGATTGCCGAAGGCACAAACTTTCAAACAGCTATAACAAATTTAGGGGAAAAAGTCCCTTTCTCTGTGTTTAAAATGTTTACTTCTTTAACTCTTCAACCTTTTCTCTAAGGGAAAAACATGAGATGTCTCAGAGGCAGTTAATAAAACATTAAGGAACCAAATTTCAACATGAAATAACATTTGGGTCTCTTTAGGGCTCATTTGCTTTTCCCGCCCATTCAAAATTGTTATTCTTATGTTACATTTTGACAGAGACAATAATAATTCATAGGGCCCTCATATCAACCTTACCTGAACTAAAATCCGTGGTCTCTGAGGAGATGGAAAAGGAACTTTATGCATAAAATGAGAAATATGCCTTGAAAACAAACAAAAACCCAAGTGATTCCAAAGTGAATATCACACACTATAAAGACCAACATGTCATCACAAGTCCAAGTTAAGTCAAAAGTCTTGCGTGTCTATAATTTTGAAATCTCTAATATTAACAAGTAAACAAACAACAACCAAAAATCATTTTTCCCATTAAAGTTACTTCTGCCTCAATCCAGTAACTTTTCACATTAACAGTTGTTCACATTCAATGTTTGTTATCATTGTCTCAAAAGTGATTTTAACTTTTACCTCTCCCTAAGTAGATGATATACAATGTTATCAGTGATGTGCATATTACCAAAGAAGCTAATTCTTACATTTATAATATTTTTTTAAGTTAGTCACTCATATTTTGGAAGTAAAACCACCACTTAAGGTGCTCTAGAAAAAAATGAAAGCGCTTAATTGCTTTTAAAAGATGAACAATATATTTGCTGTTAACAACAGGTTAGAAATTCTATTACTGGGCTGGACGCAGTGGATCACTTGAGGCCAAGAGTTCCAGACCAGCCTGGGCAACATATGGAGACTCCATCTCTACAAAAATTAAAAAAAAAAATTTTCTGGGTGTGGTGGCACATGCCTGTAGTCTCAGCTACTCAGGAGGCTGAGGCAGGAAGATTGCTTGAGCCCAGGAGTTTGAGGTTGGGGTGAGCAACCACTGCATTGCAGCCTGGGTGACAGAGGAAGATCCTATCTCAAAAAAAAAAAAAATGCTATTACTGATTTTGTAAGTTTTTTCCCAAAATAAAATAGATAAAAAGCTAAATTGATGGGTTTTGTTTTAAACACTATGGAATAAAAGGCAAAAACTCCTTTTTCACAAGCTACTTTATTTTGGAATTAATTTTCTTTTAAACATTTCAAAATCATCTTGGTTTCAAAACTGAGATAATTTCAACTGGATAGAGAAAAGACTAGAAGAGAAATTTATTAATTTACAAATATGCTTTGACTGTTTACCATGTATAAGATACCACCAGACATGATGGGAAATATAAAAAAGGAATAAAGCTACCAGTCTCTACCATTAAGGTACTCACAACCTAAAAAAAAAAAATGGGGGCAATGAATACCACAGGACGCCTATGAGCTTGAATTATAGTTAGAACAGTGGTAATCAAATGTGATCCATAAACCCCTAAAGACCTTCAACAGCCATTCAGGAAGGATCTGTAAGCTCATAACTATTTTTATACTAACACAAAGACATCATTTGCTTTTTTCACAGTGTTGAATTTGCACTGATGATGCAAAAGCACTCTGAGTAAAACGGCTGGCACCTTACTATGAACCAAGGAAGTGGCACCAAATTGTACCAGTAGTTTTTGTATTTTTTACTATTATACACTGCAGTAAAAGAATGTCAATTTCACATAAGAATGTCTTTGACAAAACAGTAAATATTATCAATTTTATTAAATTTTGACTCTGCAGTATACATTTAAAAAATATTCGATGTGATAAGGAGAAGTATGCATAAAGCACTTCTGTTGTATATAGAAGTACAATGGTTGTCTTGATTTTGGAAAAACACTTGTGCAACTGAGTTATGAGTGAATTCGCAGATTTTTTTTCACAGAGTGCTGTGGAAAAAATTCACAGCACTGACAAATTAAGGTTTTCTAATATTGAGTATTCAACAGATATTTTCTATATGAAATGAACAAAGTAAGCCTCTTGCTTTGAGGAAAATAACTGGCAGTACTTGTTGCCAACAATTAAATTCAAACTTTCAAGTGAAAATTAGAATTTTGCCACCATGAGCTTGATAGCTTCCCAATACTCAAAAGCTTTTCTGATAGGTACTGATATTAACACATATAATTTTATATTGATAATGAAATGTGTCTACATTTGGAAGATGTGCTTAATTCAGTGAACCAGTATTTTCCAAATGACTAATACACAATGCTACAAAATCATACAGAAGTTCCACTTGAAGAGTGAAACAAATCGACACATTTTAATGCAACAGACAAAATTTATTGCTAAATTTTCAGATTCCACGTTGCAAATAACTTATAAGAAACTACCACTTGTCAAGTTTTATATGATAGATGTAACACACAAAGCTTTGGTGTTGTGTCAAAAAAAGAATATCCAAAATTTTCTGAAAAGACTGTACAAAATCCCTCTTTCACACCTACATATCTGTGTAAGGCCAGATTTTCTTTATATACTTCAACCAAAACAACTACTGCAACAGATTGAATGAAGAACCATATATGGAACCCAGATACATTCAATTAAACCAGGCATTAGAGATTTGCAAAAATATAAAACAATTAGTGTGCAGTGAGATGGGTTTTCAAAAGAAAAAAACGAAAAAAAAGTAATATAACCCCACTCTTCTCACTAAATTTTTTGTTTTGGAAAACAGTTATCGCCAGGCGCAGTAGTTCATGCCTATAATCCTAGCACTCTGGGAGGCCAAGGTGGGACGATTGCTTGAGGTCAGGAGTTTGAGACCAGCCTGAGCAAGAGTGAGACCCCGTCTCTACTAAAAATGGAAAAATTAGTGTGTAATCCATACATGTGCCTGTAATCTGAGCTACTCTGGAAGCTGAGGCAGAAGAATAGCTTGAGCCCAGGAGTTTGAGGTTGCTGTGAGCTAGGCTGACGTCATGGCACTCCATCTCAAAAAAAAAAAGGAAACAGTTATTTCTCAAAAAAGATATTTATGTTATAACATGAAATGGGTTTCTTGTTTTAAAACTCAACTGGTCCAGCAATTCCATCACTAGGTATGTATCCAAAGAAAATGAAATCAGTATGTCAAAGAGATATGTGCACTCCCATATTTATTACAGTACTATTCATAATAGCCAAAATATGAAATCAACCTAAATGCCCATCTACAAATGAATGGATAAAGAAAATATGGTACATATATACAATGGAATACTATTCAGCCATAAAACAGAATAAAATTCTGTCATTTGTGGCAATATGGCTGAACCTGGAGGGCATTATGTTAAGTGAAATATGCCAGGTATAGAAAGACAAACACTATGTGATCTCAATCATATGTAAAATCTAAAACTGTTGACTTCCTAGAAATAGAAAGTAAAATAGTGGTTACCAGAGACTGGGGGAAGAGGGTGGACTGTGAGAGGTTGGTTACAGTTAGGAAGAATAAATTCTGCTGTTCTATTGCACAGTTGGATGACTAGAGCAAATAACAATGTAGTGTATATATTTCAAGAGGGCTAAAAGAAAAGATTTTGAATGTTATTACCACAAAAAAAAGATAAATGTTTAAAGTGATGGATATGGTAATTACATCGCTTTTATACAATGTATACATGCACTGAAATAAACTCTGTAACCCTATATGCTATTTACACTGTACTGTAATAATTTCTACTAAATAATAATAGATATAACACACAAAGAAAAGCTCTTTGGGGTCCTCATTTTTCAAGGGGGGTTCTAAGATCAAAAAATTTGAGAACTTCTGGATTAGAATACTGAGATGAGAGTAGGAAAGAGCAAAGAAAAATTAAAAGAGTAATATTATACACTACATGCTCTTATGATAATTCTATCACTTCTCAATTGTCATTAAAGTCAGAAAATTCTGCCTAAGGACACAAAAGCCCTTAAGTAATAAGTAGTATAAAATAAACAATAGTCAAATAGACAATGAAGATATTTATATCTCATTTGCATCAGTTCTTACTGCATGAAACATTATTTTAGTGATGTTAAACTAAATCACTAAAATTTAAAAAAAGAAAAAAGCATGTATTCACATAATTTTTCCTTTAAATTCATGATATCTAAAAATAGTAAGGAATATTTTTAAAGGTTCATAATGAAATTATATATAAAATAAGAATTACAAAATTAGTAAAAAATTCCACTATTTTTTCCAGATTAGGATTTCTAAACTTCACAAGAACATTAAAAAATGAAACATTTATTTCATTATGTTAGAGTTAAAAATTATTTAAAATAACAAGATTGTAAAAGTATAACGAAGGAATATTACCTGACTGAAATAAACAAACTCTTTTTTTCAAATAACTTTTTAGAAATTCAGTTTCCAAATAAAATTTACTCAGTTACCCCACAAATTTACCACATAATGGAAAGATCTGCCAAATTTTGAACCAAGACAACTTCTAACTTACTTCTCAATTGGAAGGACATGAGGTCCAGAGATGGAATAACGATACAAAAAAGTCAGAAACTTCCTGAATGCATCAAAAAAAGGCCAGTGAGAAAGAAGACAGATGCATTTGCTAGTGTGAATTGTTTTGGAACTATCAGACTTCCCATCTGCTGATGATGTTAAACCCAAAAGAAGTCTCTGTTTTTCTGTGAGATTCTCCTCAGAGTATGGTTCATAAAACTGAATAGCAGCACCATAGACCTACAAAATAAGTAATATATTTACTAAATACATTGTGTATCATTAATCCAAATCACATCATCAGTTAAATATTTAATGGATGTTTGCTATGAGTCAGGCGAGGTGCCAGGTATTAGGAACGCAATAGTGAATAAACCTTCTTCTTGCTTTCTGGACATACATAAGAACTATATAGTGCTATTCTCATGTCTCCATATTAGTGAAAAAAAGATGTTCTAATTACATTCATTCACTCTATAAAGAATAAAAGCAATTGTACCAATATTCTCTATAAGAAATTGTTGAAAATAATTTAGTAGAAAATGGTACAAAAATTTACATAAGGAAATACGAACTCCAACTTTGGGCAATTCATTGAATTTCTCCAGACTTTAATTTCCCAATCCATAAAATGAGAATTTTAGGCTTGATGATTTTCAAGGTCCCTTCCAACTATAACAGTCTATCATTCTAAATCGCATTATATATTTAATAATTTTTGTATTACTTTCAAAGCTTATCACAGAAGATGAATCAATGAAGGATCATCATTTGATGATGAAAAAAACTTCCACAATAGTCACAAAAAAAGCATTTGGGCAGGCCGGGTGCGGTGGCTCACGCCTGTAATCCTAGCACTCTGGGAGGCCGAGGCGGGTGGATTGCTCAAGGTCAGGAGTTCAAGACCAGCCTGACCAAGAGCGAGACCCCCGTCTCTACTAAAAATAGAAAGAAATAATCTGGCCAACTAAAATATATATAGAAAAAATTAGCCGGGCATGGTGGCGCATGCCTGTAGTCCCAGCTACCCGGGAGGCTGAGGCAGTAGGATCGCTGAAGCCCAGGAGTTTGAGGTTGCTGTGAGCTAGGCTGACGCCATGGCATTCACTCTAGCCCGGGCAACAAAGTGAGACTCTGTCTCAAAAAAAAAAAAAAAAAAAAAAAGGCATTTGGGCAAATGGGACAGAATGAAAATTCTCTTTTCCTATGTCTCTGAATATAGTTATAATTAACCAACTGGAAGAGGTATGCATAATGGATTCAATTTAATTGGTTATTTTTTTCTACTGTTCCTTGTATTATATAAAACTGAAAACTTTAAGTTGTAAAAGAAATTTGCAGATTTTTGTTAAAACACATTACCTTTTCAGCTGAGGCTCCAGTTAACACAAATGTAGAAAATACAGGGAGAGGGTATTTGCTATTTGGTGGCCAACATTCAATGGTTGCACCCATTGGTAAACAAAATAGAGGAACAGATTCTGGTAGTGAGAATGACTCATAATCTTCTTGAGGATATCTACAAATTAGACCTATAATAACAACAATAAATATTAAGTCATCACTCTTTAATTCAGGTGCTTATAATTTCAATGATGATAAAATACTTTATTATGTCACATAGTTGAAAGGCCAAAACATTGCATATATGTTCATCAAATAACTGAATGCTTCAGTAGGATTCATATAGATCTTCATCCTTAAACATTGTAAATATTAACATTTATCAAGCTTCATCCACAAAGGTTAGGTTAAAGCTAACAAGAAAAAGATGATCCTACAGAAACACATGTACTCCTTAAACATTCAGTTTGTGGTCACACTACCTTAAAGCATACTAATTTTTAAAAATTTTTCAATATGATTATTTGCATATACCTACATCATCAGCTCTCAATAACTTTCCCTCAGGGGGTTTTTACACATTCAAATTCATATCCCATACGAGTATATGTGTAACTTCTAGCACAAATACATTACTCATAAAAATAGAAGAATCACATTTTTACAATGTCTTCAGATAGTATCAACTCAAGCCTGACTTCTAAATAACCCTGGATTATAAGAAGATAGAGTTTCAGCGGCCTATGATTTCTTGTTAGGTAAACTAGTCTGGAAAATGGTCCAGGCATATTCTATTGAACATATCCTAGGAACAGAGCCTTGTATTGCATTTTGTGGGAGTAGGAACAGAAAATAGGTTCCCTGACCATGTTTTCCTCAAAGTCAAGTGGAAACCATCACCAGACATGACCAGAAAGACAAACTGATAAACCAGGGGAATAAGAGTGGTTGGTTCTGCCACTAATATCTATCTCTATGACTTTGGACAAATCACATACCTATAGGGCTATGGTTTTCTCATCTATAAAGTAAGATAAACCAGATAAATTAAGGTCCAAGGCAGTTCTAAAATTCTCTGATTATATGCTAGCCAGCCAGCAGGTCCCATGAGGATCTACAGTTAACTGTGTACTACTCTCTGAGGTCATGATGCAATAGTAAAGTCATAAAGTAAGCATAGAAATACTGATGAGGCTTGGAGTGGTGGCTCACGCCTGTAATCCTAGCACTCTGGGAGGCCAAGGCAGGTGGATTGTTTGAGCTCAGGAGTTCGAGACCAACCTGAGCAAAAACAAGACCCCGTCTCTACTAAAATAGAAAGAAATTAGCTGGACAACTAAAAATATATATAGAAAAAACTAGCCAGGCATGGTGGGGCATGCCTGTAGTCCCAGCAACTCGGGAGGCTGAGGCAGAAGGATCGCTTGAACCCAGGAGTTTGAGGTTGCTGTGAGCTAGGCTGATGCCATGGCACTCTAGCCCGAGCAACAGAGAGTCTCTGTGGGTCCTAGAAAAAAAATTTTTTTTTGTACACCAAGGGTAGAACAAAAAGTTGAGTCTAAGATCCTAATTTTAAAAATGTATTTTTTTTAAAAGGCTGAATCTGTTCTTTTGCAAATGAGATCAGTATGTTTGATGTTTTGACATCTCTGGAAGTTGAACATTTCAACTATGCATAATAAAATCACAAATTAGTTTATAATATTTTTCATTAATATGAAA
Organism: Lemur catta; assembly: GCF_020740605.2. NCBI lineage: Eukaryota > Metazoa > Chordata > Mammalia > Primates > Lemuridae > Lemur > Lemur catta. The sequence continues at coordinate 95,877,610 of NC_059128.1, forward strand.
CAATTACATATGAGCTATACATTTGACTAAATTTGACATAAATATTAAAGACATACTAATTTAAAAGGAAAATAATCTTTCCATATTTCTACTGATTTAAAAATTTAAAGAAAATAAGATCTATTTATGAGTTATTTATTTAACCTAAGGCTTAAAAAAAGACCCATCTTACTTTAAAATTACTCTTCCACTAAACATCCAATAAACATAAGGATAAAGACAAAACAGAATCAAAAGACATGGATTGTAATCCCAATCCTGATACTAACACATCATGGGCAGGTTTTGTTTTTATCTTTAACCTTTATATATAAAATATTTCATAAAAAATTATACTTACCAGCTTTGTAAGATACAGTGTTAGTCTTTGCCACTGATTTTTTATAACATAAGTACACTGCTGATCCCCACTAAATTAAAAAAAAAAAAGAGAAACATCATTTAATTTTAAAAGGTAGTAACTTGATAAAATGGAATCTCTTTGCACTCTCCAGTATATATTACCTAAGATATAGTAACATTTCTCTCTGCTGGCTATTTTCAGTTGGTTATTTTGTCAGCATTTTATTGGAGTAACTGTCTGCTTTTCTTTCAGAAGTAAAATTTAACATTTTTTCCATTTAATTTTTAATATTACCTACCTCAGGAAATGGCCCCACCATTTATTCAATCCCAAAAATCTGTCTCAAAACTTTGGAGTCACTCTTGACTTTTCTTTGTCTCATACACCAGCAGTCCCCAGCCTTTTTGGCACCAGGGACTGGTTTCCTGGAAGACAATTTTTCCACAGATAGGGGTGTGGTGGGGGTGGGGGGTTACGCGGTAGAGCTCTGGGGACCACAGTACACCATATCTAATCCATGTGCAGATTCTGTCAGTTCTACTTCGAAATCTACCTTGAGTCTGATCACTTTGCACTGCCTTTACCACTACTACTCTTGACCAAGGAATCCCCATTTATCACTTGGACCACGGCTGTAGTCTCTCAATCAATATCTCAGCTTCCTGTCTTGTTCCTCCAGTCTATTCTCTATAGCCATACTGAGCCTACTAAGATGTAAATCAGATCATGTCACTCTCAAATGGCTTCCTGTCAGATAAAGAACAAAACCCAAACTGCTTACACTAAGCCACAGAATCCTATATAATCTGATTTCTGTAGCCTGTCATCCCATCTCCAACCTCACTGGCCTCCCTGCCTTTCCTCAAACATATCAAACACACATCTAGGACAGGGCCTTTACATTTTGTCTCCTATGCTCATTCTCTCATTTCATTTAGCTCTTTGCTCAAATGTCCCCTCCCAGAGAAGGCCTTACTAATTGTCCCGATACCCTCGGCCGGGAGTGGTGGCTCACACCTCTAATGCCAGCACGTTGGGAGGCCAAGGTGCGAGGATCTCTTGAGGCCAGGAGTGTGAGATCAGCCTGGGCAAAACAGTGAAGCTCTGTCTCTACAAAAAGCAAGAAAAATTAACCAGGTGTGGTGGTGCATGCCTGTAGTCCCCGCTATTCAAGAGGGTGAGATGGGAGGATCACTTAAACCCAGGAGTTTGAGGTAATAATGAACTGTGATTGCACCACTGCACTCGGCCTGGGTGATAGAGTGAGACCTTTTAAAAAAAAAAAAAAAATCAAGAAAAAGAAAAAAAAAACCAACTGAGGAAATAGTCTCAAATTTGCCAAGAATTAGCTGTGTGGATTAAAGCAAGTCACTTAATGTACCTGGACTAAATATCCTTAACTGCAAATTTTTGCAGTTTTACATCACATGGCCACTCTAAGTTCTCATCCAGCTCTAAAATATTATGATCCTATTCCAATATCAAATTAAAGTCCAAATCATTTAAGGATTATAGTCCAAGATTTAAAAATGAAATAATTCTTGAAAACTCCATAAACTTAATGTGGGTTGGAGAGGTGGGGGAGATTTTTTGATACTAAAGCTGTAAACCTGGTACAAAAATCATGTGTAAACTTTGAAGATTCAACACACATTTCCTCATGTCCATTAGATTGTTGCTGTTGTCTCTCCCGGTTTAGAAACCTAGCAGATGGCTTTCATTCAAGCTGCCTAATCTTCCAAAACAAAAGCTATATAACTATATTCCTGGGCATCATCAACACATGAATAATGTAATCGCAATCACTTTCTGATTCCTTTTTTTTTTTTTTTTAGTCAGGGTCTCACTCTGTTAACCTGGGCTAGAACGCAGTAGTGTCATCATAGCTCTCTGCAACCTCAAACTCCTGGGCTCAAGTGATCCTCCTGTCTCAGCCTCCTGAGTAGCTGAAACTACAGGTATACACCACCATATCTGGCTAATTTTTTTTTTTTTTTTTTTTTAGAGACAGAGTCTCGCTTTGTTGCCCGGACTACAGTGAGTGCCGTGGCGTCAGCCTAGCTCACAGCAACCTCAAACTCCTGGGCTTAAGCAATCCTACTGCCTCAGCCTCCCGGGTAGCTGGGACTACAGGCATGTGCCACCATGCCTGGCTAATTTTTTATATATATATTTTAGTTGGCCAGATCATTTCTTTCTATTTTTAGTAGAGACGGGATCTCACTCTAGCTCAGGCTGGTCTCAAACTCCTGACCTTGAGCAATCCACCCGCCTTGGCCTCCCAGAGTGCTAGGATTACAGGTGTGAGCCACTGCGTCTGGCCTCATATCTGGCTAATTTTTAAAAAATTTTTTACAGAGACAGGGTCTCGCTATGTTGCCCAGGCTAGTCTCGAATTCCTGGCCTCAAGTGATCCTCCCACCTCAGCCTCCCAAAGTGCTGAGATTGATTATATGGGTGAGCCACCAAGACTGGCCTAATAGGTTTTTTATTCCTGTAATGTTTCTTAAAAAACATTTAAGAGGAACTTAAAGATTAGACACAAATAGAATTAAAAAAGCTCTTCCTCAGATATTAAATACATAAAAAGGGACTGTTTAAGCAGAGTTAACCAAAGAATTAATTAATAATAGCTAACATTTATATGGCACTTGCTACGTGCCACACACTGTCCTAAATTTTTTACGAACATTAACTCATTTAATCTTCACAAAAAGCCTGTGAAATAAAGTACTATTTTATCCCCATTTCATGAATAAGAAAACAGAGGCACAAAGAATCAGGGAATTGTCCAGGATACACATCTGGGATTCAAACCCAGGCAGTTTAGCTGGAGTGCATGCTGTTCACACTGTGTTACAATGCCTCTTTATTCTCTTTAGTGAAGAATGACGCTCTCTGACAATACTGGTATCTATGTTTCAGAGTAAAGAAAAATAGAAACTCATGTCTGGTTTTAGTTTCAATGCCGTAAGTCTACCTAGAACATCTTGATTAATTAATGAGACCTAGAAATGGTTCTAATGACAATGTCAATTACTTTAAATCTGAAACCAACACATCCACAGAATAAATGGAAACTCACCAATGGGAAAATGTCAAGTATCTGTAAGCTTGCAAAGTCTTGCTAAAATACTAAACCAAATCTAAAATTATGTGGTAAGCTAGACTCCATACCATAAGAGAGCTCAAAAACCCTTCTTTGCCATCACTATCACTACCATATAAGGCCTTTAAAACTACTGGCTACCTTGATCTTCTTCCTTCACCATAACGTGGTGTCACCATAACAGTGTGTCCAACTGTCACATGTCATCACCAAATCAAAATAATGTGCAAGGATGGCACAAAAGAATAGGGCACTTTTTATATGAATGGCTATTGTCAAAAATGGTCATCTAATTAGAGGTCACATAGTTGCAGATAACTCTTTAGGATACAATTTAGATACTGTCAACATCTATTTCTTGAATTGTCTATTTAAACATTTTAAAGAAATAGTGCTACACTTCAAAATTGCAAATTTTTCTTACATAAAATGTCTCAATGTGATTTCATATTAACCATCAAAGGGACTGACTGATGCTTACAGATAACAAGCTAACACCTACATAGTGCTTGCTTATATGTACTGAGTCACAGTCCTAACTTGACTTAATTATCACAATAACTTATAAGGTAGATGACATTATCATCCTCATTTTACAACCATGAAACTGAGGCACAGAGAGGTTAAGTTAGTTGCCCCAGGCCACACAGCCAGTAAGTGTCAGAGACAGGATTTACACCTAGACACTCTAGAACCGGAGTCTGCTCTGAACCACTGGGCTACACTGATTTTAACTACCATACAATACAAATCTATTTTGCTATCTTACTAAGCGGGTTAAAAACATATTTAGGGTACTAAAATTTACATTGTATCCAGCCACATATCAATAGTTCTTCCTCCTTTTGCTTTATCTAGACCTTCAGTATCACATGTTGCTAGATTAGGAGAAGATAAATAATAGTTTTAAAAGCTGACTTCCCATGAAAACTTAATAAATGATGAAATGTTTATAAAATCTTTAATCTTAGCAAAGTGCTAATTTACATAATTATAAAAGGACAATATACATATCTGCACTAGCATCATTAAGAAATTAAATTTAAAAATTTGTGATTAAAACCCAACTGCTAACAAAGTTATGAAAAAAAAATCAACATTTGAATACTTTATTTGTAGGAATATAAATTTTTTAAACCTTTATGGATAAAAAAATCTTAGAAGTAAACATATGCTTTGATCCAGAAATTCCAGGAGAAACTACAAGGAAATAATTAAACAATGTAGTACAGTGTTCAGGAGTTTGGTTCTGGAGTTCTATAGCCTGAATTTGAATCTTGCACAACTACTTATAGAAAGTATGATGATAGTGGGAAAGTAATCATCTCTTTAACTCTCAAATTTCCTTCTCTGTAAAATCGGGCAGGGGGAAAATACCTATTTAGGGTAGTTGTGAGGACTAAGTTAATGAATAGGAAATATTTAGACTAGTGTATAGAACATAAAAACTCAATAAATATAACTTGTTTTATGGCAGATGTAGTTATAAATATGTTCATAACATTTTGCTTGTAATATAAAAAAAAATCAGAATCCAAAGGTCTTACAATAGAAGACAGAATAATTGTGGCAATACATTTAATGCAGTAATACTCAGCCATTCAAAACTGATAGAGATATATATATTAAAAGATGATCAACCTCCACAGTAATCAAAGAAATGCAAGTTAAAATTAGAACAATTTCTTGCTTATAATACAGTCAATAATTAAAAAGTCAATAATTCATTTTTGGCTGAATTGAATGTTGATGCACAGGGTTGATTAAAGCAGCACTAGTAATTGGAAAAACTGGAAATAACTTATACTCATCATTCTGCATTTGTACTTTCTGGAATATTATGCAATCATTAAAAGAATTAAGTAGAGAGTTACACAACTGATAAAGACAGATAGTAAAAAAAGGCTTATATCAGAATATACAGAAATTTCCAATTTTTGAAAGATAAAGAACTTATTACATATATTTCACATATGTGAACAGAAAAAGGTCTGGAAGGACACAAGTCAAATTGTTCACTGTTACCACTACCAAAAGATGGAAGTAGGAACAAGAACCTTCACTTTCTATTCCACTGGTCTACAATTTGTACCCTACTCCAGTTTTTTCTTTTTTTTTTTTTTTGAGTACACATTCCTTTTTAAAATTTAAAACAGCAATAAAAGAACAAAAACAAAGAAGACAATTAGAGACTATGCATGGCCTTAAGACTACTAGAAGGACTTTGGCTTTTACTAAGAGTGAGATGGGAAGCCACTAAACGTTTTAAGCAGAGGAGTGACATGATCTGATTTGTGCTTTGAAAGGATCCCTCTTGCCTATGTGAAGAAAAGGCTGTAGAAAGCAGACGTGGAAGCGCTGATCAGGTCGATGGCAAACTATGGCCTGCACTTGACCAGAAGCCTATTTTTGTATACTGAAACTAAGAATGGTTTTTATATTTTTAAATTTTTTTTTAAATAGATGAATATGAGACAGAGACTGTATATGGCCTGCAAAACCTAATTTTTTATCTAGCTCCTTAAAGAAAAACTTTGCTTTACCCCTGAATTAGGAAACTATTGCAAATAATCCCATTAAGAGATAATTATCTCCTGAAGCAGGATTCTAAAATAGACGGGTTGAGAAGTGGTCAAGTTCAAGATAGGTTTTAAAATTAGAGTTAACAGAGCTTACAGAAGAACTAAATGATAAGTAGAAGAGAAAGGAGAGAAAGGTTAGGATTACTCCAAGGTTTTTAAGTCTGGGTAACTAGAAGAATTCCCATTTACTAGACAAAGAAGACTATGGGAATAAGCAGGGTTGGAGAAACACGTTAGGAGTTCAGTTTTGGACATGTTAAATTTGAGATGCTCTCTTAGGTAAGATATCCAAGAAGAGATGATAAATGAAAGTGGTCTACGCTAGACAAATAAATTTACAAGTCATTCACACATGGCCTGTGTTTAAATATTACATCACCAAAGGAGCCAGTTTAGATAGTGAAGATAAATGCTCTGAGGACTGAACTCAGGCATTCCATTATGTAGAGGTCAGGGAGATGAAAAGAAATCAGCAAAGGCAGAAAGGGAATGACTGGTGGGGCAGGAGGAAAAGTAAAAGAGTATCTAAGAAGAGAATGATGCATTCTTTCTACCTGGCACTGTTTCAAGAAGGAAGAAGCAATCATCTATGTCAAAACCTGCTAAAAAATTAAGGTGAATTGGTGGATTTAACAACAAAAGAAATCTTGGTGAAATGATGAGACAAAAAGCTGACTGGAAAGAGCAAAATGAAGAATGGGACAGAACACACTCAACTCTTTTGAGAATTTTTATTGTAAAGAACAATGAAATGTGGCGACGGAAGGAGGGAAATATGAGGTCAAGAAGTTTTATAAAGCTAGGTGATCTTGCAACATACTTTGCATGCTGGAGGAAATAATCCAATAGGGAGGGGAAAACTGATGATTCACAAAAAGCAGGAGGATTGCTAAAGCCATGTCTTCAAATAGTGTATGGTATGGGATCTAGTACACAAGTGGAGGGAAAGCCATGGTTAGTGCATTGCTTTTGTAGCAAGAGGGGAAAAGTTATTTTTCCAGTTAAAAAAAGAAATAAAGTTTTTTTTACAGCTTCTTTTGAAACTACAACTAAAGTACTTTCCAAAAAATAAAATATCTAATGTCTTTAGAAACATATTTTTCCATTCTGTAACTAATATCACTCTGTTAAATAAAAAAGATTTATTTAAAATTATACTCTTTTCATCAGTGGTTCATTTTATAAGTTCAAAAGAGTCACTTACCATAGTGGTCCCCAACCTTTTTGGCACCAGGGACTGGTTTCATGGAAGACAATTTTTCCACGGAGGGTGGGCTGGGGGAATGGTTTGGGGATGATTCAAGTGCATTACATTTATCCTGCAGTCAAACCTCTCTGCTAATGATACTACATATCCAGCTGCCCCTCAGTGCTAGCATCACCACCCCAGCTCCATCTTAGATCAGCAGGCATTAGAGTCTCATAAGGAGCGCACAACCTAGATCCCTTACATGTAGTTTATGGCAGGGCTTGCGCTCCTGTGAGAATCTAATGCTGCTGCTGATCTGACGGGAGGCAGAGCTCAGGCGGTGATGCCAGTGATGGGAGCAGCTGTAAATACAGATGAAGCTTTGCTGGCTTGCCCACCACTCACCATCTGCTGTGTAGCCCGGTTCCTAACAGGCCACAGACCCTAACAGGCCAAAGACCAATACTAGTCTATGGCCCAGGGGTTGGGGACTACAGTCTTACCATATTGTTGTTGATATTCTTGTCAACTTTGCAGAATGTGTGTGGTGGAGTTTCTCCTTTACTAGGTATAATGATGCATATGTCTGTGACAGCCAATGTATTCTGAGTCATGTTTTCAGAGGCTCTGCGGTAAGTGATATAAATTCTTTGTGATGAGGTACTGCCGCTAATATTTGCAGGGCGCCCATAGGGAGTACTCTGAATAATTTCGCAACCCTGTTTCAATCTTTCTTTCCAGTCATATAAAACCCTAAAAAATAAAAATTATAAAAATAAATACTCAAATACACAAAGCACCATCAAATATGAAAGGTAATATTCTCAAGCATTATGAATTGATCCTTAAATGTAGCAGCAGGGTAAAAATATTCCAATTTTATTGCAAGTTTGAATTGCAAAGTCTTGTATAAAATTAAAGGATAACTCTTTTCCCTACCAAAAAAATAATGTAATGGAAAATTCAGATAAACCTTTCTGTTAACATAAACCAGAAAATGGCAACAATTAAATGCAAAGGCACTTGTTTAGCATTCCATTTAATAGAATTATTAATTAATTTGGTTTTTGTCTTTAAAACTAAGCATCTTCTTTAGAAAAAGCAAACTGCATTCTGGCCAAAGTTAAAATTTTACAAAAGGTTACTTGCTCAGACAATACAGAACCTGCTAGCACACTTTTATCACCAATATTTCCTTCAGCTTTAACAGATAGTTTTAGGCTAAGACACTATAACCTCAAATCTATCTTTAATCAAAAGTCTGGGTGAGACATTAGGCTTTTTTTCTTTTCTTTTTTCTTTCTTTTCTTTTTTGTCTTCATTGTGATAAAGTCATAGGCTTTTAATAAAGGGCAGGCCTGGCATCCATTCATTAAATTTTCTAAATACTATACTTAAAGCAGTTGGGAATACCAAGAAAATGTCATGTTTAAATAATACTAGTTCATTCCCTCATAGAATTCACTGATGTGTATTTTAATACTAAGTCCTTAGCATCAGTCAAAAGTAAATTTTAAAGCTCTACTATACTAAATGTGTTTCTGCATTTACTATAAAAATGGTAACAGGTAGTGTCTTCATTACCAATCAAAATTCCCTTACATAGGCTGGGCGTGGTACCTCATGCCTGTAATCCTAGCACTCTGGGAGGCCAAGGCAGGAGGATTTCTTGAGCTCAAAAGCTTGAGACCAGCCTGAGCAAGAGTGAGAACCCGTCTCTACTAAAAGTAGAAAAATTAGCCGGGCATCTTGGTGTATGCCTGTAGTCCCACCTACTTAGGAGGCTGAGGCAGGAGGATCGCCTGAGCCCAGGAGTTTGAGGTTGCTGTGAGCTATGATGATGCCATGGCACTCTACTCAGGGCAATGGAATGGAACTCTGTCTCAAAAAAACAAACAAACAAACAAAAAAACCCTCAAACTTTAAAAAAAAATTCCCTCATACAAATAAAATTTAGTGCCAGGAATTGGTTAAATTATTTCTATCACAAGTTTTAATTTCTCCTTCTGTCCTGGCTATCAGCAAATTTTTAAAAAAATTTCCCTCAACATTTTATTTTGAAAATTTAGAGCTAAATTTGATAATTAATCACAGCAACTGTATTAACCCTAATGTTAGCTTGCATGCTTATTACTCTTCCTCCTTTTGATTTGTTTTGGTTTTTTTTTTTTAACTTAATAAAAAAGGGCACCTAAGCACAGAGAAGTCAGACACATCTGAATTCAAATTCCTACCACCTTAGTTACTAGCTGCATTACCTTAGGTAGTTACTTGCCAGCACTACTCAGCTATAAAACCTAAATATTTTGGCTTCAAAGGATTCCATAAAGAAAGTGAAAAGACAACCCACAGAATGGAAGAAAATACTATAGCTGATAAGGGACTATATCTAGAATACATAAGAACTCTTGTAGCTCAACAAAAAGAAAACCCAATTTAAAAATAGGTAAAGAATCTGAATAGACATTCCTCCACTGATATACAAACTTGCCAAAAAACACATGGAAAGATACTCAACAACATCAGCCATCAGGTGAATGCAAACCAAGACCACAGATATCGTTTCACACCCCCTAGGACAGCTATAATCAAAATGACAATATGAAACGCAGGCTAGGATGTGGAGAAATTGGAATCCTCATTCACCGCTGGTGGGAATACAATATGGTACAGCTGCTTTGGAAAACTGTGTGGCATTTCCTCAAAAGGTTAAACACAGAATTACCACATGACCCAACCATTCCACTCCTAGGCTTATACACAAGAAAAATGAAAATGTATGTCCACATAAAAACTTGCACATGAATATTCACAGCAGCACTATCCACAATAGCCAAAAAGTGAAAAAATCCATCAATAGATAAATGGATAAATTGTGGTATATCCATATGATGGCAAATTATTTAGCCACAAAAAGGAATAAAGTACTGACACATACTGTAACATGGATGAATCTTGAAAACATTATACTTAGTGAAAGAAGTCAGTCACAAAAGACCATACGTAGTATGATTCCACTTATATGAAATGTCCAGAACAGGCAAATCCATAAAGAAAGTAGACTGGTGATTGTTAGGGGGCTTGGGGGAATTGGGTAGTGACTACTAATGAGTACAGGGTTTCTTTTCCGCATGATAAAAATGTCCTGAAATTTATTACAGTGCTGGTTGCCTAAATACACCAAAAGCCATTGGGTGGATTGTAGAGTATGTGAATTATATCTCTTCTTGATAAAGCTGTTATACATATATATAAATATAAGAGCCCTAAGTTCAATATGGTAGCCTAAGTAAAGCTCTAATTTACCACAAGATCCTTGTTTGATACAGAGTTAAGAATCCATCTGTAATGATCATTATAACATACTTAAAAGCCATCTTTTTCTATGCTTTAAAAATAATTAAAAATTTTCTGATCAAGATAACCCATTAATTTTCTGGCACTTTTCTGTAAATGTTTTTCAAATTCTCTTCCCTCCCTCTAACAGAAAGAAACCCAGGCAAGATGAAAGTGCTGGAAACCTGTAGGACAAAGAGAGACAAAAAGAAACAGGAGGAGAATATAGGATTGACATTGACAAGTTGGATATAAACTTTTCTATTTTTCTACAGCTGCTATACCTCTATTAATGAACAAATCAAACAGTTAATTTCAAAATCTATAAGACATATTATTTGGATCCATAACAGTAAGTCATTTAAAAAAAATACTTACCCCAGATCCGTAAGTGGAGGCTTATCTCTTCCTCTTCTATAGCAAAGATAAATCTGTGGCCCCACTAGACTTCCATTATTGAGATCAGCTGACAATCCAGTTGGGGTAACATCAATACAAATATAATCCCGTGGCACTTCTTCCCCAAGAGATTTAATAATAACTGAAACATCCGTGATGGGTTCTTTTGGTTTAGCTACTTTATGACAGGCATCATTGAAGTGAATTTCTTCTTCAAGAGGCTTTGAAACATCAGTTAATCCTGCCACAACGAAGTAGTCAGCAACACGAGGTCCCTTGTCTTCAATCATCTTCCATTATATAAAGTTACATCTAAAAGGAAAGTAAAAGACAGTATTCTCCTATAATAAACCAAATAAACATAACTGGTTTATGTGCAAATAAGAAAAACTACAAGGCCAGGCACGGTGGCTCACGCCTGTAATCCTAGCAGTCTGGGAGGCCGAGGCGGGCGGATTGTTTGAGCTCAGGAGTTCGAGACCAGCCTGAGCAAGAGTGAGACCCTGTCTCTACTAAAAATAGAAAGAAATTATATGGACAGCTAAAAATATATATAGAAAAATTAACCGGGCATGGTGGCGCATGCCTGTAGTCCCAGCTACTCGGGAGGCTGAGGCAGGAGGATTGCTTAAGCCCAGGAGTTTGAGGTTGCTGTGAGCTAGGCTGATGCCACAGCACTCTAGCCAGGGCAACAGAGCGAGACTCTGTCTCAAAAAAAAAGAAAAAGAAAAACTACAAAAAGATCACTAGCCCCCCCCATAAACACACTAGTAGCATACATTTTACTTTTATATGTAAAAAGCATGCCCTTTTTAAATGGTGAGCATATCTTTTGCATTTTTAATCATAAAAGTAATGCATGAATTTCCAATTTTGGTAAGATAGAAAGCTAGATTACCTAAGTAATGTAAAAGATCCTTTTAAATGCATAGATTAACTTGTAAGAATGTAAGGGAAACTCCCAAAACATTGAAGAAACCAAAAGCCAGAATGCAGTCTAGAAATTAACACTGGATGAGGAAGTTTGCTAATCTCCTCAATAATCAAGGGGCTTGTGTTTCAAAAGGCAATATAGGGACAGACGACAAGACATTGAGACCACATAAGATAGGGAATTGGAACTGAGACACTTGTATAAAGCCAAGAGCTTCAAAGGACTAATACTCTCAAAGAGTGGGTTTTAAAAACCCATCCACTGGCACTGCGAGATAATAAAGTTGTTTGCCTCGATCTAAACCTGGTTTTGTTGGGGGGGAAGTCTCCTCTGAGAATTCATAATAATAGGCCTATTCACTTTGGGATTTGGAGTTTGAACTTACGCCATCTACATGGTTCCAGGAAGCTACAAACTGAGAAATTAATAATAAAAGGATTCCCAGGCTAGTGATATGTCCTTGGGAAGCAAACGTAAAACAGTTCTAGTGGGTACACCCTTAACCTAGGTGTTCCCACAAATAAAGCCCAGCTGAAGATAAACTCCTATTCCAAAATTACAAAAACACCCAAGGAAAAACTCTACCAGAAATGAGTCTCAACAGATACAACAAACATAATAATTTCAAATAATAAACAGAGTTAAATGATTATAACAGTAATACATTCTTATAACAAATTCAAAGAAAAAATACACAAAGAATCTATCGTGTATTTGCAAACACTTCAATAACAAAATCTCCTTCAGTTTTCTAGTATCACTTAAATCTTCTTTTTTTCTTTAACCTAAGGAATACACTCCACAGTACTGTCATTACTTACATACCACTGTTAGAGACAGGACCAAGATGGCCAACTAGACAGAGGTACTATGTGCCTCCTCCATGGGGAGGAACCAGAATAGTTAGCATATTCTCACATTTCAAATAGATTTTCCAGGGCAGAACACTAGAGAAAAGGAGAAGGTTCAGAGCAACTTTCCCAGCTGAGGACTGGCTAACAGTCAGGAGAAGCTCCTGGATGTGGGAAACAGTAAGAAAGAAGCCCTCAGGATTCTACTCACTAAGACAAGCTTTTACAATCTTCGATACAAAACAACCCCCCAACCCACACAGGTCAGGGACAGGAAAGCCCAGACTTCTACACATACCTAGGACAATTCCCACTGCCCTGCTACACGCTCCTGTGAGCCTGAGACTGCACTGCCCACGGTCTCTTGCCCATACCACTTGCCTGAAAGGAGTTGTGCCCTATTTGATTGCAGGCCCACACCCAGTGCCATTTTGAGAGTTTAACTCTGGGCTGCCCTCTACCCTCAGGCTGCATTCAAGGTGACATGACTGCAGCAACCACCTGGCCAGGAAGGGCCAGAGGAGATCAAGCTCTCCTAAATACACTTAAGACAATACTCACTATCCTTTTACAGGCAGCTGTGGGACTGGGGACTAGCCTGCCCAATCCATTGCAGCTACCAGTAACACCAACATGGACCACTTGGGTCCTGATGGGTGATACCACCACTAATGCCACCTCCCACATTATACCACCTGCTCAGGGGCCTGAGAAGCCACCTACACAACCAGCCCTCCGCTCCAACTACTAGCTTGTGAGCAAGCCAATTGAAGGCCCAAGAATTAGCCCCCCAACACATTAACACTGCTGCCAACATAAGCTGCTCTGGGGCTTAAAATTAGCGTACTCAGCCCACTGCTTCCACCACTGGGGCCCAAAGACAGGTTCGGCTGCCACTCAAGTCCTTAGCAAAACTGCACCACAGCTTCAACTAATAACTATTCCCTAAACCACCAAGGAAATTGCAGATACCACTGACCCTGTGCACTGCCTAAGAAATCATATGAAGATCACACTACTGCAGGCACCCAAAATCAAAGTCAAAGTGTCCTACTCAACCAACAACATATATACACCTTCACGAACAAATTCTCCCCTTCAAAAGCAATTTCAAAAAATTGGAACAAGTGATTGCTACATCAGATGCACAGATATCAATGGAAGGATGCAAGAAAAATGAAAAAGGAAGGAAATACGACACCACCTACGGATCATAACAATTGTCCAGCAACAGAACCCAATCAAAAACAATTCCTCATTAATGACAAATAAGGAATTCCAAATTTTTGATTCTAAAGAAGTTCAATGAGATGGAGGAGAAATCTGAAAACCAATACATAGAAATCAGAAAATCAATTTAGAATATAAATGAGAAATTTACCAAGGAGACTGATATCATAAAAAAAAAAAATCCAAAACAGAAATTCTGGATCTGAAAGATTCATTGAAGGAAATACAAAAAACACTCAGAAGCTTCAACAATAGATTAGACCAAGCAGAAGAAAGAATCTCATAACTTGAAGATAAATCTTTTGAAATAATCCAGTGAGACAAATATAAGGAGAAAAGAATAAATAAATAAGGAGAAAAGAATGAGCAAAGCCTTCAAGATGTCTGAGGACTACTTATAAATTAACAGTATTCCCAAGAGGGAAGAGAGATCAAAAAATTTAGAAAACCTATTTAAGGAAATAATCAATGAAAACTTCTCAGGACTACCAAGAGAGACATTCAGATACAAGAGGCCCAATGATCCCTAGGCAAATACATTGTAAAAATGACTTCACCATGGCATATTCTAATTAGAATGACTAAAGTTGAAGTGAAACGGAGAATTTTTAAATTAGCAAGAGAAAAGCATGTAGTCACCTATAAAGGATAGTCCATCAGACTAACAGAGGACCTCTCAGCAGGCCAGAAGAGAATGGAATGGCATTTTCAAAAGTGCTGAAAGAAAAAAAATGCCAATCAAGAATTTTATATCCTGTCAGACTAAGATTCATAAATGGAGAAATAAAGTCTTTGCCTGACAAGCAAATGCTAACAGAATTCATCACCACTGGACCAGTCCTCCAGGAAATACTCAAAGGAGTCCTAATAGAGGAAACTAAAGGACAATATTCACCATCACAAAAACACACGAAGATATAAAAGCCACAGGTTTTATAAAACAAGCACACAAAGGAGGAAGAGAAAGGAATTAAATGACAACATGACAGAAGTTCAGCAAGCCACAAAAAGAAAGAAACAAGGAAATTATAATAAACAATTAGAAATCAACTAACAAGGCTGGGCATGGGGGGCGGGGCTCACACCTATAATCCTAGCACTCTGGGAGGCCAAGGCAGGAGGACTGCTTGAGCTCAGGAGTTTAAGACCAGCCTGAACAAGAGTAAGACCCTGTTTCTACTAAAAATAGAAAAATTAGCCAGGTGTCATGGGGCACACCTGTAGTCAGCTACTCAGGAGGCTGAGGCAGGAGGATCGCTTGAGCCCAGGAGTTTGAGGTTGCATTGAGCTATGATGATGCCAGTACACTCTACCCGGGCGACAGAACAAGACTCTGTCTCAAAAAGAAAAGAAAAGAAGAAAGAAAGAAAAAGAAATCAACTAACAAAACAACAAGAATAAAGCCCCACATATCAATATTAACCTTGAACATAAATGATTAAATGCCCACTTAAAAGATAAGATTGGCAGAATGGATAAAAAACTTGATGCAACTATACGCTGCTCACAAGAAACTCACCATACCCATAAATATATATGTACACAACATCAGAACACCCAGATTCACAAAACAAATATTACTAGACCTAAAGAAAGAGATAAACAGCAAAAACAATAATAGTGGGGGACTTCAATCATCAAGACAGAAAATCAACAAAGAAACATTGGACTTAAATTAAACTTTAGAATAAATGGACTTAACAGACATATACAGAAAATTCCACCCAACAACTACAGAATATACATTCTTTCATCAGCACATGAACATTCTCCAAGATAGACCACATTTTAGACCACAAGTCTCAACCAATTTTTAAAAATCAAATCATATCAAGTATATTCTCAGACCTCAGTGGAATAAAGCTAGAAAATGATATGAAGAGGAATTTCAGAAACTATACAAACACATGGAAATTAAACAACTTGCTCCCAAACAATCACTGGGTCAATGAAGAAATAAAGAAGAAAATTTAAAATTTGGGGGAAACTAATGAAAATGAAAACACAACATACTAAAACCTGTGGGATAAAGCAAAAGCAGTACTAAGAGGGAATTTTTATAGTATTAAATGCCTACATCAAAAAAGTAGAAAGACCACAAGTTAACCTAACATTGCACCTCAAGGAACTAGAAAAACAAGAACAAACCAAACCCACAGTTAGAAGAAGGAAAACTATAACAAAGATCAAGAGCAAAAACTGAGTAAAATAGAGAACAACAACAACAACAAAAACCCCACAAATTAAAAGTTGGTTCTTTGAAAAAATAAACAAAATTGATAAACCACTAGCTAGACTAACCACGAAAAGACGAAAGAAGATCCAAATAAACACAATCAGAAATTAAAAAGAAGATATTACAACTGATACCACATAAATACAAATGATTGGGCCAGGCATCGTGGCTCGCATCTGTAATCCTAGAACTTTGGGAGTCTGAGGTGGAAATTCCTTTTTATTAGATCTTTCTGGTTCACAAATTTTTATAATTTGATCTCATTCACAATTGAATAAACTAAATAACTACTAAAAGGGAACAAATTATTGTTCTTTATTAAAAAGATTTTAAAAAGATCCATTTTAAAGTAATAATAAAATCCTTTTACATTTACTGACAGAAAAGTAAATTACATATCACTCGTGTTCCCTCATCTGTTGTTGTTTTCCATGTATTCATTTGGGGTAGAGGGTAGTTGGGAAGGTAACAAAATATTTTAAGGCATAGCTGACAAAGTATACAATGCCAAGAACATAGCTGGCAACATTACAGATGATATCTTAAAAGATCAAAATGTTCTTTAATTCATTCAAGAAGAGTTTATAATACTGAAAATGCACCTCTACTTTTAATTTTAAATCACCTGTTTTTAAAGTAAGATTGTGGTTTAGAAACTAGAGGGAAGATGTTGAAAGTTACAAAGCAAAGAAAATATTGAAACTCCTTAATATAGAAATGAATATTTAGTATTTCCTAACAATTCTACTAAACCAAGAAATTTACATTAGCATGTGAATTTGCAATACTCATGGAAAATATTAAATATATATTAAAACAAAATACGTTGTGTTGGCAAGAACCACCATAAATTATCAATACTTTGAAAGAACATTTGAGGAAAACATTCCTAGTTACACACAAAACTTGGATTTTCAGTGTTATACATCAGAGTAAAAACTCCTAAACAATAGGAGGTAAATTTCTTTAAATTCACTTTTGGAAACTGGGGGACCACAAAAAAAATGTATTTGAGCCAACAGTTCTCTAAATAATCACAGTAATATTAAACCCTGAAATAACTTTACTCAAACTAAGTAACAACAATATTACATCATTAACCAATGACTGTTTTTTACTTCTTTGTTCAACATGGCATAAAGATAAAATGTTTATAGACATCTTAAATTGAGAAGTCATTACAAGAAAACTCTTACCCATTTGTCAACTAATGGAAACTGATTTGTTTTTTCTCCTTTTCAATCTCTGCCCAATCAATTCAGGTTCTTTTTTATTTCTTCTCTCATTTCATTAGGTCAAAGTAGTTAAGCATTTGCTAACTCTAAAGACAAGAAAAGACAAGGGTGGAGATCAAAGGAAATATTATAAGAATATATGTAAACCAAAAAATTTTGAACATAAAAAGTTTTGCTAATTAACTATTACTGAAATGGTAAAGATGCAAAAGCCTCCCAGATAGAGACTGAAAAATAGTCACAAATTCAGAATTATATATGCAAATGCTCTATAACATAATGAACCAGTCCAACTTTCTTGTCCCCAACTCCAGTTCACTCAAATAAGATAGAAGAAATTTTCTGGTTTTTTTTGTTACATTATTCCACAATTAAGAACCTATTCCAGCTCATTTTATGTTAAACTATCAAAACTAAACTAGAAACCTTAATTCTCATCTTTCCTAAACTTCATCTTTCATCTTTCTTCCAATCAAGGTAATCTATCTACTGTCTTTCAAATATAGGTTTGCTCTTTTGCTCTTTGACTACACAGTTTCCTCTTTCTAGGCATCAAATGTTCATAATATTTTTCAAAATAATTGAAATGTATGTGGACTTTCATATAAACTTTATGAATTGTACAAAGTAGCCAAAAGAAAAAAGAAAATCAACAACTTCATTCACAGTAAATCAGGTTTGTCTTCCACCGTGTTTCCTAATCTTTGAGAACAAAAAAGATCCTTCTAATCCATAATCACAGAATACAATTTTTTTTATTTAATAAGCATTTTCTAAATTGCTATAATCTTCATAATTACACTAAATGACTACATAATTTTCCATCAAATAGAAATATACACTATAACCAGTATCCTATTTTTCCATTCCTAGCTAGTACCCAAAGTATGGTAGGTAGCTGCTTTAAAAATATTTATTAATTGGGCCGGACACGGTGGCTCACACCTGTAATCCTAGCACACTGGGAGGCTGAGGTGGGAGGATTGCTTCAGGAAAGGAGTTCGAGACCAGCCTGAGCAAAGGCAAGACCCTATCTCTATTAAAAATAGAAAAAAACTAGCCAGGTGTGGTGGCATGCACCTGTAGTCCCAGCTACTCAGGAGGGTGAGACAGGAGAATTACTTGAGCCCAGGAGTTGGACTTTGCAGAGAGCAATGATGATGATGCCACTGCACTCTAGCCACGGTGACACAGCAAGACCTCTGTCTAAAAAAAAAAAATTTTATTAAATAAAAGTTTACTTTATAAACTTCCTCAAGTACATTATTCTAAATATAATGGCTTTTGTTATGTAATTCAGAGTCATTTTTCTGAACCTCAATTACCTTAAATACTGTAGTTGTTGACATAGATAAATGAGATGATTTGAATCTAGTAACCAATAACCACCACAATTAGGGCTCTAGGCAAAATTAGAAATGTATTAAATGTATTAAATATATTAATGTAAATGTATTTAATAATTTATATTTTATGATTTTAAACTTCAACATTAATTTATTAAATATAGACATAGTTATATTAATTTAAACATAGTATAATTTATTAAATATGGTATATAATTATTAGAATTAAATATTTCTTTTTTTTTTTTTTTTTTGAGACAGGGTCTCACTCTGAAACCCCAGCTAAAGTGCAGTGGTGCGATCATAGCTCACCATAACCTCAAACTCCTGGGCTCAAGCAATCTTCCCACCTCAGCCTCCCAAAGTGCTAGGATTACAGGCATGAGCCACCACACCCAGCCAGAAATAAATATTTCTAATAAATACTTATTAAGATCTGACACTATTCTAGGAGTTGGTGATGACAGACATGAAAGCAGTAGCCTCTGCCTTCACAGAGTTTTTTGTTTAGTTCTACCTTTCCTCATCTCTTTCTATACTTTTATTCCATCTCTAGCCATCCTTTCTCCTATCAACCTTCCACATTCCAAGTGCTTGCCTTCACCCTGTCCAAAGTTTCCCTATCAGTTTCTCCCCTAAAAGTCCCATGCACAGAAGTTACACGACTGTATTTTCCCTTTCCCCCAGCTCCTTGAAAACTGGCACTCCTTCAGCATCAGCATCCCATGGTGATTTTGAAAGAAAGAAAATCTTATTTGTATATTTGTATATCATATTTTCTAGGTTGACATTTTTAAAAAAGGTTTAACCTACCCAAGGCAAACTTAATTTTTTAAATATAAGCTTTATAACCCAAACAGATGGACTAGATGGGGAAGATTTCTTGAACAAGGGGGACTTACTTGGCCCCTAATATACTTTGGAACCATTGCCCCCAATATCTATCCCCAAGCAAAAACCGACTTAAAATCAAAATATAAATGTGTAATCTGATAGCTCTTTCAAAAGATTACCAACACCTGATTTATAAAAATTTAAGATAGGAATAATAGACATTTAGAGAGGAAAGGATCTTATTATTAGTCCAATCCCTCATTTTATAGCCAAAAAACCTAAATCACAGAAAGTGGCTTACTTAAGGATACCCAGCTAGTTAGTTACTGGCAGAGCTTGGACAAGAACTCAAGTCCCTTAATCTAGTATTTTTTACATTGAGGATTTTGCCTCTAATAAATAATGTTGAATTAATACTGATCCAAGGCACATCTTTTTTGGGGGGTAGGGGGACAGAGTCTCGCGATGTTGTCTGGGCTAGAGTGCCGTGGCGTCAGCCTAGCTCACAGCAACCTCAAACTCCCGGGCTCAAGCAATCCCTCTGCCTCAGCCTTCCCAGTAGCTGAGACTACAGGCATGCGCCACCATGCCTGGCTAATTTTTTCTATATTTATTTTTAGTTGTCCAGCTAATTTCTTTCTATTTTCAGTAGAGACGGGGTCTCGCTCTTGCTCAGGCTGGTCTCGAACTCCTGACCTCAAGCAATCCGCCTGCCTCGGCCTCCCAGAGTGCTAGGATTACAGGCTTGAGCCACCGTGCCCGGCCAAGACATCTTTCAATAAATTATTTTGTGTCACTTGTTACCCGTAATTATTATGTTGTGAATATATTCCAAATTCTTAAGAGTTCTGATAAATTAATGCACTGTGTTTAATACAGAAAACAGCTAATTGAAACAAATCAAAATGAGAACCAAAAACTACTTACACATTACCAAAAGTCTCTCTCTGAAAATGATGCCAGATCTCAATTTGTGAATTCTGCAGGTCTCAGAGTTTGAGAAATACTGTATTGAAAAGAATAGGAATTGAACTCGAATTAATTCCAAATATTTCCCCCTAATATGTCTGTGTATACTTAAAATTTTGTTAACAATGATAATTTTCTAACAAACTACATTTGTTTTCATATGGTTAAGAGCTATAAGCAATTTTCAAACACCAGCTCTGTCAGAAAACACATTTCAGTCAAGAATAGACACATTCTTAAAAAAAAAAAAAAAAAAAAAAAACACGAAAACCAGCAGATAAGGGGGAGAAAGACAGAAAGCAAAAGAAAATGTAAGGGCACAAAAGAGGAAGTATAGAGTAAGAAGTGTGAGAAAGACAAACATGCCTATTTCTGGAGCATTATGCATAGTGTCTCATCCACAGGGGAAAAATATTCAAATTTAAGACAATTCAAATATAGACTCAAGTAACTTCCATATACGTAACATGTTTCAAAGAAGTCAATACCCAAAAGTACTTTCCTTGTATTATAAATTTGGAAGATACTACAGTCAGCCCTCCGTATCTACAGATTCCACCACACCCATGGATTCGACCAACCGCAGGTTGAAAATGTTAAAAAATAAAACTAAATTAAAAGTAATATAGCAATAAAAATAACACAGATTTTAAGAACTATACAGTATAATGACTATTTACATAGCATCTAATTGTATTAGGTATTATAAGTAATCTAGAGATGATTTAAAGTATATAGGAGGATATATATAGGTTATATGCAAATATATTTTTTTTTGGTCCAAAGTTAGTGGTTTTTCTTTACTTGCTTTTTTGTTTTTTGAGATAGGGACCTCGCTAAGTTGCCCAGGCTGGTCTCCAACTCCTGGGCTCAAACAATCCTCCTGACTCAGCCTCCCAGGTAGCTTGGATTCCAGGCATGTGCCACCACACACAGCTATGCCACTTTATACAAAGGACTTGAGCATCTGTGGATATTGGTATCTGTGGGAGTGGGGAGTGGGGTGTGGGGTGGGGAGTGTCTCAGCACCATTGCCCCATGGATATCTAGGGACAATTGTATTTAAATAGAATCAGTTATATCAAATCTCGTCAGGGAACCAAAGTCTTCTGATCAAGATAATAAGCAATGTTGTATTACGGGATTCAACATGTCATTATTGGCCGGGCGCGGTGGCTCACGCCTGTAATCCTAGCACTCTGGGAGGCTGAGGCGGGCGGATTGTTCGAGCTCAGGAGTTCAAGACCAGCCTGAGCAAGAGTGAGACCCCGTCTCTACTGAAAATAGAAAGAAATTAGCTGGACCACTAAAAATATATATAGAAAAAATTAGCCAGGCATGGTGGCATATGCCTGTAGTCCCAGCTACTAGGGAGGCTGAGGCAAAGGGATTGCTTGAGCCTGGGAGTTTGAGGTTGCTGTGAGCTAGGCTGATGCCACGGCACTCTAGCCTGGGCAACAGAGTGAGACTCTGTCTCAAAAAAAAAAAAAAAAAAGATGTCTTAAGATGTGCCTTGGAGGCGAGGCATGGTGGCTCACGCATGTAATCCTAGCACTCTGGGAGGGCATGGCAGGAAGATCGCTTGAGCTCAGGAGTTTAAGACCAGTTTTAGCAAGAGCAAAACCTTGTCTCTACTAAAACAGAAAGAAATTAGCCACGGCACTCTAGCCTGGACAAAAGAGTGAGACTCTGTCTCAAAAAAAAAAAAAAATCCATGTCATTATCATATTTTCTTTAAATTGAGCAATTTAAGTTGTAGTTATGAATCATTCTAAATGCTAGATGGAAAGATGATGTCATTGACAAAGTCTTAAGAGTACAGCCACACCAACTGTATTGTATGAAGTACTGTCAGAGAACTTTATAAATACTGGACATATGCACATACAAAAGGAGTTTCAGTAAGAATTAAAAGCTTTTGCAGGAAAACAAGCTGAAGTACAGAAATCACAAGCACATCAAAAGGAAGAAACCACAGATTTAACCAACAAGGAATATCTACTAATAATATTTTACTAATGACATGCAAATAGGAACAGCAACAGATATAAGATGTACCTAACTTGATTGGGTTCTTGATATGTGTGTCTGTGAAAAGTGGGAGAAAAGGCAAGAAAGGGCATAAATTATTTGAGTCAATAATTTGAAAAAGTGTTTGGAGGGTGAAAAGTAATGAATGAGAAATAACGAATGTATAATTGTATTACCTTTTGGACCGCTAGAAATAGTCACAATAGATATATGTGTTTTTAGAAACTAGGACACCACTCTACCACAAGCTCCCTGAAAAATTTCAGGCAGTAAACATGGAGTAGTATTTATATTTTCCAAATATTTCTAAAATCTTATTGCTGTCAGATAACAAAGAGACAATGTAAATACTAACCTGCTGACCTAATATCCAGAATCTACAAGGAACTCAAACTCAGCAAGAAAACAAATAACCCCATTAAAAAGTGGGCAAAAGACATGAACAGACGTTTTTCAACAGGAGAGAAACAAATGGCTAACAGACATATAAAAAATTTTCAACATTACTAATCATTAGGGAAATGCAAATTAAAACTACAATGAAATATTGCGAATGGCCATTATTAAAAAGTTAAACAACAGATGCTGGCACAGATGCAGTAAAAAGGCAAAGTTTATACGCTGTTGGTGGGGATGTAAATTAGCACAACCTCTATGGAAAACAGTATGGAGATTTCCCAAAAAACTAAAAGTAGATCTACCATTCAATCCAGCAATCCTACTACTAGGGATCTACCCAAAGGAAAAGTCATTTTATAAAAAAGACACTTGCACCCATATGTTTATCACAGCACAATTCACAATTGCAAAGATATGGAACCAATCTAAGCACCCACCAACTGAAAAGTGTATAAAGAAAACACACACACACACACACACACACACACACCATGGACTACTACTCAGCCATCAAAAAGAATGAAATATTCGCTTTTGCAGCAACTTGGATGGAACTAGACACCATTATTCTAAGTGAAGTAACCCAGGACAAATAACCAAATACCACATGTTCTCATTTATAAGTGGGAGCTAAGCAATGTGTATGCACGGTCATATAGAGTGACTTACTGAACGTTGGAGACTCAGAAAGGGGAGGGTAGAAGGGCAATGTAGGATGAAAAATTACCTTTTGGGTACAATATACATTATTCAGGTGATAGGTATATTAAAAGTCTAGACTTCTCTACTATGCAATTCATCCATGTAACAAAAAACCACTTGTACCCACTAAATCTATTTATTAAAACACACACACACACACACACACACACACAGGAAGAGCTGAAGCATCTACAGGCCCTTCTCAGTAGTTATCAAAATACCTTGTAGGCAGCCACCTACGCTGAAGCATCTACAGGCCCTTCTCAGTAGTTATCAAAATACCTTGTAGGCAGCCACCTACGTATAGATCAGATACCTCCTACCCTAAAGTTTACTGGGATTCTCTTAGAACTTAGTTTTTCACTGTACATTACCTTTTTGTGGTAATATACTTATACATTGTATCAGTTATATAGCAATTAACTATGTTCTATGTATTCTTTTTAATCCCAATAGTTTTCTCTTTTATTCCAAAGATACACGATCTATAATTGTCTCCAAGCAAAGCTTCCTATTTAATGCTTTATTTAATGTAAGCTTTCCCTCTAAGTATTCCACACTAATGCTCCCTTTCACTCCTCATTTCCCGATCAGCACCTTATTTTTCTTTTTACTCCTGAATAGTTTATATATATAAGACAAGGTTCTATACTCTAAGAAAAATAAAATTGAAACTAAGTTAAAAAAAAATACTGACCTGCTAAAGCTTTTTTAAAAATCAACAGATTATCACAAAAATTTTCTAGTTAAAATTTTCTACTGTATATAAAATATATATAAAAGTACTTGTAAATTTTAAAAATTATAGTTATTGGTAGAATACTAAGCTTGTTTAGATATAATTATGAATTTAGATATAATTATGAATGTGCTATAACTAATTCCAAATACATTTTCTGCTACATTGAATTTCTTAATATATTAATAGTAAGAACATTGTTTTAACCATGACTCTATGCTCCATTAACCTTAATATTCATATTATTACTCAAAAAACAAATAGCATTTTCTTCAATGTTGAATTTTTTATATTAATTTACACAAGCATTCACAATACCAAATATTTCCTCTTTGACACAGTGAACTTTCAAAAACTTTACTTTGATTCCCTGAATTGTATGAAAATATTGAACCTTTATTAGAATTAACTGATTTTCTATTTGACACAGATGAGACAGATATAAAACTGGCATCACTTAAGTGTTTGCAATGTTCTTCTGCTAATGAAGACAACACACCACAGCTATTGCTTTACCTTCCATACATGCACAAGAAAACTTCAAATAGAAAATTAGTAAAATCTATTTAGTAGAGCATCCTTTGATTGTAAATGGAAAATCATGTTCCACAAAATGATACACCAATGTGCTTCCTATAGCTACATGTGTTAAACCATTATATTTCAACACAGACTTCTTTAAACTTCTGTTATTCTTAATCAAAACTTTCACTTTGAGATAAGTGTAGATTCACATCCAGTTGAAAGAAATAACAGCAATCTCGTATACCTTTCACCCAGTTTCTCCCAATGGTTACATCTTACAAAGCCATAGCAAGATATCACAGATGGAATATTAACATTGATATAATTCACCTATCTTATTCTGGTTTCCCCAGTTTGACTTGTATTCGTGTGTGTGTGTGTGTGTGTGTGTGTGTGTGTGTGTGTTTAGTTCTATGCAGTTTTATCACACGTGCATACTATGCATCCATCATCAAAGTCAAACTACAGTGCAGTTCCATCACAAGGGTCCCTGGTGTTACCCTTTTATAAGCACATACATCTCCCTCCCAATCCCTCAATCTCACTGTCCCTAATCCCGTGACATAGTATAATTTCAGCAGAAAGTAAATATAGCCTATGAAGGGAAACGATAATGTTTCCAAAAGAAATACCCCCTTACAAAACAGGCATAGAAACAAATCAAAGCAACAAGTATAAGCCTATATAGTGTGGAAAGACTTGGTCACATTTACTCAGCCATCTGAAACATTATACTTGAACATGATTACACAAACACATAAACAGTTGACCTCTGAACTTCAAATTTTTTCAATAAATACAATTGGCCCTTGGTATCAGTGGGTTTGGTATCAGCAGGCTCCACATCCACAACCAAATGGGGATACAGTATTTGTGGGATGCAAAAGCCCCATATATGCAGAGGTGCTGACTTTTCATATCTGCAGGTTCCACGGGGCTAATGCGAGACTAGAGTATGTGTGGATTTTGGTATTCGCCACTGGTCCTAGAATCAATGCCCCAGACACCAAGGGACAACTATACATGGACATATATGTGCACACAAAAGATAAGGAAAGCAGAAAGTGATCATCTATTAAATCCCAATGAAGACCCAGCTCCTTAATTCTGAGATAAATTTTCCTATCACTGACAAGTTCTAGATTGGAAACAAGCAAACAACATAAAATAATGCCACACAAAAACTACAGTGGGGGCCGGGCGCAGTGGCTCATGCCTGTAATCCTAGCACTCTGGGAGGCCAAGGCAGGCACATTGTTTGAGCTCAGGAGTTCCAGACCAGCCTGAGCAAGAGCGAGACCCCATCTGTACTAAAAATAGAAAGAAATTATATGGACAACTAAAAATATATATGGAAAAAATGAGCCAGGCATGGTGGCGCATGCCTGTAGTCCCAGCTACTTGGGAGGCTGAGGCAGGAGGATCACTTGAGCCCAGGAGTTTGAGGTTGCTGTGAGCTAGGCTGACGCCATGGCACTCTAGCCCGGGAAACAGAGTGAGACTCTGTCTCAAAACAAAAAAAAACTACAGTGGGGATTCTGAGATGTATAAGAACATAAATTTGGGAGGTCAGGAGTTCCCGACCAGCCTGAGCAAGAGCAAGACCCTGTCTCTACTAAAAATAGAAAGAAATTAGCCGGGCAACTAAAAATATAAAAAATGAGCCAGGCATGGTGGCACATGCCTGTAGTCCCAGCTACTGGGGAGGGTGAGGCAGGAGGATTGCTTGAGCCCAGGAGTGGAAGGTTGCTGTAATCTAAGTTGATGCCATGGCACTCTAGCCTGGGCAACAGAGTAAGACTCTGTCAAAAAAAAAAAATAGAAGAAAAGAAAAAAAAAGCATATTTGAATATACCTCAATAAAACTAGGGGGAAGCATATTTGAAGAATAAAAGTGACAAAAGGCTGGTGGGTTTGTGGAAGTGCAGAAACAGTCACAATTTGTGACCCTGGTGACAATGGTGGTATTTTTGAGTTTGCTATATGAAAAAGAAACTTAATGCTTCAAACACATACACACACACACACACACCACTGCCTCCATAAAGCTGGCCAAAACTACCTCCCTTCTCTCCTTCTCACCTCAGTCACTTCTCAGAATAGTCAACTTGGGCTTTTAGGGGGGTTTTTGTTTGGCAGGTTGGTTATTTATGATGGGGTGAAGCAGGAATCATGAATGAGTAGATAAAGGAATTGAAAAGAGAAGTAAACGTGTTAATCAAGAGTAGATCAGAGAGGGGAAGTACAAAGCATTCTGCTAATTGCCTATGCTGGTTTTGTTTAATGGTAGTAGGTACAATTTTATAGGGGAAAAAACTGATATAAAACAATATTTTATAAATTAACATATATATATGTTCTTTTATCTAAAATTATAAAATTTTAGTATTGATCAATCATTTTAGAGATGTAGCTTTTAAAATTGGATTAGGCTTATACTATGTATTATTTTCACTTTTTAAAAAATTTTATGGATACATAATATTTATACACATCTACTTTCATAAAAACTATGCTATTTATAAGCTTTGGAAATGATGTTCTTTATAAGCTACCATTTTCAGTCATCCACCATAAAGAGTTCTATGCTTGAACAGGAAAAAAAGTAAAACTAACTTATCATAAAAGCAAACTAACAAACCAACCAACCACTACTGGAAAAATTTGAAAGGAGTCTGAAAACAAATGATCAGTGACATCTCGTTCTAACAAGTGACATCAAAGTTACAGAACAAAACAATTAGAATACTCTAAAATCTACAACTGTCCTTTGAAAAAGGCAGTAATCACTACCACGTGAAGGACAGGTATGAAAAACGTTTTAAGTTTCATTAAGTTAAATGGCACAAAAATTCACTTCAGTCATACTGAACTACTCATAGTTCTCCCTTTACACGACTCCCTGCCACCTTTGCAAACTCAGTTCCTTCTACCAGAATACCCCTAATCCAATGGCCGACTCCTATGTAATATTTGAGACATGCTCTTTGAAGTCTTTCCTACCCTTTTCCCCATGAGAGATTGTCATTCTCTCTTCTTATGCTACAAGAATATCCTGCATATAACTCTATTATGATTATCAAATGAATACGGTAATTATTTTTTTGAATATCTACTCAACTAGATTATGAATTCTTTGACAGTAGGCAATGTTACATCTTAATCTCTGTAAATATCTGTTTTAGCACACTCCCTGGCAGAGAGTAGGCAGTCAGTAAATGTTTGCTAAACAATGACATAATGTATTATGTTATTAATATAAGGTTAAAGAAGGTATATATCAACAAACACGTGTTAATAAAATAATATGACTCAAACTTCAAATTCTGTATGCAAAGGCTAAAAAATCATCTCCGTTGGGTTTTACTTGAAAAGGGGAGACATTTTTACATCTTTCACAAAAATCACCTGTGGATTGGAGATAAAATAATTTAAGTTCTTTACTACTATATAAAGTCACTGAGAGGTATCTTTTCTTATTTCATAAAAAATCTTAATTTTATTCCTCATCAGTTAGTATTCCTTTATAATCGCCACCTTTTAGAATATCTATTTACCCACACATCTGTCCACTGAGATCTGTGCACCCTGCATCTACTCCCTTCACATAAAAATTGGGCCTGAAAGTCATGTTCTATGAAATCTTGGCTTCATCAGCCATAGCTGATTAGATCAGACATAGATACTTGCCTCAAACTGAATTTTCTCCCAGGGTAGTTTAGAAGGGAATCACAGAACCATAAGCAAATATATGAACTTAAGAGTGAGAAGACATGTGCAGCCATGTATAGTGGTGAAAGACAACATGCAGAGATAGAAAAATAAAATGGACAAGTAGGGAAATACAGAGAAGTTATGCTGCCCAACGGTAGTAAGAACATAGTTGCCTGGGTTACTGATGAGTATTCAGTTCCTGGTTCCTGTCCCCTTCACGAGCCTTGGCTCTACTTTTATTGTTAGGTACTGTGAAATTCCCAGTATCCTTGCCATTAATTCCCTTTTTTGAGTAAGTTAGTTTGAATTTGGTTATTTACAAACGAAAGAAATTTGATTAAGCAAACCGCAAAAAAGGAAAGGTAAAGTAGGAATATCAAAATATCAATTAATCACAGAAGGAAAAAAAGCCTTGACATTCCTCAGCATAAGAAAATGAAAAATATTCACCAACCACAGCAGGTTCAAATAACATCCTATAAATACAACTTCAGTAGTCGGTATGAATAAAATTCTATCACAAAGTTCTAATATTCAGAAAAATGAGAGTAAGGGGTAGGGAATATATTAGAATTTGAATAAATCATTTTAAAAAATACAACCTATTACAATTTTGACCAAAAAAGGAGTGAGGTATATCTTTTCTAGTGATAATAGCCAATCCTGTCTAACAAGCCAAAAATATCATCACACAGTTTTCTCCATTGAGCTACACCCATTTCTCTGAAGACATGGCACTTCAGAGTCCTCAACTAAAATACTCAGTGCTAAAAGATACCTTTAAAAAAAGAAAGCATTTCCCAATAGCACAGTCATTACAGGCATACCTCAAAGATATTATGGATTAGGTTCCAGATCACTGAAATAAAGCAAATATCGCAATAAAGCAAGTCAAATGAATTTTTTGGTTTCCCGTGAATATAAAAGTTATGTCTACACTATACTGTAGTAAGTGTGCAATAGCATTGTCTAAAAAAATGTACATATCTTGGCCGGGCATGGTGGCTCACACCTGCAATCCTAGCACTCTGAGAGGCTGAGGCAGGAGGATTGCTCAAGGTCAGGAGTTCAAGCCCAGCCTGAGGAAGAGTGAGATCTTGTCTCTACTAAAAATAGAAAGAAATTAGCTGAACAACTAAAAATATATAGAAAAAATTAGCCGGGCATGGTGGCGCATGCCTGTAGTCCCAGCTACTCGGGAGGCTGAGGCAGTGGGATTGCTTGAGCACAGGAGTTTGAAGCTGCTGTGAGCTAGGCTGATGCCACGGCACTCTAGCCCAGGCAACAGTGACACTCTGTCTCAAAAAAATAAAAAATAAAAAATGTACATATCTTAATTTAAAAATACTTTATTGCTAACAAATGCTAACAATCCTGTGAGCCTTCAGCAAGCTGTAATCTTTTTGTTGGTGGAAGGTCTTGCCTAGATGTTGGTGGCTGCTGACTGATCAGGGTGGTGGTTGCTGAAGAATGGGGTGGCTGTGGCAATTTCTTAAAAGACAACAATGAAGTATGTGGCACTGATTGACTTTTCCTTTAATTAAAGATTTCTCTGAGGCATTTTACTCACAGTAAAACTTCTTTCAAAATTGGAGTCAATCCTCTCAAACCTTGCTGCTGCTTTACCAACTAAGTTTATGGAATATTCTAAATCCTTTGGTGTCATTTCAATGACGTTCACAGCATTTTCACCAGGAGGAGATTCCATCTCAAGAAGTCACTTTCTTTGCTCATCCATAAGAACCAACACTTCATCTGTTCAAGTTTTATTATAAGACTGCAGCAATTCAGTCACATCTTCATGACCCATTTCTAATTCTAGTTCTCTCGATATTTCCACCACATAAGCAGTTATCATACTTCCTCCATTAAATTCTGGAACCCTTCAAAGTCATCTATGACTGACGAATCCATTCTACAACGTTTTCAATCGACTTTGCCCAAATCCATCAGAAGAATCATTATCTATGGTAGTTATAGCCTTACAAAATGTATATCTTAAATAATAAGATTTGAAAGCCAAAATTACTCCTTAATCCGTAGGCTGCAGAATGGATGTTGTATTAGCAGACAAGAAAACAACATTAATCTCCTTGTACACCCCATTAGTGCTCTTGGGTAACTTGTCAATGAACAGTAATATTTTGAAATAAATATTTTTTTCTAAGTAGCAGGTCTCAACAGTGGACTTAAAATGCTGTAAACAGATGTGCTGTCATCCAGGCTTTGTTGTTCCCCATTTATAGAGCACAGGCAGAATAGATTTAGCATAATTCTTAAGAGCTCTAGGATTTTCAGAATGGTAAATGATCCTTGGCTTCAACTTAAAGTCACTGGCTGCATTATCACCTACTGAGAGAATCAGCCTGTCCTTTGAATCTTGGAAACCAAGCGTTGACTTCTCCTCTCTAGCTATGAAAATCCTAGAAAGCATATTCTTCCAATAGAAGGTTGTTTCATATACATTAAAAATGTGTTATTTAATGTAGTCACCTTCATCAATTATGTTGGCTAGATCTTCTGGATAACTAGCTACAGCTTCTCCATCAGCACTTGCTGCTTCACCTTGCACTTTTATGTTAAGAAACGGCTTCTTTCCTTAAACCTCATGAACCAACCTCTGTAGCTTCAAACTTTTTTTCTGCAGCTTCTTCACCTTTCTCAGCCTTCACAGAATTGAATAGAATTAGGGCCTCACTCTCGATTAGGCTTTGGCTTAAGGGAATATTGTGGCTGGTTTGATCGTCTATCTAGACCACTCAAACTTTGTCCACATCAGCAAGAAGGCTGTTTCACTTTCTTATCATTCGTTTGTGCACTGGAGTAGCACTTTCAATTTCCTTTGAGAACTTTTCCTTTGCCTTCACAACTTGACTAATGAGCAGGAGGCCTACTTTTGGCCTATCTCAGCTTTCAACATGCCTTCCTCAGTAAGAATAATCATTTCTAGCTTTTGATTTAGAGACCTGCAACCCTTCCTTTCGCTTGAACACTTACAGGCCACTGTAGAATCATTAATTGGCCTAATTTCAATATTGTGTCTCAGGAATAGGGAGAATGGGGGGGACATAGGGAGACGTCAAGAGGGAGGGAGGGACTGGGGGGGAGAGACAGAAAGCGGGAGATGGGGGGAATGGCTGGTCAGTGGAGCAGTCTGAATACACACAACATTTATGGATCAAGTTTGTTGTCTTATACAGCCATAGTTCATGCCACCCAAAAATAATTATAGTAGTAACATTAAAGATCACTGATCACAAATCACCATAACAGATATAATAATGAAAAACTCGGAAATGTTAGAGTTACCAAAATGTAAGCACATGCTATTGAAAAAATAGCACTCATAGACTTGCTCGACACAAGGTTCTCACAAACCTTCAATTTGTAAAAAGGATGATATCTGCAAAGCACAAGAAAATGAGGTATGCCTATATATGGCATTAGCTTCTAAAATAAGACTGACACAGCTGACCCTTGACAAACACGATGCGGGTCTGCTTACATGCAGATTTTTTTCAATAGAAGTTACACTGAGTATGCCTGCCTCTCTGGCCTCACTTCTACCTCCTCCAACTCTTCTGCCACTGCCACCCCTGGAACAAGACCAAAATCCTCCTCTTCCTCCTCCTCAGCTTATTCAACATGAAGACAACAAGGATGAAGACCTTTATGATGACCCACGTCCACTTAATGAACAGTAAATATATTTTCTCTTATGATTTTCCTGATAATATTTTCTTTTCTCTAGCTTACTCTAAGAATATGGTATATAATACATACAAAATACAAAATACATGTTAATTGACTTTATCAGTAAGGCTTCCAGTCAACAGTAGGCTACTAGTAGTGAAGTTCTGGGGGAGTCAGAAGTTATACACTGATTTTTTACTGCACGGGAGTCAATTCTCCTAACCCCTTCATTGTTCAAGGGTCAACTGTACAGTATTAGGTCTTCCATTTTTCTTTGATATTGGTTAGTTAGTAAAGAGAAGTTTCCTTTGGCAATTTAGACCAAAAAAAATTAATTTGTCTAGTAACAATTCTCAAATGGATACTGAAAGAGAATAAATACCAGTAATTTGTATTGTTCTCAGGCTCAAAAGAAGACAAACTTACATATGAAACTGACTAGTTTCACATAATCAAAACTTAGCAAGACTGGGAAAATCTATACATGCAACAGCAAGTTCAGAGATAAAAATAAAACAAGCACGGCCAGGCGTGGTGGCTCACGCCTGTAATCCCAGCACTCTGGGAGGCCAAGGCGGTTGGATCGCTGGAGGTCAGGAGTTCGAGACCAGCCTGAGCAAGAGTGAGACCCCGTCTCTACTAAAAATAGAAAGAAATTATCTGGCCAACTAAAAATATATATAGAAAAAATGAGCCAGGCATGGTGGCGCATGCCTGTAGTCCCAGCTACTTGGGAGGCTGAGGCAGGAGGACCGCTTAAGCCCAGGAGTTTGAGGTTGCTGTGAGCTTGGCTGATGCCACGGCACTCTAGCCCAGGCAACAGAGCGAGACTCTGTCTCAAAAAAAAAAAAAAAAAGTAATTTTATTAAATTATCCAAGATTATATAGATAGTTCTGGTATTCAGAAAAAAATGAGATGTTAAATTTAGGGTAAAATAAAATGTTTATGAAAAACTCAGCATTGATTGCCATAAAAAAGATGTTAAGCAAACAAGTCTTAACTGTTTACAATAATGGAAAAAGGCAGAGGTATTGATAATTTTTAATGACTTATATTGCCTCTAGAAAGTAATTACTGAAATTACATTTGATTATGAGTGTCTAATATTCTGAGAATTATTTTAAACTAAATAGTGATGGAGTACTGTGCAGGTCTGGCTCAGAAGTTGCTGGGAAGTTTTCCAATTTCCCTATTCTGTCCCTTGTTCAACCTTTCTCTACAAAATGCTTCAGTTTATCTCCCAAATAAAAAAGCACAATCTTAGCACAGTTACCCCCATACACCTTAATCCATAACAGGGGCCAGGTGCAGTGGCTCACATCTGTAATCCTAGCACTCTGAGAGGCCAAGGCGGGTGGATCGCTCAAGGTCAGGAGTTTGAGACCAGCCTGAGCAAGAGTGAGATCCTGTCTCTACTAAAAAATAGAAAGAAATCAGCAGGCCAACTAAAAATATATAGAAAAAATTAGCCGGGCGTGGTGGCACATGCCTGTAGTCCCAGCTACTCAGGAGGCTGAGACAGGAGTATTGCTTGAGCCTAGGAGTTTGAGGTTGCTGTGAGCGAGGCTGACACCACGGCACTCTAGCCCAGGCAACAGAGTGAGACTCTGTCTCAAAAAAAAAAAAAAAGAAAAGAAATAAGAAAAGTATGCTGAATTTAAAATATGCAACTGATTAAGTAGTCTAATTAAGAAATACTAACCATCATTACTGCCAACTTCAAATTTGTGACAGGATACCAAATGTTGGAGCTACTAGAAGGAAAGGCTAATGGTCAACTTGCTGTGACATTCTAAACAGCTAGGAATGAAAAAAAAAAGCTAAGAATGTATCTTTCATTTTAAAATCCAGGATTAGTTGGTTTGTTCTATCATTCACTAATTCACAGTCTAATGGGGCAGACATAAATTCAAATACTCTAAATAGTTATAATAAGTTATTTACTGAACATTTACTAAGTCCCAGGTATTGGTCTAAGTATTTTACAGGCATTAACAAATTTAAGCTTCAAACAGCCTTATTAGGACATCATTAACCCCATCTACAGGGGCAGAAACTAAGGTACACAGAGTTAACACAGACAGCCAAATAGCAAAGCCAGGTTTCAATTCCAAGTAGTCTGGGTCCAGAGCCAACCACTTTATACTGCCTCTCCAAGACTACAATAATTCATTCAACAAATTCTTACTGAGTGCTATCTCTGGCCCAGGCATTGTTCTAGATGCTTGAGATATAACACAGTTAGTAGTAGATTATTCCAGAAGAGACCCAATAATCCAGACAAGAGTATGGATCTGAGAAGGCTTTCTGGAGAAAGTAATGCCTGGGCTGAGTCTTAGAAGATATAAAGTAGTTAAATAGGCAAAATGAAAAGGGAAGGAGGGAATAAAGACATTCCAGGCAGAAGAACTACATAAGCAATAGTCAATAATCTAGAAACAGCATGTATATTCGGGATTTTGAAAAAGTAGTTCTCTATGGCTGCAGTAGAAAGTGAAAAGCAGAAATTACCAGAGTTAAGACGAAAGAACCAATCAAAGGCCAAATCATAGGAAGTTTTAATGACATAGTAAAGGAGTTCAGACTTTATCTAGTTGACAATGAGGAGTCAATGAAGAATTTCCAGATTTGTGTCTTAGATATACCAATCTAGCAATTCTGAGAAGGTGAATGTCAGGGAAATAAAACTGAAGAAAGGAAAACCAGCGAAAAAAATAAGGAAATAGTTCTTAATAAGGCAGTGGTTAGAACAAGGATGCTAGGGAAATGACTGATTCAAAAAGTATTTAGGAGATAAATGCAGCAGAATTCAATAAATGAATGGATGTAAGGAATGAGAGATAAAGAGACGAAAGAATCATGAATGATTTCTAAGTTTCTTCCTTGGATGAAGAAGTCAGTAGAGGTCCCTGATGTCTTTCAAAGAACGACAAATCAAATTCAAATCAAATCAAAGACAAATCAAAGAAAAACTTTAGGTAGGTAAATAAGTTCAGTTTGGATAAGAAGAATTTAAGGTGGAGATCATAAGTAAGCAGTTAGATAAGATAATCTGATGCTTTGGAAAGATACTGATACTGGAAAAACAGCCTGGGGAGTACATGGTAGATACATGGTAACTGAAACTATAGGGATGACTGTAATTTAGGAAAATGTGAAGGCTGAGAAGAGCAACTGGACAACTTGGGGAACACCGTTTCTTATGGACAGGCAGAAGGCGGCAAACCCTCAAAGGAAGTGATTTACACATGGAGAAGCTCCAGAATACACAGAAGGGAATGGTATGGTGGAAGTCAGAGGCAGAATTTCTTGAGAAAGTGACCAACAGTATTACTGTCATTGGTTGCTTTTAAGTCAACAGAATTACTGTCATTGGTTACTTTTTAGTAAGAGCCAGTTTAGTGATATGAAGAAGTAGAAATAAGACTGCAGTAAGATAAAGAATAAATATGAGGAAAAGAGGTAATCCCGGCCAACACAGAATATTGTATCAATTTTCTTATCTACAAAACTGAGATAATGGATGATTGTGAATGATGAACAATGTACTGCATGGAACCTCACATATATATAGTAAGTTCTACAGGCCCTCATGGACTATTTTCACCCTAGCTCCCTATACCTAACCACAATGGGTGCCATTCTGTTCTCAAACATCCCAAGTTCCTGGCACTGCAAAGCTTTGAACTTGACATTCCCCCAAAAGGATCCTTCTTTCCTCACTCAGTTCTTCACATGGCTGGCTCATGTCTGTCAAGTGTCACCTGGTCTTTTAGAATTCAGTGTGATAACTATACATAGTTCTTTTATATTAAATATATATCTGAAACAAAAATGAAAAATGTTAACATTTTATATGTGGGTATGTGGGTGTATACCACATTTTTTGGTAATTTTATTTTTAAAACTTTTCAAAAATAAAAATGTCTCATCTATAAAATATTACAGCAAAAATAAAAAGAAATTTAAGAAATTTCTGTTCTTCATATTTCAGCTTTCATTTTAAAACAAAAACAGCTAAATTGTGTGAGTTTATGTATGTATATGCACCTAACATACATATAGAAACTACATTTTTACATGGATCAAAAGAGAAAAGTTTTCATATAGTTATGACCAACTGATCTTCAACAAAGCAGACAACAACATACACTGGGGAAAGGAAGCCCTATTGAATAAATGGTACTGGGAAAATTGGATAGCTACATGTAGAAGAATGAAACAGGACCCTATCTCTCTGCATGTACAAAATTTAATTTGAGATGGATAAAATGGATTTAAATGTAAGGCATGAAACCATAAAAATTCTAGAAGAAAACATAGGATAAACTCATCTAGACCTCAGCCTCGGCAAAAAATGTATGACTAAGACCCCAAAGGCAAATACAGTAACAAAAAATCAGCAAGACAAAAACAAACAACCTCATTAAAAAGTGGGCAAAAGACACAAACAGAAGTTTTTCAAAAGAAGATAGACAAATGGCCAACAAACATATGAAAAAATGCTTAACATCACTAATCATCAAGGAAATGCAAATTAAAACTACAATGAGATACCACCTTACCCTATCAGAACAGCCATTATCAAAAAGTCAAAAAACAATAGATGCTGGCGTGGATGCAGAAAGGAATGCTTATACACTGTTGGTGGGACTGCAAATTAGTACAACCTCTATCAAAAACAGTATGGAGATTCCTCAAAGAAATAAATTTAGACCTACCATCAATCCAGCCATCCCACTGCTGGGTATCCACCCAAAGGAAAGGAAGGCATTTTATCAATTCACAATCGCAAAGATGTGGAATCAACCTAAGTGCCCAGCAATTCAGGAGAGGATAAGGAAAATATGTATATATACACCATGGAGTACTACTCAGCCATAAAAAGGAATGAATTAATGTCATTTACAGCAACTTGGAAGGCAGCTATGCTCACCACTATACCACCAATGCTGTTTGCAGCAACTTGGATGGAACTGGAGACCATTATCCTCAGTGAAGTATCTCAAGAATGGAAAACCAAACACCATATATTCGCACTATTAAGTGAGAGCTAAACGATGGGTATGCATGGGCACAAAAAGATATAAAGGACATAGGAAACCAAGAAGGGGGGAAGGTGAGAAGTGAGGGATTAACAATTTATCTATTGGATACAATGAACACTATTATGATGACAAGCACACCAAAAGCACTGACTTAAGCATTATACAATGTATTCATGTAACAAAAACATTTGTACCCCCTTAATATTTCAAAATTAAAGAGAAAGAGAGAGATAGGTTTTAGCAAAGTATACCAGAAACAGTATCTCCTACTATACATTTTGATGACTCACTATTTTCAGTGAAAATAAAGTACAGCACTAGCAGGAAAACTCCCTTAATATCTTTCTACCTCTTTTTTCTTGATAGCCTGTCTTCTCTCTCTTGCTTTCTACTTGTGATTTTTACAAAAGGAAGCAAAAAGAAGGAACCAAGAAAATGTCACATTTTAAAAATTATAATAGCCACAGATAAACATATATGCAGCCTATCTGAATATAAGATTCCCTAACCTTTAATCAAGTAATGTTCCAAAAATTTATTTGTAAATTGGTTGTCTGGAACTCAAAATCTGTTTACCATTAAGAAAGTTACAAAAGGATGTGAGCACCAGGAAAAAGATACTGCCTGAAGTGCCAGGCTATCAGAAGTAAAACAGGAAAAGCACAGTACAAAATATGCAATGATGGTCCAGAAAGAAAAAGAACTGCATTCTCAGCCAGAGTTTGAGAGCAGAAATCATGTTTCATTTACCTTTGTATTCTCAGTTACCTGGCATCGCATAAACATTCGAAGACCACTGCCTATTGACTGATGAAGTAATGAGAAAAAGACTGAGGAGTCCCAAAACAACACATGTTGGCGTGGATGCGGAGAGATAGGAACACTCATACACTGCTGGTGGGAATGCAAACTAGTGCAACCCCTATGGAAAGCAATATGGAGATACCTTAAACAGATTCAAGTAGACCTACCATTTGATCCAGCAATCCCATTATTGGGCATATACCCAGAAGAACAAAAGTCATTCTTTAACAAAGACACCTGTACCCGAATGTTTATAGCAGCACAATTCACAATCGCAAAGATGTGGAAACAACCCAAGTGCCCATCAATCCACGAATGGATTAGTAAACTGTGGTATATGTATACCATGGAGTACTACTCAGCTATAAGAAATAACGGTGATACGACATCTCTTTGGTTCTCCTGGAGAGAGCTGGAACGCATTATATTAAGTGAAGTATCCAAAGAATGGAAAAATAAGCATCACATGTACTCACCAGAAAACTGGTTTCCCTGATCATCACCTAAATGTACATCAAGGAAGGATACCAATTGGATATCAGACTGGGATGGGGGGTGGGGGGAGGGGATGGGTGTATGCCTACATGACGAGTGCGTTGCACACCCTCTGGGGAATGGTCATGCTTGAAGGTGCAGACCTGGGGAGGTGGGGGGGGGAGGGGATGGAGGTATGACTGTATGGTGAGTGCCAGGTGCACTCTCTGGAGAATGAGAACGGATGCGCCTGGGACTCTGACTCGGGGGGATGGGCGGGACATGGACAATGTATATGACCTGAACTTATGTACCCCCATGATGAGCTGAAATTTAAAAAAAAAAAAAAAAAAAAAAAAAGACTGAGGAGT
Organism: Lemur catta; assembly: GCF_020740605.2. Taxonomy (NCBI): domain Eukaryota; kingdom Metazoa; phylum Chordata; class Mammalia; order Primates; family Lemuridae; genus Lemur; species Lemur catta. The sequence goes on from NC_059128.1 coordinate 95,916,704, forward strand.
CCATCAATAGGTGGCACTGTCAACACAAAACAGTTTTGGTATAGCAAGCAAACAGAAGGGAGGCTGGAAAGAAGCAATGCACATTGATATAAAAATGCACATGTATAAAACTATTATAAGGTTGGTGCTAGTAATTAAAATACCTTCACCTAAATTAGCAGTTGTTTCCACGAGCACCATATTTTGGATTGGTTTTGCTACCAATGAATCCTAAGACAGTTTCCCTGTAGGAGCAAAGGTTATGTGAGATTTTCAATATTTTCTCCTGTGACCCTTGAAAATATTATGTCATTTTTGTAATAATAAAAGCAATGTAACTGCTCAGAATGAGAACAGAGAGAAGTATAAACACTAAAATAAAAATTACCCATAATCCTATCATCCAGAGAAAACATCTGTTAATATTTCATGTAATTTCTATCAATCTTTTTGCCACTTATACATGTGATAATAACACGGTATACATTTCTTTATAGTCTGATTTTTCTCTTAACATTATATTGTACTTTATGTCAGTAATTTTTTTTTGTTTGAGACAGATTATTGCTCCATTGCCCCACGTACAGTACAGTGGCATCATCATAGCTCACTGCAACCTCAAACTCCTGAGCTCAAGCAATCCTCCTGCCTCAGCCTCCCGTGTAGCTGGGACTACAGGCTTGCGCCATCACCCCTGGCTAATTTTTTCTATTTTTGGTAGAGACCGAGTCTCGTTCTTGCTCAAGCTGGTCTCGAACTCCTGACCTCAAGCAATCCTCCCAGAGTGCTAGGATTACAGGTGTGAGCCACGGTGCCCAACAAGTAAATACTTTTTGAAACTATTATTTTGACAGCTGCATCCATCACATGGATTATCATCAATTTTGCTATTCCCATAAGGCACTTTGACTATTCAAATTTTTTCACTAAGGCTAGGGCAGGTGGCTTGTGCCTGGAATCCCAGCACTGTGGGAGGCCAAGGCAGAAGGATCACTTGAGGCTAGGAATTCAAGACAAGCCTGGGCAACATAGCAAGATCCTGTCTTTTTTTAAAAAATTAAAAATTATCAGGGCATGGTGGTGTGTGCCTGTAGTCTCAGCTACTTGGGAGGCTGAGGTGGGAGGATCACTTGCGTTCAGGAATTTAAGGTTAAAGTGAGCTATAATGGAGCCACTGCACTCCAGCCTGGGTGACAGAGACCCTGTCTCAAAAAATTATATTTTTTCATTATTATAATAACATACTATATAAATTAATCATTTCTTCAATGTAAAGCTCTACACTGGTCTTTTAGAATTCAAAGGGATAACTATGATATACAGTCATAAAGTGTGGACTGCTTGACTCCCCCCACCCCCACCATCCTTCCACAAATTCTTCTGAATAATAAATAATCAATCCAGGGTATTAAAAAAATAAACAGGAAACGAAGAAAAATTTATCAATTTTTCTTCAGTCACTCTCTTCTTCTGTCTCTTGAAGAAAAGAGGAAAGTCCCACAAAGATAAGTCTCTGACATCAGAGAAGGCAAAGAATAGTAAGTCAATTTTTCTGCTAGTCATTTTTGTTTTCCACTTAGAATAATGTACCATCAATTTGAATAGGAATAGCACAAGATTTATAATATACCAGACATCTCTATCTGCATCAGCGCTTACACTAGGGTTTTTTGTTTGTTTGTTTTTGTTTTTGAGACAGAGTCTCACACTGTCGCCCTGGCTAGACTGCAGTGGCATCATGGTAGCTCACTGCAACCTCAAACTCCTAGGCTGAAGCGATCCTTCCACGTCAGCCTCCCAAGTAGCTAGGACTACAGGCCCCCACCACAACACCTAGTTAATTCTTCTATTTTTAGTAGAGACAGGGGTCTTACTCTTGCTCAAGCTGGTCTTGAACTCTTGAGCTCAAGCAATCCTCCCTCCTTGGTCTCCCAGAGTGCTAGCATTACAGGCGTGAGCCACCATACCCAGCCTAAACTAGGTTTTCACAGTACATAGAATGCTTAGAAAAATTCTGCAAACAAAAAAAGATAATGTAACTAATATCACTGAATGGGAAAATAAGTTTTCTTTTGCAGCTCTGTCATAATTTTTACTATTTTTTGAATGAATTAGTAAATGTTGTATACTCTGTCCCTTCCTTCTTATAACCTCCCAATTATACTAAATATTATTCAAGTTGCCAGACATAGGGCAACAGTTCCAGGAACTTAAGAATCAATAACTATTTAAACCAGTGCTAATTCATGTGGAAAAGTTCAGAACAAATCAACATCAGCTTCTTGGCTCTCCTGCACAAACAAAAATTCATATTGCTTCACTAATTTTAAAAAATATAAATTTGTATACATAAGTTTAGAGCTCAGTCCCAAATTTACTCATATTTATTCACATTATTAAGCTGTTATCAAGATCAATTAATTTTCCTAACAAGTACATTCTTACAAAAATTCCACAGCAAAGTAGGTCTATGTTTAATCATTCAGAAAAAGAAAATTATGTAACATTATATATAATGATGATGATAACATATGCTATTCTGGACTTCTGCTGAGAGCTGTGGTACAAAGGGAAATTGTGAAAATGAAGTAAAAATCGCCCAAAATGTTTAATTCTGCCCAAAACAAAGTTCTCCTAAAAGGAGCAAAATGTAATCTTTTATTATATGTTCAAACAGGGTTCAAATAGCTCAGAAACTCTGTATACTTAAGTTTTCAGAAGCTGAATCCCAGAACTACTATCAACATAAATTGAATAACTTGCCCAAGAGTCCTTATTACTCAATCTTAGATCCCTCAGAGAATACTTTTTACAATAATCTCAAATGTATTCCAGTAGATTTAGTGTAACCTGGGCTACGCTGTTTACAAGTGTCTATGCCTCCTTCCCCCAAAGAGAGAAGAGACAGACTAAAAACAGAATGAGACTATATACACACCAAATAACAGCTTGTAATCTTGTAAGACTGTTTCTTTTACACTTGAGCTATTCTTTTCATTAACATATAACACATTTTAAAGAATAACATATTCACGGAGTAATACAATTTCTGCCCTCACCGGTCTCTAGCTGGCTGACACGCGTTATCTCCTCAAATAAATACATGCCTGTTGACTGATGTCCTGTTGTTGCAAACAAGAAATAACTGTCCTGTAAGACAAAAACCTCTCTCTAAGGCTCCAGGCGTAACCATACGTTTGAATCAAAAGCACATTGGAACAACAAAAAATCTTCCAGCACATGTGCCATTTAAAGCACGATAATGAAAAGCTGTCTGCGACCCAATTTGAGGTCACAAGCTTTTTTCTTTTTTTCTCCTCCCCCTAGAATGCGATAAACTTCAAAGGTAACCGGGAATCGTGCCCCACCACCACCAAACACACACACACAAACACACACACACAAAAAGACTGGAAAAAATTGGCCAACTTGGACGCTGGCCGGGCTCACGCGGAACCGGCGCCCGCGGGCCAGGGAAGCCTGGGCAGACCCCGGGGAGAAAAGCGATCCTCCGGGCTCCCCAGGCTTCCCCCGCCGCTCGTTTAAAATACCGAGCAGGTGGGATTCCGGGAAGCCACCTTCGACTTACGTAACCGGCTTGTCAAAAATCCCAGCTCCAGGACCTCCCCCCTCCCCGCCCCCACCTCCAAACAACAACAGCCCCAGGCCCGCCCGGAATGGAAAATCTGGAATGAAAACACGGGAGCCCCCCACGCGCCCGACGCAGAGGCGCGGGTGCTACTCTCAGCACCGCCGCGCCATCCCGGGGCGGACCGAGCCCGCGGAGGACGGCCCAGCTCTAAAAGCCCGCAGGCGGAGGTCGTGGCCATCCGTGCCGCCTCCCCGAGCCCGGCCGCCCCACTCCCGCGCCCCCGGCTGTCACCTCTCCGGGTGACAGCTCCACCTGCCACTACTGTCTGCGTCGCTGCCCCCGCACTCACCTCCCCGCTGGCTCCGGCGCGAGCAGCGGGTCTAGGTTGAAGAACGGCGCCGGATCCCCTCACGCGCGGCAGCGGGACACGAGGGGCTGAATGCCGCGGCGCTCTGAGCCCGCTTAGCTCATCCCCAGCCCTGCGCTCCGCCCTGCGCTGCACCCCCGCCCGCCCAGGCCTGCCGTCTCAGTCAGACGGGACTCCCCCTCCCCTCGCGACCGCGGCTGCCTCCGCCTCTTTCTCCGGCTCCAGCGGCCACGGCAGCCCCCACGGGCGCCATCTTGGCAGTGACGGAAGGAGCGGGGGCGGGAACGGCGCCCATGATCGCCAATCGCGGGCTGGGTCTGGCCCGGAGGGGCGGGGAGAGGGCCGGGTCGAGGGTCGTGGGGTCCTAGCGCCAGACCCGACAAGAGGCGGAGCAGGTGGGCGGGGCTAAGCCGCCCTAGCTCGTGACGCGCCTTGTAGTTGGGGAAACGCACAGTGGTTCCGCCTCTGGTGGGGAGATCCCGAACCCCGGGCGGGCGTGGGCGAGGCATAGAGTCCCTTCCCCTCTCACCACCCTGAGGCGCAGGGCCCTATTCCTTCCTCCCCCGCACTCCTGGGAGTCCTGAGACCGCCCAGCTCGGCGCGTGGTTGGAGCCGCTGCTGCTCCTCCACCGAGGGCGCTCAGATTCTCCGGGAATCCCCCTGAAGTGTTAGCGACCGCCTATAGTAGGTTTCGGTCCCAAGGTAGGTAAACAGGGAATTTAGGGGGTTTCTCCGAAAAGTATGTTAATAAAATACCTATTGTTGACTGAAGAGGTGTCGATTACTGTGGATTAATTGGATATGGCCTATTTGAACCTAACTATGGCTCCACCATTAATGGCTGTTGGCAAATGAGGATAATAAAGGTTGATTACTTCTGCAGAGCCGGTCATCGGATGAAATTCTGTAGTACATGTGTAGTGCTTAGCATAGTCCCTGAAAGTACTCAATAATTTTTTTTTTTTTTTCTTGAGAGGGTCTTGCTCTGTTGCCGGGGCTAGAGTGCAGCGGCATTATCATAGCTCACTGCAACCTCAAACTCCTGGGTTCAAGTGATCCTGTGATCCTCCGACCTCAGTCTCCTCAGTAGCTGCGACTACAAGGGAATGATACCACGCCACACCTTGCTAATTTTTTTGTTATTGTACAAATGAAGGTCTCCCTATTGCCCAGCCTGGGTCTTGAACTCCTGGCCTCAAATGATCCTCTTGCCTAGGCCTCACAAAGTGCTAGGATCACAGGCGTTAGCCACCACTCCAGGCCATAAATTTCAGATATTACTCCATGGACAAATGAAGGAAGAAGTAGGACCCTGAAAATCCCTCAGGTTTCAAGTCAGCTTTCCTAAATTGAACAGAATAAGCATTCATCCCTTTTACTAACCAATTTTACAGCTTTATTTCCTACCTCCAATTCTTCCATTGTATGTAGTCAGTCAACAAACATTCATTGAAACTCAAGCGGGAGGGGGCACAGTGGTAAGGGAAACAAAGAGTCTGCCTTCAGGGAGCTGCAGTTTAGTGGGAGAAGAGGTGCAATAAGCAAACACTTCACATTTTGAGGGGAAACATGCTATAAAGGTTATGAAAAGAATTCTGGGATAGCAAATATCAGGATGGTTTTAAAAACCAGAGTGGGGACCGGGCGCGGTGGCTCACGCCTGTAATCCTAGCACTCTGGGAGGCCGAGGCGGGCGGATCGTTTGAGCTCAGGAGTTCGAGACCAGCCTGAGCAAGATCAAGACCCTGTCTCTACTAAAAGAAAAAAATAGGAAGAAATTAGCTGGACAACTAAAAATATGTATATATATAAAATTAGCCAGGCGTGGTGGCGCATGCCTGTAGTCCCAGCTACTTGGGAGGCTGAGGCAGGAGGATCACTTGAGCCCAGGAGTTTGAGGTTGCTGTGAGCTAGGCTGACGCCACGGCACACTCACTCTAGGCCGGGCAACAGAGCGAGATTCTGTCTCAAAAAAAAAAAAAACAAACCCAGAGTGGGCCGGGCAAGATGGTGCAGGCCTGTAATCGTAGCACTTTGGGAGGTCTAGGCAGGAGGATCACTTCAGGCCAGCAGTTCGAGACCAGCCTAGGCCAAATAATGAGACTCTCATCTCTTAAAAAAAATTAAAATTTAGCCAGGCCTGGTGTTGAGGGCAGGATTGCCTGAGCCTAGGAGTTTGAGGCTACATTGAGCTACGATGATGCCATTGCACTCTAGCGCTGGTGATAGAGCAAGACCCTGTCTCCAAAAAAAAAAAAAGAAAAAAAGAAAAAACCCAGAGAACCAGAGTGGTCAGGGAAGGCCCATTTAAAGGGTAAGAAGGAGCCAGTAATGTGAGAAAGACTTGGGTGGTGAATTGTTTAAGGCAGAGGGAAAGGCTATGCAAAGGAAGCTTTTCAGAAGGAAAGAAACTTGTCTACTGGAACTGAGTAGAATCCATGGTGCTGGGGGAAATCTACTGTGCATGGAGGAGCCTAGCAGGGAACTGGAAAGGGAGTGAAGGCCCAGTCCTGCAGGGCCTAGGAAGACATAGAAACAAGATTGGGTTTTGTTCTAATTGCACGTAGAAGCCATTGAAGAGTTATAAGTAGGGAATGATTTTGTGAGAGCAATGGAGTTGGGAACAGTGATGTTTGCAGTATGATCATATTTATATTTCAGGCAATATATGGATGAAAGAACTGAATTTAAAGTAAAAACACAAATCTGGGGTTGAGCCTCTTCAACACTAAGTTGGCCAAATTATATATTCTTTAAGAATAATTTCCTTATTGTTAAAAATATGCAAGTATCACAAAACAAGTCTAGAAAACACAATTTTCACTGAAAATTGTTAATGTAATTTGTTTCTAAGTATTTCGTATGTCAAGTTAGTATCATGTATAGTTGCCTGATCAATGCTATTTGAAGAGTATATTTATTCTTTTCTTATTGATTGCAGTCATTGTTAGTCAATTTTGCCCAGTGTACTACTAGGAAAAGGATTATAGACTACTGTAAGTGTGTAATTTTTCATGCTATAATTCCAAATTTATTTTAATGTGCTCAGCTTTGTATTTTCTAATAAAAGTTGCTGAGTATCAAGACTATTTTATTTTGGTAAAATATACATAACACAAAATTGGCCATTTTAATCATTTTTAAGCATATAGTTCAATGGCGTTAAGTACATTCACATTGTTTTACAACCATCACCACTGCTCATCTCCAGAACTTTTTCATCATCCCAAACTGAAACTCTGTACCCATTAAATAATAACTCCCCACTCTCCCCTATTTCTAGCCCCTGATAACTACTATACTTCTTTCTGAGATATAAATTTGTAAAGGTATCTGGTGAGTTTTTCCTCCCACCCCCAAAAACCAGTACATGGACTTGATGATCAGTAGGGTTGTTTGCCCCAGTTGAAGAGTTCAATGGACCATACTATATAGGTTTAGAGGATAGGCATGGTGGCTCATGTACAAGCTCATGCCTGTAATCCCAACACTTTGGGAGGCTGAGGCAGGAGAAACACTTAAGACCAGGAGTTCGAGACCAACCCGAGCAACAAAGCAAGACCCCATCTCTATAAAAAAACAAAAACAGAAACAAAAACAAAAAAAACTAGCCATGCATGGTTACACATACATGTAGTCAGGGCTACTTGGGAGGCTAAGACAGGACGATTGCTTGAGCCCAGGATTTTGAGGCTGCAGTGAGATATGATTGTGCCAATTCACTCTAGCCTGGGTGACAGAGCAAGACTCTATCTCTAAAACATAAAAAATTTTAAAAGTTTATAAACTGCCATCCAAGAAGTAAGGGTTAGTGTAAGTTTTTACCCCAGATGGCTACACATAATACGAATGAAGAGTACTAATATAGGACCAATTAATTTGTAGTACAAAAAAACTGTGTTTTATAACCATAAAATGTCTGGTCTTGTAAATGTATGCTACAAAATAACCCATACAACAACCTGTCCCTCATTTTATGTACAACTACTCTAAATGCCTATCTCATTAATGCTATTACTTTTCATTAAAAAATAAACTATTCCAACTCTGGGTAAATTTAATTTTAAAAATCACTCTTGGCCAGTGGGGTGGCTCATGCCTGTAATCCCAGCACTTTGGAAGTCCGAGGCAGGAGGATTGCTTGAGGATTGAACTCCTCAAGACCAGACTGGGCAACATACCCAGATCCTGTGTCTAAAAAAATTTTTTTTTAAATTAGCCAGCATAGTCCTAGCTACTCAGGAGGCTGAGGCAGGAGGATCCCTTCAGCCCAGGAGTTTGAGGCTGCAGTGAGCTCTGATGACTCCACTGCACTCTAATCTTGAAAAAAAAAATCACTCTTCAGTAAAGAATGGATTGGAAAAGGGCAAGAGAGAAGAAAACAAGTTTTTGCCACATCTCTTTTTTTTTTTTTTTGAGACATAGTTTCACTCTGTTGCCTGGGCTAGAGTGCCATGGTGTCAGCCTAGCTCACAGCAACCTCAAACTCCTGGGCTCAGGTGATCCTCCTGCCTCAGCCTCCCAAGTAGCCAAGTAGCTAGGTCTACAGGTGCGCACCACCACACCCAGCTGATTTTTTGTTTCTATGTTTAGTTGCCTAGCTAATTTTTCCTATTTTTCAGTAGAGACGGGGGTCTCGTTCTTGCTCTTGCTGGTCTGTAACTCCTGACCTAAAGCAATGCTCCCGCCTTGGCCTCCCAGAGTGCTAGGATTACAGGCATGAGCCACCTCGCCCGGCCTGCCACATTTCAAATAACCAAGCATTCCATGAAGTGATGCAGTTCAAAAGATCAAGATTTTGACCCCTAAATACTTTGATTCAGTAACTTTTTTTTCAAGGACATCCTAGATGCAGCACTTTAACTCCATTAAACAAAAAGCTAAATCTCTTTACCAGGCTGGACCCTTCCTTCCCACTGACAATGTCGTCCACAGTGCTTTTTGTTTAGAGGTGGGGGTCTCCCTCTTTTGCCCCGGCTGGAGTGCAGTGGCATTATCATAGCTGAGACTACAAGCACATGCTCATATGCCCAGCTAATTTTTTAGAGATGGGACCTCACTATGTTGCCCAGGCTGATCTTGAACTCTTGGCCTCGAGCAATCCTCCCACCTCAGCTTCCCAAATAGATGGGATTACAGGTGCAAGTCACCACACCTGGCTCATCCACAGTGTTTTCATCCCCAATGTGAAGGTATGGCTATAGGCCAGTCAGTGATCGCAAGAGAGGAATTATAGTATGAAGAAGCACAAGGAAACTTTTGGGGGTGTTGGATATGTTCATTATCTTGATTGTGGTGATGGGTTTACAGGTGTAATACATATATCAAACTTATCAGGTGGCACACTTTAAATATGTGTAATCCACTGTATGTCAATGATACCTCTATAAAGCTGTAAAAGCTTTTTTTAAAGTCTGTTTGGGAACCGCCTATTCTTTCGCCACTGAACACAGACCTAGCCTTCCATTGGTTTCAATTGTTGCTAGACCTATCAGGTCAACTTCTTGAGAAGTAGCTTGGTGTATCAAAATATTTAACTAGCAACAAAAAAAACACTCTTTTAGTTAGTAAAAAAAAAAAAAAGAAAAAAAACCCACAAATATTTTCATCTACATTAGAGTACCAATTAAAATATTATAGACATGTAGTTGCAAGCATAGCTTACAGAATGGGATTCTAAAAAGTTTCAAAAGTTGAAAAGGTTTCTTTTAAATCAGAGAAAATAGCTTCTGAAAGAATGATATTAAAAAGCAGTAGAAAACTAACAGGCAGTATTTGTGTAATCAGGAAGTATCTTGAAGTATCTCAGAGCCCCTAACGGTCATATCAGGAATCCTCTCAACATCCCAGGCATATGTCACTATAGTCACAGTTAAACAAACTTAAACCCTAAATGTGATTTGAGCAAGGAATTCTAACAGTGTAAACATGAAACGGAAATCTTTGGATTATAAATTCTGGCCCTGTGCCATTTTTGAAATTATGTCATCTTTTACGTGTAGAGTTCTAGCTTGCTATTTCTTAGACATTATTTTAAAACACTGTGGTTCGAATGATGAATGAAGGAAACCCATGAAACCATAACCGTTTAAAGCACTGTAAGCTCAAGCTGTTGTACAGCCTAATCCTCTCCACCTGTTAAATTTATGTACCTTAATTGCCATACCAGAAGTTTCCCACCATCTTCAAATTAAAGTCTGGAGCCTGTATAAAGCAGTCCTTAATATCTACACTACAGGGCTTCCTTATGGATGAGAAAACCTTCTACCGGGGATTATGGTCTAATAGAAACTACTGGATGTGTCCCAAAGCAGAACACATATTGACAAATTGTATTCTTTGTGAAACAGTGTTTGAGTGAAATTCCAATGTATTTAATCTACAAACTGAAATTTATTAGCAATATGGTCAAATTAGCAATTTATTTCCTAAAAACACAAATCTGATGAAATCCTTTTTGAAAGACAAATTATCTGAACAACTTTCAAGAATAAGAGTAAGAAATGTCATGTTAGAAATGACATTTTCTAAGCTCGGTGCTTGAGAGGAGTAGACGGGGCCAGGAGGGCTCCAGCAGTCTAAGCCACTGCTGTCTCTGCCCTTTTCATGGCCATCTGAGGAGTCATAGCTTTGACTCCGCACTCTCTCCTAGCTTGGAAAATTATCACTTGTCAACATTTTCCTCAAATTAATAATTTTACCTCTTTCAACAGTTCCTTATAAATTCAATGTTTACTTTTAAAATCATTTGCAAAGGAAAGTTCTTTTTAGTTATTTATTTAGAGACAGAGTCTCACTCCGTTGCCCTGACTAGAGTGCTGTGGCATCATCATAGCTCACAGCAACCTCAGACTCCTGGGCTCGAGCGATCCTCCTGCCTCAGCCTCCCGAGTAGCTGGGACTACAGGCGCTCGCCACTACGACTAATTTTTTAGTTGCCCAGCTAATTTCTTTCTATTTTTAGTAGAGACGGGGTCTCGCTCTTGCTCAGGCTGGTCTCGAACTCCTGACCTCGAGCGATCCTCCCGCCTCGGCCTCCCAGAGTGCTAGGATTACAGGCGTGAGCCACCGCGCCCAGCCAAAAAGTTATTTTTAAATAGGATGTCTTTTTAACTGGCATTGTCCACCAAGTGTGCCTCTGATTTGCTTTAAGTGTTAAGACAATATTTCACAACTTTTAACAAATTCACTTCAGTCAGCATTTATATAAAAACACTGTGCTGGGTACAGAAGGAAAACAACAGCAGATAAGTGCACATTAAAGGCAAAGGCATGTTCCCAGGCATATAATTTTAATAAAAGTCAATCTATGACAAGTTCTACACTAGACGGATAAACTGGTTGCTGTGAGAGCCCAGGGGAGGTGAGTGATTAATATGCATTGAGAGGATCGAAGGTGACAAAATAGACAAAAAAGATGGCATTTGAACCAATCCTGAGAGAACCTAGACTTCCTGTGAAAGGTGAGGACATCATTGGGGCATGGCCTTGAGGGCTGAGAGCGGCACAAGGCAGGAAAAGCTTTAACTCTGCATCTTTATAACAGATGTAACAAATGAAAGAGATGCTCATAAATTGTGCCAACACTTTGACACTTTGACTCTCTCCTTGGGAGTGGCCAAAGGTTCAAATAATTTGGAAGGATGGATATCTGTGCTGACTTGCAGGAAATATGAGTCAGCTTTTCTCATGCACTCAGCGCTGTTGTTACAGCTAGGATATTTGTGAAACACGAAGCTGAACAAATTAAACACTTTTTATTGATTGGCCCAGACATGCATCCTGCAAGGGTAGACAACAGGAACACCCTGTTTATTGTCAGGGCTTAAGGAACCCTGCCAGCAAGGGGAAACGCCTGCCATTGAAAAGAATAAACTTTAAAAAACAAAACCCTCCTGTTTTCTATATAATCACTCAGAATAGGAGACCTACACATCTTTAGTCCATACTGCCCTCCTACGCTTTGGGATTGTATATTTAACTGCCTCCAAGATAGCTCAGACCCAGGTATACCTGAAACTCAACATTTTCAAAGGTGATCTTTACCCCAAACCTGTTACTCCTATATTCTCTAATTACTTGAATAGTACTCACCATGCACATAGTCACAAAAGTCAAAACCTGTGAGTCATCAACTCCACCTTTTCCTTTATTCCTCGACACTTAATCAATCATGAAAACCAATTGATATCACCTCCTTAACATCAATAGTATCCTTCCTCACCTTTCCATCTCTATTCCCACTGACCTAGTCAAACACACAGCTTTCTTTTTTTTTTACTTGAAATTTTGCAGCGGTCATCTAATTGGATTTCTTATCTCCTGTCTTCCATCCACCCATCCCTGTGTTGCCAGGCAGATTCTTCCTAAAGAAATATGATTAGTCTAGGGCATCATTTGAGGTCACCAGCTTCCTCCTCTCCTTTCTTTTGTATTGTTGGTGGAAAGTTCATCAATGTCCAGTCCTGATACTACCTAAGATGTCAGGGCACTAGGGCCTATGCCTTTCTCTTCCCATCCCCTCTCCAGTGTGGCAAAGAAAGTCTCTCATTTGGAACACTTTCAGGCTATCAACACAAGGCTCTTAATTGGGAAAAAGCATTTAAGTCTCTGCTGCCCATAAAAGCACCTTGTTCTCCTTTCCCACATATGTGCATACAGACAAAGAAATGGATCAGTTAGTTACATCGAGCTAATTAGATCAGAGGCGAGGTTAATCCAGAAGGGAGAAACTCTAACAATTGACTTATTCAAGATTTGGAGAATAATAGATTTTTAATAATAAAGATTCAAATTTAAAACAAAAAAAGATCTCCAAAGCCTCTTGCAAGGTGGTTATCCTGTTAACTAATCCCTGAAAGCTATTTTAGGCTCTCTAGTGTCAGCATCACTTCATTATCTCCTAGAAATGGATATCCTTCCTCTGCATTTTCCATTTATAACCCTGCACAGTTTTGTACTTGGTTGTAATTATTTCAACAGCATCTTTAATAAGCATCACCCCATTGATTTAATAGAATTTAGATGTTGTAGTAATAACTTACAGAGTTTAAAATTACATTAAAAGAGAAACAGGAGTTAAATTGAGATGGGGCTATCTTTTATTTGAATATATTAGAACTGAAATAGAAGAAAGGCTTTTCCAGATGACAGGACAGGGCAGTGCAAACTGCTGCCCCCATGCAGTGCTGTCTGGAAGGTAATGGATGGTGCAATTGAAGAAAGGAGATCCATGGAATCCTTCATGTCAGGCTGAACAGAGTATGTAATGATACAGGTCATTTTTAACTACCTATAGACTAAAAGGGAATGGGGAATTGATATTATAAAAAAAAGACAAAAACCATATTCTTCCATATCAAATTCTTCTGATGATCACATAAAGTAAGACTCTGTTTACTACAAGGCCAGGGCCAAAAGTTGAAATACTAGAGGTAATGAAAATGGTCATTGGTTGCAAAGGAAAATCTCAAGGGTGGAGTTCAGGTAACTTGTAGGGCAATTGGACAAGGGGAGGGCTAAATGGATTGGGTCATAGAAAATTGAGGTGAGGCAGGCAATTAGAAAAATTGATGTAAAATTTATCATCTGACCCACAACATAATGGCTTTATGAGAATGACACTTTTACAAGTTGATTTCATGTTTCTCTGATGCAGAGCATAGAATTTTTGAGCAGGATTGAACCTCGGAGATCATCTAGTGACCATTTGATTTTCAGGCCTGATACACCTGTAATCATAGCATTTTGGGAGGCCAGGGTGGGAGAATTGTTTGAGTCCAGGAGTTCGAGGCTGCAGTGAGCTGTGATCATGCTACTGCATTCCAGCCTGGGCAACAGAACAAGACCACATCAATAAAAGGAAGGAAGGAAGGAAGGAAGGAAGGAAGGAAGGAAGGAAGGAAGGAAGGAAGGGAGGGAGGGAGGGAGGGAGGGAGGGAGGGGAAAGGAGAAGAGAAGAGAAGAGAAACGAAAGAAAGGAGGGAGGGAGGGAAGGAAAGAAAGAAGGAAGGGAGGGAGGGAGGAAGGAAAGAAAAGAAAAAAGAAAGGTGGAATGAATTTTCCCAAATCATATGGCTAGACTGGACCGGAGCCCTGGCCTCACAATTCCTAGGCCAATAGGCTTCCACCAAACCACACTGCCTTGTGGATTTCAAAAAAAAAAGTTAAACTTTAAATGCCATGTGCCTAGGCATAGAATTCACTCCTTCAATCTACCAGTATTTTACTTTGTAATGTTATACACAATGCACTCTGCTAGGTGCTATAGAAAAGATTTCAACACTAAAAGATTTATTTTGCAAGACTAGGTTTCTATTTTGCAAGACTAAAAATTGAATGCTATCTAATTATCAGGGAAATGCACATGCCTTTTTGGTGGCTGATAAGCTAGCAAGAAGTAAGTCTTGGTGTACTACAATATTAGGAATATTTAAAAACTTTCACCAAAAGATGGGCTTCATTCAGATTCTCTATTGTATCACCCAATCCATCAGATGGGCAAACATTAAGTAGTCTGACAATACTGAGGGTTGGTGAGGATGTGGAAAAATTGGAACTCTCCAGCTCTACTGGTGGGATGTGAAACAGACACTCTTCTGAACTCTTTTGGAAAGCAGTTTGGAAATATTTTAGTAACATTAAAAATGCATATGTGTATGTGTGTATGGCTATATATTAGATGTCGTGGTGTGTCACCTGGAGTCTCCCTCTCCAGGACTGAAGCATTGGTTCTTTTGGATGCTAGGAGTGTAGACAGCCAATATCTTTTAGCTGAGTCCCTCTCTAGGACTCTCCAAAAAGAGAGCTACTTGTCCAGGGTCACACCCTCTTTTGGGGTGCAGTTGTATCCAGGAATTGTCAAGGCAGGTATACACAGGCCTGATTCCCTTGCTCCAACCAATTTGAACTAACTCTCAAGGAGTTAGCTAGATTGGCTAGATCCCCAGACAGTGTGGGATCAGCTGAGGCCTTTGTTGCCACTTCATTGTAGCCCGACTTCTCCCTCTGCCCAATCCTGCTTCCTTCACTTCCCTAAAGATGCTGATCCTGGGACATTCCCCAATAAACATCCTGAACACAAATCTATGCCTGAAAGTCTACTTCCCAGGCAATCCGACCTGTGATAATACATGCATGTATGTATGTACAGGATCTGAATGTAAAATTATTTCTCATTGTGAGTATTGGCCATAAAAGCTTGAAAACCCCTGCACCTAAAGAAACTCTTGCACATATGTACCAGGAGACACTACTAGGATATTCACTGATTAATGGTTCATTGTAATGATGAGCAGACAAAAACTAAATGCCTGGCAATAAAAGAACCATTTTATAGTGGTGCAATGGAATACCATACAATAATGAAAATTAGTGAAATCTGACATCTACCAACACAGATAAATCTTTAAAACATAAGGCTACCTACTAACTTCAGGATAGTGGCTACTATCCTGGAGAAAGAGAAAGGGAAAAAGGATGAAGTTGGAGCTTCAGCTATATAGCATTGTATTGTTTTGTTCTTTTTCTAAATCTAAGCAAATATGGCAAAATTATAAGACTTGTCAAATTTGTATGGGTACATGGGTTTCTTTTTCTAAACTTTTCTGTATGTTTAAAATGTTTTAAAATTACATTTTGTTCAGTGAATTATTATTGCAGAAAATCTACAAACAAAAACAAAGTATTTTTTATCTTTCTATCAGGAAGCAGTGAAATGGCAGTTAACAAGGCCACTTCCCCTTTTACAAGAAACTTGGTCAAAATTTAATGGCTCATGTAATATAGACATTTCATTTATAACTATTTGGCTGATTTATTGCATATTTTTTTCCTTCCACTGTTTTTATTACTACTAAGTCCATGTAATGAGAATAATACTGGAATATTATAGGAGTTCATCAAATGTTCTACAGACATTCTCTAGTTACGTAGCAATTAAGTATGAGGGAATACAGTTCCCTATGTGCAAGTGGAAAACACAATCTTTATCATTTTCTATCAGTTTTCATAAAGATTTTTGTGTGATTTTTTTAAAGTTGGGTTTATTGAGGTAAACTTTACATACAGTAAAATTCACTCCTTTAAAATAGAGTTTGGTGGATTTTGGCAAATGTAGAATCAAGATAGAGAACATTTCCATCAATCCCAAAATTTCCCTCATGACTTTTTGTAGCCAATCCCCCTGTCCTAGCCCTTGACAACCACTGATTGGATTTTTATTCCCATAATATTACTTTGTATAGGATAACAAGTAAATATATAATAATTATAGTATATATTGACTTTTGAGGTTTTTTTCCCACTTAGGGTGGGCTTTTTATTTATTTTGTTATTTACTTATTTTTTTTTAGGTGTGGGTCTTGCACTGTCACACAGGCTAGAGCCCAGTGGTGCAATCATAGCTCACTGCAGCCTTGAATTCCTAGGCTAAAGCTGTCTTCCTGTCTCAGCCTCCTGAGTTGCTAGGATTACAGGCCTGAGCCACGGCTACTGGCTTAGCATGGGCTTTTGAGATTCGCCCACGTTGCATGGTGTATGTATCAGTAGTCTGTTCCTTTTCATTGTTGAGTAATATTGTATGAATGCACCACAGTTTGTTTACTCATTCTTCAGCTGAGGGACATTTAGAAGGGTTTCAAGTTTTTGGTGATTATGAATAAAGCCTCCATAAACATTTGCACACAGGTTTTCGTGTGGACGTATGCTACCTTCATTTTCCTTGTAAATACCTAGGAAAAGGGCTTTCTGGGTCTTATGATAAGAGTTTATTTAACTTTATAAGAACTGTCAAACTGTTTCTTAAAGTGGTTGTACCATTTTACATTCCCACAGTATGTAGTACAAGAGTTCTAGTTACTATACTTGGTATTGTCGGGTTTTAGTTTATCTGGTTGCTTGGATTATTGTATGTTTAACAAAAATTCTTTTAACCATTCTAATTGTCATACAATGATATATCATTGTAGTTTTAATTTATGTTTCCCTGATGAGTAATGATGTTGAGTAAGCTTTCATAAAGTTTTATTTTTATTTATTTATTTATTTTTTTTTTGAGACAGAGTCTCACTCTATTGCCCGGGCTAGAGTGAGTGCCGGGGCATCAGCCTAGCTCACAGCAACCTCAAACTCCTGGGCTTAAGGGATCCTTCTGCCTCAGCCTCCCGAGTAGCTGGGACTACAGGCATGCGCCACCATGCCCGGCTAATTTTTTCTATATATATTTTTAGATGGCCAGATAATTTCTTTCTATTTTTTTAGTAGAGACAGGGTCTCACTCAGGCTGGTCTCGAACTCCTGACCTCGAGCGATCCACCCACCTCGGCCTCCCAGAGTGCTAGGATTAAAGGCGTGAGCCACTGCGCCCGGCCAGCTTTCATAAAGTTTTAAACAAGAAAATCTGTCAAAGATTGAATTAGTATTAAATCATCTTTCCTACCCCGAAAATTATAGAGGAAGGATTCTCTAAACTTCCTAGCTCTAAAACTGTTGTACTCTTCAAAGCCAAAAAGGAAATATTAAGAAAAAAACATAAGGCCAGTGTAGTGGCTCACACCTATAATCCTAGCACTTTGGAAGGCTGAGGCGAGAGGATCACTTGAGGTCAGGAGTTTAAGACCAGACTGGCCAACATAGTGAGACTCCATCTCTACAAAAAATATAAAAATTAGCTGGGTGTGGCAGCGCATACCCATGGTGCCAGCTACTTGGGAGGCTGAGGCAAGAGGATCACTTGAGCCCAGGCATTCAAGGTTGCAGTAAGCTTTGAGGATGCCACTGCACTCTACTTTGGGCAACAGAGTGAGACCCTGTCTCAAAAAAAAAAAAAAAAAAGGCTCATGCCTGTAGTCCTAGCACTCTGGGAGGCTGAGGCAGGTGGACTGTTTGAGCTCAGGAGTTCCAGACCAGCCTGAGCAAGAGCAAGACCCCGTCTCTACTAAAAATAGAAAGAAATTATATGGACATCTAAAAATATATATATATAAAAAATTAGCCGGGCATGGTGGCCCATGCCTGTAGTCCCAGCTATTCGGGAGGCTGAGGCAGAAGGATTGCTTGAGCCCAGGAGTTTGAGGTTGCTGTGAGCTAGGGTGATGCCACGGCACTGTAGCCCAGGTAACAGAGTGAGACTTTGTCTCAAAAAAAAAAAAAAAAAGAGAAGAAGAAAGAAAAAGCAGAAAACAATAGGGGTATTTAGTTGACTATGTATGTAGGGTCATTTTGATTTAATAGTGGCTTCACATTAGGGATGATGGGTTAAAAGGATAGGGAATGAGAAAAGGCAGTACAAAGATCCTTATCATTACATTCCTATGCCTATTACCTTTTGTATCATATGGGTCACCTAGAGTCCAAATGAAACTGGCCAAGTTGAAAATCAGTAGAGGTTAGTATTATAATCCAAAAACATATGTAAGGAATAGATCTAAGGAAGAAACTAAAAAAAGTAAGCAGAATAAAAGTACAGCCAGTAGTATAACTATAAATTAGGGTAAGAAGTGGTTGCAGCTTTGGGAAAGTTCCCCTCTGGATTGTTTACTTGGCCCTTTATTTTACTTAGGTTTGGTTTTATTGTTCTACAGAACATGTGCAGAGTTTAACATGTTGCCTATGTAAATTTAATATGACCTACAAAATCTAATGCAAAAGCTTTATTAATACTTCAACTAATGCACATATTTAAGGAAAAGCAGAATTTTAGAATGTTAGTAAGTCCTATGGCTAAAAACAATCAATATAAAACAAATCTTCATACCTAAAGAACACAGTCTATTTATAAGGCACTACCATAATGCAAAATAGACTCTAACTGATGATGTGTAGGGGTTTCCAAAGCAACAGGGGAGTTGAAACAAGCACATTTGGGGGTTAGAGTCTATTAGAAATAACTGCAGATGAACATTTTGGGAAGAATTGATAATGCCCACCTCAGTCCTTGAAACTAAGAAATTAATAGAATTTTAATAACTGGACCAGAAGCTGATATAGGTAAAAAAGAATCCCATCTAAACGGCACATAGCCATGCTGCTAGCTAGAGTGAGTCAAAAGATATCTCCCAAAAGATTTTGCTCTTGTGCTGGGCATGGTGGCATGAGCCTGCAGTCCCAGCCACCCAGGCGGCTGAGGCGGGAGCATTGCTTAAGACCAGGAGTTCAAATCCATCCTGGACAACATAGTGAGACCCTCTAAAAAAAAAAAAAAAAAAAAGACTTTTTGCTCTTGTCACTACTACCACTTTGAATTGAGAGAAAAAGATGTATGTGATTGAGTGCACTGTCTATGAAACAAGGTTTTTTCCCCAGATGTTAAGCAGCCATAGAGTAAGATCTGTCATTTTCCAGAACGGAATACAAAAGATACTGTTGATACATGCTATGTTTGTGAAGCAAATGTGCCTTCCTTCTAAAATTTCAGAGGGAAAAAATGTGTGCCTTTACCTAATGATTATTATCTTACAGTTCCTGGGAAATATCATATCTGGGGCCTAAGAAACCTCATTCAATATTTTTCTTTTTGGCCTAATTTCCTTGAAATGGGAAGGTATGAAGCTAATTTTTTTCAAGAACTGTGCAAATGCTTCTGAGAAACTTTTGTAATGTCCTTTAAAAGAAAAAAAATCTGTAACTTCAGAGGGAATAGGAAAGGGAATTTCTGCCTAAGGTGAGTGGGAGGTCTGGACATGAGGTAGCTCATGGAAGGACTGTTCTTTGTTTTGTTTCATTTTGGTTTTTTGTTTCATTTTCTGTCTTTTTCACAACTGAGAAGCTCTTGAGATATTAGCAAATCCTAGTCCAGATTCGGGGATGCTGGGGGGAAAATCCTGACCCTTTTTTTTAAATTAACCAACTCCCTTCCACTCCAAGCACAACTCCAACTACATCTTAACCATTCCCCCCTTTTGTGTATTTTATAATCATGGCTATAATTGTTTAAAGGACTTCTCAGATCTTACATTACCTATCATTACCTTACATTACCTATCATTCATTTTGTGAATAGTCATCCCAGTTCTTAATTACACAGCTTATAACAATCTATGTATTTGAATAGGATGATTGCTAATTCTCACCATTATCAAAAACATTCAGGTGTCTATACATACACAAGTAGGCATTTACAAAGGAAATTCCACAGACATATTCCCTTTCCTCAATCAGCCAATAATAACCTCACCCAAAATAATTAGTTTATACGATAGATTTTTGTCTCCCATTTTTATCCCTAAACCCCATCGCAAACCCTGAAACCTCAAAAGGAATTGCACAGGACTACATACCTTAGTGGTACTTGAAAAATGATGATCAACTGTTGTTGTTTCATTAGTCTTCATAATTCTCATATTATTAAGATGACGATCATTTATTTAGATGATTACTTGTCCTTAATACAGTTATCTCTGCAGGAGCCAACCACCTTAATCCTTAGTAAAAACAGGGCTTATTCAGGGTAGAAGCTCAGAGAACTTAATGTTTTTTGTTTTAAAAATCAGTTATCTACTAAAGGACCTTCAAGTGAAAGTTAAAAGGAGTACTCTTTCTCCTAATCTCTCTCTCTCTTTTTTTTTTTTTTTTTTTGCTGTCTTCTCCGGTTTACAACAGACTCAGCTATGTTACAACCACACAACAAGGTTTTGCAACAGAATGGCCTTGAAATAGAATACTGCCCCGGTGAAAACTTAGGCAATCAAAATGGAATAAATGAAACCATGCCTGCTAGACTTCATGTGTTGCTTCTTACAAGGAAAACTATGGCTTTTTCAGGAGAATGTTACACTTTAAGTGACCATATGCCTTCTTTATGTCAAAGAATTCTCAATTGCTGTAACATTCAGTCATAGCAATGCAAATAAGGCATAACCCTATTATCTAAAGTGTTGTGTTAGTCATTAAAATGCAGCTTCAGAAAATATGTGTGTGCTATTACTTGGTAACTACCATAGTGTTTCTCATTTCTCTTAAAAATGGTAAAATCATTGGGAGCACATTAAACCCTTTAAAAATTTACTGTATATGTCTGCATACTTGAACTACATCAGCAAATGAATTAAACAGCTGTAATAGTGCTCTGAAACCAAAGCCTGTTTCTCAAAAATGTGTTACTCTGGTTTTTTTTGTGTTGAGTGGGTGTTTGTGGTTTCTTCTTTGTTTTTTTTGTTTTTTTGTTTTTTTTTTTTTGCAAGAGGTCTCATTACTCAGGCTACAGATGACTTCCTTGGGTTTCAAAGTGTTTCTTTCCCCTCAATTTTGATTCTGCTATGAAATTGAAATGATAAATAGCAACATGTGGGCCACCCTGATACACTGAAAGTTCTCCTTAGGCTACACATGGCTCATGATAACTGTGTCAAATGCTGTCATTGGAACTGCTTATCTGACCATCTCAAAATATTTTGTAAACCCAGTGTATCCACTCAAAGCCAGCCTAATGAGAGTAATTTTTTCACAATTTCTCCATTCCTACACACATAAGATCATCTTTAACGTGGAAAGTTGAAGAAGGATTTTTTTTAAGTTTTTTTTTTTTTCTTTTTGCAGTAGTTGTGGGTAGATTGCCAGGGTTCTTATAAATGTCACAAGACAGTGGCCAACAGTTCAGTAACAGGGATTTCCTAACCACACAGAAGCATGTTCAGCCAATCGTCAGTCTCATAGTCTATTAAACAGTTTTAATTGTGTGACTCGGGGTACTATTTTAAGACAATTAGGTAAAACCAAAGTCTCATAATAGGCACAATTCTAGGGCAGTATATGATGCCGGTTTCCATTGGTCTTTTCATTTTTCTATACAAGTTTCTTGGGTCCTTGGCTGGTTTACTTTAGGTGACCTTGGCATTGGTTGAATTTTTCTATAAATTGAGAGTTTTATTAAATAGTTTAATGGAAACTCATACACTGAAGCAGCTGTGATCAACGCACTAAAATGCTTTCTCATACAGCACATGGTGCTATATAGCACATGAAGGGGTTATATGAAATTGCCTTCACTTAATCTATTTTGTTTCATAGTTAGTGAAAAGTAATTGTTCACCTATGTAACAGGACCAAAGGATGGCATAAGTTGGCCCTGAAAAGTGAAGAATCTCTTGCATTTGTGGCAGTGTCTACATGACACAAAGAAAAATGGAGATTTGGTATGTGATCAGTTTCAGTTATTTTGAGAAATGGGAAAAATTAGCCTGGCCTTTGTGGTCTAAATTATTTGGTTTGGGTTAGACTGTTTGGGTTTGACTCTGTACATTTTTTAAAAATACCATTGCTCAAAAAAAATGTGGCAATATGTCCCATGTTGCTGATTCTCATCAGAAAAAGAAAGCAAGGGAAAGCAGCTATTGCAGGCTTCAGCAAGAATAAGGAATCAAGCATATTCCTCTTAAATGCATTACAAAGCAAATGTAGTCATTCAATTTGCAAGAGAGAATAATCCATCACACACTATGATTTCCATTCTGTTTTTCACAGATTGAGGAAAAACTTTATTTGGAACTTTATCTTCATTTTAAAGCCTATTCATAAAAAGGAGCCGGAATTCGACTCTTGTAAAAGCTCACTATGATTCTTTGGCTAAAAGTTTCTCGGTTTAGCCTTAGACTTATGATTCAGATTATTCTCGGTCTGCTGGCTTGGTTGGGAAAACCAAGCACCCTGTACAACTCTGAATTAGAAGTCTCAAAAAAAAAACCCACTACTTTTCTTAATTACATGTATTTTATAAAGAGATTACACCATCTAAAATTAGATCTATGATGGCAAAACATCTGGATGAAAAGCGAAAAATTCAGGGACTCAGTTTGCTGTTTCAGACATACAAATTCGATCACCTTTTTGATCCTTAGTCGCCACATGTTCTGCAGTTGTATAAGATACACAAAACTAAAGTACATTAAAATGTATTTGAATGTGATATGTATGAGTTTTTAATTTGCTCCATGTTAGCAATCTAAAAATAGAAATGCTGTTCATTTTTAAATAATGAGGTTTTGTGCATAATCTTTCAAGAATCAGAACTGAGTTTACTTTTTCTTGAGTAAAGTTTGCTCTTGGCCAACAGACTGTCAGAGGAGAACCTATTGTACTAATACTTTTACCCAGTCTGACAATCTTTGTTTTTTTCTTTAAAAAATTATTTTGAGCTGGGCATGGTGGCTGGCACCTGTAATCCCAGCTACTAGGGAGGCTGAGATGGGAGAATTGCTTGAGCCCAGGAGTCCAAGGCTGCCATGAGGTATGATCCTGACACTGCACTGCAGGCTGAGTGACAGAGCAAGACCCTGTCTCTAGTAAAATTAATTAATTAATTAAATGAAAAAAGAAAAAGAAAATAATTTGACACAGTAAAAATAATTTTTGGCATATGCACGGGGTCAAAGCACTGCTACAATCAAGATATGGATGGAACACATTCCCCCCAAATTCCCTTGTGCTACCTACCCCTTTGTGATCAAACCATCACCCACCCTTAACCCCAGGCAACCACTGATCTATTTCCATTTCTAAGTTTTACCTTTTCTAGATTGTCATAAAAATGGAATTATGCAATATATAGTCTTTTGAGTCTGGCTTCTTCAACTTAGTAAATGTTTTTGAGATTCATTCATATTCTCATGTGTATTAAGAATTCATTCCTTTTTTGTTTGTTTTTAGAGATAGGGTCTTGCTCTGTTGCCCAGGCTGGAATGCGGTGGCACCATCTTAGCTCACTGCAACCTCAAACATCTGGGCTCAGGTGATCCTCCCAAGTAGCTGGGACTACAGGTGCATGCCACCACACTTGGCTAATTTTTTAACATTTCTTAGAGAGAGGGTCTCACTGTGGTTGCCAGGCTTGTCTCAAACTTCCAGCCTCAAGCAATCCTTCCACCTCTGCCTCCCAAAGTGCTGAGATTACAGGGGTGAGCCGCCATATCCGGCAGGAATTCCTTCCTTTTGTGTTGCTGGGTAGCATTTCATTGTATGGATGGATATAGTATCATTTATCCATTCCCCAGCTGATGGACATTTGGGCTGATTCTAGTTTTTGCTTATGACAAAGCTACGACATACATTTGTGTTCAGGTTTTTAGGTGAACAGTTTTAATTTTACTCTGGTAAATACCTAGGAGTGAGATTGCTGGGTCTGTGGTAATTCTATGCTTAATTTTGTTTTTTAAAACTGCCAAACTGATTTCTAGAGTGTACGTATCGTTGTGCATTGCCACCAGCAGTGTATGAGAGTGTGTGAGAGAATTCAATTGCTCTCTCTTTTCACCAGCGCTTGGAATTGTCACATGGTTTTATTTTAGTTATTCTAACAGATGTGTAGTAGTATTTTTTGTGGTTTTAATTTGCATTTCTTTTTCTTTTTCTTTTTTTGAGACAGAGTAGTCTGGCTCTGTCCCCAGGTTAGAATGCAGTGGAGTCATCACAGTTCATCACAGCAACCTCAAACTCCTGGGCTCAAGTGATCCTCCTTGCCTCAGCCTCCCGAGTAGCTGGGACTACAGGCATGTGCCACCATGCCCAGCTAATTTTTTCTGTTTTTAGTAGAGATGGGGTTGGGGGGGTAAAGGTAGGGGGGAGTCTTGCTCTTGCTCAGGCCTGCTCTTAAACTCCTGAGCCCAAGAGATCCTCCCACCTCAGCCTCTCAGAGTGCTAGGATTACAGGCCTGTGCCACCACCCCCGGCCATTAATTTGCATATCTTTAATGACTAATGATATTATGCAACTTTTCTGTACCTGTTTTTCATCCTCTTCTTTGGTAAAGTGTCTATTCAAATGTTTTGCCATTATTTTTTTGGGCTGTTTGTTTCCTCATTGTTCAGTTTTGAGAGTTCTTTAGGTATTCTGGACACAAGTCATTTGTCAGATACGTAATTTGCAAATTTGCATATCTGCCAAATAGAGAAGTGTTTTTTCCCTCTTTATAAGTTGTCTGTTCATTCTCTTAACAGTATCACACAGAACAAAATTTGTATTTTGATGAAGTACAAATTATCAGTTTTTCTTTGGAAAAAAACATGTTTTTGATATATTAATATCTAATAACTCTTTGCCTAACCCAAGGTCACATATATTTTTCCCTATATTTTCTTCAATTTTTTTTTTTTTACAATGACAGGGTCTCTCTCTGTTACCTAGGCTGCAGTGCAATGGCACGATCATAGCTCACTGAAGACTTGAACTCCTGGACTCAACTGATCCTCCTGCCTCAGCCTCCCAAGTAGCTGGGACTACAGGCATGGCCCACCACGCCTGGCTAATTTTATTATTATTATTATTATTATCTGTAACAACAGCATCTGGCTATGTTTCCCAAGCTGGTCTCAAACTCCTGGCCTCAAGTGATCCTCTTGCCTCGGCCTCCCAAAGTGCTGGGATTACAGGCATGAGTCACCCACTTGGCCCTAAAAGTTTATTTAGGTCTATGATCCATTTTTAGTTCATTTTTTTGTATCAATCTTTGTCTTTTAATTAGAACATTTAATTCTTTTATATTTAATGTAATTACTAATATATTTGAATTTGTAACTACCATCCTATTTTGTGCTTATTGCTTGTTCCTCCTGTTCTAGTTTTCTTTCCTTTTTTACCTTCTTTTGAATTATTTTTTCTCATTTCAATTTCTTCCCCTCTACTAGTTTAGAATTTACACTCAGTTTTTACTTTTGTTTTTTCATGGCTGGTCAGCAATGTTATTTAAAGTGTGGTCTCAGGAGCTCGAGGTTACAGTGAGCTCTGATCATGCCACTGCACTCTAGCCTAGGTGACAGATTGAGACCCTGTCTTAGGAAAAAAAAAAATGTGTTCTTTAACGTCACTATCAACCTAGGAGCTTGTTATAAATGTAAATTCTTGGGCCCCACCCCAGACCTTTTGAATCAAGTTTGTGTTTTAATAAGCCCTTCAGGTGATTCCAATGCATGTTAAAGTTTAAGATGTACTGAAATTAGAACATGCATACTTAACTTGTCACAGTTTCACCCTCTTCCCAGGCAATGCAAGAACCTTAGACACACTAATTCCATTTATTCCTTTCCAAACTCTATGTAACTATTGTCTTGTATTTTAAGTCTTTTTTTTTTAACTCCATAAGACATTATTTTGTTGTTTTATACAGTCAAGGTTTGTTTAGCCTTACTCATATTTACCACTTTCTTTGCTTTTTATTCTTGCTTTTTAAACTTATCATTGTCTGTCTGGGATTACTTTCTTTCTTAAGTACATTTTTTAGAATTGCCTTTTATGAATATCATGGAAGCAAATTCCCTCACTCAGCTTGTGTAAAATATCTTTTTTACACCTTCCTTTTCTTTTTTTTTTTTGAGACAGAGTCTCGCTCTGTTGCCCAGGGTAGAGTGCCATGGCATCAGCCTAGCTCACAGCAACCTCAAACTCCTGGGCTCAAGCAATCCTACTGCCTCAGCCTCCCGAGTAGCTGGGACTACAGGCATGCGCCACCATGCCCAGCTAATTTTTCTATATATATTTTTAGCTGTCCATATAATTTCTTTCTATTTTTAGTAGAGACGGGGGTCTCGCTCTTGCTCAGGCTGGCCTCGAACTCCTGAGCTCAAACAATCCACCTGCCTCAGCCTCCCAGAGTGCTATGATTACAGGCATGAGCCACTGCGCCCAGGCTTCAAAAGCTGTTTTTTCTGAGGATAAAATTGTAAGTTGTCAGTTTTGGTTTTTTTCCTCCTGAGGAGAAGTCAACAGTCAGTTTGCTTCTGAGATTGTCTCTTTGTCTTTGGTATTCTGCTGTTTCACTACTTTATGTTTAAGTGAAGAGGTTCACCCTCCCACCCGCATCTTGCTTGGAATTCAATGAGCTTCCTAAACCTGTGTTTTCGAACAACTTGGAAAACCTAAGAAATCCTTAGAAAATCCTAAGCTCCTATCTCCTCAAATATTGCCTTTTCACCATTTTTTCTCTCCTTTCCTTCCAGAACTCCAATTAGATGAATAAATGTGAGATAGTCTTACTTTATCCTCCATTTCTATTTACTACTCTTTCAAGTTTCTCTTCTTATCTCTCATTACTGTAGGCTAGATAATTTCTATTGTCATATCTTTCAGTTCATTAATTTTCTCTTTGCTTGTGTCTAATCTGATGTTAAACCTGTTCATTATGTTATTGATTTCAGTTATTATGTTTTTCATTTCAGAAGTTTTTTTTAATTAGGCTATTTCCCATAGTTTCCTGTTTTGAATAGGTGTTTTCCACTTTGCATTTTATTTATTTAATGAAATAAAACATAGCTTTTTCACCTTCTATGTCTGATCATTCAAAATCTCAAGTGTTTGTGGATGTTTTCTACTGATTCTTCTGGATGTGGTTCCTGCTGGTTTTCACCCATCTAACATTTCTTCGAGTGCTTAGTGTTTGTTACTATGAACTCCTCACTTTCCTTAGAAAATAATTTTTAGGTTATTGAGGTACATTCCTACAAAGAGGATTTGCATTTGCTTCTTCTGTGCACTTGGGGCCTGCCCACTCAACTTACTGAAATAGCTTAAGGTTTTTATGGACCTAATTTGGTTGTAGATCATCACAAATTACAATCTTTCAGTGACAGCATTTTTTGGTCCTTAGTTCTGCTTAGCACCACAAGAACATTCCTTGAAGTCTCCTGAGGATGAATGGGGATGTTGGTTTTCATCTCCACCTAAAGGGTCCACGTTTTATTGGGAGGGAGGTCTCTGTCAGATTCTCCAAGCCCTAGGCTTTATCTTCTGTTGCAGGCACCTCTGTGAAGCCAAAGCTAAAGTTCCCCAGGTTGAGCAAATGCCTTTAAGGCAAATTAACCTCAGGGCCGTGGCATTGAACTCCAGGAGCAACATTTGGGTGAATAGAATCTAAATTATGCCTCCTGGTGGTGTACACCTGGACAGTGTTTTCCATTTACCTGCCTGGATTCCTCCTTCACTTCTCTTTGACCTGAAAATTCCTTTCTTTCTTGTCTATGCTTCAATGCTTCTAAGAGGTTTAGGAATTTTAAAAAATTCAGGCTTCTTAATTGTTTCCAGTGGGAGGTGCAGCCTGAATTCCTAGCCTGCCATATGCCTGGAAAGAGAACTCTCAAAACTCAACTTGACATACCCTACAATTTATAAAAATATCTGATAGCCTAATTTGTTCAAGTAATTACATTTTTTTTTCTGGCACCAAAGCTTTAAGGAGGAATAGTTTGATGGAATAAGAAAAAATCCATAGTCGCTGGTACTTAACTATTCCCTCAATGAATTTTACTCATGAATATATTGGATTTACATTGAAATACCAAAGTAGCTCAAAGATCTACTAGTGACCACAATTTTTTTAATGTTTCTCAGAAAATGAGTACATTAAACCAGAATCACATGCGTCAGTTGCATAGCAAGTACTGTGTCTCCACAGTTACTCTGAAACATAACAAGTACAAACGGGAAATGTCTTTCGGTGGTTGATAAGCTAAAAGGAAGTGGGTCTTGTCGTAGTACAATATTAGGAATGTTTTTAAACTTTCGCTCAAGGATGGAAGATTTCATATCCTCCTGTATCACCACTTGCTCAAACATAGGCAAGAGTCGTTATGGAAAAATCACATGTGTAGTCATTGCCAAGACTTGGTGTATTGATGTCATGTAGACAAACAAACGTGATTCAGAGATCCTTTTTTTCTTGTGGCTTATTTAATTCTCTCTGTTATTTGTAGTATTTGCTATGAAGCGTAACTCAATAAAGTTCTCACAATTAAAGGAAAAGAAAATCTGTCTTAGCCCAATATTACATTAACCCTATTTCCCACTTGGAAAAAATTATAACACATATCAAATCAGCCTTGGAGATCATAGTGTCCAATTGTGCCTGGACTGTAGTAGATATTCAATAAATGTTTGTTGAATCATTTAATTAATGGACACTATATAATGGTCATAGTAAAGCAAGCATAACAGTGGCTAACATGTTGACCTGATTATATTATGGGACGAACATTAAAGAAGGAAAATGCCTGGGGTTCAATGCCCATTCTAGGGCTCCCTAGAGCCATGGCCTTGGGTAATCCATAACCACCCTGGGCCCTGGTTTCTTCATTACTTGCCCTATTTTTGGGTCAGACTGCACTGCCTCTCCCTGTATGTGCTGCATGATTTCCCAATTCAGTGTCCTTGTCCTTAGAGTTATCTGCCTAAAAGGCCCTTCCCCCATCAGTATATGACTACACCTATCTAGCCACGCCATCCTACTTTTTATATTTCTTCTAGTACAAACATTCCCCCACCAAGCTTCCTGGACACTGCCCTGGCTAGAAGATAATTTTTCATCTGATCTCACATAGCATCGTTTTTCTTTTAATGCAATGGCAGCATTTAAGTCATACTTTACAGCTTATACCATGATTTTTCATATAGTATCTGTACTACACTGCTTCTCTGCTAGACTGGAAGCTCATGAGGGTAGAGTCCATGCTTGCTATCTTTTGTAGCCCCCCATAACACCTAGCAAAATACATTAAAGATGCTATATGCTCCCTAAATATTAATGTCTGCTGAATCTGAAAATAGGGCATAATAATGCTTTTCCTGCTGATAATAGAGGGCTGTGTCAGAAGGCAGCTTAAGGCCTTTCCAGCTTTTAGACCAATGATTGTGGAGCACTGATGGAAAATGCCAGGTATAAATAAGTAAGGAAAATTGCATAAGCTATTTATCCATTAATGGGAGCAGAAAAGAGAATACTTGGGTGGATCAGAGCCCATTTAAAAGCAGAGATGAAAAGTGAAATGGATGATACAAGAGTAGAAAGTGACAAGAGCAGTACAGGTTATTCTAGTCTAGTAATTTTAAAAAGTTCTTTTTGCAATTCCATTTTTTAGACTATACATACCTGTGTACAGCTGGCATATTATTTCCCTGGTTTTGAGAGAGTCCCTGAGGACTTGAGCCAGAAGGTGAATTGCATTTTTAGAATACAGTTGATAATCCCACATAGTATTGAGTGAACGAAAGCAGATATGAAACAGTACATACTGTCTGATTCTATTAATATGAAGTTCAAAAACAGGTGAAACCAATTTGCAGTGAAAAAAGTCAAAATAGTGGTTACCCTTGGAGGTGCTGACTAGTACATGGCACAAAGGGTCTTCAGAAGTGCTGGTAATGTTCTATATTTTGATCTGGGTGGTAGTTACATGGTATATATACATGTAAAATATTTTGAGTTGTACACTTAAGATTTGTGCACTTTTTGTAAGTTATACCTCAATTTTTAAAAAAAGAATGCAGTTATCCAATTTGATTGCCCTGTGCATCACTGATGAGCAGGTAAAGGATAGATTGGAGCTATGCAGTGTGTTTCCTGGAAAAATAAAGCACACTTTTTAAAATCCTATAGTTTTTTCCGGGAACCTGTGACCAGATGGCTCTCATAAATAATGCATCAAAGTATGGTTAGGACTGGAAGAATTCATGATGTGTGATAAAAAGAAAACCACCAATGATCACATAGTATACTGTTTTTGACTTTCACTGGGATTTGCTGGAAAAGCCAGGATCCCCAATAAATGGTCAAGCAGTAAGAACAGAGTAAGTATTAAATACAACAGTACTGCACAAGGAGACCTGTTGGCTGTGAAACTTGAATAACCCACAGGCTTTCTGAGCACTGGATGTTTCCTCTGTTAAATGGAGACATATTTTATCTGTTCAAAGATAGGGGACAGGATCAAGTGATCTCTTAAGACTCCTTCCAGCTCATAAAATCTTTGACTTTTGGAAATTGGACATATAAAGAACAACTGTGGTTAGAGCTTTCACACTATTGGAAGTAGGATGGGAAAATAAATCACTTTAAAAAATCTGTAATAATAAAATCTGTAAAAAATTGTAACAAGCAACAAACAATGTAGGTGGCCATGCTAAACAGCAAGAGATCCATGCAGAAAACGTCTTTCAGATGCAGTGAGCTACCTGAAACCATTTGCT
Organism: Lemur catta; assembly: GCF_020740605.2. Classification (NCBI taxonomy): domain Eukaryota; kingdom Metazoa; phylum Chordata; class Mammalia; order Primates; family Lemuridae; genus Lemur; species Lemur catta. The sequence continues at coordinate 95,947,583 of NC_059128.1, forward strand.
CTTGTTCCCTGGGGATTTCCCTAGCCTTCAGCAAGGGGTATATTTAATAATGGTTTTTTAAAAAAAGATAAGGGAACAATTTTAGACTTCAATCAAAGAAAGCATTACACCGTAAGTTTTCCCCTTGTGGGTTCACATTTGCAAAGAATAAATCCCTTGTAGAAAATGGTATTTCGTAATATATGAGCAGAGAAGGAGCGCTAGTCTAAGTTTGGCTTAAATAAAATCTCACAGCTAGGAGGAACTGCATGGCATCATCTCTGCTTTTCTAATAAGCCAGGCTCAGTGAGGCTAAGTGACTTGCCTAAGGTCACGGGGCTGGGAGGAGCACCGAGTAGACAAAAAACAGTTCTCAGAGTTGGAGCTGGTTATACCCTCCACTGCACCATGCTGCCCCTGCAGTTCCTTTTGGATTGACTTGAACTTCATGGATGAGGCAGGGAGGATGTCCACTGTCCTTTGCTTGTTTTTTAAGAGATAGGATCTTGCTATGTTGCCCAGGCTGGTCTCGAACTCCTCAGCTCAATCCCATCCTCCCACCTCAGCCTCCCCAGTAGCTGGGACTAAAGATGCACTGCACACCACCACACCCAGGTTTCTTTGTTTTGAAAGCAATTGAGAAAGTGGGAAGCTAATGGAACTGAAAGTCAATAAACCTGACACTCTCCACTTATAAGTGACTGTAGGACCTTGGAAAAATCATTTAACTTCTCTGAACCTCAATTTCCTCATCTGAAATAGTACCTAACACTGTCACTGAAGCAGAGATCAATTGAAGTAACCTATGAGAAAGGCTGTGTAAATGGTAAGCTAAAATATGGTTATTAAAATGGAGAAGTTTGTATCTACTTAGTGAATTGAGGAATTAGTGATTACAAAAACAATATCCAATAAAAATGCTCAGTGAATACATGTTAACAGCAGGCTGCTGTTAGCACACATAAAAATCATGATCCTATAACAGAACTGTCCTTTGTTTATTTATCACAGTAGTCTAGCATAATTGCTTTTAAAAAATCTCCAAGAAACACTCCCTAATGTGTAGATGCTCGGTGTAAAAAGAACCTTTATATGAAGACAAATGCCTATAGCTCCTTCCATACTTTGCATTATCAATCTTTTTAAATTTGTGAACCCAATGGGTAAAAATGGTGTCCTATTGTTATTTTCATTTGCATTTTTCCAATTATAAGTGAGACTTGGCATCTTTTCATCTTTTTATTGGAATGACAATTGATAAAGATTTATGGAAGGCTGATGGACAGTACCAAGAAAAATTTTATATCTTTAAAACCAGAAGTTCCATTTTTAATAGCTCCCTTAGAAAAATAATGCTTACATATATGCACACAGAGGCATGTACCTTTTTTTTTTAAGGCTAGTCATGTGAAGCAGCGAGCGTAGAGAAGGAATAAAGGAATCCGTAACTGGTTGTGATCAATTAGTTGTAAACACCACTGCACTCGGACCAGCCAGAGTACATATCCCTAAAACCAGAAGTTACATTTTTCAGTATCTCCCTTAGAAAAATAATGCTTACATATATGCACATAGAGGCATGTACAGAGTTTTTCACTGCAGCATTGTCTGAAATAGCAGATAACTAAAATTAACGTAAAGGACCACCAACAGGAGGAGTGGTCAGATAAACTGTGGAATATGCAAACCATAGAAAACTGTAACTATTGAAAAATAATGGAGTTTCAATATAACAAAAAAGCATGTTGCAGAACAATGTGTATAATATAATATCATTTACTTAAAAATGAAAAACAAAACTATATATTTCTGTAGGCATATATATATGCATGTAAATGATAAGCAAATGTCTTGAGAGTTACATAAACTGATGACTGGTTACCTAGGGGAAGGAGACCAAGCGAGCAGTGGCCAAGGGAGACTTTCGTATTCTCTGCATTGTTTGAACCTTTAAATAAGAATGTCTTTGTTTATTACTTGGCTAATAAATAATAGTTAAAAACAAATGATACTGAGACACTATAAAATTTAAGAGAGAAAACATTAATATTTCAATGTGAGAAACAACTTTCAGGTTATAGAAATTCTTAGATTTTCCAAAGTTGCAAGATAAGAGTAAGTCCAATTAAAGCTGAATTGATATGATACCTGCCATTCAAGTGAAGAGTAAAATATGTAGTCAAGAATTAAAGTCATCTAAAATATCTGGATATTTGATATGTAGAAATTGACTGATTTTTCTTTCAGTTTTTGTTCATGTATCAAATAGATACAGATTGAGGTTCACCTTTCATGTCACTGGTTTTAATTTACTTAAATAATTAAATTGTTGAGTCCTTTATTAATATTTTACATTGAGCAGAGTCCATTTCAATGAGGTGGACTCTCCTTATTGGCACTGGATTTTTTTCCCTGATCACAAAAGTATCATACGCTTAATGTGAACAAAAGGGGGGGAAAATATTGAAAGTTATGAAGAAACAGTAAAAATATAATTCCATCTTGAAAAATAAATACTGTAATCCCAGCAATTTGAACGTCCAAGGTGGAAGGATCAGAGTATGAGACCAGCCTGGGCAATATAGCCAGACCCATCTCTACAAAAAATAATTGAAACATTTAGCCAGGGGTAGTGATGCTCCTGTAGTCCCAGCTACTCAGAAGGCTGAGGCAGGAGGATCCCTTGAGCCCAGGAGCTTGAGACTGCAGTGAGGTATAATCATGCAACTGTACTCCAGCCTGGGTGACAGAACAAGATCCCATCTCTAAGAAAATAATAATAATAATAATAATAAAATAAATAAATAGATACTGTTGTCCAGGCATGGTGGCTCATGTCTGTAATCCTAACACTTTGGGAGGCTGAGGCAGGAGAATCACCTGAGGCCAGGAGTCCAAGACCAGCCTGGACAACATAGCCAGATCTTGTCTTTACCAAAAAAAAAAAAAAAAAAGTCAAAAAGATTAGCTAGGTGTGGTAGTGCATGTCTGTAGTCCAAGCTACTGAGGAGGCTGAGTGAGACAGGAAGACTGTTTGAGCCTGGGAGTTTGAGATTGCAGTGAGCTATGATCAGGCCACTGCACTCCAGCCTGGGTGACAGAGAAACTCTGTCTCTAAAATATAAATAAATAAATAAATACTGTTGACAACTTTTGGGTGTTTGTCCTTTTGCATATAGTTGGTCAGGGAACTGGGTTATCCCTGTGCATACTGTTTTGTATCCTTGTTTTTCTCAATTAACATTTTATTGTAAGTATTTCTGCATATCATCACAGATTCTTCAAAAATGTTTATAATGGCATAATGGTATTCCAAAGCATGGATATACTATCATTTATCTATCTATTCTTTTATTATAGGAAATTTAGCTTCTTTTCTTTTTTTTTTTTTACTATTATACTTAACTCTGTGAAGAACACACTTGCATGCAATTCTTTGCTTCCATCTTTGATTATTTCCCTAGGATATATTCCTAGAAATGGAATTATGGGATGGTGTTCGTTATTTTTTATTCCTATGCCTCAGCCCCACCCCAACCTCTTCCTTTCTTCATTCTGCTCCTTGTCTTCATGGACTGCATCTCCAGAATCCCTTGACCTTTGGCTTCCTTGAGATCCAGTCCATGGGTAGCACCAGCAGGAGGTAAGAGGGGTGGAAGAGAAAAAAGTCAGGGTATTTCCTGCTCATTCTCTTCCTGCTTTGAGCTAGTAGCTGCAGGACCCTCCTCCCCACCCCCACCCAGCCTCCTTTCTCAGTGATCCCTCCTCCACCATTCCAGCTTTTAGTGGATTCCATAAGATGATTTCCTCCCTTTGTCCCTTTAGCCTGGGGGTGGTAACTGTTTCCCACTATTGTTCTTCTGTAGGTGCCTCAATATCACTTGTTTACTCCCTCAACCCAGCTTACCTGTCTGTATTAAAGTCTCTTTTATTAAACTCTCTTCATTTGAAGCACCCTGGGTGAAATCGCTTTCCTTTTGGGATCCTGACAGACACAGGATTAAAGCATATTAACTTCAAAATACATTTTAAAATACATTTTAAAATGCATTCTTGATAGATATTGCCAAATTGCATTGCAGAAGGGTTGTATCAGTTTACACTCCTATTAGTAGAGTCTGAAAGTCTTATGAGATGGACTCTAGAGGTTGCAACAGATTTTTGAAGGCATTCAGTTTCCTGTTTGTTATCCAGCGTCTTCCTCTCTGATGTCACTCATAGGCAAAGGGTTCTGCCGTAGGCCATCTAAAGAAAAGGCATGCACGACACAGGTGAAAAGCAGGTGTGTATCATTTACAATCCTGAAATTCCAAGCGCAAGAAGAGACCCTGGATTGTACTGTGAAGATGACTTCTTTGATTGACTTCTCTGTATAAGGAAGAACACATCTGCCCAGGCACACAGTGTGGCGTGGTTTGGGGATGTCCGCTCATATGCAGACCACAGCTAAACACGAGGCCAAGAAAAACCAGTGCTGTTGCCCTAAAGTTCTCAATACTCACGTTGCAGAAGAAGTTCTAATAATACTTCATCTTCCTAGTCCTGGCTTTCTCAAGAGAACAGTTTGCAGGTACATGGATTATCAGAAGGAGAAAGAATCCACAAAGATATTTTCTTCCCCTACTTCTCAAGTGAGAGGCAACTACTGGCATTTTACACAACGGTTGCTAGAATGGGGCTGAGATTTTAGCTAAGCGATTCAGATGTTTATACCATAGCTGAACCGGTGACATAGGTGGAAATATTGTGCTTTTCCATTTTCTTGCAAAATAATGAGACACCTAGTGGGCACAACATGAAAATACCTTTATGGGAGATGGTGAGTTCAGTCAATACCCAGGTAAATGATATTCACCAACTGGCTCAATGTTTAATTCTACAAAAGCAGTCTTGTTGGAGAAATAAGCAGGGCGAGGAATCAGACCAACCATTGATTCATATTGGATAACTGAGATATATTAGCATGTATTTTATAGCGCTTAATACTTTTCAAAGACCTTTCAACATAAAGTTTCTTCCGTAACACTAAGTACCATAGTCGTCCTCCCCACTAGGCTGTGGGCTACCTGAAAGAAGAGGCCACGCCAGTTTCCTCCCAGCATAAGCCTAGTGTCTAGTGCATAAAGAATAGAGGCTCGGTAGAAGTTTGATGAACCGAACTGATCTAACAACTACTGCAAGAGATGGGATAGGTTTTTATTTTTTTCTTGGTGAGGAAACAAAAGATCAAAGAGTAGAGTTGCCCTCTAGTTAAATAAGTATAAGAGCCAATCATGAACCACTCCTGGTACTTCTTGGCCTTTCTCCATGCCCAAACAGACCAGTAGGAAAGTCCCCTTGCTCACGTAAGTGCCCACTGGCCTTCCCTTCTGTTTCAAGTTAGCAGCATCCATCTTTATTCTATTGCCAAGGACCCTTTTGAAAGGTCATAGTGTCTAAGCCATGAGTTGTCAACCCATGACCCAAGTGAGACCCCAGTGGCGGGCCTTCCTCAGAGAATCTTCCATGTTAGATTAACTGATATCGTACTCCACTTTCATCTCATGGCAGGACTTATGCATTTCTGTCGTCACAGGCCACATACTTAATTAAGTACCTGGAGTGTAGATGGAGTGATATGATTATGTTACCAAGGTTTAGCCAACGGACTTATAAATCCTGAGATGTTCCTGGCCAGGCTTTGTCTTTGGAAAGCACCTTATAAAAGGTCCTCATCATACAGCATGTAAAATGGTAACAAAACTCGGGAGGTTATCTGGGCCAATGTTTCTCCAACTAGGGTACATGGACCCTTGGGAGTTCCACTGATGAGTTTTTGTGATCAAGAACTTATCTACAGATATTTGTAAGTTTGACTTTCCTTCTATGATCATTTATAATTAACATAAATATCCTCTGGACCACCTAGCTGGCCACTTCATAAGTGGATCTTGACACAAGAATTCACTGATCCACATAAAGTATTTACAATATCCTCATTCCCAGTAATCAACTAAAATAATATCATATAACTGCTTTTATTTAGATATTATTCATATGCCATAAAATTCATCCTTTTAAAGTATACAGTTCAGTGATTTTTTTAGTATATTAACAAAGTTGTACAACCTTCATCACTATATAATTCCAGAACATTTTCATCACCCCCCCCCAAAAAAATCCCTGTTAGCAGTTACTGCCTCTTTCTCTTTCTTCCCAGCCCCTGGCAACCACTAATCCACTTTCCATCTTTTTGGATGTGCCTATTCTGGACATTTCATATAAATGGAATCATGTGATATGTGGCCTTTTGTGTCTGGCTTCTTTTATTTAGCATGTTTTCAAGGTACATCCATGTTGTAGCATGCATCAGCACTTTGTTCCTTTTTGTAGCCATTGTATCCCATTTTTTGTCCATTCATCAGTTGACGGACATTTTGTTTGTTTCCACTTTCTGGCCGTTATGAATAATGAGAACTATGAGAAATTTTAAATTCCGAGTTATAAAATCTGGAGTCTGCAAGTCTTCAGATATGTTCTTGGCGTCTGACTTCTCAAATTTGGTCCAGACTGACTCCATCACTTAATAAATAAAGAAACTGATCATGTCCCACTCACGGAGTTAATGGAAGCTTCTGTGACTAGATTTGTAGCACAAGCTTGCTGTCTTTCTTATCTATAAGGAATGGATATCTTTGTTTAGGGCCTTCCCAAGTCGTCTGTTCACTTGTCTGATGGAGAGGGCTACCATTAGCAGTGTGATTAACACTTAACTAGTAACACTGATGTATATTGGCTTAGCCCAGAAGCCAGGCAGCTTTCAATTCTCCAAACCCTTGGCCTGAATACCGGTAGTATTTCCATAGGCTAAAAGCCAGCAAAAAGAATCACCTGGCCAAACATCCCCATTCAGCCTGCTTGCCTTAGAATGACGTCCCAGGGGAGCTCTCTGGACAAACAAAGCTGTTGACCCAGTTTGAAGGCCTGGAAAATTATCATGTGAGTCACTGGAACAACAGAGCAAAGTGCCAGGCCCCTGAGAAACCATAAGCATGGGTTTTCAGTGTCATTTATGTCCCCATAGGGTGGGACTAGGAGTCCCAGGGCAGCCTGCCACTTTTCACCCAGCTGCTTCTCCAAGTGGTTTCCAGGCTCCTTGGCACTGTGTACGGTGCCGCAGGGGCCATTTCTGTCTTCCTCCCAGCGGGCTCTGCAAACAGCAATGCAGAGAGTGACAGCTGAGTTATAGGAAACCAAAACAAAACTGGATACCTAGAGGAAGACGTGTAGTGTTTGGAGCAAGGCCATAGGATCTCTCTGGGAAGGAAGTGCTGAAGCAGCTACAAAAATTTCAAACTGAAGACCAGGAATCCAGAGGCAGTATTTTAAAATAATATGCATATGAGTGAGGCAGGGCCTTGCAAAAGAGCACCTCCAAATTACTTAAGGAGTGTTTTATAATGTTCTGAAGATGCTACTTCCTAAATTACACAAAGAGCTGGAGAAACAGCCAGAAAAGCAATGCAGGTAAAAGTGTTGTTGCATTAGATGTAGTGGACAGTTTGTGCTCTTGACGTCAGAAAGAGTACCAAAAGCTCCATGGGTCCTCACATAACCCTTCCTTGGGCATAAAGGACTCCTTGAAGAAGGATGAGTATCAAAGTGGGAGCTTCTAAATAGCCATGATAATGGAGTAGCTACTGACAAGACTAGGTGAGGAGAAAAGTGGTCCATGGCCTTTATTTATTTATTATTTATTTAGTAACACCTGATTTCACCACTAATGCCAGGGTCTTCATCATCAGGACGATGTAGTTTTAACATACAATTTGATCCAGGATCATACAAATTCAGTTTTGGTGAGTGCTTTAAGAGAGTGAGTGATTATCACATTCCTCCCACTGTAGGAATGGCAAATGAAGTCTCTCTCCCTCATGGTTTCGGAGGATAAACTTTTGTGCCTGGAAGAACTGGAAGAAGATAACTTAGTCACCAAGTTTTTGGTTCTCTATCTCCACCCCTCTCATCCCCTTGCTTCACTTCTTGCTTCTTCCCTTTTTCCTTTCTGCCTCTGTCTACTTCTGACAGATCTGGTGAACAAAGAGCAGGTTTGCAGAAAGACGGTGTTCACTCCCCACCTGGGTGCTGTTGCTGCAGATGGCTTCATGGCTGCTGTCTCCTGGGCTCGGGCAGGGTGCCGGCATCAGTCTTTGCGACCAAAATCCCAGTGTCTGCCCTGTGTGCTGGGTGTCCTGCAGAGCCAGCGGGCTAGCCCCAGGCATGGGCTTAAGTGGCAGACTAAAGGGGGACCAGAGAGAATATTCAGAATTAGATGACAAAGATAAAACAGGGGCAGAAGCAGGTAAAACATTTTTTGCCTGTCTGACTGTACCTTCCTGATGCATACAGTAGTGTGCTGGCAGCGCTGTCCATTAGAACTTTCTGCAGTGATGGAAATGTTCTACATCTGCACTGTCTGCTAAAGTGGCTACACATGGCTACTGAGGACTTGAAAAGTAGCCAGAGAGGATTTTTCATTCTGTTTAATTTTAATTAATTCAAATGTAAATAGTCATGTGGTTAGTGATGACTGTATTAGAGACATTAGGTTTAAAGATAGCAGAGCTGGGAGAGGTGGATTGTGCCTATAGTCCCAGCTACTCAGGAGGCTGAGGCAGGAGGATCACTTGAGCCTAGGAGTTTGTGGCTCCAGTGAGCTATGATTGTGCCACTGTACTCCAGCCCAGGCAACAGAGCAAGACCTCATCTCTTTAAAAAAAAAAAAAAAGTAAAAATAATAGTAATAATAATAACAAAAATAAAAGAGAAATGTGGGAGACCAGGACTCCATTGGTGTTGGAATCTGGAGTCCTGGGTTCAGATCCCAGCTCTTCTGTTACCAGCTTGTCACCTAAAGGAAGACACTTACGCTCTCTGTAGCTCTTTTTACACAGCTGGAAGATGGGGCTCATCATGTCTACCTCATGGTGTTATGATAGGTATGGTAGATGGAGCCTTGGATGGGAGAGGAGTCATTTACCTGTATACTTAATCAACAAAACTGGCCACAAGTATCTGGGAGAGGCAGAGGCCCAGGGAAGTGTGACCCTGGATTACCGCTTGTGTTGCCAAATTGTTGCGGTTGCATCAAGATCTCACATTCACGGCTCTTTTTACTTTTTCAATATTTTCCTTGAAATCTCTCACTTTTATTCTGAGAAACAGGCAAGGCAAAGACTATCAGTTTCATTTTGCAGATGAGAAAGCAGAGATTTAGCGAAAAGGTACCAATTGTCCAAAACATTACCCTGAGGAATTAGAGGAGACAGCAATCTCCCCAGCGGGTCAGGGCCAAGCCCCACTAAGTCCCAGGCTGCAGGAAAGTCTTCAAACCTGCATGTGGCACAAAAGAACCTCTTCTTAATTATGTTCCCTTCAACTCATGGCGTGATATTCCTCCTTGTACTGACAGATTCACAAAAGTGCGTAACAAAACTCTGCCCCCTGGAAGACAGCAACTGCAATGTTTACCACCACGGAATCCCATCCATGGCTTCCACATGGCTGTGAAGAAATGCTCCCGTCCTGCTATCTCATCCTTTCTCTGGCTAAGTCTGTCAGTGCTTGCTGCTCAGGCACCGAGAGTATTTCGGCAGACCCTTGCACATTCATTTGCCTATATTTTCATGTCTATAATCACGTAATTACCTTCTTTTAATTCCTGTGAATAAGAGATCTGTCATCTGAGAAAAGCTCAGGAAAACAGAATGACAGAAACGAAACTCAGGAAAACCACTTCCCCATCTTCTTGTGCACAACAGCGCTCCCTGTTGACCGAGGCGTGCCAGTTTAAAATGAAAAAACAAAACAACAAAAAAAAAACCCACAACAGAACAACCCCCCCAAACCAATAACAAGCTTTATTGAGGTATAATCGATGTACAGTAAATTGCACTATTTAAAGGGCACAATTTGATGAGTTTTAACATGTGCATATGCCCGTGAAACCACCGCAGCCAAGATAAGGAACATTTCCATCACAGATGGCTTTTCCATTTCAGGGGCAAACAAGGTGAGCACACCCAGTCTACTGCTGTGTGGTAAAAACAGTACCCTCCTTTTAAAAATAATGGCGCCAGCCCCTGCAGGGCTATCTTTATTTTCATCTCTATTCTCAGGGGAAAGGAAGGCCTCCATTCGATCTCCGAGTGGCCTTTCCCCCTCCCCTCCAGTTCCGTTCCTCATTCTGCTTAAGGCTAACTTCCGTGGTGCTCTGGTTTTCGTTCCTTCCTCCCTGCCAGAGATTCCCCGTTACGGAGCAGCCCCCCTCTCTGCTGACTCATCATCCACCTCTTATCTGCTGGCTCCTTTTCAATCTTAAAAACAAACACAAACAAAGCAAAACAAAAAATAAGTACCTCTTTCTGCCTCCCCATTCCTCCCTTCAGGCACTCATTGCTGTATCTCATGCCTTCTCTTCATGGCCAAACTTCCAGAAATAGTTGTCCAAACTCACTCTCTCCACTTCCTCACTTCCCCCTCGCTCTTAGAGCCACCCCTGCCACCACCACACAGATACTATTCTTGACTAGCTCACTCACTGCCTCCCTGTTGCCACAGCCACCGAACCCAACTCCGTTCTTATCATACTCTGACACTGTTGACCACGCTGTCCTTTAAAAAACAGCTTTGTTGTTTTTACAAAAGTAATTGATGCCATTTAAAAAAAAAAAAACAGGCAAACAATAAATAAAAGCAGCTGGGCCTTGGTGGCTGTAATCCTGGCACTCTAGGAGGCTTGAGCCCAGGAGTTCAAGGTTGCTGTGAGCTATGATCACATCACTGCACTCTAACCTGGGCAACAGAGTAAGACCCTGTGTCTAAAAAATAATAATAATTACTGCATTAAAAATGTAAAACTAAATAAATAAAATAATAATTAAAAAACAAACAAACAAATAAATAAAAGCACTAGGAGGCTCCTCCTCAGCTTCCCCTGTCTCACTGCTGCAGACAGAGCTACTACTGCAAGAACATTCAGCTGCCAGACAGGCACTCAGTGCAGCTGCCCAGGAAACCCCAGAAATTAGTCACTGTAGCCTTCTAATTTGGAGATAGTTCCTGTACTTGCTCTATCATAGACATCATGGAAGCCATGAATATTTTTTAAATAAATATGTACATACATGAATAAACAGACAAGGGCCAACATTTGGTAATGCTTCAACTCTGGTCCTAAGAGTTGTGTTAAATCCTGCCCTAGAAATGACATGGTCTCTGGGTCTACATAACTAGCCCCTGTTGGTCTCTTCAGGCAGGAAGCCTATCTAGGCATGGCTTTCCTGAGAGACACCCTTTGTTTTCCTCTCCCTAAACCTTATCACTGGGGGGATGACAGAAATGAAGCACATAGGCATCTGGGATCTTGTGAGGCTTGTCTTATGACTTCTTAGACACATACAGAAAAATAGGTTTCTCATGACCAAAGTTTTTATCCAAGATAAAGTATAAGATGGGAAAAAAAATCATCCCCCAAATCCCACCATCCAGAACAACCACCTTAACAATTTGGTGAGTGTCCTTTAGACATCTCTATACAGTCTATACACCAAGAGGTATATGAATATAGTTTCACATACATGGGATCATAATTTACATGTTATTCTGTAATCGCCATTTTTACTTAGAATATACAATTGATAGATTTCCAAGTCAATAACTATAGACTAACACCAGGATTGTTAATGGTAAATAATTATTTGTGATATTTACAAACCAGGATTTACTCAACTTATCTCCTAGTGTTGGGCATTTAGGTTGTTTGCATTGTTTGATATCATAAACTACACAGTGATAAACATCTGTGTTCAGTTTTTTGCTTTCATGTAATATTCTCCTCGGGGTAAATTCTAGAAAAGGACCAGCTGTATAGTGGTGTGTACCTTTTACATTTTGATACAATTACCTAACTTCCTTCTGGAAATGTTGTACCAATTTATACTCCTACCAACACTGGACTTAAAGACATGTTTGACCCATTGTCCCCAATATTGGGTTTTATCGATTTCTGGTTTTACAAGGTGACCCTTGTAATCTGATTCACTTTTTTGACCAATTTCTTTCAATAAATTAGTTTATCTCATTCACATTTGTTATTTTAATTATTATGTGTGTTTAGTTCTGTCATCTTTTTTTGTTTTCTATTTTTATGCTTCCTTGGCATATTTTTGTTTTCTCTTTCAGTGAATTCTGTTTTCTCAGGACTTTTTCCTTCTGGTAATTTTGAGGATATTTCACCTGCTTTTAGTTCTATAAGTGGGCATTTGTGCATTTCATCATATACTTACCTATGTCTTTCTCAAACAATGCAGTATTTAGTCCTTTCTAACAATAATAATAACTAACATTTATTGTGTGCTTACTATGCCCTCATAACAACTGCATGAGATGAGCAGTAGTGTGTTTTTCTCTCCTTCCTCCAACTTGCCCACACCTCCAGGCCTGGGTCGTCAAATCTGAGTGCTTTGTGTACTCTTAAAATTCCTCTGGAAAGAAAAATCATACCCTGGTTGGGTCTGAGCTCAAGCCCTTGCCCAACTGAACAGCCCTGATTATTTCTGTTTAGAATTGTTAAAAGTCCCTCCCTCACTTTCACCTCCATAATCAGTAGTATCCCCAAAGCATTATTTTTTAACCAATACAGGCTACTGTGGTACAGACTGTTCTTTCACATGATAATCTCATTCAGTCCTCACAGCAATCTTATAAAAATGGTTCTAATCTCCTACATGAGGACATGAAAACTGAGGTTTAAAGAAATAGCTTGTGTGATTGGTCTTTGTGCTTGGTACTCAGTGGATGCTCTTAGCTAGTGTCCTTTGACTGATCGTATGTAAAAAAAATAGAATAAAACAATCAAAACCAAGACAATTCAAAACACCAAATGAAAGTCTTTAGGCCTTTGCCAAAGAATATATTTTTAACTCGATGCTATTTAGCTCTTATCTCTCTATAGAAAGAAGTTATATTTATGGAAAATTGTTGGTATAGAAGTCTATCTCTAGATTAGCATTTTCCAATGGAGGTTCCTTGGATGTTGTGAAAGATGTAAATAGGTATTACATGAAAAATGGGTATGGTCAACTAATGATGGAAAATACTGAACTAAGCAAAGTTGCTCGTGGAAATTCCTGGAAGAGTTGTCTTTAATAGGTTAGTGTGTGCCATGAATCTGCAAGAAGAAATTGTATGGCTTATTCCCAAATTTATTTGGCTGCTATAAATGTCTAATATTAATAGGCTGTTGGTACTCTATGGAACACAGTTTGGGAAACATTGATGGGTAGCAAATGGTTTTCCATCAAAAAGCCCACTAATTATGAAAGAAAATCAGTTCTGCTAAATATAAAGAAAAAAAATTTTAGGAGAAATAGAGAACAGTCCATTCATTTGCTTTCAAAATTAAGAATAAAAACCAAGCTGGACACAGTGGTTTGTAATCCCAGCACTTTGGGAGGCTGAGGCAGGAGGATCATTTGAGGCCGGGAGTTTGAGTTTGAAACTAGCCTGGAAAATAAAAAACTTATCCAGGTGTGGTGGTGTGTGCCGGTAGTCCCAGCAATGTGGGAGGCTGAGGTGGGAGGATTGCTTGAGCCCAGGTATTCGAGGTTACAGAGAGCTGTGATCTGGCCACTGCACTCCAGCCCGAGTGACACAGTGAGATTCTGTCTCTTAAACAAACAAACAAAAACCCATTAAGTTCTATTCCAGTGAGAAGGTGAACTAATATTTATTGGGTACTTACTGCCTGTTGGCTATTTAGCATTCTTTGTCTCGAGTAATCCTGACATCTCTGGGAGACATAATTGCCTAATTTGACAGAAGAGGAAATGGAAGCTTAGAGGGGATAATAATTTGCTCAGGGCCCGCAGTGCTTGGAAGTGAGGCACTAGAACCTGAATCCCAGTCTGTATGATCTGAAGCCTGTGCTCTTTCCTCTGTATCACTTCCTAAACAAATAATTTAAAAATATTTTTCAATACTGCAAGCTAAGGGAAAGAAACGGAGGATAAACATAAGGAAAGAAAATGAGAGAAGAAAGAGGAAGAAAAAGGCAAGGAAATGAAGGGCAGACCAAGGAACCAAGAAAGTCTCGTTTGGGTGGAGAAAGGGCGCATCATGGCCGCCCCCAGTGCTCTGCGGCCGGGGGCTTCTGGGAGTTGCACTAACCCGCCGCTCCACCACAGCGGACCCGCCTGCAGCCCTCATCAGCCGAGCCTGGGTCGGGCCGGGACAGTTGCGAGGCGGCAGCTGGAGAGGGACCCACGGGGACGGTGCACGCCCGGGTAAGAGGCCGCGTGCTGTGTGACTTCTGGGCAGGCAGCCGGGCGGACAGGCCCCGCGGGGGACAGTCTCGTGGGTGGGTGCCCTGGTGGCTGCGCCCGGAGTTCCCTTGGTGAGACGGTGCCGAGGGCGGCAGGGCCGGGTGGAGGAGGCCACAAAATTGTCGCCTGGGGCCAGCGAATCTGGCCTGCTCCTTCAGAGCAGGAACCTGGTCCTCAGAGGAGGGACGAGACCTGCTCAAGGTCACTCAGCGAGTCTGTGGCCCAGAAAGGACTAACGAAGTTTCCATGCTGTCCTTGACCACAGTGAATACATTCTTTTTTTCCGGGATTTGATTTCTCTACCCCCAGCCACTTCGGGTGTCTTCTCTCTTTACTGGTCACCTCTCTAGCATCTCCCTGCTCAGTGGCTGCTGGAGTCGTTGTAGAAGATAAAGAATACTTTAAAGTATTCTAATCTAGACCTATCTAGAAGGCATCTTTTCTGCTGTTTATCCTGCAAAGACAGAACCTCTCAATGCCTTAGTTACTCCTTTTAAAGTGAAAGTAGTAATATGATCTACCTCACCAGGCTGTTGGCAGAATTGAAAGACTTAATGCATGTGAAAAAAAAAAAAGAAAAAAAAAGAAAGTCTTGTTTGCTTTATTTTAAGGTAGAGACATGGAGTTGTACAAAGAAAGAAAGGCATAGAGATAGATATATATATATATTTTTAATTCAAACACAGTTCTTGCAGTTTTGCATACAGAGAGACAGATACACGCAAGCTGATACTTATTAAACTCGAATATCAGTTAGTAAACTCAAAGGTAAGCATCACTAAAATCATCAGTTAAAATCTTTTTTTCCCTACCTGAAATTAGGAAGTACAGATATTCTTGAAATCATGTCTTCCTGAATTTTGGTGATGAAAAATCTCTACTGTTATTACTGGAAAATAGAGATTTCCACATTCCATAGGAGAATAAGTTCTCAGAAAATTACAACTATTTTGAGGTTTCTTAAGATATCTCTAATAAAGACTTTTATTTTATTTTATTTATTTATTTTTTGAGACAGAGTCTCACTCTGTTGCCCAGGCTAGAGTGCCGTGGCATCAGCTTAGCTCACAGCAACCTCAAACTCCTGGGCTCAAGCAATCCTGCCTCAGCCTCCCAAGTAGCTGGGACTACAGGCGTGCGCCACCATGTTTGGCTATTTTTTTCTGTATATATTTTTAGTTGTCCATATAATTTTTTTCTATTTTTAGTAGAGATAGGGTCTTGCTCTTGCTCAGGCTGGTCTCGAACTCCTGACCTTGAGTGATCCGCCCACTTCAGCCTCCCAGAGTGCTAGGATTACAGGTGTGAGCCACTGCACCAGCCATAATAAAGACTTTTAAAGCCAGATGTTATCGAGATTGCTAGTGATGCTGTCTGGTGTGCTATTTGTTCTGTGAATTAGATGGATTTTAGATAACAGCCAAATCTAACCGGGGAGTGGAAAGGAATTCTCTCCTTTTCTAAAATGTTGGGATTTTATCTAAATAATGTGATTTGTGTAGCACCCAGAATGAGGTTAAAATTTAGGCCTTGGAAATGAGACTGTTGCTTTTGTTCCTTTATAGCTAAAGGTTCTTGGAGATAGCAGTGGGGATAGGGGATAACTAGTGATTTGACTAATTTGATTTGTTAAAAAAGCAATTTGATAGAAAATAATTTTGTTAAAATGAAGAATTACTGAAAATATATTTTCTCATTTGTTTAGATATTTGTAATTTTTTTGCATCATGGGGGGATTTTACAACTGTGTACATCTGTCAGAATATTTGCCTCTCTTTTTTTTTTCATTTTAATTCCTATTATATTATCAGCTTTCTTTAAGCCATGTGCAGATTTACCAATATATTTACTAGTCCTTTTGCTCACAATTACATTTGGTCTCCACTTTTTCCTTCAGTGTTTGATTTCTTTCTTCCTGAGGATATTTCTTTCCTTTCTTCCTTTCTTTCCTTTCTTCCTTTCTTTCCTTTCTTTCTTTTCTTTCTTTCTTTCTTTTCTTGAGAGACTGGGTCTCACTATGTTGCTCAGGCTGGATTCGAACTACTGGGGTCAAGGGATCCTCCTACCTCAGCCTCCCAAGTAGCTGAGACTACAGGCACTGCCACCCTGCCTGACTTCTGAGTACATTCTTTAATAGCTTTTTCTGCAAGATCTTATAAAAAGTAAACTCAATCTTTATATGTCTGGAAATGTCTGCAGTCAGAGTGTAGAAGAGTCTGATGTTGTGGGGTACTGACCCCCAGGATTTTGGAGGTGATAGTCCATAGTCTTCTGACACCTATTGTTGCTCATGGTAAGTCTGCTATAAGTTTAATAACAGTCATGCCTTTGTAGAGAAGCTTTGGCATCTCTCTAGCAATTTTAAGATTTTTCTCTTTGACTTTAATTTTCTACATTTTTACTCCAATGTATCTAGATGAGGATGTGTTATTTGTCCTGTCTGGCTTGTAGGATTCTTCAATCTGAAAAATCACATCTGTAAAATTTCACTCATTATTTCTCCAAATATTGCTTCTTCTCTATTTTATTTGTAACTCCTATCAGATGTTATGTGGGATCTTCTCATTTTATTCTCCATGTCTCTGGTTTTTAAAAAAGTTTCTTTATCTCTTTATCTGTGCTGCATTTTGGATGATTTCTTTATATCCCACTTTCAATTCATTAACTTATTTTTGCCAATGTCTAATAGACTGTGTAATTTTTCCATTAGGTGTTTTGGACAAGGATTATATTTTTTGTTTCTAAACTTTCTAATTGGTTCTTTTACCACTTTTGTGCTTTTCAATATAGTGTCCTGGTTTTGCCTGAAGTTATCTGTTCTTTAAACAAAAGAAACTTATTTTCTTGAATTTTGGGGGTACATGTTTTCCTGTTTGTTGTTTCTGCCCCTCCCTTTTGTAATCTTTCTCTTAGTAACTATTTGCATATGTGATTTGCATTTTTTTACTTTGAGCTTATATGCAGCAGGATTGTTTCCCAAGAGCTGTGTGTGCCAAGGATTTTAAAGGTGTTTCTATTAATAATAGGTCAATTTCACAATTTGCTATTGTCAAGGCCTTGCAAATTTCACTAATTATGGAAGAGTTTTTATGTGAAATTTTTAATTCAAGATTTCTGCATCAGATGCAAAATTGTGTGTGTGTGTGTGTGTGTGTGTGTGTGTGTGTGTGGTGTCTGCCTAAGAATATGTGAATGAATTACTCCTTTATTTCCTTTGGTATTATGTAGGCACAGAATTAGTAAAATGGAATTCATGGTTTTAAAATCTGTCTCATTTTTCTCAGGCTGCTTCAGCTCCACATTTCAATTTTGTTTCAAAGCAGTAAAGATTGAGCTCTTATTTACATTCTTTTATGTTGCTGTAAAAAGTAGTTTGTTGTTTTAAATTAAATCAATGGTTCAATACTTGGGTACTTTTTTCGTGCCTTCTCTATTAGCCGTTGCTGTTTTCTCCTCTGGGATGGAAGGCAGTGAGGCTTGAAGAATAGACTTCTTGTCTGTAATTTACAGACTTGATTGGAATTCACTGTGAATTATCCTTGTGAAACCGTAATGATTCACTGCTTGTTAGGGAATTGGAAACAATTGATTCATGTTTTGCCCCAGGAGACGTTGCTTCCCTCTGCTAAGGGTGCATTACATAGGGTTTGGCATGGGTTTGCTCTCTCTGTCCACAGGCAGACTGTTGCCTATTTGTGTTTGTTTGAAACAGAGTCTTGCTCTGTTGCCCAGGCTAGAGTGCAGTGGCGTCATCATAGCTCACTGCAACCTCAATCTCCTGGGCTCAAGTGATCCTCCTGCCTCAGCCTCCCAAGAAGCTGGGACTACAGGTGGCATGCCACCACGTCCAGCTAATTTTTTCCATTTTTAGTAGAGACAGGGTCTCACTGGTGTTCAGGCTGGTCTTGAACTCCTGACCTCAAGCTATCCTCCTACGTCGGCTCCCCAGAATGCTAGGATTACAGGCATGAGCCACCACACCCAGCCTGTTTTCTACTTTTAAATCTTGGATGTGTAGAAGTTTTCCTCAGCTCTGGCAGGTGAAGTTTTGATATAGAACTACATACATTTCCACATCTTTCCCTCAAATGTTACCCCAATAGACCAGACTTTCCAGAGAAATGACAGATTTCTCTGTTATTGGAGAATATGCTTGAGACCTGCACTGTCCAATCAGTAAGCCACTAGCCACATGTGACCTCTGAGCACTTGAAATGTAGTTGGTTGGAATTGAGATGCACTGTAATTAAGTGCAAAATACTGAGTATGAAAAAACATAAAATATATCATTAATAATTGTTATACTTATTACATGTTCGTAATATTTTGGATATATATTGAGTTAAATGAATTATATTGTTAATCTCATGTGTTTCTTTTTACTTCTATAAAAATGTGGCCTCAATACAATTTAAAATTACTTGTGTGGCTTTCCTTGTATTTCTATTGGTCAGCACTGCTATAGAGAGTCCTATTTTTCTATCATTCTTTTCCTGTACTTCCATTCACCGTTTTTTTACAATGTCATGATTTTTGGTATGGGTTATTGCTGTATTGCTGCAAGCCAGGCAAACATAAGGGGATTGTATCTCACCTGGGTGAAGTTCAAAGGTCAGCATGTAAGATGAAAATTGGATATAATAAAAGTAACCCTTGGGAATCCTCTGGGAAGGCTTCAAGCTGCCCCCATCTTTTACAAACTCCCACTCAGTTTCTCCTTTGGTATCAGGGCAGATCACTGTTTCTTCAAGTAGTAGTTGAAGGATTTGGTTTGTTTGGTGCGATGTCATAGCAAAATGCAAATCTTAAATTCAGAATCATCTGCAGCCTGGAGAAATGCCTGCCTGTGAGAAACAGAAGGTTCCTGTGGGTGCCTCAGGTTCACACTTCTTGCTCACTTGGCACCGACACTCAGCAAGTGCCACAGCTGTTCCTCTCTCACCTCCCATCAATCCTTCTCTGTTTCTCTGTGTTTGGTGAGTTCTGATGGTTAAATACACATACATTAGCATGTAAAGATCTCTCTTCTCTCGCTCTAATATCCTGTGGATCTGATTCTAAAAGTGTCATTAAAAGCCATAAATGAAATTGCACAGCAATGTGAATGTATTTAATGCCACTAAACTATACATTTAAACATGGTTAAAATGGTAAAGTTTATGTTATAGATATTTTATCATAATTTTTAAAAGCTATAATGAAGCAAAATTACATTTTGTGGGGAAAGACTGTGGGACTTTGGAGTCAGACAGAACTGGTGAGTGGAAATGTCGTAGACTGGGTTCTCCAGGAAGCAGACCTAAATTGAGTTTAGCATCCAGGGTGTTTTTTTTTTTCTTCTCCTTTTGTAATACAGTACTTTGAGTTGCTGTTTTACCAGGGTGTTTATTTGTTTTTAAATTTCTGCCCAGACACAGTGGCTCACGCCTATAATCCTAACACTTTGGAAGGCTGAGGTGGGAGGCTCACTTAAGCCCAGCAGTTTGGGATCAGCCTGGACAACAATGTGAGACCCCATCTCTAAAAATGAATAAATAATTGAATTAGCCAGGCGTGGTGGCACACGCATGTAGTCCCAGCTACTCTGGAGGCTGAGGCGGGAGGATGCTTGAGCCCAGGAGTTTGAGGTTACAGTGAGCTATGATCTCACCACTGCACTCCAGCAACAAACTGAGACCCTGTCTCTTAAATTTTTTTTTTTCCTTAGGACCAACACGCCTGGAAGGGAAAGATGGGAAGCGGAAGAGGATATAGGGAAAAGTTGAAGTATGATGTATCGGGTAGCTTCTTCCATAAAATTGTGCATCACATGTCCTGGCCTTCTTTGAAATTAAAGACCAGTAGGATCTCCTTCCACAAACTTTGAATCTTGAGCAAAATGACAAAATGATTTTTTTTTTTTTTTTTTGAGACAAAGTCTCACTTTGTTGCCCGGGCTAGAGTGAGTGCTGTGGCGTCAGCCTAGCTCACAGCAACCTCAGACTCCTGGGCTTAAGCGATCCTACTGCCTCAGCCTCCTGAGTAGCTGGGACTACAGGCATGTGCTACCATGCCCGGCTAATTTTTTCTATATATATTTTTAGTTGTCCAGATAATTTTTATTTCTACTGGTCTCGAACTCCTGACCTCCAGCGATCCACCCGCCTCGGCCTCCCAGAGGGCTAGGATTACAGGCGTGAGCCACCGCGCCTGGCCTACAAAATGATTTTTAAAAAAAGATTGATGTTTATTCTTTCCAAAGGATGAGGTCACTCTGCAACCCTGGTTCTAGGACATCTCTTCTAGTTTCCCATTCATTCTGTGAGCTGTTCAATATCCCTCTAATTAAGGCTCCCTTTTGGAGCTGAATGTATCCAATTTCTATTGTTTGCAACCAAAATACCCTCAACTGATGCACTAGGGTTCAGATCCTGGCTCCACCACATTTGTTTGGTCTTAAATAAGTCTGTCTGAGTCTTGGTTTTCACATCTGCAGACTTAGTATAATAAAATCTTCCTTGCAGGGTACAGCCAGGGTAGGAGATAGTATATGTGCCCAGAATTGTAACTAATAGTTTAATGGGGTTACAAAACTAATTAGGACAGTCTCTGGCCCCACCGTTTACAGTGGTGAGTTATTCTACTATAACATCCAATGCCACATATGGTAAATGTGGGAATAATGAGGATTTCCTGTTTGCCAAATTTCTGTTTGGGGCTGGGCTTCAATGTTGCTTCCTCTATTCTGATCTTCCCTAAAGGGCTGAGGGGTGACACCATTCATGACACTGCAGCATGCAATAATGGCATGAAGGAAGGAGACAATGTTCTATCTCCCTGGAAATGTTTGGCCAATGGATAATCAGATGGAAAGTTTAAAATATAAAATATATCCAAGGGGATTTATAGTGAAATCTGTTAACATTGCTGACATTGGAGAAGATGACTAATAACTGCCTTAGGATTTTGCTCTATTAAATAGAATTTGTTTTGGTGGTTATTTTTCATGTGTAGAAACACTGTGATTCAATGTTATATTGGCGTGTATATGATAACATGTGGAAGTTTAATTGGGTCCTACTGAACTTCACCACAAAAGTCAGGAGGGGGCTAAAAAATGAAAAGATTCAGTAATAAAGCTCTCCAGATGCCAGAGCTCTTATCCACTCCTCCCTTGACCCCAAATCAATCCTCACTGCCAACATCAGAAGACTTAAAATTTTTTTAGTTGAATTATTTATGTCTTTGTCTTCCTTAGACTACAAGTGAAAAAAAGCTGAATGAAAAATTGAATGGTTACTACTGAAATATTTACTGATGGAAGAATATGATGTCTGGGATTTGTTTCAAAGAGCGTGTGTGAGTGAAGTAAGTAGCTGGTGATGTGGATGGGACATGATTGATCAGAGTTTAATATTTTGAGGGGCTAGGTAATGGTAGATGGGGTTCCTTACTTTATTTTGTCTACTTTGTTGTGGAGGCTAAAGTAACTCCATCTTGGATGCTAATCAGCCATGTTGACTTCTGATTAACCCTGGGTTGCTTCTAAGATTTCCACTTTATCTACTGTTAGGCATACTTTCCACAGACCCTGCCCTTAGGCAAATTCTTTCTGAAGCACATATACCTTTTCTCTATGGTATGTAAGCCCTGGGTCTGGAGGGTAATGATATGGCCTCCTGAGACATGGCTTCTGTTCATAAGTCCCTGTTAAATGTTTTTTTCTGAGAAACTGGATTTGTCAGCCTCTTTCTTCAGCCTCTCAGCTCCCTCAGCCTTTTGGGGTAGGTTTGCATAGAACTGCTCACTGAGGAATATTCATATATGTTAAGGTTTGGCACAATAAAATATTTTTTAAAACTGGAAGAGTTTGTTACTTATGCAAACTGTGCTCACCTGGCACAGTAACGCCAGACACCGAGGCTGAGAGTTGCAGAGGGAGAAAAAGGCTTCATTGCAGGGCACCAGGCAGTGAGTATGGGGCAGCTAACACTTTAGACCCAAAATTCTTTGATGGCTTACAAGCCAGGGGGTTAAAAGGCAGGGGTACATTTTAGGCAGGCAAAATTGTACGTCGATACGTGGAGGTTATTCGTTGGCCTGACTCAAAAGGCAGGACATCCTGAAGTAGGGGGAGACATAGGTGGGGTTAGAGATCCTTGGATTAGTGGAAAGGAACATTAAGATGGATATGACAGGCCCCTGGGGGGGAGGGGGGGAAATTTCTCACAAAAAATGGCAGTTAAGAGTTCAGTTCTTCAGTTCTCCCTTATCTGCATTTTCTATTTATGAGAGTTTGTGAAGAACAACTCAAGAATGAATGTTAAGATGCCATCTTTTAGTTTCCATGGGGAACCAAAACTTCCTGACTCTGGCTTGTTTGGAGGACCATTGTTCTCATTAGGTTGCCCATTTACTTTTTAAGGCCAGTCAGGTGCCTGGAACTTTCCCCAAAGGGTTTCAAGATTTTCCTTTATTTCCATGCTTGGGGAGCTCCTGCTCTGTTTCAGCTACTTAAAATATGTATGCGTGAAACAAAGACTAGGAGGGAACACAGAAAAACAAATGTTAGATGTTAGAGTAGTTAATTATAGGTGAATCGCTTTTTAAAATTTCATTTAGTATTCTAATTTTATCTTCAAATAAATAAAAATCCAAAGGTGGGGGAAAACACACGGCAGCCTCTTTGAATGTAAGGATCAATGGTGTGTGGGAGCTGGCTTGTATTAGCTTGAGGGGACTGATTGTTAAATTTTCATGAATTTTGCATCCTGGTTAATGTCATGTGGTAGGAGTATTTATACCTTGGAAATCAGTAAACACTACAAATCAGTACTCCCAAGAGTCAGTTGTTAAACATTTATCAGCACACTACCGGTAAGGACCGTGTTGTATACTTTTCTGCCCCAAATTATGTAAAGGTCTTAGAATCAATGGGCAGGTGCTTATTAATGTATTTAAACATATTTAATAAGGTTCTATCATGGTCAAGAAGCTGTGCTGGCACTTTGGGGGATACAAAGAATTATTTAATGAAGAGGAGGATATCCTAAACTGTGAGATAAGAGATACACAAAAAATTACAATACAAATATGGCAGCTATGGAGGTGCAATGCTCAGGCCTACCTTTAAAAAAACACTTTCCATTTAGCTACAAGGAATATACTTAGTTCACAGCCTCCAGCTGTTAATGCCTTTAGAATCCACCTCAGCTTTCTAAAAACACTGAATTGTACACTTTAAAAGGGTGAATTTTATGATAATTGGATTGCATCTCAATAACGCTTTTATTAAAGAAAAAAGGATGAGACCACTTGCTCACCCAAGGCTTCTTGGGTGTCGTTCTTAGGGCAAAATGAAAAAAATAAAAATAAAAAAAAAAAAGGAAACAAGGATGCCAGCTGGTAGTTCTATTTTTACGTGTTTTCTGGAAGGTAGCTAATGCAATAGGACAAGAAAAATAGCTTTTGAAAGAGATTTTTAAAAATCATTATTTGGAGACTTTTATTATCTATTAAGAAAACTTCAAAAAAGAAAAAAATATTAGGGAGTTTAGTAGGGTGGCTAGGGGGATATATACCATATATTTATGGCATATATATATGTATTTATGGGTGTGTGTGGGGTGTGTGTGTGTGTGTGTGTGTGTGTGTGTGTGTGTGTCTTAGCCTACTTGTGTTGCTATAACAAAACACCATCGGCTAGGTAATTTATAAATATAAATAAATAGACATTTCTTTTTCACAGTTCTGAAGGCTGGGAAGTCCAAGACCAAGGGGCTAGCAGGTTTGGTGTCTGGTGAGGGCTGCTCTCTCTGCTACCAAGATGGCACCTTGTTGCTGTGTCCTCTGGAGGGGACAAATGTTGTGTGCTCACATGGTGGAAAGCTGGAGTGTAGAAAAGGGGCAAACTCTCTTTGAAGCTTCTTTTATAAGGGCATTAATGCATTCATGAGGTGCCCCCGGGACTTAATCACTTTCCCAAAGCCCCCATCTCTTAACACTGCCACAATGGGGATTAGGTTTCAACATGAATTTTGGAGGAGACATATATTCAAACCATAGCAATATGTCTAAAAAAATACACACACATACACACACTAATGTATATGCCAGTTGGAAAAATATTTGATTCACAGTAATAATAACAGCTATGAAATACCTCTGAATAAACTTAATATAAAATATGTAAGACCTTTACAGAGAAAACTATAAAATTTTTCTAAAAGACATAAAATAAAACTTGAATAATAGACATATATATTCATGGAAGGAAAAACTCAATATTAAAAATAAACCACTTTTTCACAAATGAATCAATGATTGAATGTAATTCCAAACAAAATCCCAATAGATATTTTGGAATTTATCAAATTTTTTTTTGAGACAGAGTCTCTCGCTCTGTTGCCTGGGCTAGTGCAGTGGCATCATGATAACTCACTGCAACCTCAAACTCCTGACCTCAAGGAATCCTCCTGCCTCGGCCTCCCAGAGTGTTAGGATTACAGGCATGAGCTACTTTGCCTGGCCTTGTCAAATTGTTTCTAAAGTTCATCTGTAAAACACAAACATGAGAATTTTGAAAGAAAGAAAAAAATTATGAGAAGCACTGGCACATGGGTAGAAAAAAATTAATAACAAAACAGAAAGTCCAAAAGCAGATCCAGGTGCACTAGAAGGGTAGGAATTTAAGACATGAGGATGGAATTTCAAAATAATGGGGAAAGATGGATTATTCAATAAATGATGTTGAGACAATTAGATATTCATATAAGAAAAACTAATGCTAAAAAAATAAAACTTTTTCATGGAAAATATTCCATTAAAAAGTTCAAATACAAATAATGTACTGGTGAAGATATTTGTAACATATATGATTGACAAGGATTTAATATCCTTAATTCTATAAAGAGCTCTTATGAATCATTAGGCAAACAATAAATATCCTGGTAGACAAATAGACAAAGGATTTGAACAGACAATTAAAAAAAATAGAAATGGCCAATAAATATTTAAAAAATTCTCAACATCACTTGTAGAAGAAAACTAATTACAATAAAAGTTAGATATAATTTTTATATATTAGCAAAGATAGTAAATGATGGACAATATTTCATATTTTTAAGAATACAGAGAATCAGGAACTCCAAACCATTATTAGGAAGAAAAATTGGTAAAACCATTGGGAAGGCATTTTTTATAGAAATGTACTCAAAAGAAACAAAATGTTCAGAAGGATGGTCACTACAGCATGTTTATAGTTCAAAATGTTGAGAAGATCCTAAATGTTTATCATTAGCAGATTGGTTAAATAAATGTTGGTTCATCTATATAACAGAGCTCTAAAAGAATTGAAACTAGACCTATATTTATTACCATTGAAAGATTCACATATCCAATGACTTTTACTTTGTTCAAAAAAAAACAAAAATTTCAGAAAAACAATTAGGTTCCTCAATAGTATGTATAGTGTTTCACTTATGTAAAAATAAATTGTATAGTATTTTAAAGAGTCTGAAAGAATATATATGATGAAATGTCAGTACTATTTGACGAAAGAAGAGGAGGATGTCATTTATTGTGTTTTCAGTTGCAAGTAACAGAAAATTAGACACAAATGATCATAAATAATAAGCAGCAGGTATTGGCCAAGTGACCAAATGCTCATAGGTAGAGTGGGCTTTGGGGAAGGGTTGATGTAGGGATTCAACAGTGTCATTCAGCTGCCAGCTTTTTCTCCATCTTGCTCTTTGCTTTCCAGGTAAAAGCCTCTTGAGGACCTTGTGTTAAGTGAAATAAGCCAGACTCCAAAGTAAAAATATTGGATGATCCCGCTGATACAAAGTACCTAGGGTAGCCAAAATAGAAGAGACAGAAAATAGAATGATGGTTGCGAGGGACTAGGTAAAGGGGAGAGTGGGGAGTTTGTGTGATGGGGTTGGCGTTTCAGTTTTGAGAAACGAAAAGAATTCTGGACGTTGGTTGAACGACAAAGTGAATGTACACTTAAAAATAGTTGAGGCGGTAAAAAACACACAAACTCTCACCCAAGGAAATTTCCCTGCTCTTGTAGGCAGAGCGCCTGGGAGATGTCAAAAACTGATTGCTACAAAATAAATAGTACTCACAAAAACTCAGAAAACAGTAGAGAAGAGGACACTTCCCAACTCATTTTATGAAAGAAGCATTTCCCAAATACCAAAACCAAAGACATTTTAAAAAATAAAATTTAAAAGACCAGGCCAGCTGTGGTGGCTCATACCTTTAATCCCAGCACTTTCAGAGGCTGAAGCAGGAGGATCACTTAAGATTAGGAGGCCCAGGCAACATAGTGAGACCTCATCTCTACGAAGAAAGGAGAAATAATAGCCAGGTGTGGTGGCACATGCCTGTTTTTCCTCTCCATAGACCGCTGCTTCCGGATTTCAGATATGTGTGTTTTTTATCACAATTTTTAAAACATTACATTACCAGAAAAGGCAGACGCCTCATCCCAAGGCTGGCTCCCCCTGGTGGTGGGAGGGTGGTGGGAGCACGGTGGGCTCTGAGTGGCTTCACTGAGGCGCCCTGTGCTGTGTGTCTCCCTCCACCCACCACACAGCCACCCGGGCTTCCCTGTGATGGGACCGTAATAGTTGCATCACGTGCCTGTTCCTGAATCCTGAGCTATGCTGGCATCACATTCTAGGGGCCTCTCTGGAAATGTGGGGAGAAATTTTGGTTGTCACAATGATTGGTCATTTAGAGCTGTGGTCCCCAATCCCGGAGCCTCAGACCAGTTGAAAGCTTCATCTGTATTTACAGCCACTCCCCACTGGTGCCAAAAAGGTTGGGGACCACTGATTTAGAGAATGTGGGCCAGGGGCATTAGATTCCTGATAAATGTATGGGGCAGTCAAATACATTACAGAATTTTCCTACACCTTGCACAACTTTTAATACCCCACTCAACATTAATGTAGATTTAAAAAACCTGTGTAAAATAATATGAACCTAGACTCTAACTCCATTTGACTCATAAATATTAACATTTTTGCATGGTTTTAATATAAACCGAATATCCAGGTATAAGACTAATGGGTAAATTGAGAGAAAATATTACTTTGCTGCATTTGGAACTTTACCAAGAGTTGTTCACTATTTCAGAAAATCATGTCTTCAACAACCAACACTTGTGGTATTTGAGTCACTGCAAATTGCAATTCACACTGCATAATGCAATTCACACTGCGTATTTTAACATCTCTGAAATCAGGATGTATCCTACAATCAATGACATCTGAGATTGATGAAATACGATACTGAGTCTTACTCTGCATTTGAAGTTGTTGCATTCATTTTTCACCTGGATTCTAACAACAACCCCCCAACCGGTCTTTCTGCTTCCACCCTTACTGCGCTACAATCTATTCTCAACAGAGCAGCCAGATTTTTCCTTTTAAAATGTAGGTCAGATGTCACTCCTCTGCTCAAAACCTTCTAATGTATCACCATTTAACTCAGAGTACAAGCCTTACGATGGCCTGTGAGGCCTTTGGAAATCTAACTCTTACTTCTCTGACCCATCTCTGACTCTGCTTTTGTGTATAATACTCCCTCCTATCCACCTCCCTGGTTGGTTTACAGACCATACACTTGCTAGCCAGCTTCCACCTTAGGGCCTTTTATTTTTATTTATTTATTTATTTATTTATAGGCAGTGTCTCACTCTGTTGCCCAGGCTAGAATGCCGTGGCGTCAGCCTAGCTCACAGCAACCTCATCCCAAGTAGCTGGGACTACAGGCATGTGCTGCCATGCCCGGCTCATTTTTTCTATATATATTTTTAGTTGCCCAGATAATTTCTTTCTATTTTTAGTAGAGATGGGAGTCTCACTCTTGCTCAGGCTGGTCTCGAACTCCTGACCTCGAGCGATCCTCCTGCCTCAGCCTCCCAGAGTGCTAGGATTATAGGCATGAGCCACCGCGTCCGGCCCACCTTAGGGTCTTTGCACTGGCTATTCCCTGTGCCTGGATACTTTTCCCCTAGATAATTTTTGTGATTCATTCCCTTACCTCCTTCAAATCTTTGTTCAAATGTATCTTCTAGTGAGGCCTGCCTTGATCACTCTATTTTAAATTGCAACCCACTCCCCACCTCCCTTCTGCTCTAAATTTTTATTTCCCCTTACCCTGTTTTACTTTGTTTCCCATAACACTTATCAGCTTCCAATGTAATATATAATATATAACTTACTTATGTATTATGTTGATTGCCTCCCACCACCCTGCTAGAATGTTTGCTCTATGAAGCAAGGATTTCTGTCTGTATCCCCAATAAATACTGCCCAACACAGAGTAGGTGCTCAATAAATATCTTTGAATAAATCATGATTCTACTATTAGGTGCAAGTATCTTTTTTTTTTTTTTTTTTTGAGACAGAGTCTCACTTTGTTGCCCAGGCTAGAGTGAGTGCCGTGGCGTCAGCCTAGCTCACAGCAACCTCAAACTCCTGGGCTTAAGCGATCCTACTGCCTCAGCCTCCCGAGTAGCTGGGACTACAGGCATGCGCCACCATGCCTGGCTAATTTTTTCTATATTTATTTTTAGTTGTCCAGGTAATTTTTTTTTTATTTCTATTTTTAGTAGAGATGGGGTCTCGCTCAGGCTGGTCTCGAACTCCTGACCTCGAGCAATCCACCCGCCTTGGCCTCCCAGAGGGCTAGGATTACAGGCATGAGCCACCACGCCCGGCCACAAGTATCTATTATAATTACTTCATTATGTCTTCTATTATATTTGTGCTCAAGCATTTACATATTGAAATACATATTACTTTATAATTAGTTACTTTCCTATTATTTCTCCTTTATATTACATTATAGCATTGTATTGATTTTTTTTTTTTTTAAGAGATGGGAGTCTCATGATGTTGCCCTGGCTGTTCTCAAACTCCTGGCCTCAAGCAACCCTCCTGCCTCAGCCTTCTGAATTGCTGGGATTACAGGAGTGAGCCATGGTATCCAGCTGCATTACGTTGCTTTCAAAAAATATGTGTGCATTCACCTATCCGGCACTCAGAAGTCTCTTTAAAATAGTTGCTGAGGCCAGGCACAGATCACACTTGTAATCTTAGCACTTTGTGAGGCTGAGGCAGAAGAGTTCCTTGAGCCCAGGAGTTTGAGACCAGATTGAGCAACATAGTGAGACCCTTGTCTCTACAAAAAATAAAAAAATTAGCTGAGGGTAGTGGCTTGTGCCTGTAGTCACAGATAATTGGGAGGCTAAGGGAGGAGGATTGAGCCCAGGAGTTCAAGGCTGAAGTGAAATATAATGAGATACTGCACTCTAGCCTGGGCAACAGAGTGAGACCCTGTTTCAATAAGTAAATACAGGAAGCAAGGAAGGAAGGAAAGAAGGAAGGAAGAAAATAAAGTGGTGGCTGACATCTTTCTTCATTCAGCTCTGGCGTTTTCCTATCTAACTTTTTCTAAGTGTAATACGTATTCAATAGCTAAAACAGGATATATATTATACACATGCTTGCATGTGCATACACACAAACACACACACATTTATAAAGCAAAATACTGAAATAAATACCAGTGAGCTCAACTCCCAAATTAAAAATATGTGTGCAGGAAAGTATATCATAATATAGGATCTATTGATTTTATAAGTCAGGATGGTAAAGGCAGTATTATAAAAACGTTTGTTATAGTATCAGAGTTTACATGTTAGGGTTGAGAACTTTTGGTTTAGATAATTCCAGAAACCACTTCTGGAGCTGTGGGTAGGGATAATCCCACACAAACTGCCTGGCTGCTTCCTGGATGGAAAGGGTGGGGTGGATGTTAGAAAGGCAACCACATTGCTGACCACCAGTAGGAAACAAACTTCACTTTCCAAGTTTACTGTTCTTCCATATTGTTTATATTGTTTGAATGTTTTACAATGATTCTTCATTCCTTCTGTAACAAGCAAAACCTAAGAATATTTTTATTTTAGTACTCCAGGCTGGGTGTGGTCTCAGGCCTGTAATCACAGCACTCTGGGAGGCAGAGGAAAAGGGAGGATCGCTTGAGGTCGGGAGTTCGAGACCAGCCTGAGCAAGAGTGAGATCCCGTCTCTACTACAAATAGGAAAAAGTAGCTAGGCGTGGTAGGGCACGCCTGCAGTCCCAGCTACTTGGGAGGCTGAGGCAGGAGGATCACTTGAGCCCAAGAACTTGAGTTTGCCGTGAGCTGGGCTGATGCCATAGCAATCTAGCCCCAGGCAACAAAGCAAGACTCTGTCTCAAAAAAGAAAAAAAAAGAAAAAAACTGAGACTCTGTTCTGCTAATTTTTTCTTCTACTTTGAGTGAGCATGGCTCTTATCCATGTGGGAGAGTGCAGGGATTTGATTGAGTCCCAAAGTGCTAAGGCCAATTCACTCCTCTGAGAGGCAGTAGTAAACACAGCCACACACAGATGCACAGGGTGGGCGTGTAAGGGAAGAGGAGGGGGCTGGCAATTGGTACACATCTAAAGAAATGATCTCTAATGGTTGAATTTCAGAGGCCAATGGGGGTGTCATGTCTGGGCTGGGTGTGGGCAAGGGTGAAGTGAACAAGCTGACTTTGGTCTTGAAAGCCAGCCAGTCCACTGGAATTCTGGGAGGCTGCCAGGAAAGAGGCAAACAGCACCAGAGAGACGGGGAACCTGTGAAGACTGAGGACCTCACAGTAGCCTGTTCCAGTCTTGCACCACTATCTGCCTCTTTCTGCTAACCTTCTGTTTTCTATTTTGATCCATTTTTTGAAAAAAACTGAGATCCAGCTTCTTTTTAGATTTTTTTTCCTTGTGCTAAAATACATATATAACATAAAACTTACCATTTTAGCCATTTAAGTGAATCACTCAGTGACATTAAGTGCATTCACAATGTCGTAAAACCATCACCACTATTTATGTCTAGAACTTTTTCATCATTCCAGCAGAAGCTCTGTACCCATCAAACAGTAATTCCCTACTCCCCACTCCCCAGCCCCTGGCAACCACCATTCTACTTTCTGTCTTTGTGAATTTACCTACTCTAGGTACCTCGTATAAGTGGAATCATACAGTATTTGTGTTTCTTTTGTGCCTGCCATTTCACTTAGCATAATGTTTTCAAGATACATCCATGTTGTAGCATGCTTCAAAACTTCATTCTCTTTTATGGTCAAGTAAAATTCCATTGTGTAAGTATGCCACATTTTGTTTATCCATTCATCTGGTGATATCAAGACACTTGTGTTGTTTCCACCTTTTGGCTATTGTGAATAACACTGCTATAAATGTTGATGTACAAGTATCTGAGTTCCTGCTTTCGATTATTTTGGGTATATACCTAGGAGTGGAAGAGCTGGATCATATGATAATTAAATGTTTATCTTTTTAAGGAACCACCAAACTGTTTAACACAGCAGTTGCACCATTTTACATTCTTACCAGCAATGCATGAGGTTTCCAATTTCTTCACATCCTCAAAACTTATTTTCTTTTTGTGTATTTTTTTTAAACAATGGCAGCTATCCTACTGGGTGTGAAGTGGTATCTCACAACTTTTTTTTGTTTTGATTTTTTTTTTTTTTTTTTTTGAGACAGAGTTTCACTCTGTTGCCCGGGCTTGAGTGCAGTGGCGTCAGCCAAGCTCACAGTAATTTCAAACTCCTGGGCTCAAGCAATCCTACTGCCTCAGCCTCCTAAGTAGCTGGGACTACAGGCGTGCACCACCACACCTGGCTAATTTTTTTTTCCCTATTTTTAGCTGTCCAGCTAATTTCTTTCTATTTTTAGTAGAGATGGGGGTCTTGTTCTTGCTGAGGCTGGTCTCAAACTCCTGACCTCAGGCGATCCTCCCACCTTGGCCCCTCAGAGTGTAAGGATTACAGGCATGAGCCACCACGCCTGGTCTTCTTTTAATTTTTGAAAGATGACTGTACCATATGATTTATGATCTATGAGTACCAAACCTAGAAGGCTAAGAATATGTAAAGAGTGAACTACCATTTTCTTTAAGACTAGCAGTACTCTAGTGACTATAATATGATAATCAAAATTGAGAATTTTCCTGATCTCGTGTTCAATTTGTCACCTCACAATATACTCAGAAAAGATAAAAAGCAACAGAAGACAAATTTCCCTGTTTCATAATGTCTATTTACTTTTCTCTCTTAAAGATATTTTTATAGATATTCAAATATTTGAAGAAAAAATATTTTTAATATGAAATAAACCTAATAGTATTACAAAAAAGTACATAAAACATATAGTTCTAAAGAGAATAACCCTGTAAAAATCCTTTGGGTCAAGAAATAGAACACTGAAGTCTGTTTACTTAACAAACAGAAACCACATGTGGAAGTATTTTGTGCCAGGCTGGCGGACCGCTGGGCTCTGCTTTATGGGATACTGAAGGGAGGCATGTCTGTCCCTGGGAATTCTTCCTGAGACCTGGGGAGTGTGCTCAGCCTTCTGAGAATGAGCTAGGACAGAGAAGCGATGCTCATGGCAACCTGCCTCTTTGCCCTCATAGGCCCCAGCCTGGCCTCTGGCTAATCCTTACTATTAACTCATGGTTCTTAACCTTGGCATTGTTGACATTTTGGGCCCGATAATTCTTTTTGCTGGGGAGCTGTCCTGTGCATTCTATATGTTTAGCAGCATCCTTGGTCTCTCTACTCACTAGATGCCAGTAGCGCCCCCCAGTTGTGACACTAAAAATGTCTCCATGTATTACCAAATGTCTCTGGGAGCAAAATTGATTTCCGTTGAGAGTTAATGCTTTCATCAATATTATCATGTGCCAGTAATGATGTAAAAGCTATTCATATATAATTTCATTCCTTCTTCATGTTTGTCACCATTTTGTAAATAAGGAACTGAGGTTCAACAGGATTAAGTAAGTTATTAAAGTTGACACAGCAAGTGAATGGCTGAGCTGAGGTTTAAATGCAGACCTATCACTTTCCACTTTGTTTTTAACAACCATGTAAAGTTCCCTCCCAGGATATAGAGGGTGAGATACATTCCAAGTCTTGATTCTCCCGCTTATTCTAAGGCTAAATCATTTTAAAATCTATATTTCCAGGCTTTTTACTGGATATTTCCTTTTGATATTCTTACTGTTTATATTGGACATGCTGAAACTAAAATCAACATTTTTTTGCTCTTTCTCTGTTTTTTATCCTCACTTCCCTTTTTCTATTGATCATTCTTCCAAATAGATATTAAACCTCAGATGTCTCTTTTTGCATGTCCATAGGCAGAATCTCATATTTTTGTACATTCTGGCCAATTTCTATATTTCATTTTTGAAAGAAGTGTTTTAATGATTCATAATGAAACCCTAATCAAAACCCCAATATGAATCTTCATGGAACTTAACAAGTTTACTATAAGGTTCATTTGAAGGAGAAAGCCCTTAAAAATAGTCAAAGTTAAAAAAAAAATCTTTACGATGTCGAAATCTTAGCAGGTAAAGTAACAACAACAAAAAATCTTGGCCTGGGCATGGTGGCTCTCCCACTTATAATTCCAGCACTTTGGGAGGCTGAGGTGGGAGGATCACTTGAGCCTAGGAGTTGGAGACCAGCCTGGGCAACATAGTGAAACGTGTCTCTATTATTAAAAAAAAAAAAAAAAAAAGTCAAAGTTAAAAGAAAAAACAGTGAGGATGAATTGTCATAGTTATTTTTATTTACCAAATACGTACAGTTCCCATTATGTGTCAGGCACTATTCTAAACATCATACAAATATTTACTCATTTAGTACTACATATGAGAAATCAAAATAGACTACAAAGCTATAGTAATTAAAGCAGTGTGATACTGGTATAAGAAAAAACACTTGATCAATGAGATGGTATAGATACCAGATGAATTAGAAGTGCATGAGATTCATTTGAGGAAAATGTCTGTGAAGGACAAAGAGGGGAGACAGAAGGCTTTTAAACCACTGAGCAGATCCAATACCTATGCAAGGAGAGGGGAAAGAAAGGAGGTTTGCATGGAAAAAGCCTCAGACTGTTATGCAATTCTGATAAAACCTCGTCCAGGCCGACAGAGAGCTCCAGAGAAACGATTGTCCATTAGAAGAGCCCTGCTCTGAACAGAACCAGCCCAGCTCTAGTACCCCCACGGTGCTCAGTCACTGCGAACCGTCCAGAGGGAGCTTGGCTTTAGTGTGAATGTTACAGTGGAGCTTGGAGGGGTGGCAGCTGGAGGGTGTCAGCCAGCTACACTTCCCACAACAGGCTGTCTCCTGAAGGCACATCTGAGCAGTGTGCCTCTGTGGCTGCCAGTGGTAGAGCGTAAAGATTAAAGAACAGACTCATTTATATATGTGAGATTCATTTATAATAAATTAGACATATCAAATTGGTGGGAAAAAATGGAGTATTCAAATAAATGATATTGAAATAATTGGCTATCCATTTGGAAAGAATTAATTTAGATCCCTACTCCATATCATCCTGAATATAAGTAAAATCCAGGTAGAGAAAAAAAATCACAAAAATATTTGAAGAAAAAAAATTTTGAATAATGTGGTATAGAGAAGCCTTTTTAGGCAAAATACAACACCCAGAAGCCATAAAAGAAATGATCGAGAGAGATTTGATTAAATAATAATTTAAAACTTCTGTATAGAAAAAGTTATCATAAATAAAATTAGGCCAGGTGTGGTGGTGACTCATGCCTATAATCCCAGCACTTGGGGAGGACAAAGTGGGAGGATCACTTGAGGGCAGAGTTTTGAGTTTGTAGTGAGCTATGATCATGCCAGTGCACTCCAATCTGGGTGACAGAGTGAGACCCTGTATCTTAAAAAAAAAAAAAGAAAAAAAGCTAGAATATATGTGAAATATACAATCCAACTCTCAAAATGGACAAAGGATATTGACAGGCAATTCACAGAAGAAATATAAATGCCTAATAAACATAGGAGAAAATGTTTACATTCACTAGTTATCAGAAAAGTGGCAATTATTGGGTAAACCATTAGATGGGCATAAATTTAAAATATTACTAGTATTTAGTGTTGGTGACTGGTGAGTAGTTACTAGCATTGGTTTAGCAACTCAATGACGGCAATGATGTTTGACCTAGTCCTCCTGGCAGAAGGGAGCTGCCACATCTGTAGACACCATCCCTTTATAGCTGAAGAAGGGGTGAAGGAGCAGCACCTGTCTCTCTTATTAAAGAAAACTTTCAGGCTGGGCGCGGTGGCTCACGCCTGTAATCCTAGCACTGGGAGGCCAAGGTGGGAGGATTGCTCGAGGTCAGGAGTTTGAGACCAGCCTGAGCAAGAGCAAGACCCCGTCTCTACTAAAAAAATACAAAGAATTATCTGGACAACTAAAAATATATAGAAAAATTTAGCCGGGCATGGTGGCGCATGCCTGTAGTCCCAGCTACTTGGGAGGGTGAGGCAGAAGGATTGGTTAAGCCCAGGAGTTTGAGGTTGCTGTGAGCTAGGCTGATGCCACAGGACTCTAGCCCGGGCAACAGAGTGAGACTCTGTCTCTTAAAAAAAAAAAAAAAGAAAAAACTTTCATAGATGACTTAGACTTAGGTTTGTGTGTTATTGGCCAGAACATTCCCACATGGCTGCTCTTACCTGCAGGGTAGCTGGGAAAATGAATATTTGGCTTCTCTGGCCTCTGTTGGGGAAATGGGCAAGGAAGAAATGAGTTTTAATTTAGTGAACCCTCAGTATCGGCCATATCCACAGGTAAGGGATGGGAATGTTTGTACAAACTATGGCACATTCTTGCTAAAGAAAACTGTGCAGCAAATTAGTTAAATCTGTATGAACTGATGTGGAAAGATTTCCAAGATGAGGAACAGTACATATAACCTTATTTTTATATATATGTATGTATGTATATATATAAAATATATATATGTTTAAAAATGTAGCAGTTATCTCTAGGATTCGGAGAGAAATTGAAGTGGCACAAGAGGACTTTAAGGATTTACTCTATATTTCTGTATTATTTAAGCCATTTACATTCTGTATTTCTTGAGTGATTAAAAAAAGATACACCAAGCAATTACTACCCTTTCTCCCCCAAAACAAGAAAGTAAAACCCTAATTCTCTTTTTTGTCCACGAAATCTACTCACTAGTTCATTTCCACAATAGACTTTGAGTTTTTCTTTCTTCTCTATGCTCATGGCTACGCCCCGTTTCTATTAGTTTGTGCCCAGCTGACTGAAATAGATTTCTACTGATACTCACAGCTCCAGTCTTTCTTTATTCCAGTCCCATAGTCCAAAGCCAGCTTACTTTTCCTAAGACCAAGTTGACTTCAATCACCCCTCTGTCCACAAATCTTTTTTTTTACTCCCATGAAATGTTCAGCGGGATGTGAACAATGAATGTTCCATGGAAAAAGAATTCTGTAGTCGGTGAATCTGGGAAATGCTGTGTGCAACATGAGTTAAAAAGATTTCTTCAGAGCGGGATATCTACAGACTTAAAAATGCCAGTGTGCTAAGGGGACACTTAATAGTGTGTAATTCTGAATTTATTTGACCATGTAACCCTTACTTTTGAGGAACACTATTGTCTTTTTCAGAACACACATTGAGAAACAAGGACTTAAGGGGTAAAAGTCCATAATTCTTTTGACATTAATGGCCTTGCTCAACATGTTCTTACTATCTAATTTCCCCCACTTCCCAAAATGAGTTTCCTTCCTTGCTTCTTCCTTCAGGAGTGCTAGTTCCTCCTCCTCCAGGGAGTTCTTCCTAACTGTCTCAGTCTCTGAACTGTGGCATTTACCACCAGAACTCTCATTGGTTTTTTCGAACTGTCATTATTGACAGTTTCTTGGGCCCATCTTGTCTACACAACTGGAGTAAGCACTAGGACTGTCTGATAAATAATCTGTAGTAGCACATAACAGATGTCCTACAGATATTTGGCTGCTTTAGTAATATCACACGTCTCTCCCAATTCCGATGTTCACTACCTGCACAGGGCAGTATGTAAGACCTTAGATAAATCTCTTAGCACTTTATACTGGTAGAGAAAGCACTGAAAATGGCACTGCATTAGTTTTCTATTGCAGCCATAACATTTCCACAAACTTGCTGACTTAAAAAACACAAATTTATTATTTATAGTTCTGTAGGTTGGAAGTCTGACAAGGGTCTCACTGGGCTCAAATCAAGGTGTCAGCAGGGTAACGTTCCTTCTGGGGGCCTTATGGAAGAACCCATTTCCATCCCTTTCCCAGCTTCTAGAAGCCTCTGGATTCTTAGCTCCTGGCCACCTTCCTCCATCTTCAAAGCTAGCAAGTGCTGGTTGAGGTCTTTTCACATCACCTCACTCTGACCTTTTCTGCCTCCCTTCCCCCTCCCTTTTTTTGAGTCTCACTCTGTCTGTCGCCTTGGGTAGAGTACAGTGGCATCATTGTAGCTCATAGCAACCTCAAAATCCTGGGCTCAGGGGAGCCTCCTACCTGAGTCTACCAAGCAGCTGGGACTACAGGTGTGCACGACTACCACACACCTGGATAATTTTTCTATTTTTTTTAGCAGAGAATGAGGTGGTGGTGGTGGTGGGGGGGGGGTGTCCCGATATTGCTTAGGCTGATCTCGAACTCTTGAACTCCAGCAATCCTCCCATCTCGGCCTCTCAGGGTGCTAGGATTACAGGTGTGAGCCACTGCTCCTGGCCCCTTTTTCATTTTTAAGGACACTTACGACAACTGTGGAGACTAAAGCAACTCCATCTTGGATGCTAATCTACCATGTTGACTTCTAATTAACCCCAGTTCTGGAACTGCCTCTACGGTTACTTACCACCAATTCTGCCCTTAGGCAAATTCCTTCTGAAGTCCATATACCCTTTCTCTATGGTAAATAAACCCTGGGACTGGGGAGTAACAACATGGCCACCCAAGACATGTTTCTTTCTGAGAAACTGGATTTGTCAACTTCTTCAGCTTCTCAGCTCCCCAAGCCTTTGGGGGTAGGTTTGCATAGACCTATATATTGCAAAACAACAACACTGGGCCCACCCAGATAATCCAGGATAATATCCCTATTTTAACGTCAGTTGATTAGCAACCTCAATTCCCCTTTGCCATGTAAGCTAACATACTCAGTTTCCTGGCATTGGGAAGCGGACATCTTTGGGTGCTAGTATTCTGCCTACTACCGGCACTCTTGCCCAAAAGTCTAAATTGAGAGTTTGCACATATGTGGTATGGGGTGTGACAATAAGCAGGTAAAAAGCTTTCTGGAATTTGTATCTCTTCAAGTACAGAGAGACCCTACGGCATGCTACTCAGCAAAGCACTTGAATCTTAGTATCCACGTTTCCCTTAAAATAGAAATTGCCATCCTTTGCTCTGCGTGTTAAATGAAATAATTATGTAAACAGGCTTAGTTTAGAGGCCTACAAATAGGACTCAAGTTCTTGATGAATCTTGATGAGGAAGGTGGGCGAAGTTCTTTGAATGTCAATTGGAGTTAGTTTGAGAGATTTTCAGATAGGAGGCAAGAGTGAGAAGTGCTTGCCCTTGAATGAAGCTGGAGGTAGAAAATTCCAGCAAAAGGAATGGTTTCTCTGAAGCTTCTCAATTAAGGTTTGTGTCGGAGGGCCCAGGCTAAAAAAGGCAAAGTGAAGAGACTTATTTTGAGACCCCCACGTTGGCAGACAGTCCCAAACTGCAGGGGAAAATCTGTGAGATCTTCATAGCCAAGGATTATATTTTACGAAATTTCCACCCCACTTAATTCAAGGCCAGATATACTATGGCTATTTAATTAACGAATAAATTAATGATTAAAGACATGGCCAAGAAAAAAAAAAAGACAGCACAGGTTCCACCGAGATTTGAACTCGGATCGCTGGATTCAGAGTCCAGAGTGCTAACCATTACACCATGGAACCGCCACGCAAGGGCATCCGCCTTCCACTCTCTAATCCTTAGAGAACCCCGCCCCCATCCACAAACCCACGACCTAGAGGCGGGTCTCACGCGCTCCCAGCACCCCAGTGCCGGGAATAGTAGCGCAAGAAATGAGCGCGAGGCCACTAAGACTGTGGCCAGTTGGAAATCCAAGACTCAGTTTCCGCTTTGAAC
Source organism: Lemur catta (assembly GCF_020740605.2). Taxonomy (NCBI): domain Eukaryota; kingdom Metazoa; phylum Chordata; class Mammalia; order Primates; family Lemuridae; genus Lemur; species Lemur catta. Next base: position 95,987,011 of record NC_059128.1, read on the forward strand.
TTCCTTTAGGGGTGAAAATTTGAAGGCTGACACGACGCTACTCTGGCCCACACCGCCCTTCTTGAGCTCAGGGGAGGGGTGGGGCGTCTCTCCCCGGAAGTACTTCCCCTCAGGGGCTGGGGCCCGCCGGAAGTGGCGCAGCGGCAGGGAGGGGCTCTTCACCCGGTCCGGCAGCTGAAGCTGGGCGCTCGGGTTACCCCTGCAGCGACGCCCCCTGGTCCCACAGACACCACTGCTGCTCCCGCCCCTTCGCTCCTCGGCCGCGCAATGGGCACCCGCGACGACGAGTATGACTACCTCTTTAAAGGTGAGGCCTTGGGCTTTCGCAGTCTGCAGAGTCCCCGGTCAGGGGCCCGGGACACTCCCGGGGGACCCGCGTGCGGGCACCCCTGCACGGAAAGGGGCCTGCCTCAGCCTTTCCTGTCTGTGCGGTTCGCCCCGCCGTCTCCCACCCAGCTCGGCCTCTTCTCCCCGCTCAGACCGGGGGTCCCCACCACACACTGGTCTCTTAGCGACCTCTTTTAGGCCTCCGCTGGCCGTGGAGCCCCTCCCTGTGTCTCCTCTTCCCGGCGGACTGCCTTTCCCCAAATCATCTAAGTCCTTTCCCTGGGTTCTGTGGACCCGCCGCCCCTCCTGCCATCTATCTTTTAGGGTCTAGCGCCCCCTCCTCCTCAGCATACACCCTTCCCGGCTCGCATCCCCTCCCTGAGCCCTGCTGACGGGCTCTTCGCTTCTCTTTCGGCCTTTCCTTCGGCGCCGACTCCCACTACAGGTCCTTTCCTTGTCTGCCCCCTTTGCCTCTTCGAGTGAATCTCCTCTGCGTCTCTTCACGGCCCCTCCACTCGGGCGGTCGCCCTTCTTAGTCAGCTTCTTCCATGCTGGGTTCAGGACCTCTTAAATCTGAGCGGGCCAGGGGCTCCCCACCCCCACCTGCCCGGCAGTTCTCGCGGTCATTAACCTTCTCGGACCGCCCCCCGCCCCCGCCGGCAACTCGTTCTCCACCTTCCCTCCCCAGATTGTGTTTAGAGCTCCCTTGTCTGTGTTGCGACCCGGTTGGTGGGAGGGAGGGCGAGAGGGATTGTCCGTCACCCACGCGCGCACTTGTCGCAGTGACCCGGCAAGCTGATTTTGACTTCCCACCAGCCTTTTTTCTCCTGCCCTACTCAGTGGCAGCCAATCCAGGATAACTCTTTACTCCGCTCGCGAGAAGGGGTTGTGGATGGGTGGTGGCTGTTATCCTTGCCAGACCTGAAGGCCCAGTTCCTGAGCAGGAAAGGTTGTGCGCTGCACGAATACTAGCTTGCTTTATCTCTACGGACTGGTTGCTTCCTGCTGCAACACTGGGAGGATCCAACAGGAAGGGAAGAGCCCTAGTTGGCCACATACCTTTCCCAAAAGGTGGGGGGTGGGGGGAATTTGTGTGCTGTTTTGGTCATATTAAATATTTATTATAAGATAGGGAAACATGTAGTGCCCTTGGACAAAACATTGGAGGATGGGGAGTGGATAGAAAGAACTGCTTATTTGTTGAGTCCGGAAAGAATCCAAATAGTTTTTTTTTTAATCAACAAAGATAAAGGGTACAATTTTCAATGAGAAAAGAGTACAGTAAATGCTTTTTTGTTCACTGTCACTCTGATGCTCTTTCTCTGCTCCTGAATTGGGAGGGTAGCCATCAGTAGTGTGGTGAACAAAGATCATTACCACTGAGGAAGAAGCCATTGCTATTAAAGCTTTACTGTGGAGGGTGGAGTTTAAAAAAAGAGTGTTAAGCACGGTGACTGTTCCCTGACTTTGCCATTGGGTACTAAGAACGATTGACTTAAAGGAGCAGAAAACATTTCTTTGCTTTACCAATACTTTTCAAATCTTGGTGTACTAGCTGATGATCTCCAGGGGTGGGGAACTTGTGGCTTCAAGGCCACATGTGGCCCTCCAGATCCCGAAGTGTGGCCCCTCCACCCAATATAAACTTCACAGAACAAATCCCTTCATTAAAAGGGTTATACCCTTATCCTCACTTACTCCTCTGAGCCAGAATATTCTATCATACAGGGTGAGTGCCTTCAATATCCACCCTCACCCCCATACTAGAAAGTCATTTGCAGAGAAAATAGTACTTAATTCATTTTACAGATACAAAAAAGAGACCTGGGTTAGTTTGCATACTGTTTGCTGAAGACATCTGAGGTGATGTGAAATTATTTGAGTCCCTTGAGACTTTGGGGTTTAGTCATTAAAGGGAGGTTTGTTTTTTTAAATACAGTATAATGACAGTGTGCCACTAGCTCCCTTTGAAGTAATCAATTTAGAACAAGATAGACCATCAGGGTATTTGATTTGGAACTTGATTGTTGAATATAGAAAGCCTTTTTTTTTTTTTTTTTTTAAACTAAGAGTTATTCTGGATTGGCTTAAGGAATTTTACCTTTGAGATTAGACCATCCTTCTAAGCACAGGGCTTTGGAATCACATACACCTGGGTTCAGATCCTGACTCAGGTCTTATATTTGCTTTGTGACCTTGGGAAAGTTAACTTTTTTGAACCTCAGTTCCCTCATCTGTAAAAAGGAAATAATACCTGCCTCTCAGGAGTGTTGTGAGAATTAAATGAGAATGTAAAAATTTTAATTTTTGTGAGGACTCAAATAGTAATAATATGAAAGAAGTTATTGTGGTTTTTTGGTCAGTTTTTTGAACTTTAAAACTTTATAGGTATAAGAGCATTTAAATATTAGTAAAGAAACATAAAACCAGGAACTTCTGCAATATTTTATGCTTCAGTGGGTTACGGTTTCATTTTGTTGTACATTTTAATATTTAAGATAGGATGTTAAAGATTCTGCTGAGGAAGATTTCTACATTTTTAAAGCTCTTACAGGATATGAGTCACTTTTTGTTTTTACTTCAATGCTGATTATTTAGCCAATTACTTATTTAAACAATTACTTTTTTTTTTTTTGAGACAGAGTCTCGCCCTGTTGCCCGGCTAGAGTGAGTGCCGTGGCGTGGCGTCAGCCTAGCTCACAGCAACCTCAAACTCCTGGGCTTAAGCGATCCTACTGCCTCAGCCTCCCGAGTAGCTGGGACTACAGGCATGCGCCACCATGCCCGGCTAATTTTTTCTATATATATTTTTAGTTGGCCAGATAATTTCTTTCTATTTTTTAGTAGAGATGGGGTCTCGCTCTTGCTCAGGCTGGTCTCGAACTCCTGACCTCGAGCGATCCACCCGCCTTGGCCTCCCAGAGTGCTGGGATTACAGGCGTGAGCCACCGCGCCTTTAAAATTACATTTTAAAGTGAAGCAAGAATAATTTTATTTTAAAATGGTTTCATTGTACAGAGATTTATTCACTGAGATGGACTGCAGCTATCTCTGCTTTGAGGAAGAAGGCTTACCTAGCAAACTTAATAGTTGAGGGAATCAGAGTTAGTTTTTAGTTTGTAACTCTAACCAGTTAAAAATGATGAGATATTTTGATTAGTATGGGATAGAGTGGTCCAAATAGGAATGTATGTGGGGAGAGCAGGACAGTTTTTCTAAATTATGTATTTGTTTTTGAATATTAATCTTTAGTTAAGCCCAACAGTAAGACTTTTCTCGGGGGAATTAGTTTTTTTAAAATTTGACTTTTTATTTTAAAACATTAATTGTATAAGTATTTACACAGAATATGGTTAAAAGGCCCTGTGGGACATAAGTAAGCATCAGTCTTAGTTCTTGTTTACAGATATTGTGTGATAGATAACAATCCCATCAAAGTCACATTTTCTGAAAATATCTGGATACATAGTCTATTGCATAAGGCATTTTCTTTTCAGTCTCATTGAAGGTCGGTAGTAATTAACCATCAGCTGATTGTCAGTAGAAATGATCATAGGAACTTTGCTGTCTTGCATCTTGGTAGTTTTTCTTTCACAACTTTTGGTTGAGCAACTCACATTCTGCTGAATCTGAAAGAACTTGTCTAAACTTGAGCCTTATTGATACATTTTATATTTTAAGACTTTAGTGAGCTTGGACTGTGAGTATAGTTGTAAGAGTAGAAACATCTCCAAGTTTATGAAAACCAGTATCAAAATTATGAGTTATTTTTTCAGGTGATAATTTTAGGGCTGATGTACTGTTTGATGAAATGTATTAAATTTTAGTCCAGTAAATTAGTTTGCAGGAGAAGGTATAAAACTAAATGTGGTTGAAGAGGTAGAAATTTTAATTAAATGGTGGATAATTAATATGTGTATTCTGCTTTTATGGCATTTAGCAGCCTAATATTTTGAGATAAACACATTTGAGATACACACACGCACAAAATCAAATTTAGTATTAGATGTTCAAGATGATACTTAAAATTCAGTAGAGAGGTTAACCAAGTGGAGATGAAGGTTATCAGATAATTTTAGGAATGCTATAGATGTTTAATGTGTAGATGCTGTTATTTAACTTATGTTTACTACTTAGTGTATATATATAAAATAGAGATGGCTGTAGTTAAACCTAAGATACTAGTTATAGAGAGCATAAGAAAGTAACTGCAGATTCCTTTCTTGAACTTTAGGATGTGATCGTATAGTTTCTTAATTTTAAAAAAGCAATTAAATATTGTCATCTTAATGAAATAAACGATTTTGATTAGAAATTATTTAAATTTGAGTCTATGAAGAAAGGTCCATGAAGTTTTTTTTGTTTTTTCATTGGTTTGTTTTTAAATAATAGCCAGTAAATTCTCTTATGTTGCTTAGGTAATTTATTCCATTCTAGTTTGTTTGTTTGTTTGTTTATTTATTTATTTATTTATTTCAGTGAGCCTAGATGTAACCCGATTTGTTTTGGTTTCTCATTTGGTAACTGAATAGAAAGCAGCAGCTTTCCTTATTTCATCATTTCTCAGCATCTTTTTGGCAGCACTATTCTTACAGAACAAATATCTTCTCTTGTTATTTAAGATATAATCCTTCAACAAGTTGTAAGTCTTAATTCTGGCAACCTTGTCCATGTCTAGTTGAGATAACTGTTTTATACTGTATAAAACATTCATGAGTTTTGAGTTATTTTCAGATTAGAGTGCTATTTTGTATAGTGTTAAAATTAATTGGTTACATTAAGAAAAAAGTTCTCTCACTGTCTATCTTTATGATGACATAAAAAGTTGAGGTTGGTGAGGTAATGAACATAATCATTAGTTTAGAGTGGAGGTCAAAGCGGGGGTGAGGGGTGGGTGGGGTTAAAAAAAGTGGAGGTCAAAAGGGAAACCAAAACTTGAAAGTGGTGGAGTTTTTGTGGGAGGTGGAGGGTGTTCTTTGAGTTGTTTTGTTTTGTTTTTTTAATTTTCCAGAGGCGTTGTCATCTAGATGTCTTGCTCACATGCACTCTTTGGCTTTAAACTATGTGACTGGCTTCTGAATTAGTGATTGATATGGGAGTGCCTATGAAGCAGAAATGTTTTACTAACTTTTTGGTTTTTCCCTTCTTCCTTCCTCAAGTTAGGCTTTTATACCTCAGTGCTAGTGTGGGGCCATAAATGATTCAAAGGAGATTTCCTCAGCAGAACATCCAGCCTCTTGTACTCAGAAGCAACAGTGAATGTATTCTATTAATAGGTAGACTCTTACTGAAACTGGGATTTGACTTCACATCCAGAATGGTGGACCTTGGAAACTAACATATCCACTATCAACTAACCATCCTATAGAATTGAAAGTGCATTGTACATTACTTTCATCACCTTGACATTTTCTTCCCTGATATCCAAATAAAAGTGTTTAATATAACATCATGCAACACCTCTGACACTCTCTAGTTGACTATAGATAGATAGATATATAGATAGATAGATAGATATAACTACTCTTTGTGCTGCATGGAGTCACTCACTGCTGCCTTGATGATTTCTTGCTGAATCAGCTGATTGAGGAAGCCTGGAAAATATGCATTTGATAATGTAACTCTGTCCCAAGACTGTCCAGAGGCCAGCTTATGTCCGTTCCTGTGGCAAGGAAAGAATGTATTTTGGACTCGCTTTGCCCTCTGACTAGAGTGCAGTGGTGCTTTCTCAATTTTTATTTCTCTCTGTACCCATATCACCAAATCCCAGTCTCTTTAGTAAGGCATGATCTTACTCCTTGGCCTTATTTGTATACATTTGATTTTCTAGTCCTGGTGTCTAAAAAAATTAGCTAATTTAGATAGGTAAGAAGAAGCATTAGTAGTCAACAGTAGGAATATAACATTCCCTGAAATCTCAATAAAAATTTTTACAAAGGAAAAAAGTTGCCTAGCTCAGATTCTGTAAACCTGTGAACTCATTTTGATCTTTAAATTCAGATAGAAAATGCCTTAAAACAACTCATCTTCACTGCCTGTTTCCCTGTTGTTTTTGAAATCCCTAAGTGTAATATCACCTTGGGTGAAAAAGAGTCTCCATGTATTTAGTTAGTAAATAAACTGCCACCCATAGAAATCACAGGAAGTAAATTTATCTAATCAAAACCTGTTTTAAAGAAATTCATGAAGTCATAAGTGAAAGAAAGTGTATGCTCTCCTTGCTTTGGCTTTGACTCATAGTATGTCAGAATTATTAGTTAGCTTCCTAGGGCCCCTGTTTATCCTTTAATAGGGTGGGTTTTTTTCAGGGGGCGGGGGCGGTGGTCTTTACCTTTGTGCCAATCTGTTAAATACAACTATTAAAGGTCATTGTTGTTTCTGTGATCTGAGGGCAAAGTTTATATACCTGATGCCTCTTATGTTAAATGTGTTTCATTTTGCCTAGGTGTCAGTCCTGAGGTCACACCCAGTCTTTGATGAAATTAAGTAGAGCATATTCATTCTCTCCCTGCCCACCCACTAACTTTCTTTGTTGTTTTCATGTCTGATACATTTTAGTATCATAAACTGTTCTTTAGTTTAGAATTTATCTCTTAAGTTAGTGCCTTCTAAGGTAGTAAGGCATTGATGATAATTGATGCCTGTCATGAGTGCTTAGTGCACCTGTGATTAAAACTGCATGTTTAAGGCAGGGTACTGTATCTATGCTAAGCAGATGATGTATGGAAGTCATCATGCAGGTAGAAACAGGTTAAAGAATAAATTGGTTTCATCAATTGGTAAAGGTCAAGAACATGGGTTACTGAGCTCCCTGCCCCCATTTTAAAAATCAGACACCCTATCTTTTTTGCTTTATTTATCTGGAAGTCAAACGTCATTCTCTTGAAAACATGGTGATATTCTGAATACGTTTGCCTCATTCATGTGACATTAAGTTCTTTGTCTTTTTAGTTGTTCTTATTGGAGATTCTGGTGTTGGAAAGAGTAATCTTCTATCTCGATTTACTCGAAATGAGTTTAATTTGGAAAGCAAGAGCACCATTGGAGTAGAGTTTGCAACAAGAAGCATCCAGGTTGATGGGAAAACAATAAAGGCACAGATATGGGACACAGCAGGCCAAGAGCGATACCGAGCTATAACATCAGCGTAAGTCTCATGGTTTTTAAATTCTGTGAAATGGGTTGCCTTCAAGTGAATTAGCTGACTTTTGGTATTGGAAAAGGAAAATTTTTTTTTCTTTTAAGAATTCCAAGTATTAGGAATTCTTAGAAATTTATTTATAAGCATGTCCTTAAAAATACATAAACCCATATTTTGAGTTCTTCCTGGTATTTGCTTCCATCTTGTGGTAGTTTTCTGATAGTAAATGTATGTTTCTGTTTTCAGATACTATCGTGGAGCTGTAGGTGCCTTATTGGTTTATGACATTGCTAAACATCTCACATATGAAAATGTAGAGCGATGGCTGAAAGAACTGAGAGATCATGCTGATAGTAACATTGTTATCATGCTTGTGGGCAATAAGAGTGATTTACGTCATCTCAGGGCAGTTCCTACAGATGAAGCAAGAGCTTTTGCAGGTTAGTGATAATGAATTTCATGATATTACAGTGATTTTATGTTTCTTACTGTTAAGTCTTGCAGTTTTGATACCCTTCCAATGAGGATAATAGGTTATAATAGTTTCAGAAAGGTAAACATGAATACTCTAAGAATTGTTGTTTTGAAAGTTTGGTCATGACTGTATGGCTTTTTTGCTTAACTTTGAGTTATTAAAATGCTAGTATTTTGAGTTTTTCTGCCAAAAATTGAATTATAAACATTGTGCTTCCTGTCTCTTTTTCCATTATGTCTCTGATTTACCAAGGCTGCTCTATGTGGGTCTGAAAAGTATCGGCCCAGGGAGTATCAGGGACCAACAGGGATGCCCCTGCTTAGGTGCTGTAAATTTTTGGCTTCATAGAGGATCTGCCTATCTCTTGCCACTGTTTTGGTAGGGCCTATGTACCAGAAGGCAATATCATACGTTCCTGACCAGTGAAAGTCTTGCCCTTGCTCTAGTGATTATGCTATGAATGGTTTTCTGTAACAGTTTTTTAGTTTCCCAGGCAAGAATAAACTTTATTTCAAATAATATAGTTGCAGAATTACTTACTTATTTAGAGACAGCTTCTTGCTCTGTTGCCTGGGCTAGAATGCATGATCACAGCTCACTGTAACCTCCAACTTGTGGGCTCAAGTGATCCTCCTACCTCAGTCTCCCAAGTAGGTAGGACTACAGGCACACCACTACACTCGGCTAATTTTTGCAGTTACAGAATTCTAAGTTAATGCTATAGCTGTGTAGTTGATAGGGATGACAGTAAGGGATGGAAATAGTTGGGTATTTGATAAATTTAGTGTTTTGAGTAATATCATTCATTACTAGTGGTAGTATTTAGATGTAACAAGTATTTATTTAATAAGCCAATGAAAATTTCTCACTGTTATTTTTAATCTATTAAAGTATAAATAGAGTGGTGCCCTTAGTGTCCCAGAAGTTGGGGAGCTCTTAGATTTTAAAAAGTTCTGTTATTTTCCTTTTTGAGGGCTTGAGTATATCACAACCCTTGTTTTAAAATTTGCCAAGACTGAAGTTCTTTTGTCTTCCCACAGAAAAGAATGGTTTGTCATTCATTGAGACGTCTGCTCTAGACTCTACAAATGTAGAAGCTGCTTTTCAGACAATTCTAACAGGTAAGACTTATATTTTCAGATTATACCAGTGGGAATTGGAAGTTTTAGAAAGGTAATTTAAACAAGTTAATCAGTAACTAAACTGTATATCACAGCATCTGTTAATGGCTCTCACTTGAGAGCTATTACAGCAAGAGATGTTTAGAGTACAAAATTATTTACAACACTTGCTTATTGAGCTTCAATCATCCTAGTTCTTCTGGTTTACAATGGGAAAAATACTTTGAAAATAACTTGTTTACTTCTGTTACTTAGTCCATGTATTCCATACTTCATGTTCACAAACTCAAAGTAGTGTTTAAATGTATTTTTTAAGGTAAATATTGAGATCCCAGCTATAGAAACACATAAATGCCCTTTTGAAATTCACTAAAGAAAAAGCTAGGGAAAATTTTTTTAATTTAAGTGAAAAAACAAAAAGTAAAATTCTCCCATGATTTATTATAGAAGCAGCAAGATGTCACTTGTAGATAAAGTCAGCCAGCGATTTCATATAGAAAAGTTCAAAATAGTGGGAAAGGGGACAAAGTTCATACTGTTTTGGAATGTGGATGACCAGATCAACCTTTGGGATAAGAAAATGTTTTATGTGTGTTAACTCATATTTATTCTGACTTTATTAGAATAGGCAGATGAGCAGTAAATTTAATCTTAATCCTCAATTAGTACTTTGAGGTGTTTTAAAGTATTTTTTAAATTGTTAAGAATTCATTTGCAGCTTGAGTTTGTTCTTGTAGGAAAAAAAATGAATTCATGGCTGGGCACAGCGGCTCAGGCCTGTAATCTGAGCACTTAGGGAGGCTGAGGCAGGAGGATTGCTTGAGGACAGGAGTTTGAGATAAGCCTGAGCAAGAGTGAGACCCCGTCTCTACAAAAAATAGAAAAATTGGCCTGGGGTGGTGGTACACGTCAGTAGTCTCAGCTACTTGGGAGGCTGAGGCAAGAGGACCACCAGAGCCCAGGAGTTTGAGGTTGTAGTGAGCTATGATGATGCCACTGCACTAAAGCCTGGGCAGCAGAGCAAGACCCTGTCTCAAAACAAAACAAAACATATATTTAGAAATAGTCTTTATAATACAGTCTTAAGTAGGGTTGTTGTAAAAAGTCTATATGGACAAATGATTGAATAAATGAGTTTCCAATTATAATGGAACAAATTTTAATTTATTCTTTGTATGCAGCATTTACATTAGAGGTGAACAGATTTTGAGTTTAAAATGTTGTCTTATTTTGCTGTAAAAATGTAGGGAATAAAGCCTAGGAGTTAAGAGCATGGATTTGGAAGCCAAACTTGGGTTCTAGTGTGGCTCTTCCACTTATTGTTAGCTCTGTAATCTTAGGCAAGTTACTTAAACCCTTTTTGGTCTTAATTTCTTTGTCTGTAAAATTCAAATATATTTTGGGGAGTTTTATTTCTTTTCTTTTCTTTTTTTTTTTTTAAGAGACAGGGTCTTGCCCTGTTGCCCAGGCTGGAGTACAATGGTGTGATCATAGCTCACTTCAGCCTCAAATTCCCGGGCTTAAGCGATTCTCTTACTTCAGCCTCCTAAGTGTCTTGGGGCTACAGGCACACACCACCACACTTGGCTAATTTTTTAATTTAATTTTATTTTTTGTGGAGGTGGGTCTTGCTATGTTGACCAAGCTGGTGCTAAACTCCTGGTCTCAAGTGGACCTCCCACCTTAGCCTCCTGAAGTGCTGGGTTTACAGGTGAGAGCCACTGTGGCTTCCTTTTTGAGAGGGCTTGTATTTATAAAACCTGTGATGGTGATTGAGCTTAACTGTTTTGAGTTAAAGGTTTTTTTGTCTCTGTAACCCGTAGAAAAGAATGGTCTGTCACTGAGACATCTATCTGCTTTAGACTCCAAAAATAAGTATGAGTTAGTGCCTATAAAGTACTTCACTATCTCTGGTACATAGTGAACATTTGATAAATTAGTAGCTAAATGGCAATTAAGGCCTGGAAAAAAACTTGTTAAAAATAAAATATATATTGGTGATTTACATACCTATTAGAATTGTTTTCTGTTATCAGGAGAATAGTAACTAAAAGAACTAGTGCTGGGGTTGGATAAACAGTCTTTGGAACACAGTGGCTTTCCTTTAGAATCTTCTCCATCAAGTATCCTTGCATATTGTTTTAAGCAAGCAAGATTTGATTAAATATACAGTATGTCTGCAAGGCCTACTTTTTTTTTCTTTATAACCACTTGGGTGGATTCTATTGAGTCATAGAGTACTAGATTGAGACTCCGAAGTTCTAGGGTTTTACAGTTTACCACTTTGTTCCCACTTCCTTTGTAACTAAAGTCACTCAGCCTCCCTGGTCCTCAGATTCATAGTGTCTCAAATTGTGTGAATTAAATCACCTTGAAAGTCTGAGTCTCTTAAGGCCTCTGAAAATCTCATTTGAAAAAACTTTTTAGTCCTAATTCTTGGAATATTTTTTATGTCCCACCACCTTTCGTCTGCTATAATTCTAGGCTATTTATTCTAATCTCATTATCTAGCCCATTTATTCTGATACTAAGTGAAGATGGGAGACCAGTCATTTTGTAGCATTGAACTTTTGATCCACCCAAACATGAAAATCAATGAGTAATGATATATACTTAAAATTTAGCCACTTTGTCCTAAAAGATAAAGAACATCTGGCCATTTTTCTTAAAATTCACTCTAGATTGAACTTTTGTTACTGCTTAATTGTTGCTTGAAAGCAAAGACAACCTTAGTTTCACTTGTTGCCCCTTTTCCTGTCTGTATTCACTATTTCCTCAACTTCCTGCATAAATCTCAGTGTTGATCTGTGGGAGCAGAGATCACTGCACATGGCTGCAGACATCTGTATTGTTTTGCAAATGTTAGGACATTTGTTCTAAACTTTCTTTTTCCTGTATACCAGTGGGAATATTAATGCATAGAAAAAACAGGAAAGAGAACAGTATTCTCATTAGGTTTAATTCTACCGTAAATATTAAGAGTATTAAGGGAGCATTTACATTGTATTTTGGTATTGCTGGGAAGAAAAAAATAGCTTTTTAATTTTTAAGTTGTAAAATTATATATTGGGAAATTAATCTACATTATTACTTCAGTTAAATGTGGTGGTTTTAGTTAGACTAGACCCCTGGCATTCTTGATGTCCATGAATTTGACAGTGACTCCATGAGATGATTTTGCTTATGGTGTTTTTTAGAGGTAGCTAGCTAGTACATGAGTGAGCCTAGTAGATTGCTTAGCCTCTGCATTTCAATGCAGCTTTGTTTTCTTTTCTCCTCAGTTTTACTAAGGGATGTTTTTAATCCATGCTTGCCATACCCTCTTATTTTTTTCTTTTACCTTTGTGTTTTGATAATTTCAGACTTAAAAGAAAAATTCCAATAATAGTACAAAGAATTTGCAAATACCCTTTACCCATATTCCTCAAATGTTAATATTTTACTACATCTGCTTTATCCTTTTTTTTCTCTAAATATATACATATTCTTTTCTGCACCATGTGAGAGTAAGTGGCAGACATAATGCCACTCTTCCCTATTTACTTTTCAGTGTGTATTTCCTGAAAAACAAGGACATTCTCTGTCATAGCCATAGTATAATTATCAAAATCAGAGAGTTAGATAATAGGGCCACATCAGTGTGTAACTATGGACCTTATTCACATTTTGCCAATTGTTCCCATAGTGGCCTTATTAGCAAAAGAAGGTCTGGGATCAAATCATGCATTTCATTCAGCTGTCATCTCTCTTTTAGTTCCATTAATATGGAAGAGGTCTTTAGTCTTTCTTTTGTTTATTGACCTTCATATTTTTTAAGGGTAAAGGCCTGTTATTTTGCTGTGTCCGTCAAGTTGAGTTTGTCTGTTTCATGCACTTTTGGCAGGAACACCATAGAAGTGTTTTCAGTACATCATATCAAGAGACTCATGATAATTGCTTTGTCTTACTTGCTACTGGTGATGTTAACTTTGATCACTTGGTTAAGGTGATGTTTGTGATGTGATGTCTGCTAGGTTTCTCCATGTAATTAATAAGTCCAAGATATCTTTTTAGTATGAAGACTAAATTCTTAATTCTATGGTTGAAAGAATTTTAATTGACTTAGCATGTTGACTCTTTAAAGTAGGGCTAAAGTTGTCAGGTATTATTTTATTACAGTAGTGAGACTCTTAATTAGGTGTAGTAGTACCTTTGTTCTTGGCATGTGGCAACCCTTTAAATACGTGTCAATATTTCAAATTGGAGTATTTTTTGACCTTCAAGAAACTTAAGTGGTAAGCACTGGGTTTGAAGAGATCTAACAAAGTAAAAGTAGTAGTAGTGGACTGACTCAGGCCTTTGCTCTTTTCACAATTTTTGGAGGAACTTAAGAATTTTAACTCTCCTTGTCCCCCAATTTCGAAAAGTTGCATTTAACTTCCACAGAATTACTTTGCAACTTGATCCATACTTCCATTAGGGTAGAAATAGGCATATGTCCGTTTTATAAGAGAGATCTGAGTGAATAAAGCAGGATTCCTTTTCTTCCTAACCTATACCTATCCTTTGGATATCTTGAAAAGGGACTGCATAGGAATTGGGTGTGTCACATTCTTTTGGTTCTAAAGGAGAACATGCCCTTGAAGGAGGGAAATACATGTGGTTTAGCAAGTTACTAATCCCACCTCTCCTCCCCCCACTGAAATAACCTCTAATCAGAAAGATGGAATCCGCTTCCTATTTTCTTATCAGTTTTTTAGGTGACACACCCAGCCACCGGGACTTAAGTACAGGCACACAAATTGCTTGTGGAGCCTCTTAAAGCCACTTGAAAGAAAAACTTTCTCCTAATTTTCTGACCAACACTTTCCTTTTTCTTTATCGCCTTGTTAACATTATTATTTGGAGACATCTTTCTGGTGAGTAGAGTAAATACAGCAGTAATCCATCTCTAAAAAACAGTAGGCAGTACTTGCAGACAGTTATACAACCCTGCTCAAATTTCTTGCTTTGTAATGAGATCTCTTTAATTATTTACCTCTCTGCCTTTGCCTCTCTTCCAGAATTACATTTATTTGCTTTTTCTGTAAGAACTTGCATTATTTTGTTTTGGTTCCCCTAACTTAATCTTCAAAACAACTTAAAAAGAAGTTAAAGCTTATGTGGGGGGGGGGGGGGTCACATATTTAATCATTTACACTTGAAAAAGAAGAGCCAGTTTGGGATTATAGGGAAAGCATAAAGAATGAAATTAATAATTATCTTTATTCCTTAGCCACTCCTCTGATGATTGAAGGGTAAAGCCTTTTCTTTACCCTTGGCACATTCCCATCCCATGCCTTTTCAATGAAAATAATCTAAAAACTCCATACCTTTTGGGTTTCCTTTTTTTAATTTTAGTCAGTAGCCTGTCTTTATTGTAAACTAGTTTTTTTCTCAATGCTTCTTCACATTTGAACCACTGCCAACCATCTCAGACTAAATGTTAGCCATCCTCCTCCCCCCAAAAAATTGTAACAAAAGCTATGCTTGCTGTCAGTGTTTTTGTTAGTTTACATATTTAGTTGACTACAGCTTGCTGATTTTTAATTTTAGAGAAATTCTTTTTTTTTTTGAGACAGAGTCTTACTCTGTTGCCCAGGTTAGAGTGCCGTGGTGTCAGCCTAGCTCACAGCAACCTCAGACTCCTGGGCTCAAACAATCCTCCTGCCTCAGCCTCCCGAGTAGCTGGGACTACAGGCATGCACCACCATGCCTGGCTAACTTTTCTATATATATTTTTAGCTGTTGATATAATTTCTTTCTATTTTTTAGTGGAGATGGGGTCTTTCTCTTGCTCAGGCTGGTTTCCACCTCCTGAGCTCAAACAGTCCACCTCTCCTCGGCCTCCCAGAGTGCTAGGATTACAGGTGTGAGCCACTGTACCTGGCCAAGAAGTTCTTAATTTAGAGAAAATATAGTAATTTAGTTAATACATTTCTTTAACTTTTTATTATGGAAAGTTTTGACATGCCAAAAGTAGAATAGTATTATGAACTTCCATGTAGTCATCAACAACTATCAGCTCATGACCAATCTTTCCTTCACCATTCCCATTACTTTGAAACAAATCCCAGATAAGACATCATTTCATTTGTAAACATTTTGGGATATGTATCTAAAAGATTAGGATTTAAACTCATAACAACAAAACCACATAAAAATTGGCAATAATTCCTTATGATCTATTATCTAAACAATATTAGAATTTCCTATCTCAATTTTTTTACAGTCCCAATTAGGATCCAAGTGTTCATACATTGCAGCTGGTTGATGTTTTCTGAGCATTTTGCGAATATGTTTCTACTATCTCTTTTTTACTCTGTAACTTTATATTTTAAATATTTTCAAATATTACAGAAATAATCCAATGAACACCCATATACCCTTCTTCTAGAGTCATCAATTATTAACATTTTGCCACATTTGGTTTGTGTGTGTGTGTGTGTATGTATGTATACTGCCCCCCAACCCTTTTCCAGTCTTTGGAAGTAAATTATAGACATTGTGGCACTTTGCTACTAAAGATTTGAGCATTTTATCTCTTAAGAATAAGACATTCTCCTACGTAATTATAATACCATATGTCGCATCCAAGAAATTTAACATTTATACAGTAATGTGCAATAAATTTTTATTTTAAATTATTTTAAACTGTATTTAATGTACATATTCAGATTTCTCCAGTGTACTAATAGTGTCCTTGATAGATTTGTTATTTGATTTTTTAGATCCAGGATCACATATTGCATTGATGGAATTATTTTATATCTGGGGTGTCAAATAGAGTACCCATAGGTTGCGTTGAAATATGGCTAGTAGATGAAGAATTGAATTTTAAATTTTATTTATATAATTAAAATAGGTAGCTACTGTATTGGCCAGCACACAGATTTAAAACATTTATCACCATCTCAATCTGGGTTTATCTGATTGTTTCTTTGTAATTAAGTTTGTTTTAAACATTTTTGGCAGGAATATGTTGTGTCCTTCCTAATATATAGTATATCATATTAGGAGGCTTATGTCAATTTGTCCCATTTTTAGAGTGCCTTTTTTTGTTTTTCTTTTTTAAAGAATTCTCTTTTGAGGGTGTTTTTTGCAGGGAATACTGGGAGAGTAAAGATAAATAAGCTACATACATTTTCTGTTCTTAGGGAGTTTATGATCTAGTCAGAGGGAACTACTTTTAGGCAGTGCAATATAATACCAAATACAATGTGTTAAATACAGACATAGAGGAATTTAATGACATTTATTCATGCAATTAGTTATTTATCATACATTTACTGTGCTGTATGCTGGAGTATAGCAGTGAATAAGGCAGACAGTTTTAATCCTTACAGAGTTTAACATTTAGTGAAAGAGGTAGACACTAAATTAGTTTTGATAAGTGTCATGAAAGAATATAGACTGTGCATATAACAGCTTAAGTTGCCTGTTTTGAATAATTATTTAATTATAATTTAACTTTAGTTCAGGAAGTCGCTAGTAAACACATTATCTTTTCCTCCTTCCCTTCTGAGAATCCTTTGGGATTTTAGAATGTTTATGAAGTTGTACTCTTCTCTGCGAAGCCTGGAAAAATACCTAATGTGTCTGATAGTGCAGATTTATTTATTTATTTTTGTGTGTAGTACGTTGTCAATGTATGTAGGCTTTTTTTTTTTTTTTTTTGCAAAGGTAAACTGAAAATACTACTGTGGTTTAATTTACATGTAAGGCCATAAACTATGTAATGTTCTTTAAACAAAGATTTATTTGACTGTTGAACTTTCCTCTCTGAAATGGAAGAACCTTTTGTTTCTTTTCTTACCCGAAGGGAAATTGTTAAAATAATGGGTCGACTCTAATCAGTGGCTGTTTGAAAATAAAACTTTATGTATTCTCTGTTCAGTTTGTTTCTGGTCTTTCATACCAATGTATCTTCTACTTCTATGTGTCTTTTATACTAACTATTGAAGAGTTATTCATGCTAAGTGTTGCTGTTTCTTCTTTTCATTCAGAGATATACCGCATTGTTTCTCAGAAGCAAATGTCAGACAGACGTGAAAATGACATGTCTCCAAGCAACAATGTGGTTCCTATTCATGTTCCGCCAACCACTGAAAACAAGCCAAAGGTGCAGTGCTGTCAGAACATCTAAGGCATTTCTCTTCTCCCCTAGAAGGCTGTGTATAGTCCATTTCCCAGGTCTGAGATTTAAATATATTTGTAATTCTTGTGTCACTTTTGTGTTTTATTACTTCCTCATACTTATGAATTTTTCCATGTCTTAAGTTTTGATTTTAGCTTTATAAAATCATCCACTTGTCCCGAATGACTGCAGCTTTTATTTCATGCTATGGCTTCACTAGCCTTAGTTTAATAAACTGAATGTTTGGATTCCTCAATTATTGTTTACTTTTCATCATGGAAGCCTGTCACTGTAGGACATAATAAAACTTGATCACTTGAAGCTCAGACCTATTGGTCTTGATCAAATCAAACTTAAGAAGACCTTAGAAATAAGCTATCATTTTGCCACAGAGCAGCTTACTAAGTAATACACTCTTCTCTCAGTACAATGTATATTTCCACAAATCTAAGAATTGCCCTATAAACATAGCAGGATTTTGAGAGCTTGAAGATTTTTCATTATTCTGAAAGTCAGTTTCTAAAATGCCTTAATAGGTTTATGTAGTTTAGTAAATTTTTTTTTTAAATTTTTGTAAGCATCAAAGTTGATTAGAGAGGAGGGTACTTTTTTCTGGAAAAGAATTATCTTAATAAACATTGTTATGGTTTTATTAGTGGTATGGTTATGGGGCCATGAGTTAAACAATCCTGCCTGGCAGGCTGGGAACTGGAGAGACTGGTAGAATTCCATTTGAGGTGCCTCTGTTGCAGTGACCAGGCAGCTCAAATCATTTCAGTGATCTAATTTCCCAGCAGTAGACTATGTGGCATTTTATTGCTTAGGCAATAACTGGTTTAATGCTGGTAGTATCAAATTTTGAAGTGTTAATTTTGTCTTAAAACCTTCCAGTAAGTGAAATGCAACCTAGGTTTATGATCATATCCACCAGCAGGCATGGATAATTATTTTTAACAATGCTGATATTTGAGTTTTGCCGTATATTATGGAATGTAGTCCAGTTAAATCTTTGGTTTCAGTATGTCTAAAGAATACAGTGAGAGGTTAATTTCTGCTCAAGTGGTACCACTTAAAGGCATGTATTCTTTTAGTATGTAAAATGAAATAGTACCTTGAGTTTAAATAGAATGCATTTAGGCATTGTAGAGACCTGAAATAGTTTTCTTCCACTACATTATTGAAATCAATGGAGCAACTAGTTTCTCATACAGAAATGTGCACACTAATACTTAGTTTTACTTTCTTGTGGATAATATTAAGCACTTACTCTGCAGTTTTCTGGAAGTTGTGTCAACTGCAGTGATACTATTCAGGATGGTGGGATATCCCCAAAAATATATATGTGTGGGCTTGCTTAGATTACTATGTTTCACAGTTAATCTCTGTCTTTTGCGGTGCTCATGATGTGTGGGGCACACGGAAGGCATTGCTGTAGTCAGTCATTTTGGTTTTCTTCTGTAGCCATTTTATTATTTTAGTGTATTGGTTATGAAGATACTATTATCTATTTGTAAATTGCTACTTTGTATTTTATGCATGCTCTGTAACTTGATTTTTTTTTTTTTTTAGTTATTGATTTGGAATATATTCACATTCTAATAAACAGTTATAGGGGGATTATTCCTTATGTTGTGAGATTACATTTTTCCTTTGAGTGCTTTGGATGCAGCCATGGAATACTTGATCCTGATGAGTAAGAGCATAGGTCCTTGCATTACTAAGTAAACATTGAATTGGGGACATGAGTGTGTGAATTCAGCTTTGATTTTAGACCTGCAGTTCAATTATGCTTTTCTTGGAAAAAGTGTTGCCAAAAATATTAGGGAAGTAGTCTCTGTACTTTCATACATAACAGTGTCAGCAGATATATACTTTTATATATGGCAGTGTCACCAGACTCAGGAAGGACTCCATCTCTATTTTTTTCAAAATTGGCAGTAAATTATTTACAAATTTAGAAAAAAGAGAGAAGCTAGGTAGTGAATTGAAAATGAATAAAGTAACTTTGAATTTTTACCAAGTGGAGACTTAAATGTTGCCTTGTGTATGGTTGGATCTTGGGAGATTTCCAAGGCACAGTAGGTATTAGAAACTGACTGTGATTGCATTTCAACAAGTGTCTTCATTTTGAGTAGTATCTCAGGAGACAGACTGTCTCAAGGAAGAAATAATAAGTTTTTAGATAATTATGAAAATTCAGGGCTCAAGGCAGTTTAGAAGCATTTTGCTGCTTGATCCTGATTTTTAGTTATTATAACTTTGAATTTTTTTTTAACCTCTTATATTCTCTTGAAAAGTCAGTTAGCCATGGTGCCTTGATAAATTTGTATATCATTGTTCTCAAGTGCCATGTATGATTTCTCTCTAATTGCAGTTGTTACTATGTAGGGTATCATTAGCCATTGCATTGAGATTATAAGAAGAGGTACCAGCCGTTGACTTCATGCCAGAGATCTTTTAAATTTTGAAGAGTTCTGTAGAAAAGTTAGATTTCTTAAGAGTTTGGATTGTTCATGAGAGCTAGTCACATTTATTTCAACATTGGGAACATGAACATCTTAATTTTTGTTTTTGCTGACTTATATTTACAAAATACAGATGCTTTCAGTGGTTTGAGTTATTGTAATCTCTGCTTCCACCTTAAAGAGAAAAGGCTGTACCATTTAGACAGTTTTGGCCAAAACCAGAAGCAGAAGAATTCAAAGGCTGGGTGGATAATTAAGAACTTATTCTAACCTGTTAGGTTTCAATTAATGGAGCTTCTTTTGTTTAACAGGGGAGAAAAGTGGAATTTGATTTTCTGATGTCTCACAAATATAAGCCTGAAAAAAATTCACAACAAAATATGAATTTTGTATAGGATTGTATATGACCTCCACTTGCTGTGTAAAAAAAAAAAAAAAGAACAAAAAGATGTGAAAGGATCCTCTTCCACCACCTCATTTTATGGGTTAATGAAACAGTCAGGTACGGAACTGTGACACTAGTACTAAAGAAGAGAGCTGATTTTTCTTCTGGTGGGGCAGTCTGGTGCCATGCCTCTTTCTTGGATTTGACAGGTCAACCTTCCCATTCACCTGAACAATATGCCAATAAACTAGAGTTTTCATTTTTATGTTTTAAAGAATGATTATGTTCCACCAAACTGTAGGAGGCTGATGGTAACAATAAAGCGACACAAAATGCTGATGTCATTACAGCTTACACATGGGAGACCATTAGGCTGAGAGAGTCATTTATTTATTTATTTTTTGAGACAGAGTCTCACTTTCTTTGCCCGGGTTAGAGTGCCATAGCGTCAGCTTAGCTCACAGCAACCTCAAACTCCTGGGCTCAAGCAATCCTCCTGCCTCAGCCTTCCGAGTAGCTGGGACTACAGGCATGCACCACCATGCCCGGCTAATTTTTCTATACATATATATTTTTAGCTGTCCATATAATTTCTTTCTATTTTTAGTAGAGATGGGGTCTCGCTCTTGCTCAGGCTGGTCTTGAACTGCCGACCTCGAGCAATCCTCCCGCCTCGGCCTCCCAGAGTGCTAGGATTACAGGCGTGAGCCACTGCGGCCCAGCCAAGAGTCAATTTTTAATTTTTTATTTTTGTAAGGATGAGGTCTCACTCTTGCTCAGGCTGGTCTTGAACTCCTGAGCTCAAGCAGTCCTCCCACCTTGGCCTCCCAGTGTGCTAGGATTACAGGCATGAGCCACTGCACCTGGCTGAGAGTCGGTTTTAATTGAGGGTGTCCATTTTCTTGAGAATTGAATTAGAGAATAGAGAAAGAATATTTGAAAGGATGTTGAAGGCATGCATTAGAAAATATGCCAAACTATTAATGTGTGAGTTAAAAGATTGAAAGTAGCAAGTATAATAAAGCCCTGGACTAGGTAACAAAGACAGGTTATAGTCACAGCTCTTGTGGTCATTTCATTTCTGACCCTCACATTCTTCCAATTAATGAGGGTATTGTACAATTTCTGGGGTCCATCCCAATTCTGAGTCTCTGAACTCTCTTCAGGTATTGAAGCCAAATTATTATACATTATAACTCAAATTTCAATTTCATAGATCAGTAAAAATCAGGTATACACTCAAAATGTTTTTGGTCTTACCACAATAACTTGATTAAGATGCTACCTTTGTGTCCATGTTAACTCCATTAAATAAGATAAAAGCTTTCAGAACATTTGCAAAATGACTGTCAATTTCAACAATATGCATCAAAGTACCATATGTGCTAAGGGGGAGGAGCACTTGATGGGCTGCTATGTCAGCTGTAAATTGAGAATTGCTTGTTCTATGGCTTTTGCTGTTAAAAAAAAATCTGCTGGCTTTTAATGTGTACTTTAAAATATATTCATGTCTGGGAGAGAACTTTTAAAAACATTTTGTGTTTAATTTTTTAAAAATTATTTCTTTAATAGGAATCTACAAGAATGTAGATCAATCTACTGAGCTAGCTATCCAGTAGAACCAGTGATTAAATCCAAGTGTTTAAGTTTATATGTGCATGTACATGATATAAATGGCATTTCTGGGCTTTTGGTGTAGTGATCTAATAATTACAATAGTTTAAACATTATTTGAATTCAATTCTTTAACATTTGTTAAGCATAGGATTGATAGTTCCTAATACAGATGTGAGCACAAAAAGTCATGTTAATGACTCTGTTACCAGTACCAGTGATAGCTGTGAGAATTAGAGGCCAGTAGGATTCCTTTCCTATGTTTGAGTCAGTGGAACTTAACCTTGCCCCAAACCACAAAATCTTATATCTTGTTGCACTTATCCCAATGAGTAAATGTACTGCTTTTAGCACCCATTCCCCTATTGACAACCTCCAGTCTCTCAGCATACCATTTTTTCAGATATCTGCAGGGAAGTGGTATGGTCCTTTGTTGCATGTTTAAGGAGTTGCTGACCGTTGTACTAGCCTCTATGCCACAGCCTGTCATCGTAAGTGCCCAAGAATACTATAGAAGAAGGTCATGCCTGAAATGGGACAGTCTGGAAAGGTGCAGGAAGCAACACTATTTTTATATCTTTGATGTGAAACCAACTCTAGAGGAGGCAGTTAGTGTCCTCAGTTACTAGTTTTGATTTACATTAAAGTGGATGCCTAAATAACAGCACTGTACTTTATAAGATCTCAGGTCCCCATGGCTTTCTCTTACCCAAGACTCTGGAGGGCGATCTGCTGGGCTAGACAATGGCTTGGGAGCAGAAGCTGGAATAAGGAGGGAATCTGACAACTGAAGCTAAAGGCCAGAGCTTCTGTCTTCTGTGTGTTTGGATTGGACTACTGCTCAGAGTGGTGCGATCTAGCTCTGCAAGTTAGGGAAGAAAACACATAATCAGCACTCCACCAATCACTAGGGCTCTCTGTTGATGCCTGTCCTTTTGTAGTTACTACATTGTAAGATCCACAGGACAGGGAGGGAATATGCTTTGTTCATACAGGTTGAGGCATCCTTAATCCAAAAATCCAAAATGCTCCATGATCTGAAAGGAGCACCAGCATAATACCACAAGTGGAAAATTGCACACCTGACCTCATGTTACAGGTCGCAGTCAAAATGCAGGCACATAACACACAGTTCATTCAGTGTCCCCAAGGAGGTTACTATACAGAGTACCTTTTGATCAAAACGCACCATCGTTGATGGAGACTGAAAGCCTGCTGTTATTTGTTGTTGTTTAACAGTGGATACAGGTATTCTGGTGATGCTACTGTACTGCTTAGTTACCCTGAACGCATTATTTTTCACGTATTAATGATATGTCATTTTTTTTACTGTTACGTGTGAAGTATAAGAAAATGATTGCTTATCCATAGCATATAAATTCAGAGTCAGGGATGATGGTGATGCCAAACAACCACAGATTGTCCACATGGGTGGCTGAGATAGTGACACTTTTGCTTTCTGATGGTTAAATGTACACAAACTTTGTTTCATGCACAACATTATTAAAAATATTTTATAAAATTATCTTCAGGCTATGTGTATAAGGTATATACAAAACAAATGAATTTTCATGTTTAGACTTGGGTCCCATTCCCAACATATCTCATTATGTGTATGTAAGTATTTCAAAATCTGAAGAAATCCAAAATTAAAACGCTTCTGGTCTGAAGCATTTCAGATAAGGGATACTCAACCTGTATTTATATTCCTAATATCTATTCTCTCTGCCCTGCAACAACTCTATGTCCGAACAATTAGGGAGGGCCATCTAAAAGTGTGAGGGGGCTAATCTTAGGTTCATTCTGGGGAGCTATAGTCTGACAATTGCCATTCAAGCTTTTAAATTTTTTGTTAAAAATTATACAGAATTATAATTGTGTATTATGATTCTATATATATTTATAAAATATACTATTATACAAAAATAGTAGTAGTATAATGAGCCCCCATGTGTTCATCCATCCATCCCTTCTTAAAAAGATTTTCCATCTCCTGTTGCCACCAGTTGATTAAATGGGCCCCTTCTTCCCTCTGGTCAAAAGAATGGGTAATAGAATGTATCATTCTTTTTATTTTTTTCTAACCCCAGCCAACCTCAGAATGTATAATTCTTTAATCTTCTGTATTGAGTGGACAACCTGCAGCGATTGGCCTTTGGTTATCATTTATGGTATTGGATAATATTCTGAGACTCACACAGCACGATCTTTCACTGTTCTCAGTAAATATCTTTTTAGCCTTGATTACGTTTTTTCCTTCACTGATATGTCAACCCCCAGCCCTTAAGAATTATCTATTAGCAATCTGTTCTGAATGGGTCTTTTCTCTACCTAGCAAAAATGTATTATTCTTGGTTAAACATCCTTCTAAACTGGAATGACTTTTGAGTATCACATAAGCCTTGTGAGCTGACAAGTTGGAATGTTTTGGTTTGACTTAAATATGAGGATTATATACCAACGTTTGAAAGTATGAAGGAGAAATGTTAAACTTATTGCATGTACTCAGTAAGCTATTTTTTTAGCTTATCTGTATTTTATTATTAATACAAGATTAATCCTGCTGCTGCTTTACCAGTTAGGTCACAAGGTTATGTTTTTAACGTTCCTAAAATATATGTACCAGAGTAACTGTACTGGATGATAACTTCCACTAGTGGAAAGTTATTCACGGCATTTATAGAAATTAGGTGGCTCTTACAGTTGCCCTTACTCCATTCCAAAGGTATCAAAGAGGTACCTTTGTGCCTCTGAAGCTGAGCACGAGCTGTAATATTTGTCTTTGAGTCTAAATATTTGTAAAAGCAGAGAAACCCTCTAACTTTTGTATACTGAAGTATATGAGGTTTTAAAATATCCCATTCATTAACTCTAAAGCTGTGGTCCGCAATCCCTGGGCTGTGCCTCACCACCTGAGCTCTGCCTTCCTTCCCCTCACCCCCATCCGTGGAAAAATTGTCTTCTATGAAACTTAGGAACCAGGTTGCACAGCAGGAAGTAAGTGGTGGGCAGCAAGTGAAGCTTCATCTGTATTTACAGCTGTTCCCCATTGCTGGCATCACTGCCTGAACTCTGCCTCTCCCCCCAACCCCCTTTCCACCATCTGTGGAAAAATTGTCTTCCATGAAACCGGACCCTGGTGCCAAAAAGGTTAGGGAAGGCTGCTCTAGAGGAAGAGACTCCTTTGTTAAAAACTTGATACATTTTTTTCACTTTATTTGCAAGCATCTTGGAAATAATTTTCACTCTTCTGCTTAAAGTGCCCATACAAGATGTAGGTTAGCTCTACCCTTAAACCTAAGGTATAGATCATAGACACGTTTTCCATTTGCAATACAACAGTAGGCATTCTTGTTAAACTAGTTTGAGAAATTTGTTTTATTTTGTACAAGGTATAATCCCTCTGCACAGTGAACAAATATATTACAAATCTGTGGTTTAAAAAAGTATTGCCATTTCATAGTCTCATTTATGTTATTGTACAATAGTTGTGTTTCTTTTATTCATTTGAATTGTATGCATGTCAATTTATTTGGTTGAAAATTTAGTTTTTGAAAAATAATTGAACAGATCTTTCTAACTCATCAATAAAATACACAGTACACATGTTTAGGCTGACCATGAACCTATTTATGACAGTATTAGGCAGAAGTTTCTAACAGTTGCTTTGTAAGATTGAAATGTCTTTTACTGGTAACTCTTAGATATGTGAAGGCAGCTATTGTCACCGTAGATTAATCACACCCTCTGCCTTTCCCTTCTCCTCTGTATTGTCTGATTTGAGTTGTATTACATTTCTTTTAAAAGTCCATAGGATGCTAGAGCTGAAGGGTTGTTAGAGCTCCCTTCCCACTCTGCTTCTCTTCTCTTCTTTTTAATGCATGGGGAGAAAAACGGAGCCCAGAGAGGGCAAGTAACTTGACCAGAGTAACACTGTAATCTCTTGACTCAGTACTCTAGCTGTTCCACCTCTTGCTTGAATACCTTTGCCCAGAGGGATAGCTATCAAAAGAGAGGTGAAACTTGAGTGATGCTGCTTGTTTGCAGTTTGCCTGGTAGCAGTTATTGTACATGCAGGATAAGGGAAGAAAATAAAAACCTGGGATTGAGATGAAGTTTCTCCTTGCTGATCTGACTTCATCATGCTTCTTCATCCTTGCTTCACAAAGATAATTGGGCACTTGCTGCCCTGAAATACTGAGGTAAGTCTCTTACCTATATTTCTTTGTACATATGTATGAGAAATATTTACTTGGGTCTACAAAGTAATTTTCTAGTATTTATATTTTAATAAGGCTTTTTGGGAAAGTAAATTTACTGTTGCTGGTCACTCGCTCCCATGCACACATGCAGCATTCATGTAATGTATTATATATTTTTCTCTAACAATAAAATTTGCTTATGCCTTGAGTGAAACGGTGGAGGGAGAATTTACTCATTTATTTATTTTCTTGCTTTTTCTGGTTATTGCCTAAACTAACGGGTTCCATGGCAGACTTCCAATTCGTATTAAGGATTTCAGAATTCCCACACTTCCTAGAGCAGTATTCCAGCTTTGCAGTCATTTAGTTCCTCTTGTGTATACCTTTTTTGGAAGTGTTTTTTGCTGGCTGGACTGTATTAGAGAATGGAGTGGTACAGGGGTGGCCATTAGATTCCTAGGTTTGCCCTTTTTCTTTTTAATTCTTGTGAGGAGGTCCTCTTTAGGGATTGGGAGTTGGGTCCATTTTGACTTGTCTGAGCTTCAGTTTACGTACGTTCATCAGTAGTGGAATCTGGAGCATTAGCTCGTTGTAATACGTATTTGGTCGTCTCAGTAAGTAGTGGTGTCAAGGTAGAAGGTAGAAGCACTTCATATCCTCATGCTGTTTACTATAAAGTTTTTACATCCTGTTATAGCAGCTGGTTACAGTCCTTTCTTTGATCATTTCATTTAAAAAGCATTCCATCAAAAAGCATAATGCACTTTAAGCAGCATAAACTTGCTGTATCCACATTTGTCTAATTTCTTCTACACTTTTAGGTTCCATACTACATCAAGCTCAAGATTTATGAAGAATTGCTTGGGTGCAAGTACTCTTCTGAGTCAAGGGATGCCAACCAAATAAATTGGGGAGGCCAAATAGCCATTTTTAGGGACACTTAATTCTTACCACTCTATGGCTGCTTACTTAAAGCATCGTCTTAGAGTTCTGTTTCACATGGAATAACTCAGGTGTTGGGTAGACTAAGGAGATGTGACAAAGGCCAAGATTGACTTGCAATATTCTTGAACTTTGAATTGGCAAAATTTTCTAAAGCTACCCTAGAAATCACTGTGGTAGACTGAAAGAGACTGCTGTGCTTTGGAAATGTCTTTTTTTTTTTTTTCAATCTACTGTCACTTATGGGGCAGAAGAAAGTTAATCTGTATTTATTAAAGTCTTGTTTTTAAAAATGTAAGTTGTCAGCATTAAACTCTATACTAAACTCTGTAAACTTGGCTGTTGTAATTTGATGGACCAGATATATTGTACAGGTACTTTTGATATTAGAACAGTTCATGTCTATGTACTAGTTATCTTCAGTAATAAAAACAGATGGTGGTAACAGCAACCAAAAGTACATATACATTTCAGGTGCTTTAAAGTAATCCTCTCCCCTCCCAGATTTGTAAAACCTACATGCTTTTTAAGCATTGTGTTTCAGATTTAAAAAAAGATAGATAGATAGATAGATAGACATTTTAACTATATTTAGCTGACGTTGATGAGTAGCTTTATTTTAAAATGTTTTAAAAATCATATAATCCAGGGCATTTGGGAATGGGAATGGGTGATAGGATTTGACTTTGTGAACAGAATTCCTTGAACAATTACCCCAGTCCCACTTGGAAACTCTTCATTAGTTCCAGGTGAACGTAATAACTAACATGCAGCTGGAGATAATCTGTACCATTATTTCAAGTCAAGGGATTGTCTTCTTTCAGAGAGTCAGAGAATATTCAGCAGGGCACGCTGCAAGAGAGAAGCTTATCCCTTTTAAGACTGCTTGTCCTGGGAGGGCCCGTTGGCAGGGCTCTGTCTTACTGGGAGGAGGTCATAATGACCAGGAATATGGCTGTTCCTAGGTAGGTCGTATGGATTCTGGATATAGCTGGAGTTATGACCGCGGCCTTCTTGGACCACGCTGACTGTGGGCTCTAAGGAATATAGTGAAAAATGAGTTCAGAGAACAGATTAGCTTTGGTTGCCTTGTTGAAGGGGAAGAGAGTTCTATTCACTTGGGGAGAAGAGCTAGCTGGGCATTTATAAATCTATGACGAATGTATGCGGGTTAGGACTGAGGCTTGCTCAGGAGATGGAATAAGTGAATGCGCTATCGACTTCCCAACCTCTGGTCAACACCAAGAGATTCAGAATATCCTAGAGGCTCTTATCAATGATGGACATGGGTTAAACTGGGAGAAGGTAGAAGAAGGGTGATTTAGAAACTTGGAAATGTCAGTTCTGATTGCTTTCTTTTTAAAACTGAGATTTGTATCAACAATCAGTTGCAGTGTGTGTGTGTGTACACCCATCCATTCCCCACCACCAGTATTTGTTTCATATTAATCCTAGTGTTCTTAAAGCAGAGTTGGCACAGGAATTTGACTTCTGCACTAGAGAAGAGGGCAGTCCTAGGAAAGGCAGTTCACCTTGGATTCCTTAAAAAGCAACAAGTGTGTGTTGTCGAGACAGGGTGAGTGGAGAGGGCTTGTTTTTCCTTCAGATGCTGTACTATTGCCCTGATTTCACTGAGTTATTTATTTGAGACACCTACCAACTTCATATATATTTTTATTAGATGTCGACAAGGATGGCACATCTGTGTACGGAGACCCCCTGTGCACAGGCGACTTCATTTCTACATAGCTGCTCTCTGGAAGCTTGCAGGTGAGGATGGGTGGGTCCTTAATTGTGGCGTAAGGGTTTTCACTGCTATTCAAGGAACAAGTACTAGAACTGCACACGGATTCTTTCATGTAATCTGCAAGGCAAGAGAGATTTCTTAGGACAAGCAAGGACATAAGTCTTCATGTAAATACCAGAAGCAGACTGCAGGTGAGTTTATGTGCCTTCAGGATCCTGGGGCTAGAAAAGCCTATGATATTCCAAGATTTATTTATTTATTAAATGTGTTGGAGGAGTGCTTTCCAGGTAGGCAGAGTTCTTTTTCCAAAGAAACTTGTTTTTTGGAGGATAGGAACATTCTTGTCTTTAGTAGTCAGGTATTAATTCAAGATATCATAATATGCTTTCGCATCTGTTATTTTATTTTATTTTATTTTTTTACAAAATCCAGCAAGGATAGTTGATAGTTTGCATTTTATGGGATGAAGGCCCAGAGAAATGAAGTGACTTAGCTAAGGTCACAC
Organism: Lemur catta; assembly: GCF_020740605.2. Lineage (NCBI taxonomy): Eukaryota > Metazoa > Chordata > Mammalia > Primates > Lemuridae > Lemur > Lemur catta. Next base: position 96,016,090 of record NC_059128.1, read on the forward strand.
AGCTAGCAAATGACAGTGCCAAGACTTGAATCCATGCCTTGGTACTCCTTGGCCTGTGCGTTTTTTTGTGAAATTATTCTTCTGGATTCTTTTTGATGACTGAGAAGCTTAAGCTGAGAAGTAGGCATGTGTGTTTTAGTGCAGGTGTCAGCAATTTGGCAACCTTTAAAATGCACCTCAGTATCCCTGCCCTCCAGGAGCTCATGATCAGAGTAGGGCAGACTGAAGTGTAATAGAGGTGTAAAAAGCACCCCAGTCTCAAGCCAGCCTTTGGAAAGTTCCTGTTTTCTAGCAAGTCTGCAGTGTATCCTCTGGGGTTGCTTACCCCAGTTCTCGTGAGTGTTAACTGAAACCTATTTCAGCAGTATCTTTCTCTGATACTAGAACTCATGCTTCCTCTCCTGCTACCTCTCAGTTGCATCATCCCCAAGACTTCAGGGTACAAAGGGATGTAAACTGGTTACCAAATATGAAATGAGGTAACTGTAGCTCCACTGGAGGAAGAAAGGTCCCTTAGTGACTGGGCGTCACAGAAAGAAAGGGGACTCCCTTTTTCAACCTCTACACCATTCACCTTTTGGGGAATATCACTGCCTCCTGCAGATGGTCCTAAGTGAGGCAGGACTTCCAGGAAAAAGCAGTAAACTCTGTAATCTGGCAGCTCTGTCCCTTATCTGTGACGCACTGCCAGATAGGGAGTCTAGAAACAAGCACTGAGTTGCAGGGGCTTAATAGTCAAGCATGATCTAAGAGACCCCTGAGCTCTAAGTTTCTATGAAAGGTAGCAGATGGTGAAATTCTTGGATGATCTGTCACTGGAAACACCACAGTTTACATTTTGGGCTGCTATTTGTCTATGCTTTCTGCCTCCAACTTGTGAGATTAATGAAAATTTTAAAAAGTGAAGGTGATAATTGTAACTCCAGGGGTGACTTAGATGTACCTTGGGCACCTGAGAGCAGAACACTCTGTGTGGCTGAAGTGGCTGAGATGTGTGCCGCCACAAGTAGCCTTTCCTCCCCTAACAGGTAACTGGTTAGGAGGTGATTTACTTTTCTGTTAATGTAGATGTCTGTTCTGTTGTTGATGTTTCAGCAGGTAATAGTTCCTCAATCTTGTACAAAAGTACATTCACCCATTACTTCCTTCAACTGTTCACAACCCTCTGTGATGTAGGTAGAGCAAGAATTATTATCCCCGCCCCCCTTTGTGCCTATGAGGAAATCAAGACTTAGAGTGGGGAATTTACTTCCCCTCGGGGTCACACTGCTTATCAGCAGCAGAGCAAGCTCTAGAACACAGCTCAGAGCACTTTCCATCACAACTTAGCCCAGAAGTAGAGAGGGATGTTGGCTTTGGTCTGGTCTTAGATTGTGGCCACTTTAATAATGTATGACCCTAGAATCGAGGAGGAAACATTCTTGCTGTGCAAGGAAGAGTCTCAGCTAGTTCCAGCAGGGGCTGAAGGGAGGCTAGATAGGCCCAGCTGCTGGTTGGTGCTCACATGGGGAAAAGTGGTGGTGGGTTTAGACTGTGGCCTGTCCAAGCCACATGAATTTCCCTCTCAGTGAGTACTTTGTTTCTTAGTACAAGGGAATGGTGCTGAATCCAAGGACCCCAACATGGCCCATCTGTACCAGTTTGGGTTCTCTGAACTCACCAGCCAAGGAGTAAGGCAGTATGACTCAGAGCTTCTTGTTTGGAAGCCAAGGATGAGTTTTACTTAAAAAAAGGGCTATCACAGCTGTCTCAGTTGCATATTCTCTACAACTTGAGGAATAGTGATAGTTTACTTTGTGTAGCACTTACAGTCCTCATTCCAATTAGGTCATTTGAAACTTGTTACATAGGTGTAGGGGGCTGGGCAGAAAGGACCATTATTACTATTTTAGAAATGATGAAACTGAAGCCCAGAAAGTTTGCTAGTATAATGCCTCATGTTAGCAAGTAGTTTAGTTAGGACTCAGCCCCTGGCTTCTCATGACACCCAATCAAGATGTTTTTCCCTCACTACATCTTACCCAGTGTTCCTGTTCTTAATCAATAAGTGCAAACTATATCTTCACTTTACCCTTAACGAGGACTACCTTTTATCTGTGGGGCCAAGCCCTGATGAGAGCAAAAGGCTGAGCCCTAAGCTTTTTGTGAATATCCATGAATGATTCAGTTATGGCAGTGGGAGAGCCTTGAAGCTCCAGCTCAATGCCTCAAAGAGCCTCAGCCAGTCAGTAGTGCCCCTCTTCTCATTTTCCCCAGAAAGGTCAGGGCTGCTTTCAAGTTTTCTGGAGTAAATTGTTTGCCTTGGAGCAAGGGAGGTACCTAAGTGGATAAAAGAGATAGTGGGGTCTGGGGGGAAGGGATGAGGCTCAGGGAGAAGTATCTTCCATACAGGGGCCAGACGTAAAGACAGAGAATGAAAAAATGGCTCCCAGAGTGTTGGTGTGGCTAGTGGCAGGGGCTGGGGCATTGGCCAGGGGAAGGGCCTCCCCAGATTGCTTCTGTCCACGTGCTTGGCACCAGTTGAGTCTCTGGTTTTAATTTTGTCCAGCACTCTTGTGGGAAATATTTGGACTGGAGTTACTAGTGAGGCAGAGGGTCCCAAGCCCCCTCTTTTGTTGTCTGAGCCCTGGACTTGAAAAAAAAGATCTTTTTTTTTTTTTCTGGGTTTTTTTTCATTATCAGTGGGGTGTGTGTGTGTGTGTGTGTGTGTGTGTGTGTGTGTGTGTGTGTACATGTATGTTGGGTGGTGAGGGATGGTGTTAAATTATGGACTAATGTAGGTCCCATCTCTACTGGGACACTGGAGGGAGGGGGGAAGGGCAAGGCAAGCTGGAAAACTACTTCAGGAAGCCACTCTCTTCTCCAGCTGAGTCATCCACCTGAAGGACGCCAGGGTAAAGGGAAGGAAAACCTGCTGCTGGTAGATACTTCCTCATCCTTTTACAGCCCCACCTCCGCCCCACCCCACCCCACCCGGTCCCAGCCCTCAGGGCATTTTGCAAAGAAAAAGGAAGCATCAACCTAGCTACCCAAGCTCTGGGAGTCACTCCTCCAAGGCCTGTAATTAGCATCAGAATTGAAGGCCTCATAGTAATGCCCTGACATTTGCTCTTGTCTAGTTCCTACCTTGCCAAAGTCATAGGAGGTCATATACTATCAGAGACAGAAGTGGCTTCTGAAATGACTAAACATCTTCATTTTATAAAGGAGGCAGCAAATCCAGATAGGAAATGCCTTCCAAGATCACCTTGTGAGTGGATCTGAACCTACCCTGGCCTCTAGGTTAATGCTAACATCCAGTTAAGGCCCAGTTTACTTAACTGTTCAAGAAACGCCAGGCACTAAACATCCATCTTGTTTCTTGGCCTACCGCTATTTTTTTAAGTTACCTTTTTTTTTTTTTTTTTTTTTGAGGCAGAGTCTTGCTATGTTGCCCAGGCTGGACTGGAACTCCTGAGCTCAAGCGATCCTCCTGCCACAGCCACCTGAGTAGTAGCTGGGACTACAGGCATGTGCCACTGTGGCCTAGGCTCTTTTGCTACTGTTAGTTAATAGAAGGCCACACTACGTTTTCTTTTCCTGGGCTGTAATTTAGCATCTTTCTCTTGATTGAGAGACAAGAATATATGGGGAGAGGGAGGAGGGTGTCTCAGGGTCAGGAGAACACTGGCTGAAAAAAGGAATTTTCAGAATGTCAGTGAGCTCCTAACTACCTACGAAGCCAAGTTTACTGCAAAGAGAGACTTGGAGGTTGGACATCAAGGAGCACACTGGTGGGGAAAGCAGCAGCAACAGTGGGCTCAAGGGTTCCAGGATCATAAAAGCAATGAGAGTAGTGGGGAGGATTTCTTCCATAGCATTTTGAGATGCCTGACTGACAAGGAATTATACAAGAGGCCATTTGTTGCAGAATAATTGTCCTGAGTGGGAGAAGGGGAGACAGAAAGGTGTTGAGCAGCCTCAGTAGTCTCAACCTCCAGGATGACAGTGAGTAGAGTTCTTCAGTAAGTGACAGGGGAAAGACCAGGCACTGACTACATTACGACTTTTAGAATGTCAGAGCTGGAAAGGGCCTTAGAGATGGTGCTAGTACAACCCTGTCCTTTTACAGAGGAAGTCAAGACCCAGGAAACAATGCTGTGATCTAATCGGCACCACAAAGCAAGAACTAGGACTAGAACCCAAATCTCAGCTCCTAGGCCAAGGCTTTTTCCCATTCAGTTCAGGGAACACTTAGACTCTTAATTCTTAGTGGGTTTGTTTTGGCCCAGTAGTTTTAGGAAGTCATTTCATTTGTGGTACAGACTAGTTTATTAAATGTTTATTTGGGAGTTTAGCCAATTAGTGGGATTTATTCCATGTCTTTGGTATTTCTGTACAGTTCTGAACTGTGACATCACATTCTCCTCTTTTTGAAGTCTTTTGTTCTGATGTGTTGGTCCCTAACACCTGCATTTGTCTACACAGCTCTCTTCTCTAATTTACAGGATGAGTATAGCCAGAGTGGTGAAATAAAATCTGGCTGCCTGCCTGCTGAGGCCTTCCCTGCACTCAGAGGTCAGATATATGATCGCATACAACAGGAATGAAATGACGCGGAGGCAGAGCCACTACTGCTTCCCTTAGCTTTGTTTTACATTTATGGTTGTGAATATGAAAGTAACCACCCTTGTCACAGTGCACAGGACAACACAGTGCACGGGAAAGTTTTGTGCTCATATACTGAGGTTCTGGGCCTGGCTGAGCTGATTCATGCTTGAGTCACGAATAGTCTCAGAGCTGGAAAGGCCCTTAGAGATCTTTCTGCCCAATCCTCATACCTCTGAGAAAGAAACTGAGGTCCTAGGTAACAGTCATGAAATGGTAGAGCGCTCCTTTCTGTTTGCAGCCTCACCTTCTATAATGATGCTTGCCTCCAGTTGGGTGATTTAAGTAAAAACTCACAGAAAATTGCCAGAATAATGCTCCCAGGGGGTCATTCCTGTCTATTGGGAAGCTGAGGATGACCTCCTGTCCTCAGACAGTTCTCTTGAGCTTTGTATATCCTAAAGGATGCTGATGGTGACTCACTGTTACTGCTCCCTGGCTCAGAACACAATACTTACCACCATCCCCTGCCCTTAGCCCAACCCACTTTTTTTTTTTATTTTATTTATTTTTATTTTAAGAGACAGAGTCTTAACTCTGTTGCCTAGGGTGGAGTACAGTGGCTCAATTATAGCTCACTATAGCCTCGAACTCCTGGCTAAATTGATCCTCCTACATCAGCCTCCCAAGTGTTTGGGACCACAGGCATGTGTTGCCATGACCAGCAAATATTTTTAAAAATTTTTTTGTACAGATGGGGGGCGTTGCACTATGTTGCCCAGGCTGGACTGGAACTCCTGGCCTCAAGCAATCTCCCACCTGGGCCTCCCAAAATGCTAAGATTATAGGAGTGAGCCACCGTGCCTGGCCTCACCTCACTTCTAATGACCATCTCTCTAAGGGCTGTAGACAACCAGCTGTCCTTTGTTAGGAAATGGTTGTGTCTTGGGTGTATCTAAGGCTAAGTCTGAAAGACCAGAACAACTATCAGGGAAATCTGGGTCAGTCTAAGTGGTTTCCAAATGATAGTTGGGTAATAAGCTACATAAGAATACGCTGAGGTACTGGTCACAAAGCAGATCCCAGGGCCCCACTCTGGATATACTGCATCAGAATCTTAAGGAGACTGGGTGTGAAGATCTGTATTTTTTTACAAGCTTTCCAGATGATCCTGGTACACAGCTAGATTTAGGATATCCATTGAGACCTTTGCCATCAGTTGTCTTTCAATTGTCTTAAAATCTTTTTAATAGACCTTAGAGATGAAAGGATAGCCCCATTATATTAGTACAACCTTTACAATATGCAAAAATAACTTCCCATCTGTGATTTTATTGGATATTCATGATAACCTTATTAGACAATAGGACAGGCATTAGATAATAGGACAGGCATATCCCAACTTCACAGATGAGGAAACTGAGCCCTGGAGAGCTCAATCTAGGGTCATAGTCAATAAGAGACAGAGTTCCAAAGCCCCTATTTCACATATTCTGGAATTTAAACCTAGGGCCTAAGCCCAGGGGTAGGACTTGAACTTTCCTCTCGGGCTTTACCTGTAGATTTGCTAGAGGGATGATCCGACTTGCAGATCCCACATGTTAGGGATTTGTCCTGGCTTCTCTGCTCTTGGAGGCAGAGATCTCTTGAAGGTAGCGTGCCATACAGTGTAACACTGGGTATCATTTTCATTGCTTGTGCCCCAGAAAGCCAGCAGGTGCAGGGTGGCATTCCTTGCCAGCACAATGACAGTAGGCCTCTGGGGCAGGTAGGTTGACTTTATTTCAGATTTTATAATCAATTTAACTTGTACTAATTGGCTGGATAATGACGTTCTACATTTCCGAAGACATTTAGTTGGCATCTATAAAAAACCCACAAGTGTTTGCTAAGCAGGTGCAACTGAAATCAAGATGAGTTCATTAATATTATGATTGCTCCTCCTGGGCAGAGCTGCCCAGCAGCCTCAGGCTCTGTGGTCTTTTAACTTTTTGTGGGGGGAGGGAGTTTCTTTTAGGTAGAATTCCTGGACATTTCAGATCTGCGCTCGTTATCTTGCTAAGCCCTTTGTAATAAGACATCAGGATTGGATACTCTACCTTTGAAGCCTTTGTCCATAATGTATGTGTTCTGACGTCTACCCATTCCACAAGCACCTGTGTAAAAATAACATGAGGAAGAAAATATGGGGGCGAAATTTACTTGGATTGCTCGTGTTCTTGCTTTTCCCCCCCTTCTCCACTACCCAGAAAATATTGCTAGAAAATTATTCTCTGCTTAATCTACACTAAATTGTTTTGAGCATACAGGAATTCTTAAAAGGCTCATAAGCATGAAGATGAGCTACAGCGCCCCCTGGCATGTTTGGTACTCTTCCCCTTTAACCTTTACCCTAAGGGAATGTCTTTCAGGAAGTAATAAAAGGCAGTTTTGACCTGCAGTGGCTATAAGTGAAGTTCTAGGTTCCAAAGGTATAGGATAAGGAATGAAGCAGAATCAGTTCTTAGGTTGAGGGGAGGCCGTATGACGACCCAAATCCCAGTTCCGTTCAATTTTGAAATGGGTTTGGAGACAGTATTTTCCATCTCTCTCGGCTCTGGTCCTGCCTCTCCTCTCCTGGATCCTAGGCTCATCTGAGGGGAGCAGGAGAGATAGACAGATAGCTGAGGTTCTTGGTTAGTCATCTTTATAGGATGTATAGACATTTCCATCCACAGCCAGCTTTCTCGGTTACCCATTCTTTTGGATGGACTATTTGCACATAAGTGAGAGTTCTCTTTGAAAAGTATTACCAGTGTTTTTCAGCCCCAAGGATTTCTTTCTCCCTTTTGGCTGTCAGTTTTTTTTCCTAGGCTCCCATAATGTATGGTCCTGAGCCCCCAGCCAGAGGCAGGACATAAAGCTTCAGGGACCAAGCTCAGGTTTTTCGCTGGTGATCCCAGAAAAGAAATTGCCTGGCATTTCCAGGTTGGGACGATAATGACCCTGGCTCAAAGTCAAGGCCACTTTTTTTTTTCAGCTTTTAAGTGAAGATACAATACCAGGCAAGGCTTGCATACAGTGCTTACTAAAATACGGGTTTTGACTCCACTTGACTCTCCCCAGTTTCTGACACTGAAGACCAACCCATTGCTCCCCATACCTCCTTCTACAGAGCGTTCCCAAGTTGAATTTGAAGGCATCTACTCCTATCTGCCTGCCTTCTACACATTATCGAGTGATATGGCAGAACAAGACCTAAGTTGTTTTTCAAGTTTACTATTCATCTAAAAGGCCTATAGGTACCTGTGCCCTTCAGAAACATGACTGCAACAGTTGATATGCTGGCATCAGTTCAGCAGTTTATAGACAAGGGCTTCCTTTGCCCTCCTTGAGGGAGACAAGGCTGTTAACTTTTCCTCCTTTTTTCAGAACAGGAAACAGGCCCAAAGTGCTGCAGTGACTTGTCTAATATCATAACAGCAAGTAAGAAGTTGGATTGCAACTAGAGCTCAGATCTCCCCATGTATTCTTTCCCACTGGACACCAGCCTGCCTGGGTATAAGCAAAAACAAATGACAGCGCATGGTGCTCTGGCTACACTGGTTGAAGAGTGAGATCTCTAAAGCAGGGAGAAATCTGGCCTGAGCCCAGAGGACGTTCCCATGTGGAAAGAGATACAGAGGAGGGTATGGGGAGGCTGTGTGTGTGTTGCCGGCTAAGAGAGGTTGTAGTTGGTGGGGTTATATTAAATGCCTTGAATACTGTCCAGGAGACCCAGAGCCAAGAACACAGCTGCCTGGGTACAGGCCCAGGGTCCATGCAACCCATGCCTGCTCAATGGGTACATAAATTCAGAAACTTCAGTTTCCCTCGTGCTTCTGGACCTGGAGACCTGTAGGGGTTGGTAGAGCTGTTCAGTTCCCTTGAGTTCTAGAAGCCAGCTAGAGCCTGAGCTCAGGCCCAGGGTTGTTCAGCATGCTAAGGCCCTGCCCCAGGGTGCCTTAGAGGAGCCACATTGTAGGGATGCCACATTCCCCATTCATTGTACTTATTCCTATGACATCTATTTCTGTAACTCCTACCGCCTGCTCCCATTTCAGGATTGACTTTCCAAGTTTCCTTTTTGCATCTCTCCCAAGCCATCAGCTGTGAGCTCAATGCGTGAGTACAGAGGATAGTGGTTGATAATTCTGCCCTAGCCTCTCCAGATCCCTCCTTACAACCCTACCCAGTGATGTGGGAGAGCTTGGCTTGGGCCACTGGTGGGCGTGGGGTCTGTCTCTGGAGGACACTGGGATTTTCAGCCAGAGAGCCAAACTCCCTATTATCCATACCAACAGGGCCTACAGAACCCCAAAGGTGCCACCATCCCCAAGTCATTTCTCAGTGATTTTGGGTTGTATTTTGTGGCCTGGAGGGAGTGCGGTTATATTGTTTCTCTTCCACTTTGAGCAGCCCCAGTTTGTCCACATCCACCAACCACTATGTGGACAAAAAGAATGATGAGGATCCAGAAAGGTTTCCTTCTTTAGATTGGGCTGGTAGACTATGCGGGGAGGGAGGAGGGCTCACCATGGAGAGTTCTGGGACCATGGTGGGGGCGGGTCCAGGCACAGGAATGGGGAGTAGGGCAGGTGCTAGGTTTGGTCTGGTATGAGGGGCTAGGGGTAGGGCTGAGGGTCTGACCTGGTGAGTGTGGCTCAGCGGGGTGGCTGAGGTGTCTAAGTTCAATGTAGAAGTCCTCGGGCGGGTACCTGGCCTCCAGGGCACTGATCTGGAAATGGGAGTCTAGTGAGAGGAATGACAGGGAGGAGCCATTATTCCCAGGGCCCTGGTATGACAGGGGAAGGGGTTGGGAAATATATGAGCGGGCAAGGGTTAGGATGGGCAGGCTGAAAAGACTCAGGGCCTCTATTGTAGCATCCAAAGAGGCCAGGGGGGTTGCTAGAGCTGCCTTGTTTTCCCTCACCCTCCACTCCCACCCTCCACAGGAGTTGGTACTCACCAGGGAGGGGACAGAGGGAAGCAGCCCTTGGTAGGACCTGGATCAGGCAGAGGTCCCTTTCCCAGATGGTGAGTATGCCTTTTGCTTCCCTCAGATCCCTACATCCTGGCCCTAGCTGTCTCCCTTGTCCCTGGGTCATAGCCCCCCTCTCCCTATCCCCTAATATAGAAATGAAGGAGGTCTGGGCTTCATTTTCTTATGAGAGCCAAAACAGGGGCTTGAGTTTCCTCCCCACATCCCTTCTCCCTGTGGAGGAACCATGCCCAGGACTTACAACCTTCTCCCTTCGAGCTGGGGACAGGGTCCCTCTCAATATGGGAGAAGGACAATAGGGTGGGACATGATGGTGGAGACCAGACTCAAACCACTACTGACCTAACACGTTCACATAGCTGTAGGGGGTCCAGCCTGCTGTGTCTCTGTCAAGGGACTTGTTACTGAGCTGTTTGAAGAGCAGGAGAGCCAGTTAATACATGGTGTCCCTCCCCAGCCTCAGTGCACCCACCCCTGTCATGATCCTGATCCACCTGGGTCCTGGACCATTGAGGGAAAGGATGAGCTAGATGTGACAGGCCACTATGGTGTGGCTGAGGCCAGTGGGAATAGAACACCCCAGGCAAGCTGTCAGGCCGAAGGCCTAGGGTTCCCAGGCCCCCTGTAGGGGGCAGGACCAGGGCCTCCCAAGAACAGGCTTAACCAAGCTGTCCCTGACAGGTGAAGCCGGTCAGTGGGTTGGGGCTGAGCTTCAGGAGCGGGGAGCTCTGGGAGTGTCTCAGCTGCAACCTGAGGCCACCTCCAACACCGAGGGAGGTGCTGAGGCTGCCTGCAATATCACTGTCACCTCTGCCACCTGCCTGCCTGTGACCCAGGGAAAGCCTCGGGGCAGGGTGTCTCGAGGCTTATGGTACAGCCCTCCTCCCTGCATTCTCAAAGCTGTCTTTCATATGAGGCAAGGGTGTTTATTTCACAGAGGTGACCTGAGTCCTGGCTTGTGGGCCTTGCCCATGGACACACAGGACACCCAGTGGTAGGGCTGGGTGTAGAACTCAGGTCTTAACTCCCAGTTCCGTGTCCTCACAGCTGCCTGCCTCTGCTACACATGCCCTACCTGCCAGCGTGAGGGGTCCTTGGCCACGCAGAGCCACTCTGGGCCTGGGGTGAGGTGACTCAGAGGGTCACCAAGTGGGCTACGCTGCAGTAACTGGCCTCTCCCTGAAAGAGGGTGGAGGCTAAGAGTGGCCTTGGGGTGCTGGCTTGACAGTGGTTGCCCTCGTAGTACCCATGTTACTGTGGGGTTCAGGCTGCAGTGCCACCAACCAGATCTGTGGGCTGATGGTCATTCTCCATGGGGCAGGCGGGGACGAAAGGATTCCCAGAGCTCTAGGGCAGAAGCCTGGAGTATGAAAGCTGTGTTACTGGCCCAGGATGGCTGTTACAGGAAGCCAGGAGTCCTGGGCTTCCTCCCCCGACCCCCACTGGCCCTGCTGTTCTGCGTCTGTGGGCATGTACACAGGTGTGTCGGGAGGTGTGCAGCGTGAGCCCTTCATATCTCGTCCTTGGGGCTGGAATCTCCCACTCTGCCTGGTATGCATCCTGGCACGTTAAGGGGGCTCACTACACATTATCTACACGTGTGCTGAGACATCCCTGCCCAAGGGCCTGTGACTGTAAGAGGACATCTTGCCATCAGCCAGGGTTATGCCGGAAGCTGTCAGGGAAGGCCCCATCCAGAAGTGTGCATAACTGCCCTTGAAGACCTGCAAAACTCACTGTCTACAGCTGAAGTTTGGGTTTCACATCCCTTGTGTTAGTTCAGATTGCAAAAAATGGTTATGGGTAGGTACTGATGATGTGGTCTATCGTGTACATGTCTAGATACAAGAGACATTGGGTGGTTACCTGAGCAATAGTTACTTACCCTATAATGTGCTGGTTGCGTATGTTGTGTTGGTAACATACTGTAGCGATTTGTGGTAGGTGGCACAGGGTTTTGATTACATGTTGACATGTGGCAAAATTAACTATATTTGTTATATGTGACAAGGCTATACATGATTACATGACTTAGTACCAGCTGGTTACACACAGGGTGCAGGGGTTATATCGAGTGATGCTGTGGTTCGGTTACAAGTGATGCCTACGAGTTACATGGCGCTTGGCTTCAAGTAACATTCTGGTTCCGTTACATGCTCTACAGAGTATTTACACATACCATGGATCATAGGACTGCTCTTAATGTATTAGTGATTGATTCCACATGGACCCTCCATGGGGGGTGCGGTTCCTTCCTAGGCAGAGGTGAGGGCTAAGGAAAGGACGGTGGATGGGGGCTGGGGAGTCAGGGGCCCGGTACCTTGGTGGGGCTGTTCCTGTCCAGAGTGCTGGCCTGGCTGGTGGCAGGCCCCCCGCATGCCAGTGCGTGGTAGCTGGAATTGGAAAGGCACTGGGCATGGCTGCTACTTTGAGACAAATCTGGGAAGAGAACAAGGTGCCATATACCATCATATCCCTGCCCCTGACATGAGATACCCCTAAAACTAATGCTGGGCAGCCTTGAGAGAGACGGGCAAGTATCCCATCCCTGCAAGCTTTCTGGCATCCACTAGCCCTACAGAAATCTGGAGAGCCTGACTTGCTCCTTCCCTTATACTGGCCCTCCCTGCAGCATGCAGGGTGCAGGTTAGGCTTGCCAGTGTAGAGGGTGGCACCATCAGCTGCAGCCTGGATGAGGCCTGTTTGCTTTGGTAGCCTCACCTGTCCCAGTTGCTATTTAGGGCTGGCCCTCTCCTGCTTCCCCCTAGGGTCAGATCCCGGTAATGAGTTCATAAAGAGAACATCACTCTTAGCCCAGCCCTTCCCCTCCTGAGGATTCCAGGACCTCTCCCCAGGGCTGGGCAAACCAAGGCAGTGTTCTCACTGTAGTCATAGAAGAAAATCCCCAAATCCCCTCTGTGGGCTTGGGATTTTATCAGAGGATATCTGCTTTGGCTGAAGCCTGAGGGGCACGCAGGCCAGGAGCTCTTTAAAGGCAGGGTCTGCCCCTGGGCTGCCTCTGTCCATCCTGTAGCACCTAGCATGGAGCTGGGCATACTTAGCAGAAACAGGCTGAAGTGATCTGGGTTTTCTAAGCACAAAGTACAGGAGGCTACAGATCAGCCATGAGACAGCTGGAGAAAGCCAGCATCCTGTGCTCATGCAAACAGGCCCAGCCTCCTGTGGCCCAGGCCTATGGGCAATTTCAGAGCATCGGGCCTCTATTGTTTAGCTAAATATGAAGCAAAAAACCTTTCTTATTTCCAAGGCAGCAGTTGAAGGGAGAAGAAGGATCTGGCCCAGCAGCCTCACCCCAATAACTCCCAGATAGAACCCCCATTGGAGTTGTTACCACATTTGTGGACAGATTGGCTTCTGGCACACCTGCCACAGCGACACTGTCCAGTTAGGTACCACCTCCCTCCACTGTACTAATAGGCCTTCCTAACTCTGGGAACTGGGAAGAGGAAATGGACAGGCCTGAGCAACATGGTACAGCCATCAGGATGGGGAGACATTTCCCCGGAGAGCTTAGCAAAGCTACTGCTTAGTGTGGGTGCTCCTGTGGCCGAAGCCTGGTGAGGAGGATGGTGTAGCTCTGGGGAAATGGAAGGAGACTCCCAGAGCTGGGGGCCCAGGAAATGACATCCTCTTGGAATCCTGTGTACCTTCCCCAGGTAGGTTCCTGCTTCCCACCCCACTGGCACTCTAGGGGAGACTGAGCATTTATACCCAACGCACGCAGGCGTGATCACTCGCCGTCAGCAATAAACCCGGGTGTGCCCAGGGATACGGTGTGGCTCTTCCTGGGGCAGGGGGGTGGTATGCGTGGAGGGGGAAGAGGAGGGATGCTGGGAGCATGGCCCTTACCGGAGAGGGAGTAGTCTGTGCTGGTCATCCTCATGGCAGGTGTGTAGGAGACGCGGGGAGCCAGGTCTCGGCCCTTCTCTTTCTGCCTCCGCCGTCGCCAGGCAAACAGGCCCAGCAGCACCACCATGAGGAACAGCAGGAGGATGATGCCCGTGACAGCACCCACCGAGTGCCGCTCTGCACCCAGTGCTGGGCTGATCTTGGTGTAGGGATTCAGCTCCTCCATCATGAGGGCGGCTGCGGGCAGAGGGAAGGCCTGAGCCTGGGGCTGGCCTGCTTGCTCTTCAGCTGTGCTGGCCCAGCCAGATGCCTCTAACCCCTCTAACGCTAGGAGGCTGGTTCTGGTCTTGGCCCTGTTCCTCAATCTCTGTGTGACATCTGCCCCCCACCCCCCCTCACCCCATGTCCCTCACTTTCTTCAACTGCCTAAAAGGGGGTGGAGTCACAGGGTCACGACAAGAAGCAAATGTGATTGTGGATGTGAAACAAAATAACATTCATTCATTGAGTATTTTACTCTTTCAAAATGGAGTTACAGATATTAACTCATTTAATCTTCCCAGCAGCCCTATGGGATAGGGACTATGTAATGATTTCCCTTTCATGGATGGAAAAAAACCAAGTCACCAAAAGGTGAGGTCACTTGCCCAGGATCACAGAACCAGCAAGTGGCAGAGTCTGGCTCCTCAGGAGTCAGGAAAAACTGCACACGGCCCCTCTCCCTGCTTACGAGTTGTGGGGCTCAGAGTGTCCCCAGTTTGCTCACTTGTGTCATAGGGACAATAATCCCACCCTCCCTGGGGGGTTGTGAGCACCTAATGGTTGACTGGCAATAAAAGTGCTGTGCCGCTGTGTCCAGGATCACTGCCCACAAAGCAGTGATGGACGCATGGGCTGACCCCGTGCCAACGCTCGGTCAGGGGCTGTCTCGCCACCCAGCAGCGTCTAGCCCCCGCCTTGGCTGTCACCTGCTGGCTGAACTGAGCTGGCCAACATTGGGGGGGGGGTGTAAATGGGCTGCTGACGCTCAATGATTCATCCTCAGAAAGCGACGGCTGCTTTTCTGTAATGTGGGTAATTGAGAGCCCAGTCTCATTCCCCATCTCCTGGAACCAACCACACCATCATCTGTTTCATGTTTCTAGCACTTTATAAAGGGTTTTTTATGTACACAAAGCCACCATTTATGGCATGCTCAATTATGTGGCAGGTACTGTGCTGAGTCCTTTACTCATATGTCTCAACTTGATCCTCACAACTGTCCTGTGAGGTGTCATTGGACTGTAGTTGAGCCCCTTTCGGCTCCTTGGGCCTCAAGGGAAACTTGTGTCACAGGGGAAGACAGCAATTCAATTAATCTATTCTTCCCAAGCTGCATGTGGAGTAAGAGGCCCAGGAATAGAAAATGACCAGCCCAAGACACCCAGCAGGTAATGGCAGAACTAGAACTTGGCAGATAATCCAACTTGGTCTGGTGGCCTTTCCACAGCACTAGCTTGTGTGACCCTTGCTTGGCTCACGGGACACTTGCCAAGGGGGGCATGGGGAAGCTGTGACTGAGCGGCTGCTACTCCATCTGCCTCTCCCACACAGGGAGCCTCTGCTGTCCCTCTGTGGCCACCTATTCCTGCTGTCCTCACACAGGGAATGAAGGGAAGTGTCCTCATCCAACCCAGCTGTTCCAGCTGGAATCTCCCCAGAGCCTCCCGTGGGCCCCTTTCCACAGAGCCCGGGGACTCTGCCACCTGGGTATTACCTTGGTCACACCTGATTCCTTTGAATCCAGTACTGCAGTAACAGGTGCCGGTGACATGGTCACAGGTAGAGTTGTTCATGCACTCACACAGCTGCTGACACCCGTAGCCAAAGGTTCCTGGGGCACATCCTGTATGGCACAAAGAGTCAGGTAGACAGTGAGATGCACCCACTGGCCACCTGTCCCATCCCGTGTTTGGACAGCTTTGGTGAGAAGCCAGTTCTGCCTCAGCTGGAGTGAGGCCTGTTTCCCTGTAGCTACCACTGTGCTTTGGTTAGATACTTGGGGGTGGACAGAGCACTTACAGCCCTGAGAGGGGGGACACAGAGGAGGAGAGGGCAGGGCCCAACTCACCCCTGCGTCATCCTCATGCAATACATTTAAGCAGCACCCTCCATGTGCCAGGCCCTGAGCTGAGTGCCACAGGGGCCTCAAGGAATCAGAAAAGATCCTGCATTTCCTTCTACTCCCTCATTACCCCCTCAGGCCTCTGCTCTCAGTACCCTCCCCTTCCCTCCCATCTGGAGGGAGAAATTCTTCAAGCACCGGTATAGACATGACCTTCTTCAGTCCTTTTCCTTGGAAGTTTCCCCCAAAGTCAAGGGAACAAGGGGTAAAGCCCACAGGAGTGGACCTTGAAAGGGGGGGCTTCCCCTGCAGGAGGCTGGGGCCCGGCACCGACGCCCAGCGTTAAGGGCTCAGGGCAACTTACTCTGTTCACAGTGCTGCCCGGTGAAGCCTATGCGGCACGTGCACTTGCCACTGATGTGGTCACAGCTGGCGCCATTCTGACACTGGCACACGCGTCCACAGTCCTTCCCAAAAAACGCTGCTGGGCAGCCTAGAGAAACAGGGTCTGTAGTCACGAGAGTTGCTGGGCGAGGACAACTGCGGAGGTGTGGCTGGGACTAGACCTGTCTTCTGCCTCCTCTTGCTGAGCGTGGGGCAAAGACTAGTGAGACCCTGCACCAGAGCCGTGCTAAAGGGGTGGGGACCGGGGAGTCCTTTGGACAAAGGGTCCTTGGAACTAGAGGCCAGGCTAGAGTTCCCTTCCTGTGTGGCCACAGGCTGCTTCTCCCCACTCTGGACCCCACTGTCCAAGGAGGGTCTGGCCTTGGTGATCACTGAAGTACCTTACAGCCCTGACCTTCCAGGCCTTTGGGCCTCTCAAACCCTTGAATGCAGTCAGGCCCTGGGGCTGCCCCTGCAGAGCTCCCCAGTTCTCATGGGGCAGGGGTGGGGGTCCCGGCCCTGGGGCCAACTCCCTTCCTCTTCCCTCCCTACAGGCCTGGACGATGCCCACGGTGGCCAGTAGGCCGCAGCATGGGATTCCAAGTGGCTGGGCGGCCAGGAGGCGGGGCTTACGCTGTGTGCAGAAGAGTCCAGTCCAGCCAGGGGTGCAGTGGCAGGCCCCGTCCTCGGCGCTGCAGCTCGCCCCGTTGTGGCAGCTGCATGTGTGGAAGCAGGCGGGGCCCCAGAACCCAGGGGGGCAAGCTGGGATGTGGGTGGGATGCAGAGGGGAAGGGGAAGAGGGAGAGGGGGAGGAAGGAGGAGTACACATCAGAGCCAAGATGCCAGGATGGACCCAGCTGACACTTCCTGGCTTTCAGGGGCGTGACACACTGTTCCTAGACTTCTTACCCTTCACCTCTTGCCTTAGTCACCCAGGATCCCCATTAGACCCCGATTCTCTGCCCACTGTCTAAGTCAGCATGGCTCTGAGGGCTCCTGGGCCTCCCCTCTCAGGGGGTCCCCCGACTCTGATCTGGAGTGCGTGGGTAAACATTGTGGTTTACAGCGGGTATCTGTGCTGACTTCCCACGGTGCTGGGGACTTTCCTAGGGCCGGGACTCTCTCCACTTTCAGCTGATGAGCTCACTGAGGATGGAGACTGTGTCTCGCCCTCTAACAGGACCTCCCTAAGGGTACTGGCTACTTCTCTGCCCTTAGGTTGGAGGCTCCCTGGAAGGAGCTGTTACCTCTGCATCAAATTGGGTGCACTTTACATGAACAGCCCCTACAATGCCCTGTTCATGCTTATCATGCCCACACGGGCCACCCAGAGGGCACCCACACTCCTCCCAAGGTGACTGCCCTGGCCACACCTCACTTTGCCATTCCCAAACTCAACCACGCTGGTCCTTGCCCCTCCTCCTCATCCATACTCAGGCTGCTCCTTGCTCAGGTGCTAATGGAATATTCTCAGAATTAATGGCTTTAACGGTACTGTCAACACTATCAATACCTTTAATACCAGCAGTTAATAATACCAGGGATCAATCCTAATAATTCATCATGGTAGCTGTAAGCTAAATGGGACACAGGTGGACATTCCTATCTGCATAAGCAGATTTCAACCTTGGAAAGTGGAATTGCCAGGGCAAAGAGTCTCCAGACCCAACCCTGGGTGAGGGGCATTCCCAGGGGGCAACAGCCTACCTTGTGAGCAGTCTTTGCCAATCCATCCGGGGAGGCACTGGCAGGAGCCATCGATGGGGCTGCAAGTCCCGTTGTTGGCACAGGAGCAGAGCTGGGCACAGTCCTGCCCAAAGTGTCCTCCAGCACACACTGTGGGCACACGGCAGCCTGGCACCTGTCCTCCCACCTGTGGTCCTCCGTGCACCACCCACAGCTGTGCACCCAGAAGTTCCCAGGCCGCAGCCATGACCACCCTGGGATCATGGATCTGAATGGGAACTGCCCACCCTCAGCACCCCTAGCCGCCCCTCTCGTGCCCACAGCTGTGTTCTTTGGGAGGCTGTCACGATCCCCTTTGCCAGAGGAGCAGGCTGAGGCCCACAGTGGTAGAATGACTTGACTTAGGTCTCACAGATGGGAAGTGGTGAGGCTGGGCATCACACTTCTGGACTTTCAGTCCAGTGCTCCCCATATTGCTCCGTGGCCCTTGGCTTTCCATTGTCACACTTCTGCCAGCACCACTAATCCTACAGCCATGGGGGTGGAGAATGTTTACAGCCGGAAGGAGAGGGACAAATGCAGCGTGGCTGGTCTGTCTGCAGCTCGACTGTGGGAGGGCTGGCCCTGAATGTCTGTCCCTGTCCACCGTTTCCTCTGACCTGTTCCTCAAGCCTCAGCTCAGTGTCCCCACTCAGGAGAGCCCTCTTGGGTTCACAAGGCCCTCTCCACCACCAATGTTTCTACTTCGAGTCACTTAGAGGATTTTGGTCACAGACCCTCCTGGAGGAGTCACTCCTCAGTCCCTGGAGAAAGGGCTGATTTTCTCAGCCAGGCTGCAAAGCTCTTTTAGGGCCAGGCCCGAGTATTAATTGAGCACTTACCTCTTGTTTCCCCTGTAGTTTGTCCCCACCTGTTTCCTACAGCTTGAGCACTCTAAAGCACTGCTCTCTTCGTTGCTCCTGTGTCCTGCCCAAACGGTCTCAAGGCCTCCCCACTGCCCCGGAAGAAAGTCTAGATCCTGGAGAACGGCGCAGAGGATCATGGGAAGGTGCCGATTCTTGAAGAGGAGTGACTTCCCCAGGACCCTTCTCTCAAACTTTGGGCTGGCACCCTCTCCTTTACACCACACTGCCTCTTACTCATAGTCCTTCCCCAGCCAGACTGTGGGCACCGGTGGCTGGGATCTATGTCTACTCTGTGCCTCTCCTGGACATGATTAGCGATTGGGACAAATAATAAAGGCAGCGGGGTAGACAAGACTCTCCAGTCCAAAGCCTTGGATTTGGGTCCTACGTTTGATTTATGTATTCAACAAACATGTATACCTGGCACTTCTATGCACCAGACGCTTCCGTGTGCTTCACAGATGCAGGCATGCCTCAGAGATACTGTGGCTTTCATTCCAGACCACCACAAGAGAATATTGCAATAGAGCAAATCACATGAATTTTTTGGTTTCTTAGTGCATAAAAAAGTTATGTTTATACTGTAGTCTATTAAGTGTGTAATATCATTATGTCTAAAAAAACCATACCTACCTTCCTTAATTAAAAAATACTTTATTGCTAAAAATGCTGACACAGCAGCAGGAACTGAGCACATGCTCTTGGAAAAGTGGCACCGATAGACTTGCTTGAGGCAGGGTTGCCACAAACCTTTAGCTGGTAAAAAAATGCAGTCTCTGTGAAGCACGATAAAGTGAAGTGCAATAAAATGAGGCATGCCTATATTCATTCACTTAATCTTGTAACTGTCATTATTATATAAATATTCTCAAAATTACTCCTTATCGTTAACTCTCCTTTATAGATGAGGAAACTGAGGCACTGAGAGGTTAAGTAACTTGCCCAAAGTCACACAGCTAGGACATTCTACCATGTACCAGGCTAAATGTCTTTGAGCAAACCCCATCACCCCTCTCGGTCCCTGTTTCCTCCTCTTTGAAATGGGGATGGGAACCATGACCCACTAGCCTAGGGCCATGGTTAACAGCTGCGGGCAAGCTGGCTGGCTGGTTTGGGGCCCTGTGCTTCCCCTGATAAAAGCCTTAGCTGCTTCCCAGGCAGGTCCACTGCCAAGAGGATGACGTGCATCTCACCTGTTTGCAGTGCAGGCTGCCCAACCTCTTCCTCTTCCCTGCCTCTGGGAGGTGCTTGATTTGGGGAGCCCATCCCCAGTCCTGGCCTTCTGTGAGGAGTGTGGTACCGGAGTCGCTCCCCCAACCCCCATCCCTAAAACAAACCATGAGCTTCTCTAACAAGACAGTCTGGCCTTTGAAGTCTTTCTCACGCACACAAGGCCAGCAAATTTGCCCACAGAGCTGCTAATGCGATCAGTCTGCTACATTAATTGGTCGAGTTCTTAGCCGAATCCAGAGTGAGCAAAGAAAGGGGCGGTGGAGAGAAGGGGGGGCTGGTGAAAAGAAAACATCTGGTTATATTTAATCTATGTTTAATGATTCTACATAAGCAGTGTCTGTAATTTGTAACTCGCTGGAAAGCTAGTCATTAGAAAGTATCAGTTCAATTTTTCACAAGGTTTGAGACTTAACCAGGGCAGTTGCCATTAATAGCAAACTCCATTAGATCTATATGTGGGAAATACTCATTAGGCCACTGGGTGATAAATCAGACGACACAGGCTCCAAGAGTTACTCTTCGGGCTGCTTAGGTCCTAATTTAGACCCGGCCTATCTGTTTTGACGGCTGGGTCTCCTATGTTTAATAAGTAACCTCCACATGTCAGGTTATGATTAAACTGTCCTAGGAGGGCTGCAAGTAAATGAAACTGTCACAACTTCTCATGACCTCAAAGCATCATGTAGTAAACTTTTCACTCATGCATATTAACAGCCCACACACTTGCAAAAACAGCCCCGCTCAGCAGTGATTATTCATCAGAAGAATGGCCTCCCCTGAGAGGTAGTGAGCTCTCAGTCGATAGGAGTATTTAAGCAGAGTCCAGATGAGATTCTTGCCTGGATGACGACCTTGAAGTGGCTTTTAGCTCTCAGTCTAATTTATCCTAAGGATCGTTTCATTCCTTATGGACTAAGGTGCAAATTTGGTAGCCTTGTGTTCAAGTCTGTTCTGAAGGCCCCAGTGTACCTTCTCAGCCCTCTTTCCCACCCCCCTGCCACTGTGTCCTTCAGCTGTCCCCTCTTGCTGGATGGCAGCACGCCCATGTCTCTGTGCTCTGCCCAAGCTGTTTCCTCTACCACAGTGCTTTCCTCCTTCCTTCTCTGCCTTTCAAGCTAAGGCCCAGCTGAAGTCCTGCACTGCCCGTGGAGCCTTTGCCCAACTCCACCCCATCTTGGCCTAAGCAAGCCAGGGATGGCAATAAACAGTGACATGTGCCAGAGCCAGCTGCTACCTTCTCACTTGCTGTTCAATATCCAGGAATTTGGGGAATGGTGTTAAACCATTGGTACCTTGAACTCAGCCATGGTAGGAATATTTGTATTACAGAAATCTGCAGATGTTACCAATCAGGGCTTCCCCACCCCACCCCCCGCCACAGTGCTGGCTTAGCGGCACACCAATGCAAGTAAACCTCAGTCCTCTTTCCCACTCCCGGTGACTGGCAGCAGTTGCCTAGAGGTGGTGGCGTGAAGGATCCTGAGGGTGAGGCGGGAAAGCGTGTGGTGAGGAATGGGTTAGAGATGTTGGCCTGAGCACGAGGGGGAGAGGGGCCCGGAAGCTGCCACCTCCAGCCAAAGCCAGAACCGTCTCCCCTGCACCCCGTTCTCTGTGCCTTTACCCTCGGCACTCAGCACGAACCGCTTGGTGCCACTTCTGACCTGGTTCTTTTCTGTGTTTATTTAATTTTTCATCCCTTTAGTATGGGTGTTGGAGTCAAAATTTGTTTTTGCCACTTCCTAGCTGTGAGACCATAAACAAGTCATTTAACCTCCCTGAGCCTGTTCCTTTAACTGTATAAGGGTCAAGCCACACGGTGCTCAATTCTCATAAAGGCAGCCAAGCCTTGGAGATGAGGGATCTACCTCTAGAGCATGATGCAAGTCCCCAAGCCCTTCCTTCCCTGCCGCTCCCCTCCCAGAACCTCTCACCTCCCTGCTCACCGAAGACAGTACCTTGGTTGCAGAGGGCGCCAGAGAATCCGGGGAGGCACTCACAGACGCCGCTGACGTGGTGGCAGGGCCCGCTGCTGTGCACGCAGAGGGGGCATGGCTGGGCGCAGCCATGGCCATAGAGCCCAGGGGGGCAGACTGAGGGTGAAGGGAAGATGACAGTCAGCAGCCTAAGGGACCCCAGCCAGCCTGGCCACCCCTCCTGACCCACAGAGCAATAAGGATGTGGGGAGAGCTGCATTCTTCCCACACCGGGGAGGGCCTGTCTCTTTCTGTAGAGAGGAGCCGTGGTCTGGTCCTGTTTCCATTGGGAGGCTGGGCCCTGAACTTGGGGACAGAACAGCCAGTGCAGGGGAAGAGGGGACTAGAGGGAGGGAAGAGATGGGGGCTGACTCTGAAAGCCCAGCCTCTCTCGGGCCAGGACTGGTTCCAACTGGGGAGGGTCAGGGAGCGTAAGCCATCTGAGGCCTTTGGGGTGAGGGGCAGCCTTACTTCTCTGGCATAAGGGTCCTCGGAAGCCAGGGGCACACTCGCAGCTCCCATCCTCTGGGGAGCAAGAGCCGCCATTCTCACAGCTGCAGGAGACGGAGCAGTTGGGGCCCCAGCGACCAGGTGGACAGGTGCTATCGCAGCGGATGCCTGTGGGCCAGAGGCAGACAGGGTCAGTGGTGAGAGAGGGGAGGGTGGGGGGAAGGACACAGGGAGGGGCACAATGCCATGTGAAGAGGTGGAGGCCCGCACAGCGCATCTGGGCATGTGGAGGAGGAACCTGCTGAGGCCGAGGCTGGACAGAACAGGGATGGTGGAAAAGGTGATGTCCACATGGTGTCCTAAAAGATAAGGAAGAATTGACCGGAAGGAAACCGTATGTGCAAAGACTAGGAGGCAGGAGAGAGAATCATGTCTTGAAAGATACGAAAACTAGCAGGGTGTGGCAGAACCACAAAGAGCAAAATGGGATCTAGCAAGAGATGAGACTGAGGGAATAAGAAGGGACTAGGTCGTGAAGGGCCACCTTTGTTGCATCTTAGCTGGCATCCCAAGAACAGGACTGGGTTCTTGCATGGGCAAGTGGGTACCAGTGGGGGGCGAGCTACATGCCCACCCATGTCAGCCCAGGAGCCACTGGTCCTGCCGGGTCCCAGCCAACCAACCCGGGGCAGGGGCTCAGAGAGTAGGTGGGGTCTTTTTAGATTCTTTCGACCAGAGTCCTCAATGCAGCATGTATTTTATGTCATATGTGCGCAGCTACATATACTGGAAACCAATCCTTTGCAGAATTACACTCATTGTCACTGTGAGGTACTCTGCATTATAATGTATTCTATTTCATAAAAATGTTGTAACCCAACAAATTGATTTAATGACCTTCAGTTTGACAGCGGCCTATGGGGGAATGGATGGAATTTCTCAGTAAGAAAGAAGAGCAAGATCTATACAAGTTGTTTGAGCCAAAGTAGAGGAAATAAATGTGTTAGGGGCCATTACGGCCTGAAGGCTAAGAAGGAATTTTAAAAGGCCTGAGGCTGGATGCCCCAGCTCTGGGGTGGGGTCCCCCCAGGCAGAAGGGCTTCCTGCCTGACACGCATTAGGGGCACAGAACGTGTGGGCCCAGGAGATTGCCTTGGCTTCGGAAGGTGAATATCAGAGGCTCAGAGAGAGGCAGAATTAGGTGAAAAATCATGTCTGCCTTGTTATAAAGACAGGGATTGTGAGAAAGAGAAAGACACTCAGGCCCAGTGAACAGAGCCAGCCTTCCTTCGCAGCAGCAGGAGAGCAGTGGGACCAATTTAGAGGCAGGCTGGAATGATACAAGCCCACCCAGGCTGGCAGGGAAGGGGAGGGAGGGTGGAGCAGCTGGAAGGAGGCCGAGGGAGAGGATGCAACAGGCTTCACTCCTCTTCCTGTCGCTCAGTCCAGCCGGCACCTGTGCTCTCTCCCTGGAACATGGCAATTTTGCAGCAGGGTGGTGGCTTCAGACACCACTTCCTGGGATAGGGTGGTGCGGTTCTCTCCAGGGAATGGAATCTCTCCCCAGGGATAATCTGGCAGCCACATTTGCCATATTTGACCCATCGATGAGGGTCTGTCCCAGTGGAGTTTCAGGTGCCCAAGGGGTGAACCCTGGACAGGCATCAAGGATTGACTGAAGGGAGCAGAAACCACAAAGCTGTGCAAAGTTTTAGACACATCTCCAAGTTTCCCCTTTCCTAGGCACACCAAAAGCCGTGATCTACCCTAAGGAATTCTTTTCCTGTTCCTCGGAGGCACAGTGGGCTGAAGCGGAGCTTCGCTGCTGCCCCGGCCTCCAATCCCACATGTGCACCGAGCTCTGTGCAGGCTGACCAAGGCACACACAGCAAGCGTGGACGCTGCTCTTTCCTAAAGCTAAGCATAGATGTGATTGTGATTCATCAAACACTGTGCAACAGCACCACTGAATTCCTGGCAGCTGGTTGCTATTGTGTTCTCCCCAGTCAATGGCCATTAAAGGTGTAGCTACTTGCGTGGAATCCTCAAAGTGTTTTCATGTCAAAAAGGCGTCCTCTTTCTTGGAGGCTGAGAGCCACGAGTGCACGATGTTCACGCTCACATTGCAGGTGGCTGCAAAGTCCCACTGCGCTCTAGGATTTGGCAGTTAGTAATACATTCTGGACCTGGTTCTGTGGGAGTGGGGCTTCTGTTTGAGGTTCTTACATGCCCTAGAGCTTTCTGGCGGCTAAGACATGGGATCTAAGTGGAAAGAAGAGCCAAGGGTTTCCCACGTGGAGTGCCCAGTTCCAGAAAGGACTTGTTGGTGTGACCAAATGGGCTGGCCTTGACCTTGTGGGAGGCTCCCAGCGATAGCTTCGGAAGCAGCAGCTTTAGTTACCTCCTCTGAGCCCCAGTTTGCCTCAAAGTTGAATAGGGATAATAACCTCCTCAGAGGTCCTTTCCCGTCTAACCTTGGGGAATCCCCTTGATTTTTCAGGACCTCCCTTCCCCCTACCCCACATCTATATTGGTGGGTAAAGCTAGGCTAAGAACACACACACTGTGATCCCTGGTTCATCAGTGAGGCCAGCAGCCATGCAGCAGCCTCCATCCTCAGGGTCTGCTTAGGGGCCTCCTCCAGGAAGCCTTCCCAGATGTCTGCTCAGGGATTCAAGCATCTGTTTGATAGAGCATACAGCTTTGTCTCTACCTGTTACTAAAATGCTTCATACACATGAATCCTGTCTCCCTGCCAGCAATTTGAAGACAGGGACCGTGGCTTACTGACGCTGCTTACCTAGGTGTTCCTCATGGGGATACCGTCTCAGTCATCTCTGGTACTCAGTGCAATGTTTGGCACATAGTAAGTGCTCAGGGACTATTGCTGTGGAATTTTGCCATTCACTGCTGAGTCTAGCACAGTGCCAGGCACAAGGTAGCTGCCAAATAAAAACTTGGTAATTGCATGAATCAATAAATGCTAGTTCAATGAATAAACAGCTCCCCTTTATAATGCAATCCCGAGTCTCCCATCCTTTTTCCACTAATGTCCTAAGACTTTGAGCAACTCCCTCGCTTCATCTGTGGCATGAGAAGGTTAAAGTAGATAATCTTTAAGGCCTCCTCCACTTCAAGGGGAAAAACCACGAATGGTTATAGGCCAACTTCTTCTGATTTCAGTAAATATTGCATGAGCACCTACTATGTGCAGGGCAAGGTGAATAAGACATAACACACGATGCCAGTTGTCGATAAGCCTGTGGCTTATGGGGACACAGGGAGACATGCATACAGCTTAGGGCAGACCAAAACCCGTGTTGAGCCAAGTCACGAGCAGTGTGCCAGGGGCTGGGAAGTCAGGCACAGATTCTTCCTGCAGCAGGGGTGGCTGGGGAGGGCTCACTGAGTGGGAGGCCCAGGCCTGTCCCCTGTCCCCATCCCTCTCCCTCGGCTCCCTTCTGCATGACAAGCCTCAGGACATCAATCGTTTCTTTGATAAGACTACAAGACCACATTTGGGGAAATTAGCTTCAGAACAGCAGAGATCTTGCCGGAAGTTTGTCCAAAGACAGAATTTAAGCACCAGATGTCATTAAAATCTTATCAGCTCACTTGAAATTAAGACAACGAAAATTTACAGTGTATTTCCACTTGGTTCCAGCTGAGGGTCCAGGGTGCCGGTGCCTAGGCAGAGCCTCACTCTGTACGAGGGATGGGGGCCGGCAGGGCAGGGGAGCCAGGCCAGAGATGCTGCAGAGGAAGCAATGTCCCTGGCCTTTGGCTGCTTAGAAACTCCTTAGTTGTGGAGAACAGAGGCCACGCAGCACCCTGGTGTGAATTATTTATCTGAGAACCTAGACTGCCAGAAACGATTATATTTCTTTCGCTTTGCTGCCCATTACCTTGGGACTGGCTAGAAGTTTCATTCATGCAAGCTATGGTCATTAATAGTTCCTGTATTCATGGCTTACATTTACTGAGCACTTACCATGTGCCAGGCACTGTTAGCACTTTATAGGTATTAACTGATTTATGCTTCAAATGAGCCCTGTGGTTGTAAGGATGACTATCTGCATTTTATGGATGGAGAATTCAGGCCCTGAGAGACTAAAGGACTCGTCCAAGGTCACAAACCCAGGCAGTGTGACTCCAGTTCTGTGTTCTTAGCTACCAAGTTACCCATATCTCAGATACAGTGGAACTGATGGCCAAGTTGGGGAGGCAGATAACAGTTATTGACATCTAAGTTCAGCGACAGCTGTGGTAAGTACTACCAAAGGAACAGTGCAGGGTATCCGAATTAATAAAAAGGGGCTTGGCAGTCTTAGCCGGGTGGAGGATGGCTGCTGTAGCAGGAGGGCCTTCCCAGAGGAAGCAACCTTCACGGTAAAACCTGGTGCATGAGGAGGAGTCGCCAGGTGAAGGGAAGGAGAGAGAGTGACCCGGGCAGCGGGAATGGCACACACAAAGGCCGCAGTCAGGAAGGTGGCCGGCTCCCTGAAGTGAACTTGGGCCCCAGTGGCCGGAGCGTAGTACGTGGCAGAGGGGGCAGAGAGAGGTGGAGGAGGTGAGCAGAGCTGGATCCCCTGGGCCCTGGGCAATGGCAAGGACTTTACATTTTATGTGAGAGTCATAGGAAGCCACTGAGGCATTCTGAACAGGGCTTGGCCTGACGGATCTGGGGTTTGAGAAGCCTGCTCTGGCCACCATGTGCAGAAGCGGGCAAGAAGAGAGGCCCGAGACCCACTAGGGGGCCGAGGTAGTGCCAGGTGAGAGACAGTGCTCAGTGGGCCAGGTGAGGACAGCGGGGTGAAGTAGATGGATTCACCTTGAACTTAGGAGGTAGGTTGACAAGCTAGTGTAGGGACCGGGACTGAGACAAGACTAAGGAAAAAGGTCCTTGTCCCCTTCTCCAGCGCATTCTTTGCAAAGAGATTAAGCAGCTATACCCACCATGTGTCAGCCTTTGGTGTTTTTACTGGTGTGTCTCTAGCCCCGAGAACAGAGCCTGTACTAAGTACCTACTTCAATAAACATGTGTCTGCTTGAATTCAATGGAATGGAGAACTGGCGCCCAGGGTAGATAAAGGGAAAGATATTTAGGGAAGAAGAAAGGTATCGAAGGAGAAGGAACAGTCAAGAGAAGTAAAATACCAAGTATCCGGTTTCACAGGACATGGGTGGTGGCAAGGTGGAGCGAGTTACCTGTCCATCCGGCCAGGCAGCAGCAGTGGCCTGTGACGGGATCGCAGCCATCCGCATGGCTGCAGTCACAGCGTTCACTGCAGTTCAGCCCGAATGTGCCATCCTGTGGAAAGAGCGGGAGACAGGAGACAGGGGAATCAGACCTAGACTCCCAGAGGTTCACACATTTCTCTTGAATCTTGATGACAAACCCAAGCCACAACCACACAGGGATGCAGAGACTCGGGCTGGGGCACAGTGGGGACACTTTTTGTAAGTGGGAAATCAGTGAGTGCAGACAGGAAGCCACGCCAAAGAGTTATTTGGCTGCATTAACAGGAGCAAGAGGTTTGGACAGAGGGAGGAGATAGATGGTCCTGCCCTACTTTTCAAAGCTCAAGCTCAGAGGCCTGTAATGATCAGTAATTAAAATGGTAAATGGAAATGTACTTTGCTAATCATAACACATTGATCACACATGAGGAATAGCTGATTTATTCTTTGTTACTGGGGAAGGAGGCAGTAACCAGCTACCTCCTTGTGTGTCGTTAGGTATCAAGAGCCTCATATCTCATTTCTCTCCATCCTCACAATGAGATAGTTCCATTATATTCCCACTTTGAAGATGAGAAACAGGGTTAGAGAGGTAACATGCTCGAGGTAACATAGTCACAATGTGACAAAGCCAGGATTTGAACCCAGGGCTGCAGGACTCCAAAGCCCCTGCTCATTTAACAATATCAGATCAGCCCCTTTCACTTATTTTTATCTTAGATCTACAAGACCCCATGATCAGGTCTGGGTGGCTGTTGCTGAATAGCGCTGGCTTTCGTCCCCCCAACCCTGATCGTAAGAGCACAGGCTGTTGGAACCGGAAGGAAGCTCAGACATCATCTATCAGGCAGTGGCCACTCTGACGCGTCAGCAAGGGCTGTCCTGTAGCACGGTGCTGTGACGGATTCTGAAGCTGTTCCTGAGTCCAGGTGAGAGTGCCAGAGGCAACGATGTTGACCAAGAGCAGCAAGGGGAAAATGGAGCCACATCACACACCTGCTGAGTATCTGCCATGCTCTCTATGAGGGATGCAGCTTGAAGTACAAAAATGGCCACAGAAACATCAGGACTAGGACTACCTGAATCTGGGCATCCCACCGCCTAGCCTGGGGCTCTTTTCTGTGCACGCCTATGGACAAAATAGCCCCAGGGAAGGGGCATGAGGGGATGCTGGGCCCATCCTGGCCCTCCACTTCTGCTACTGCCTGCTCCCTCCCTTCCCTGCCACTCACCGGGCAGGGCAGTTCGCAGGTGTCTCCCAGCCAGCCGGGGGTGCAGGCGCAGGAGCCGTCTGCGGGGCTGCAGGCCGCCCCGTTGGCACAGGTGCAGCTCTCGTTGCAGTTCAGGCCCCACGTCCCACTCGGGCAGGGCAGAGTGCAGTCCAGGCCCTGCCACCCTGAGGGTTGAGAAGGGGACTGTCACCTCTCCATCCAGGCCCAGCACAGCTTTCTTCCCCACTCCCCCCAGCTCTGGGCACAGCATCCCACTCAAACCGCCGCTTCCCTGATGGCTGGGTTAGAACACACATTCCACATGCAGTTGGCTCAGAAATGCAGCAGGAGAGCTGGGGCTTCCGCAAGGCCTGCTGCCTCCTAGTTTTTACTTTTTTTTTTTTTTTTTTTAACTGCAGGCAAATGATCTCACCTGGGACAGGGAACCAGCTCACGTGGGGAGTGCCGTCTCTGCCCACTCCCAGGGTGGAGTTAGGCAGCTTATCTCAGGGCCCTTTGTTTGGGGACAGGCTAGTTCTCCAGTCGTAGGCTGGTTACTGGCCTCTGCCCACGGATCCATTTCCCCCCTTGCCCTGCTTGGTTCTGTCACAGGGGCTCACCTCTGCAGGCTGCACACCCCAGGCTCCCCCTCAGCCGGGTGCCAGGTGGCTGCCAATGGGAGACCCGGCCCACAGGCTGCGGGGCAGGAGCAGGAGGGAGGCCAGGTGTGTCCCCTACCTCTTTCTCTGCCTTGGGGCTCTGTGGTGGTACGGCACTGCCCCCCAATGTCCCAGCTCCCACCAACTGGCCTGCAATTCCAGGTTCTGGGAACTCCACCTCCTCTTTTTGCCCCTCCAACCCGAGTAGTGGTAGCAGCTTCTCCCACAGGTGCTAGTGTCTGGGTTGCTCACCGTCTCCGTGTGCTCTTCAAACACCATTGGCACGAATCCCTTAGTATGTGCCTGCTGTCGAGGTTCATGGCATGGGTTCCCTTGCCTGGAACCTGACCACTAGAGGCTCCCTGGCCCTGCCTGTGGGTGGGTGGGGCAGAGACCCCTCAGCTGGCAGCCCACTCATGTGGGCAGTGTGCACACGTATGGGGGATGGGCGGGGGAGGGAGGGCACGTTACCTTCCTTGCAAGTGCAGGACCCATCCACTGGGGAGCAAGTGCCACTGTTGTTACAGCTGCAGACGGACGAGCAGTTGGGGCCGTAGGTTCCTGCTGCACAGGGAACTGCACAGACCTCTCCCTGGAGCAGGAGGGGAGAACTTGGGGTCAGAGGTTGCCTGGTGCTGGCTGGCTGTGGTAGGCAAGATAATGGTCCCTGCCACAAGGCTGTCTGTGTGATAATCCCTGCAACCTGTGAATATGTTACCTTACAAGGCAAAGGTGACTTTGCAGACGTGATTAAGGACCTTGAGATGGGGAGAATATGAGGGATTATCCAGACAGGCTTGATACAGCCACGTGAGTCCTCAAAGGTAGAAGACCACCAAAGAAAGAAGGCAGGTCGGAGAGAGTCGCCGTGAAAAGTCCTCCTCCTGCCTGTGCTGCCTGTGGAGATGGGGAAGGACCAGGGGCCACGGAAGGCAGGGGTCTCGAGAAGCCGAGATCGACCCCTTCACAGCCATTGAGAAAACGGGACCTCGGTCCTGCAACCACAGGAACTGAATTCTGCCAGCAACAAGAATGAGCAGGAAACAGATTCTTCCCTAAGGCTTCCAGAAGGGAACGCAGCCCCTGACATCTCGATTTCAGTCTCAGGAAACCCACACCAGACTTCTGACCCACAGAGCTGTAAGATAGGAAGTTTGTGTTGCTTTAAGCCACTAAGCTTGTGGCAGTTTTTTTACAGCAGCAATAGAAAACGAATACAGTCGCCTTTACCGGCTGGTGGAGGGGTCCGGCCTCTAGGACCACAGCGCTAGGAAACTCGACCCCAGAGTCTGTATTAGATCCAGGCAGCACTGAACTTAACCCTTTGCCTCCCGATCTTATTTCATTCTCACCACCTCCGTATAGTAACACCCTATCCCGGTTTGCCTGAACCTCAGAGTCGTTATGTGGGATGCTGATCCAGTGCTTTCTCAGCACCATGCACACAGCATCTCATCTAATTCTCACTACACTCTCAGGAGATGAAACCATTGTCTCAGCATTGCTCCCACTTACCGTATAAGAGAAGGTGGGTAACTCTGCCAAGGCCACAGAGCTAAAAGTGGTGGCTCTCTGCTGGAACCCAGGCCGGCTGCCTCACCATTATGTTACCTAGTGTCACACGCCGGCTTCCCTGGAGAGCGTTCTCTGAGACGGAGATGAGTGAGCAGGAACCCAGTCAGGCGACAGGGGAGAGGACGGGGCAGGAAAGGTGAACTGAGGTGCAGTTGCTGCAGCAGCCGCCGCTGACCTGCCCGGATGACCCTCAGCGTTGTCCCGGTGGGGGAAAGGGAGGGAGCGCTTTTATACCCCATCAATCACCAGCGGTCCGATGTCTCCGGGAGGGGGCGTGACTCCCCAGGTGAGTGGGCTGTGTTTGACTGAGAGCGATTTCTGTAGAGGGCTCAGCTGGGAGCCACTAACTTTCTGGCAGCTGCGAGGAATAAGCGCTGCAGTGCTGCAGGGCGAATCCGGGTGGCACACTACGGTGCCCTCTGTGCCAGGAGGCAGGTGTGCTATTAGCACCAGGAAGGAGGGCAGAGCGGGGCAAGTCAGGGTGGGGGGACCAGGAATGGGGGCTCCACAGGCCTTGAGCAGTGGGCGCATTCAGTTAATCAGAGAAGAGTGGGGTAAACGCCATTCAGGTGGGAAGGGGTGTGGACAAGACTGCAGAGGAGTGTGAGAGTGGGGAATGTTCCAGCAGCAACTGAAGGGAGGAGCTTGTGCAGGGAGGTGTGTAGGTATTTAAATGAGGCTGGGAGCCTAGAATGCCAGGTAAGGGAGTTTGGGCTTCCTTCCTGGGTCCCCAGGGCACGCTCAGAACCCAGACGGGGCTGTCGGCCCTGGGGTACGTGGTCACTGGATGTGCAGTTCCCACTGTTGCCCCTAGGGGGTGTCTGCAGCCAGCTTCTCAGGCCTCGCACCTACGTTTAAGTGGGAATTGGACACAGGGAAGAGCTTGGGCCAGAAGACCAGAGCTTGTCTGGGCCCCACTGGCTGGGTGGCACTGGGTGGCCACTGCCCCTCTGGGCTGCAGTTCCAGCATCTGCAAAATGACAGCTGGGAGCAAAGGAGCTCACGTCCCAACTCTAAGCGCCCAGGCATCTGGCTTCACCCCCATGTAGGCCACAGAGACACCCAAGGGTGTGGGCCTCTGGCCCAGGAGAGGCCCCTCTCCAGCCCTCTCTGTTTCTGTCCCGCCTGTGCAGGTCAGCTAGGGGCACCTAGGGCGTGCAGAGTCCCTTCCCAGGAGGCCCGTGGTTCCTCTCTCTCCCCTGCCAGGCCCCAGCAGGCCTGACCGGCTGGAGCCTGTCAGCTTTCCATTACCCAGAAAACTCTAACTTCTGCAAGCCTGTAACCAGCCCATAGGCACGTATTTGAGCTCTGGGGGCTTTGGCCCGGGTGCAGACCGCGGGCACAGTGTATGTCCTTCTCTGCGGGAGTTTGCTTTCAAAGAGAAGGGGTTTTCTCCCCGCGTCCTCGTCAGTGTCCCCAGGCAGGAGGCCTCCAGTCGCCCGTGGGCCCGGCTGTGGGCCTGCCGTTGGGGCCCAGAGAGGACGCCTCCCCCCAGCCCTGCTCCGCAGTGCAGAGTGCCCGGCGGGACATACGGCTCCCGGAGCGCTGCGTCAGGACACCGTGCTGTCCCTCAGAAGCCCTGCTCTGCCGGAAGCCCTCGAGCTGGGGTTGGCCTTGGTCTTCACAGCAGCCCTGGGGAGCCACCAGGCTGAGAGGGGTTTCTGCTTCCCAGAGAAGAAAAGGGAGAATCAGAGAGGGGCAATGACTTATCCAGGGCCCCACGGTGAGGGAGAAAGAACCAGATCTTCCTTCCTGAGAGCAGCAGAGCTGAGGGAGCAGACGGTGGACTCTGGCACCACCCTGCTGCCACCGCATTCACTATGTCACCTTGAACAGCTTACCAAACCCCTCTGAGCCTCAGTTCCTGTATCTGTAAAATGGGAATAATAATGTTCCTACCTCATAGGATTGTTAAGAGGATCAGATATTATCTGTGAAGCAGTAGGAACAGTGCCCGGGGGGTAGAAGGTTCTACAACAGCTGTTATCAGTGCAAAGATGCAGCATCTCTCATGAGGAGTTTAAGCAGAAGGGGGCTCTGGAGGAGAGAGCCGTTCCTCACTCAATGAATGCTGGCCCACTGGAGAGGAGGCAGGTGCTCACAAGGGGTGGGGATTCTGACCCCCTCAGTTACCTTCCTGTCACCTCCCCGCAGCTGACACAGGCTGGGACTTTCACCATCACACACCAAGGGCATGGTCTTGGGGACACAATGACCACTCCCTGAGGGCTACCATGTGCCAGGCGCTGTTCCAAACACATTCCCTTTGTTAGCTCCTAATAGCAAACAGTCCAAATTGGGAAGTAGACAGTTTCTGAAGTGCATAACTCTGCCCTGAAGGAATGTCACCTGGGTACAGCTAACTTTGAGCACTCTCCTATTCTATCTCACTGTCCTGACCCCCAGGATGCAGTCTGAATGTATACTTTTTTTTTGTTTTTTACAGAAGGGGTCTTGCTCTGTTGTCCAGGCTGGAATGCAGTGGCACAATCATAGCTCACTGCAGCCTCGAACTCCTGAACTCCTGGGCGCAAGTGATCCTCCTGTATCAGTCTCCTGAGTAGCAGGGACGACAGGCACACACCACCACACCAGGCTAATTTTTTCCCATTTTTTTAGAGATAGGATCTCACTATTGTTTCCCAGACTGATCTCAAACTCCTGGCCCTAAGTCGCTGAGATTAGAGGCATGAGCCATCATGCCTGGCTTTGAATACTTACTTAGTTCTAACACCTCAACAAATACCAGTACTAACAGTTAAACTTTTTGTTCAAATTCCCTACCTTCTAGCCTCTGATCTGAGGGTTAGGAGTAGTCTGTAGTTGACAGGCAGGTCTCCGGTGATTGACATTCACAGAAGCCAATAATCAGCCTATCTCAGGTTAGACTATTAGCCCTGCCCACCTCAGGGCGTCTTGGGGGGCCACTAACAGGCCTTAATTGTGACGGTCTCTGTGTACGGTGTCTGAGTCTACGTGGGTAGTTATGTGTACACGAGCTTAGGCAGCCAGAGCACACACCTGTGTGTTTCTGTGTGCATTTGTCTCTTGTGTATCTATTTATCAGCTGTGTAGATTTGGGTACAAATTTGTGACTCCTTCTTCATCTTTCCTCCTGGGTGTCTTCCCTGATACCCCTGCCCTGGTGAGAATTAGGTGCACACACAGCAACGACCACCCTAGCTCACGGGCCTACCTCTGCCCTGGGGCCGTGAACTTGGGGAGCTGGATCTGCTTTCGTTCACGTCTAGATGCTCAGGGCCGGGGACCCTGCTGGTACATCATGGGCCCTGAACAAATGTTTAGCTGAAACGAGACGTCTGTGTGTGCTGGGGTCCACTGTGGACAGAAGCGGAAGGAGGACTGGGCACTCTCCGTATGCTTTCTCACTTGCCAGGCGATTCACACGTTTGCCGAGGGGCCTGCTCTGAGCCAGCCGTGCTGTAGGGTCCAGGGGCGCAGAGGAGCCTGGGGCCCAGTCTCTGTTCCCGGGCAACCCCCAGGCAGTGGCCACTCGGGCACATTCACGCCTGTATCCAGATGTGCTTATTTGTCCACGTATTTACTGTCTGCCTCCCCCAGTGAGACTAGAAGCTTCACGAGAACAGGGACTTTATCTGTCTGGGTTGCCCCAGGGACCCTAGCTCAGTACCCAGAACGGAGCATAGGAATTCTGTAAGTAGTGAGGGGCCTTTGCAGGCTGGGTTCAGGGGCTCTCATCATACTCAGGAAGCGGAATATCGTGTGGTTTAAGGAAGAGGCGCCTCCTAACCACACGGCCTCTGAGCCCCCGGGGGCGCCTGCGGAAGGGAGAGCCGGGGCTGTGGTCCCTTGCCTCGCCCCACCACCCCCTGCCTACTCTGCCTGCCAGGCTGAGGGGGAGAAGCACGGCCAGAAAACCACCCTGTTGGCTCTAGAACATCCTCTCAGGGACTCAGGACCCTCCAGGCCGAAGAGGACCTTATAGATGATCCAACCCACGGGGAGGCAAAGTGGGCCACAGGGCAGAGCTGGGACTTGCACGGCTCCCAAGGGACTGGCTGCAGGGTCCGTGTCTCATCCACCGCCTGCCCCCAGCCCAGTGCCTGGCCCAGACTGGCCCTGAGTTCACATCTGCTGATCTTTTCATACCCTGGGGAAAAGGACAGGATGAGAACCAGGGTCGTGAGCTCAGATCAGAGGTCAAGTTGATGCAAACATTTGGCATCTCATGTGCTTTGTGTCGCCCAGCACCTCCGCCCACTCCCCCAGCCAGGCCTGTCCATGAGCGTCCCTTATTGAGGCTGTTCCCCAAGACTGCTATCCAGAATGCCTGCATATCTTACTGCTGGAAGGCAGTCTTCTCTTCTGATAGACTCATGCTAATGCTGGGTAACATACAGGACTTGGTCTCTTTCTTTCTTTCTTTTCCCTTTCTTTCCCTCCCTCCCTCCCTCCCTCCCTTCCTTCCTTCCTTCCTTCCTTCCTTCCTTCCTTCCTTCCTCTCTCTCTCTCTCTTTCTTTCTTTCTTTCTTTCTCTTTCCTTCCTTCCTTCCTTCCTTTCTTTTCCTTCCTTCCTTCCTTCCTTCCTTCCTTCCTTCCTTCCTTCCTTCCTTCCTCCCTCCCTCCCTCTCTCTCTTTCCCTCCCTCCCTTCCTTCCTTCCTCTCTCTCTCTTTCTCTTTCTTTTTTTTTTTTTTTATCAGAGACAGGATTTCTCTCTGTCGCCAGGGCTGGAGTGCAGCGGTATTATCATAGCTCACTGCAGACTCTAACTCCTGGGCTCAGGCGATCCTCCTGTCTCAGCCTCCTAAGTAGCTGGGACTACAGGTATGTGCCACCACAAGCAGCTAATTTTTTTATTTTTTGTAGAGACAGGGTCTTGCTATGTTGCCCAGGCTGGTGTCAAACTCCTGGCCTCAAGTGATCCTCCTGCCTCAGCCTCCCAAAGTGCTGGCATTACAGGTGTGAGCTACCACGTCCAGCCCTCGGGCTTGGTTTCTTTATCAATCATCTGTAGCTATTGAAATCAATCAATCTCCCCAACTTTTCACCACTAAGAACCCTTTTTAATATCCTTCCCCTACAAAGCCCTCTCAGTTGGAAGGACATTGCTGTCACCCTGCACTGGTGTCCAAGGCCAGCCGGGTACTGAACAGGTACAATTTGGCCAGCGACCACATGCCATGTGACTCTGGCGGCAGCATCTTCTCCACCAACCATGACCTAGAAATTCCTATGATGTCACCTATGACCAATCAGAGCTTCAATCAGCACACACTAACCTGGGATATTACAGAGTTAATTTAATTTAATTCTAATTAAAACCAAAAAAAAAAAAACCTGGGTGTTTTAGTTAGCTTCATCACAGGCAATATAGGATTTCCTGTAGGTTTTGTGAAATGTTTAAAGCTCTTGGCAAGCTGCTGCAGCCTTTGCAGGTGTCTAGCTGGGAACCACGGACTGTGTCATCTCTACCCTTTAGCTCCGACTCTCTGAGTATCTTCTTGCCTGGAGTGGGAGTCATAACCCAAAGGAGCAAGGAATAGTGGGAATGCAGGGACAGGGCCAGGGAGCCCTCCCAGGCCTCTAAGAATCATACCAGCTGGGTAGCCACCTGCTCTGCTAATGCATGGCCTGGGCCTGGTCACACACACACCTAACAATGGCTAGACAGCCCATGATACCTGAGCTGGAAGGGACATGGGGAATCACCTGGTCCTGCTACCTTGTTTTAGAGGTGAGGAAACTGAGGCTGAGAGAGGGAAAGTGACTTGTCCAAATCACACAGCCAATGCCAGGCAGACACAGGTTTGGAACTTGAATCTCCCAGCTCCCATTTTGATCACAGGATGCGAACAGCCCAAGCGTCGTGAAATCTGGGGCTAGCCTGTGCCGTCCCTGTTCGTGCAGACAGTGCACTCATCACCTAAGCACAGAGCAGGACGTCGGAGAACACGGCCTTGATCTTGAGCAAGCACCACCTACCAAGCCCAGACACTCTAACCCTTTCTCAGTGCCTAGAAGTTGATGCCTGGGTATTTTTTTTTTTTTTTTTGAGACAGAGTCTCACTCTGTTGCCCGGGGCTAGAATGCCATGGCGTCACCCCAGCTCACAGCAACCTCAAACTCCTGGGCTCAAGCAATCCTCCTGCCTCAGCCCTCCCAAGTAGCTGGGACTACAGGCATGCGCCACCATGCCCAGCTAATTCTTTCTATATATTTTTAGTTGGCCAGCTAATTTTTCTATTTTTAGGAGAGACGGGGTCTTGCTCTTGCTCAGGCTGGTCTCGAACTCCTGACCTCAAGTGATCCTCCCGCCTCGGCCTCCCAGAGTGCTAGGATTACAGGTGTGACCCACCGCGCCCAGCCCCTGGGTATTTTTTAATCCTCGTCTATCCCCATCTCATCCCCTCCACCCACACCACCCACAGGGGCAGATCCCCAAGCTTCTGTGGAGAGATGCCTGCCAGTCCTGCTTAGTGTCCTCACTCCGTGACTGCAGGATGGATGTGAACCCTTCCTCCCATCCAAAGGCCCGTTAATTATAGATGCAGCATTGGCTATTAACATCTTGAACTTGATTTGAAAGAGCTACTGACGAAGAACCCTCGGAGCTGGTCCCGCTAAAGAGATGCCAGTCTCTCCTCCACCTCCCACCTGCCTCCCTGTGCAATGCAGCGGCAGCACAGACGCAGACCTCGCTGGGTAATGAGTTATATGTTCTATTAAATTTGTCTCAAATGTTGTTTATTGAATTTTCTCCCCTGCAATGTGCTGCTTTGTAGTTTGGCCCTGTTTGGGAAAATTAATCAACAGCTGGGCTTCTCAGGTTGATCATCCGCCTTCCTTGCAGTGGGCAGGAGGTTAATGAGTATTTTGGGGAGTAGAAGGAGGAAGATGGAAAGTGGTTGACCCTTCCTCGCACAAAAGGGGGAGGCAGTTGTGCAAGTGCATCTCTGGGTCCTCTTAAATACGCTCTGTGGGTAGGAGGCCGTGTAAACGGGGTAGGACCGGGTTCTCCACATCCAGGCCGAGGTGGCATGTGCCTGCCAGCAGCCAGTGGGAGCTCAGCAGAGAGGACCCCGGGACCAGCAATTGGGGAAGTCGCCCTGGCCCACCTGTGCTTTGCTGGAGGAGCAGTGATGGTTCAAGGCAAGCAAGGGCCCTCGAACCATCACCTGGGGTCAGAGAACTTGGGTTTACACGAGGCAAAAGCACTAGCCCAAGGCGACTTGGCCTCACTCATTCATCCGTTCAGTCTGTGAGCGTTTACTGAGCATCTGTGATAGGCCAGAAACCGTGATCGGTTCTCGGTCTCGCTTCCACTACACTAGACTAGATGTGGCCTAGGGTCTCTTTCAGTCCCCGTACTCTTTAACTCTTCCCCACCCCTCCTGCTTCCAGAGCAGGTTTCCCTGTTAACCTCTCCTCTGTGGCACTCACCACAATTGTAATAAAATAATCATTAAGAAAACAATGAGCTCTCACTCACTAGATTGTAAGTTCCATGAGAGTGGAGACTGAGTTGGTTTGGTTCCACCCTTTGGCTCTGGCCCTTGGCCCGGTGCCTTGCTTGTGGTCCGCGCTCAGTGCGTGCGTGCTGAATTAACCCAGACATTTGGGGAATATTTCTTAAGTGCTAGTGTGTGTCAGACACGTGCCAGGCCGGGGAGACGTGGTGAGCCCGTCTCTACTGTCCAGTGGCTGGAGGGGTGAGGCACAGATGAGGCTGTGGCACAGGCTAGTCTCCTCCCTACTTCAGATGTTCTGCAGCAGCCTGTGGTGGCCTTCCGGCCCCTCTGGTTGCTTCTGTTTCCCTCTCTCCTACTATTTTCCTGGAATTCCAGGGCCACCAGTGGGGGCTGCTTTGGTGTGCAATGTCACATCGATGCTAGCAGTACATGTGTCGTGTGCTTTCCTGTTTATGAAACCCCTTGCCAAGAAGAATGCCAGCCCTGAGCTGCTGCACTCCCTCACCCACCTGCCTGTCACCCCCCACTCCCAGCTCTGAGGGCTGGGACAGAGGGACTTCCAGGTGGGGAGCCTCATCTGTGATTTTCCAGGGAGAAAGAGTGACACGTGGCCCACAAGGCAAAAAGAGAATAGCCTGACCAAATGCCAGCCACAGCGGCCTCTCCAATGCGGAGCAAACCTCGCTGGACCTAATTAGTGCGTGACTGATAAAGCAGCAACCGACAGCAGACACGTGCAGGGAAAAGAAACTCTGCATAAGGCAGGAGGAGCAGAGAGCCGGAGGGATGAGAGGGAGAAAGGGATGGAGGCCACTTGTCATATCCATCCGCCACCCCTGCCTCCCTGTGCTGAGGAGAGGATGTCCCGAGTCAGTGGGGCTGAGTCATTCTGTCTGGTTCCCATGCAGGGGGAAGAAGGATAAAGGTTAGGACTGGAAGCCCCCTGGAACATTCACTCTCACCTATGTCTGTCCAAAATGAATAGGCTGCCAGTGACCTGAGGGTACTCTGTACAGTTGTGTAAGGTGTGCACTGCACAACCCCAGAGGTGCCCTTCAAATGACAATCATAGGTTTATGTATATATTACTTCAGTTTTCTGGCAGATGCCAGTAAAGTGTCTTGAGGAAGGGGACTTTTTCTCATTTGCATAGAAATGCTATCTGGCTCTGGTCCCTCAAGAAGCCGCTCTGAAGGTGCACAGACAGACACTGAGACAGTTCAGGGAGACCTGAGGAGACGGTAGTTGTGGCCAAGGAAGGACATTTGGGATCAAGTTCTGGCTGTGTGACCTGGGGTG
Source organism: Lemur catta (assembly GCF_020740605.2). Classification (NCBI taxonomy): domain Eukaryota; kingdom Metazoa; phylum Chordata; class Mammalia; order Primates; family Lemuridae; genus Lemur; species Lemur catta. The sequence continues at coordinate 96,055,739 of NC_059128.1, forward strand.
TTCCTGGGGACTCAGCTGCAGTTCTGTTAAAACAGTTTTTTCCTCCTCTGCTTCAATGCCCTTGTCCCACCTGTAGCCCCTTCCCTTTCTCTAACTATTCTCTTTCCCCTGAGAGTCCCTCCCAGGTTCAGAGAAGGCATTCCTGGCTAATAAGGGCTTACTGAGCAAACTCTTGAGAGGTATGCATATTTCAGGAGACGGCTGTGCGGGGTGTGTGCATGATGGACAAGCCCCTGGGGAAGTGGGGAGCAGGCTGGGCAGGACCCCGGGCCTCACCACTGACCACATCCGGGCCCCCTCCAGACAGGCTGACCCAGCCCTAGTGCTGGCGAAGCACAGACAGGAGGAACAGAACTCAGATTTCTCACCATGCCCTTGGAGCCAGGCCTGAGCCAGGCACTTTTTTCCTCTTATCTCCTTTTGCTGTGTAACAGCCCCGCAGGGAAGAAATCACCTTCCTAGAGAGAGAACCACCCTAGAGAGAGGCCAAACCAGGCTGGAGCTATCAGTTTGCTCCGAGTCACACCCCGGGGAAGAGGCCGAGTGATTCCAAAGCCTGAGCTCTGTCCCCTAGGTTGGGCAGCCCTGACTGCAGAGGGGCCGGGAGTGACGGGAACCCAAGTGTCCTGAGCACCTGCGATGTGCCAGGCCCTGCACCGGGTGCCCGTCACGTGTAACTTCACTGTCTTCTCTCCTGCGTGTTTGCTGTTAAATGCATGCTGGTGACAGCGGCAGAAAGGGCTAAGCGAGCCTTGCGGTGGGAACTCTCAGGGCGCGTTGGGATGGAGGCTCCCAAAGCACAGAAGGTTTCGAAAGTCTAAGGGATAAAGCTGGGATGGTGGAATAACAGGCAGTGGGGGCGAGAGTTAGCAATAACGTTATTCCAGCTGGTTACAGCGACGACGATGACGGTGCCGGGGACGGCAGGATGCTGTTAGCACCCCACATGCAGGCAGGCCCCTGCCGTATTTAAAAGGAAGGAGCTTTCTGTGACAGCTTCAGCTCCCCACTCTGGCCTCATCTCCCTGCCCTGCATCCCCGGGGCTGAGCCCTGTCCCGAGCTCTTGCCCCATCTGAGGGGCCGGGGCTGCTTCCCAACACACGGGATCAGGGCGTCTCTCATGCCTTCTGGGCCCTACTCCCTCTGGGAACAGAATGAAGCTTCTCTGCGAAGCCTGGGCCTGAATCTTCAGGGGTTTCTGGGCAAACATTGACAACATATGGCCCTAATCACTCTGCCTCAGGTTTCATGGTTTCCTTGGTGGTTTTTAAAAAAAATCTTGGCATTTTTAAGTGCCAAAAAAACATTGCCTCTAACCTTCTGGGAAAGCCTGTGTTGGGCATCAGGGGAGGTCTTTGTGAGCACGCAGAGGAGCATGTGCCGGGACAGGCAAGTGACTCAGTGCTCCAGCCTGTTTTGGGAGCCCCCTCCCCTAAAGGCAGCAGCTGACCCCTCCTCTCTGCCTGAGAGTCCAGACTGGCAAATCCAATTGCTTATCAATTGCTGAATCATTAAAAAAACAACGATAAACTGAGTGCAAGGAAAGCCCAAAAGTTCAACCTGAGGGACGTTCCCTTGGGAGGAGAAAGGAGTGGGGGTGGGGAAGGTGCCTCTCCTGTCCCCCGTCCTTCCTCCCACGCCCACACTCTGGGTCTTTATAAGCTGGTTTCCTCCAGACTGTTCTGGCTCCGGAGGGTCCGCAGCCAAGTTCTCAAGGAGTGTGCCTCGGCATGGGAGCAGGGCCTGGAACGTGCTCCCCACTTAAGGCACCCAGGCTCGGGCGTGGCGCTGGGCAGGGTCGGCTTGATGGGATCTCAGATCAGACCTCCCTGCAGGAAAGGACAGAGATGGCTTTTGGCCTGGGGCAGACCTGGCTTGGGGCTGGGGGCCAAGGGAAGAGAGGGGAACAGGCCCCTGAGGGGGTGTCCTGGGAGCAGTGAGAGGGAGGGGCTTGCCCTGGGGGGTGCTGAGATGCTCCAGGGACTTGTGTGACCTTGCCCAGCCTGTGTCCTTACTTGTAAAATGTCAGCAGTGCCATCACGGCCCTCAGAGGGTGGTGAGAGCACATGAGATGGTGGCCATAGAGCGTCTGTATCAGCAGAACTGTGGTGCACATGGGCAGCATGGCGATGACAGGGTGCTCCTTCCGTGCCACCACCTGGGGGATGGACACCTCCCCTGAGCTACCTGACAGGTGCCTGATTCCCCTGTCTGTTGGCGGCCACTTCCAAATTCAGCTCTCGTGGCTGCAGAACCCCTGTGGCCACAGTTAAGATTTCATCCTGCTGAGCGGCAGCAAGGGTCACTCTGTCACTCTATGGGTCACTCACCCACAGAAGAGGCTGTTCACAGAGAGGTGCTAGGACCCTGGAACCTGACTATTGGGTTCGAGTCCTGGCTTTGGTGCTTGTTGGACCTTGGGCAAGTTATTCACCTCTCTGTGTCTCAGTTTCCCTATCTGCAAAACGGGGATTAAACTAGACCTTTCGCCAAGGGTAGAGGTGAAGATGAAATGAGTTAATACACCTAATGCTCTTAACGGTGCCTGGCCCACAGGAAGTGCTATAGATGCTTTAAGCATTTTTATTATTACGCACGACCCAGTAAGAGTCTAGGCCCACTGCAGGTGTAAGAAAAGAGGCTACGATTTACCTGCTCTGTGCCAAACCCTCGCCCTGTTTCACAACCATCCTGCAAGAAACATCCATGTGAGAGGTGAGCAAAGGATGAGCCTGCCCTAAGTCACACAGTGGTGAGCAGCATGGCTGGGACGCAAACTCAGGTTTCCCTGACCCAAAATCTACTGGGCATCCCCTGCATGCTGGGTTCTGGTAACACGACGGCACCGTCTCCCTGCTGGGGAAGGTGGGTCGAGCACAGCTCCGTCATGTCAGCCCCTGCTCCAGACCGCGGGCACCCTCCTGCTGCCGAAGCGAGGCAAGCCCGGCCCTGGCAGCAGGGCCACCTGCTCCACTCCCACCTTTTCCGTCCCTGTCCCTGCGCCCTGCTCTTCTGCGTCTGCCCCTGATGGCCAGGAAGCCACTGTCCCGGTGCCCGGGCCTGTCTCAGGGAGTTAGATCTCCTCCTCAGAACTTCTAGGAGACGAGAGCAAAATTATTTTTTTGTGTTCTGGGGAGAGAACTTTTAAGCAGAATTTTTGTTTTGTTTTTTGCTTTTATCCCCGTTGTTAGTTTTCTTACTAGCGCCACTTTGAAATAATTTATTCATGACCTTTTTCTGCAGTATCTTTCATTTTCCAGACATAATCACATCTCTGGCAGGAATCCCTTCCCCTCCTGGGGTTGCTAATTACTCTTGCAGATGGGATTATTGGTGCTAATGACTAAGGGGAGAGGTGGCCGGGAGGGGCCGGCTGTGTGGGGTGGGCAGCGATGGAAGCTTAGGGGCAGGGCTGGCGGGAGCAGAGCCGGCTCTTCCTTGTTCCAGACCTGCTGACTGGGTGGGCGGCTGGAGCCTGCAGGCCCTGGGCCCCTGGGTGCCCACATCTGGGCGCTTCTATCAGTCCTTCCCAACCACCTGTTCCGTCGGGGCTCTGCACCAGCCCCAGGAGACTGGGGGTCAGGGTTTGTAACACCAGTTTGCAGGAGATGAGGTTCAGGCACAGAGTGGAGAAGTGACTTGGGCCAAGTCAAACAGCTGGTAGGTGGCAGAGCCAGGCTTGCAGCCCTGGCCCGACTCCCCTGCTGGTTCTCAGCACTGACCTCACCTCTCTGCCCGTCTGTCCTGCGGGAGCCTGCCCTGCAGCCAGAAGCCCTAGGTTCCAGGCCTAGCCTGGCGTCCTCACGAGTCATGTCACCTTGGGTAAGACTCGTAACTGCTCTGAACTTCAGTTTCCTCAGTTTCCTGACCCGTGAACGACAGCAAGAACACCTGGCTCACCTTCCTCTCGGGGAGCCATGAGGACTGAGGAGCTCAGGTGGGAGAGGGCTGAAGTGCCCCCTGAGGCTCAGGCTCCATCTACCTTCCAGAAAACACAAAGGGTGGGAGGCCACTTAGGCTCCAGCTGAAAAATGACGCTGCCGGGGCTGTCCCCTTTCCTAAGAAAAGGGCTGACAGGGTCTCAGGCCGGTTATTTAGCTTATGTCCACGGCCCTCTCCTCTCCGGGAGGTTACGGTTTGCAGCTGAGAGTGCCGGCTCGGGGTTCCAGCGGCTCTAGGCTCAGCTCCTGGTGGCCACCTACCAACTGTGGAAGGTTCCTCCAGCTCCTGAGCCTCAGTCTCTTCAGCTGCAGAGTGGGGATCCTAACAGCCCCTCCCTACCGGGTTGCTATGAGGATTAAACAGCATGTATGTGCAGGATGCCTGGCCTAGGGCCCACTGCAGTTACTTGGTGCCCCAAATGTGAGCCGTCATCACCCCTACTCATGCACCTACTTCCTACGGCCTTTTCAGTGGAGGCTCCCCTCACGGGGCCCACCCTCTGGAACCTGCGGGTGCTGGTCAGGACTGGCCCCGTCTATGCTGGAGACTCGGACACAAAGGAAACTGGGTATATTCAAGGCACGGACGCCTCAGACCTGCCCCAGCAGCCTCCTTCCCTGCTGGAGAGAGCTGCAGGCACTAGGCCCGAGACCCCGGCCCCAGCCCGGACCCAGCTAATGAAGGCACAAGACCAGGACATCAGCAGCACGACAGAAAGAAGGTGGTCTGAGACAGCGAACATTTATTTTCTTAGAGCAGGAGAGTCAGCAGTTTTCCCTAATGAAGCGCAAACCGCGGGGTCCCAGAGGGGGAAGGCTGGACTCAGCTTAGTGACATAAAACCAATTTTCCCTACTTTGCTCTATGGATTAATTGCCAACATGATTTAACCCACTGGCAATTCCTCTGGCCCCACCATGCCCCCCGCCCAGGACAAAAATCAGTAGGTATCTGCTCTGGGGACAGCAAACTCAACGGAGAAACAAAATTGGACTGGGAGTTATGTCACCTATATTCCATTGCAGCTCTGTCACGATTTGCTGTGTGACCTGAGATAAGTTACTTTCCCTCTCTGACCTGGTTTCTTCCACTGTACACTATGGAAGCACTAAGCGTTCTTCCAACTGTACCATTATGAAGAATAATTTCTGTTTCTATAGTGTCACACAAGGCAACTCATTCAGTGCACCCACCGACCCTGAAGGACGGGCATTATTAATCCATTTTACAGATGGGAAACTGGGGCTCAAAGAGACTGAGTTTGTTGCCTAAGGTCACGCAGCTACTGAGCAGGTGACTTGGGATACCAACCCAGGCCTGTCTGACCCCAAAGTCTGTGCCCTTCTGCCTGCAGCGTGTCCTCTCTGCACACCACGTAAAGAACCGAGACATTTACCTGCCACGTGCCATGCTTTGTTCTAAGCACTGTATATATTTTACCTAATTTATGCTAAGAAGATACTATAGCACAGTAATATTTTTTTTTTTTTTGAGACAGAGTCTCACTCTGTTGCCTGGGCTAGAGTGCCGTGGCGTCAGCCTAGCTCACAGCAACCTCAAACTCCTGGGCTCAAGTGATCCTCCTGCCTCAGCCTCCTGAGTAGCTGGGACTATAGGCATGCGCCACCATGCCCGCCTAATTTTTTTCTATATTTATATTTAGCTGTCCAGATCATTTCTTTCTGTTTTTAGTAGAGATGGGGTCTCGCTCTTGCTCAGGCTGGTCTCGAACTCCTGACCTCGAGTGATCCTCCCACCTCGGCCTCCCAGAGTGCTAGGATTACAGGCGTGAGCCACCGCGCCCGGCCAGCACAGTACTATTATTTACCCTGTTTCATAGATGGAAAAATAAGGCTTGAGAAGCTTAAGTAACTCCACCAAGACCGCACAGCCGGCGATGGCAGAGCTGGGATCTGAGTACTGGGGTGTGTGTGGGTATGTCTGTATTTTCGGGTCATTTCTGCCATTCTGCACTGTCTGTGCGCCTCTCCTCACAGCGCATGGCAGCTAGAGGGTAAATTCCTCACGCCCAGCCAGCATCCAGGAAAATCTTTTACTGCAATAATTAGGAAATTAGTCAACAGCGGGGGGGGGGGGGTGGGCAGGGGATGAGAAGCTGGTTTTCTGCTCTTAGGGCTATTAGTCTGTAGACCTCAGTGTGATGAAGAATGAAACAATTAGAACAGGAAACGCACGTGCGTTACATACACGTCACCTGGCTGTGATTTTCCGTCCACAGTCCCTCCTGGCTGCGCCTGTCCTCACCCCCGGTTCCAGCTTAGGAGCCATCAAGAGGCAGATTACGCACTCTGCCCAGCTGGAGGAGGCCGGGGGAGGGTGACGTCTTTAAAGGACATCAGAAACCTTGGAGGAAAATTCAATCACTGCTCCACTGATCCGGATTTTCATAACTGAGGTTTTTGTGTGACCTACCAATGGCACGGAGAAAGGGGAGAAAAATGCGGAAACGAGTTTGTTCATTTGGGTGATGGAGTGCCCGCTCCCCTCGGCAGTGTGCAGGGTTCAATAATGGCAGACAGGGCTTCAAAAAATTGCGGCATAAATAGATGAGCCCTTTAAGGTAATAGAAATGCTGTCATCCTGTGGAGAAATATGGGCCCCGAATCCCACGGGAGGGGACACCGGGGCCCCTCTCCCCCGCCTCCTGCACTCCCGTCCCCATCCCTGTGGAGCTGAAGGGGAGCATCTGGGCTGAGGAACGGCCACGGGGCCCCTTATCTCCCAGCCACACGACTCCCTGCTGCAGGAGGAGGCGACTGGACGGAGGGGGGTCTGGGAAATCAAGCCTTTGCAGCCCTGGTGACCTCGCAGGCGCTTCACTGCAGGCACCAAGGTGATGGCAATTAGTCCTACAGCAGCAGAGGCGGCCCCATCAGCCTGGCCCGCCTAGGTGAGGCCTTAATTAAGGAAAGGAAAGCCGCTCGGCCGAGAAGCGTGGGGGGCTGAGGAATTGGCCTTCTCCCCTCTGTGTTGAGAAAGTGTATTCTTAGTTCTGCGGCTGCCCTTGGGAACCCAGGAGTTCCTGGCCACCCTGCAGCCCCCAGCCAGGAGGAAGCTGCGACTAACTCTGCTCCATCTCTCACACCCCCATTTCCACCTATACCCCCAAACAGGGCACTCCGGCGGGGACCAGTCAGCCTCTTCAAGTGGGAGCCCCTTGGGGTAAATAACAGCAGCAGCAGCAGTGCCAGCATCAACAATAATAATAATAGCTAACACTTGCCGGAAGATCACTAATATGCTGGGCATTCTAAGCACTTTATATGTACTAACTAACTTAATCAGCCAATAATCCTATGGGCTTTATTGTTATTCCCTTTTTACATATAAGAAAATAGGGGCACAGAGAGGTACTGTATCTTGCCCAAGGTCACACAGCTAACAAGCAGAAAACTGGTATTTGAAGGCAGGGAATCTGGCTCTGGAGTCTCTGCATAACCACAACACAGTATTTCATGTGTAGAAGCTCATGCCGTTGCCCAGAGAACCCAGAGAGCGTATTGAGAGACGGCTGCCCCAGGCCTGCTGCAGCTGCCTGGTTATCTGAATGTCAGAGAAGCCAATGGGTAGATTCAAGCCCCAGCCCTGCTGGCAAGGTCCCTTAGGAAATGCCATGAAGTTCCTTCCTATAAAGGTCAGTTCTGGAAACTTCTACTTTAAGGGCATTGGTCCTCCCAGGGATTTCACTAATTTCAGACAGTTTGTTGAGCAAGATGTTCATACAGTAGGCATGGTGGAGGTGGGGCAGCTAGGAGGTGCAGGGTTAGAGGGAGATACGTCCTTGTCCTCAGGGAGACAGACTCTAAATATGAGCCATGTGCTGTGGGAACAGGGGACAGAGCGGCTGATTCTGAAGAGAGGAGCATTCATGGAAGGCTTCATGGAAGAGGCAGCCTTTGAGCTCAGCCTGAAAGATCGGGAAGGATTTTCACAGATGTGATAAGAGCTGTGGGGAGGGTCTTGTAGGAGGAAGGACAAGCTTGAGAAAAGGCACAGAGGCCCTGGAGAAGATATAGTAGTCTCTCCTTATCTGTGGTTTCACTTTCCGGAGTTTCAGCTGCTTGAGGTCAATTGCACTCCAAAAATAGGTGAGTACAATACAAGAAGATCTTTTGAGGGGGAGGGAGGACCACATTCACATACCTTTTGTTACAGTATATTGTTATAATGTTCTACTTTTAGTTAATCTTTCACTATGCCTAATTTATATATTAAACTTTATCATAGGTATGTGCGTTTAGGAACAAACAGTGTATATAGGGTTCAGTACAATCAGCAGTTTCAGGCATCCATTAGGGGTCTTGGAACATATCTGCTGGGAATAAGAGGTGACTACCATACTGTTTTGGGGGAAGAGTGAGTCATGTGTGGCCACCACGCGGTCTGTGGCAGGCCTTAGTGGGAGATGAGATTAGGGAGGGTAGGTTACAAAGGGCTGGGGTTTCAGCTTTATTTGGTGGGCAGTGAGGAGCCATAGGGACGGGTGATGTGACTCCAGCCTGCAAGTGGGTGGACAGCTCCACTTAATCCCCTCACTCACAGTTCAGCTACGTCCCTAGCTCGGGTGGGTGGGGAGAAAGGTCCTCACTTCCTGATCATCCCGCATAGAGACAGCGCCATCACAGCGTCAGGGCTCATTTCTACGACATCCCTCACAGGGCAGCGCTGCAGGTACCCCAGGACTCTGCTGGTCTGAGCGCCTCTGTCATGTGACCCCTCACTCTGCACTGTCCCACCCCTGTTCACCTGGTCTGGGCGAGGACCCTGGGTTCTAAGAAGGCAGAGAGAGAGCAGCCTTGGAGCAGCGGCTCATGCAGCTGTCCAAGGTGCTGAAACAACGCTGTTGCGATTTTTAGGCGCTCCCACCAGAATGACTGGCTGCCATCAGCATGACCGGCTTCCACACCATTGTTTCTGTTGGGCAGAGAATTTCATGCTCATTTTGTAGATGAGAAATAGACAAAGTTAGCAGAGGTAGAGCTATGAACTCAGCTTCTTGTTTTCTAGCTCAAGGCTCTTCTCCGCCCACCAGGCAGCCCCAGTGCAATTCACCAACACGTGCCCCAAGTGCTTCCACTGTTGCTGTCAAGCTAACATGTAACAGACCCAGACTCTCCTTCCACCTCTATCCCCATCTCCATCCTCCAAACACTGACAGACATGTCACTCCACGGTGCCTCCGGAGACCAGCCAATCAGGGTGACCCACAGATGCTTGGGTGGCCCTGCCTGGAACTGCAGTTGTGCACGTTCATGGCTCTGATCCACCAGGAATCTCTCGGTACAGCTCATCCTGATACCCTCCTTGGGGAAGTAATGTTCTCTCACTACTCTCATTCTTTACCAATAATTGCTACCATTTTACCAACTGTCTATTGTATTTCAGGCACTTTCCATATGAGGTTTCTCACTCTTGCAGCAAAGTTTCTTTCTAACAGTTGAGGAGATTCAAGTCTAGGCAGGATAAGTGACGTGCCAGCAGGCAGAGTGGGGACTGAAGAGCTAGGATTTGAACTTAGATTTGTCTGGTTCCGTGGCGACCGTCAGTCAAAGCTCGTCAACCAACATGGGAGTTCAGTGGTTCCCACCACAACCAGCTTTGCGGTCCCGGGCAAGTCATTTATCCTGTTTTAGCTTCTGCTCCTCATGTGCAAATTGAGGAAAGTGAAAGTGTACCTCCATAGGGCCCTTTGGAGGATAAGTGAGATACTGCACACAGCAAGGGCTCAGTGAGTGCTCACTGCCAGTGTGAATACCATTATTATCAGAGCACAAGCCCTTAGATGGCTGGAGGGGTGTCTGATTAGCCTTTCCACCTCTCTCCTCCCAAATCCTTAGCAGAGTAAACATCCAGTGTCCTGGGAGGAAGGAGGAAGTGTGTGAGGGTCAGTACACCCAGAGCACCAAGAAGGACCTGCTTCTGCCCCATATCCCTGTGCCCTCAGGGTGGGCACCACGTAGCTGGAGAAGGCATGTCACTGAGCTCCCAGGTGTGGTTCTGCGCTACCTTGTCAGCACTCCTCATGTGTATGTTGAGTCTCAGACCATTTTCAGCTCTCAGAGAGTCCAATTTATAAAGCTGTCTCTCCTTCCTTCTTCTTCCTTCCTTCTTTCCTTCCTTCCTTCCTATTCTTCTTTCCTTGTTATTCTTCCTTCCTTTCTTGTTATTCTTCCTTTTATTTTTTTTCTTTAAAACAGTTTCACTCTGTTGCCCAGGCTAGAGTGCAGTGGCATCATCATAGATTGCTACAACTTCAAACTTCTGGGCTAAAGCTGTCCTCCTGCCTCAGTCTCCTGAGTGCATGCTACCACATCTGCCTAATTTTTATATTTTTTGTAGAGAGGGGGTCCCATTATGTTGCTTAGGCTGGTCTTGAACTCCTGGCCTCAAGCAATCCTCCCACCTCAGCCTCCCAAAGTGCTCGGATTATAGGCATGAGCCACCGCACCCAGCCTCCAACATCCTTCCTAAGGAGCACTTGGCAGGGACAGCTCTGGTGGGAGGGGACAGCTGAGGATGTGGCCTTACATCCATTGCCATGTTGGCTACTCACATCTGACAGCAGGCAAAACTGATTGACTCCTCCCATCTTACAGATGAGGAAACTGAGGCCCAGCAAGGTGAAGTGACATGTGCAAGGTTACTGAGCCTAGGATGAAGTTCTCCCAACACCTAGAAAAAGGCTGTTTAAATTAGTCCTTAGCTAATTTCCCATCTTAAAATCTTTCGAGAAAAAAGGCGGGGTACCTAAATTCACAAACCAACCAACACATAAAAGCACTGCTAATTATTACTGACTGTGGGAGACTTTGGGGAGAGTCTCAGCTGAATCTGCTCTGCTAACTGCCCCCGCTTTGACCAGAGCTGGCTAACTGGGACGTCGCATTCACTCAGATGCTGGGGTGAAGGCAAGAGTAATGGCTTCCCCCTTGGAGTTGGTGCACGCAGGAATGAGTCATGCTGGTTGGGAACAGGTGACTGTTCAGTAGCCACCGCCAGAAGCCCCTGCCCAACATCCAGCAGGGCCCCAGAAGAGCCTTTCCAGGTATAATGAGGCTGGGCAGGAGATGGATGGGAATTCGCTGGGTCTCACCAAGGCAGCCTGGCTCACGATCTGTCTTAGCCCCAGGCCCCAGGCCCCAGGCCAGCGGGACTCCACAGTGAGATGATTCTGACAAGCACCAAGTCCCCCAGCATTCAAGGACAGGAAGTCATTTGCATCCCAGGTGGGAGGAAGAGAGGCAGGGGCCTGGCCCAGGGGCAGGGGGCAAACAGATGTCAGCCTCCCCTGGCCCTGATTTTGCCTTTTTCTGAGGACGGTGACTAGGCAGGGACTGGGGTGAAGGAGGAGCAGGGGGGAAGCCGGCCCACAGACGACCCTCCACGAGCCCCTCCCACGTGTGCACACACCTTCTTGCTCCTACTGTCCCCCATCTCCCCCAGAAGGGTGTGTTTCTTGGCTTGGCCCCTGGAGTCCACACAGTAGACCATCTCAGAGACCAGTCGGCTCCTCTCACCCCGTGTGCCCACCACCCACAGACGCCCAAAGTCACAGGACTACCCTAGTAGCCAGGCTGGGACGAGGGTCAGGACACCCACTAGCTGTCTGGTGCAGTCAGCTTCAGTCACTTGGTCACTTCGCTATGTGAGATTTTCACTCCCAACTATTCTCTCCTACCCAAACTCAAAACCTAGGGCATCTCCATTTTTCTGTAGAAGGTATAGACAAAAACTCGTATCAACAAAGGTAAATTAGAGAAGAAACCTCTAAGAGGAAGAGACTTCCTTCCCTTGCAAAGACGCCAAAGAGTTCATTTTCACCCCGTTTTGTCTGCACTGGGGAGGAGGAAGAGGGAGCTGAACAGTGTTTTGTCCTGAGCCCTGCTCTGCACACTAGGGGCAACCTGCCCTTAAATGACACTGTCACCAGGCAAACCCTCACGCCCATATGACAAGGGCTTCCTTGTAGATCATTGGATCTCCACCGTGGCAGCGCCTTGGCCTTGGCCAGACCACACCTAGACCAAATACATTAGAATCCCTGGGAGTGGGGCCCGGGCACCACTGTCTGTGAAGCTTTCCAGGCAATTTCAATGTGCACCCCAAGTTGAGAACCACGGCTGCGTCTCACCTTCCTGCTTGAAGTGAGGACCACTGGCCAGCAGGATCGGCATCACCTGGGAGCTTGTTAGCAACGCAGACCCTCAAGCCCCATCCCGGACCTACTGAATCAGAACCTGCAGTTTAACAAGGGCCACAGGTGATTGGCAAATTCACTGTCATCTGAGAAGCGCTGCTACAACGTGCTCTACAGATTCCGTTTCTACACCCGATGGCAACCTTATAAGGCAGGTGTTCCATTTCACAGGGAAGGAAACAGAACCTGAGAGAGGCTAAGCCACTGGTCCAAGGTCACACATTAGGTGAGGAGGATAGTTCAGGATGTGACCCAGGTCTTGTTCCAAAGGCCACACTCTTTCAACGGCACAAACCACTTCCTACAGCACAATAAAAACTATGGCCATGGGGGACCCCGAAATGTTTGGGGTTTGGGTCCTCATCCCCACGGGGCATGCCCCATCTTTGAACAGGATTCCATTTCCAATGTCAAATTCCCCAGAATCAAACCTCATAAAGACCAGCATAATTCATGAGAAAATACAAATAGTAAACAAACGTGTGGGGTAAATGTTCACTCTCCTCAGTAATCAGAGAAATGCAAATTAGAGCAACATTCAGGAGCCATTTTCTACCTGTATAATTAGCAAAAATTAAAAAATGTTAGCAAAGTTACTCTGAAATAGGTGCATTCATACCCGACTGGTGGCAGTATAGATTTATATAACCCTTGAGGAGAGTAATATGGCAACGTCCATCAAAAGCCATAAATATATTATGCCCACTGACCCTGGGAATTCACCCTAAGGAAATAATTCAATAGGAGGGGGAAAGCTATTTGTATGAAGACGCTCATTGCAACATTCGCTGTGAACACTGGAAACAATTTAATATTCAGCATAAGGGAATGGCTGAGTAAACCGGGGTACCTCCGCTCCTGCAGTGTTACGCAGCCATTTAAAATGATAATTAAGAAGCCCAAGCAGCAACATAGAAACACGGGTGAAAGAAAGTAGAATGCCACACTGTATATACGCACTGTGGTTATTATGGTATAAAAATATTGCGTACATAAGGATAGGGAAGACAGCCAGTGTTTCTGAGCAGAAGGGTGACGGAAGGACCCCTCCTGCTATCACCTTTACAGTGACAAGCCCCAGCCCTAGGAGAACAGCCTCAGGGCTCTCTGGCCACAGACTCTACCTCTGAGGGGGACACCAGGAGGCACTCCCACTCTTTACCCAGGGTGCTGGCCATACCCCTGATTGCACTGGGAGCGGAGAGCTGGCCACTGGGGATCAGGAAGGCCATGGGAGGCCCCTCCAGTCTTACCATGAAGCCTGGGGCACAAGTGCAGCCCCCGGTGATGCTGTGGCAGTCAGCGCCGTTCTGACAGGAGCAAGGCAGCTGGCAGCCATCGCCGTAGTAGCCAGCAGGGCAGGATTCATTGCAGTGGTGGCCAGACCAGCCTGGCTGGCAGGTGCAAGCTCCGGTTACTGGGTGGCAGCTGAGCAGACAAGAGAAGGGGGACAAGACAGTCCAGTCTGAGATGTAGCCATGTCCCACCCTCAGCCCACCCCAAGTCTCGTCTGCCCAGGATAGCAGGATCAGAGGGCCTCTGAGGTTAACTAGCGCAATGTCTTGTTTATCAGAAGGTGCCAAGGCCACATGGCACGCAGCAACTGAGGCTCATGGTGGTTACGTAACTTGTCTAAAGTCACACGGCAAGGAGGTGGCAAGATTAAGATTAGAACACAGGTCTTCTGACTCCCAGACAAGCGTTCTTTATAATACAAACATGGACACCAAAGCAGAGGGAGCCTCTTTAGTCCCTTGCCTTATGGACTATGTGGTCCAAAGTGTGGGGACAGGCACGAGAAGGTAGCAATGACACCCAATGGCTTTCTATATCATAGGTGCTCAATGAATATTGGCTGAGTTAATACAAGACCTTGGGGCAGATGCGGCCTCCCCTCTCTGGTATTGTCTGCCCTGGAGATGATTCTCCCACCCTATCCTTTGCTGGGGCTCATTAAAAAATTTTTTTCTTAGAGATGTGGTCTCGCTCTGTCGCCTAGGCTGGCGTGCAGTGGCATGATCATAGCTCACTGGGCTCAAGCAATCCTCCTGCCTCAACCTCCTGAGTAGCTGGGACTACAGGCATGCACCACCATACCCAGTTAATTTTTAAAAAATGCTTTTGTAGAGATGGGGTCTCGCTACATTGCTCAGGCTAGTCTCAAACTCCTGGTCTCAAGCCATCCTCCCGCCTCAACCTCCCAACGTGCTAGGGTTATAGGTGTGAGCCACGGTGCCTGGCCTGCCAGGGCTCATTAATAGCATGTGAGCTCTTCTCCATCCCCTGTCTACTTGGCCAGAAAAAGGACCATTTGGCTAGAGGCAGGGGCTCCCTGGCAGGACCTCTAGAGAGTGGGGCAACCTCTGGCAGGCAGCTGTCTGATCAACAGCCAGTGTCCGTTCATGATCAGGGGATGCTGGGTGTGGTGACCATGTGCTGTTCAGAGCTCCTGTGGGGGCAACAATTGACCGGCGGCCAGAGCTGCTGTGTCTGAAATCCAGAGGCCCCATTTCCCATGGGTGCTCCCAGCTGGAGCACAGCAGGGACACCAAGGTGGGCACACTCCTGGGAGATCTGGGCTCCTCTGATGGGCGCCTTGGCTTCAAGACTCCCCGTCTTGCCAAACTTTCTTAGAACTGTGCTGCATACAGGCTAAGACTCTTCCACCCAGCTTCCCTCCCTTCCCTCTCCCTCGCACGGGTCAGACCTGCACTGTGGTCCGGCAGCTCTCCCCGCCTCCCCAGCTCCCTCCCCATGTCCCCCACCCCTAGACTGTCCCCTAGTAAACCTCTTGCACTTGGCATCTGCTTCTGGGAGGGCCCAGACGAACACACTGGAGAAGCGCTGGATGGCAGAGACAGACTTCTCAGGTTCCCTGTGTCACCTGCCTCCCTGCTCTGGAGTCCGGCTCAGGGGACATAGTCAGGAGAAGCAGGCCCCGGGCTGGCAGGAGGAGCCTGGCACAGCCTTGGTTCTGCTAAGTTCCATGGGGACAGGGCTTTGTCTCTGTGGATCCCTGGTGGGTCCCCAGTGTCTGGCTCATATTCACTGCCCAATTAAATATTTGGGAACGGACATAGCTTTCACTAAGTGTAATTATTTTCCATTGATTATTTATATTTTCTGTCAGTTTGTTTACCAGCTGTCTCCCCCACTAGGCTGCAGCCCCGCGGGGGAGGGGCCTTTGTCCTGTTCCCCTCTCAGGGCCCAACAGAGTCCCTGGCACACTGGAGGTGCTTAATACATATTTGGCAAATTAATTAATGAGAAAACTAATTGTGTGAAGCCCAGCCAAGCTGTTTCTCTTCGAGGGACCCTGCTTTTCTCACAGACGATGAGGAGGTGGACAAGAGCCGACAATTACTGAATACCAAGTAGCTAATAATCACTTTGGAAAATGTTTAGTACATTTAGTCTCATTAATCATCATGTCTAAACAACGATCAGACACCACTTCTCTATCAAAACAGGAACGATATATTTAAAATGCTGATAAAGCTTTCAAAACAATTTGGGGTTAGGTTATCAGGGGACCTAAAAATATTCAGGCTCTTTGGTCTCGTAATTCCATCTCTAAGAATCTATCCTAAGGAAATAATCTTAGTTGTGGAGAAAGATTTATGCACAGAGATGTTCCCTGAAGCATTATTTATAACAGTGGAAAATGGAAGCAATTTAAATAATAATAAATATATGTGACCAGGCTATTAAAGCACCAGGCACATTACACACATATTTCTCATCTTTAAATGAGCTTGTGAATTAGGCATGTGAGCCTCTATTTAACAGATGCCACTTGGAGGTTACGTGACTTGCCCAAGGTCACACGGCCAAGTTGGTGAGTAGTAGGTAGAGCTGGGATTCAAAGCCAGGCCTATCTGGCCATGTTATATCCATTGCCCTGTGCACTGGTGACAAGAATCATGACCATCCATATGCAGGAATGTTAGAGATGTACTCAATTGTTTTCCAAAATATTTTACGATATAAGCTTACATGAAATAGGCACATTGTATACCAAGTCATGATCTAAAATAAGAAAATGATGTAGATACAGACATGGATGAAGAATGAACAAATTACAACAAAATAGCTTTTGTCTTTACCTCTTAGTTGAGAAATTATGAGTGATTCTGGGTTTTTTTCCTTTAAATGTATTCTCTAACTTCTAAAACTGAGCATCGATTATATTTATAAACAGATATAAAGCAATAAAAATCATAAATATGTAACAAAGAAGAATGAGTGTAAGAGATGAGTGTTTGAGGATTTTCTGACCTTCACGGTTCAAGAAAAATTCCTGCCTGAGCCCCGAGAACTGGAAGGGGACACTGCGTGGGTGGCCCTGACCCTCAGCCAGGTGGTTTTGGGGCACGACTCTCTCTCCACACTTCTAGCAGAGCCTTTAGGCACAGCCTTTCTAAGTCGCAGCTTTCCAGGGGCCTCCTCTGAGGCTGACATTTCCCGTAGAGAGACCGGCTCACTCATGGTTATGGAGACCGACAGGCTTGACCCCAGGAATGACCTGGCAGGTCCTGGCTGCAGCCCTCAGCTCTGCCCAGACCTGGAGATTCTAAAAGGTCTCAGGCACATTTCTGCCCTTCCCATCAATAGATCCTTCTGCTGTCTCTGCCTTGCAAATGATCACACCGGAGCTCACCTGTTACCTGCTCTCGCTTTGGCCAGGTATGACCCTGCGGAAAGCACACTGGGCACACCACGGGCCAGCAAACACCGGCTTCTAAGAACTCCCCGCATTTCCCACTTCTGATCTCTGTTGCCATCGCTTAGGCTGCTTAGGGATGTGTCCAGCTGCTAATTTTACTTTTTACTCAGAGAACCAGAAGGCTTAAAACCAAATCTGAAATCATTCCTTTCTTTCTCCTTTATATGTGCCTCCAATTCTATTTCTAAACATGGGATATGTATTTTCTTAATTTGATTACTTATATTATAAAAACTCCAAAAGTCTCTTTGAAAAGAGGGTAGGGAGTGATGGCTGACAGTGATTACGACTGAGAACTGCGATCACCGTGCTCGGAACCTCTGTCCCTCAGCAGAGGGACCTGCACGTCCCCCTCTCCCTGGCATCCCTTCCTCCCCGTGGGCGACCCTTTCCCCTTGGGTCACATGGTGGGCCAGGGACTGCCGTTTAGGCTCAGGCAAAAGTCTCGATCGCTGGTGTTTAGGCTGGTTCCATTCTCTCTGGCCTTTTCTTTTCTCCTATTTCCCCCAGACACAGATTAATCACAAGTTAATAGGAGCCGAAAGCTGAAAAATACAGGCATCTTTTCAGAGTGGATTTTTCTGCCTTTCTTTTGGCTGCTATGCGATTTCTATCAATGCCGCATCTGTTGGCTAAATCAAATCTTTCAAAGGTAATACATGATCATGGCTGCTGGAATTAGTCTATGACAATCCAATTACCGAGGAGACATTTAAAAGGCCTGACACACAGGCGCTCTTTCTCAAGGTTATTGCTTCATGAAGGAGGATGGTGTCTGTGTGTGCCACCCACACAAAGGGAATGGAGCGTTGTAAGGGGAATGCAATGCAGGGGAATCTCGCTAGCCACTGCTTCCTTCCCAGGGCTTGGGTGCAAACCCTGGGGAGCAGCCTCACCAGACGGGCACAGAACAGAGAGGGTGGGGCTAGGTGGGTAGGGCTCTTTGTGGTTGGAGGTTGGGAGTACTTTGTCTCCTTGGGGAAAGATGCTTAAGACCTTGCAAGCCGTCATGGTGGGGGCCTTGGTGCAAGCTCTGCAGAAGCCAGGGGGAAGAGAGGCTGGGCTTCTAGGGATCCACACGCCATCTCCCAGGGAGTTGGGTGGAAGTTTCACTTTCAAAGACCACAAGAGAACTTTCCCCCTACTGGGTTGATGAAAGATGATGGGCAGATTGGGAAACTGAGGCATAGAGGACAGAAGTGCATATATCAGGACATTCACTTAGACTGAGGTAGGGCTGAGGCCAGGACTCAGGGGTGCCAACCCCCACCCTGTACCTACAACTTGGCTGCCCTGAGATCAGAAGTCGCAGAGTCGTTCCTTTGCTTTTCTTGGATCTCAAGAGAAGGATCTATACTGGGACAAAGGCTCATGGGAAGAGAAGGGCTGACCTGTGTCCACACAGAGGAAGAGAGCTATTTTCTGTGTCCATGGGAACGAAGTCAAGCGTAGCATGAGAGTTCAGTTACACCAGAGGCTCTCAGCCTCGTGCAACTTTGCCTCCCCCACCCCACCCTGGGACACCTGGCAACGTCTGGAAACATTTTTGGTTGTCAGAACTTGGGGAGGGGAGGGGGGAGTGCTACTGGCATCTAGTGGGTAGAGGCCAGGGATACTGCTAAACATTCTACAATGCACAGGACAGCCATCCCTAACTTGATTATGCAGCCCAAATTGTTAATGGTGGCAAGGCTGAGCAACGCTGAGCTAAACCGAACAAGAAACTTTGGAATATCAGGTGCTCAGTCACCAGGGCAGTGTGCCAAGAGAAAGGGGTGAAATATTAACAAAGGAAAAAACAGGGCAGACAACAGCTAATGGGCAGAACCACCTAGAGGGCTGGGCTCTTTACGATGCACTTGGGCACTCTCCTTACCGAAGGCCTCCTCTGTGCCGGGCACCAAGCAACCCTGAGGCTGGAAGCTACAGGGATGCACGAGCCAGGCTGCATGTGCCCTCAAGGAGCCCAGGCCTGTGACAAAGCTCCCCTTGAGGAGGTGGTGATGCAGATATTGAGGAGTCCAGCCGGGGGTGGGGTGCAACCTGGCAGGCACACTCAGAGCCCCCACTGCTAAGAACCACTACCACCTCCCAGTCCCTGAAACATGACACACGTTAAAGACAGTAAAGCAAATAATCATCAATATTGGATGCACCGAGATTAGCGACAGAGGAAAGGGAGTCCTTCCAGATAAATAATGCATCGAGGACTCCTTCGGAGGAAGGATAAATAATGCAGGGCATGGTTGCTCGGGCACGGGAGGAAAACAATAGCTCTTTAATTTGGGGCTTGGTTGGACCTCTGTGGCAGGGATTCTCCCTGCACTGGACCCTAGCAGCAGCCTTGCTTCCTGTCCCTGAGAGGGTCCTCCCTCGGCTTCTCTGCAGGAAGGGGGATCCTGGTGCTGCCTTCCACCCGTGGAACAGTCTGAGCCAGCTGCTCAGTCCCCTGGCCAGCCCTGGAGCTCTCACTCTGCCTCCAGACCCAGCCCGGACACCGCCTCCTCCAGGGGGCCTTCCCTGAACTCTTATGGTGTTTTCTGCACACAGTCCTAGGTCGCAGTTACTTGGGTACACGTTGGGATCCAGCAGGGCCAGCCAAATATATTTCATCAATTCTAACATGCACTTCTCCACATTTTCACCTCTCTGCCACCGAGTGTGTTACACAGTCAATGGTACATCATGGTTCAGTTGACAGGATTTTCCTTTTTTAGTAGTACATAAAATAAAGCCATGCCTCACTACTGGTGTTGCCTTGTCTTTGAAGAAATATGATACAAGGTGCTCAGTGTGTTACCTCCTCATAGGCCAACTCTGCGGGCACTCAGTGTCTGTTGAATGAATGAGGGAACAAATGCATGCCTAGGTCATACACAGGCCAGCTTGGTTGGCTCCAGGACCCTCTCTGGACAGTGTCCTTCCTGACCCCTCTGGCTTTGCCTGGCACCACCCAGCCACTCAGCTCCAGGGACTGAGGACCGTTTTGGACTAACTGCCGACACCTGCTGAGATGTCTCTGCTTGCAATGGCCAGAGGCTCCAGACAGACCCGTGAAAATCAAAAGCTGGAAGTGAAGGAGGCCTGAGGCTACGTGCTCAGACAGCTGGCAAAGCAGCCCTCCCACAGCTGTGTGCAGGCCCGGGGAGAAGGGATGCCGTGCCCGCCCCTCACCGCCCAGGTCAAAGGCAGCCTGGGTATAGGGCCGGGGAGGCGTTTTTCTGGGGCCGACAGCGATACCCTCGTGTCTCACCGGAGGGCAGCGTGGGCTGCTGTGTGCAGCAGGAAGGGAAGGGAGCTGGAGCGGCAGTCTGGGACAGCTCTGGCTTCACAGGTTCAGACCGCTTAGGAAGCAGGGCTGGGACCAGCTTCTGCCATGTGTCCCCAAGCCACACAGGACACAGAGTGCAGGGAGAGGCTAGCCCCAAGCCCAGGCCCTGACGAAGGGCTGCTCTGTTCTTCCTGCTCCTCTACCCTCGCCAGGGCATGCTGGACGATCACCTCTAGGCCTCAAGGCCCCAGGATGGGCCAGATGGTTTTTTTTTTTTTTAATTTGGAGAAAGGGTCTCATTCTGTTGCCCAGGCTGGAGTGCAGTGGCACAATCATAGCTCACTACAGCCTCAAACTCCTGGGCTCAAGTAATCCTCCTGCCTCAGCCTCCTGAGTAGCTGGGGCTACAGGCATGCACCACCACGCCCAGCTGGGCCATATTAATTTTTAAGGTCCCTTTTAGTACTGATGTTCTGTGGCTCACCCTGCTCCTGCCCTAGTGGCCCTGTCTCTAGTTAGATGCCATGTGTGTGCCATGTCCTCCAGGACCGTGTACCCAGAGCTTGTGGCACCCTGAGCGCTGCCATCCCAGCCCCAGGACCACGCAGCCCCGCCCCACCCCCACTCCAATCCCTTGAGCCAGCTCCCTCCTTGCTCCTGTGCGTGGGGTCTCAGACTGGCCCATTTTGAAATGTGGGCAGCCAGGTGCAGTGGACAGAGGCAAGTGACCTGGTCCTGACTCTGGCTATGTGGCCTTAGCATCCCCCCTTTTCGTCAAAGTGGTTATCAGAGCTGATCGCTGAGGTCCCAGCTCTCTCCCCACCCTGCCTGGATGGCCACCCCAGAGGTGGGGTCCATGGCCTGAGGAGGGGTCTTCACCAGAGCCCACACTGTCCCTGTCCCTGGGCCCACCTGTCCCCACCTCATACCTGATGGTGTTGTCGGCATCGCAGGGGCAGGGCAGGGTGCAGCCCGGGCCGTGCAGGCCCTCGGGGCACAGCCGCTCTTGGCAGCGCGGGCCCTTGTAGCCAGGCTCACACTCGCAGGCACCCGTGGTGGGCGAGCACTGGCCCCCGTTGTGGCAGTCACAGCGCTGTGAGCACTGGAAGCCGAAGGTCCCGAAGGGGCACTCTTCCTGGCACCTGTGGACAGCAGAGCAGAACAAGGCTGTGGGCTGGGATCCCTCACTGGCCCTCCGGACCCGCCAGCCACAGCCCTTCCTGCACCAGGCCTGGGCCTGCTGTGCCCCGCCCCCCATGCCTCCTCCCTCCTCTCTCCTCCTCCAGGGGGTGTTCCCGGGTTTAGTTCACCCAGTCAATGCCCCAGCAATGAGTTTGTACTTTCATATTTCATTGACTCCAAGCCTTATGTTTTCTTTTCACTTATAAAAATGGTGGTAAAATATATGTTTGATTGCTAGAGTCCCCTCCAAAACTCATGTGGAAGCTTAATGGCCAATGCAACAGTATTAAGAAGTGTGGCGTGCGGCAGGTGATTAGGTCGTGCGGGCTCTGCGTGAAGGGGTTTGTGCTCTTACTGAAGGGCTGGAGGGAGCTGGCCAGGTCCCCTTTTGTGCCCTTCTGTCCCTTGCACCATGTGAGGACGCAGCATTCAAGGCACTAATTTGGAAGCAAGGCCCACTAGACACTGAACTTGCCAGCTCCTTGATCTTGGACTTCCCAGCCTCTAGAACTGTAAGAAGGAATTTCTGTTGCTTATAAATGACCCAGTCTCAGGTATTTAGCTACAGCACCATGAGAAGAGTAAGACAATATGTAACATAAAGTTTACCATTTTAACCACGAAGTGTACAGTTCAACGGTTAACAACATTTATATTGTTGTGCAACTATCACCACCATCTGTCTCAAAAACTTTTTCATCTTCCCAAACTGAAACTGCGTACCCAGGAAACAATAAACCTCATGTTTTAAAAATATATTTTACCATCTCTGAAGTTAGATAAGACTGATAACTCATGGCATATCCTTGTTTAATTACCAGTGTTTTTCATTCTTAGCAGCATGAAATAATCGTGCATCTTACAATCAGTGGCACCTTAGATTTGATGAAATGGGGCAATTTCATTCCTACACATTGTCTGTTTTTTCAGCCTTTTTGGCAGATGCACAGTCTCTCATCCTACTGGGAGCTGTCTCTCCTCCCCTGGGATGGCATTTCCCTCAAGTAGAAGAGGCATCCTCTTTCATTGGACTGGGGTATTCCCCCATGACAGGGGCTAGTTCCCCTTCCTTGGATTGGGGGTCCCTTTGAGGCAGGGGCTGAGTCTCTCCCATTAGCCTGTGAGCCCCCAAGGAGGAGGGCTGGGCCCCCTTTGTGTCCTGCACATGCTTGGGCTGGTGCTCGGATCTCCCCACCTAAGGATAATTATTTGACTTCATTTGACTCACAAACACTGGTGTGGATTCTCCACGAACCCCACTGCTGACCGCCTGGATTCCTGAACGTGCCCCAACACCGTTACTCCAGCCCTGGGCTGTTTCCTGGGGGATGCAAATCTTTGTCACGGTAACTGGATCCTGACAAGTTAAGGGTAAACCCTCGGGCACCGCAGTAAAAGAGAGGGATCATTCCTGCACCCCAAAGACAAATGGCCTCTGGGTTATCCACGTCCCAGCTTGGCTTCGATGGCGCAGAGGACGGGAACTGACCTAAAGCACTGGCATCCGCTTCCTCTTCGTAACACGGGATGATCATACCCAAACCTCATCAGTTGTTGGGAGGATTAAATGAGATACTGTGTATAAATGTTTAGAAAGGCGCCCAGCCCATGGTTGGGGCTCAGTGAGAAACGTTAGTTATTATTACTACTCCTCGTGTCAATAGGGTTTTCTACAGCTCTTATAACAGAAGGTCTGACCGCTGACCTTAAATTCTGGCATGGAAAATCTCAAAGGGAAGAATCTAAAATGTGGAGTGGACTTGAGGAATTATAAGAGTTTTAATTATCATGTTTTTCCATTTTCCAGGTTTTCTATATATCTTCTACAGTAACAGGGTTGGGGGGAAGTAACAAAAGCTGTTTTTTAAAGAAATACAATACAGCCCTAACTTCTTTCTCATACATCTTGGAGGGTCACGGGATGGAACCAAGCACTCTCTACAGACAGGGCAGGGAGTGCCCGTCTGTCTGTCATGAGGCGAGTGGCCAGACCACAGTGGATGCGGCCGGCCGGCCAGCGCGTTGGGGACAGAAGCAGCCTGTGTGTCGAGGCACTAGCCACGGCAACTCGAGATTGGGGCATCCCTGCCTCTCTTCTGTTTCTGTTGCTCTGTGCCCACAATGAGAGAAGAAGACAGTGGCTGGGGAGTGGCCTCCGCTCTCCCCTCTGAGAGCCACTGTGGCAAGCGAGTGATCTGGCAGAATGGAGGGGCAGCAGGGGTGAGGACAACGGTGGCCCTGGGCCCCACAGAGAGGGGCTTCCTGCTGCTCAGGCCCCACAGCCCGTCCCCGGCCCTGCAGCAGCAGATACCGTCATCACCCTCACTTTGGAGTCGAAGAGGCTGACATGAGACAGGGCGGTGACAGTCCCAAGCACACACAGCCTGCAAGTGGCTAAGATGACCCCCAATGGTCTTCCTGCAAATCTTGCTGTATGTTAGCCCATCTAAGGCCTCAGGAAGGGACAGAGAGCAGAAAACAGAGGGGGAAAGAGGAAGGAAAGAAGGGGATGTCTGGAGAAGGAATGGAAGGTAGAAGACAGAGGAGGAGGAGAAGGAGGATGGAAGAGGGAAGAAGGGAAACTGAGGCAGGAGGAGAAGACAAAGAACCATTGAAGATGGACCATCACTATCTGAACTGCCAGCCCCTGTTCAACCCATGAATGAATTTCTCCAGAAGTCACTGAGCTTTGCTTGCCTCGAATGTCTCAAATGTCAGGAGAGAAAACTCAAACCAGGAGACATCCCCTGATGCCTCCTCCCTTTCACGCGAACATTCCTGCTCCTTCCTGCCTAGCAGGACTGGCAGAGAGCCCTGACCCCTGAGCTCCCCTGAAGGGCACCTCCCTATCCTGCTATGGTTTTGGGGTGACTGGACCCACAGCCCCAGAAAAACAATCTGGAAATGAAATATTGACAACCTAATCCATTTACATAATCAGCCTCTTTTTTTTCCCTACTCACAATTTAAACAACTTATTTATTTAGAGATCAAGCATCGACTGCTAATGAATTTTACACAAAGCATGCTAATAACGGGCCCCTGGAACAGAAGGGTAATCACAGCAGGAATTAGTTTTCTACTTAAACATCCTTCCTTTGCAACATATCAATCTAATGTGTCCGATATTACCATTAACAACCAGATACATTGCTCAATTAAATTACAAAATGAGCTGCAAAGCCCTCGTTACGTTTCGTGTTTAATTTGCACAGGACTCTGCCTATCCAGGGAGGCCTGCATTATTACACCCACTCAACTTTAATATGCTCGTGATGATTTGGGGTGAGTTAATGCGGCTGTCGCCTACAAAATTAATGGAGGCAATTTTACAAAATATTAAACACCAGGCAGCCCGTTTAGGTGAGAAACCCAAATGCTACCCGGCCTCCTACTGAACTCTCCTGCCGTTGGTTGGCGGCGCTCGCCGGAGGGCCCTTTGGCTTTGCGGGTTTTTCTCTGCCCTGCATCTTGGGCCAGGCTCCAGTAAGAAGAGACATTTGGGATTATTCCTCCCAGTGAACACCTCCCAATGGGGTCGGGTCTACTGGTGCTGAGTCCAGCTGGCCAGAGCCCTGGGCCTGCTGGTCTGGAACAACCAATGGGCTGTGTGGACTGTCACGGGACAGTGTGCCGAAACAAAGGAGTCCTGTTCCGGTTTGGGGGTCTTCCTGGTCCCTGCCCCCTATGGCTCATCCTGAGATCCTGAGCACTTCCTTCTTGGGGGTGATGGTGAGCATGGGAGGGTGGGCTCAATGCGTCAGTCCTTCCTCCGGAGTCAGGGAGGGACAGGTCCCCAGATGCCACACCCCACGCTCTATGGCGGGGAAGCTCACGCAGATGAATGCTGGCTCACTAACAGATCAGATCTGGCTTAAAAGACTTCAGGCTGGAGGTAAACAAGCCCGAGACTAACGGACAATCTCTTTTCTGGACGTCGCTAAGGATGTAGTGCTGATTCCAGCAAGAGCTGGAGGAGCCCCAA
This sequence comes from Lemur catta, assembly GCF_020740605.2. Lineage (NCBI taxonomy): Eukaryota > Metazoa > Chordata > Mammalia > Primates > Lemuridae > Lemur > Lemur catta. The sequence continues at coordinate 96,081,063 of NC_059128.1, forward strand.
TTATGAAGGACTCATCAGTTGACTCAGCCTCCATCCCTGTTTTCTGGTGTCACCCGGGCAGGGAATGATGAACAAATGTTCTTCTCACCTCATTTTGTCTGGGAAGAGTAAAAAATCCAGGGGCCAGAAATGAAACATGGATCCCCATGGAACCCAGCAAGGGTTATGAGAGCCTCCTCTTTATTTTTTCATTTTCCTCTTTTCTATCTCTACCAGTCACGCAGAAGAGAGAGAGCCTCCTCTTTACTGCTCTGCTCTCTGCTCAGAGAGACCCCTGTGGTCAAGAACGACAGGGAGGAGGCCTGGCCTGGGTCCTACTTGCCACCACGCATGCTGGTGGGTGTCTCTCCCTCTGCCACCACGCCTGCCCTGCCATCATTACATCCTGCTCCCGGCGGTGGCAAATGTGCACATACGGTAATTCGCAGTTATGCGTTTTGTGGATTATCCACTCCGCAAGGTTGGTTTCATTCCAGGACATTGGTGCCCTTGTTCAGTCTGCTCTCGGGCCACAGGCCTTCAGAGGACGCAAACTGATGTCACTATCCTTTTGGTGAAACTCAAATTAGGAATAAAAATCTACTTTTAGAAGAAATTGTACAAAATGTGTCAACTGATTTTGCACTCTCGGCTTCTGTGGATTTGGGGCATCGCCTCCCTCCAATGGTGCGGAGAGTAAGGAGAGGGCGCAGGTGCACCCCTCCTTCCCCCAGTTAAGCCTATGCAAGTTCAAGGCTGGAGCACCTGGGCTGGGGGACAGGGTGTGCTCTGCAGGCCAGGGCTGGGAAGGACGAGTTGATGACCCTCCCTGGCAGGAGGACTCAGATGCTTTCTGAGGAAGGAACTGGAAGGCCGGCAGTGAGATTGCTGTGGGCTGTTCTCTGCAAGTCTGCTGTGAACATGAGCAACATGAACAGCAAGGACAAAAGTTGACACCATCCTTACCTGTCCCCCATGTATCCAGCTGTGCAGTGGCACTGTCCAGTCACATGGTCACACTGCCCTCCATGGTGGCAAGGACAGTCCTGGCTGCAGTTCTGGCCAAACGTCCCTGGTGGGCAAGGCTGGGCGCACACTGCTCCCTGAAACAGGAATGGGAAGACATGCACGGTGGTGCTCCAGAGATGCCAACCCACGGTCACATTCTCCTGGGAATGGCACAGCTTCTATGGCCCCAGGGACCACCCACTTTCCCAGTGGAAGCACCGAGAGCCGGACACCATGGCTCCAAAGCCCTCCTCTTAGACATGGGGAGACTGAGGCCAGTTTGCTTATCCAACTATTCAGCACACATTTAATGACTGTCTATTGTATACCAGGTGCTGTGTTAGATACCAGGGGTACTGAAAAATGAGTAAGACTCGGTTCCTGTCCTCCCAGTTTACTGTGGAGAGAGCCCAGAAAGCAGGTGAGTACAGTGCAAGGCACTGTTGTCACACAGGTAGACGACAGGAGGAGACAAGGAGGGAGATGAGATCCTGATTAGATTACACATGCTGGTGTAGCGACACGCGCATAACTGCTTTCCCAAACCCAGCTAACGTGAGAGGAAAGGGAGAAAAGGTATAAACCTACAAGGACAAAAGGAATAGAGGACAAGAGATGTCACACATTGGAAGATGGAAAAGCAGATGGAGGAGTGATAACTGCTTTGGTTTCTGCCTCCTCAGCAACACAAAGTGCCTGCTAAGGGAGCGGGGGAAGCCATCACGAGGCTGGGTGATGGGGTCTTTTGCAACCTCAGAAAAGCCAGGGAATTAGGGACAGTAGGACCCTCTGAGGGTCAAGGTGCAAGTGTGGTCAGGACAGGACTGTTTAAAAGTTTATAACAGAAGGAGTTAGATCCCCAATCTCTGTCTCCACTTCAAATAGCCACGTGACTGCCAAGATTTTTGTAGAGGTTGACCAGACAGGAGTTGGGCACAGGGACACAGGGACACAGGCACAGCTGATGGGGGGGTGGGGTGGTAGGGGGGGTGGGGTTGGGCGGGAGGTGTTGAACTCTTCCTCTGCTCTCTTCCCCGCTTAGTCCCCAGAATGCCAACTGCCAGACTCTACTCTCTGTGGAGGAGGCTGGATAGGATTCCTTTTTGGGGACACTGATGAGCTCCAGAGAAATGACCTACAGATACTGATATTTGAGGAGTCCCATCAGTCAACAAGCCTGGCAACTCCCTCTAACCCCGGGCGTCCAGTTAGCTTTTCTGAGGCTCACCATAAAACAAGAACAGATGGCCAAGGATCAGCAGATATTTGAAATAGGCTCTCACATGAAAGATGAAGACTGAAATAAACAAACAGACCAAAGGAACACACAGGAAATAGGAACCATGCCTGCAGCCAAGAAAACTTACAAAAAGAGAAGGGAAAAACCTCTGTCATAATTACACTGAACATGCTCAGGCGGTTATAAGAAGATATTACATCCATGAAAGAACAGAGTGCTATAAAAGGGGACATCCAGGGAACAGTAAAGAGGTGTTGGAAATTAACAATAAGCTGTCAGAAATTAAAATATTGTGATAGAAGAGCTGTACGATAAAGTTGAAGAAATCTCCTATAAAGTACATCAAGTTGGGGGGGGATGAGAGAGGGAGAGGGAGAGACTGAAAATAGTAAAGAAAATATAATAAAATTAGAGGACCAATTCAGGTGGGCTAACATCTAATTAACAGGAATTTCAGATAGTGGAATGGAGAAAGTGGAGGTAAGTAAATTAAATGGAAAATATACTAAAAAAATTCCCAGAATGAAAGGATGAGAACATGGATTGCTGAACTGCAAGGGCCTACAGAGTATCCAGCAAAAGAAAATGAAACAAGAGTCACAGCAAGGCGTACCATTGTAAATGTTTATATCTCTATAAAGAGGTGATCCTCAAAGTTTTTAGAAATAGGAAAACAGTTTACATGCAAAAATTGGGAACCAAAAGGTATTAGACTTCTCAACTAGAAACCAGAAGGCAATGGAGCAATGACTTAGAATTCAGAGGAAAAAAATCATGTCTAGCCTAGAATCTTATACCTAGCTAAACTAACACTCAAGTAGGGGATTCAATACAAACATTTTCAGATTTGAACAGCCTCGAAAAAATAACCTTCCATGAACATTTTCTCAGGAAGCTACTGGAGGATTTTTCCCATCAAAAAGAATTACCCAAGAAAAAGAAAGGCATGGGTTCCAGGATCTAGGGAATCCAACAGAAGAGAGAAGGAAGTCCCAGATGAAAGCTATGCAGCACACTGGAACAGAAGCATGTAGGCTGCTGAGAATGTTGCCTCCAAAACAAAACAAAAATAAAAAACTTTCAGATGGGTCTCACCCTATTGAGAGGAGTTTTAGAGTTCTGTCAGAGAGTTTTAGGGTTCAATTAGTAACAACGCATATATGGGCATATTAACACAACATTAAAAAACGATTTAACCAAGTTGGGTATGGTCGTGGGCACCTGTAATCCCAGCTACTCGAGCAGCTGAGGTGAGAAGATGACTTGAGCTGAGGAGTTCCAGGCTGCAGTGTGCCATGACTGTGCTTGTCAATAGTCACTGAACTGCAGCCTGGGCAACATAGCAAGACTCATCTCCAAAAAATATATATTTTTAAAGTGATTTAACCAAAAATTATAATATAATTCCTTTGAAAAGGCGGCAGAAGGGTTGCTTGAGTTTGCATGTGTGTGTATATAGAGCTGAATCTTATTCTATGGCAGGAAGTCAATAGATTCAACAAATGTCTAAAATGGAAAAGTCAAGAAATGGCAGTAAAGCGTGTTATGTAGAAAAGTAGAGGGAAATGCCAAAAGAAAGCCCTAAAAGATTCGAAAGTGGTTGTCTTTAGGGAGTAGAAATGGTGGATGGAGCAGGAGACCTCCCCCACCCCAGTATTGGCCTTGTGGTATTATATGATTTAAAATTATACATCTGAATCTGAGGTCTTTATCAAACAGAAATCTGAGCCTGCTCTTGCCTCCTGCCGCCTTCCCAGCCTTTCATAAACCAGGATACTCGTTTCTTTTACAGAGATCTAGCATGATCCCCCAATTAATTAATCAATTAGTTCAACACACAATTATTTAAAGTACCAATAATCACCAACCCCAAGGAAGCTAGTTTATTCAGGAAAATTCTGCCAGACCAGAGTCATCTTTCAAGATCATCCAATTTACTGGTAATGAGCCTAACAGAAGGCCCTTCAGCTCGGATTTCTCCTCCACGGGCAACGCAGACGGCGGGGCCGGGCCCGACATGGCAGGGACAGTGAGATGAGTGTGCATGAGAAGAGTGGCAGAGACGAGCCTCTCAGGGCAGCGGTCCCTCATCCTCCTGGAGGTGGTGGGGGACACCCCGGGCAAGGCAGGCGCCTGTCTTTCTCAGTGTACCCCAAAATCTCTAGGGATCCGGGAGGGAGAAGAAGGGTCTTTCTGGCTTCTGACTCCGTCCTCTACAGTCCTGGGCTGGATAAGGACACTCTAACCCTGGAAAACATTTTGAGCCAACTTGGGGAGCTGCACCTATGCCTCCGACCCCCCCAGCCCCAAGCAGTATGGGGCCCTGCTGCACTCTCCCACACACACACCCCCATCCTGACAGGCTGCAGCTTCCTATTCTTTTTAGTGCTTCTGAGACACCACCAGGGCCCCCCAAGACCAGTGGGAAAGTCTGCTGCAGAGAACCCTTCCTTCCAACACTCCCTGGGGATATCACGCACCCCAGAGGCATTCTGGTCAAGTGGGCAAGCGCCTCTTTCAGCCCCTGCTCAGGACTCCCAACCTGCGGGCCCCCGAGACCCCTGGATCTCTAGGCCTCTCCTCTGTCTTGAGCTCCTGGGACCTGCTGACTGGGGTGGTGGGACTTGGGCCCACATCCCAGCTCTGCCTCCTCCCAGGTAGCTGGGCTAGAATAAGTCATGACAGTTCTGAGCTTCAGTTCCCTCATCTGTAAAATGGGAGTGGTAACCCCTGGTATCCCAGGTGGTTATAAAGATGAAGTGAGAGGCCGGGAGCGGTGGCTCACGCCTGTAATCCTAGCACTCTGGGAGGCCGAGGCGGATGGACCATTTGAGCTCAGGAGTTCGAGACCAGCCTAGCAAGAGCGAGACCCCATCTCTACTAAAAATAGAAAGAAATTATATGGACAGCTAAAAGTATATATGTAAAAATTAGCCAGGCATGGTGGCACATGCCTGTAGTCTCAGCCACTCGGGAGGCTGAGGCAGAAGGATTGCTTGAGCCCAGGAGTCTGAGGTTGCTGTGAGCTAGGCTGACGCCATGGCACTCTAGCCTGAGCAACAGAGCGAGACTCTGTCTCAAAAAAAAAAAAAAAAAAAAAAAAAAAAAAAATATATATATATATATATATATAAAGAGAGAGAGAGAGAAAATTAGCCGGGCATGGTAGTGCATGCCTGTAGTCCCAGCTACTCGGGAGGCTGAGGCAGTAGGATCGCTTGAGCCCAGGAGTCTGAGGTTGCTGTGAGCTAGGCTGATGCCATGTCACTCTAGCCCAGGCAACAGAGCAAGACTCTGTCTCAAAAAAAAAAAAAAAAGATGAAGTGAGATCAGAGATGTGAAGGAACCAAGTACAGGGCCTTGGAGCGGGTAACTGAACCCAGCCTGACACCTGATGAGATGACATGTGCCAGGAGCCCAGTGTGACCTGGGACGGAGGGGTGTGGAAGGGCCATACGACTCATCCATGACTGCTGGTTGGAAGAACAGCCTTTTGGGAGTTGGGGGAGAGCAGGCAGGAAGGGGCCAGCTGAAGACAGGGCTGTGGTCTCAGAGTTTCTCTGCTGCTCTTATGAGCTGAATTGTGTCCCCTCGACATTCACATGTTAAAGTTTTACCCCCCAGCACCTCAGAATGTGGTTGTATTTGGAGAGAGAGCCTTTGCACAGGTAATCGAGCTAACATGAGGCCGTATGGGCGGCCCTAATCCAACATGACTCACGTCCTCATGAGAGGGGAGATGAAGACAGACACACAGAGGGGAGACCACGTGAGGACACAGAGAGAAGATGGCCATCTCCGAGCCAAGGAGAGAGCCGCAGAAGACACCAACCCTGCTGACACCTTGACCTTGGAGTTCCAGCCTCTAGAACTGTGACAAAATAGATTTCTGTTGTTTAAGCCACGCCGTCTGTGGTACTTAGTTACGGCAGCCCTAGCAGACTAACACACCTGCCCTGCGGTCACCTGAGCGTGTGTCTCCCACTGCAGTGGGATCTTGGGCTGTCGTGGCATCTAGAAAGTTGGATGTGGGGAGAGGTGACAATCCTGCTCCTCTCAGAACTGGTTAGACCAATTGGCTTTGTCAAAACCTGGAAACCAGCTGCACTCTAAAAGGACCATGGCTAAGTGGCACATAAAAAAAGAAGGGGCCGAGATGGCGAAAGGACTTAAGGCCACACCAGTTCTCCTAAGGAGACAACTCGGCCTCTCCAGGCACCAGAAGGCATTTCTGATCATTGCGCTGTTCCAGGATGGTCCGGGCACCCTCAGTGGACACGGCACTGAGGTTAGCGTGGGTACTGTGGGGGTGACCCAGGTCACCGGAGAGCAGGGCCCCGTGAGTGAAAACCTGAGCATCTGCAATGCTGCAGCCTCAGCTCCAAAACCTCCCTCTGGGCCTCCATGACAACTGGTCCTGTCTCCCAGCTCCTCAGCCCGCTTCCCCTCCTGGCCTGTTGTTTCCTGTGTGTGTGTATGTGTGTGTGTGTGTGTGTGTGTGTGCATGTGTCACACACACACACTATATCCAACCTCCATTGTCAGACTGTGAGTTCCTCAGGGAGGTCAGTGATGTCTCCTCTCACGTCTCCATTTGTCCCTACCACCCACACTCATGCTACTCACACCTGGTTTCTCTGCTCTGCAAGGTCTCAGAGCCCAGAAAAAGAGGGGAAATAACTCCTTCCCTGGATCTCTGCAAAGGCCCCTCCTGGAACAGCCTCACGAGAGCTGGGCAAGCAGAGTGTCCAGTGGGCACTTTCAGGCACGCTGGCCAGGAGTCTCTGAGGAGGGCCCTGGAGGGCCAGAGTCCCTGCCAGCTCCTGTCTAGTCCTCTGGGGAGGTGCACGGTGGGAGTTAGCAATCTTTATCTGAGTTGGAAAGTGCACAGTTGAAGCCACATGGGGCCAAAGGGAAAGTCAGGCCATGGAAACGCTAGCGGGGAACCTTCCCCCCAGGATCCTTTCCCTGGCCCCCGCTCTCCCTGGGAGGAGCCTCAGGCCTGAGCTGCAGCTTCATTATACTGTGACTCCGCATGCACAAGGCATATTAATAATTCATACAAATCTGCAAGTTAAATGCTATGTCAAAAATAGAAATGCAATTGTCTACAATAAAATTAAAAACATAAAGTCCTTAAATCCAAAGGCTTCTATAGACAGTTTTCTGTCATCTGGAAGAAGAAATCTCTCACTGCTCTGGGGAGGAAAACAATCCCTCCATGTGTTGGCTTCCCCGCTCCCCATCCTCGGCCACCAGCCTCCAGACTCTCTCCAGAAAGGCCTTTGCAGGGATGGCCCTGCCTGTCACCTTGCTCTCCCCACCTGTCCTGATCCAACCTCTCTGCCTGCCACTGGGCCTCTGAGGACCCAGCCCTCTGGGTGGTGGATTTCTGGAAGTTGGCTGGAGATGAGAGGAACTTCCCAGAGACTGGTTCAGAGTGGGAGAAGTAGGCAGGTATGGGAGAAGCGGAAGAAAACGTTTTTTCCTCTTCAGAAGGGACTGACAGATAGACACCAAGGGCTGGGTAGCAGGAGTCAGGAGACCTGGATTCTAGCTCCACCTCGCTCCTGACCAGCAGCATGGCCTTGGGCAGGTCACTTACCCTCTCTGAGCCTCAGATTCTTCATCCGAGAAAGGAAGGTATTGGCAGATCAGTGCTGTTCAAACCTCCTAAAGCTGGGAGACCCTGTTTCTATGTGAAATCTTACCTAGAACCAGATGCCTAATTATTAGGCTCCCCACTCCTACCCCCACCTTCCCTCAAGATGCTCTAGGGTTCTGCGAAACACAGAGGGAAATCCTATGGTCTCGATCAATGATTTCCACATGCAAACCTGCAGACAGCGCTGGGCGCTTCAGAACCATCTGGGGAGGGTATTAAAAATAGAGACTCTCAGGTCCCAGAAGGTCTCAGGTAGAGTCTGGGAATCTGTATTTAACCACCTCCCCCCCCCACCCCCCCGCCCCATCCACTCTGGTGTGCAGCCGGATTTGGATGCTGCTAGACCAAATGATGCCTGAAGTCCTTTCCTGCCCTAAAAAAGTTTGATGAGCCTGTGTCTGCATTGATGGGCCCCTCCTGTCTGCCCCGTGACCTCCACGTGCACAGCCTCCTGAAATATCCTGCTTCTGCTCAGCAGCCCTGTCCCTTTGGTTCTGCAAAGCCTCAGATCCCAGGAGAGGCGGCCCGGCCATGTCACTGAGCTTCCCCTAAACGGGGAGAGTCAGGGACAGAGATGTAGCCCGGGAAAGTCAGCTTCAGCTGACTCACTGTTTCTCAGGGGCTTGGGCCTGCAGGGAAGGCAGGACAGGCAGAGCATGCTGGCTGGAAGGAGCCCTGTGCAGTCTGTGGCGCCCAGGGAGGTAAAACAAGCAATCACAGAGCACGTCAGAGTTTGCAACGCCTGAGCCAGCCGGCAGCCACCACAGCTGTGCAGGGTTCGCTGTCATGTCAGCTTTGCAGATGGGAAGCAGAGTAACTGAGGCTTCTTTCAGAGTCAACACTGGATCTGGAGACCTGAATTTAGGCCTGTGAGGCTATAAATCCTATTCCCCTCCCACAATGGTTGTTCCCAGACATGAGACCTGGACTGGGTAAGGCTGCAACAGAATCACCTGGTGCACTTGTTAAAATACAGATTCTGGGACCTACAGAACCAGAATGTATGTGTGAGTGCAGGGGGTGAGATGATACAAATTCAGGTAATCCATACCTACTGTCCCTCCTCCCTCTTCAGCACTTTCTGCCACATCTGGCCCAGAGCCCATGGCAACAATGTGGGTACCTACACCCAAAGACAGGGCCAATCTTATGAGAAGAATTCAACTCCTTTGCACATGAGAGACCACAGGCTCAGAAAGGTTAACTAACTTGCCTCAGACCACACAGCACTTAGAGATGGCAGACCTGGGATTCAAAGCTGTGTCCATGGCACCACTGGCAGTGTCTAACGATGCCCCTTTGCCATAAATAGGAGGGGGAGAATTCAGGATGGGAGAGGAATTTAGCGGTTCAAGGTGTGTGTGAGTGAGGGATGCTCAGACCTCTTACAGTGCCCCACCCAGATCCTGCGGGCCCACCTACCATCCAGCCTGGTGGGCAGGCACACTCGCCAGTGATGTGGTGGCAGGTGCCCCCATTCTGGCAGGGACAGCGCAGCTCACAGTGAGCTCCGTGGCTCCCAGGAGGGCACAGCTCCTCGCAGCTGCATGGAGAAGCAGAGGCATTAGACATAACAGCATTTCGATCAGGTAGCAGGGCCCCAGTGCCACCAGTCCCAATGCTCAAGGGCTCCCTGGGAATTAGTGAGTTCACAGCCAATATGAACTGTAGCAGGCATAACACCAGCTAAGACGCCAGGATGCGGAAGCAGGGGTCACTTTTAATATGCTGGAATGTATTGTGCTGGACCAATACTTGTGGGATGACTTGAGTGTTCTTAGTGTAAAGAAGAATATTCTTCCGGGGAGGGGCTGAGGAAGTCTTCCCTAAGACACTTTACCTGGGCCTTGCAGGTGAAGTTAATTTCACTGGGAGACTGGAAGGAAGGCAATGCCAGGCAGAAGGGACTGCATGAGCAAAGGTGCTGAGAATCTGCCTAGCTTCACAAAGGGGAAGAGTCTGAGCACGTCCCTTCCAGGCTCTGGAAGGCTCTCAGCTACCAAGACAGGCTTATGTGCAGGGATTGGGCACTATTGAGGTGTGGGGGAGGATCTGCATGGGGTCTTGGCCCTGGGCCTTCCTCCAGCTGCCTTGGCCTCCAGCTCACTAGGTGCCAGACAGCAGGGTAGGGAGCACGTTCAATCAAGGATGTCTCTATGGTCAGAGTCCTTGGCTCCCCCCTCAGGATCTAGAGCTGGTGGAGAGGCCACAGAGCCTTCAACAGGGTCGGGAGAACTTCAATCTTGCCTCTGGGGGGGGGGGGTCTCAACTAAGCAGCCTTGGAGGTCCCCTGTCAATCCAGCTCTCCAGGGAACCAGAATGAGGGGCTGTTTGGGATATGTGGAGAGAAAGTAGGGGAGAGGAACTGGCACAGAAACCCTCCAAATCTGCACATGGTATCTGTCCTCACCCCTCTCGCTGTCCCAAATGGCCTGGAAGGGGAGGCCCCAGGTGGGCAGCAGCATACAGGTTAAGGTCAGAAGAGAATTCTAAGCTAAGGTCTGCCCCTACTAGAAAGGCCTCCTGGGACGGGTTTAGTGAGCTCCTCCGGTCACAGGAGCGCCCACCCGTGCACAGTCTCAGGAAGGACCAGTCACCCCGGGCCTGGACGGCGGGGCCCCGAGACCAGAGTGGCCAAGGCTGACGCATTTAGACTTTACAGGACTTGGGGTCCGGCGGTAGGAGATTTCACTGTCACGACGATCCCGACCTGCCCTCAAACCCCCAACCTGCCCACTCGCAAGGAGCCCCGGGCCGCCCAGCTGCGTCAAGGGCAGCCGCCCCTCCCGGCCCCGCCCTCCCCTAGCCCCGCCCCTCCCCGGCCCCGCCCCTAGCCCCGCCCCTTCCCGGCCCCGCCTCCTGGCCCCGCCGCCGCGTACTCACTAGACGCCGGTGTAGCCAGGCGCGCAGAGGCACTCGCCCGTGCGGGGGTCACAGCTGGCGCCGTGGCGGCACTGGCACTGCAGCTGGCAGCCCTTGCCATGGGTGCCGGGCGCGCAGAGCTCCTCGCAGCGCCACCCACGGAAGCCGGCGGCGCACACGCAGGCGCCGGTGATGGGGTTGCACAGGGCGCCGTTCTGGCACTGGCACCGGTTGCTGCAGTGGGGGCCCCAGTGGTCGCTGTCGCAGCCTGCAAGAGAGGGAACGGTCAGGGCTGAGGGGCCCTGTGGGGTCTCCTTGGGACCGTCCCGGAACCGATGCCCGCGCGGCCTCCCCATGTCTGCATCGCTCCTCCCTGGAGAGGAGGCCTAAGTGGTGTCTGGGTGGAAGCTTTGGCACCTCATAATCTCCAAGAGTTCTTCCACCATGCCACCCACATAGTCACACAGGCTAAGAATCGCAGCTTCAGAACGCATCTCACAGTCGGGGCCATTCCCTCCAATCAAACGGCTGCCCTGGAGCCCCCACTCCAGCGTTGAAATTCTGGAGCCACAGGCTGCTTACCTCCCTCTGTCTTTGCCAGACTCTTCCTTGTTGGCTCTCTGTTCCTCTCAGCCAGGCCCTTTCTTTTCCTATGGCCACCTCTCTTCTCTGCAACCCTACCCCTCTTCTTGGTGCCTCCCCAGCCCAGCACTTCCCTGTCTTTCCTGCCCTCCTCTCTTTCTTCCCCACAATCACTCTTGTTCTCACCTCCTGGGGAGCATTTCTTCCTCTAACTCCCTGCCGCTCCCCTGGCTCCATCTCCCTGTCACCCTTTTCATCTCTCGCTCAGGCTTCTCCCTTTCAGTAATGCCTTCATCCCCGGTTGCTTCATCTTCAGTTCAATTTCATTACTTTCCAAGCAGACAGCTTCAGAAGAAGCAGGAAAAAGAAATGCTTCCCTGGGAGGTAACAGACAGCCTTCAAGATCTGTACAAGTAATTAAATGTTTCAAAGAGCGATAGCTGAGCCAGCTTTGCAGAAATTCACACTCCACGGCTGTGGAAAGGTGCTGAATGGCAGAGCCCAGGGTAGTCACCCAGCCTGCCGCCGCCTCCCACCCTGACCCTCACCTGTTGCATACAGGACACAAAATAACAAGATGTCCTCAAACTATAGCTGCATCCACTCAAATTCTGGGGTGGGCGTGGGGCTTGGACAGGCAAAAATAATGTTCTAGGAGAAGTTCAATGGAGAAAAAGATTGCTCCTGGCTAAGAAGATCAGGCAAGGCTTCCTAGAAGAGAAGGTGTCCCAAGTGGGCTGTACAAGATGTCTCTTTTGTCTGACCAATAAGATGAGCAACCGTCTTGCTTTCAGCACTGAAAGTCCCACATTCTGGGAAATCCCCTGTCCTAGGCAAACAGGAACGGCCAGTCACTCCACTTCCTGAAAGGGTGGAGATGAGCAGTTGATTTTTGTGCCCCAGGTTTCTAGAGTTTGGACACTCAGAGAGGAAAGGGGGCAGGTGAGTGGGATTGGGAAGGTGTCACTGTCACTGGGGTAGCTTCAGTATGAGCAAAGGTACAGTGGTGCTCAAGTGTGGGGCATGCACTGAGTACAAGGTTCTAGTGCAGCAGTGAGTACATGGGCTCTTTGGGGGGTTAAAGGTTTAGGGGAAGGATCACTCCACCAGCCCCACCAATCCCCCACATGTCCTTCCCACCTGCTGACCAGAGTCAAGTGGCCAGTGTCATGGAGCCTGCCCATAATCCTTTAGTAGACAGAACCTCTGAGGCCCGGAATCCCGATCACCCTATCTTGGTTCATCTTTCTTCATTTATGCCCCAAATATTCACACATACAAACTTAGCTGCCAAATTATGAGTGAGCCTCACCCTGCATTTTCCACCTGGCATTACAGTGAGTAAGGCAGAAATTGAGCCGGTTTATAGTTACAACCTCCACTCACTTTGCAAGAGACAGGACAGGACAGAGAGTGACTTTGTATCCACCAGTTCAGCGTCTCCCCATCACCCACTCTCCGGGGCGCACACTCCATGAGCAGAAAGGCTGCCAGAGTCACCTATGGTACCATTTCTCTCTTTCTGTTGCCAAGCACGTGTAGTTGAATTCACCTAAGTTCAATGTACTTATGATGTGACTCCATTATAAAAATAATGACAACCACATTTTAAATGCTCCCTATATGCTAGGCACCACCCTAGAAACTTTACATACATTACTAAAATTTAATCCTCACAACAACCATGTGAGTTAGGTTTTATTATTTCTTCCATTTTACAGATGGGGAAATAGAATAAAGGGTCCCCATTACATGATTGCCCAAAGTTACAGCAAGGGCAGGCCCAGGTCTTGGGGTTCCAGCTCTCTCCCCTGCAGGTAAATGGGATGATTCCAAGGAGTGACACTTAGAGGTGGTGTTGGGGACAAGGTGGCAGCTGCAAAGCAAAGGTCAAGGATACCACAGAGACTGGCCACTTCCTCTCTGCCCATCACTGTGAACAACCTCAGGACCCAGAACAAGGAATTCCCTTTACTCGTTGGGGCCACGCTTACTGCCCTGAGACCTTGGCTCTGTATGAAACCGCTAGAGTCCAAAAGCAGTTTGTCCTTGGTGCGTCCCACGGCATACGGTTATGCTTTACTTATCAGGTGACCTCCGTTCTTCCTGGCACAGCCAAAACCCCAGCAGGAAGCAAAACTATGCCTCTGATAAGGAAGCCAGAATATTGTCGTAAAGTCCACCCATAAAGAATAGGTGCTTTCATTCTTCTAGCTGATTCAACAAACGCTTACCAAGCACCTACTAGTGCTGGAAAGTGTCTTGCCCTCTTGGAGTGTCTAGTCTAGTAGGGGCAGAAACGCAGGAGGGCGGCCGAGGCCTGCCAGGAACTGGGCTGCACAGCAGGAGGTGAGCAGTGGCTGAGTGGAGCCCCACCTGCACCCCAGTGGCTCCTCAACACCCGCATCACTGCCCGAGCCCCACCCCCTGTCAGATCAGCATCAGAGCCTCATGGGAACATGAACGCCACTGCAAACGGCACATTCGAGGCATCCAGGTTGCTCTCCCCATGAGAATCCAATGCCTGATAATCTGAGGTGGAGCTGAGGTGGCGACCCCCCCCCCATCCCCATCCCTCCCCCATCCGTGGAAAAACTGTCTTTAACTGTCTTTCACTAAACCGGTTCCTGGTGTCAAAAAGGTTGGGGACAGCTGCTATAATAAGGGTGGTTTAGGGCACTATAGAAGCACATGTCAACACAATTCTATTAAGCTGCACTCTGGTTGCTCACATCGTAGACGGCGTGCGTGTGTGTGTGTGTGTGTGTGTGTGTGTGTGTATACATTTGTGTCTGCATGTTTTATGGGGCTCCTAAAATATGTGGCAAGAGCTGTGTGTCAGAGTAGCAAACCATGCAAATAGATAGAAAACATCTGTAGACTAAAAAAATGCAATGCAACTTGAAGCCATTAATACAGGGGCAAATAGCCCCCCATATCCAAATTGACAGGAAGAGGTTACATTCAATTTAGAACACTGTGATTAAGGAGGCAGAGACGTGTGTAATCCATTCCAAAGAAATTTCCCCCGATTAGATGAAAAAAAAATATTAGGGTTCACAGGGATAAGCTTCAGTTATCTAGAAAATTCACTTAAAACACCTCATTCCCCAGCAATGACAGAGAAATGAGGCAGAGCTGCAGCGAGTCCATTATCTACTGCGCTGAAGGTGACTAAACGCTGTCTTTATTATAATTACAAGAGGACTTTGCATTCTTTCGCAGATAGTTGAAAACTCTTTCCAATTTGGCCTCACACATTTTTTTTTTCTGTCACAGACTCCCTTTCCTAATTATATTTGACTTTGGCTAATTTTTAAAGTAGATCTATCTTCTCAGGGCAGCCAGAGAAGCCCACTGAGGGCATCAGGGGCACCAGAAGTGTGTGGGCTGCTTGTCCCATTCCCTAAGCCGGGCAACTCACCCGCCCTCCCTGCCCAGCTCCTCAGACTCTGGGGTCCAGGCCAGCGTGCTCCTGGATCTCCACAAGAAGTGGCTTCACTACCACCAGGCCTTTCAATTTGTAACTACAGGTGACTGAGCAGTTCCCATGTGCCAGGCCAGAGAGAAGGTGCAAAGTGGGTTTTCTCATGTCATTCTCACAACCACCCACTGACAGCAGGTGCTATCATTATCCCCATTTTGCAGATTAGGAAGCAGAGGCCCAGAGAGGTTAAATAACTTGTCCAAGGTTGCACAGCTAGGAAGTGACTGGGAGTCTGAGCTGCTGTCCTGCTGGGTGTGGCCTGGTATTGACAGAAGGGGACATGGGGTGCTATAAGCCAACCTGAGTTTAAACAACCCCCATTGCTAAAACATGAAGAGATGAGAGAACAGAGGATCATTTTCCGTAGGTGCCTTACTCAGGAATTGGATTTTGTGTGAATGGTGGCCTAGGTCCTAGGTTTTCCATGACTGGCCCTATTTCCCATAATTTTGTGCTCTTCAGTTACATTATTTATTGATTTATTCAGCATTTTTCTATTGTGATACTATGGCCTGGGGCCCCTAGCCATGGAAAGGCTCGATGCAGTCAGAGCCCCTCCCAGGAAAGCCCCATGGCCCCCTTGCTCCCACCCCGGAAGCAGCAGGGGGAGCTGACCGGCCATAGGATTGCCCCTGAGCTTACAAAGCAGCAGGTGTGGAGGAGAGATGGAACAGCAGCCGCTGGAAACCATCCCAGCTGATAAATAAAATGACTTCCCAGCGAGCATGGCCATTTGTCAACGACTTGCACCAATGAAAACACAGTCAGTTCTCAGAGGCAGAGCCTCTCCACTCTTTCCAGGCCCAAGCTGCAACCCTGAGGGAGCACTGAAGGGAGAGCCAGAGCCAATGCTGTGCACTCTTGGGCAGCCTCCTTCCCTCTCTGGGCCGCTGGTTTCACATCCATAAAATGACAGATTTGGATCAGTGGTTCTTGCCTGGAGTAGGTCACCCTCCCCCAGAAGGCATCTGGAAATGGGGGAGGGGGGCTTAGGCTGTCACAAATAACCAAGGACACTCATGCACAATTTAGAACTGTACCCTTCAAATGCCAGAGGTGTCCCCAGTAAGAAACACTGGGTAAACTGCTGGAGTCTCTTCAAGCCCTAATATTGTGTGATTCTATGCCCTGTTGCTAAATGTCCCACTTGAGAAATAGGCCACAGGGGACAGGGGTGGGAGGTACGTTTGTGTAAAAAAGAAAAATTCGACGTGGTTACCCAAGCTCTGAGCTGAGCCATCACTCAGTTCCCTATCTTCCCACCACTTAGATTGTTGGAATTAAATATTAATAGACCAAGGTAGATTAAAACCCAAATCTCCTGACACAGTCCCTAAGCCTAGAAGATGCTGACAGCACAGGATTATAATGATGTATCATTAGCTCTTAGTGATCTATTTATTACACTTGTTACTTACTCTGTGTTATTCAACCACACTATCTACATCTCCCTTAAACCTCCGAGGGGAGGCTGGCCTTCTCAGAGGCTGTGTGGAACCCACCTGCGTCTCCGTGTCCCACCACCTCCCGGGGTGGCCTACTGGGGGCCAGCTGCATTCTCATGTGGGTTATTCTATTCATTCTCTTACTAATCCCGAGCCATTTATTCATACCCTGCCTTGTTCTAAAGAGGATCTCAGTTAAACCAGGGGAGTGGGATTATTACTCCATTTCCCAACTGGCAAGACTGAGGTTCAGAAACATTAAATAACCATCATGGTTTCCCAATCTCAGCACTGTCAACACTTGGGGCCAGAAAATTCTTTGTTGTGGGGACCATCCTGTGCATAGCAGGATGTTCAGTCGCATCCCTGGCCTCCACCCACTTGGTGCCAGTAGCACCTCTGCCCCACAACATACACATAATTGTGACAACTAAAAATGGCTCCAGATATTGACAAATGTCCCCTGGGGTCAAAATCATCTCTGACTGCAAAAGGCAAAGTTGCAAATCATATTGGCCTTCTAACTCCTAGGCTGTAGAAGTCCTCTCATGCATCCCACATTTTACAGGTCAGGAAACTGGGCTAGCGGGGACTCGGGACTTGCCCGTGGCCACACTGCTAACAAGCTGGAGAGTTGGATTCGAAACTAGCTGGCCTCATCCATCAGGGGCTCTTTCCATCCCCCCACACCAGCTTTGGGGAGATGAGAGGCTCACTGTCCAACAGTTATTGAGCACCTACTGTGTTACGGGTGGAGAAACCCAGAGTCAGTTTGAGAAACAGACACGCAGATGGGAACCCATCAGAACACGGGGTGACGGGAAGGGGTCTGGGGCAGCTCTAACTGGGGAGAGGGCCCCGCGGTCGGGTCAGGGCCCAGGACGCCTGGGAACAGGCAGTGTTGGGGCAGCAGGGCAGGGGGAGGAACAAAGGCAATGGGGACAACTAAAATGCCCGGAGCAAAGGCAGCTGCCCAGCTCATTACCTTCCTCATCTCCATCACCACTGCCGCGGCCGCAGCTGCAGGCAGCCGGGGCCACTTCAACCATGTGTCTCGTCTCGTCTTTCCACCAGGATATCAGGAGGGAGCGGGGAGAGTCAGTCACACAGTTTTATCAGAGCCCAGCATCTCTCTGCAGACGGGTGAATCGAAACCAGCACTGGGCCCTGGCTTCGGAATATGCCTGCATCTGCTTGGCACTGCCCCGGTGGGACTCCAACCTCAGGCTCTGTAGGAATCTCTACTAAAGTGCAAATAATCCCGTGTTCGTGCAGGGGTGTGTGTCGTGCTTCTATGTGTGTGGGGGGGGTCAGTACATGATGAGGCATTATCAGCCATTAACACTTTAGTTATCTGTTAACATCCAAGCGGCAATTAGCAGATCTGGGAGCCAGATAAGGAAGGGGGTGTGCGTGTGTATGTTTATTAACCTGCTTTAGGAGAGAGGAGATGAGAAGGCGTGAAAGTCACATTTATCAACTTCAGGGACTTTATCAGGGAATTTTTTTTCTTTTTAATCAGAGACTGCCGTGGATGTAGAATGCCACAATATTTCATGGAGAGATAAGAGGAAAGCAAACTAGGCATTAGATACCTCGCAGGTGTTAGCCTCTTCACTTTAAGCCACGACTCCTCAGGACAGCTACAGTTATCGTCATCTCACAGAGGAAGGAACCACGGGGAGGTGTGGCTCGTGACGGCCAGAGTGCTGTCTGGGCCGCTCCTCAAATGGGCACATTTCAACCAGGGCCCGGAAGCACAGAGTGTCGGGACTGGGAGGCACCGCAGAGCTGGAGCACTGGGGTTTGTTCATACCTGTGCTCTCCTTGCTCAGGAGAAAGTATCGACACCCACAGAGGGAGGCGACCTGTCCAGGTCACCCGTTAGAGGCAGGAGAGGAGCAAGACTCCAGAAGCCCTGCCAGGTCTCCCAGCCGTGTTGATCAGAGAAGCCGGTGCGGCCTACACGGGTTCCCTGCAGGAGTCCCCCGCACTGTCCTTCCCTGCCGTTCTAGAGTCCCAGTCATGCAGGCCCCCCTGCCCTTCAGCTGCACCCATCTCTCCAATAAATGAACCTAAATGACGCCAGCACGTCACCTAAGTTCCCATCGCATGGGGTCAGTGAGGCTGGGGGTGAGAAGCAAGCTGCCGCTGTCTCAAATGGGCCCAGGGACAGCAGAGCTTTTCGGTCCTTAGTTCTCAGCTCAAATCCCTCCCCTCCACCCGCAGGCTTTTAACGAGGCCGCGCTCCCCAGCCCAGCTCCTTCTCATCTGCTTGCACCACCGCCTTTGAAGCTTCCCAGCCCCAAAGACCATTTATCTCCACAATTTGCCTAGAAAGCCTCATAAATCATGTCTGTGCACAAAGGAATTACCTCTTTGGAGGAGCCTTTCAAAGGCAGCTGGCAAAGGCACCACAGACCCGCCAGGGGCCACCTTGCTGGCCCCACACGCACCCAGCTCACCGTTCCTGAGCAAGCCCTGGACTGGGGGTGGGGTGGGCAGGGAGAGGGTGGCAGGTGGGGATCAAAGGGAATTTAGTGACATTTCCCTGGTGTGGGAAGGAGAGCCTGCAGATGAGGGCTCTGAGGGAAACGAATTCACAGAGCGGGAAAGGACGTGGGAAGGGAAGGTGGTGTGCCACGTGGTGACCATGGAGCCCAGAGGAGTCCTGTGTCTGGCTGGGGCTGGGCCATGACAGGGGCTCTGGGCTCTCCATGTGCACAGTTCCAGAGCTGCTGGATTCTCACAGAAGGACAAAGGGTTAAGCAGCTAAAAGGGGGGAGGGTGTGTGAAAACTACTCACACTCAGAAAGTTCTTCCATGGATCTCACTGAGGAATTTCTTGCTGCAATATAATTTCTTCTCCACCATTCACTCATTGAGCAGCTCCTTCAGGGCCCAGCACTGCAGTACATGGAGGCGGGCAACATGATGCTCAGGGGCTCTGTCCTTATTGGACTTCCTGTCTGGCACCGTGGTCCAAGCCCCTACAGAGAGTATGCAGGAGGCAGAGGGAGAGCTGGCTCCCTCGGGGGCCCACGGAGCGTCTTTGCGCTATGGCCTGGCTCACCTGTGCCCTCTTCATGATGGAGCTGGCGCCTTTCTCACCAGGTGCAGAGGAGGTGAGAGCAAGGTGGGGGTTGTGTTGAGGCTGAAGCTGTTCCAGCGGCTCATTAGTGGGTTCATGGGGACCAGGGAGAGGTAGAGCAAGTTGGGGTAATTTGGACCTAGGCAGCCCAGCCTGAGAGTCAGTCCGAAGAGGGCTGTGGGCCAGGGACCGGGGGGACCTGGAGTCTCCCATCTAGCTGCTTGCTTATCCTGGAGGTTAATGCCACAGTGCAAACACCTGGTGGGAGGCTGTTCTCAGCAGTAGGTGAGCCAGCTCTGCTCACCATCCGGCAGGGTCTACATTGGGACTGTTCCAATGAAAGGGATTCACATCTGAGCCACTTTTTATTTTGGCAAAAGCTGTACCTAGGCAGTACTGGTGCACCTGGTGCTGACATTTATCGAGCCCTGATTGGGTGTAGGGTCCAGACTGAGTGGTGCTTGAAAAAGGCAGGAGGGCCTGCGGGTGGCCACAGGGGCCCAGATGGACCAGAGTCAGGCACACGTGCAGTGACTGTGGGTCACGTAAGACAGACTGGGGGATGGGCTCACTGGAGGTGAAAGTGCAATGGGATGCTGGGGTGGGCTGGGCTGGGGTCAATCTGCCAGGAGGGGCCTTGTGAAAGAAATGGGTTTGATTTGGGATCTTGAAGACGGGGCAGGATCTTAGTGGTGGGAAGGCAACAGGAAACAGTCTGAGTGGAGGGACTAGCCGGAGCAGAGGGAGAGAGGATGCCCGCCGGGAGAGCAGGCTGGGAGGGGGTGTCCACAGTCCCAGCGGCTGTGGAGGGCCTGGGAAGCAGTTGCTTCCCTGAGCAAAGGCTAGACTGCTGCTTCTCAAACTATCCGTGGGCAAGGACCCATTGTTTTGCTTTGTTTTGTGTGTTTTCCATCCATTGCGCCATCCTCACTGAGCATGCCATGTGCTGTTCACACCACCTGGGGCTCCCCGTGAGGATCCGACAACACCCACATTAGTTTACACCTTGTTCAGTGAGAGGAGGCCTCCAACCAGGTGTGTGGCAATCACAGCAAAATGGCTATAGAAGTTTCTAAACGTTTACTCTCAAATTCTTTCGTCTCTCACCGTTGGCCAGCAACAATTCATTCCTAGACCGTGGGTCCAGAGAGCGCACTTTGAATAGCATGAGGCCGGATCACAGCTCAGCGAGAGGGAGAGAGCAAATCAGGACAGGTGTGCAGGCTTTACTGGGGCCCTCAGGTTGGGCAAGATTCTTGTCCTTTCTGTTCCTTTGGGAAGTCCTGTGGAACCCCAAAGGCTGCTGGGCCACCTAAAGGACCAGGCCCTTGCAGATGACAAATATAACCAAAGATGACATTCACAGTGGCAGGGCGGGTGCCCAGGCAGAAGAGCTGCATGGTCTGCTGGTCACATCTCAGACGGTAGCAGGAACACGTAGTAAAGCCTGCTGCGTACAAAGCACTATCTGAGTTCTTTATAAGTAGTTCTTACTGAACTCTCCCAACTGCTCCATAATCTCCATTTATAGATGCACAAGCTGAGACACACAGGAGGGAAGTGACCTGCTAAGGAAAGCATGCAGGTGTCGCCGGAGTCCTAGGGAAGCCCCCATCCTCCATCCCTCCCTGCCTCTCGCCCCACCTGGGAGTATGAACAGCAGGGTCCCAGTGCAGGCCCCTCTGCCGACTTTCTATGTGGTCTTCGCAAGTTACACCCCCTTCGGATTTCGTGTTCCCATGATAAAGAAAGAAAGCACCGGATGATCGCTAAGATGCCTTCCATCTCTCTGAGTCGCCCGGAAGAGTCAGCAGGAGCAGAGACACCGGGACCTGGAGAGAGCTCACCCAAGGAGGGAGCGCAGGGTTGAGACTCGGGGTGCGTACGTGTGCTCTGAATTTCTGCTCACAGGTGCCCACTGAACTACACGCATAAATAGAATTTTCAAAGCAAATACAACAAATGAAGGTTTGCCTTACTTTACACAACCATTCTTCCAAGTCCTCGTGCAATTAATTTACCCTTTAATACCGCAGGAAACTTGGTGTTTGGATTAGCCCCGTTCATAGAACACTTCTGACCTTCCAAAGGTCATTTATGTGCATGGATCCCCAAAGCAAAGACTGGCATTCCCACCACTCAGATGGGTAGACTGAGGCCCATGGAAGTGAAGCAGCTGGCCTGAGGCCACGGGTCTGGCCAGCAGGAGAGCAGAGACTCTGGGTGTTGGGGCTCCCATCTACCCACCAGTATCCACTTTCCCAGAGGGCTTGCTCGATGCAGCATCCCTGTCAGTGGGAAGCCATGTCTCTTTGGCATTGGATACCTCTGCTCAACTCTGTCTTGCTATTTGTGTCATGGTCAATTTGTCCTGGAGCAGGGGAGGGGCTTTGAGAGCAGCTCCCAGCTGGGCCTGCCAGTCAGAGCACACTCTATCCATCACCGCTGGATGACCTCGGGTTTCCCTGGAGCGAGGAGGCCTGAGGGTGAGTGACAAATGGCCTTCCGTCTATTCAGAGTCATTATCAAAGAATGGGGCCTGGCTGCTCCTGGGATCTGCTAAGGATGAAGCCATGGAAAGATACTTCCGCTGCAGCAGGAGCCGGTGGGGTGGGGAACCTGCATCCTTGGAGCCACACATGGCCTTCTGGATCCTTGACTGTGGCCTTTTGACCGAATCCAAATTTTACAGAAGAAATCCTTTTATTAAAAGGGGTGCAGCAGAGAAAGATGAAGCTTTTCTTGCCTCCTTTGGTGCTTAAACAAGAACAATCTTAAAATCAGAAGGCCGTAGGTGTTAATCACTCTGTAAAACTTCATTGAATACCTACTATGTGCCAGGCACCGGGGATCAAGTGGGGAGCAAAAGCACCCAGGGGACCTTCCTGGAACCAAGAGTCCAGCGGCACAGCGAGACAATAAGCAAATTGAGGCCTGTATTCTGGCTTCTGCTCAAGTGTCACCTCCTTAGAGTCTTCTTGGACTACCCTTTCCAAGCTGTATCCTCCATCCTTTGGCTTTATTTTTTATTTTTTATGTTTCTGAGACAGAGTCTTGCACTGTCACCCAGGCTAGAGTACAGTGGTGTCCTCACTGCAACCTCAAACTCCTGGGCTCAAGCGATCCTCCTGCCTCAGCCTCCCCAGTAGCTAAGATTACAGCTGTGAGCCACCATGCCCGGCCCTGTTTTTTCTTTATAATGCTTATTCTACCTGAGGTTATGTAATCACTGCATTGTATATTTATTTTCATCCTTGTGTTTGCTGTCTGGGACTCCCACTGGAATGTCAGCTCCATAAAGGCAAAGGCTTTGCTTCATTCACTGCTACATCCCCGGTGCCCACAACAGTGTGTGGTGTATAGCAGATGCTCAATAAATATTTGCTGGATGAGTGAATAAATTGATAAGTAAATATATATTTCTAAGCTGCAGTAAGCATACAAAGGTACAAAGAAGAGCGTGATAGAAAACAAGAGAAGATTCTTTTCTATTGGGAGCCAGGGAGGCCTCTCAGGAGGTGAGGTGGACCCGAGAGCTGAAGGGTGAGAAGGGGAGGGACGGCCATGGGAGAGTGGGAGGTAAGAAGAGCCTTCCAGGGAGAAGAAAGAGCCTGGGCAAACGTCCCGAGGTAGGGAAAGGCTTGGCAGGGTCAGGGCAGGGGCGGGGGCAGCCGGGACACTGTGCGGGAAAGGTGGCTCTAGAAGAGATACACAGGGCCAGACCACGAGTGGCCACGGTGGGGAGTGAGGATTTTATTTTAAGAGCAGTGGGAAGCACTTGACGTGCGCTATCCTGATTTCATGAAGCTGATAATGCAGGGCTTCCCCGTGGCGGGACTTGCCACCCTGGCCCAGGAGAGAGACGGTCCCCCTCTGCAGCCCATTGCAGGCACACGTGTGCCCTTCCGCTCCTCAGTTTGCTCAGGGCACTGCCCAGCGCCAGTGAGACGGCCCCTGCCCGGCAAGAGGCCGTGGGGAGGGGCCGGAGGAGGGGAGACCCTGTAGCAGCTCCGAGCTAGCTGACATCCAGGGGATTCAGCAAATGTGCTGACAGTTAGACACAAACCGAGACCTCATAAATTACAGCGCTCCTCTGTAGCAGCCGCGGAGACTTGCTAAATATAGTCCCCTCATTGTTATTTACGTCTCTGGTGCCAAGCAAGGACTCCCGAAGTCTGAAGTCCGTCTTGCTGATCACTAAAGTGGGTGCTGCGTTTGCCGAAGCTGGAGAGGTAGGAGGGCCGGTCCCGTGCGCAGCCGGGAAGTGCGGGGAGGAGGTTCGGAGGGGCATGGGGAAGGCCCCGGGGGACAGGACCAGCCCTCGAGCCAATGGGGCGAGGTTCATGACCCTTAGGATTTCTGATGACTGCTGGTATGGCTTGCAGTGGAGGATGGCTTCATTAAACAGGACATCCACATTTTATGCTTCTAGAACATCCTTGGAGCTTTTAGGGGCTTGGAACTTAGGGGGAATCTAATGAGCTTCTCTTAGTAGCAGTGGCCCACGCCCAGCACCCCTTCATTCTGTCTGACGGGCGTCAGCCTCCTCCAAAGCACCTGACCTTGACTTCCATGTGGGAGTCACACCTTAAGGGCCCTGCAGACCCCCCCAGGGGAGGGCCTTCTCCACCTCCTGAAAGCCCCTATCCATTAAAGCTCCTCCTTAGAGAAGGAATCAGCAACCTTCCTGCTTCCCACCGCATTCTAAATTCATGTGCCCACTGCTGTCTGCCTTGTGTTAAGGTGGATACTTACCCTCCAGCCCCCAAGCTTTGGAATCACACAGACATGGGTTCGAATCCCATCTCTGCCTCTTACCACCTGTGTGACCTTGGGCTAGCTACTTCACCCCTTAGGTCTCAGCTTCCTCAGCTCACCTATAAAATGGGGCTCTTTTGTGCCTTTTAGGTTGTCATCAGGATATGGTACAAAAGTATCTTATTCAATGACTGGCAAGGAGGTGGTGTTGAGCACTATTCAACAAAACATTCAAGAAAGTGTGGACATGAATGAAGAAACAAAGTCATCGATCAATAATCACATTATGTGCGAGGGTAAACACATTAGGTAGCTGAATCATTATCAGAAGTAATAACAGGTCATTATCATCATTGCCTGGCTGTCCACTCCTTCAGGGGAGGGACTTGGGCTTCCCCAGAAGCTTCCTGAGGTGCCGCAAGGAAGCCCAGGAAGGGGAAGGAGAAGAATGGGGAAAGGAAAGGGGTAAACGGAAGAACTCCGCCTCAGTTATCCCAGCCATGGCGCCAGGAAGCCGGGCTTTGTCCATCAGCCTCTCGGTCCTGGGCTGCCGGAGGGCTGCTGGCGTCCTGCACCCCCTGCTAGCTCTGTGCATCACGTCCCGCCCAGTGCAGCTGTGCAGGTGTTGGTCGGAGGTGGCTTCGGTATACGGAGGTGGGCGCTGAGGGGTCCAGGGAACCTGCAGCATCTGCTGCAGGGACCAAGTCTGTTTTGCTCCCTACTGTATACACAGTCCCTAACATGCTGTCTGGTATCTGTTGATCCATAAATTATTCATCAGCAAACTCTACAAAAGAAATGGTTAGAAGAGTGAGGGGTAAAAAGATGATGGGTTTCTGCCCTAGGGTGGGAATGGGGGTGACACAATGACAATGGACAAATTCCACTGAAAATCAAGAAGCTAACGCCCCCAGGGGGCATTAGCTGAGATCTGGAGAAGAGCGGCCCCCAGGGCTGGGGCGGCTTTAGGGAGGACACAGGATCTGCTGGGGCTGGGGGCAGAGTGGACTTAGACAGAGGAGGGGCAGGGGCTTGGGAGAGCGGCCTACGCAAAGGTCTGGAGGCAGCAGTGTCGTCACAGGTGTGTTGGGAAGCAACAGGCAGGAGAGTCTGGGTGGAGAGTCTCTAGGTTCTCTAACTTGTCACGTTTAGAGTTGGGGGGTGGGGGCAGAAATTTGGCCTCAGCTCACAAGAGGAGCCTTCAAGGGATGTTTAGGAAGAGTTAGGATTGGGAGCAGCCGCCAGGCAGTGTGTGTCAGGGAGTGTGTATAGGAGATGCTCCCTGCTCCTCTGGGACACTACTGGGAGGGCTGGAGTCCCTCACACCCGCCCACGTGCCCTCATAAAGGTTTCTCTGTGTAGTGTACAACCTGAACATCTGTACCTAGCGGTTCAGTCTGGCTGCAATGCATACGAGTCCTATATGGCTGGTATAAGGGAGGAGAGAGGGATAAGAGGTGCTTAGAAATTGAGCAAGAAGGGACACTTCCCCAGGTTGAAGAACCCTTAGGCCTCTGCACTCCAGAGTCCAGTAGATGATGCTGTCACTGGTTCCCGGGAAGCTGAACTACTACAAAGGTGGATCTTTGAGGCTGCAGCTCAGCCTCACTCTGGGAGGATGGGAGACTCAGAAGCAGCCTCCCTGAAGTCTCTCCTCTCTCTACCATCTCCATTTCCATCTCTGCTGCCCCCTTTCCTCTTCCTCTCTCATCTCCCTCCCCTCCGTGGCTGGGTCCCCAAGGGGCAGGGGTGGGAGGGCCTGGTGAGGCTGTCCCAGACTGACATGCTGGGAGACACGGAGGGGAGGCGGAGGCGGGAGGCTGTCTGAACTGGATGTTTGAACCAAAGGGGGTCCCAGTGGGCCTCCCCAGTGCGTGGGGTTTTCTTTTCTTTTCCTTTTAAAGCATTTCACTTTCAAAGGAAGCCGGGCCCCAGTGAAGGGAGCTGGATCAACTCAGGCTCACAATCCAATTGCCTTTGAACCTGGGCTGAGAGCTCTGCGGTCCTCTCCTGTTCCAGGGCAGGGGCTGGCAGGGGGCTGGGGGACCCTCAATGCCTAATTGGCAGCTAATTGGATACTCGGGGTGGGGGTGGGGAGTGGAACGGGGGCCCAAAGCAAGTGGCTGGGGATTGGGCAAGCGCAGGTCTTTTCAACTCAGTGTAAAAGTGGATCTATTATGGGTTTTCCTGCCTGCATCTTGGCGGTGGGGAGACAGGCTTCTGTTGCTTAATGAGCTCATGGCTCAAGCTGTCTCCAGCTGAGGAGCTCGCAGAGGATTTCAAGGCGAAGTTAACACTGTAGTTAGTTCTAGCTGGCTACCTGTCATCACTCAGGCTGGGGAAAGAACAATCTTATTAAAACGAGCAAATAAATAGAAGGCAGGCTCCTCAGCAGAGCTCTGCGGGGTGGGGATGGGGTGGGGTCTGGTCACTCACAAAGCCCAGGAGAGCCCCAGACAAGCTTTCCCCTCATGCTTTGATGTACAGCAAGGACTTAGAAAGCATGACTGTGGGCCCTGCCCTGGGCCTGAGCTTGGGCCTGGGCATTAGGTGCAGGAATTCAGAGCGTGGGCCGTGGAGGCCAACAGACCTGGGCCCAAGTCCTGGTTCTGCAGGGTGAGCTTGGGAAAGCTACTAAAACTTTCTGTGCCTCAGTTTCTCCCATCTGTAAAACAAAAATAAAGCAGCACCTTCCCAGTAGGGTAGTTGTAGCTAATTTAATGTGATTACACAGTGCTTAGCACAGTGCCACGCACACAGTAACTGCATTATCAATTGTACCGGTTATGAGTATGAAGGACTAACGCTAAGCAGACTATGTGCAGACCTCAGAGTTGAGAGACTCAGAGACCAGGGGTCCCCAACCTACAATGAGTTGTATAATTATTTCACTATATATTACAATGTAATAATAATAGAAATAAAGAGCACAATAAATGTAATGCACTTGAATCATCCTGAAACCATCCCCCTGCCCAGTCCATGAAAAATTGTCTTCCATGAAAATGGTCCCTGGTGCCAAAAAGGTTGGGGAGCACTGCCATAGGTGACTCAGAGAGGGTGACAAGGAGGATGCAAGTATAAAGAATTAGAACCTCAGACACCTTAGCAATCGGCTGGTCCAGTTCTCCCCTTCTGAGGTGACGAAGCAGAGGCCCCGAAAGGGAAAATGATTTTTACAAGGTTGCACGATGAACCAGGGGCAACGCTGAGCCTAGAACAGGTGTCCAGAGGTCCAGGGCTGTCACTACCACAGCATCTGAGCTAAACCACAGATGCAAGCCAGAAATGAAAAGTCCACGATACCCCCTTGCCCTTGCCTTTTCCCTGCCACGTGAGACTGACTTATGGTGGTTTCCCTTATTTGCCACGTTCTTCTCACATCTCAAGAGAACAAATTTTTATTCCGTGGGGGCAGCTGCATGGTGGTGGGGAGGAGAAACTGGTCCAGAATAAGCCATCAAGGCCTGAGAGTTGCCTGTGTCTCCCAGACAACCCAACAGCACCAGGGAAGAGAGCAGCCGTGGGTGGCTACAGATTGTTGTGACAAACTTCCAAACCAGTGTCCCACTTCAGTCTCTTCCCCTCCCCCCCAACCTCTGCCTAACTTCCAGAGTGATCTTTGCCAATGACAGATCTGACAAGGTCACTGCCCTGCCGAGAGCCCTTCCGTGGCTCCAAGGTGAGTGAAGGCTCAAGTCCATATGCCTGGGGGCCTGGCATTCAGAGCCCTCCACGCTCAAGCAGCCTTCCCACTCTCTGCCCAATCCCCCAGTCACCCTTTGTGCCCAGGTTCCCAGCAGACCCTGTTTTTTTTTTTTTTTTTTTTTTTTTGAGACAGGGTCTTGCTCTGTCACCCAGGCTGCAATGCAGTGGTATCATTATAGATCATTGTAACCTCAAACTCCTGGGCTCAAGCAATTCTCCTGCCTCAGCCTACCGAGAAGCTGGGACTACAGGAGTGTGTCACCATGCCCAGCTAATTTTTTCTGTTTTTAGTAGAGATGGGGTCTTGCTTTTGCTCGGAATGGTCTCAAACTCCTGAGCTCAAGCGATCCTCCCGCCTCGGCCTCCCAGAGTGCTGGGATTACAGGCATGAGCCACCGCGCCCGACCTACTCATCTGTTAAATGAAGAGATGGAAAAGGAGGCCTCTAGAAATCCTTCTGGCTCTAACATAACTTTCTGGATTGAAGGGTTTTAGCAACCACACAGATGACCCTGGGGAAGAAGACGGAGGAGAATTTGATCAGGGAGGGGCACAAAGGAAGCTTCAAATATTTTTGTAACATTTTCTTTCTTTAAAAAGGATCTGAGAGGCCAAGCGAGGTGGCTCATGCTTGTAATCCTAGCAATCTGGGAGGCCGAGGTGGGAGGATCACTTTGAGCTCAGGAGTTCGAGACCAGTCTGAGCAAGGGCAAGACCCCATCTCTACTAAAAATA
Organism: Lemur catta; assembly: GCF_020740605.2. NCBI lineage: Eukaryota > Metazoa > Chordata > Mammalia > Primates > Lemuridae > Lemur > Lemur catta. Next base: position 96,109,623 of record NC_059128.1, read on the forward strand.
GAAAGAAATTAGCTGGGCAATTAAAAATATATGGAAAAAATTAGCCGGGCATGGTGGCGCATGCCTGTAGTCCCAGCTACTTGGGAGGCTGAGGCAGCAGGATCGCTTGAGTCCAGGAGTTTGAGGTTGCTGTGAGCTAGGCTGACGCCACGGCACTCTAGCCTGGGCAACAGAGTGAGACTCTGTCTCAAAAAATAAAATAAAATAAAGGATCTGGGGAAAATATAGTGAATATTAATATTTGTTCACTCTTGGTGGTGGTTTTCCGTATCATTTTCTCTATTTTCCTGTATGCTGCACAAATATTTTATCATTTTTAAAAGAATCTGGTGAGCCTCTTCTCAGCAGTAACCCCCTCCCTGACTTCTTCCACTTGCAGTAGGAGGTGCCATCTCCAAGTGCAAACACTGCATCAATGGAAAGGACTGAATTTGGGGGTGGTAAGATCCCCACTGCAGGAGGTATTCAAGCAGAGGCCATACAGGCACCAAATATTGCGGGAGTGATTTCTACAGTGGTGACGGTTGGACTCTGTGACCTGAGAGGACCCTTGGAATTCTCAGGTCTTATAACACCCAGGACTATCCTCTTTCTGCAGCTGATGCCCAACGATGCCCCGCCCCGCACCCCCCGCTGTGCTGTCCTTGGTGCTGAATTCTACACCAATGAACTTTGAACACAGACTGTAGAAACCAGAATTAAAATCCTTTCCATTCTTATCACTGTAAGACACAAATTAAGCAGGATGCAGTGGTGCATGCCTGTAGTCCCAGCTACTTTGGAGGTGCAGGCAGGAGGATCCCTTGAGCCCAGGAGTTCGAGGCTATAGTGTGCTCTCATTGCAACTGTGAATAGCCACTGCACTACAGCCTGGGCAACGTAGTGAGACCCAGTCTCTTAAAGAAAAAAAAAAAGACACAGGCCAGGTGCGGTGGCTCACATTCTGGGAGGCGAAGTGGGGAGGATCCCTTGAGCCCAGGAGTTTGAGGCTGCAGTGAGCTATGACGACGCCACTGCACTCTAGCCTTGGTGAAAGAATGAGTGAGACCCTGTCCCTTCCCCCCCAAAAAATACAAATTAATGCTTCCTTTTCGAGGATATTCTGGTGATCAAACTGACAGGAAAAGCCCTTCTTAAAGGGGCTTTTGACATTTGCTCTCCTGAAACTTCTCCCTTTCCCATCTTCTGTTCATCTTTGCCTGTCCTTCCCCAACCTTATGCTGGAAAACCAGGAACCAGAAGGCTTGGTACTGCATTCTAGCTCAGCCACTGACAGGCTGCAGGACCTGGAGCAAACCCCTTCACTGCACTGAGCCCCTAATCCTCATCTGCCAAGCGGACATCATTTCACCAGGTGACAGAATGCTTGAAATCATGCTTGTGAAAACACTAAGTGCAATACTATATATATATATATATAGAGAGAGAGAGAGAGAGAGAGAGACAGAATCTCACTCTGTTGCCCAGGCTAGAGTGCTGTGGTGTCATCCTAGCTCACAGCAACCTCAAACTCCTGGGCTCAAGCGATCCTTCTGCCTCAGCCTCTCGAGTAGCTGGGACTACAGACATGCGCCACCATGCCTGGCTAATTTTTTCTATATATATATTTTAGTTGTCCATATAATTTCTTTGTATTTTTAGTAGAGACGGGGTCTCGCTCTTGCTCAGGCTGGGCAATACTATATTTTTAAATTGGCAATACTGTGACGATTCCTGCTCCAGTAAATATGGAGTGGAACCATCTCTCAAGGTGGGCAGTATGGAGGGCCGTGAGGGTGGGGGGTTGAGTTAAGCAGAAAAACCTTTGAGGAAATTTTCAGAAAAGTTGTCCCGTTGGCTTCCCTGTGGGTAAATGGAAACTTTTTCAGAGGGTGCCTGGTGACATCTGCAAGCATCAAAAACTTTCAGAGTGGAGGTAGGCAGTGATGTATTTATAAGTGGGAAGGATGGTGTGTGGGTTTGTACTCGCTGCGCTGAGAGGCGGTGTCCCTGAGTCAGGGAAATGGGCCCACAGCATAAAAGGGTGGTGGGCTGAGCGTCAGGACCCTCATTCTAGTCCTGGCTCAGCCACTACCTGCTCACACAGTGGACAGTAGCTGGGCTCAGTGCAACTTACCCAGTGATTAGCCGTGTGACCTTGAGTAAGTCATTTCACAGCCCCAAACCTCAGTTTTCTGTAGTGGAAAGTGGGTATACTAAAATCTGTCCACTGGGATGGTCATGAGAGTCAAATGAACATGGCTGACAAAGAGATGGCCAACCTGCGGTACTGTACGATGGCTAGGATTTAACCTTTCTAAGCCTCGGTATTCATCATCTGCGAAATGGAGACAACAGGGCCTGAGCTCACAGAGATGTAGGTGGGATAGGATGAGACAAATCACATCCCCATTTGTTATCCCTGTGAGGGGGAGGGGAGGCGGCGGGGGCAGGGGAGATGCTGGACTGGACGTCAAGACACTGGGGCGCTAGTCGCTGCTCTACCGCATGGCCGCAGGCAACTCGACCTTGGCTCCCGCATCCCTGGAATGAAGCATGGACTTGGTCCCCGCCAGCTCCTGCATTCTACACCCCCAAGCACCGGGCTTCTCCCTGAGTTCTGTGCGATGCTGGCCTGGAGCTCTCCGAGGGAGGCGAGGAGGGGAGCAAACCGTTTCCCTTTCAGCTCTGATGGAAGGGCCAAGCGTCAGTGTCGGAGGGTAAAGAGGCTTCCCTTCTCCGCTCTCCTCCACGTGTGGCTGAGCTCCAAGGACGTGACTGTGGACGGCGGGCCCAGGGCGTCCACATGCAGACTCCAGGGCTGTGAATTCAAAATCTTGGTGTTCGGTGGCGCTCCCGGCTCTAGTCTGGCGCTCTCTCTGCTGCTGGCATCCTCGACAAGAAAATTAATTGCTGCTGTCATTCTGCTTTTGTTCCAGTCTATATCCCAGGAATAAGAGAGCTGAATGACATTAAATAACCTGTATATAAAAGACCTTTCTAAAGACCAGAGCAGTGAACACAGAGAGGTGGGCTACGGCTGGGGGAGAGCCAAGGACGGCTCCCCACTGGCAGCCTGTCCCGTCCCCAAGAAAGGGGAGCCCGCACATGTGGACACACGGTGGGACAGGCCTTCGTGCTGTCCCTGGGAAGCGGAGGAAACTGGGCCTGCTGACCCAGCCCTGCCCAAACACAAGCCCTCCCTCTCCCTCGCCTAGGGCGACACCACACATTCTTTCCGCTGGCCTGGTTTGAATTCCTCTCTTGGCTCAGTGGCCGTCAGCAAGGCTACGAATCCAGGTTCTGATTCAGTGGCTGCGCCAGTGACCTGCCTGGGGCTGGGGGTCCACAGTGCCAGCACTGAGTGTGCTAATTTAGGGAGCCTCATGGGCCAGCACGGGTACTTTTGCCAGCCCTGGCTACCTCCTTATGTCGATGGCAGAGGTTACATGCGTTCCTATCAGTACAAGGTCTGTGCCAAGTTTAGCCTTAAGTAATAACCAGGGACAACCTTAGGAAAATAAAGCCGCATGCACACTCACACACCACGTAGGGCATTCCAAAGGCAAATAAAACGACTTCCCCTCAATCCAATATTTTGATTCCTTCTATAGTTCTCCTTGTTAGGGAAAAGCTGAATAATTTCCAGGTACCCACGCTAAAGTAAACAGCAAACAAAAGAAACGAGGGGACAGCAAGCACATTTCCGCTACCTCTTCACCCAGTCGACAACTATTTCCTGAGCATCTACTAAGTGCCTGAAGGTACTCTAATGTGGGGGACAGGTCATAAACTCAGAGGCTGTGGAAGTGACAAGAACCACACACATCCCTGTGGACAGTGGTTTTCAATAATTTTTAAAACCTGGGAACCCTTTCTTCAAGTGAAAGCTTATACAAAACCTCAAATGTAAGACAGATAAAAGCAGCGATGTTCTAGCAAAAGCAGCAAGTAGGGGTAGGCGTGAGGAAGGGGTCCCTGGGTCCTGCTCACACGGCCCCTCCTTTAACCTGTCTTTAGAGCGCAAGCGGAAACCACCAATTTGTTCAGCATCACTCGAGCACTATGCCAGGTGCCAGGTCAATAACAGTGAAACACACACATGCACAAACATGCAATTACAGCCTGGTCTGACTCCCTTCTATTATAGATGAAGATGCTCTTGCCCCAGGAGGGACAGTGGCTTGCCCAAGGTAAAAGAGGTAGTTACAGGGCCTATAAACTAGGTCTGTGGACACCCAGTCCAGTGCTCTTTCCACTATATCATCCTGCCTCTATCTGACAACAGCCTCTGTTCTAGAACCCACGAAATAGCAAAACCTGAATTCCTGTCCCAGCCTGCCTGCCAGGTAATTTGCAGGCCAGTGGAAAAGACAGCAACATACTCTAAAGTGTGTAAGAGCTTTTTGCCCTTATGTTCTAGGAGGAAATTCCTGGTTCTTTGGAGTCTGTCTACTTATGGTCTTAATTACTTGCATGTACAAGATCTTGCAATCTGTGCCTGGGGACTCTTTGAATTGCAGATTAATATTCAACTAGCTGGAACGATCTTCAGAAGGAGGCTTGTGGTAATTAAGTTGGTTAGAGAACACTTCAAACTAACTTTTTTTTATGACACACAAATGCTGTAAATTACCAGCAGAGAAAAGACCGGTCCCCAGTACTTCTTGGGAGTTGAGGGGGGCGTGTACCTCCTTCTGAGAAGAGGGAGTGTCCTTGGGGACTCCTTCCCAGGGGCTGGGGGACACAGTTGTGGGGTGGGGAGTCAGGGGCTGGGAAGGGATGAAGCTGTGCACGGTAGGGCTGGGAGCTCTGTCAGGCAGGTCACATCTATGACTCAAGACTGCATTTTCCCTGAGACCCAGTGACCCCCTGCTAGGGTGAAAGAAGTTGGCAGGGGTGGGTATTTCAAAAGCTGGGGCTGCTGAGCAGAATCTAGTAAGTGAAAGTGCTGGGTCATATCTGGTTTCCTAAAGAAAAGGGGGAGGAGAAAAGAAGCCTTAAAAGACTGTCCAAAGCTGCAGGTATTTGAGAAAATAATTTTGGGTACTATTGCAGAACAATCTGCATATTTTAGACTAGGTGTTTTGCTGTGGCATTGCACACGACAAACCAATGTAATACAATAGGGTTTGTCACAAGTGATTTGCTACTAATGTAGAACCAAGCTGGTGAATAATTTATTTTTCGCACTAAATAACAGGAGTATTGGGGTTGTGATAACTTTCCTGTCTTTCACTTGCACGTCTAGATGTTTTCTTACATGGGGGAGGGAGCACGGGGTTCCAGCACCAGGAGCCACTGAGGTTGCCCCTAACCCACAGCCAACTTAACTGGGCCCCAGCCCACGTGAACAGCACACGCCACTGCGTCTCGGTGGAATAAAGGTTGAGAAAGCCACTCTCAAGGACGTGGTCAGTAATCCTCTTAGCAAGTGGGAAGCCATGAAGTGTGACTGGGGGGGAGGACCAGAGGGCGGAGGGAGGGAATTCCCCAGCCAGAGCACTGGGGTCCACGGAGGCTCCCTGTGTGGCAGCCACATTTGCTGGCACAATATGGGGGTGTGCCTAAGGGGGCCTGGCAGGAGTGGTCACAGGTGGTGGCCGTCCCATAGTTGGCATAGAAATGCCAGACAGGGCAGCAGCTGCTCTATCCTTCCAGGGCTTCAGCCTCTGCCCTTAGTTGAGGACAGATGTTCTCAGGGATGGCTCTGCCTAGATGCGGCCACCGTAAGATTTCAGAGGACCCCAAGGGAGCAGTAAGGAGGAAGGTGGCCGTGGGGGTGGGGCGGGGGAAAGAGCCCTGACCAGGGAGGCAGGAGGCCTGGCACCCTTCCTGGATATGCCATTGCCAGCTGCGGGACTTGGACACCTCGTCCCTTCATACCTCACTTTCCTCGTGTGTGAAAATGACATTTGGAGAAGAAAAAGCGAGCTGTGGGAAGCTGTGTGTGGGTACCTGCTTATGTGAATGTGGAAATACGAGAGGGAGAGCAACGTCGCACGTGAGAGCCCCTGGTTTCCTACACACGCTCCACCTCCAGCAGGCCTCATATGACCGTGGACACGTCACTCGGACAAGTTGCTTAACTCCGTTGAGTCTCCGTGAAGGGGACAATAATAGCACCAGCCTCACAGGACTGCTGTGGGGATAAGACGCAATGTAGACCCATGGTGCAGGCAGTGAGAACGGACCCCCAGTGAACTTAACTATTATTATTATTAAGCAATTTAAATGGCCAAAAATAGCCAACTGGTTAGGCAGATTATGGTATACCATAGACTATTATGCAGCCATTCAAAAAGATAATTGTGTGGCAAATAAAAGAACAATTATGCCATGCTGTTGAGAGAAAAAAGAACACACTATCACACGCCATATGTATACATTATGATAAGACGATATATGCATATGAGTAAATAATGCAAAATAATGAGCAGAAATATATTTTGCTCCTAAAATTCTTACTTTTTTTTTCAGTTAAAAAATAGGGCTATTGGGTGAGATGTTCCTGGGGGGCCTCCAGCTCTGGCATTTGGAGGCCCGGGCGTGCTCTCTGCTCCCTCATTAGCAGCGGGTCCTGGAGGCTGGACTCGCGCAGTGTGGGGGTGTCAGGGGTCACAGGGGATGCCGGGTCCCCAAGCTAGGGCCGAGCGTGGGATGTCTTTAAGCACCTGCCCAAGCAATGTCAAAGCAGCCCAACTGACTCCTCCTTTGCTTAATTTGTGTCAATCGATTTCCTATTTTTAATTAATAATTCTAATTATGATGCAGCAAATTTACCCAACGGCCACGACTGAATTAATCAGGGTCTATTGATTGGGCCTGCAGAGTTATCCCACAGTTTCTGACAGTATCGATTTCCTGTTGGGAACAAATAAGAAAACACAAGTAGGGCAGACACAGCTGTCATCTCTGTGGTGCCCACGAGCCCTAAACTGGGCCCAGAAGCACCTGCCCTCTGCTCCCCCCCCCCCCCCAAACCCACAGCCGCCAAGGCCACCAGGCGGCAGGCTTCCCCCAGGAGCCCTGGGGAGGCCGGACATCCCCACGCTTGTTAGCTTCCCTGGAAGCAGGGACGGTGACTGACTGCGGGCCAGCCCTGGCACAGGGGACTCTGCAGGACCAGCCAGCAGGACTGGACTTTGTTTAGAATTTGTTTAAAATTCTGCTGCTGGATCAATGGGTGGAGATGAACTGCCATCTCACTGCCTTTTTGGAGTTAGAACCTTGGAGATTCTCCTCCCCTGCCCTGTCATTTTGCAGATAAGGAATTCAAGGCCCACAGAGGAACAGGATCTTGCCCAAGACAGCCCACGGAGTCAGTCGCTGCACAGCTGGGTTTGCAACTCAATCATCTGGCCTCCATGCTCTTTCCCACCCATGGGAAGCTGAACTGAGAGAGACAGGAGGGTAGGGACTGCTTTCGTTGTGTCTCTGCCCTCCACCGTGGGCACACCATCAGGCAGGGAAGCCTGGTGGTGCCGGAGTGGCCACGGGGAGCCAGCCCCACTGCCCTCAGCCCCACCCGGCACTCGGGCCCTGTGCTCACCTCTCCATTATCCTCCTCCAGGGCTTTAAGAGCTCAGGCCTCCCACCCCCAGCCCAGGTCTCCGGATGCCACATCTGCTCTTGATATCAACATGGCGACTTGTGTCACACACCTGCAATCCCAAGTCCTTGGGGACCCAGAGGGAGCCCCCATCTCCTGAGGGCCTTCTCTGTGCTGGAAACCTTATACACACAATCCAATCTCCACCACTCACGGAAGAGCAGACGTAGGAGGAAATTGAGGGCGAGAGAAAGTAACTTGCCACATCCCCATAGTGAATGCGGGGCAGAGATTTGAAGCTGGGCTGTCTTACTCATGATTCCTTTGCAGGAGGAAGAAAAGAAAGAAACCCAGGGGGGCATATAACAGTGGGGGCTGTATAGGATGTGTACAGTCTCATAACAACTCTGTGAAGCGCGCCAGACAGGACACCCTGTCAATAAACAGAAGAGTGAGACTTTGAACCTGGCAAAGCTGGGAAAGTCTGGGGAACGATCAAGAGTAGTTGAATCTGGATACAGACTGGCCTAGGCCAGCGAAGGGCAAAGAGGGATGGAGGCTGGAGGAATAGGTGGGGCCAGATCAATTTCAGGAGGAGAATCTGAATTCCCTCCTTGGAGCCAGTGAGAGTGGTCACAGGCTGTGAGCAGAGGAGGGCCATGGGCAGGTGGTAGTTCAGGGTTCATGATCTGATTATGATGAGCCTGAGCGGGAAGAGGCCAGAGGAAGCACAGAGATCATTAGAAAGTTATCACCATTGTCGAGGCACAAGCTAGCAAGACCTGGGGATGGGGGCAGGGGAGACGGGGCTGGGGAAGAGAGAAACATGAAGAGTTGAGTAGGGTGGACAGCACCTGCAGTAGTTTGACTGTGGGGCTCCTGGACTTTGCGTCAGATGACTGCTGTGTCAGTGCTTGGATTAGAGCCCATGCTAATCCACTATGGGCTAATTTTAACTTGATTACATCTGCAAAGATCCTATTTCCAAATAAGGTCACATTCACCGGCTCCAGGTGGACATTCATTTGGAGGGACACTATTTGATCCAGTACATGGGAGAGTTCTATATCTGCCTCATAGGGTGGCTCCTTCCTAGGGCTAAACGAGATTTGGTTATGTAAAACAACTGGCTTCCATTAACCCTCTTCCAAGCACAGAGTTTGCTCCAGAATGCCCAGCCAGGGGGCCTTTGAAAGACCATTTGGAAGGACAAATCCAGGAGGGAGAGTGATAGGCACCAAAAACTGCTTTGAGGTCCCCTGGGCACCCCAGGAGCAAGAACTGGGATTGCCCATCACTCAGCAAGTGTCCTGGGGAGGCATCTCCCACCCCCTTCTCATCATTCCCCAGCATGGAGATGTCAATTTCTGCAAGAGGCAAGTAAATTAAAACAGCTGAGAACTCTCTTCTTTCATCCTCATGGACTTCCTGTCAGCATCACAGCACCTACAGCAACCTGTAGCAAGTGACAGGGATGAACTATTAGGTCCAACAGCCCACTCCCGAGTAAATACCACCTGGAGATGTACACCTCATGGTTGCATTTCACCCAGAAGCTTCCTGTTACCAGCTCTAACCTAGTCAGTAATGTGCTGGTAAATGCTCAGCAACCAGGTCTTCAGAGAAAAGCAAAAAACAAAAACAAAAAACCCTGATTTGTAGCATTTGCCAATTTCCATGGTGTAAATACTCCTGCCATGGTCGATTTCAAGCTTATCAATATGAACTAACAAAACAGAGTTGACAAGAGATGTGCACATTTGGCTCTCATGAGGTCGTGCGAGGCAGCTCCAGAGCTCTACCACAAGGAGCCATACAGACGGGTCTACATAGGTCCCCCCTCTGTGCCCCAGCCAGCACCCTTTTGGATCAGTCACTTCTGCAGGGGTCATGAGTCAACTGGCATGAGCTTAGATGTTGCCAAATTCATTAATGGAGGAGGGTGTGGATCATTTGAGCAGCTGTGATGACGCAAAAGGTGCTCTGGGTTAGATCTGAATCCAGATTCTGCCACTTACTAGCTGTACACCCGGGCAAGTCATACATTCATCATTTATTCAATAGTTATTGAACATTCACTGTGATAGGGCAATGGGGAAATAAAGATGAAAACTATAAAATAGTCCCTGGGTCAAGAAACTCACAATCTGGTGAAGAGAGTCATAAAAATCATAATATCATGGAGTAGGTATCAGCATCCTCACCTATGCAAAGAGGGTAAGATGTCTACCCTGGAAAATTGAATGAGAACACGCATGGCAAGCTCCCAACACAAAACCTGGAACGCGGAGTAGGGGCTCAGCCAGTGTTTGACAAACATAGCAAAGCAAACCTGTGGCAGGTGAGCAGATTAATTTATTCAGCAAATGAACAGCACACACCTGCTGTGTAAGGTGCCACGCTAGGAGCCCTGGGGACTACAAAGTGGACATTGGGCTGTAGCCTCAGAGGATGATGGGAAGATCCCACCTTTCCCCCGCCCTGAATCTCTGCTCATCCACTGCTCATTTTCTTTCTCTACGCTACTGGGGGATGGGCTGGAAGGAGGGGGAAGCCCCTGGCAGATTCATCAGAGCCTGCCCAGCTGGGGTGGCCTGGTAGGAGATCACTGTCTTTGTGAGAGAAGAGGGATCCTTCCACATTTCTAGGTATCAAATCATAGAATGAGATGGGGCAAAGAATTTGCCGCTTATTTATAGAATTACCTTTTCCTTCTACTTAACTGGTTTTTAAAAAATCCACTTTTACTCAGCTTCGGTAATCACCACCATACGGCCAATCTTGTTTTAACTATATCATTGCCTCCTCTTCCCTCCTCCACCCCGTGTTGTTTTTTCTTTCAATGATCAATTAGGATCATTTACCAAAGAGGATTGGTTATTTGCTGCTCCCCCTTACTCCAGGTTTGCAAAATCACCTTCCTGTTGAGTACTGTTCCTACAATACTTGTGTGCTACCACCAGAGAGCAACAGGCTGCCTCATTTTCAGAGAATTCTGAGATCAGAATTACAACTCTGAATTTTCCAATTAACACAAAACAATTTGTCATTCTATTCTTAAAAAAAAAAAATGACTCTCCTTCCCATCCAGCCAATTTTTTTTCCTGGAAGCAAGGAGTTAAACAGAATTTAAACACAGTAACTCCTCTTAGCAACGCCCTTGACAACCTGCAACATTGACAAATTGTCTCTGATCCAAAATGCCTTCTTTTACAAAGCTTTCAGCTACAAAACCAAGCTGACAGCTGAATATCACCTTCAAAATGACAAGTTTAAATGAGTTATTATTTGTAAAGGGCTTAGAAGAGTGCCTAGCACACAGCAAGTGCTATACAAGTATTTGAAGTTTATTTTATTTTCTTTATTAAGAATGTAAATCCAACACTGCAGGAATTAGCAATGAATGAGTCTTCCTTACTCTGGTTTAATTATCTGCTCCCTGTGAATGGGGAGTGAATGCCCCTGGAGACAGGAAGTTGTCCCAAAGGTGGCCTAGCTTGGGCAGGGGCTGATTTCTCTTCCCCCTGACACCTCCAGCAGGGAACACCCCAACTCTCTGTGGTTCACGTGTGGTCACCAGACTCAGGGCTGAGGCAAACCTCCTAATTATAGGGGTGTTGGACAGGGGTCATCTCTTTCCTTTCCAAGTCAAGCCAAGAAGAGCTGCTGGAGAGGTGCAGCCGGAAGGAGGGCGATCGGTTAAATCATCATGAGCAGCAAAGGACAGAGGAGGGGAAGACGCCCAGGCCGTGCCCACTGGACCGCGATGGTCACCTGCACACAGACGGCAGCACGTCAGGCCTGGCGGAGATGGTCAGACTGACGGGCAGCCCTGGTGCCACCTCAGGGAACTGCTGGTGCCCTGGGTCCTTGGGACACTGTTATACTAATGACGGTAACAACAGTGACCACTGGTAACTGAGCACCTTCTGTGGGCCAAGCACGTTTCATCCTTAACACCTAAATGGGTATTACCATGCCCATCTTCCAGAAAGGAAAACTGACACTAAGAAGCAATAGGTGGCTCACTCCAGGTCGCACAGCTGGTTAAGTGAAGCAGCACCGTGGGGCTGGGTCTGTCAGCTGCCACGTCCCTCTCATAGCTGGTTTTTCTTACCATCAGCACTCAGGGTCCTCTGACCTCACCCAGCTGTGCCCTGCAGCAAAGGTAACATGTGTCTGGGCTCCTCCCCTTGGCCGTCCTCTCTGACCGCTCCCAGGGCTGGCCCGCACACAGCCGCCTGCTGGTTTCGGGAGGTGGGGGCAGAGTGGAGGGTGAACCCCAGGTGCCCACCCCGGGGCAGGGAGTGGAGACAGCAGACCCTGGTTCTAGCTGCCGAGGCCACCAGCAGCTGCTACCGTGTGTGACAGCGTGAGGGGGGAGTGTGCGGCTGGCGAGTGTGCCCCAGAGCACGTGAGTGTGAGAGCGTGCAGGCCTGTGTGCGTGTGCATGTGCGTGTGTGTGTGCATGTGCGTGTGTGTGTGTGCACGTGTGCATGTGTGTGTGTGTGTGTGTGCGTGTGTGTGTGCATGTGTGTGCGTGTGTGTGTGCGCGTGTGGTCAGGGAACAGCGCTGAGCGTGAGGCTAGAAGAGGAAGGGACCTTCACAGACGGAGTCAGGCGGATGCACAGAGTTACGGACACACTGAGACCAGAAGAAACACGTGGAGAGAAAGGCCCCAGAGAGGCCAGAACCACGCAGGATAAAGGGACATGGAGATCTGTGGAGAGGGAGGGACGAGAAACCGAGAGAGCCAGGTTGGGGACGAAAAACGTCGGAGAGACTTAGCAGAGAGGGTGAAGTCACCTGCATTTCCCTCTAGATGGCAGCCCTCTCAGATGGCTTTGGAGGGTCAGCCTAACAGGGAGACATGTCACCACAGCCCCAGGCCCGCAGGACTCTCTCTGGTTCCCAGTGGCCTTGGCCCTCGCAGGTGGCCGGGGAAAGAGAGAGGGACAAGGGGGAGACGCAAGCACACACTGGAGAGCGAGCGGATAGTTCTGGGGACAGGCCTATGCGTGGGAGCCTTGACCTACAGAGGGGCTCTCTGCCCCTCCCTGCCCAGCCCCCAGCCCCCACCCCCCGTTGCTCCAGAAGCCCCTGACAGCACCCCATCACCAAGCACCAACCCTGACATGACATCCTCCTTCTGCTGACCTAAGTCCAATTTACTTGGGAAAAAACTTTCCCTGGCATCCAAATCAAATCACAGGCAGGGAAGGGGGTTGAAAGGAACCAGGGGAAATAAATGTATTCAGCTAGTATATTTTTATTCCAATAAAACTTGATTCAATAACTCCCATGAATATTTCATTTGCAGGAGGCTGCCCCCTCCTGCGGCCCGTGCTGGTCTCAGGCCGATTTTGCTCTCCCTCCCCGTGTAGGGGCACAGGCCCCTGCTCCAGCCACCCACAGCTCTGAGAGAGGTCAGAGACGGCAGGCCACCTCTGGCCTCCCCGCGGTCACCAGACTAGCCCCTCAGGTCTGGCACTGTTTTAGGAACGGGGCAGTGCCGAGGACTTGGGATGGAGAACTGGGTTCCAGTGCTGACTGGCTGGGTGACCTCACCCTGTGAGCCTGGTTTTCCTGTCGCCATCCTGCAACGTTCTTATGGGGATCAATAAAGACACGATGTGAAATACTTCATGTACGTCAGTTATCATCATCCTTCCTGGGGACTGAGAGCCAAGGTATGGGTCACCCAAAACTTTAATCCCTCCAACAAGCCTACCTCCGTCTGGCTCCAGGCTCGTAAGCCACTGCTGTCCCTTTCCTCCAAGCTTTACCCACCCACGCCAGCCCAGGCCAGGGCACACTCAGTGAGCTCACGGAGGTGGGGTTGTCATGGGGCTGAAATGGGGAGAGGACAGCCGGCGGCTATTGTTTAATCGGCACAGGAGCACCACCCCCTCCCCCAGCTCAGGTCACCTGGGCCAGGTGTGTGCGACTGAGTCCACCCCCGGACGGCACCTGACCCAAGCCTGGGCAATCAGAACACCCATTCCCTGGTCACCGTGATCAATTCTGGGATGGGCACATGGCCCAGTGAGGCCAATGGGACTCAATCCTGGGACTTTTGCAGGAACAACTGGGTAAGACAGTGCTGTCTTCCCATTTGGGCTGTTAGGCTGGGAGCCGTGGACCTGGGGCTGCTGGTGTGCATCTCTGCTATTCTTGGGAAGAGAAGACTTGAGGTTGAGTCCAACACAAAGGAAAACAGAGCCAAGGTGCAGACAGACTACAGACATTGTCTGGGGCCCTGACGCCGCTGTGCCCAAAGCAGCAGCCACCTCTGTTCTTTCCGGTTACAAGAGGCAATAAAACCCCTTTTCTGTCTGAACCTTAGGTTGGGCTTCTGTCATTTGCAATTAAAAAATGCTGTTTAATGCCTGGGATCTGAAGCGTGTCTTTCCATTTCACTAATTAAGGCCTTCCTCCTCCCCAGGGAAGTGTGTGGGGAAAGAGGGGCATCAGGTTGGAAGCAATGGTGGGACTTCCTGCTGGCTGGTCCCAGACCCCCACCCCTGGAGGCACCTTTAAGAATTCCAGTGCCATCAGAGGACCCTGGTGTCCTGAGAACTCCCAGATCCTCTCAGGGCATTGGTTCAGGGCCCTACAGGGACAGCGTGGGGTCACCTGTCCCTACCTCACCTGCTGCTCTTGCCCCTCGATGTTGTCATCAATCAACCAATCCAATCAATCAACAACAGTGTAGTGGAAGAATGGGCTCAGGGCCAGGGAGCCGAGCCCCTCTGAGCCTCAGTTTCCCTGTCAGTGGGATTAGGGGGTTGGACAAGCTGAACCCAAACCCAGCTATAATACCTTTTATATTTATGAGTCTTTATTCCATTTTAGACACTTGGAGGAATAAACATAAAAAAAAGAACTCCATCCTTAACCCTACAATCTCTTTGGGAATAGGAGACATATGTATATAAACAAAATAAGGCCAAAGAAAATCAATAATGCTGTCCTCAAGGTGAAGTCTGAAGTAGAACAGAACTGGCCAGGGTGGTCTGCAAGCTCCTTCCTGGCTCTGAGAGTCTTCGAGAAGGAAAGAGGCTGTGTCTCAGGGATATAGAAATTCAGCAGCCAGTGTCCGGGGCTCCAGCCCTAGCTGTTTTCTACAGGAGATGCTGGGATCAGAGGAGATTCCCAGGTGGCCCTGCTCTTCCACGACGGCTTGGCAAAGTGTGGAACCAAGACCCGAGTGGGTTGGTGTGAGTTGGAAAACTCAGGAGGAGGCGGGGAGCAGAGAAGGAAGGGGGCACACGGTTACTCGTAGGAAGTTCCTTTCTGCCTTCTGTTCACTATTTCTTCCATTTGCAAGAGTTTGCAAATTTCAAAGTGGTTTCTGGCAAGAGAAAAAAATGCCTCTCCAGAGCCAGAGGATGCCTTGTAGCTGGACTGAGGGGACAGGGGAGTCCAGGAAAGGGCTGTCACTGGGAAGACGGGCCATGTGAGGGCTCCTAGGACAGCTGGGATGAAGGGCACGAGGAGGCTGGGTCCAGCCAGGCAGGCTGGGTCTGGAGGCTCAGGCAAGGTCCAGGATGAGGGCCAGGCAAGAGGTCGGATATAAAGACCTCTGCAATGAGAACAGAGTGCCACCCCAGCCCTGGGTCACAGATGGCAGGACCTGGACATGGTGGCAGGTGCCAGGACAGGTGAAAGGGCCTCAATCTGCTGATGATTCTGTCAGGTGTGCTCTCTGGGCCCCCATGTAAGGTACTGCAAGAGGGTGCCCAGTGGAGGGGGCACCCTTGGTTCACCTGTAAAGTGGGAGCCTTGGCTTGGGGGCCTCTGAGCTCCCTTGTAGTGCCGAGGGTCATGCCGAATGGTCTAAGGCAGCTACGTTTTGACCACACTGTTAGGTCTCAGACCTTTTTAAGAATCAGATGAAAACTGTGGACTGTCCCTACCAAAATGTGCATGTACACATGCATACATATAATTTCACACATAATTTCAAGGATTTCATGGTCCTACTATTGCCCAGCACATGGACTACAGGTTAAGAATTTCTGTTTGAAGTTCTAGGTCTCTTGGGCTCAGAGAAAAGCCCATGTGAAGATCCTGTTCTTCCACCACCCTCAGATAGAAGCCAGTGGCAGCTGCTGCTTGCACGGAATTTCAGGGTGCAGTAAGCTGCCCGTCAGTTCAGGGCCTGGGGCTGGAGCCTGCCTGGAATAAGCCCGGCTGTATCCACGAGAGCCTCTAAACATGGCCCTGCAGGGTGACCCAGTTTGTAGGAGGCATAGCTGGGGGCTGGAGACGGTAACCATGTGCCCGGGCCACATGCAGACACAGTGAAAAGGCGGATGAATGGGTGGTCAGGTGCGAGGAGGCTGGCCGAGGCGCCCTGCTGGAGAACACAAGGCATTTGTGTGGATTTGTAAGGCACTTTATGACTCCCTCGTAGCCAGCCTTTCTGAACGGAGACGCTTCTCAAAGACTCGCAACCCCAGTTGCAAAAGGCTTCTCTGTCTTTGCAGAGAAGTTCGCACAGATGCAAGTGGCCTCGGCGTGCCCACAAGCGTGTGCAGAAGAAAAGCCGCTGAATCAATGGGCTGGATTACAGACCCGGCCGCCGTGGGCAGATAATTGCTGCGAAGCTTCAGTTGCTCAGACCAAATGCCTTACCCTGCGCCGTCAGAGATTCCAATCGCAGGGGATTAAAACCAGCTGGGGGCTCGGCCCTGCAGAGAAAGGCCTGAGGCTGGGCCAGCAGCCAAGAAGGGGGGTGGGGATAGTGGGGGTCAGTCTGGAGGGTGAGAGGAGGATGAGGCTGTCCTTGGCCGGCTGAGGATGGAGGGATAGGAAAGGGCTGGGGCAGAGGGGATGGAGGTCCAGCAAAAACAAGGTGGGGGCTGGGCATGGTGGCTCACACCTGTAATCCTAGCACTCTGGGAGGCCAGGGCAGGAGGATCACTTGAGCCCAGGAGGTTGAGGTCGCAGTGAGCTATGATGACGCCACTGCACTCTACCCAGGGTGACAGAGTGAGCCTCTGTCTCAAACAAACAAACAAACAACTCCAAAACCAACAACCACAACAAGGACAAAAACAAAGAAAAACAGGGGCTGAGCAGCAGGGAAGGACTGCAGGCTCAGGGTGGGGAGCCCAGAGCAGAGTTGGGAACCAGACTCTGCATTTTGCTGACCCAGTCAGAGGTATCTTTTTATTTGTGTGTTTTTGTTTTTCTCTGCCTTTCTATAAATCATCATATCCCCACCAAGGTACTCAGTGTTAGAAACCCGGATATAGATTTCTGTGTCTTTCACCATGTGCACACGCGTTGTCAACCTAAAGGAAACAAAACTGAGGCAAGATTAATGTAAGTGGAGAGTTTATTTGGGCCAAGTTTGAGGACTGCAAGTCCTCCTGACTCAACTCCCCCTGAATATATGCTCCACCAGGGGTATCTGCACTCCTGGTGCCCAAGCCAAAGGCTGGGAGAATTTTAAGAGCCCCACGTTAGAGTTCAGGTGCTTTGGGGAGCAGAGCTGCCCGGAACAAATCCCCCCATGGGGGCAGCCCCACGTCTCTGGAACTCTGAACCTGCGGTCAGCCCTGGGGCTCCCGGGCCTGCCCACGCACATTCTCTCACCTGACCGTCACGGCAAGCCCGGGAGGTGGGGATGTCACCACTGGGGCCTCACAGGGGAGGACACCGAGGCTTGGAAAGAACTGACTTCCCCAACGTCACGCATCTGGCCAGGAGGGCCTCCACAAGCCCCAGGTTCCTTGTTTGGGAAACAGGTGCAGTAATACCTGCCTCACAGAAGTGATAACGGTCACTGGTATTTACTATGCATTGGGCATGTCATGGCACCGTTGCCAGAAGCTGTAAGGCTGGCGGTACGGCCCCATTTTGCAGATGTGGAAACTGTGGTTCAGAGAAGTGAAGTATTAATAACTTGCCCAAGCCACAATTTGAACCCTGGTAGATCTGGCTTTGGAGCTGATGGAAATGAAATGTGAAGGGGCTTTGGGAAGTGCCTTGTGGATGGCAGTCAGCAGTGCTGGGGCTGGGCAGGGGCGCTGCGGGGAGAGGAAGAAGCCAGCCCCTCGGCTCCTCCCAGCTCAGCTGAGCAAGGCCAGGGGTGACTTGGCCTTGCTGGAGGTGGCCTGGGCGCCTGCCTGGGCGGAGTGGGGCTGTGGTGTGTGTCGTTGGGGACAGTGTCGCAGGCCCCCTCCTGGCATCCAGCCCCCCACCACCCTGCTAATGGCCTGCAGGGGAAATCATCTGCAAGAGATCAAAGCCGGCCAGAGTAAGCCCCTCACTGGATAATGAAGATGAATCCCAGCCAGGTCTGCCCAGAAAGAACGTTAACTAAATGAAGATGGCAATTCAGTGACTGTGGAGTTTGTATCAGGGCCAAATTGAACTCTCTCTTCCAGCAAGTAGATGCAGAACCTGGGCCGGTGCCCAAGAAAGGGGAAACACACACACACATTCTCTCCCCAGCTTCTCCCACAATTCCTGGCCACGGGCAGCCACCTCAGGAGGGGCTGGTCCCATGCTGGCTCCCGGGTGGGGACCTCCACCTGGCTCACTCTAGCTGGCTCATTAAGACTCCCGCATGCCCCCAGCACATCAGTCGGCCTAGAGGCACTGACTGAGGGGTGGAGCAGGGATGGAGACAGCTCAAATGGGAGGGTCTTGGTGCAACAGGGTCCACTGGGACACCTGTCTTTACTCTGAAGACAAGAGTAGCACAGTGGAGTCAGACCTGGGCTCAAGTCCCAGCTCCTACAAGCCTATGTGACCTTGAATCTCCAAGCCTCAATTTCTTAATCTATAAAGTGGGAATGATACTGCAACCTGCCACCTAGATCCATGGCTGGTAGTGCTGTGTGTGTCATTGCTGCACTGTGCCTCCTTTGCCCTGCAGGCTTCTCAGAATGTTCCCCCATCCCTCAGCTCCTTCAGGCTCCCCAGAAACCAAGGGCTTGCAGATCTAAGCTTCTGTGAACTTCTGACCCAGGCCCCGGCACCTGCTTTCCATGCTCTGGGGACCTACCTCTCTAAACCCTAATGATGGGGAATTCCTGGCCCACCTATTTCCCGCAGGCGATAATCAACTGCAATGCCTCCCAGCTGCGCAGACGGACCACTTGGAAGGAGAGAAGAGTGGGGGAGTCAGGAGAGATAGGCCCAACCAGCATCAGTCAGGAAATCTGGGGCCAGTGGTTCCTCACCCTGGTTGCACAGAAGAATCACCTGGGGAACTTTAACTATGTCAGTGCCAAGGCCCCCTCCAGATCGTGATTCAGATCTCTAGGGGTGGGGCCTGGACAGGGGATTCCGCCCCCCGCCACCAAAGCTCCCCAGGTGATTCCACTTGCAGCCAGTGTGCAGACCTGTCTAGAGACAGTTTTGTTTGTTTTTTTTTTTTTTTGAGACAGAGTCTCTGTTGCCCGGGCTAGAGTGCCATGGCATCACCCTAGCTCACAGCAACCTCAAACTCCTGGACTCAAGCAATCCTCCTGCCTCAGCTTCCCGAGTAGCTGGGACTATAGGCATGCACCACCATGCCTGGCTAATTTTTTCTCTCTATATATTTTTAGCTGTCCATATAATTTCTTTCTATTTTTAGTAGAGACAGGGGGTCTTGCTCTTGTTCAGGCTGGTCTCCAACTCCTGAGCTCAAACAATCCACCCCTCTCTGCCTCCCAGAGTGCTAGGATTACAGGCGTGAGCCACCATGCCAGGCCCAGGCCGGAGAAAGGCTTTTGGAATTTGCATGTGCATAAGAATCACCTGGGAGGTCTTGTTAAAATTCAAATTGATTCAGGGTGGTCTGGGGTGGGGCCTGAGAGTCTATGGCTAACAAGCTCCGGGTGATGCTGCCACTGTGGTCAGGAGACCCACTTTGAGTAGCACTGCCCTGATGAGGGGACCACGGCTTTATCCTCTTTATTCATTGTCAGCCCTGAGGCTTCTCCGTGAACCACTTGTCAAATTAATGCCCCTCATAACTGAGACCCCCGTGGATGTGGGGCCTGGTGACCTGTGTTGAAATCCTAGCTTTACTGCCGTAGCTCTGTGGATCGGGCAAGGTGCCTAACTGTGGCCTCGGTATCCGCACCTGTAAAATAAGTGTGTCCTTACTGCCCCTAGAGCCTGACAGGGCCAGTGGGAGAATAGAGTGGCCTCATTTACATGAAATGTAACTTGAAAATTTCTTTTTCTTCTTTTCCCTGCCACTGAAGGATGCATGTCCCAGTGACGTCTCGGTGCCTCTGATCTGGCTGATTACCCTCAGCCACCCTCGTGCCCCAGCACCCTGACAGTCCTGAGATCCAGTGTGCACTGGACACTAGTTGTGGCCGCCCTCCTGGAACTCCCGCCCAGCTCCAGAGGGCCAGGCCAGCCAGCAGGCTCGCTCGGAAACAAGCACACCTACGGATTTACAGACACACATAGACTCAGAAGACCTGGGTTCGGATCTTGACTTTGCCCCTTCCAGGCCCCGGCTGAGTCCACACTCAGGCTGCTGGCAGCCCTTGTAAGCCCTCAGATCACCCTCTTCTGGGCTGTGCTGGGCTGTGGCGCCCGAGCCCCAGTGTCCTCTGCCAGCAGACAGCACCCCACGCAGGCAGGTGGGCCCGATGAGGAGGCAAGACCACCTGGAACTCATTCCGCTCCAACACTGTGAACCTGCCACCTGCTGGGACAGTGGGGGCCACACATCCTCCTGTCCACAGTGGCAGAGCCCCAGCTCCTCCCTCTGCCCCTCTGGGGGTCTGCCTCCCTGTTCTGTCACACCCCGTCTCTGGGCCACAACCCAGGCAGTAACTCAGGACCACCTGGTGAGTTCAGAGATTCAGATTGAGCAGGTCTTGAGTGGGGATGGCAAGAATCTGTCTTTTCTTTCAAAACTCCTGATGGTGCTGAAGCGTGGTCAGGGCTGAGAGCCCAGTGCCCTCTTCTCCCCCGGCCTAACGTCCACTAGAGAACACTGGGCTGCGAATCAGAAACCCCAGGCTGCAAAATGCGGACAGCGAAGACAACTGTGTTGGAGGACTATTCAGGGTCAAAAAAGATCAGGGGTGGAAAAACACTCTGAAAAGATGGATGTAGCACACAAATGCAAGGTGCTCTGACAACTGTGCACCCACCAGCATCCTCCCAGAGTCCCTGCCTCAGGCACTTCCCAGGCTCTCTCTGAGCCTGAAGTGTCTCCCCTGACAGTGCTGGCTCCCCCTGCTGGCTGCACCTCGCCCTTGCAGCGGGATCTCTCCTTCCCGCCCTCCACTCACCTCAGTTCCCAGTGCACACCCCATGTTTTCCCACCCCATGCCTTGCTAGAGCTGTAACCTCCGCGTGGGCTGCTCTTCCTCCCTTCTCAGGTTCAAAGCTCATCCATCCTTCCAGAGCCACCTCAACGGCACCTTCTCCAGGAAGATGGCTCTGACTGTGCCAGCCTCTTCCTGGCAGCCCCTGCTGTACCTAGCACAGACCCTGGCACATAATACGGTCCAATAAAGGTCTTTTGTAACACAGAAAACATTTGCCCTTGCTAGAAAGCCAACAAATGCAAATTAACACGACACGGAGGTCCTATTTTACACTTGCCAAATTAGCAATTGAGAGAAACAAATGATGACATGCACCACTGACAATGTCGTGCTGCAAATGGCACACACATTACTGATAATGTTGAAAGTCGGAATGATCATTCTGGAAAGCAATACGGCAATATATATCACGGGTTATAAAAATGCTCATTCACTCTGACCCAGTAATCCCACTTGTAATACTGTATCCGAAGGAAATCATTCACAAGAATAAGAAGTGTTATATATGCATGAAGATATTCATTTCAACATTATAATAGCCCCAAATGGAAAGCAACCTAAACGTTCAACAATAGGGGAATTGTTAAGTAAATTATGGTATATAAACTCAACAAACTATTATGCAGCCATTTAAAATATTTATGAAAACTACATTATATGGAAAAAAACGCTTATAGTAAAAAAAGGTGAAATCAAAAACTCAGAATGTAAAATTACATGTACATTCTAACTGTATAATAAAAATGAAGGCATGCTGACAAGGGTCAGAAGGGACAATGTAAAAATGAAATTAATTATTGGATTAGGTGGTAGGACTAGATGTGATTTATTTCTATTTTTAAACATTTCCTGTAATTTTGTTATAATGCCATTTCACAACACAAAAGTTAGGTAGCCAAATAATAAATGTTTGTCAAACAAATACAAGGAGAGAGAGGGGAGGGGAGAAGGCTGATGTTTGGGGGGCTCTGGATCCTGCCCCGACCCTATCCAAGAGCATCTTGGCTGAGATTCCCTGTGGTCCGAAGAAACAGCGGGATTCCGGGTGGAGCTGAGCCTCAGAGAGGTGTGGCCAGGCAAACACAATTGCCCTGTCTTTTTGGGTATTCCCAAATGATTCTGGGTACTTTTGTGAGGGTGGATTTTCTCAGAGTCTCCCAGAAGCCCTACAGGGTACCCATGGCGGGTGAGCCAGGGAGGGCTGCAGAGGAAGTTCAAGTTCAAGGGGCTGATGGCGTTTGAGGTCTTCCCTGCTGGGGCCTTACCCACGGGAGACAGGCCGTTCCTGGATAAGGAATGAGACACCTTTCTCCCCACACCGACCCGTCCTGACCTCTAAGCCATGAGAAACTACATATCTTGAGTGCCTGACACAGTCCCAGTTTTCACCTGCTGGCCTGGCACAATTGTTAATAGCCCCTTTGTCTCAAAATTGTCCCAGTCGGGACATGGTTGTGTTACTCAAATCTCTTTAGAGCAGGAAAAGAGGAGAGAAAAGCTGCTTCGGTGACTGACGAACAGTGGTGGTGGGGGGGTCTTTCTCCTGGACCCCCAGCCCAGAGATGACAAGTAATGTTCTAGGTGGGCACTGCGTCACCTGCCCCGCATGGCATAGCTCCCATGAGTTGTCTCTGTCCCCCAATCGGCCCCGGGGACATCTGTGCCTTCCTCCTCCCCTCCCAGGCCTTCCTCCTCTCTCACTGCTCTGCTAACATCAACGCCCCTCCTGGGGTTCCTGCTTGCACCGTGTGTCCTCCCCGGCCTTCTGGGCTGAGCTGTCCCTTTCTCTGCCCTGACCCTCTCCCTCCTGGTAACAGAGACTTTCAGTTTTAATCAAGTATTCCTCCCTGTCTCCCTGGCTCACCCTCTGCTGAGCCAGTGGAACTCTTTTCTCCATTCCTGGGAACATTTTTCACCCGTCCTTTCTCCAACCAATGTTATCTCAGCGCTAAGCGGGACCATAATTCTGCCCGATGTCATGGGAATTCTCAGCAATCTATTGCTTCTGACAGTGACAAAGTACTTCAGGCTCAGAAACCTGAGCACACACTCACAGATAAATTCAAGCACGCCTTCTCACGCACACATACCACACATCTGTGATATGTGTGCTACGCACACAACATGGCACAATGGCAGGTAGTTACATGACTTGTCTGGAACATGCCACATTCCCACATCACACACACTACATACATATCAAAAACTTCACATGTAATACCCACCTGTCATGGACTCATGCTATGCAAACAACATACACGACATATCCCGTGTATGTTGTATACATGCCTCAAACTACACATCCATTATGCACCTCAGTTGCACATCACACACACACACACACACACGCACACCCTCATACACAGGCTTTGGGGCACCTGTGGAGTTAAGATCCTGCTTAGGGAAAAATGCTCAATTCTTACCACAGAAGCCACGTCCCCCACCAAGCTGCACAAGGAGCAAGGAACATTCATTACTGCTAATGAGCATTACATGCCTAATTAATTCCCAGGCTTGGTCTGAGGATCCAGCCTGGGGCCTAATTTCCATTCAGGGAAAAATAAGTGGAAATGTAAAAGGGCTCACGCACTGGGTTAGTCGGACTTAGGGCCGTCTTGCACTTGCCCATCCTGTCCCCAAGCCCAGGCCATTGGACTTACCGGCCCAATATGAGAAAAGCAAATACCTTGTCTAAGTGGAGAAAAGCTGGGTTTCCTTTCTGACCACCCTTGTGAAGCATCAGGACCAAATCCTCAAAGGTAGGCTCTGTGTTCTACCCAAGTAAAGGTCCCTTCACTTTTGCATGAAGAACAGCCCATTCTCGGTACCCACCAGTTAACATCTGATATGTTCCAGTGCATGTCCCTGGATGTGTGGGGGGGATTTGCCTATTTGTGCACAGCTGGGACCTTCTGTGCCCAGGCTGGTTTCCCTCCATCAGACACAGCATAGACTATGCAAGCCTGTTGCCTTGGGAAGAGAAGGTCTGGGTGAAGAGTTAGCAAGCTTGAGGTCCTCCTTGTAAATATCACTTTGAGATCACCACATTGGCCCTCACTGAGCCCAGGTTGGGGTTCTACCTCAACCCAGCATGCCACCACCACCAGATCAGAGATGCTATGCAGGATAACGGTTTGCCATTCCAAGAGAAGTACTGCCACCTCATTCAGGAATTTGCACAGGGGTGGGTGCGAGGGAGGGGGAGTGAAGACCACAGGGGAAAGGCAGTGAGGAAGAGTGGTGGAAAGCTGAGCCTGACCTGGACCCAAATCCATGCATATTCTGCCACCAATTAAGTGTGTGACCTTGGGCAACTACTTATCTTCTCTGGGCCTCAGTTTCCAAATGCATACAATGGGATAATAATAGTTCATGCCTGCTATGGTTTGAATGTGCCTCTCAAAAGTTCATGTGTTGGAACATAATCCCTCTGCCCTCATGAATGGATTAATGTCACTATCACAGGAGTGGGTTCATCATCGTGGGAGTGGCTTTGTTCTAGAAGCAAGCTGCCTCTGGCTCTCTTGCCCTCTAAGCACGTGGTGCCCTTTGCCATGTCAGGATGCAGGAACAACACCCTTCCCAGAGGCAGTGTCATGCTTTGGACTTCCCAGTCTCCAGAACCATGAGCTAAATACATCCCTATTTTGTAAATAAATTACCCAGTCTGTGGTACTCAGGTACAGCAATAGAAAACAGACTATGACAGAAAATTGGTACTGAGAAGTGGGGCTGTTGCTATGACAGATACCTGAAAATGTGGAAGTGGCTTTGGAGCTGGGTAATGGGTGGAGGCTGGGACTGTTTTGAAGTGAATGCTGGGAATAGCCTGTACTGCCGTGAACAGAGCAGTCGGGTGGTTCTGGTGAGAGCAAACAAAGGGGAGAAGACTGGGGCAGTCTGGAACTTCTTAGAGATGACTTCAGTGGTTGTGATCGGAATGTTGATAGAACTACGGATGCTAAAGGGCATTCTGATGAAGTCTGAGATGGAACTGAGGAACAAGGTACTGGAAGCCGGAGCAAAGGCCATCCTTGTTACAAAGTAGCAAAGAACCTGGGGAAACTGTGTCCATGCTGAAGTCTTTATGGAAGGCAGAATTTAAGAGTGACAACCTAGGACATCTGCTGGAAGAAATATCTAAGCTCCAAAGCGTGCAGTCTGCTGCACGCCTACTTTTAACTGATTACAGTAAAATAAGAGAGGGAAGAGATGATTTAAAAACAGAATTTATAATTAACAGGGAAGCAGAGCAGAAAGATTTGGAAAATTTGTGGCCTGGTCATGCAAAGAGAAGACCTGAAGTTTGTGGCGTGCTATGGTTTGAATGTGTTCCCCCAAAGTTCACGTGATGAAGGCTTAATCCCTCTGCCCTCCTGAATGGATTAATATGGCCATCACAGGAATGGGTTCATATCATGGGAGTGGCTTTGTTATAAAAATGAGCTCTCCCTGGCTCACTTGCCCTCTTGCCATGTGACGCCCTCTGCCACGTTATGATGCAGCAGGGAGGGCCTTGCCGGCTGCCAGTGCCATGCTTTGGACTTTCCAGCCTCCAGAAACACAAGCTAAATACAAGTCTCTTCTTTATGAATTACCCAGTCTGTGGCATTCTGTTACAGCAACAGAAAACAGACCGACAATCCCTCAGGAGACTGTTGCGTAGTTTAAGTGAGCTGATGCACACAGGGTATGTGGCAAAATGCCTGGCACACGGTGAGAGCTCCATAAGTAGTAGTATGGTAGTTGTTTTATTGTTACTATATTATTATTATTTCTTCTGGTACTACTACTACTACTGCCCCTCCAATATTCCTGTGGTGTTGAGACTCCTCAGTGTGCTATTTAACGCTCTGTGCAACGTGGCCTCACTTGCATATTCAACCTTTATTTCTCCAACACTGCCTTCCTGCAGGCTGATACCCCACACTTATTCCCACGTCCGTGCCTTTGCACGTGAGGTCCCCTGGCCTGGAGGCCCTTCCTCCTTTGTCTCGCCAAATTTTATTTCTCCGTCAAAGCCCAAGCTCTCATCCAACTTCTGCCACGAACCACTGCCTCCAACGGCTCATACTGAGGTCCCTCCATGTGCATTTCAATGGTGTTTATGATGACGATAAAATGTTTTAAACATAGGAAAAGTCATGAAATGCACCCATGTATCTACCACTTGGATTAAAAGAGAAAAGACAGATCGCAATACCACTGACGTCTCCTTTCCTTCTTGGAGGTGACTGGCATCCTGAATGTGACATTTATCCCTGTCGTGAGTATCTTTCTGTTTTTACCACATATATACCCACTATTAGTATGTATTATAGTTGTACATGTTTTTAAGCTCGACATATATGTATGGAACCCGCGGCAGATGCTTTGTGTGCTCTGTGCCATGTCCCCTCAGCCCCCCTGCTTCCCGCACAGCTGTGGGGACCGCTCAGGGCGCCCCGCCAGTGGCCCACTTCAGCCCTGTGGCCTCCCTGCTTCCCTGCTGTGGGCTCTCTCCAGGATCCCAGGCGGCTGCTCAGTCTGTGCAGGCACAGCTGGAAGGGCCCGGAGCAAGCCCGGGGCCACCCTCAACCAGTAGGGGACAGGAGCCCGTGATAACTGCCCCTTGTTCCTCCCTCAGAGGCCCTTTCTCACGTGCATGCAGCATGGGCCTGAGCCCCAGCTGCCACAGCAGTGACCTGCTCCACAACGCACCTTTTTCTGGCTTTCCCCCTCCCTGTGCTCTCTTCCCGCTCCTTTGTTCTCCTTCCCGAGATAACCCCCAAAGGAGCTCCCTGCACGCGGGCTCTGCTTTCAGGGAACCCACGCGAAGGCAGTGTTGCTTTTGCTCTCCACGCAGCTTTGGAGAATTACCCACGTTGTTCCACGTAGCTCTATCTCATTCACCCTCACTGCCACGCAGTATTGCACGGAATGAGGTCTGAACAGACATCCCCTTAACGATGGACATCTGTGTTGCCTCCAATGCCTCCATTCCAGTGCTGCGGTGAACATTCCTGCCCGTGTTTTCCGACAGCCCTAGTGTTTTCTACTGGCTCTGTGACACCACGTCACACCCCGCCTTGAGTGCCACTTCATGTTTGGAGTCCGTGTCTCCCTAGCTAAAGGCAAGCCCTGGGAGGCAGCAGGAGGAAGGGGGTGGAGAGACAAATTAATTCGCCACATACCCTCAGGGGAGAGCTGGTAAACTTCAGTGCAGGCTGAACTCAGCGTGGGACCCAGCCTGGTACCACTGTCTACTCTCAAATGACTACTCATCACTCATGCGGTGAGTTCCCACGTGCCAGGCACATCAAATGGGACGACAGGCCGCTGTCAACTTCCCCTTCCCCTTCTCTAACTCCTCCCTGCATCTTGTTCTTCTCCCTCTTTCTTTCTTTCCTGCTTCTCTGGGGGTCCTCCTAGGCCCCAGGGACCTCTGCAGAGAGGGGAGCATGAGGTAGAGGCTGCCTGGGCCCCCTTCCTGGCCCATCTGCTATCCTTGCCAGCAATAACCTGTGCTATTTCTTTTTTTTTTCCCCCAATGTAAAAATGTATTTATTATTAGCTTTTGAAACCTTAATATAAATGTGATTTCTGATAGACTTTTACAAATACTGAAAATAGCTTCCGGGTCCCCTTTCTTCTTCTAAGGATCTTTGCAGATGCTTAAGAACTACTGGATTTGATGATCACACGTTATCACGGAGGAAGAACATTCAGTGACATAATTCATATTAAATTACAAGTCTTGATTATTCTTACTTTTTCACAAAATGTTCAATATAGTCTTTGAAAGATGGAAAAAACATTTTTTTTTTTGCATTTAGATAAGCATCTTAAAATATAAGGGAAGACTACAAAGCAGTGTGGCAGGTTTTACTCTGTCACTTGTGAACTGGATTAAGGCAATCCCCAGAATTCCAGAACTGTTGTGGAGATGTTATCATTTTCATTTACAATCAGGACAAACTGCATTCAGCAAGGAGTCAAGGGATCTGAGTTCCAGCTGCCATCGTGCACGGTATGACCTCGAATAAGTCTCTTGACTCCTGGATATCAGAGGCCCCATCACCGAATGAAAAGTGCTAGATCAGGTCATCTTGAATACCCTGTCCAGCTCTGTTACTGTGCAATGCCATGAAATCAGAGTCACATGTTCCAGGCTGTTTGGGGTCAGGGATTTTAGAACCTATGTAATAATGTACAGTACTTTTCAAATTTCTACTTTTTTGAATCTTATTTAAATATATGCATACTTTTCCATTTTCTTCTGTGCATTTAAATATATTTTCCAATTTAACACACTCTTTGTCATTAGCAATAAAAAAGCTCCCCAATGATGCATTTCTCATTTCTTGCTTTTATTTCTTTTTGGCTTCTTTTTTGAACTCCTCCAAGATCTCGTCTGGATTTGTGGAGGCCGAAAGTTTCACCACCTTTTCACAAGATTTACCACCCTTCTCCAAAACCACATCACTCTTGCTGAGCTCTAAGACCTTGGAAAGATACGGACAGAGCTCAGCATCAGCCTCGCCCTCTGATGGAGGCGCTGCAATAGCTACGTTTCCGGCTTCTGCTGTCAAATCTGTTAGAGCATTTTGTTTGGAGAAGGGTTTTGCATGGATGGCTGTGGTGGCACAACCTTTAGGATCAACTGCCACAGGAGCTAAGGGAGAAAGTGGTCTCTCTGGTTCCTTGCTCTGGCTCTTACCCTTGTGTGTCACACCAGCCTTCTTAGGCATCTCAGCGCAAGAAGGGTATTTAGCAGAGGCCCAAGTGCCTGGTGCTGCCCCAAGCCACAGCATCCGGCCTGGGGAGGCACGGGGCAGGGCGGCTCCATGCCAGAAGGACCCCCTGCACCTGCCAACCTGAGCTATTTCTTAGAATGACATGCTGGTAATGACACGTTAACCTGCACGCAGGTGGTCTGCAAGCAGCAGCTCCAGCTTCTTGCTGCTGGTCAGGTCTGGGTGCTGCTGGGGGTGGGCAATGGGGAGACGGTCCTAGCAGCATCCAGCCCTCCAACCACACCTGCCTGCTCTGGGAAGGCCCCCGACTCCCCCAGGCACCAAATCCTATAGCATTTGGCATTTCTCATACTTGCCATGAGTCAGTGAATCGATGAGCATTTATTGAACACCTACTATAGTCAGGGGATAAACTAACACACTGTCTGCCAAAGTAAGCTTGTTGGTTTTCATATCTGAGGTCTGCTGCTTTCTTAGTGGATGACTTCAGGCATGTGACTTAACCTCTCTTTGCCTCAGTTTCCCTAGCTGTAGAACAGGGATAAGAACAGCCCCTGCCTCATAGGGTTGCTGTGAGTCAAAAGTAGCAATCACGGGTAAGTATGTGTAGAACAGTGCCTGGTGCTCCTTGAGGGTTAGTATTGTAGCCTGGAAGTTCTCTCATCCCCATCATGGGTGGGGTGGGGTGAGGGGAGGGGGAAACAAAGAGGCTCTCAAACTCAGGAAGCTGACAGCTCTCCCCCATTCTGGGTGCCCTCTGGAGGCAGGACTTTATTTCCCTGATTAGACTAGATTTTTCCCTGAGGTGGGAATGAAAGAAAACTATCTTCCTTATCAGACGAAGTGTCTCCGGTGGTAGGAAGAGTGTCCTCAGCCTGGCTGCTGCCCCCGTGTCTAACCCAGGGCCCCCTCCTGGAGCCAAGGGCAGGTGATAGGGACAAGGACAGGAGGCACCCTCCACCCTGACATCCCCAGGGCCACATGATACCTGCAAGTTTGAATAATTAACAGGAACTGTAAAAACAACTGGTTGCAACATTCAAAAAATTCTTTTTATTATCAGCAAATGGTAGCACTTACCAAAGCAGTTTTATATGTAATAAAACTTTTTTATTGTTTCAGTCTTGGCTTGGAGAGGCAGAAAAGGAGACAAGCCCAGAACCAGGGAGAGCAAAGAGAGGAGTAATTAATAAGATTAATAATGGAAACTTCCTGAGAATGTTAGCAATGATAAACCGAGCACACACCTGGCTTCTCTTCAAAGATGGGGTGACAGGGAGAAGTGGAATTTCTGAGCACAGGTTTGGGGAGATGTTTACACTCTGGTGTGGAGGAAAGAGCAGGGCTCAGGGGAGAGCTGGATGCTTCTCCTGGTTTTGCTATTAGACCATGGGCATGTCAATTCTCTGCCTCTGAGCCTCAGTTTTCTCCTCTGTAAAATGGGGAGGGATGTTTAGGGAATGATCCTCCAAGTCCCCTCAGTGGCTAAGGCTTTGCATCTTTGTGTTGTTAAAATCCATTTTTCACTCTTTCCTTTTCTTTAACCCTGGGGACAAGTAGATTATAGTTTGTTCAGCCTTTAGTTTAACCAAGATGTTTCAAGTACATCCCATCAAAACATGGGAGCTATGCCAGGAGAATATATTGTCTCCATTTTACAGATGAGAAAACTGAGGCCAGGATGAGCTCGGTCCCCAATGCTTCAGTTACAACTACTAACAGCCCAAGGTCACACCTATTATGGAACATATACCAGGCTGAACCCCAGTTCTGCCTCCAAGGCCTGTGTTCTTCCTACCACATGATGCAGTTTCTCAGAGCAGATGATGGGAAATCGAGCCAAGTTCACGAAGTCAATCACCTGGGTCTCGCTGGCACCTGTGCTGGGCAGCACGTGGATCCAAAGCAGGCAGGGGTGGTGGGGTGTGGGGTGTGAAGGTGGGAAGAGAAATGAGAGCACTAAGGAGGGCTTGGTTTAACCCTTCAGCACCTGCGGGGCTTCACCGCTCACTCAGGGCCACGCTCCTGCCGGTACGGTTTAGAAAACATTTCCTAAACTGGGGTCCCCAGCCCAGCAGCACTCGCGTGAGTATCTCTGTGAGCTTGTTGTGGAATTGTAGTGCCTCAGGCTCCACCTCAGCCCTACTGAATCAGAAACGAATGATAAATGGGTGCATTTTATACAAGGTAATGAGGTGGCTACCCAGGTGATAGAATTTTAGGGATGCCACGATGTATTACTCCGCTGGAAAACATCTCCCTTAGCAGAGGTAAGGAGAGAGAGAAGCTTCCATTCCACAGTGAGGAGGCCAAGGAGGATAACTGTCCCCGGAGCAGGCCCACAGTGACCCACGCCCTCCGAGCGGGGCTGGGGAGGCTTTGCTCAGAGCAGGTTTCCACGGCTGAGGATGAGACGGTGTTTCTTTCTTTCTTTTTTTTTTTTTTTTTTTTGAGACAGAGTCTCACTCTGTTGCCCAGACTAGAGTGCCGTGGCGTCAGCCTAGCTCACAGCAACCTCAAACTCCTGGGCTCAAGCGATCCTACTGCCTCAGCCTCCCGAGTAGCTGGGACTACAGGCATGTGCCACCATGCCTAGCTAATTTTTTCTATGTATATTTTTAGCTGTCCAGATCATTTCTTTATTTTTAGTAGAGACGGGGGTCTCGCTCTCGCTTAGGCTGGTCTCGAACTCCTGATCTCAAGCGATCCTCCCGCCTCGGCCTCCCAGAGTGCTAGGATTACAGGCGTGAGCCACCGCGCCCGGCCAAGACGGTGTTTCTTGTCTCAGCCTGACTCCAGCCTGCAAGCCAAATCTCTGAAGGGCAGAGGGCAGAGTGGACCTGTGTTTTGCCTTTCTAATGTGCTAAGCACTGAGTTAGACATTTTGCTTTCCTCGTTTCATTTAGTTCTCACAAATGAAAGGTAGGCGGTGTTATTTGATAGGTGAGGAAACAGACCCCGTGAGTCGAGCAGGCTGCCGAGCTTACTCAAGCTGCACTAAGTGGCTGCGCCAGGGTTCGAGTTTAAACCCAGGTCTTGATGACTTCAAACCCCCACGCCTGCTCTCTCCACAGCGGCTAGGAAGCTGGCACTGCCCCAAAGACTGGCACCTTTAGGGCGGGCAGAGCTCAGCCACCTGGCTGAGGGTTTTTTTTTTGAGACAGAGTCTTACTCTCTTGCCTGGGCTAGAGTGAGTGCCGTGGCGTCAGCCTAGCTCACAGCAACCTCAAACTCCTGGGCTCAAGTGATTCTTCTGCCTCAGCCTCCCGTGTAGCTGGGACTACAGGCATGCGCCACCATGCCCGGCTAATTTTTTCTATTTTTAGTTGTTTGGCTAATTTCTTTCTATTTTGAGTAGAGACGGGGGTCTTGCTCTTGCTCAGGCTGGTCTCGAACTCCTGAGCTCAAGCAATCCTCCCACCTCGGCCTCCCAGAGTGCTAGGATTATAGGCATGAGCCACCGCACCAGGCCCTTGGCTGAGGGTTCTGAGCCGGGTCAGGTGGAGATGGGGTGACAGTCACCCTTCTCCGATCTCTACCTGGCAGCAAACCATCCCAAGTGTCAGTTAAAGTTCCGGAGCTGCCGGTCTTTCAACGTTCACTGGGGTTTAACGAATGATAATGCCACATGTGCTATCAGAGGGGCTCACAGTCCAACAAGGGAGACAGCTACAACCCAGCTGAAACAGTTACTGATGGCAGGCAGTAGGTGGCTACGTACCAAAGTGAGTGGTTTAGTGACTCAGAGAGGGGAAAGAGAGCTGTGACCTGGAGCCACTCAGCAGGGCTTGCCAGGTGAGGTGGCAGGTGACAGGTGGGTCTTTGGCACTCAGATTCAGCACCCGTGTTGGCGGTGGCTGTAGAAAGCGAGGCACTTCAGACTGGCCTTCATCGGACTCTAAAACAATTCCAGATGTTTCACTGATGCGTTCCTGGCCTCTTTCCCGTTTGATAATTATCTTTTAATGACGCACATTCATGCAGATTGGGTACACCAGGAAGTATAACTCACAGAGAATGTGTACTCGGTCCTCCAAGGTAGGGCCCCCGAAGCCCAACAAGGTGAGGCAGGCACTCTTCAGTGGGGGTGGGGATGAAGCCAGGCCAAGGGCTGCTTATGTGGGCACAGAGGTGGCTGCTCCAAACGGGGAGTCTGAAGCTGGTGGATGGGGAGAGGAAGCTGAGCATCTTGTTCACCTCTCTTTTGGAGCCCTCATATCACTGCTGTAATCACTCACATCCATGCCTCAAACTAGACTGAAGCCCCAGGGAACAGGAACACCATGTATGGTTGTATAAGTTGTGCACTGCTCAAGGTGCTTGGCCAAGGGGAAAATGGGGCTGAAATCTAGACTGCTCTCAACTGCCCTAGCACAGAGTTGAGTCCACTCAGAGGAATGGCCATCTTTTTATGGTTTTCAAGAGGCCATTTAGGCTGTCAGTGGCCCTGCCCAAGACTGTGCCCGTTTGGTCCCAGCTGTATCCCTGTCACTCAGTACATGTCTGTTGCACCAATAAATGAATAAAAACAAGCAAGAATCCACAAACGACAGCGTGGGATAAAAGAACAACTGTTTGAGATGGGCAGGTTTGTTATTCCTAATTCACAAATCAAAGCTGACTTGAAAATTGGGGCAGGAACTGTGGCTTATACTCTTCTTGAATATTCCCACACTTCCCACTTCTCCCTCTGTAAGCCAAACACAGCTCCGAGCCCATAACAGATCTTTGGTAAATTGATTGACTGGGAAAGAGAGAAACCCGTGTTTATTAAGGCACAGCATGAGCCCGGTTAATGAACAAGCACATGCCGCGGAGCACAAAACACAAGCTGCCTGCCTCGGGCTCCCTACAGAGCAAGAAGAATAACTTCTCCGGACCTCAGTTTTCCTGTCTGTAAAGTGGGGATACCGAAAACTCCTATTTCATAGAGTTTCTATGAGAGCAAATGAAATTATGTATGAGAACAGGTTTTGTAACTTCTGAGGTGCTACACAACGATAGTTCCCATGCACTGAGCATTGCTTTGTGCAACACACTGAACTAAATGCTTCTGATGCACTGGTCAAAGGTTGGCAAACTACGGCCTGTGGGTCAAACCCGGCCTGCCACTTGTTTTTGGTAAATTGCAGCCATGCCATTGCTTTGTATATTGTGTCTGATCTTGGTCTACAACGGCAGAGTTGAGTAGTCCAACAGAAACGTTATGTGTGGCTCACAAAGCTTAAAATATTTACTATCTGGCCAATTCCTGTATTAACTTCTTTAAGCCTATTAACCACCCTATGAATTAAATGCTAATATTACCACCCCCATTTTACAGATGATCAAACCAAGACACAGAGTAGTTAAGTTACTTGCCCAAAGTCACACAGCAGGAAAGACAGGCAGGGGCCTGAGTCCATGTTCTTAAAACCAAACCATCCTGCCTCTATTGTCCCTAAAGCAGCTTTTCTGATGATAAGGGTCATTACAAGGTCCTAGGCCCCAAGGACAAAGAGGTCTCCAGGGCAACAGCTTAAAGCCAACTAGAAGGAGGTCCTTGCGCCCACACCAGGGAGGGAAGGCACAGACTCCATTACCCAGGGGATGTGGTCAGGGCTGAAATGTGAAACGAGGCCAGGAAAGGTTCAGATAAACTTCTGGGGAACAGACTTTTTTTTAAGGGACCTCAGATCCCTGGGGAACAGATCAGTTTCCTGTGGCTGCTGTAACAAAGTATCACAAACTAGGTGGCCTAAAACAACCGAAATGTATCATCTCACAGTTCTGGAAGCCAGAAGTTCTGAAATCAAGGTGTTGGCAGGAACATACTCCCTCTGAAATCTCTGGTATTGTGTTTTAATTTCTTGATTCGTATTTTTTGTGTATCTGTTGTAGGTTTTTTGATTGGAGGTTACCATGAGGCTTGCAAAAAACATTTTATAGCCAATTATTTTAAACATATGACAAACAAATAAGCAAAGAGGAATCTAACAGAAATTCTACCTTTTAACTACATCCTCCCCTGCCCCCTGTTTTTAACTTTTTGTTGTTTGCATTCATATCTTGTTATACTATCTATCTTTCAAAAAGTTGTTGTAGCTATTTTTGATAGGTTTGTCTTCTGGTCTTCTACTCAAGATGTAAGTGGTTTATGCACCACAATTATAGCAATAGAGTATTTTGTATTTGTGTACTTAGTGTTACCAGTTGTATACCTTCAGATGATTTCTTGTCATTCATTAATGTCATTTTCTTTCAGATTGAAGAACTCCTTTGAGCATTTTTTTTTTTTTTTGAGACAGAGTCTCACTCTGTTGCCCGGGCTAGAGTGAGTGCTGTGGCGTCAGCCTAGCTCACAGCAACCTCAAACTCCTGGGCTCAAGCGATCCTACTGCCTCAGCCTCCCGAGTAGCTGGGACTACAGACATGCGCCACCATGCCCGGCTAATTTTTTCTATATATATTTTTAGTTGTCCAGATAATTTCTGTCTATTTGTTTTAGTAGAAACAGGGTCTCACTCTTGCTCAGGCTGGTCTCGAACTCCTGACCTCGAGCGATCCACCCGCCTCGGCCTCCCAGAGTGCTAGGATTACAGGCGTGAGCCACCGTGCCCAGCCTCCTTTGAGCATTTTTTGTAGGACAAGTCTTGTGTTGATGAAATCCCTCAGCTTTTGTTTGTCTGAGAAAGTTTTTATTTCACTTTCATGTTTGAAGGATATTTTTGCAGGACACAATATTCTAGGGTTAAGGTTTTTTCCCTTCAGCACTTTGAATATGTCATGCCACTCTCTCCTGGACTGTAAGGTTTCTACCAAGAAGTCCGCTGCCAGGCATATTAGAACTCCTTTATATGTTATTTATTTCCTTTTTCTTGCTTCCCTTAGACCATTTCTTTATCCATGACCTTTGGGAGCTTGGTTATTAAATGCCTTGAGGTTGTCTTGTTTGGGCTAAATATGCTTGGTATTCTATGAACTTATTGTACCTGAATATTGATATCTTTCTCTAGGTTAGGAAAGTTCTCTGTTATTATTTCTTTGAATAAATTTTCTATCCCAGTCTCTTTCTCTACCTCTTCTTTAAGGCAAATAATTCATATATTTTCCCTTTTGAGGGTATTTTCTAGATTTTATGTGTATGCTTCATTCATTTTTATTCTTTTTTCTTTTTTCTCTTCTGACTAGGTATTTGCAAATAGCTTGTCTTCAAGCTCACTCATTCTTTCTTCTGCTCAGTCAAGTCTGCTAGTGAGAGACTCTGATGCATTTCGTAGTTTGTCAATTGAATTCTTAACTCCAGAATTTCGGCTTGATTTTTTTTAATTTATTCAATTTCTTTGTTAAATTTCTCTGATAGGCTTTTGAATTCCTTTTCTGTGTTGTCTTGAAGTTCACTGAGCTTCTTTAGGACAGCTATTTTGAATTCTTTTTCTGAAAGGTCACATATCTCCATTGCTCCAGGATTGGCCACTGGTACCTTATTTAGTTCATTTGATGAAGTCATGTTTTTCTGGTTGTTCTTCATGCTTGTGGATGTTCATTAAGCTTAGGTATTTATTTTAATCTTTGCAGTCTGGGCTTGTTTGAACCTGTCCTTCTTGAGAAGGCTTTCCCGGTATTCAAAGGGAATTGAGTGTTATGATCTAAGTCTTTGGTCACCGCAGCTGTATCAGCACTGGGTGTGCCCAAAGCCCAGTAATGCTGTGACTCTTGCAGAGTCTTGGCGGTACTGCCTTGATGGATTTGGGTAAGATACGGGAAAATTCTCTGGATTACCAGGCAAAGTCTCTCACTCTCTTCCCTCACTCTCTGTGCTGGGCTGCTAGAGTTGGGGGAGGAGTGATGTGGGCACTCCCTTGTGGCCACCAGTACTGGGTCACACCAGCCCAGTCTCACCCAAAGCCTGTGGTGACTGTGGCCTGGCTACCTCTGATGTTTATTCAAAGCCCAAGGGATCTGTAGTCAGCAGGTGGTGAGTCCTGCCAGGACTGGGTCCTTCCCTTCAGGACAGCATGTTTCCTTCTGGCCCAGGGTGGGTCCAGAAATGCCTTCCAGGAACTAAGGCCTGGACTCAGGGGCTTCAGGAGTCTGCTTGGTGCTTCTTTATTTTACTGTGGCTGAGCTGATATCCATGTTGCAAAACAATGTCCTTTGAACTTTTCTCTTTCCTTTCCCCAAGTGGAAGAAGACTCCTGAGCTGCACTGCCTGTAGTGGGGAAGGGGAGGTGACACAGGCACTAGCGTGGCTGCCAACACTGGTGTTTCCCTGGGTTAGGTGCACCCCAAATCCACTGGCTCTGAGCCAGCACAGTCACAGGAATTGCCCAGGGACTGCAGCCTTGTGACCCGACTGCCTTAACAAATTGAGTCCAGGTCTCAGGCTGCTTTTTGTCAGCTGGTCGTGGGGCTGGCTGGAATTCAGGTTTTGGGGTGGAGGATTTCTCTCTGGCCAGGCCGGTCTAAATGCTCCCTTCGTGGGCACCGGCAGAATTCTGCCCTGTGCAGTGTTCCCCTGTGCCAGGGCAGCCCTGACTTCCAATGCAAAGTCCGACAATCATTTCACTTTCCCTCCTCCAGGCACACAGAGCACTGCTGGGAAACTGGGGAGGGTGGCATAAGCAATGCAAGACTGTCTTTTCCACCCTCTTCAGTGCCTCTTTCCTTGATATAATGTAAAAACCAGGTAATATGATCACTTGCTTGATTTCTGGTTCTTCTGAAGGTGCTTGCTTGGGAGGATAGTTGTTGAATTTGGTGTTGGCAAGGAGAGATGATCACTGGAGGTTTCTATTAGGCCATCTTGCTCCTCTGAAATCCATTAGGGAATCCCCCCTTGCCTCTCCCAGCTTCTGGCGGCTGCTGGCAGTCTCTGGGGCCCCTTGGCTTGCAGCTGCATCACTCTCTGCTTTTGTCATCACATGGTGCTCTCCCTGTTTGCTCCTGTCTTTATGTGGCCACCTTCTTAGAAGGACGCCAGTCATGTTGGGTTAGGTGCCCAACCTACTCCAGTATGACCTCATCTTAATTTTACTGATTACATCTGCAATGACCCTATTTCTGAATAAGGTCACATTCTCAGGTATTAGATAGGGTTAGGACTTCAGTATATCTTTTTTGAGGGGACATAATTCGGCCTGTAACAGGGAACCTCAAAACTCTGAGGGGCTATCTCAGCGCTTCCCTGATTCAGGGAGCCAGCCAGAGACAGAGAGAAGAATCACAGGCCTTCAGGTGTGTGGGGTGGGTTCATGGCTGTTTCTATCACAAATATTCTCTTCTAGAGCTTTCCTTGTTTCCACAGATCTAGAGCTCTTTGAGGCTGGGTCTGCATCTTATTTGTTCTGACTCCAACAGGTGCTAGCACACAGTAGGTGCTCAATAGTGGCTGGCAACCCAATGATCATGTCAAACTGCCCCTCAAGGCAACTGTCAAAAAAGTAGCTGGGCCAGAGGGCCATGGGGCCATAGGGCTGACCAGCTCTGTGGGTGGTCCTGGGCTGAAATCAGATGCAAATGAACAGAGGGCCTTGCAGGCCAGCTGGGATGCTGGGGGCATCCTGGGGGACTGAGCTGGGCCCATCTGCTGTCCTGGCAGGGCTTCTGAGGGACATCTGGGCAGAGGCCACACTAATGCCAGAGGACGCACAGCCCAGCGGCCCTTCGCCTGTGTGTTTGCACAGCTAATGTAATTATGCCCGCGGGATGTTGACACAAGAGAAGCCATATTTGAGAAGGCCTTATCAGCCACCCAACAAGTCCCAGATTACTGCAACGGGAAGGTTCTCACACAAATGCAATCTAAGGAAGAGCTGGCTGAAGGGCTGGCCCTCCTGAGAAACCAGACTCTTGAGGAGCTGACTTGGGGCAGAAACATGCACCAGAAACCTACTAATGGCCCCACACACGACTCAGTCGCTTACTCATTTAATAAGTACACTGTGGGTAGCTTCTAGTCAACCGAGCACTGGGGATTCGAGGATGAAAAAGACCCCGATACCAGCCCCAGAGGAGGAAAGATACACAGAAATATGTAACCATATGCTGAAATATTTACGGATAAACTAGCATGATGCCCGGCAAAGGAGGAAAGTAAGTGGGAATATAGCAAAACCAGAGTAGAGTGGCCAGCAGTTGATGTTTGTTCAAGCCGGGTGATGATTACATGGGATTCATTATATTAATATTATTCTACTTTTGTATATATTTAATACTCCACAGAAAGGGTTTTTAGAAATAAAAACTAAAAAGAAAAGATGCAAGGGCACTTGGTATAGTGGGAGGTGTGCGTGCAGAAAGAGTTTTAAGAATGCTTCCCACAGGGGGCCATGATCTAGGTCTAATCTGAGCAAGGAGAGGAAACTCCTACCATCGGGCAGCTTACGCAAAGCAACAGACACCTCTGTTGTACAAGATGATGTGGAAGGAAGATGGTGTCTAGCACCACCCAGACCTGAGTTGAAATCCCACCCACAAATTTAGGAAAATAATATATGTCTTATAGAGTAGTTGCTGGTGTTAAGGAAGGTAGAGGATAAGAAGGGATGACACAATAGGAACTGAATCAATTCATCCACCCTTCTACCCATCGATCAATCCATTCACCCATCCATCATCACACTATTGTCTCTGTGCTCCAGCCTATACTGTGAACTCCTTTAATGCAGAAAGGGTCAGTTACATCTTTATACCCTGATGCCAGGCACAGGGCCAGTGCCCCAGAAAGTGCTCCATGATTCTCTTCTCAAGAGTAAACAGGTGATGCAAAGTCCCCTTACATCTGCATTAGGGGGTCACCTTTTCTGAGACACTGAACTGGGGGAGGAGGAGAATGGAGAGGTGGTGTCTTAACTGGGAGGCTTGTGTCCACAGAATGGAGAGACGGGGCAGGGTCTTAGCGAGGGGTGGGGAACCTGAGGTCTTAAAGCCACATGTGGCCTTCTGGGTCCTTAAGTGCAGCCTTTTGACTGAATCCAAATTTTATAGAACAAATCCTCTTATTTTTATTAATACTTTTTTGTCTTTAATATTTTTATTTTATTTTTAAAATGAATGTATTTACCAAAATACCAAAGAGTAAAATAAATTTCAACAAAATAATCCTCCCAGATTGACCGGCACAATTAGAACATTAGTAAGCCATAAGGGCTGAACTGACAGCTGCTACACTCATGAATCAGTTCTAATTTCCTCCACCTGACTGGCGCCACTATTGCATGAGGCTGGTTGGCGAGAGTTTACGGGGGTCAAGTACACCAGTCTGTTATCAGCTTTTGACAACGGTGCACTGTGTTTCTGTTTGAAGTGGAGTTTGTGAATAGTTGCAAAGCTCCACAGTTTATTTTTTAATTCTGTCTGCTTAGCAGCCCATGATGTCAAAGAAAAACAAGAGAATGCTGAAGGAAGAAAACAGATTTTTTTAATGAGGATTGGGAATTGCAATATTATATCTTTTAAAGATAAGATGATTTGCTTACTTTGTGATACTGCAATATCAACATTAAAGAAATTCAATGCTCATCAGTATTATAACACTCATAAAGACCACAAATATTTTAGAGGGAGAGATGTGAAAGGTTGTATTGCAGAAATTAAAAGATGAAAAGCAAAAGCAAAGACGATTCTTTCCAGCAGCAATAAGACCTGGAAATAATGCCACTGAAGCAACTTATAAAGTAGCTTATATACTCAGGGAAAAAAAGGAAGCCATTCAGTGATGTAGAAATTGTGAAAGAATGTATTGTTGAAGTTGTAGGATGCTTAGACCCTGCTAACATTTCAAAGTACAAACAACTGCCTCTTTCAAGGAGAACCATAACTGATCAGCAGCATGAATTAGCCTTCAACTAATAGAACAACTTCATGCAATATATATTGCATGAAGTATATACTATTCAATCGCTTCAGATGAATCAACTGATACTACTGACTTGGTACAGATTTTATACTTGATTTAGGTCATAACAGAAGATTTTCTTTGCTACAAAGAGTTACTCATTTTGGGCACTCTTGCAAATAGAACATGGGAATAGATATTGTCAATAACTTTGTGAAGATAAATGTCATGAAGTTAGACTGAATTTGGTAAATTCAGTGAGTGTATGTACAGATGGTGCACCTTCCATGACAGGAAAACATGAAGGGTTTTTTTACAGGAAAAAAAAGTATTAACAGATCCAGATGCTCTCATTTCTTTTCATTGTATCTGGCATCAGCCAAATCTCTGTGCTAAAGCTACTATTTTCAGTGACACTTTGCAACAAGTTATAAGTATTGTTAACTCTATTCATCCAAATGCAAGGCAGCATTGTCAGTTACATGCTAAAGTTGAAGGATGAGGTATACAGTGTGGATTTGCTGTATCATTCTAAAGTGCGTTGGATATCCCAGGGACAGGTGTTAGCCAAAATTTTATCTCTGCAAGAACAGTTAGTTAAATTTTATGAAGAACAGAATCAGCAATGTGAATTATTAAAAGAAGATTTCTATAGGAATGCAGCATTTTTGTGTGATACTGTGTCAAATCAAAACAACTTGAATATTTCTTTGCAAAATAAAACTAAGTCTACCTATGATATGTGGCAAAAAAAATCCAAGCATTTTGAAAAAAGCTATCTTTTTTCAAAACACTTCTTCAAAAGGAAATTTTGGATGAACATTTTCCCCAGTTAGCAAAGGACATTGATGAGCAGGATGATATATGTGAATCATCTGAAGAATACACAGCTGTTACAGACCTATTAATTAGAGAATGCAATGAAAGATTCACTGAGAATCATGACATCACACTCAAATTAGCATTTCAGCCTCACTTAGTTGATATCACCTAAAGAACTACAGATAGAATTGATTGAGGTCTCTGTAGATGTCATTTTAAAGTCATTGTTTGATGCTAAGAAAGATCCAGTTGAAATATGGAAAAATGTAGCAGAATACTCACACCTTCGGCAACATGCATGAAAAATGCTTTCTTGCTTTTCAACCACTTATTGCTGTGAATCTCCATTTTCCTACCTAACCTAAATCAAGACACCCTTAAGGTCACAAATGACTCAATACCCATCTAGAGGATCAGCTGAAACTGTGGACCTCCATGCTGCAACCAAATATTCAAATGCTTTTCAACAAAAAACAGATACAACAAGTATTAAAAGGTTAGTTAACTTTAAAGTTAACAAATAGTTTTCATTTTTTCGAAATTATTAAGCATACGGTAGTTAGATTTATACAAAATACTGTATATTTTTAAGTATATCTAATTGCAATTTCTTGAGTGTAGCCTTATTTGATTACAGCTAAATGAATGCGCTTTCCAACATGAAAAGGTTCCCCACCCGTGGTTTTAGCAATGCTCTGCAGAGAGGACAGTCTGGATTATAAAGCTCAAACAGTGCAAGATGAAAAAATATATTAAGTCAAGATAGGCTGGGTCATGCTGCTATAACAAACAACCCCTAAATCTCAGAGGCTTAACACAAGAAAAATTTATACATTGCTCATGGAAATTCTATTGTGGGTCCAGGCAGCTTTCCCAGGCAGTTTGCCTTCATGCAGTGATGCAGCGATCCAGGCACTCCCACTCTGTGGCTCTCCTGTCTGAACATGAGGCTTCCATGTCTGCCATGGCAGGAGGGAGGCCTCATCATACCTTCCCCCTCTCCTGTGCATGCCTAGCTGGGGTCCTTTGGTTATAAAACCAGCAGGAAAAAAAAAAAAGAAAGAAAGAAAAGAACCCAGCCGGCTTTTGTCCAAGGGTCCTGAGCCACAGGCAAGAGAGAGTGGAGGGATGGAGAGCCAGCTGCCACCTGCCTGTCCATATAAGGCACTTTCCCAGGGCTCACCTTCCCATTCCAAGACCTGAGCTTCCCGCAGCAGCAGCTGCCTCTGATTCGGAGTCCCCTGGCTCGGCATCTCAGCATGACCATCTGAGCAGAGATGTCAACGCCCACCCAGCAGTGCATGTGCTCTACCCCGTTTCCCAGCCCACTGTAGCCAGGCCGGGCTGACAGACCAGTCCTGGCCAGCAGGCTGTGAGCAGAGAGACATGTGTCACCTCCAACTGAAGCACAGAAGAGTGGGACACATACTCTGAGTCCCTTGTTGTCTAACAACAGCAGTGCTTCGTGTGGGCACAGTGCTTTACAGTTTGCAAAGCACTTTCCCCACCATTATCTCACTTGAGCCTTTCCACACCCACGGGCAATAAGGATTATTGTATCCTCATTCTGCAGTCGTGCCAACTGAGTCTCAGAGAGGTGAAGTGACTTGTTCCAGGTCACACAGCAACTAAGTGGCAGGGAGCTGTCTCTCCACTCTTTCTTGGCTTATTCTGTTCTTTCCCTTCCCCCTAGCTTGTCACCTCTCCCCTGACCCCTTAACACACACCCACTATCCCAAATCACCAGATATCCAAACTTCCCTAATATCCCACTTGACCTTTGGAAGTTCCTAACCTAACAGAGGAAGTGCCACCCCCGCCTCAGGAAGCCCCCTTCGGAAAGGGTGGGCACTCAGCCTGCAGTGCGGGTGCCTGGCAGGGGCGTGGCAGTGAGGCTCTCCCTAGAGCTCAGCTGTGTCCGGACTGGGTCGGGCATTACTGAGCCTCCTGCAGACTGCAGCTGCGTGAGTAGAGGGCCTGGCTCTTGCCTGAGGCTTCCTACACAAGCTTAGATTGAGCGCCAGGGTCGAGGGGGCTTCCTTGTCTGCATTTATAGCAGACACTATGCCCACCTCTAAAGAAATGCTAAGGGCAGCCCGTCACCCTCCCCACCCACCCCAGTGTGGCTTTGCCAACACGCGCAGTAGGCTTGTGCTCTTGTGCTTGCCATTTACCAGGTTGTTCCCTTATCACAAATAGCCTTCCCTTGCCTCTGCCTGGTCAGCTCTGCCCAAAGCTCATGCCAGTTAACCTCTCACCCCCCTCCCTCCACAGCGTCACCTGTTGAGGATGGGGACAAGGAGAGCAGGGAGGTCTTCTCCCCCAGGTTCCCTCTGCAGGTGACATATTGCTCTTTGGGAAGTGATGCTGTCAGCGAATGTACTAAATCAATAAATGTGGATTTCTCTGCATCTCCTCAAGTTCATCTGACTCGCAGCAGATTCTAAAAGGCTGAGTCAAAAGGGAGCCACACGGGGCGTTGTGCTGACCCTCTGCCCTTCAAAGGAAGACCCAGGAGGCAAAATCTCTGCCCACAAATGAACAATTCAGTTAGGTCCTCCCCAAATGCCTGCCGTTTAGAACAGGCATTTAAAAAGCTGTTGAACAGTCTGTAGCAGGGCATAGCAAAAAGAGCATTTTTTTTTTCAACAGACAGACA
Organism: Lemur catta; assembly: GCF_020740605.2. Taxonomy (NCBI): domain Eukaryota; kingdom Metazoa; phylum Chordata; class Mammalia; order Primates; family Lemuridae; genus Lemur; species Lemur catta. The sequence continues at coordinate 96,153,494 of NC_059128.1, forward strand.
TGGGTTGGAATCCCAGCTCTGCCCTTTACTAGCTGTGTGACCTTGGGCCAGTTACTGAGCATCTCTGAACCTCTGCTTCTTCCACCATTTGCTAGCTAGGCAAGTTATTTACCTTCTCTGAGCCCTGCTTTCCTCAATTACAAGAAGAGATGGATTCTATCCTCCTCATGAGCTTGTTTCAAGGATCAAATGCAATACGGACACACACACTGAATTGGGAATAATAAACAGCGGCGCCCCTATCTGTCTTCATTATGACCCATTAGTGGCCTGCTCCATTCCACAAAGAATAGCACCTGGTATCTGGAACAGACACCTCTTCAGTTCCTTTCATGTCCCCTCCATTTTGGATCCTTTCTCCCCGGCCCACAAGCTCCATCCGAGCCACCAGTGACGCTGTGTGAAAAGATGAGAACAAAAGGAGGCGACAGCAGGCAGGAGGCCCAGTGAGCCTGGGGGACTCGGGGCAGAGTGGCTCTCGCAAAATGCCAGCAGGGTACCTGCTCTGCAGGTGTGTCCCCGGGACTGGGACTGAGAGATGGCTCCTTAGCCTACTGGTAGGGCAGCCGTGTGGCCTGAAGAAGGTGCCATGCGGGGCCTGGGGTGGAGGGGATGCCTGAGGGGACATTAAGTTACCTCCATGGCCCTGGGAAGAACATTCGTTTTCCCACCTACCTATGGAGCAGCCTCACAGAGCAGGGATTAGGGGACCCGAGGAGGAGCTCCACAGCTCTCTCTAAACTTCCAGATCCTGCACGATGTCACCAAGGGGAGATGCGGAAGATACCCTACTCTGGGAGCTTCAGCGAAAAGGAGAAACAGCTGTCTGCGTGGATTTCAACAAGGGAGAGATGGCTTCTCTCTGCAGCCCAGGGGCTCTGCCGGGCTCAGCAGCCATGTGAGCAAGTCGTCTTCTGCACCTGCCTGGCAGGTCCGTCTGATGACCAAGGGAAATGATGCACATGGAGACATTTTGTGGGCTGGTCCCCTGACACCCAGCGCCTGGCTATGCTGGCTGACAACCTCCTGCCCTCCCTGCCACCCTGGTGGGAGGCACATTGGCCATCTGAGGGCCAGATGGGCAAGAGAATCCACAGGAGGCTGACTTGCCCCATAAATGACATCGTAAGTTCTAGGCAGCACCAGAATTCACAGACAAGATCCTAATTGCTATCTTTTGCGGAAACCTCCAGGGCCTTGTGTTGAGCACTCTCCAGGTATTACACCTTTCAGACCTTGAGACAGCCTTGGGAGGGGCACGGGTTTAGCATTCCCATTCTACAGTAGGGGAAATCGAGGTTCAATGATCTTCAGCCCAGCTCTCTCTGAAACAGGAGAGAAGGGCTGAGGACGAGAGCTGGGGGGCGGTGGGCATTCTGGGGGAGGCAGCCACAGGGCCCAGGTAGCACCTCTCACCCTCCACGGGCCTGGGCCCCCCAAAGTTGGAGCATATGCCAGAGCCAGCCCTGCCTTTGGGAAAGGTAAGTGTTGGCTGATTGGCTATTATTTCCTATGTTTACTGCAAACCAGGCCAGGATCTACTTGTGGTGAGGAGGGTGGGGATTTGTTCCCTATTGTCCTCCTCATCACAGAACCTCGGTATTCTAGGTTCCAACTCTGGGTTTTAAATTGTGTTGTTCTGGGGGCCCCTGGGCCAGGGAAAGGGTCAGGGTGGGGGTAAAGGTGACAAAAGAGAGGGGCTGGTGTGTTCATAGTTCTAATTTACTGATAGCAATTAGCTTCCTAAAACGGCTAACCTTTCAACCTCCTGCCCGCCTTCACTGGGGGAACTATTGACATTTAGAATCTATCTGCAAGCCAAGTGCCGCAGTGAGCGAGCCAATGTTTTTTTAATGGGGACTCGCGCCTGTGGATGTGTTCTCCCCGCCCTGTGCCATTTGCATACTTTACAGGGTGTAGGTCGTGCTGCATTTTAACAGGGTTGCTGGCTTTCTGGAAAAGTGAGTGCCCGTGATTGTGGGAATTCTTACACATATGGCTTCCAGATGCAGCTCTTTTTGCATCCTTTTGCCCTGGCTGCACTGGTCCATGCTGGGGAGAGGAGGCAGAAAGAGTGGCATCTGGGAGGGGCCCCGAGCTTCACCCCCTCAGGATCTGAGGGGCTGAGAGAGAAGGTCCTTTTCCATGTCTGCCTTCTGGCCAAGAACCCACGCTTTTCCCGGGGCAGAGGGTGCCTTCCAGTAGCTACTGTGTCTAGCTCAGCCAGGGGCCTCTCTGACTGTTTAATCCATCCATCTGTCCGTGCACTCATTTATTCATTCAACTACTATTTATCAACAGCTTATCATGTGCTGGGCACTGTTCTAGGTGCTGGGGATGTAGCAGAGGGTAAGACAGACCCAGTCTCTGCCCTCACAGAGCCTGTGTGCTGTTGCAGACAGAGGAGAAACAAACTAAGTGCAAACATAAGTGCAACAAAATAAGACGACAAACAAAACGAGAACTTATGATAAAGTACAGAGACTATCAGCTGTGCAATGTGCTTGGGAGAACAACATGGCAGGGAAGCAGAAGAGGGAGCGCTGGGGGGAGCCCTGCACTTTAAACACAGTGTTCAGGAAGGGAAAGGCCTCAGCAACGACACATTTGAGCAAAGACCTGAAGTGGTGAGCAGGGAGCCACGTGGAGAAAGAGGAACAGCCAGTGCAAAGTCCCTGAGGGTCCCAAGAGAGACCTGCCATGCGCAGGGGACAGGAAGGAGGCCAGTGTGGCTAGAGATGAGTGACCAAGGTAGCGAGAGATAGGCAAGGATGACGCAGGGCCTTAGACACCTGCAACGGAGCTTCGGCTCATGCTGTGAGCACGACGGGAGCCACCGGAGGCCTGGCATGATCTCACCAGTGTTTTCAAAGGCCCTCGCTGGCAGCTGCATGGAAAGCAGGTTTGAGCGGGTCAGGGAGGAAGGAGGGAGAGCAGTCAGGAGGCTCCGGCAGTGACCCAGGCAGGACGTTGTTACAGCTCCCCAGAGAAGGGGAGTCCACACTCCCCTGTCAGGGCCACTCTGACCACCGGCAAGCACTCCAGCATGTGCCAGGGCTCAGCTGAGTGCTGGCCCTGGGATTCCCAGGCCATTTCAGGGGCTGGCAGTGCTCTCTGGGGGGTTTAAAGCCTATCCTGGGACAAGAAGACGCTTGAGTTAAAAGATAATTAGCCTTACCCGGCAGCATTTGCCGAGAGCTCTTCCCGAGGGATTTCCTGAGGGCCTCGGGTTCAGATGAGCAGGGCTCAGGCATTTTTCCCTGACAGATATGAGCCCCAAAGGACAACAATTACCACAAACACTATGCCTCATAGCACTTTAACTCTCACAAAGTACTTTTACCTGCGATATCTCCTGGGAGTCTCACAATAACCCCTCGAGTTCAGTATTGTTATTTTATTACTGTTACTATTGTTCCCATTCTGCAGATGAAGAAACTGAGCCCTCAGCTGAGGAAGCAGAGCGGGAGTAAAGGCTGGGAGATGGGTGTGGGCGGGGAGACGCCAGACCCTGGACCCTGGAGACCCCTGCGACTGCCTCCCCCTCCAGACAAGGGGCCAGACAAGCCCCTTCAGCCTAAAGAGCCTGGGAAGGGGAGCAGGACAAAAGCCAGTTTTCCTTCTGGCCGTGGACCCCAAGACTTTCAGAAAGTGACTCTGAGGCCTGGCCCATCCCAGACAGACCAGGTCCAAGACCCCCTTTTCCTGCACAGGAATCTGTCCTACTCCATCCAGGAAAAAACGGCACAGAAAGAAGGCAAGGGTGGGCTCCTCCTAAGGCAGCCCCTCTCACGGGGTTCCTCCTGCCCAGCCCACCAGAGCAGAGACTGGCACGACCTCAGAGTGCCATGCCTGGCGCTGTCCAGCGAAGGTGCTGGTGGCAGCGTTCGGTCTGCAGGGGCTACAGCCTGTGGGCACAGCTCTGCAGCTCTGTGACTCAGCGTAGCTTGTGCTCTCGTGTGGGGCTTCGAACTCAGAGGGGAGGGAGGGAGTGACCGGGAAGGGGTAGCCAGTCATTCTGGGCCACCTGTGGTCCTCTCTGGCACCTGGCCCCTCAGTCGCTCATTTAGACTCCACAGAGAGCGAGCGCTGTGCAGTCGAGTGGAACTTTCGGAAACTTGAGCCCACATTTATAATAGATTTATAAGAAGTGTGTGGACATGTTTGCTGTTTTTTCAGCCCCTCCTAAGTGATGCCATTATGGCGGCCATAACTCTTACTTACTCCATCAGCAGGCTGCTGGCAATGGCACAAAAACAGATTTGGAGAATTTATCTCATATATGCATCATGAGAAGGCAACAAAGGCGCGCAGGTGAGATTTATGTGGGCGGGGGGCAGCATCCATCATCCCCACTTTCGCATTAACGCGGCTCCTCAAAGAGAGGCATTACCCTCCTTAATCAGAGCACGGTAATTGTTTAAACTTCCTCCCTGCCACGGCTCATCGCTCCTCGCTGCTCTCCAGGTGGGGCTGCGCTGGGGGTTCGGGGCACGGTGTTTGCTGTCAGCGAGCAGCAGGATCCATGGAAAGTTATGACAGTGAGATGATGGCCCAGCGTCCTTGCGACTTCCTCCAAAAGGACTTGGAGAGCCAGAGTCAGGCAGCTCCACGGAAGCAACGCTTGGGCGTTTGGGAAGAGGTTTGTTGGGTTTGTGCATTAAAAGAGCCCTCAAAAACGCACGAAGGTTCCTGGCTCCAGATACACCAGCTTCATTCCTGATCCACATCTGTGGCCGTGATGTTCCTTCTACTCGAAATGCCTTTTCTCCCTCTGTCTGTTCCAGGCCTAGTGGTTCTTCAAAGCCCAGCTCAAATCATGCTCTTTCTCAATGCTTTCCCTGACTGCCGGCAGAGAGGGGTAGGAGACGCTCCCCTGAGCCAAGAGGAAGAGGGGGAGGGGCCTCCTCCCACTGGATGTGAGGCTACGGAGGGGGCTTCCAGGAGGCTTCCCGCTCTGAAGTCGGCCGAGCGTCCCCACCCTCACAGGCCCTCTCATCTTCAAACAGCTAAATAAACCACGTTAGAGGGTTCTCAGCTCAGGCTACATATGGGAATCTTCAGGGAACTTTAAAAAAATACCAACGCTTAGTCCCAAATAAGTTAGAATCTCTGGGGATGGGGCAATAGTAGGTTTTTAATGCCCAGGTGATTCTAATCTGCAGTCCGAGTTGGGAGAACCAACTTGGGATCTGGATGATCCAATTTACAATTACTATAGTAAATGCTAAATGGCTGGATGGACACAAGGGTTGATGGGTAGATGAATCGACAGGTGGACAGGTGTGCAGATGGATGGATGGATGGATGGGTGGGTGGGTGAATGTGTGGATGGGCAGGTAATGAATGGGTACTTCCTTATAATTGTTTGCTACTTTCATTGCATTAACCTTGTCTTCTCATCAAGACTATGAGCTTCCGTAGCGCAAGGATTTTTCGCATCCTTTGTGATCCTCCACAATGCTTAGCGTAGAGCCAGCATTGTGCTCTACAAGTGCTTGCAGGAGTATAACACTAACATCCTCGCATGTTAAAAACACTGGACTACGAGAAGATAGCGGTTTCGATATTACATCTTCATTGATTGTTGCTTTAGTCAATTAACCTCCCTTAGGTTTCTCATGGTGTTAGTAACAATAATAACCATTTGGCTGGGTCAAGTGGCTCAGGTAATTTTAAAGTGTAGTATACCCAGGGGAGTGGGGTTATTACTATAATCATCATTATTTAGTTCCCCAACTCCACAGCACTGTTCCCATTGCTGGTAGTGGCCATCCTGCCTTTGGTGACATTTTAGTAGCCACCCTCAGAGCCACCCTCAGGGCCCAGACCCCTACTGATGGTGCAGACATTCTGGAAACCCTTGAACCCTAACACTGACCCTTCTCATTCCCAGGGGCCAGGACTCAGCCACCCCTCCCCCGGCACCTTTGATCTCCACTGGACCCTTCGCCTTTCTCTTGCCAGTCTTCCCCTCCTGCCCAGAGTCCCTGGACCCCTCTGGTCCGCAGCTCCCGGCTCTGCTGAGTCCCCAGCAGCTTCATGGCAGCACCGCCTGGCCTGGGCCCTGTCTCCAAAGTGCCACCTGGTGGGCCAATGCGGCAGCTCCTAATGAGTCCCTCTGCGCGGGACTGTCGTCCCTCCTGTACTCCAGCCGTCCACGTGAAGACACAAAGGTGATCAGGGCCCTCCTGGGTTGGAATTCTCTGTGGGCTCCTCCTGAGGCTAACGAGCCCTCCGGCCTTGGCCCCAGCCCCTTGCCCCCCCCCCCCCCCCCCCCCGTGCTCCTGCAGCACGGACGCGCCCACATTTCCCTCTCAACCCCAGGCCTTCGCACCTTCTGTTCCCACCGCCTGGCACGCCCCTCCCCCACCCCAGCCTCTCCCTTGGCAAACACCAACTCGTCCTTTAAAAATCACCTGCAGGGTCATCTGGATGAAGATTCCCCGGTGCCCTGGGTGGAGTGAGCGGCCTAGAACATGGTGAGTGAGAGAACACGTTGAACACATGGGCTTCAAATGTGTTCTTTTAAAAATGTAAGAAAGCAAATAATATAATCAGGGCTTCAGTTCCATTAGGGCTTCATACAAGTCTTCATTTTTAACACACAGTCATTGAGGGGTGCCCTTAAAGAGGGAACTACCTTGGGAGATTTGGTGCTGGCCTCAAACTTGAGGCATGGGCAGGATTCTGGGGGTGGTGAGGGGAAGATTAAGGGAGGAAGAGAAGGGAAGGAGGGAGGGAGGGATACAAAGAGAAGAAAAGAGGATGAAATATAAAAGGGAAGAGTCCAAAAAGTATATATCTATATCTTGAGATTATAAAAGAGGCAATTCCCTAGAAGCAGGCAATAAAAGCAGATAATATTGCTGGTATAGACATAGAATCTGGAAAAGCAGTGGGTGTAGACATAGAATCTGGGTAACTGGGTAACCATCCCTCTTACATTGAACCACGCAAGAACGAATAAATTTCACTAACTTGGTATTGATCAAATACACCTAAAATTCCAAGAGGAATTGCTCATTGCCCTTGGACAAGATTCACACTCAAACTATACCAATTTACCTCTGATAAGGCTGCAAACTACTGAGACTTTAGATCAGTGGTCCCCAGCCTTTTGGGCACCAGGGATGGCTTTCATGGAAGACGATTTTTCTGACAATTTTTCTGCAGACTGGGAGGTGGGGGGTTGGCCCCCCTCAGATGGTGACCCGTGGCCTGGTTCCTAGCAGGCCACAGACCAGTACCAGGCTGCAGCCCTGGGGTTGGGGACCCAAGCTTCAGATTATTTTATGAAATGTGATGTAGAAATACTCCGGACCATTGGCACTAAGGATTCAATAGAACTATTGAGATTCACAGGCTCAGGATAAAGCTCATATAAAGTTCATGTTCTTTAGCTAATGCAGCTTTCAATTATGCTCACCCATTTTAAACTGTAAAAGATGTAATGTTAATCAAACATTTAATTTGCAAGTGTTTTTCTTCGTAAATGTCATGTGCAAGGAGATATTCAGACGTGATCCACAACATAATTGCACGAGGGTGGCTCGTTCAGCAGCGTGCATTTACGCTGGTGCGTGAGCGTGAGGAGGAGAGAAACGGCCTCTTTGGTCCCGATGCTCTGTGCATTTCTTTTCTCGTTTCAGTGGATGGAGCGTTTGGAAAATACAACCGGTGCTATTTATAATGTTTCATAACATTCAGGTCTGAACTCAATTTTCACAGTAAAGATCTTGCCCCTGAAGCAAGCTCTGCAATTCAAAGACTGAGTAAATGTAAGGGACCGATTTGTTGTTCAATTACTAGTTATTAAATCACAATGGTGAGAAGCCTTACGTGGCCACGCTGCTTAGGTTTTAAATATAGAACAGCCTCAGCATGATTTGGGCACCTCTGCGGCAAGGGGCGGAGTGGTGGTGGTTTCCATCTCTCCTAGAAACTACTCAGGAAAAAAAAAAAAAAGCCCCAAATTCCAGAGGAGGAGAATGGGCTCTCTGACAGGCGTTGCCAGCTGCAGGGTGTGTGACTGCGTGACACTGGGTCAAAGGCTTCGGGCAAGTGTGGAGGCAGACGGCTCTGATAGGGTGATCCAGGCCCTTAGTACTTGAAATGTGGTCCCAACCCAGCAGCACGGGCATCTGTGTGAGCTTGGACCATCACCTCCAAGGACCCTCATCACCCAGAATTTCAGGCCCCACATTTCACCTCCTTCCCCACCTGCAAGTCTTTTGTTTTGTTTTATTATTCTGAGATAGGGTCTCGCTCTGTCGCTAGAGCTGGAGTGCAGTGATGGGATCATAGTTCACTGCAACCTTGAACTCTGAGGCTCAAGGGATCCTCCTGCCTCAGCCTCCCGAGTAGCTGGGACTACAGGCATGCACCACCATGCCCAGCTAATTTTTAAATTTTTTGTAGCGACGGGGTCTTGCTCTTGCTCAGGCTAGTCTCAAACTCCTGGCCTCAAGTGACCCTTCTGCCTTGGCTTCCCCACATGCAAGGATTACAGGCGTGAACCCTGGTGCCCCCAGCTGCATTTTAACAAGATCCCAGGTGACTGGTGGGCACATTACAATGAGAGAAGCTCTGGCCTAGCCCTGGCCCCATCCAATCCTCCCAATCACTGGAACCCTCGGACCCATTGCATTTGCTGCTGGCCTGGGCCTGGGGAGATGTGGGGGAGCTGCAGGGAGAGCAGGTGGGGTGGGGAGAGGGAGTAGGGCTTCACCTTCTGAGCCTCACTTTTGCCATCTGTAAAATGCAAGATGAAAGTACCAGCCCCACTCAAGGTTGTCGTGAGGATTATAAACAAGATAATGTAGATGTAGTGCCCAGCCCTGTGCCTGACACAGTAGGTGCTCAACAGCCAGTTCCCTGCCCACTAGCCCAGCACACCACGAGGACGGCCGTGCAAGCAAGAACCTTAGCCTGCCTTGATCTTGACCATCAGGGCTACAACTCCTAATTCAGGCAAGTGTGTCTTTGTCTCCAGAGAAGAAAGGAAACAAAAGCCAGAGGAGAAAGCAGGGCCCTCAGTGGTATGAGGTGCAGGTGCCAGTAACATAGACAGGTAAGCTCAACCAGGAGACCCCGCCTACCGAAAACAGGCACACGATGAAGAGCTAGTCTAGGGCGCCGGAGGCTGGGGCTCCAGACTTGACTCAGCCAGGAACTTGCTGTGTGACCTTGAGCCTCGGTCTCCCCACCTGGGACACAGAGAGGGTGGGATTCATCACCTGCAGGGTCCCTCTTCACCCTTCCCCTCTCTGATTCTGCTCAGAGATGGCGGGAGCAGCTTTGGCCAAGCTGCATGCGGACTTCTCTCACTGGGAAAATTAATTCAGTCCTCAATGTTGCAGTCTATAAATTACTGGCCAATCTGTTTCAGAAATATTAAAGGAACATTTATAAATTGCCCCTTCCATTCAGTGCTGCGAAATAAAGATCTTGGGGCCTTCAGATGTTTATCTTACTTAAAGCTACAGCAAGAATCAATCTCCCCCAGCCTTCACGGGAGAGAGCATCATTTCAGGAGGTGGGGGGGGGGGCGTGTGTCAGGCTGACTCTCCCCTCTCATTCCCCTACTCCCTGCTCTTGAGAATTCACTTCCCAAAATTCAAACCGGAGACTTTTAGCAAAGCAAAGTGAGGGTAGGGAGTCGGGGAGGGGACGTGGGTCGGTGGCAGGCAGCTGGCGGGGCGGAGGGCAGTGGTGCTGGCTCGGGGACCCTGAGAACCGGGCCAGGAAGTTAAGCTGTCTTTTGCAGTAATGGATTTTGACAGCATTAACAAGTGAATTCGTCACTGTTTTGCAACTTCTTCGAGAATGCGTCAGTAAGCAGAGTCCCACAGGATACCTTGTAATCACTTGTAAACTCAAATTAGGTCTCCCAGTTAAATACCGCTGCCATCAGGTAGAGCTGGGATCCTCCCAGTGACCGCAAATGTGCTGCTTTCACCTCTTCTGGTACGTCAAGGCCACGCTCTGGCCAGAGGTGATGCAAGCAGATGAAGGCCAAGTTACAAGCGCCGTCATTGCAGAGTGATCACGCTAATTGGAAATACCTTTATGGGAGGGACAGAAAGGCACACCACGCCCTGCACCCCTTAAATACCCACTTATCCTCTTCTCCATTATCACGAATATGTTTAGGCTCATTATTGACATGTCAGCATGAAAAAGGAAATAAACGAGGGTGAAAAAGACTTGTTCAGGGCCCAGCTCCTTAAGTAGAATGAACACCTGAACTAAACCCCCTTTCAGCAGGGTCTTCCCCATACTTTATTACAATAGTTTTATTTTTTTTTAATCAGGAACAGTTATTTTAATACCAGGCCATAAAGACAAAAATCAGGTGGTAGCTTTATTTCCCAGGAGTTAAATATTAATTGCCACACAAAAGGAATATAAAAATGACATGGGGCACAAATATTCCAGCTTCCCACAAAGTGAAAAGAATTCTTTAATATTAGCATCTCCACGACAGGGTGCACACAGAGGCTTAATTAAAATGCACAATTATTCTAAGACTTTTTTTCCTCTTGGTGGCTTCAATGAGATGGGCTCACAGAGGGAAGGCAGGGCCACATCCCTGAAAGACGGGCTGACAGCTCTTGATAAAGCACCACCTCCCGGCAGTATAACAGGGCAATGGCAATAAATGGATAATATCAGAATATAGGCTGTGCGGAAGGCAGATGCAACTTTACCTAAGAGCCTTAAAATGTTTTAACTACCATTTCAATCAAGCCTGGAAGTTTGAAATGTGGCACTAAACACACTTCTTCGAGAAGCTGTTTTCTTTCCACCCCCAGAACTAATAAATCCAAAAGGCCTACTTAGTCTAAGACAAGCCAAGGAGCTGAGGAAGCAGTTTCAGGAGCTGTTGAAAACATCCCTCCAAGGGGTTGAGAGGCAGCTTTGGGCTGGGACCTCTGAGCACCCCAACACATGAGCCAGATTTGGGGCACAGATTGCCGGGCTGGGACACCTCAGTTATGCACTTCTCTAAAATCCACCCCAAAAAGTGCCTCTGGGTGTCCCAGCCATATTCCCTCTCTGCAGAAGGGAGGCAACAGAGGTCACTTCATTCCATCCCTTCTTTCTGGGGTGGCCCTATTCTGGGGCAACCCTTGTCCCCTTCCAGGAAGAAGAAGATGTGCTGCCTCCTCCTCCTCCTCTGATTGCGTGCAATGCCCTTGCCCAGCTGGTACACATTGGTATGTCTGTCCCGGCCACTAAATGCTGACGCATTTCCATACTAGCTGTTAAGAGCCATTGCCCCGAGCCCTGGAGTGTTCTGAATCTCCCCACTTGAGGCCCTGGCCTCCCCAGCCTCTTGGCTGGGGACTTCCCCTCCAGGATCCCCAACCACTCAGCAATTAAAGAGTTAATTCCTACCTCAGCTGGGAGTCTGGGGGTGAGTAGATCAGTGCCCCCTCATCACACTCCAGGGATCATTAGATATGTGGAACATCATCCCTAGTTGCCTTGGAGGAGCCTGCTCTGGGCCTGGCCCCACTTATAAACCATTCGTCTAAGCCCCATAACTCACATGGAGGACCAGTGGGAGGCTGTGGCTTGGTGGCAGGGCCAGGGTGAACCCAGGCCTGTGCTGTCCCTCCCCACCCCCACTATCCTCACCACAAGGAAGTCCTGCCCCAGCTCTAACCCAAGCCTTTGCTGCACTTTCTCTGGCTCAGTCCTGCAGCCACATTAGAGCCCCCAGCATTCCTGCAGTGGAAGGCAGCCCCCCCCCCACCACTGTCGGCCTCAGCAGGTCTTCATTCTGCTAATTGGGTTTTAATGGTCCTGGGCAGAGGGGACAGGGGCTCATCACGGCCATATTTGCCCTGCAGTCCAGGTGGGGACGTCCAGAAAGCGGGGAGTGTGGCTTAATGAGCAACACCTGCAGCCCTCATTACCCACTCGCCTCTGACTCAGCGGAACCCCTCGCCCTCCCACCCCTGCCCAGTCCCAGAGACCCCCCAGGGCCAGCAAGCCGCTTGCTCCAGGCTCCAGGAGCCAGACAAGCGTGCACTGGGCAGGCCGAGCGGAGCAGACGGTGGGGAGTGGGAGAGATCCAGTGATAGCCATTTGTCAGCGCCAGGAGACACCAATGGGTCCCGGGCCCCCAGGACTTCCCTGCCGCTCTGTGTGTACCACAGAACCATTCCTTCTAGAAAAAACCTGCTCCCAAGCAGGGAGCTAATGTGCTGATTTATTTACCTAATTACAGTAAAACAAACAAGCTAGAAAGGAAGGTGAATCTGTTCTCATGTTCACAAAGCAACCACACCCCCTGGCCGGGGTTCTTGAGAAGCTTGGGTGGCTGAGAAGGACAGGCAAGTGTCTGAGGGGGAACCTGGGAAGGGAAGGGTATGGAGGAGCATTAGAATTGTGGCATAGGGGCAGACAGGGGGACTGAGGCACAAGGGACAAGAAGAGGGATGGGGATCAAGGAGATGGGGGCCGGGACAGAGAAACAGAGACAGGGGCCAGGGGCCAGAAGGATGGGGATGGAGGCGGGACAGGGACAGGTGGAAGCCAGGGAGATGGTGACAGAGACACAGAGACACAGGCAAAAGCTGCTCGGGAAGCAGATGCAGGAGGAAGAGATGGCACCAAAGCAGGCGGGCAGGATTAGACAGCAAAGCCCACAGTCCTTTCCATGCCCCCAAGGGCCCCAACCCAACAGTCTCTTGCTTGCAGAGCCATCTCCAAGCCCAGCGTGCCTGCCCTCTAAACGGTCCTGCCACCGAGTGACCCTCCGAGGTCCCCCTCCAGGCCTCTGCTTGTGCAGGACCCTCCCCCAGATGGGCCTTCTCCTTTCTATGGCAACCATCGAAACCGGTTTCCTCCTGCACCCATTTCAAATGCCACACCCTCTGCAAAGCTTACCGTCCGGGCAAACGACCCTCTGTCCTGGGGACCCCCCCAGCACTCGGCCCACCCACCAGCTCAGTCTTGGGTGTTGGTTATGTGGGTGCTCTGTCCCTGTAGACTGTGAGTTCGCAGAGGAAAGACACGCCTGTTCATCCCAGTGTCCAGCCACTTACAGGGCCAGCGGTAAAGATTTGCGGAATTGAATTGACGTGGACTGAGATGCAGGAATTGTGAGAAAACAGATTCAAGGATGCAACAGTCCAAAGGGACAAAAACAGAGATGATCCTGGGGCCCCCTTGGCTTGGCATCAGCTTGGGCAGACCACCCCCTGCTGCCTGGGGCCCACTGCACAGCACAGCTCCCAGCCCCCCTAAGGAGGCCAAGGGCTGGACCAGGGATGGGAGGGAGCAGGGAGCCCCAGCCAGGGCCAGGGGAGCAGTGACGATGGGGAACCCAGGAAGTAGGGGGAACTGGGTATAGAGACAGGGCCTCAGGAAGGACTAAAGCATGTGACTCATGGGTGCCTCACTGAAACGTGGTGACGGAAGTCTGCCTGCCCCAAACCCGGGGTCTTTCTGAGTCAGGGCCCAGGGGTTACGCCCTGACTCTGATCAGAGGACCAGGGAAGGCGGAGCTGCCCCCACCCCGACTTTGCAGAGGGGGGCACTGAGGTCCAGGGAGGCGGAGGGAGTCCCTGCAGACCAGGCATTCAGGCCGAGGCGGTTTTCCCACCGCGGCTGGGAAGGCTTTACTCCCCACATCTCAGCCTCGGCCGCCTTGATTCATCCATTCCCACGTGGTGTGAGTGTGGGGCACTGCTCCCGGCACTGGGGAGGGACGTACAGCGAACACATGAGTAAGCTGCTCAACAGAATGGTCACAGACTGTCCTCAGGGCATGGGGTGGGGGTGCTGGTGCCTCTTTTTGGTCAAGTGATACAGGAAGGCCTCTCTGGGTGGGTGACATTTGATACATGAGGGATCAAATGTCACCTCTGCAGAAAGCTGGAGGAAGCTCCTTCCGGGAAGAGGGATCAGCATGTGCAAAGGCCCCAAGGCAGGAAAAGGCTGGCCATGCTGTGCACAGCGGGGCCAGCGCCAGGGTTCATGGATTCGCAGCCTTCCAGGGCGAGGAAGGAGGGGCGGTTGGAGCAGGGTCCCAGAGCCAGGCGTGCCAGGTCTTGTCAGCTCAGCCAACAATTTGCATTTTTTTCTAAGGATGACGGGGAGCCACTGGAGGATTTTTAGCAGAGGTGACAAGACCTGACCTAATTTATTTGTGTAACCAACACTGACTGAGCGCCTACCCTGTGCCAAGCACTGCTTTAGACGCTGGGGACGCATCAAAGACCCAGACAGACACAAATCCCTGCCTGCACAGGGCTCACGTTCGAGTAGGAAGAGACAGAGAACAAGTGTAATAAATGAGTAGATTCTATGTCGTGGTGAAAGATGTTAAGTGGTATGAAAAACCAGAGCAGGGAACAGGGATCAGAAATACTGCAGGAGTTGAAGGTTTACAATTATGATGTCACAGAAGGCCCCCTGAGAATGTGACATCTGACAAAAGACTTGAGGAATGTCAGGGTGCTGGGCAGGCCCTAGGGTGCCCCATGTTCATGCTGTGTAGAACCAACTCTTACCTTGAGTAAGAGCCGGACTTGTAACTTGCTTCTAACTAATAGAACATGGCACAGGTGATGGGCTGTCCCGTGCTACGGTATCATATGTATAAGGCTCTGTTTTGCTAGCATGCACCAGAAAGACTCTTCTCCCTTGATGGCCAGAAGTAGCAAGCTGCCGGGTTGTGTAAAGGCCCCCGGAGAGGGCCACATGGCAGAGAACTGTGGGCAGCCTCCAGGAGTTGAGTGCAGCTCCTGGCTAACAGCCTGCAGGAGGAAGGGCCTCAGTCTAAGGCCACAAAGAGATTGGATGCTGCCAACAACAGGAGGGAGCTTGGGATCTTCCCCAGTCAATCCTCTGATGAGACTGCAGCCCACTGACACCTTGGTAGCAACATCGTGAGACACGGAGCAGGGGACATAGTTAAGCTGTGCGCAAACTGCTGACCCCCAGAAGCTATGAGCTAGGAAGTGTGTGCTGTCTTATGCTACCAAATTTGTGGGAATTTGTTCTGCAGCAAAGAAAGCTAATAAGGTGAGAGTGAGCTGTGTAGATGTTTGGGGAAGATAATTGCAGGCAGAAGTCACAGCCAATGCAAAGGCCCCGAGGCAGGAAAAGAACCCCACGGAGATGGGACCAGCTAGAGCAGGTGTGCAAAGAAGCAACCGTAGGAGATGAGGTTCAGTGACATGATTGAGTGACATGGAGGAATTTTTTTTTTTTTTTGGTTTTGTTTTTGAGAGTGATGGACATTTTTGTTAAAGCATCCCTTTAAATTATGGAAAATAATGTTTTTGGATGTGAATTTTTAAAATGCAATCCATAAAAACAACTAGGTCAGGTATATATATATATTCAGAACAATTAAGATGTCACCTGAACCATAGTTAGAGTGTTAAAAATGAATATATTCACTGCTGCAAAATTTCACTTTTATCCAAATGCTAACAAGTTATGTGTAACTTCAAACAAATGGCTTTGTACCTAGACAAATTGATACTTTTATTTGGAAACACTCCAGGACACGCTTGAGGCTTTAAATATCATTTCTAAGTGGCCCCTGGGGGCTTTGGAGCAGAAGAGGGACATGCTCAGACTCATGTGTTAGCGCCCATGCTGGTTGCTTGGTGGAGAATGGGCTGGAGGGGGCAGGGTGGATGCAGGGAGGCCAGATGGGAGGCAGCCACACTAGTCTCCGTGAGTGATGAGAGAACTTTCCAGTGGTCCCTCGCCACCAACCAGCCCGGGCTTGGTCTCTGGTGGGCCCCTGGGGTGGCCTGCAAAGCCTGGGGAAATGACACAGCTTGGCCCTCATTCTTGGGCAGCAGAAACTCCAGCCACGGCTTCAGCCCCAAACCATGCCACATGAGCACCTACTGAGTGTGTCCTCACAATTCCTCATTTTCAGCCTTTCTCCCTGGGCATAAGGACCCCAGGCAGGGCGCAGGGGAGACACTAAGTTATCTGCAGGGAGCCTGTCTGATTAACCCCCACACTGGGAGTATTCCTTAGCCAGAAAGCTTTCCACACTTGGGAGTTCTCCACTACATTTGTGTCAGTGAGCTTCAAATCCATGGAGGAAAGGGGCAAAGAGAGTAAACCAAATATTTCCTAAGAGCCCGCTATTTGTCAGGCACTGCTAGGAGCATGTATTTCTTAAGTGACGCATGAGATTGGGTGTGACTGTCCTCACCTTTTTTTTTTTTTTTTTTTAGACAGAGTCTCGCTCTGTTGCCTGGGCTAAAGTGCCATGGCGTCAGCCTAGCTCACAGCAACCTCAAACTCCTGGGCTTAAGCAATCCTATTGCCTCAGCCTCCCGAGTAGCTGGGACTATAGGCATGTGCCACCATGCCTGGTTAATTTTTCTGTATATATATTTTTTTAGTTGTCCACATAATTTCTTTCTATTTTTAGTAGAGACGGGGGTCTCACTCTTGCTCAGGCTGGTCTCGAACTCCTGACCTCAAGCCATCCTCCCGCCTCGGCCTCCCAGAGTGCTAGGATTACAGGCGTGAGCCACCACGCCCGGCCTGTCCTCACTTTTTTTTAAATGACAAAACAATCTCAGAAAAGTCAAGTCATAGGTTCAAGGTTGTACAGACAACTCTGCAGTTGGGATGAAAACCCAGTCTGTCTGACTCCAAGGTTCACAGCCTACCGCTCACTACACCCACCACCTCGCACTGTAATGAAATACCATTGCAAGAAAATAAAACACTGTATAAGCAACTCCAAATCCCATCAAATAACCCACTTTCCCCAGGTAATACCTGCTGCAACAGAATTCCAAGACAATTAATGAATTAGGACTGTCTCTCGGGAGGATGGGGATTTATTAAATGATATATTTATATAGTTTTGTAAGCACTATTATTCCATTGTTTTATAGACAGGGTCTAAACTCCTTACTCAAATCAGAGTGTTGTGAGTCAAGCCTGGCACGCCCACACCAACCCGGAGCTTCTGGGGGAACCGCGTCTCCTTCTTTCTCAGCCTCCTCCCTCTTGGACCATGCACCGCCCTGCCGACGACCCCCATTCACTGGGCCCTTGTGTCTCTACAAACCTGCAGGTTTGGAAGTGTGCTCACAGCAGAGGGAGGCAAGAGGGGAAGCAAAGGCCGGAGGAGGGAGGAGGACACATCCATCCTTGGAGCACGTACGCCCCTACGTACCACCGTAGCATCTAACATTTTTAGAAATGGGATTGAAAGATGAAACTTCACAGTATACAAAATAAGCCAGGAAATTATGGAACGTAAACCGTGAGTCTGGTTATTCTGTGATGATGAAAAAAGGTTAAGTTTATCCCGGGGAGCAAAATGAAAACTAAAGAGGAAAACAACAAGTGCTGTCTCCTGGCAGACCTCCCATGACCAAATCAGGCCAGACCCCCCAAGCCCAATTTTGGCATCCTCGGCTCTGCACTGGATCCGAGGGCCCACTGCACTGGGCTCCACCGAGGTTGGGGGATTAGTTAACTCACTTCCAGGAGGTGTTTCCCCGGTGGAGACAAAGGCCTCAGCCGCAGTCCTCGGGCAGGTGGGGGTGGGTGTCGAGGTGCCCTTGAAGTCGGCTGCTCAGCAAACACTTCCCCATCCAGGACACTGCCAAGTGTGGCCAGTGGCTCCTGCCGCTCTTTGCATTATTGATTGCAATACCTGCTTAGATGCTTGAAAATGAGATTCTCCCCCCTCCCCATTGATTTTCCCGTCTCTTCCATTTGGCAAACACCAAGATCTCCCCTGACTTTTCTCTGCTGAGGGCACTTGAGGAGGGCACAGCAAGGCGGGGAGCCATTGGGGTTCCCCTCTTCTTCTTCCGAGGAGCCTGGGCAGCCTCCACCCAGGTCCCCTGCTGTAGAGGGGCTGGGCCTGGGAATTAGGAATGTGCCTTGGGGATAGGAGAGCAGCTTGTCCTTGCATCCTGCAGGGACACCCCAAATTAACAGCATGTGAAGGTTGGAAAGGCTATTCCACCCACCTCCCATCTCAGAGGGACCCAGATGGACAGTAAAACTGAAGGGGAGGCTCTGGGTAGCTCATGGGCTTTGGCTTCAGCCTAAGAATTTCCCAGATGCTAAAAAGGGACGCCTGCCAAGGGAGGCTTCTGACAGCTCAGGAACAAGATCTCAAGCCGGGTACCAAGGACATCTCCCTGAGAGCAGAGGCAGAGAGGAGAGAGGAGGTGCTGAGCTGCCGGGGACTTGGGGTCAGGGAACAAGGACCTTAGGGCCCCAGCTCCAGCATCAGAGCCCCCCAGTTCGTTGCCGACCCCCTCCGTGTCCGCCCGAGGCCTCCTTATCAGCCGCAAGCTGGGACTCATCTAAGGCAGTGTTTCTCTAGGATTGTTGGAAGCCCTGGGGGAATCTACAGGAATTTTAAATTTTTATGTGCCTATTTCTATGATAATTTTAAAAACAACAAACATCAGCATGTTGTACAAAACCAGGAGGACCACATTATAACCAAGCATCAAGCTGCCCTCCCTCGCCTCCGGTGTCTATCCGGGCTGGGGCCCCTCTCTGCTGTGCTACTGGCCTGCTCCCAAGTGGAGACCCTGCCCCCTGGGTGTCCCAGTCCGAAATAAGTCTGCTGCACTGTCCTCACACCAAGTTGCAATGACAGAAACTGCCCAGACCTCTAGGACCCCATGCGGCGAGACCCTGCCATCTCCTTGGCAAGCCCCTAGTGGGGCAGGGATGTCTCTCCTCCGGATGCCAGCCAAGGGGCTGGGCCCTGCCTCCTGAATGCCTCTCCCCAGCTCAGCCCACCGCAGCTGGAGCTGAGGCTTGGAGTCATCCCAACAGTCAAGCCCCACAAAAACAAACCATTGTGTTCCCAGTTCCCTGCAGGGAGGGTGAGATCAGATGACACCCCTTGGCCCCAGCATTAGGAGGGAGTAGAGACCCCAGGAAGGAGAGGTGCCATCTGCCTGCCACCCCACAGTCGACTCCAGTTCTGTGTGTGAGGGTGGAGCAATGGTCACAGTGGAGTCAGCCTGCCTGCGACCACCTGGGCCACCTCGCTAGCTCTCTGGCCTCCACTTTCCACATCTGTAAAGTGGGGATAATATTCATCGCTAACTCATCGGTTTGGTGTGAGGATTAAATGAGTTAATACAGATAAAGCACTTAGAACAGTGTTTGGCACATTGTAAATATACAATGAATGGAAACTATTACTTAAACAATGGGGGAGCTGAACTAGACTTATATTTATAAAGCTTCACCCGGGTCTAATGTTTGATTAAATCTCAGAGCAAATCTCAGGTCTCCTGTTTGATTAAACCCCTGTGCATTGCTACTGCAGTTACTACGCCCACGAGGACCACCAGCAGTAATGACGCATAACACCTCTGTGAAACACACTCATATCCACTGTCTACCTCTGCCGCCTCACAGCCTCAAGACAGCCCTGTACGATAAACATTACTGTTTCCATTTTGCAGAAGGAGAAACTGAGGCCCGGAGCAATTACAGGACTTGCTGGAGGCCTTGCGGCTGTTCTCAGGTCACAGACGGGACCAGGACCCAGCCCTCCTCTGCAACCGCATGCGCTTTCCCCTCACCCCGCAGCACCCTACCTGTGGCAGGTGGAAGCTTATGCCTCAGGTCAACAGGGTCTGCAACACCTGAACCCTGAGCTGCCCCTTTCCCACTTACCGAGGTGCCCGCTGTAGGGAGGATGCCATCAAATAGCCTTTTATGGCTCCCATAACCACTCTAACAAATGTCTTGCTAGCAGCAGTGGCTGGAAGCAGATTAATGACTCTGTGGCCCCAACACTTCTCCAGCCCCCTTTGCCTGTCAGGTCATTACCGGCTGGTTTATAGTCACGAGGCCCCTTTCCAGTTCACTAAACGGTGTGCATGACAAAGAGACCACAGGGCTGGGTGTGCCAAGCTCCTCTCTTCTGGTGTCCCAGGCAGGGACATGGTCCTCGGGCAGCACTCACACTTAGGCTTTGTTTCAGGACACTGGAGGGTATATATGTTAGGAACATGGGCTTTGGAGTGAAAATGCCAAAGCCAGCACTGTGTGGCCTTAAGCAAAATGCTTTACATTGCTCAGCCTCAGTTTTCTCATCAGTAAAATGGGAGTAACGATAGTAGTTTCTAAGTGTTGTTGAGGATCGAGTAAGCCAGTTCATGGAAAGAACCCAGTATACAGTTAGCAGTGGGCCAATAGTAACTCTTACTATTGTCATTATTCTTATACACTGCAACCCCTGACAGGGCAGGGACTCTGTCCTGTGCACTGCCTGGCACACAGTAGGCACCTGATAGATGCATGTTTGATGAACAAATGAAGAACGGGATTTCAGAGCTGGATGGGCCCTTATAGATTTGTAGATTACAGGCTTTCTCTGTGGTGGCACTACAGACATTTGAGGTGGGATAATTCTCTGTTGTGAGGGGCTGTCCTGCATATTGTAGTACGTTTGGCAGCATCCCTGGCTTCTACCCACTAGATATCAGTAGTGCCCTCCCCGCCAACTGTGACAACCAAGAATGTCTCCAGACATTGCCAAATGTCCCTTGGGGGGCAGCCCCCATTAAAAACCACTGATCCAGTGAATCTAATACCCTCATTTGAAAAATGAGGACATTGAGACCCAGAGAGAGGAAGTGACTTGCCTGAAGTCACACAGCATATTAGTGGCATAGCTGGGATGCAAATCCAGGTGTCCTGATTCTAAGCCAGTCCTCCCTCCACCTTGCCCTTGGCGTGAGTGGCTCATTGCCGGAGCCCCTCCCACCAGGCTGTGGTCATGGGCTCCAGCAGGGAAGAAGCTGGTTGCTGCCATTCTGTTCTTCCACCTGCTGAATCAGGGGAGACCATCCTGTAATGGGGGTGCCCTTGAGGAGGGAGGCTGGGTAACCAGCAAGGGCCCTTACCCTGGTGACAACGCTTGGTGCACAATCACTTCTGTGGTCAGCCCCAGTGAAGAACAGTGCTGGCCTCTCACTCACAAACTCACTCATCAAACATTGGCGCCTGCAATGACGAGCCAGGGACTCAGCTGGCGAGTTACCCGGAAGTGGCCGTGTGCTAGGTTACTGGGCGCTCCAGGGTCAGTCTGGACTAAGTCCTGCTTCTCATGGCTTCTTACCCTCCCTCGACCTCAGCTTCTGCATCGGTAAAACGGGAATGATAATAGTATCTGCTTAAGGATCACATGAACAAATGTTTGGTCCTGAGTTCAGAAAGAGGTAAGAGAGGAAGTTGTCACAGTGAGCAATTCATCCAGAACTTTATATGGGACTCTTTTCTGTTTCTGAATTTGGATAGCAAGGGTTTGGATAGGCAGGTTCCTGCCTTGAGGTAAGGGACAAAGGGTTTGCCATGAGGATTAAATGACTAAACTATTAACAGCATTTACTAAACACTTTTGCAGAGGCACCGTCTAAACACTTTGCGTGTAACACCTCACCCAACCCACACGCCAACCCTATGAAGAAGGTACTGTTGTCATCTCCAGTTTTGAGAAGAACAAATCAAGGCACAGAGAGGTCATATTGTTGTCCAAGGTCTCATAGCTGGGACAACAGGACCATTCCACCTTCACAACTTGTGCTCTTAACCTTCACAGAGCCAGAGTTCAGCCCAGACTGATGTTGCTATTAATACTATTATTATTGTTATTATAGTATTAACCTAGGGTGATAAAAAGGTTTGGTGGTCCATCTCTAAGGCATTTAGTATTTTTCATGGGGAGAAAAACACCGGGGCAAAAAATGCTACCGTTCTAAGATAGGAATTGGCAAAGTTTTTCTGTAAAGGGCCGGATAATAAATATTCTCTGTCTTTTGGGCAAGACAATAAATATTTTCTGTCTTTTGGGCAAGACAGTCCCTGTTGCCACTACTCAACTGTGCTGTTGCAATGAAAAAGCAGGCCTAGACAATCCAGGAATAAATGGACACAGCTGTGTTCCAATAAAACTTTATTTACAAAGGCAGACAGGGGAACGAACTTGGCCCATGGGCCATAGTTTGCTGACCCTGTTCTAAGAGAATTGCTTTTAGCTAGGAAGAATGCCCAGGCTCCTCTATCCCTTTCCTCCAGCCCAGGGAGAAGCCACTGCCCCAGAGCCCAGAGGAAATGACCCCAGTGGTCTGAGAAGGACATTCAGGGAGAAACTGGATGGAAAGGCAGTCACCTGGGCTCTGGGGCAGTGGTCAGCTCATCCGGAGGGTCGGTCCTGAGGGCTGCCCCACAGGCAGCGAGGTCTTGGGAAGCCCAGCTTTAGTAACCGTCCTCAGAGATGCTGGGTTTAGAAACAGTCTGGGAGCTGAGGGAACTGTCAAGCTCGCTGCCCCTTTAATCAGAGCTTGTGGCGAGCAGTCAGAGAGCCGGGCTCTGGACACTTCCAAGGCACATCTGACCTGGACGTTACCTGCCCCCTACCACACATATGTGACCGAACCTCAACTGCCCAAGCCCGCTCTAGCTAGGCTGTGAGCGTCTATCGTGACAACCAGGCCCACTTTGGCAGGAAAGGAAGAACACCAGGCTTTATGGGATTACCACCGAGAGGCAAATATGGTGCTCAGCAATTGCTGGTTGAGAGGTTTGCAACCCTCTGTTCTACAAGAGGCTGGCTCTGGGGGCGGACGGGGGGCGGGTGGTATTGTTGTAGAATACCATTTACTAAGTTCCTGCAGAGCTAAGTAGATAATTCTAGGCTAAGGTGACTATCATCTTACACAGGCATGCTCTTTCAAATTAATCTGCCTCTCCCTCTAGGAGCTGCGAGGCCTTGACAACTTTCCCTCTCGGTTCCCTCACCTGTGGAATGAGAATGATTTGCAAGGCTGGCGGGAGGATTAAATGGGACAATGTCTGTGAGCACCCACCCCACGGCTCACCACATAGTGAGTGCCTAATAATATTCCATCCCCTTTCCTAGATTTTAGTGTAGTCAAGACGTTGTAGAAACCAAAGGTCATAGAAAGATTTGGAAATGAAAAATATAGAATTGAGAAAAAAAAACTATGCGTTATCTAAATCTCCCCACCCCTGAAGAACTAGGGAAAGACGGCTCTCGTTCATTCCCTCGGTGCACGTCTTAGCATGATTTCGCAATCACGTTGTCCCATATTCTTCGTCCTGTTCTGTGCCTGTTTAGTGCCCAACACTGTACGGGCATAAAGGGGAAGATAAAAACTCCACCCTAGGTCCACCTTACAGACTTGTCCCCTCTGTCCCCACCCCCTTCCTGCCCTGTACACAGGGGTAGTGCAGCACGTACAACACCTTTAGGCTCTGATGGAAAACCACCGCATTTCTCTATTGTTTTCTGGAATCCCTAGCTGCGACCCACGTGGAGAGTTTAGAGCTGAAAGCCAACGCAGAGAAGCCTGCCCTGCTAATCTTTATTTGCGAAGCAGATTGTGTTGACTTACGAAACAGGGGGCTCACTGCAGCGGCAGACCTGCCTGTGTGGCGTGTGCGCTGCCCACCGAGGCCCTGAAGCTGCAGCGGGATCTGTGACTTCCTGGGATCTGTCCCATCCAGGGCTCTGCTTCCCAGACAGGGCTGTGACCCGCAGCGGAGAGACATGCCTCGCAGAAACGAGGGGAAACCTCGGTGATTTCCTCTGGCAGTAGTGACAGCAAGGAAAAAACAATCCACACCACTCATCTGCTGCCAATCATTAAAAGAAACGGGTTCCAACTCCGCATTCCTCCCTGCCTACAATCCTTTTGCTGATGAGGCAGTATGCGTCATCTGCATTCCTCCACTCCAAGAAACAACTCCGTTCACTCCAGTAATTACTAGGACGCATGCACCCACCCAGGACTGGCATCTGACGGAATGAATGTGCCCCACCGGGGCCCAGGTGCTGATCACAGAGCCCACAGCTCCTGCCAGACGCCTGCCTTCAAATGCTCTGCTCTGGGTGGGGGGACCTTCCCTGCTAGTCCGGGCTGGAAGGGATCTGCACCGTGATTTTGAGCACGATGCCTTGGTCCCCAGCCACCCTGCCCTACAGTTCCATGCATGGTGCGTGATCACACCCACTGGACTGAAAGCACTGTGTGAGCACAAACTTGCTCACCCATCTATTAATCCTCTGCAGAGCCTCGCTTACCAATTACCCCCCGTGCATAAAACAAATTTTGTTCTGCTGAGTCCAAAACAGACCAAGAATTACGGATGACCAATACACAACTCCCCCCACCGCCGCCCACCCCCACTGTTTTTGGCATGGCTGGCTCTTCCTTGGCTCAAAATGTCCCTTCCCCACGGGGACCTTCCCTGACCACCCCACCTCACTCACCCTACCCCATCCTTCTGTTTTAGTTTCTTCCTTGCATTTTACCACCATTGAAACTACTGTGTGTGTTTACCTGCTTGTTAACTGTTTCCGTTACCAAAGGGTAACATCCATGAAAGCCTGCACCTTCTCTGTCCTGCTTGCTGCTGTACCCCCAGTGCCTACAACAGGCACACAAATTTATTAAATAGGTGACACGTGTTTGTACATGAGCAAGTGAGTGAATACACAAATGCAATCAGTGCCATCAGTCCACTTTACCTGAGACTTCTCCTTGCTGGTTTTTGGGAAAACTCTAGAAAGGTGCTCTCCGAGCTTTGCAGCCTTTTCTAGCTTTGCAGAGCGTAGACAGCTACCATCCTTAGGCCCTCGTGCAAGCTGCGGAGTCAGGGCCCTGGAAGGCCACCTGGCTCGCCCCAACAGTGGCACTAGAACCTCATCTTCCTGACTTGCTGTCACCTCGCTGTCGCCGGGTCCCCCATCTCTCCCTTGCCCTATCGGCCCTTTGATTTAAGGTGGCACCTTTTCCAGGGGAACAGCAGAACCTTAATAAGAAATCGGCCAGGGCTGATGGATGGCAGATAGCTGGCACCAGCCTCAAGGTCGGAGGGAGTTATTTTAAACTACTCAGATTTACTAGGAGGGGAACAAGTCAGAGGACGATTGAGGGCCTGGCTTCCTGGCAAGACATGTGGCCGTGTCCCCGAGCAATCTAAGACAGACACTTCCTGCGCAGCGCACCCCCACCTCCGCCCTGCCACCCTGAGATGGATGGCGAGGCTCTGGCACGAGGAATTTATTGGGAGCTGGTCAAATAAATTTGAAGTCTAGGATTTGAGCAGAATCATGTCCCCCTTCTTCCCTGCTGGGGACCTTGTCCAAGGATGGGCAGTGGAACGGGCTGTCCCCGAGAGGCTATGCCCCGTGTTCGGCAGGCAGGCTGTCTCTAACCTCCTGAAGCCTCTGGGAACCAGCTCTCCTAAGCTCCTGTGATGAATGAGACCCACCTCTCCACTCCGTTTATCTTATCTCCTCCTGGGCACTGCTGTCCAGGGAGCGTTTAGCCATCTCAGCTGCAGTGCTTCAGCTTAGAGGCCTGAGCTGCCTCATCGCCTCTTTCCCAAGCAGACCTGGAGCTCTCTGGAGCTCAAGGTCCCTCTCCTTTCCAGTCTCTGACCTATCAATCTCTGACCACCCTTCAAGGCCCATCTTGGTTCTCACCTCCTCCAGGGAGCCTTCCCTGCCTCACCAGGGAGATACAGGTTCTGAAGTTGGGCTCCTCTTTGTGGCATGAATGTCTATCTGCTTTTCATGGCAGAGATACATGGGCAGCTTATGCCCTTGCTGAGCTCTGAATTTTTTCTTGTAACAGTCTCTCCCCCTTCCTGCCCACCCTCACCTCACACCTGGCACTGCCAGACCCATAGTGAGTGCTCAATAAGTATTTGTTGAATTAAATCGAATGAGCCCCTGAGTTTAGCACAAACTAACAGCCCCCCACACCCACTACATGAGTGAGCTTGGGTACAGGATAGGTGGACAAAGAGGTGACAAAGGCCTTTTCTTTTGTGTATGGAATATTTCAGGTACACTGTAAAGTTTAGAGACCACTAAAACAAATATAGTGTATCCATCAAACAGATCTTAATATTCTCCATTTTTGTACAGACGCTTTTTATTTTGGATGAAAAATCACACAGCTGCAACTCCGTGTATCCCTCTGTGTCCCAGCCTCCCCCTCCCCAGGGGTAACCTACACCTGCCTTTAGTTTAGTGTTGATCCTTTCTGTGTCTGCTTTTACACGTTTACTACATATGAATGGACCAATAAATAACATATGATTTTGCATGCTTTTAAACTCATCTAAATGATACCGTATGGTATGTATGTAGCCCTGTGCAATGTGTTTTTTTCACTCAATATGATATATTTGAGATTCACCCAAGTAGACAGGTATATAGCGCCAGTTCCTTCATTCTAACTGCTGTGGAGATTCCCTTGTATGAATATATTATAATTTATCCATTTCCCTCTTGAGCTACGTGCAGCTTTTCACCATTACAAATAATAATGCAGGCGTGTACATGGTGCAGAGATTCTCTGGAGCAGAGTTTTTCAAACTGCAGGTTGTAACCCAATATAACAGGTCACAACTACCATTTGAAAAAATAAAATAGAAGAGATTTAAAAACATCAGTGTGTGCAAATGTTATGTTCTGGGACACGACATGAAACATATTCATGAATCTGGGTTGTGGGAGACAAAAGGTTTGAGTCATATGGTATTATGGGGTTGGTATTATCTTCAGCTTTATTTAAAGTTACCAAATTGCTCCCTAAAATGGTACTGTGAATTCACACTCTCACCAGCATCCTATGAGATTGTCTATTTGCCCGGATCCTTACTAACGATTGGTATCGTCAGGGATTCATTTTCCCCAATCTGTTGGCTGTGGTGTGGTGGTATCTTAGTTTCAATTTCCATATCCTCGATTACCAATGAGGTGAGCGTCTTTTCTTATACTTATTGCCTATCAAAGTATCTTTTTCTGTGAAGTACATGTTAATATTCTTTGCCAGTGTTTGAATTGGGTTGATCTTACTGATTTCTAGGATTTAAAAAAATATATTCTGGATATTAATCCTTGTAGATTGTATGTATTGCAAGTATCTCCTCCCAGGCTGGGGCTTGCCTTTTCCCCTTGTTTAGGGTGTCAAAGGGCCTTTGCTAGCCCTGAGATCCTGGTTCACAATAAAGGAAAAGGGAACCCATGTCTGAGGGGCCCTCTAGGGCAAGGTAAAGGTCTGAATATATCAGGCTCCTCATAAATGTTTGGTGACTGTAAGATAATACAAAATTCTATCAGATTAAGCCAGCACAGATCTGAGCTTGCAGCAAGGGTCCTATGGAGACTTAATGGATCGATCACGGTTTTGCTGCACTATAAGACCCAATGTCCAGGCAGATAAATCAGAAACAGGATATTTTCACTGCAAAAGAGCACTGGCTTTACGGAAGACTTCCTGCAGGACGCGTAAGTACGAGTTGATTTAAGTCAGAATTTGACTATGTCCAGCGTTCCAGGAAGCAAAGCAGGGTCTCCGACAGGTGGCCCTAAGCCTCTTGACTCTCACCATCGCCGTTAGCTCACGGTGGCACAGTGCTTCTTCATAGTCTACAAATGGACCAAGAAAAAGTAAACATCTTGCCCCAGGTCACACTGAAGGCAGGGGCCAGAGTGGAGCTGGATCCCATGTCCCCTGACGGCTACCTAGTAAAAGGCTGGGACCAAGAACCATGGGTGTTTTGAAGCAAGCAGATCCCTAAGCTCTCAAATATAGGGGAACAAGCTAAACCACCTTGGGAAGGAGCCTATTACCTAGCTCAAGGCCAGGTTTAAGTTCAATATCTGCATATACATCCATAGAACAGAGGGAAAGAGATGAAGGGCAAAAATCTCATTGGCAGGACCTCTGGAGAACAGGAACAGGAGCTTCCATGACTCAAAGGTCACTTGCCTGGGCTGGGGGCTCCTTAGGACAGAAAGGGACTTACTCATCTCTGCATGCCCAGAACCTAGCACAGTGTCTGGCACATGGAAGGGGCTCAAGAAATGTCTGCTGGATAGATGCATGGATGAATGGATGGATGAACAGATGCACGCGTGTGTAGATGGACAGGTGGATGGAAGAATGGATGAAGGATAGATAGATGAATGGACAGATGGATGGATAGACTGACACATAGTTGGACAGGGCGATGGATGGATGGATGGATGGATGGATGGATGGATGGATGGATGTTCCTCATCTAGAGGAAGGATTGGTCTCAACAGAACTTTTAAGCAGCCAGCCAAATTTGGGAATCCTGTCTTGTTGCTATAGATGTTCATAAAAAATACCAAGTGGCATAACTGTGAGAAATAATTGCTTCTAATTGGGCTGAATTATTCTGGCCATATAGTAGACATATTGTTATAACTTTATTAATTATTCAATTTGAGGCCTATTACCTAGCCTGCTAGAATGGGCTTTCCTTATTAGAGGGTGACAGATTACGCAGCTCTGCTGCTGCCTCTGTGGCTGAGGCAGGGCTGGGCAGCGACTGCCTGCTTTGGGGCCCCAATGGGGTTTAAGGATTGGAGGTGTAGGGCAGGGCTACCCCTGAGAGGTGGGCTGGGAGTCAGAGATGCGGGGCAGTAAGGCTGTATCAAGTGCTCTGCCTGGACATCTCCCTGGCTGGACAAGGGAAGGCAGGAGTCAGGCCAGGACATGTCCAATCTGGCCTCTGCGGGCCATCGCCTGCCCAGACCCATTCACCAACTCTTAATCACAGCAGTCTCCCCCATCCAATCTGCTTCCCGCCCAGCGCCAAGATAGCCTGCCATATGTTCTTCGGTCACTTCCCGTCGGGCACAGGGGAAGGCGAGCATGGCCCTGCTGGCCTGGAGGGAGTAGCCAGGACTAGAGGGGCAGATCAGAGCCTCCAGCATGCCCTCTCTTCCCATATGTAGGCTCAGACCTGGTCACAAGTTACTTGGGAGAAGAGTTAGGGGGTTGCCCTACCATGAAACACTGCAGACTCAGGGGATGCAAAATGAGCCTTCACACCCCCCAGCACCCAGCCGTGGAATGTTATCTGAGCTCCTCGGGCTGTTGGTGAAAGAGACCACACCATCGGCCTGGCTCGACGTTCCGGCCTGCCTCCCGCTGCTCTGGCTCCCTCTGCGTCGGCCACACTGACCTGCTGGCTTCAGCGCCTTTGCCTACGTGGCCTGCCTGTCTGCAACGCCCTCTTTCTGTGTCTGACTCCGGAAACCTCAAATCTTTGAGGTTCTTTGAGCTCTGGTTCCACTACCTTCTTGGCATATTTTCCATCTCTCTAGCCGGATGTGATCTCTGAAGGACAAATTGGACTCTGGGCCTCACATTATAATCCTTAGGGCATGTGCCTGGTCCCCCGATAAGCGAGAAGCTTTGGAAGATCACGTGACATGGCTTTGAGCTTTCTCAAGCATCCATTCCAGAGCCCCACACTCTCCTCTGGTCCCAGCTCCATCGCAAGAGCATCCTCCAGGAGGAACAAAAGATGTGATTTGATGGGACGGCAGGTCCATGGGATGCTGAGTGCCCACCATGTGCCAGGTAGCAATGAGGGGCCCTGGTCACAGTCATGGCCCTGCCATGAAGAGGCATCCGGGCACGGGGGTGAGAGGGAGGCACACGCCATCAGATGGGAGTCATCCAGGTGGCAGGGACCACACAGGCCGTGTGCACAGTCAGGGTCTGTGGCACTGGGGAGGCTTCACAGAGGCAGCATCTGAGCTGGGCTCTGGAGGCAAAAGAGCAGTGGGTCAGTGGGTCAGTGGATAACAGAGGGCCAGAGAGGGGGAGAAGAGAGAGCAGGGGTGGCAATGACGGGAGGAGATGAGGCTGAAAACCAGGCAGGCATCAGATCTAGAGGGGCCGTGAGGGCCTGGCCAAGCAGCTGGGCACTTCCCTGCAGGTGACGGGGTGCAGGGACATTGACAGGGCCCAGCTGGCATTTTAGCACCCTCCCTATCTCCCGGGTGTGGGAGGGGCTGGAGAGGGAAGGCAGAGGACCCTGTGAAGACGTGTTAGCCAGGGTTTCAAGTGTGGTCTCCAGAGACAGACTGCCTGGGTTCAAATCCCGACTCTGCCGCTTACGAGCTGTGTGCCCTTGGGCCAGGTACTGAACCTCCCTGAGCCTCAGTTTCCTCACCTGAAAGATGGGGATAATAATAACGAATTAGAGTAAGTGCTGGATGCCAGTTAGGAGTGAAGTCTAAGCAGGATCAAAGCCCAGACCTCCTTCCCCTCCAGTCCCAAATGCCGGTTCCTCATAGCCCTGTGTCCTGGTAGAAATACGTCCGAGTGAGAAGAGATACACTCTGGGGCAGCTGTGTGACCTTGGACAATGACTAAACCTCTCTGGACCTCAGCTCCTCCACCTGGCAGGGCTGTGGGAGGATGAAAGGTGGTGGTCATGCGCCCGTCTCCCCCAGGACTCGGCAGCTCCAGGGCTGCCTGGCACTGAGCTGACCTCCTTGGGGGCAGGGCCACCGCCACCATCACCCGGCTCCTCTGGGCCCCGATAGGACGCTCCTTCCCCTCCCCTTCCCTGTCCTCCAGGCTGGTGGGCGCGGGTGGGAGCAGTTCGTGATTTCCTTCCCCAAAGAACAGTTTCCCACCGAGCCCCTGCCCACACGCCGCCCCTGACAATGCGGGCCGTGTGCGTGCTGGGGGGTCACGGTGTCCTTTTCATGCCTGCGTGAGGCTGGGGAGGGGTGGCACACCGGCTGCCAGCCCCACACGACGGCGCCAGCTTGGCTTCTGCCACTCTGTTCTGCTTCTGTCATATTCGAGGCGGCCTCTCCCACCTTCCTCCCTCACGCCGGTTCTTGAGACTCCCTGCGTGTCATTTATTTATTAATTTTGCTCTCGGGGAGCAGATGGCAGGGAGTGAGCTGGGCAGAATGCACCTCCCTCCCCCACCTACAACAGCCCCTTGAACACGCAGCTCACTCGCCAACCCCCGGCGGTCCCGTTTCTGGCTTTCTCAAGCATAAAAATCGACTTTCAGGAGGGGACACATGCGCCAGGGCCTCACCTCACCTGCCCCCTGCTCAGATGGGACTGGTCCCGGTATCTCCCCCGGCCTGAGGGGCGGGGGCGGGTGGGGGAAGGGCTGAGCGCTGGGGGGCTGCCCTCTCTCAGGGAGGACCCCGCAGCCTCCCTGCCTGTGAAGGGCGGGGCCCTGGGATTCCTGGGGGAGCAGCTGCGGCCTCGGGAGGTCTCCCCTCCTTTCCTGTGGGCATCAACACAGGAACATGACCCAGCCCACGGGCAGAGATGGGGGGAGGACCAGCAGCCTTTGGTGCTGTGTTCTGGGGCCTCCCCCCAGCCTCATCCTCTTCCTGCCAGTGGTCTGGGCCCCCACGGGGGCAGGGCTCCTGGCATCTCCCGCTCATTCCCCATTTCTCTTGGCAGGCACCTTGGGAAGACAGAGACTACAAGACAGGAAAAAAACCTCTCCAAGGGCTTCCAGAGCATCACCATGGCTGGGCTTTCCCAAGGAGGAGGAAGTAAAGGCTGGAGGGGTTGTGACAGTCAAGGGCAGAGAGATGGACAGAGAGACTGGTGGATGTGCCCTCTTGCTGTCCCTCCCCTGCAGCCCTCAGCCCCCCAGGACTCAGGGCAGGGCTGGGCTGCGTAGCCCCAGTCGCGGTCTCTCTCGGGGCTCTATCACAGGCTCCTCACGTTTCAGTTCATTCTCACACTTCTTGCTCCATGGCCTTACAGAAAGCGTCACCATCTCTGCCTAACACTCACCAGATGCGGGACCTCAGGCCATCGCTTGACCTCTCTGTGCCTCGGTTTCTCCTTCTAAAATGGGGCTCAGAGCACACACCTGGCTCCTCCCTCCAGCACCCTGCCAACCCAGTAGGAACGTGTACATTGACTCACACTTGAGGTTCGTATGCCAGGATGACTCTAAGGAGGGATGGGATAGCTACAAGGAAATGCAAGTCAAGGATGGAGAACACTGAGTCGATGAGGCCGGTGGTCCTGGCAATTGAATTCTTCTTTTTTCAAAATTAGAATTCTGGGGTGAACAGCAGTGCCTCTTACCCACAGACCTTGAAAAAGCATTTGCTGTCGCATCCGCAGCTCCCTTCTGTCCCGGTCACGGTGCCTGCGCCCCAGGGCGTGGGGCTGACACGGCGCCCACTGTCCCGGTGAGGCCTACGGGCACACCAGATGCCAGCAGAAGGCGGCCCAGGTGGGTCTGCGAGGGGCCGCGGGCTGGGCAGAGCCGCACGCGAGAAACAGTGAGTGTAATTGCTTTGTGGTGATTCATCTGAAGTTGCTTTAACCTTGACAGCCGGCTCAGTGTAGTGAAGAAAAAAACAACCTGGGAGAGAGCTGCGGCCTCCCAGTTGGCACGGGGCCTTCTGCACACTCCCTCCCAGATGAGCACCAGCCCGTACCCAGCGGCCAAGGGCCAGCAGGAGCCCCCACCCAGGGGGGGCGAGGACATACATCATGAGGCCACCCACACACCACACCCCACCTCCCCACTCTGCTCCAGGCCTGGGAATGAGGAGAGAGCATCATGGGAGGGCCACGCAAGGGGGGAGAGGAGACTCCCTCCACCAGGGGGCCGTGGGAAGGTCATCAGGGCCCTGGATTTTGAGACAGTCCTGGATTTTGACTTCCCAGAAACAGGGCAGCAGGGGATTTTAGAGCTGGAATATCCTTGCTAACCTTCCCATTTTACAGATGAGAAAACGGAGGCTCACAGAGAGGAAAGGACTTAGCCAGGGTCTCCCAGGCAGAGGGTGAACCCAAAGCCAGGCAGAAGTTACTCCACTTCCCCGGGCTTTGATTTCTTCATCTGGGAAACAGAATAGCACACATGACCTCTCCAGGCTGCTGGGCAGATTGAACGGGACAATGTAAGCGGAGCATCTGCACAAAGTGGAAGCACGAGTCCCCGTTCACCTCCTCCTCAGAACTTGCGGCCCCTCCTGCTTCCTCCTTCCCGCCTCCGTCCTCCTGGCCAGCTCTCACACTCGCCCTCCTTACTCTCTTGCTGGGAAGTGGCCCCGGGGTTTGGGCAGTGGCCCTTCCCAGCAGACCTATGTGGCAGGATCCCCTCCCCCCGTCTGGCCCTGTCACCTGCCCCAGGCCAGAGGCAGGAACCCCAGCTCACATCCTACACCTCTGCTTTGCAGGCTGTGTCCTGGGCTGCCAGGCTGTGGTGTTGCCATGTTCCTCAGTGAGGGTGTGCCCAGGGGCCCCTGAGACGGGAACCCTCCCCTGTTGTACTTTCCAAGACAGGCAGACAGCAGGGTTAACCTCCCTGGAATTCCCCAATCCCAATGCCCTGGCCTGACCTGTCTGACCCGCCCTGGGCAGACGAGGGGAAAGGAGATCCAAAACCTTAAGTCATCTGCACAAAAGTCTATAGAACAACTGGCTTGTTGGCTTTGGTGTGAGGAGACCCATCTGCCTCTAAGACAGCTCCAGCCCTGGACTCCCAGAGCAGCTTGAGGAAGACAAAAGGCACCAGAACAAAGGGGATCTAGGATCAAGTTACAGCTTTGCCACTTCCTACCTGGGTGACATCAGGTAAGGTGTTTTCCCTCTTTGGGCCTCAGTTTGTCCATCTGTAAGATGGAAGAGTAGACCAGATGATTTCTGAGGACCCTCTCAGCTCTTGATGCAATGGTCTCAAGTTAAATTATGAGATCTCAGTGGCCAGAAATTAGGTTCTGGGATCCCAGACCATACTTCGTAGCACTCCATTTCAGGAATGTGTGGATTATATAAAGAATATATAAAGGGGGCTGCAGAAAAACAGAATTATAAAGCCACAGCACTCTGGGGTCATACGACTCATAGCTCTGGTAGGTCAGCACTGAGCATCATGGAAAGATGCAGAGACCCTGGGAACACCCCAGGTGAGATAGTGTGGGCTGAGCCACAGCCCACATGCCCATCCGGAGCTAAGGGGCCCCGGCACAGACAGTGGGGACACTGCAGACAGCCCACATGCTGGATGGAAGACAGAATCCCACAATGCAATGGGGAAAGGACCTCAAGCCCTAATCCCACTCTAAACCATCCTTGCAAACAGCCACCAGCTCTGAGAGATCTAATTATGGTGATAGTCTTCCTGCCTCTTCCACTGTTTCTCAACTCTCACACCTAAAATGGCCCTGCCCCTAGGGAGGCCTGGTGGCATAGCTCCCAAAGGCCCATGATGAGCTCAAATAATCATATTTTTGTTTTAGCGATAAATGCCAATTGTATATTTCATTCTATAATAAATCTGCATGTGTTCTAATATAAGGAACAATGTCTAAACTATCAGGAAACTAATGTGCCATTACATGGTGAAAAATCTAAACTCTGTGGCTTCAAGAATCTTGAGCAAAAGTTTTTCAACAAATGGAATTGGGAAAACTGGATGTCCACATGCAAAAAAAAAAAAAAATGAAATTGGATCCTTGCCTTAAACCATGTACAAAAATTAACTCAAAATGGATCAAAGACCTAAATGTAAGAGCTAAAACTATAAAACTCTTAGAAGAAACCACTGGGGAAAAGCTTCATGACATTGAATTTGGCAATGATTCCTTGGATATGATACTAAAAGCACAGTCAACAAAAGAAAAAATAGCTAAACGGGACTTCATCAAAATAAAAAAACTTTTATGCATCAAAGGATACTATTAGCACAGTAAAAAGGGAACCCACAGAATGGGAAAAAATATTTGCAAACCATATAAGTCACATGTCACTTAACAATGAGGATACTTTCTGAGAAAAGCATCGTTGGGCAATTTTGTCATTAAGTGAACATTAGACAGTGTACTTACTCAAACCTAGATTGTATAGCCTACTATACACCTAGGCAACATGGTATAGCCTATTGTTCTGTCCACTACTGTGTACGTATATGTGCTCAGTCGTTGACTATAACATCTTTATGTGGCTGCATCTACTAAGGGGTTAATATCCAGAATATATAAAGAACTTCTATAACTCAACAAAAACCAATCTGATTAAAAAATGGACAAAGAACTTGAACAGACATTTCTCCAAAGAAGATATACAAATGGACGATAAGCACATGAAAAGATGATCAACATAATTAATCGTTAGAGAAATTCAAATCAAAACCACATGGAGATACTATTTCATACCCATTAGGATGGCCATTATCAAAAAAACAGAATATTACATGTGTTGCAGAGGATGTAGAGAAGTTGGAATCCTCATACATTACTGGTGGGAGTGGAACATGCTATAGCCACTGTGGAAAACTATATGGTGAGTCCTCAAAAAATTAAACATAGGATTTATCACATGATCCAGCAATTCCACTTTTGGATATCTTACAAAATAAATGAAATCAGAGACTCGAACCGTATTTGTACACCCATGTTCATAGCAACATCATTCACAATATCCAAAAAGTAGAGGCATCCCAATTGTCCATTGGGATAAGCAAAATGTGGTGTATGCATACAAGGGAATATTACCCAGCCTCTAAAGGGAGGAAATTCTAACACATGCTGCCACATGGATGAACCTCAAGGACATTATGCTAAGTGAAACAAGACAGTGACAAAAGGACAAAGACTGTATGGTTCCAATTATATGAAGAACAGAGTAATCAAATTCACAGAAACAGAAAGTAGAATGGTGGTTGCCAGGGGCTGGGAGAGAGGGCAACGTGGGGTTAGTGTTTAGTGGGTACAGAGTCTCAGCTGGGGAAGATGACAAAGTTCTGCAGACGGATGGTGGTGACGGTTGCACAACAATGTGAATGTACTAATGTCCCAGAACTGTATATTTAAAAATGGTTAAAATGGGAAATTTAATGTTATGTATATTTTACCATAATTCAAAAAAAAAAAGGAATCTCTAGCAAACAGATACCTAAGTTGGAGAAGCATGGATGGAAAGGGTTCCGGGCTAGTTTGGGAGTGTAGGCATATTTGTGAGCTGGTAAATGTTCTGTTCTAATCTGCAAAGATAGCTTAAAGCCAGGTCGGCCACAGGTCCCTCACACCACTCAAGATAAGAACACACTGGATTTGGCAGAAGCGACTGTTGGTGGTGGCCCTGCGTGGTTCCCGCTCCTTCGAAACTCAGGCCTGCTCTGCAATCCCGCCTCACGCCAGCATCTGGGGACGGGGGAGGGATTTGGCCAGACAGCGAGATGCTGTTTACTGAGCTGTTGCTGGTCCCGCACTTTCTCCTATGCACGTGGTGGAATCTAAGAACATGGAAGCCGGTGGGGAAATGCAAGGACAGGCTTCTCTCTCATCTCTACCCCAGCCCTTCTGGGGAGCCCCAAGACCAAAACAAAAAATGCCACCTACAGCCCAGAACCCAAATTGCAAAGCACCGTGGGATGGGAGGCAGACAAGCAGGGCCCAGGAAATACAGTAATTAAATAAATACAACGAAAGCTTAGATTTCCAAGTTAATTCTCGGGCATCATTTATAAAAGTTAACAGGGCATATTTAATTTAGGAATTGGCTCACGTCCTTCTCCTTACAGCTGAAACCTCATAAATGAAATATACTGGATCATTGCCCGGTACAGAAATAAAAGTTATGAATAATGTTTCTATCTCAATCATTGTCAGTGCTTTAATATTCCTAATTACTTTAAAAAGCTGGATATTCAATATAGGAAAACTTTTTTTCTTTTTATCTCCACTTGTGAGATTAGTGCAATTTAATAAGAGTCACTCTGTCGTCTTTATTCAGTATAAACTGACATTTCATCCTTTTACTCTTCATTATTCTGTGGGATGGAGGTTTATGACCAAGCACACAGCCCCTCCATTTCTCCATATTGGTCCATCTAACAGCTGGGAATTACCCACAGGAATTGATGAGTCTGCCCCCCAGGCAAATCAGCATCATCTCACCTCTTTTGTGGAGCAGAAAGAAATTAGTCCAGGCCTTAAAAAAATTCGCCTAGGGGGTTATATGTCTGCAAAAGAATGAAAAGTCCCCGCCCTTACCCAAGCAATAGATCTGTCCCCTTCCTGACTGTCATAAATCCCTTGGTAGCCACAAAGGGCAGGGCAGGCCGTAGGATGAAGCATCTTTATAACCCTCCCTGCCACTTCTAGGAATTTATCCTAAGAAGGAATCGGGACAAGTGGGCAAAGATAAATGCACAAGAAGAATCCCTGCAGTGTTTTCACACAGGGGCACAGGCTCTTATCCACAAGTCTACAATCTACAAGTCCCTATAAAGACCAAAAGAATTTTTTAAGTTCGGCACCAAAATTCATTTAGAGGCAAAATCTGCATGAAACTGACTTGAGGTTGTGTGTTGTCTTTATGTTACCGGATGTGATGGGTCATATGTCACTTCAGAAACATTACTGCTTCACCCAGGGTGCTGCCCAGACCTCACAGGGGTAGGTGTCACATCTAATGTAGTCACTATATACTTTATAAACTCTGAAAACAACAGGCCCCGAGGATCTTGGATTAAGGATGGTGGGCCTGTAACGGTGAAGAATCAGAAACAGCCTAAATGCCCATCAACCAGGGACTGGTTAAATACATTTGCTAATCCGTAGAATGAAATTCTATAAGGTCATTAAACATTTAAAGGGAGATTTATGTTTATTGACAAGGAAGTGAGTGCATGACATAAAGTTGAATTTAAAAAGCAAGTTACAGATTAGCACATACACTTGATCCAAATAATAAAAGTTGTATCTAGATCTAGCTTTACGTGCAAATGTGTAGAGAAATGACAGGAAGGACAAGTACCCAAATGCCAGCAGTGGCTAGTGCTGGGTGAGTGTGTTTAACTTTTTTGTCTTTACTTTTGGTACAGTTTGATTTTTCATATATATATACATATACATACACACACACATATATATATGTATATATATATATTTAATTTCTTTTAAAACGAACAGTTGTAATTTAAGAATCAGACAGAAAAAAACAAACAAGAATTAATTCTATTCAACAAAATCAAAGATTCTCTGCAAAGGTGTCACATGTACGGGCCCCATTCAGAGATTTCTGGAAACCACACTGCACTGAGACACCCGTCCCCATAGACGAGGGCCCACAAATACGCTAAGGCACTGCAGAGCACACACCTGCAGACAGGTATCCAGTGGCACAGAGCAAGTAGGCTCAAATTGCTTGGAGTAAGTAAGCCTGTTAACAATTTGTGTTCCATGACTGATTCCTCTATCTCTACAATATCTCATCGTCTCATCTCTTATGCAGAGCCTCCTTCCCCTGTGAGCAACCATGTTTTCTCATCAAAGATCTATTTCATCCTTAGGCTGTATTAACAGAGGTTGAGCATCCAGAAGGAAGGAGAATATAATAATTAAGAGCTGAGGTTCAGGACCTAGGTTTTTGCTTGGGTGATGGTCTCAGTCTATTTATAAGCTGTGTGTCTTTTGGATGTTCTTTAACCTCTTTGTGCTTCAACTGTCTCATTCGTAAAATGAGGCTAAATAATAATTCCTATACCATAGGAGTGTTGTGAAGATTAAAAGAGTAGATAAGTAAATAAAGTGCCCAGTCCGTAGTAAAATTCAGTAAATAGTAGGTCTCTCGATTATTATTTTTCCATCCTGGTCAGACCAAGCTTGCAGTTGTGTGGTCCAATGTAG
This sequence comes from Lemur catta, assembly GCF_020740605.2. Lineage (NCBI taxonomy): Eukaryota > Metazoa > Chordata > Mammalia > Primates > Lemuridae > Lemur > Lemur catta. Next base: position 96,192,003 of record NC_059128.1, read on the forward strand.
GAATGCTAATTTAAGAGGAATAAAGGCCACAGCCCATGGAGAGAAACCAGACGGGGAAGGCTGTCCAGATGACATCTCAGGAGAAACACAGGGGCTGGGAGAAGAAAAGCTTGGGGACGGAAATGTCTTCTCGTACCTGAAGGGCTGACCCGTGGAAGGGGGCTGTGGTTTCTTCTACGCAGCCTCAATGGCTCTTATCAACTGCCCTGAGATGACTGTCTCTACACACACAGTCTGTGGCCTTGTCCAATCACAGGCATGGCAAGGAAGGTCACAGTGATCCATCACTCTGTCTTGGCCTGTGTCATGCACGAGAACCAGCCAGTAGAAGCTAGAGGTAGATTTCCACTGGACAGGGGAGAAAACTTCCCAACAGTAAGAATGCGCTTCCACAGGAGGTAGTGAGCTCCTTGTCACTGGAGGGATCCCAGCAAAGGCTGGAAAGCTTTTAGTGGGGCATCTGTATATTCAGTGCTCTGAATGATATACAAGGTGTGAGAACCTACAAATTCCTTTAATTCAATGCTGCCGTCCCTCAAAATGGGTTGGAACCCGTCTTTTAGAACTTCTTGTGGGCTCAGTAGCACATGCCTTTGAGTAGCCCCAGGAGTGGTGGCTCTTCAGCCCGTGAGGGTGGGTTTAATTGAGAGGAAACAGATTTTGGGTTGCTGAGCACCAAGTCCGGTGACTGAACTGGGGATTAAATTAGACAGCCCAGTTTAGTGCTGTGAAGTAACAGGCTATTTCCCTACGTGCTTGGTAAATTCAGTCCGGGGGCAAGACCTACTCTAATTTGCTCAGTCCTGTTCCTCAAATGCCACCTGCATTCCATCTCTTCCACTAGACTGGAAACTGAGAAGACACAGACCGTGTCTAAAAGACCCTCGGGCCTGCCCCCCGCCCAGCACAGGCTGAGCATACAGCGAGCACTAAACACGCTTGCACTGAAGGGTGATTTACGTGCACCCAGGGCCCCACGACGCAGGCTGTATTTCAACCTCCAACACGCTGCCCTCGGCATCAGAATCCAACAGTAGGGTTCACCTAATCCAAGTTAGATATTTCCACATCCGAGATTCACTGTAAGCAAAGTTACACTAAACAAAACACAGATAAGGAGGAAAAAGCTCAGACATTTCACCCGACATGTTTTCTGTAGTGCAAGTCCAAAGACAGCACATCCCTCTAGCTCACCTTCCCTCAGGTTTACCTTGTTGTCCGATCCTGCGTCTCAGCCATGGCCCACTGAGAGCAGTGGAACAGGTAGAAGGGGGAGGCCACCATGGCCACTGGAGACCTTGACACATCAGAGAGTCTCTTGGGTACCCCAGTGGATCCTGGACTCCCTGAGCTGAGATAGTCACCCAGGCTCAAAACCACTCACTCAATCATCATGTATGTTCTCATGTGCTGGGTACCCAGGGAGGCTCTAAGTCAAGGCCTTTGGAAAGAAGAACCATAACTAGATGTTTCCACGCCAGCAGAGAGAGTGGGGAAGGGCAAGGGTGCTACACTGGGCCAATGTGGACCCAACATTGTCCTCTCCAGGTTTTCGTGACCATCACAGTCAGTGTGGGACAGGAAACATAGAGTTGGCTCCCCAAGATAGGTAAGTAATGGGGCTTAGATCTCTCATGGACCGGCTTGGCTATGTTATCTACTCAAGTCACCATAAAACGACTCTCTACCCCAACTCAAAGCAGGAAGAGATTTGGGCTTCAACACTAGTCAAGGCCTCTTTGAAAACCAAATAAGACCATGACATGAACCAACCATTGACTGCATAACGTGCCCATGGAAAGGAGTCATCAGTGAATATCTGGGAGAAATGAGGTACAGGGGAAGGATTCATCTTCATCTGGGTTCTTGGCAGAGAATCCCCCAAGAAGCTGCCAGATATAACCGATCTTCTTGGTGTCAGCCCCACAGTAGAGACAATGCCTGGTGCCACTGTGGGCCACTGGGTCAGCCCCAAGACCATCTGCGTGGCTCCATGCTCACCAGGAAGGCCTCCCTGGAGAATGTGAACTGTTTACCCACGGAAATGTAGGAACACAGAGACCTGACCCCATGAGTGTCCTGTTCTACTTTTGGGAACACAGAGATATCACAGTGGTCACCAGTCTCAACCCCTCTGAGCCCCCGCAGGCACCCACAAAACTGAGCCTTTGGACCAGCGAAACTGAGGATCAGGCCTACACCATGGTGCCCTCCTGGGTCTGCACTTTCGGACAGCGTGTCAATTTCACTTCCACCTCAAAGGCCACATCTAGCAGTGTTCCATCAAAGGTCAGAGTCGTCCAGATGACCCTCCCAATTCCCTATCCATACAACACACACCCCCACAGACCCCCACAAACCACTGCCCCCACCCCCTGGAGCCCTCGACTCCCCTAGTCCCGCCATGTGTTCACTGCAGGTGTGCCTCCCCCCACTGTTGCCCGTGCTGGCTTGGGCAGCCCATCCGGGGTCACCCCAGCCCAACGCAAGAACTTAACATGCACATACCACAGCCCCTCCCAAGGCAGCACCAGGGGGCCACCGAACCCCCAAAGACCCCCAGACTCACCGCTGGAGCAGTCGGGCCCTCCCCAGCCAGGCTCGCAGTGGCAGGTGTCCGGGGAGACGCAGCGGCCGTGCACACACTCCTCCGTACACAGGGCTGCGGGGCACGGGGAGCAGGAGGAAGAACGAGAACAAAGAGTGAACACCCACCATCACATCCAGGAGCACAATCCACTTTGCACAACTCCTGGTGCCCGGGGATGCCCAGAACGCATCACTGGCTCGGGGGAAAAGCCAGCTATACCTGACCTGAGTCATTTAATTAACTCCAAAACGCATCCGACAAGAGTGCGCTTCATCCCAGTCTTATTTCCTACAATGAAACCCAAGCCCAAGCAACGGTCTCCCTGGTGGCTTTTCAAGAACGTTTCCTCCCGTGTTTAACACTGGAGACCTCCACCAACCACAACCCGGAAGTCCACACTCCTGCTCGCCTTCCCCACCTGCTCAGGGATGACCCGTCCCTCTCGTCTTGGGCTTCCCCCAATTTCTTTCTGCAGGGGCCCCGGCCCGTACCAGGCCACCTGACAAGAAGGGGCTCCCCTCACTTTCCCCCACCTTCCTGCCCTCCTTCCCAAATGTCCCTATTTTGGGGCTCTCAAATGTCAGCAAATCTGCAAAGTACACAAATGCTGAGGAAAAAAAGCAACAGCTAATTATAAGAAAGTAATTAAGAGAGACATCCACGATGATGATAATTGTAATTAGAAAGTGCCTGGCAATTTCTTATCACGCAGTCAAATGCTACAGCCTCCCGAGGCGGGGAGCTCTGCAGAAAGCTAAGTCCCCCTCAGCTGCTCCGGCGCGGCGAGGCTTATTGACAGCAGTTTGAGGAAGGGAGATTACTTCTCTTTTCCTGTGACAGAATCCGCATTTTCTCAAGGTCATCTTTTGCTCTTGAGACATCTGCCCCACCATCTAATCCATCAGTGAGGGATTACAGAAAGCCCCCGTTTGCCACCCCCACCGATCCTGAAAGCTCGGGAAATCAGCAGCTACCATCAAGCCTGTCACTTTCTCAGAAGGGATCTAGATGAAGGCTTTGGCCGAAAGCAACTAGAGGCTTCTCTCTGCTCAGTCCTGGCCTGGGTCAGGGGCAGGTGGCCCCCTGTGGTGAGCTTTGAGGGGCCGCCACTGCCTCCCAACACTCACCCCGCTGCTACAGCCACGCCCACTGCCGGGCCTGAATGCCAGGTGAGGGCACTGTCAGGGCAGATGAGGCCCATGTTATGGCTGGTGTGGTCCTCCGGCCCCTCCAAACACAGAAGCTGATCCTGAAGCCGTTGCCTCCGCTTTGCCCAGGCCTCCAGGCCAGGCAGACCCCAGAAGAGCCATTTCAGATGTGTCATGGTCAGTGGCCTGGCATCAGCCTGTCCACTGCAAGCCTGGGATGCGGTATGTCTGGAGAGCCCTGGCACCTGAGTCCCTCTCATTGCTACAGGTGGCTTTCAGGGAGGGCTCTGGTTTGTATTGGAAACTTCCATGGCACGAGAGCCCTGCTCCTGCTCCTTGGAGCCCCAGGGAGAGGCTAACCCAGCTCTTGCTGGAGAACCGGGCTGGGCTCTGACCCTGGGGACCAGCTGCACATAGAACCAGAATGAGCTGCTCACCTGGCAGCTAGCAAGACCCTGGCCAGTCACTCCTGCTGCCCTGGCTCCCCCTGTTCCCACTGAACTTTCCAAACAAGCTCGAGTGGGTCAGCGTCCCCAGGACACACTGGATACCAGGTGTGCATGCCCTGGCCCCCATCGGAAGCCAGCCCTGGCCTCAGCGGCTCCCCCATCCCCACCGCAGGCTGAGGTCCCCGCATGCTCCTCAGCTGGGCCCCTCTGTGTTCCAGCTTGTCAGATTGGCTCACTGACACCTCCAACTGCTCTCTGACTGCAGACAGCAAGACCCTGATCTCTGGGGTCTCTGCCAAGAACGGCGAGAGCAAGCAGTGAATCGTGAACCTGCCGAATGTCAGGGTTTGAAGAGACCTCAGAGAAAATCATGTCCAGCCCCTTCGTTTTATACATGGAGAAGCTGAGGCCTGAGTGTTGGTGACCTTGCAGAGAGCGGCCAGGGAGGACAGAGCTTGGAGATGAGGGTCCTAGGGACAGAGGCCTGTGCAATTGGAAGGGCCGAGGGGGCCCAAGACCGCAGGACCTTCACGTTTTGCCCAGGCTGCTTGTCCTCCCCTGCCCACGCGGCTCAGGGGCTGGGGGAGCCAGTCCAGAGGGAACAGCACAGGGGTGCTGTGGCTGGTCCCCAGGAGAGCCAGTGATGGCTGGAGACAGAGGCCAGAGGAGCTGCTTCAACACACTGAGCACCACGTAGGGTGGGGCCGGGTAGGGGGCTTGACCAGCTCGGGGGAGCAGGGAGGGAAATCTGAGAAGGAAGACCACCAGTGAGCTGCCCACCCTCCCCTCCCTCTGAGCCTGGAGCCCTGGAGCCCTGGCCTACCTCCTGCGCCCCCCCCCCCCAGCTGGGAGGCAATGGCCTTCAGGTGCTCTAAGCAAGTGCCACGCTACACTGCCTTTTCCCCCAGTTCCTCCCCAAAGTCCCAGTGACCTGTAGGACAGTCTGTAGAGTACCTTCCCCCAGACTGCAGACACAGACCCCAGCTCAGCCCTGTGCCCGGCACACTGGCCCCCGGTGACCCTGTGCATGGAGGACAGTCATCCCACGATCCCTGGGCTTGACTCCAGGGATGCAGGTGGTGACCCTGTGGTCCCTCCAGACTTCCCTGTCCCCCTCCCCTCCCCATCGCCTGGTATTTTGCCTGCACTATTTGCTTGTCAAAACCTCAATCCATCCATATTTCATCGTGTTGTTTAGACAGTGCTATTTGAAGCATGAAATATTGATAGCAAATACTCAAGGCTCAGATCGCCGTATTTGGCAATTGGGCCTCTGCGTGTCTGGGCCCCTGGTGGGGGTGCCGAGGGCGCTGTCGGGGAGTCTCCTGGGGAGTACGGAGGTGAGATCCGTGACGTCCCTGACCTCCCTGGTGGCTGACTCCTTCCCCGGGACCTGGTGGAGCCCAGCAGTGGGCAGCCCCTCCACGGGGGCCTGGGATTACACGGCAGCTGCTCCTAGAGCACGCAGGTCCCCTCAGCTCTCTCTGACCCCAGACCCTGCGCGAGCTGACCACTTGTGAGGGGCTGGGTTAGGGTGCCGCCAGCCTGGCCTCCTCCCTCTCTGACTCCTATAACTCTGCACAGGCACTTTGTCAAGCCCCTCTTGGCACTGCTGCACACCCACCTGCTGTGACAGCAGGCTCTGACAGCACAGCCATGTGACTGGGCCGGCCACTGCCCTCTCCCGACCCCACCGAGAAGCGTGTACTGTGTTCTCTCACCTTCCCCCTACCCACCATTGTGCCTCAGCCCTGCTTCTGATATCCCAGCCTGCTGGGGACATTTTAGCAAGCAGCAGGACACGTGGTGGCTGAGAGCAGACTGCATCCAGAATGTAGGTGATGCCCCTTAGTGGCTCTGGACCTCGGGCGAGTCACCTCCATTTCTGTGTCAGCCCCAGCTGTTGGGGGACAGGGTAGGATGGGCCCTGCAGGCTCTGTGAGGATGGAAGGCATCAGTCAAGTACCCACAGCAGTGCCTGGGGTACAGAAAGCATTGTATGGACCTTGCTACTGTCACCAGGGTCTCCTCAGACCCAAGGCAGGGTCCCTGCAATGCTTGAGCCTCTTTCAACCTCCACACACGTGCCAGCCCCTCACTCCCACCCTCCACTGACGTCTGGGATGCATGGCCAGTGGTCTGCAGGGTCCTGCTGACAGATTGGGGCTGGGGCGGGCAGCTCCATCTCCAGCCCTGGTGGGAGAGGACAGGGTGGTAGATGATGTGATGACCTAAGTTTAAATTCCAGATCTGCCAAGTACAATTACATTACAATTACAGGACGATAAGCAAATTAGCCTCCTATGCCTCAGTTTCTCCATCTGCAAAATGAGGACAATAATAATACCTACCCCAGGGTTGTTGCAAAGATTAAATGAAATAAAACATATATAAGTATTTAGATCAGTGCCTGGTACATAATAAGTACTCAGTAAGCATGAATTGCTGTTGCTATTTCTCACACACACATACACACATACATACACAGACACATACACACACAGACACATACACAAGCTGTGGGATCTAGACTCAACGTCAAAGACAGCTGACAGTTGCTACCATTTATTGCTATTTCCTGTGCACTATCATTTTCTGAGCACCTACTATGTGCCAGGCCTTGGAGCTGTCACAGGCTGTCCCAGCACACCTTGAGGGGGTTAGCTATGTCAGCGCTTATCCCTCCTTTATAGATGCCACTTCCTACTCACCATTTTTAAGCCCTTATGCTGCCTGGTACACAGTAGGTGCTCAATGTCTGTGGGTCCCACATTCACCTGCCCCAGAAGAGAGCACCACAGCACGTGTGAGGAGGGTGTGCTCATCTTCCCTGAGCTTGGCCTCAGAGCTCAGTCACAGGGATGTCACCAAATCTCTGGAACTGTCCCTGGGCTCAGGCTGTTTCTGGCCCTACAGGACCAGGTGACTGGGGGTCTGGAGGATGGTGGCAGAGCAAGCCCAGCCACGGGTGGAGGAGGCCTGGATTCGTGTCTACCGGGATCTGTCTCAGTGGTATCAATAACTCACTTTCTTTTCCGGGCCTGTGACTTAACCTATAAATTGAGATTAGACTGGATGAGGCCTGAAGCCACACGCAGCTAAGAATCACCCCATCTGTCCTCCTGCCCGCCGCCCCCCCCCCCCCAGGACACACCTGGATTGCTGCCATGCTCTGGTCCCGTTCCTGGCCCAGGCCCTTCCTGTGCCTAGTAAACCTTTCCTCTTGACATCACAGGCCCCCCGTTTTCCTTCCTCCAGTCCTTTGGAAATGGACTCATGTAAAACGAGGGCATGTAAAACGAGTCTCATGTAAAACGAGGGCATCAGAACGCATCACCCTTACGGGCCCTTCTACTGCTGACATCCCTTGATGCTTCTCTCCCGACCTAGGGCTGCTCTGGCTCCACCGCACTACCTGGAGCAGCCGGAGCTTGCAACACTTCCACTGAGCTCCCCAGCCCTGGGTCACCTGGTCACCAAAGCCAGGCACAGCTTCCATCACCCAACCCCACCAAGAAGCCAGGTTCCTCCAGCCACCTGTTAGCACGTGAGGGAGGGTAGACAGTTTTCCCACAAGAACTCCCCTGTGCACAGGAGGTGCCCCCTGGCTGGCCCAGCCCACAGAGGCCCTCCTTTCTCCCATCTCCATGGCACCAGAGGGGGTCGCCCATTTGTTGGGCCCTAGCACAGGTGAGCTCCTGCCATTTCCCCTTTCACCATAGGTGCACATGCCCGCCCCGCCCAGACTGTGAGCTTTGTGAGGGCAAAGCCAGGGCCTTACACACCCCTGTACCTCCCCACGGGCCAAGCATTACACACACTCCACACGCGGACGTTGGGGACTCCCCCGAGTGCCATGCTTTGTAGGAGACACTGACGAGCCAGGGAGAAGGATCGGGATGCAGAGGGTGGGGTGCGGTGGGGGGGGGCACAGGAAGCGATTCAGCAGGAGAAGGAAGTTCTGGGTGGGGGCAGGTTGCGGTCAGCTGACAAGGCTGAAAGGCTGCTATAGAGAAGTGGGAGCCCTTCTGTCCCAGACACAATAGGGACCAAAGGGAGCAAGTGACAAGGGGGCAGACTCCAGCCTAACCCACTGCAAGACTTTCTAACGCCTGAATGGTTCCAGCAGTGCAAAGGGCCATTTGTACAGTAGAGGAGCGGCCGTCACTGCAGTGCTCAGGCGAGGACAGGGGACCTACCAGTGCCACAGGGCAGGCTCGGGCCAACTCCAGCTGGCCGCCTATTGTAAATAAAGCTTTTCTGGAACGCAGCCACACCATCATTTACGTACTGTCTGCGGCTGCTTCTGCACCCTGAGGACAGAGTTGAGCAGCGGTTGCCACAGAGACCGATGGGCCGCAAAGCCCGAAATATTGACTATCCGGTGCTATATTGGGTGGGGAGAGCGGGGGGGACCCCTGGTGCGGAGGGATCCTGGCTTGGTGGGAGAGTCCCTAAATGTCTCTGAGACATTTAAGGTCTCTTTCTCTCCCTTCTGTCCTTCGACGATTTACTCACGCCCGGGATGACCAGATGGAAAACAAGGCCAAACAGAGCATAGCAAACTCTAAAGGATGCCGGTCCTGCTTTCTAAAGGGACGAGGGCCGTGAAGCTGGGAAGCTTAACCTTGCCACAGCCACAGCTGCTGACTCGGCACTTTACCTCGTCCCTCTGTCCCCCTGGGGGCTGGGGTCAGGGGATATGGATGATTTAACGCACACTCTTGTTGCAATCAATGGTCTTGCTCAGGTAGATACCAGTGACTGTGTGGTGAGTGAAAGAGAAGAAAAGAGGCCAAAATGAGGGGTCCTTTCTATTTGCTGGGCATGGTGCCAGGTGCTGAGTATACACAGCCCCATTTAATACCGGAGGTCAGGGCCGGGGCAGTGGCTCACACCTGTAATCCCAACACCCTGGGAGGTCAAGGCAGGAGGATTGCTTGAGGCCAGAAGTTCAAGACCAGCCTGGGCAACATAGGGAGACCCCATCTCTACAGAAATTTCAAAAATTAGCCAGGTGTGGTGGTGCACACCTCTAGTCCCAGCTACTCAGGAGGCTGAGGCAGGATGATCACTTGAGCCCAGGAGTTCAAGGCTGCAGTGAGCTATGATTGTGCCATTGCAATGTAGCCTGGGCAACAAAGCAGGAACCTGTCTCTAAAAAAAAATACCAGAAGTCAGTATTATTACTCCTCCATTTACCGTTGGGAAACTAAACCACAGGAAGGGCTAAGTAACTTGTGCAAATTCACATAGCTAAGAAGAGACTGTGCTAGATTTGTGCTTCTTAACCTTTCTTAGACTTTTTTTTCTTAATCACTCCCTCTCATGAATTCTAATGCTATAGGTATTTTGGGATATTTGCGCCTTATATATACTCAGACTACGAACCAATTTTTGCCCTGAGAATACATGTGCTAGAGACTCTCCCTGAGCCCCTCCACATCCACTCCTGCCTCCCCCAGCTTTCCCTGGGCCCTGGGAAGCGGACCTCCATGGGTGGCATCAGCAGGGTTCCTAGCTCTCTGGCTTCTGGATGGGAAACACCAGCAGGAGACGGGAGGGTGGGCAGAGGCGAGGCTGGGCCATGGGTGGCAGTGGCAGTAGCCCTCCTCCCCTCCAGCTAAAGGTTCCAGGGGTCACTTCCGGCCTAGGTGATGGCAGTGGCCCTCCTAGGTTGCTAGTCCTAAACACTGCGCCACGTCTTGTTGGTTTCCCTTAACCCCTCCCGTGCCTTTATGAATCACCATTTTATGATAAAATTCTCCTCCATGTCCTCCTTAACGTGCCATCTGTTTCCTGCTGGGTCCCTGACTGATCCAGTGGCCAAGCCAAGGTTTGGGCTCACACGCGTGTGATGCCAAATGCCTGCTCTTAACTACACGCTGCACCACCACCTGGACCACGGGCTGAGATGCGGAAGTTCTAAGGGCAGATCTGTCACTCACTCGCTTTGAGAACTTAGCCAAGCCCCCGCCCTCCCCTGGTCTCAGTTTGTCTGTCTGGGAAATGAAGGGGTTGAACGATATGTTCTGAATATTCCCCCAGCTCTGGGAGGAAAGGGCTCTGCGGCAGCAACTGCTGACTTTTTGGCTGACTGATTGGAACTAAATGTGAGCATTCATTCATTCCACAAATGTGGGGATAGAGCATGGCGTGGGAACAGGTGTGTTCTGAGGTGTGGCTGGAAGGCACTAGTCCTAGGGCAGGGATGGGGACTGCGGCATCCAGTGTGGCCATGTGAGTTAGACTTGGGGTCTCCTTTGCAAATAAACTGCGGAGACAACACCAGCCCTTCCCTGGCCAAGGGCGGCCCCGTCCGCTGTCCCTCCCTCATGGGGCGCCCTCTGACTCAATTCTCGATTCTATTAGCATTCCATCCAAGACAACCACAAGTCCCTGAGGTGTTCGTGGTAATATATTTTGCCTGGAGGTTTGCAAATGGTCTTCCTAGTTAATGGAACTACAAAAATTACATACATGAAAAGGTCAAGATAAATAAAGACAACTTCCATGTTCCCTTTCCACCAGCCTGATGCCCAGCTAGGGCCACAGAAGGCTGGGGGGCCAGGGAAAGGGTGGCAGCCTCCCAGAATTCTACGGCACGAGGCTCCCGGAGCTTGCCCTGGGCGCAGTCTCCCCAGTACGCCAGGCACAGTGATCAGCCCGGCGTCAGCATGCTCGGCAGGAGCCTCGGATCAGGTTGTCATTGGATTCAGCGTGGAAATAAAATGACCTACATCCAAGTGGGCCCAAGTGCCAACTCTGAGGTGACATGCTAAGCATGAGGGACTTTGCCATGCCCGAGGTCACGCAGCACATGGTGTGTGGGTCTGTGTGTCGGGGCTCGGGGAGTCACCAAGGGGAGTTCTAAAACAATTCATCAGTTAAAAAAAAAAATAAAACAAAAAAATAAAACAATTCATCAGATGTATATCACTCATTCCTTTCAAATCACCAGCCCCAAGTCCCCTCCTCAGCCAGGAAGAGCCAAAAAGGCTGGCCATTCCCCTCGGCCCATCTAGAGTTAGCTTTTATTTTTATTTATTTTTTTGAGACAGAGTCTCACTTTGTTGCCCGGGCTAGAGTGAGTGCCGTGGCGTCAGCCTAGCTCACAGCAACCTCAAACTCCTGGGCTTAAGCGATCCTACTGCCTCAGCCTCCCCAGTAGCTGGGACTACAGGCATGCGCCACCATGCCTGGCTAATTTTTTCTATATATATTTTTAGTTGGCCAGATCATTTCTTTCTATTTTTAGTAGAGACGGGGTCTCGCTCTTGCTCAGGCTGGTCTCGAACTCCTGACCTCGAGCAATCCACCCTCCTCGGCCTCCCAGAGTGCTAGGATTACAGGCGTAGAGTTAGCTTTTAATTGCTGTGGCCACATCTGCTCCAAGATAGGAACAGTTAATTTTTTTTTTTTTTTTAAAGCAGCACTTTACTTGCAGGGCTGATAAACTGAAAGGACATTAAGGGCTGAACCCTCCTGGTCTGGGGATGGGGCCTGCAGTGTCACCCCCACCCAACCTGCCGAGCTGGCCCAGAGCCACTTCTCTTGAATTCAGGCGGTGCCCTTGCTGATCTGCGGCAGCACAGTATTATTTAGAAGCCTGGGCCCCTATTCTACCACTTATTAGCTGCATGTCCTTGAGCAACCTCTCTGGTCCTCAGTTTCCTCATCTGTAAAATGGCCCTTGACTCAGAAGCAGAGTTAGTTATAATTGTTGCTTTTTTTTTTTTTTTAGAAAATTGTTGTTGTTATTATTATTATTATTCCTGGTCTGGGCAGAAGAGCTGGGACGCCACGGCTCCAGAGCATTCTAGGCTCATTTCCAGCTGAGGATGCTAGAATGGACTGAGTTAGGCCTGCAAAGAATTCCTCATTCATCCAAAGCAGGGAGGGGAGGACAGGGGCTGGGATTGGGAGCGGAGAGGAGGAGACACGGTCCAGGGTCAGCTCACTGGTGATTAACAGTCTACCCAGGGCAGCACCGTCACACCCCTGCCTCTGCCGGTCCTCAGAGCAGAGGAGCCTGGAATGAAAGGAGGCCACAGCCCCGTTGCCAGGCCCCTTCTGTCATGGAGGCCCGTTGGTTGCACTTCTGGGGGGAAACACAGTTGGGCGGCATGGGGGGATCTGCACCCCAGGGTGTCCCTGCCCCGTGCACCCTCTGCTCACTCAGGCAAATACCACGCACATGTGCATTCACTCTGCAAGTGTTTGCCAAGTGCCTCCTGCGTGCCGGGCTCCGCGGGCAGGGGACGTGGAGAAGGGTCCAAACTAAACACAGGGCCAGGTCCTGCCCTCCGGATTCCCAGGCAGTGGATCCTCCCCTTGCCTGCTCCTGCCCCCCTCCCCCAAACAGCAGAGCCCTTGGGTGCCACAGGGAGAATTCCCACTCCCAGGCAGCCTCAGGGCGTGTCCACACAGGGATGAGGGCTGCACTCCGATTGCTACGGGCCAGGATGGTGAGATCAGAGAATGGACTCAGGAGCCGTCTGCACTAGGTTTGGATTGTGCCCTTACTGGTTGTGTGACCTCAGGCAAGTTATTGAACCTCTCTGGGCTTCAGATTTTCACCTGTAAAATAGCAACAACAGACCCTTACCTCCTAAGTTTGTTGCACAACTAAATCACTAATACACGTGAACTGCTTAGAACAATGCCTGGCACGTGGGAACCTCGCTACTGGTTTTCTCAAGGTCATCTATTCCATCTCCCTGCCTCTGAGCAATCGCTCACTCCAAAAGCATTTACTAAGCACCTACTACGTGCCAGATGCTGCACTAGGTGCTGGGAATACCATAAGCAAATAAGCCCAAGCTCCTGCTCTCATGGTACCAACCACCAATGGCAGGAGAGGAGCCAGCACCCAGGTGAGCGAGCGAGGGAGCAAGCCGGTGAACAAGGGCACGACGTGTTACCACTGCTGAAATCACAGCTGGTTCAGAACACAGGACGAGCCCCAAGAGGAAGCAGACAGTTAGTCCATATGTTGGGGGACAGGGGAAGGCGAAGAAAGGGCTTCACAGAGGTGGCTCCTGACCTGACGTTCATTCAGAATATATTTACTGAGCACCTTCCATGCCAGGCACTACTGCCAGCCTTCTCCTCCCCCATGGACCATCAGACTGGGAGATTTTGCCCCCCAAGTTCTCTGCATGACTTCCTTACCTCCCTTCGCTTCTCCAGCTGGGCCCTCACAGCCCGCTGCCCTCGAATCTTTGGCAATGCAACTTCCTCCAGTTGCGAATGAGCCCCTCCCCTCCCCAGGCCGGGCCTTTGTACAGCCTGGAACCCTGTCCACAACTCAGCTCTCCAGCGCTCCCACCACCTACTTGTGTCTACCTTTCACATTAGCTTGGATGCCACTTCCTCCAGGAAGCTTCCCCTGACTGCACTGTCCCCCACCCTGCTCCTACGCTGGCGAGGTGCCCTCACGGCTCCCACAGTATGTGTTTGCCCCATGGGCCACAGCACTGACTTCTCTATACTACTCATCTGTCTCCCATAACCTCCATGAAGGTGAGGAACGGACCTCTGTCTTCATCCTGATGTCTCAGCACCTAGTGCCGGTGCCTGACACACAGCAGGGGCCCCATCGGTCCCTGTTGAATGAATAAGTATCTGAATCTGCAAAGGCTCTCTCCCCGCTCCCCTCATCCAGGGCCCTAATTGCAGTAATGGGCCATGGAGGTGAACACATAATTAACCTAAGAGACCAGGACAGTGCTAAGCCCCAGATCCGCCCGTCGTGGGACAGCAAAATGCTCTTTTGAAAAATTCCAGCGATTCTCCAGTTAATAGACGAGGACTGTCACAGCAAAGCCCAAGGAAGGATTTCAGCCTGGGGTCTGGGCATCCCATTCCAGTCTCAAGCCCTGGGGGCCATCTATCATCAAATGCCGGTGTCCCATTACAAATTCCCCTGGGGATCTCCCTTATATCTCCACTAATCACCCCCAAGGTATTAGCCCGCCTCACCTCAACATGGCTTAACTGTTAATAATTGTTTATCAATTAAAACTGTCACCTTGCCAGAACATCCTGTCGGGTTGCCACGTAAAGCAATCGCATACAACCACCGGGCTGGATACAAACCCCAGTGCTGCAGTCAATTCCCCCAGTCGATGCTGCAGCCCCCAGACCTGCCCATGGCCTGCTCCTGGTACCTCCTGCCTTGCTTGCTTTGTAAAGGCTTTTCCCATGTGAGCTGCTCAAACCACCAAGACTGTATTCCCACAAAGAGCAATAGCTTTTCAACTTGTTAATGATGTTGGAGAATACGGCCTGAGTCAGCAACCCCCAGCACAAGACCCAAGAAAATCTTTTTCTGGGTCTTTTTTTCCCCATTTGACAGATGCCAGCCTTTCTCCAGAAAGACACTTTCCAACTGATTGATTTTTTTCCTTTGGGAAATTGATCCTCACCACCTACAAGGAAAGCAAAACATGAAGCTTGTTGAGCATTTTTTTAAAGCTCTGATTTAAAAACTCGTCCCCTGCTTCTCCCTTGCAACACACTGTTCTCAAAGGAGCTGGCCTCTGCTCGTGGCCACACACAACGGAGTCCCAGTGGAGGCAGTGCTGGGAGGAGGGACAGACAGAAGGTGCCCACCACCTGGGGGGGCCTCAGGCAGAGAGAAGTGGTTGAGCACCTGGGCTTCAGATCGTGCAGACCTGGGTTTGAGTCCCAGTCCTTCTACTTAGCTAGCTGTGTGGCCTTGAGTCAGTTCGAATTACCTTAAATCACAAAGTCTTGTATTCCTCATCTATAAAGTCAGACCAGTAGCATTACCTAAATAAAGAGTTGTGAGGGCTAAATAAGATAATGCCTATAACATGTTTAGCAGTTTTGGCCCCCGGCAAGGGCCCCAGAAACCCCAACTCTTATTATCATCATTGGTTTTGGAGGAGGCAGCATATACTTGACACTTAAACATGCTGAACTCAGAAACTTCCACAGACTCACAACCACGGCATCTAGGGGCAGAAGGGGCCAAGTAATGACACAGTCCCCACTTCCACCACCCCAGCTGGTGTTTGCAGCCCCTCTCCCACATGCCACACCAAACTTCCACTGAGACGCCTTTATTAGCAGCAAACACAGTTCCATGTCTCCAACCCCCGGGCCTTTGCACGTGCTGTTCTCTCTTACCTCCCACCCCAACACTCTTCCCCTTCCTCCTTGTCTGGCTAACTCATCTCTCAGGCTTCACTTTAAATGCTCCCTACTTTAGGAAGCTGTCCCTGGCCACCCTCGCTAGGTCAGATGTTCCTGACTTGTGCTCCCTAGTACCCGCCCTACCCCATCTTAGCACAGGTCGCGGTCCCTGTCTTGCTTGTTTGACTGTCTTCAACACTGGAGCAGGAGCCTCTGAAAGGAGGATGCTGTTTCTTTCTCTCTCCGTCATATCCTCAGGCCCAGCACGGTCCTGGCACAGAGTAGAAGCTTCATAAACACTTGCTGGCTGTGTGAGTGAGCAAGTCAGTGAAGCCTCCTCCACTCACGAACGGCTCTGGTCACCACAACGCTCCGTGCTTCACTGAGCTGAATCTGCCTCCTCAGAACCTGCAAGGGTTGGTGCCAGGTCTGCCCTTTTGGGCTCCCCAGCCCACATTTCATTTTGATTCCACGTGACAAACCTTCAGGGGACTTTTTTCTATTAAGATTTGCAGCAGGTTGGAGACAGAGTGACAGGAACCCACAGCCTCTGAGCAGGGTGTGGCTGGGACGGTGCCCACTGTGGAGACATGTCCTTCCTTCAAAGGTATCTTTTGTCCCCGGTACTGCGGCAAGGCTGCTGTCACCCAAGGTTTACGAGCGCCATCACTGCCACACCCCCAGCAGTGGCAGCCTGTGGTCTGGGTGGTTTTCAATCTCGCTCCTATGAGAAGCTAAATCGGGAGCTACTTAGTGCCACCGACTTAGGGCTCTAACAGAAATAACACACAGCACACGGGAGAGCCCGCTGTGAAGGCCATTGTCAGGTCACTCCTCCCATCCTGGCCCTGCCTTCCCTCCCAGCACATTGGCCCAGCCTGGGGACCCCTAAATTGCCTTGCAACCCCTGGGAGTTTGTGCTTTCGTGCATTTTTATCAAAATCACATCCCTTTCACAATGTCAGCTGCATCTGCTCCTTGCCGAGCTGTATTTAGGAATTTCCTGCTTCCCCAGGAGCCTGCACTTTTTTGAAAAGACTTTTAATAACCCCCTTGGCCTGAGAGTCTAGAGACCTCTGTCCATGCCCCAGCTCTGTGCTTAATTCCTTTCGTGGACAGGTCACACTCTCGGCCAGAGCAATGCAGGAGGTGGCAGGAGAAGACAAACTCTCAGAGCCCTTGCGGTGTGACATTCCGTGAGCTGGGACGTTCAGTCCTCCCCAGACCAGAGCTTCGAGAAGTTGATTTCCATTCCCCCAACCCAACCACCCCCTGACCCAGGGTCAAGCCCAAAGTGTTTTCTTACATTTCAAATAAGTGTGTTTGGACATTTAATGCTTTAACATTATTTTTAAGTAACTTTTTTATTTCTAAAATGACTACCTGTCACACAGCTTCTCAGGAACAAAGCCAGGATTCAAACCCAGGGCTGTGAGGCTGTGAGCCCGCGCTGCCCCCTACACTCCCATGAGGCCACTTTAGCAGACCTAAGCCTGCAGGGCAGCTGAAGGCAGGAGCGATGCTGGCAATGGGCTGGGTGGGCATGGAAGTCTTCCCAGCACAGGAGGAAACCCCCAGTGGGGTGGCACAAAGCACCTCATTGGGAGGATCAAGATTGCAAACACAGAGCCCAGGCCAGCTCTCCCCTCTGAACTCCAGAGCTCGGGGCTGGGTCACCTGGGCAAAGGATGCGCCACCATCCCAGCCCCGGTGACTTAGGTAGGGGGAGCAGACATTCCATCCTGCCCTGCCCCTCTTGGGCTCACCCTGCCCTTCACCCCCTCCCCTCTGTCCCTCCCTCCTCCCCCCTGCCCTGGAGCAGCCTACAGCTACCAGGAGAAACAGCAGAGATGAGAATGGGCGGGCTCTCTTCTCTCCTGAACATTTCACCCCCGGGACCTGACTCTGTATTTTTGGGAAAAAGCACCACCTCAGTATATTACTACTTGAACTTGAGAAAATGACAAACGTGCAGGGTCATTTACTGTGTAACTGTTTACAACAGCAAATGCCTGGAAATAACCTAACCACCCATCCACAAGGGAGAGGGCAAATACATTACGGGACAGGCACACGGTGGAATGTCATGCAGTCACAAAGAGGAATCAGGGAGCTCTTCCCGTACTGATAACATACACAAAGGGAAAGAAAAACAAGACAGCTGAATTTAGGATATGCTATCACTTCTATAAGCATTTAAAGTATAGGGAAAGAATACATATATGTACTTCCTTTTATATGCATAAAATATCTCTGGAAAGATACATGCACAAACCTGTTAACGTTGGTTTCCTCTAGGAAGAAGGAATTGGGAGAAAGAATTTATCCCGCGGGGAGAAAGAATTTATCCCGCACCCCCTTTTGTAACTGTTACATTTTGAGCCGGGAGAATGTGTTACCAGTGCAGAAAATAAATATCACTAAAATTGTAAAGAAACAAGGCACCCTCTCCAGCAGGCTGCTGTTAACATACAAAAGGATCCTCTGGGGGAGGAAACACATAAATAGCCATAAACTTATCGGTCCCACGTGAGAGTACCTGTTACCAGGACAGAGCCCTGGGGGAGGGGGCTCAGGACTGACAAGCTTTGAGGGAGGCTCAGTCAAGTCAAGTGGCCAAAACTTGGCCACTGCCCGAAGGTCAGTTTTGCTGCTGAGTTGGGGCCTGGTCTCTGTCACGCCCTGCCCAGCCCAGGACACCAGCAGGTGCCCCAGGGTCCCCAAGGCGCCTGGGAGAGGTGTGAGGCTGGCAGAGCGGGGGTGGCAGCGGCAACTGTAGTGACGTCCCAGCAGCTGCTGGTCTCAGCGCAACACGGCGAGACCCAATAAAGCAGAATCTCACAGATTCCCCAAGACGACGTTCACTCCTGCACCACACGGAGAGCAGTATTGATTTTTTTTTAAACAAGACCTTTGTTTTCCCTCATTCCAACTTTCACCAACCTAATCTCGAAGACCCTTTCCCCCCTCCTTCTTCCTTTCCGTGTTTTCCTCGTCCCCCAGTCCTCTCCTGCGATCCTTCCTTCCCTTTCCTCTGCTTTCTTCCTTAGTTAATGCACGGCCCTGCTCTAATCATCTCCCCTGGGCCAGGCCCAGACACACAAGCCACAAAGCTCCCTCACTCTCCCTCCTTCCCTCTCTTCCTCCCTTCCTCTCTTCCTTCTCAGTGGTGGTTCTTCCTCCAAGCCCAGTTACTCTGGTCCACTGGGGGCTGGAGCCAAGGGCGAGAGGAGGAGAGGCAGGGCAGAGGCTGCGGGAGTTGAAGGATGCCGGGAAGGAAGCTGATGGGCTCCCTGACCGATCTGGTATCGGCTCTTGAGAGGACACTGCACTGTAGCTGAGAGAGCTGCGTGTCCACACAGTGAGCACCTCTGGGCCCGAGCCCTTCCTCCCTCCCCCCAGTGGGGCGGATTCCCTCTGGCCGCTCTGGGCCACCCTCCCCACCACTGCCCAGCCTCCTCCCCACCTTTCTTCCAGGTTCAGCCCCTGCCCCTGCTCTGGACACGTCCTTGCCCAGAGCCCAGCTGGTACCGCAGCTTCCACTCTGCTCTGCACAGTTCTGGTGACATCTGGCTCCTAACTAGTGTCAAACTCCTTAAAGGGTGGAGCCAGGTCTTCATCTGTGCCCTGCTCTCTAGCACGGTACGGACACAGGGAAGAAACGCGGCAGGCATTTGTCGAAAGGGAGAAGGAAAAGGACAGAGGATAGAAAGGAAGGAAGGAAGAAAAGGAGAGAAGGGAGAGGGCAGAGGAAGGGAGCAAATGAAGAAAGACAAACAGATTTCTGCTTCTGAATTTCCAGTTACTATTCACCTGGCACTTTGTGATGTCTAAAGCACACTTATGTTTATCACTTTCATTTGCTTTCCCAATTCCCCTACGAAGTAGCCCAGACAGGTTTGTTCTTATCTCCACTTTAGAGATGGGAATAGTGAGGCTCAAAGACGTGAAGGACCTGCCCAAGGTCACCCATGCCAGAGCCGGCCAAGGGCCCAGACCTCCCGGCTTCACGCCCCTGGCACGTGGCACAGCCTCTCATCACTTGTAGCATCCTCTCCCCGGCTCCTGCAGCAGCTGGCATGATTAATTGCCGCCGTGCATGTGGGAGGCTCATCTAGCAGCCTGAGCTATCAGCTGCCAAAGGGCAAAGCCTCCTGTCTGCTGTTCCTTCCAGTCCACAGGCCCAGCTGGGAGCCTGGCATTGTATGGCGGCCTGTGGACGCTTGCCAGTCGCTGGGTGCCTTGACACTGGCCAGGCCTGGCCGCAGGGAGCTGTGCTGGGATGGGGGCCAGGAGCCTGGACCCCCTACGCTGCCCAAGGTCAGTGACCACAGTGCTGCTGGCTCCCTGGTGCCCCAGAACACACACTTCCAGAAACTAGTAAGCCTGAAGGGGCAGGACACTTATTTTCCCCTGGGGCAGAAAAGTAGAGGAAAAGTGACAAAGTAATTCAGCCCATTAAACAAATAATGTTGTTTCTTCCACCCCCTGCCCCAGAGCATCTACAGAGGGCAAGAACGGCTCACATTCAATACAATATTTCACCAAAGCAACAGAAACAATAGCAGGCCCAGAGTGGCAGCGTGTGGGTTGCCATGGAGTCCGACAAGCCCTGGAAGGCAGCAGTCAGGGCCGCAGCCCAGGTGCTTGTGGGGCTCTGTGCCTGCCACAGCCACGTGCAACACAGCCCCGGAGGCCCCCACTCCACGTTCTTCCAGGACTAGCACTAAAGCCTCCCAAAGGCAAGACCACCCAACCCAGAGTCAGGAGACCTGGCTGTGTGACCTTGGGTGAACTTCACTTTTCTGAGCCCAAGTTTTTCCTCTAAAAAATGAGGATGATGTTTCTTTGCCACAAGGTACACAAACAGCATAACACACACGTGCAAGTGCTTCGC
Source organism: Lemur catta (assembly GCF_020740605.2). NCBI lineage: Eukaryota > Metazoa > Chordata > Mammalia > Primates > Lemuridae > Lemur > Lemur catta. The sequence goes on from NC_059128.1 coordinate 96,212,250, forward strand.
AGAAAATACAAAGTGCGGCAGGAGAGTAGAGTGGTTGGATTGTGGGCTCTGGAGCTGGGGTTCCTGTGTTCAAATTCCAGCTCCAGCTCTATAGCTAGGCAACTAGCCAGTTACTAGGGCAACTCACTTGCTGCTGGATGTCTCGTCCCCCGTGTGTGCAAGGACGAGCAGCTGATGCCACTGTGGGCATGGGGAGGAGAAGGGGTGAAGATAACCCAAGGGCAGGCCTCGGTTACCAAGGCAACTTTCCATCTTCCTCACACTTTACCGTCTGCAAAGACCCCTCTTTCCTGCGATCTTGATTGCTTCCTGCTCCCCTCCCTACCTGCAGCTCACAGAGTGGGGATCATTTATCAGACACAGACAGATGAGGATCCCAAGCAGCTCAGAGGAGGAAGGTGAGCTGCCCGAGGCCACACAAGTTAGCGGGAGCGTCACAGCCAGAAGCCAGTGCAGCAAAGCTGCCTTTGGCCAGGCATGTGCCGGGCACAGGGGCTACCAGAACGTGCCATGGCCTTGGCCTTGGGAAAGTCACATCTAGAGAGGGAGTCAGAGGTCAAGGGGCGTCACCCCACAGCATGAGTCCTGTTCCCGCAAGGAGATGGGGTGAGCCCCAAGGGAGTGAATACACGGCTGCAATGGCCTGGAGGTCTCAGGGCCAAGCGTTGCTACCTGCAGCAACGACGTCTCCAGGGCCCCAGGGCTCTGCTCCAGCTCTTTTTTTTTTTTTTTTTTTTTTTTTTTTTTTTTGAGTCAGAGTCTCACTTTGTTGCCCGGGCTAGAGTGAGTGCCGTGGCGTTAGCCTAGCTCACAGCAACCTCAAACTCCTGGGCTCAAGCAATCCTACTGCCTCAGCCTCCCGAGTAGCTGGGACTACAGGCATGTGCCACCATGCCCGGCTAATTTTTTGTATATATATTTTTAGTTGGCCAGATAATTTCTTTCTATTTTTAGTAGAGACGGGGTCTCGCTCAGGCTGGTCTCGAACTCCTGACCTTGAGCAATCCACCCGCCTCGGCCTCCCAGAGTGCTCCAGCTCTTGCGTGCCTTGGCTACAGTCCAGCTGGTGGTGCCAAGGCCACAGGTTCTATTCTGGTGGGAGCCCCATGGGAACTGGCCACACTTTCCTCTTCCAGCCCATCCCTGCCGCCTCCTCCCCCAGCCCTCTGCCCTCTGGCCACCAGCATCTTCTAGTTCCTTAGGTGCACAAAACTCCTTCCCACCTCAGGGGCTCCACCCATGCAATTCCCCCTGCCGGGAGCTCCCTCTGCATCCCCAGGCTTCACCTCTGAATCCTTCAGGTCTCAGCTCTGTAACCCTTCTCTGACACCCCCATCTTCCCATGTGAAGGGGGTCTCCCTGGTATCCTGGTATTGGCTCTCAGCACCCCATGTTGTCCTCCTTCATGCCACCCATTGTAAATGACATTCTTGATTTATCTGGGGGTGACTGTTGAAAGCCTGTCTCTCACTAGGCTATCCGCTTCCTGGGGACAAGCATCTCATCTCTTTCGTTCTTCCCTAACATCCACCCCCGGCCCCTGCACTGAGCCCAGAGCACAGTAAGCACTCAACATTGGTTGCCTGGGTAGAAGGTAAATGAACACGTCGTTCAGCTATTTCAGTGTGTTTGTTGAATGGATAACCCTCTTGTATGGACAGATGCAGTCATTACTGTCATAGGGACACCACCAAAATAAATATCTTTCTCTTCCTGCCTCTTTGCCCTCGCGGGACTAGATGGAAATAATATCCTGCACTCGTGTGTAACAAAGTAAAGACCTGACTCGTGCCAGGTCCTACAGGCTAACCTTGTGGGGTGGGAGGCGAGAGCTGCTATCCTCAGGACAATGCCCAGGGAGGTTAGGTGACTTGCCCAGCTTCACACAGACATTAACAGAAGTACGGAGAGCAAAGCAGGACTGTCACATCTGCCCTGATCAAGCCAGACCTTCAGCCCTTCTTACATTCAAGAGTAGGAATCTGGGAGTAATGCCTGGCTGGGCTCTGAGCTCCCTGAGGGAAGGGCCATGTCTGTTTTATAAATTCTGTCCCACCAGCACCGAGACCAGAACCTGGCACATACGTGGTGTTAAACCAACAAATGATGTTTAGCCTGGAAAAGAAAACATTGGCTGGGGAGCAGGGAGAGGGGAGGCAGTTTTCTAAACATCTGAAAAGCTATATATGGAAGATAGAGAAGACTTGTTCTGGGACTAAAATAAATGCCTTTTTCCTACTGAGAGCAGTCCCAGCCCACGTGGGCTCCTTCAGGAGACAGTGAGCTCCCTGTCAACCGAGGTAATCAAACTGAGCCTGAACAACCATCAGGCTCTGTGAGGCCCATTTATGTGTCAAGAATATGAATGGTGCCCGAATGTTTATAGCAGCACAATTCACAATCGCAAAGATGTGGAAACAACCCAAGTGCCCATCAATCCACGAATGGATTAGTAAACTGTGGTATATGTATACCATGGAGTACTACTCAGCTATAAGAAATAACGATGATACGACATCTCTTTGGTTCTCCTGGAGAGAGCTGGAACCCATTATACTAAGTGAAGTATCCAAAGAATGGAAAAACAAGCATCACATGTACTCACCAGAAAACTGGTTTCCCTGATCATCACCTAAATGTACATCAGGGAAGGATACCAATTGGATAGCAGACTGGGATGGGGGGGTGGGGGGAGGGGATGGGTGTATGCCTACATGACGAGTGCATTGCTCACCCTCTGGGGAATGGTCATGCTTGAGGGTGCAGACCCGGGGAGGTGGGGGGGGAGGGGATCAAGGTATGAATACATGTCGAGTGCCAGGCGCACTGTCTGGAGAGTGGGAGCGGACGCGCTTGGGACTCTGACTCGGGGGGATGGGCGGGACAGGGACAATGTATATGACCTGAACTTATGTACCCCCATGATGAGCTGAAATAAAAAAAAAAAAAAAAAAAAAAAAAGAATATGAATGGTGGTCCAGAGGCCTAGGGTAAAAATTAGCATCCAGGGAGGTGTGTCCAGGTTTAGTGAGTTGCAGGGTCCCACCTGAGTCTGAGAATGTGTGATGCCCTGACCTGGGTGCTGAGAAGCATCAGGATCCGTCCCCACGTCTCCTGAGTTGCAGCCCGGCTCCACGGACACGAGGCCTGGGTTGTGGATCAGAGGGTCCCGGGACTCAGCTCTGAGCCTCAGCTACTCCATTTGACTTTTGGCCCTTGCTCTCCCAGTATGCTTTGCCGGGGATCAGAAAACTGAAACCCCATCCACGAGTGTGGGTCCCCTGGTGCCCACTGTCCCCTTGGTGTATCTTCCCTTCCCTCCACCATCTGGGCACAATCCCACTCACGTACCCCCTCGAGTCCAGCCTGGGGCCCGGGGCAGCTACCTCCCTGAAAGCCATCTCCCAGGTGCCCCCACATCCCCGGGCACAGGGGAGTCCTTGAGCAGGGAGAACGAGGGTGCAGCTAAAGGGGCGGGAGCTGGATTCAGAGCCAAAGGAGAAGCGGGAGGCGGCCATCTGGGAATGCGGCCCCAGCTCCTGCTGCCTCTGACAGTCACCGAGGCAGCTGCCTCCCACCCTCCCCTCTCCATGGGTGTAACAAGAGGAGAGCTCTCAGATGGCCCCCACCCAAGAAAAAGGGAAATTCATGAAGAAGAAGAAAGTGGGGAAAGCCAAGCAGGAATTTCCAGCCTCCTCAGCTTCACTGAGGAGACGCCATCGCCACGCCAACACCAGCACACAAGGCTCAAGGGGCTGGGATCGGCTCGCCAACTGCCAGGGCCATCTCTGGGGAGGAGGAACCAAAAGAAAGTGTCCCCTAAAGACCGAACCAGCCTTTCTCCTGCAGGAGATTAATGAGGAAGGCCTCCAGCGTTCTTGGGGAGGGGCTATTTTGATATCCCCAAAGCCCCTTCCTGGCACACACTGAAATGGCCAACAAACTCTACTAATTCTTTTATTTCTTTTTCTTTTTCTCTTTTTTTTCTGAGACAGAGTCTCACCCTGTTGCCCAGGCTAGAGTGCAGTGGCGTCATCACAGTTCACTGCAACCTCAAACTCCTGGGCTCAAGTGATCCTCCAGCCTCAGCTCCACGAGTGGCTGGGACTATAGGTGTGTACCACCATGCCTGGCTAATTTTTTTATTTTTTGTAGAGATGAGGTCTTGCTATGTTGCCCAGCTGGCCTCGAACTCCTGGTCTCAAGCAATCCTCCCACCTCGGCCTCCCAAAGTACTGCGATTACAGGCATGAGCCACCACACCCAGTCCCCTACTAACTCTTGTTAGCTCCACGGGGAATAGAGACATTCAGACCCAAACCTTGCCTTGGGGGCCTTCAGGACAACTCTCCCAAGGGAGGAGGACAGGTGACAATGACCTAATACCACACAGAGCCCAGCAGGTGAATAGCCGAGATACCCAGAGTCTGCTTTCAGCCCCCGAAGAGAGAGAAGTTTCTTCTGGCCTGTGTCCCACCCCACAAACTGGGGAGGGAGGGACAGGGCAGGGGCCGCAGGCTGCTGGGACCTGGGCAGTCCACCCAAGGCCAGCCTGATGTGTGGATTGTGGAGATGCAGATGGGGTGTCCTTGTGAGAGAAGGCAGGGGGCAGGCAGGATGTGGGCAGAGCTGGCTTCGGATGGAGCTTTACAGGCGGGAGGGCTCCCGGATCCACCCATCCTAAGGAGCAGGAAGAGAAACACATTGCCTCCCCAGCCGGCAGAGCTGCATTTTAGCAGGAACCTTCTGGAGACCAGGAGATCACCTAGTGGAATCTCTCAGACATGAAAACTCCTGGCTTGTCAGTGGAGAGATACCGAGAGGCCCTGAGACATAGTGATTTGCGTGATGCCTTTTTCCTAAAAAGCACACTCTGCTAGCACCACGTTCTGACATCGGCTTCTGTCCGGGGCTGGCACAGGAAAGACCTTGGCGCTGGAGCTGGAGAGACCTGCGTTTGAATCCTAGCTCTTCCGGTGCCCACCTCAAGGGCTGGGTCCTCTGGCTGTTACTTAACCTCTCTGTGCTTCTGCTTCTGTGTCTGAGACCCGGGAGTAGCAGAGCCCACCAGAAAGCACTGCTGTAAGAATGGAGGAAGACGCCCATCGTTGGCCTGGCTGCGTGGGCCCCACTGCATAACTGTCCCCTCTGCTCCCCTGGATGTGCAGCACGTGCTCTGGGAGGCCACCGGAAACCAAAGGCAAAGAGCTATCACTGGGATGAGAACACCCTGGGATACGTTCATCATTCCAGCCCGCCGGGGAGTGAGGAAGGGAGAGGGCCACGTAGGGGCGGATATCAACGGCTCCAGCCAACAGACGTCCCTCATCACCTTTAATTCTCCCAGAGGAAGCCCGTGCAGCTTGAGTTATCTTCTGCGAGGAGGAAAAGCAGCTCTGGCCCTTTTAACCTAACACGGATCATAGAGCAGAGAAAATATAACAGCTCCAAACCACTAAGCACTCTCCAACTAGATTTTCCCAGCCCTGCCAGAGGCAAATGGAGGTACAGTTAAAGGAATGACATGTGTATTTTCTGGAGGAAGTGCAAGGCCCACCTGCCCAGCGGAGGCGGTGGGCATTCCCAGGGAGCTGGCAGGGCATTGGCCCACATGACCTCAGAGGCAGGCCTTGGCCGGGACAGACGGGCTCAAAAGGTGGCTGCTGAGTCAGGGTTTCCGGGGACGGATGGTCGTGCTGTGGGCCAGGGCACAGAGCAGGGGGACATTCCATCTCCCTCCATCATCGACCCACTTGACTGCTCTGTTGGTAAGTTGCCACAACATACGCATGGAAATTGCAAGTCTCGTAATTCACCCAGATGGTGGAAGTTCCCAAATTGTTCCTTCTCAAGAGACAGCTGTTCCACCACTGGGCCATATGGCCCCCCTGCTCGGTACCTGCTCTGGGAGATAAACCACTTTGCACGAGCAACTTCACGGATCTTAGAACCGTCTCTTGTTCTTAGCAGGAAACTAAGACTTCCCGGTGAGGCACCGCGTCACTCTGTGCATGGTGTGTACACATGTCAGAAGCTGTGTCCTAAAGCTCCATCAAGGTAAACACGGGGGGGCTGGCAGGCAAGGTGTGTCGCCTGGCTTTGTACTCAAGGGGAATGCCGACCACCACAGATTCAGAGGAGGCTGCGTAGAAGCGAGCTTGCCGTTTCTCTGCTTGGGGCAGGGCTAGCCCTCACCCCACCCAGACGCACCCCAGAATTCTGGGCTGGAAGTGACCTTGGGAGGTTATACTGTCCGCCCTCTGGCAGAGGCTTCTTTCATTCCAGACAGATGGAGACGGACAAACCTTACACACACCTTCTGCCACTGCGCCGCGGAAGTTATTAAGCGATACCATTCAGACTAGCTTGAGCTTCCCGAGCACTCCGAACTCCACAGTGGAAAACCGAGAGCACTGGCTGGCAGAGACCTGCTTGTCACAGGCAGGCTGGGGCCTCGGACCCCTCCCTGGGGCTCTCAGTCATCATATCTTTCTGGGACACCTGCAGGCTGAACCCTGGGACCCTGATGACGCAGATCTAAAATTTCCGTCTTTGCTTTCCAGGTGGAAATGTTCCAGTCTGTGCGTGTCCTGGAGCAAGCAAAGCCGTGGCCGGAGCTTTGCCATTTACAAAGCCAAGTTCCTATGAGCTTGGCAATATTTATTTGCTAAGTCTCAAACATTTTCTTTAGGAAGTCAGGGAGGGAGGCTGTGTGCCCCACCTCCCAGTCCTGTGCTTACACACCCAGGGTTCCTTCCTCTATCTGAAAACCGTGGTTCCTTTTGCCCTCAGCCTAGTAGTGACACTGCATTACCCGGCAGTGCTGGACAACAAGAGCTGGCAATTAGTAGGCACTCACTGTGTGCCACAGTGTTCCCAGTACTCTACGTGGATTTGCCCGCCTAATCCTCACATGCCTAAGTGGGAGATGCTGTTATCCCCATTACACAAACGAGGAAACTGAGGCACAGAAAGGCTAAACAGCAGGGTTTCCCGGGACCGAGCTTGTCCCAGCAGGCAGTGGGAACTAGAATAGGAACTGAGCAGGACACATGGCTGTTTAGGGGACAGGGTGACCACACACAGCAGGGGCCCGACAGGCAGCTGCCGCCCATATCCCATCAGCTACATACACACAGCCCACCCTCAACCTCCAGAGATACCAGACACAGAAGCTCCCGAACACAGCCTTGGAGCCGCGGAGCCCCCACGCCACTGGCTGTAACTGAGTGGTTGCAAGCAGGGAAATGACACCGGATCCCAGGATTTGACTTCCAGTTCTATTGCTTCATTCCTGTGTGACCTTGGGCAAGTTATGTAACCTCTCTGTGCCTCCATTGCCTCATCTGTAAAATGAGAATGTTAATAATAACAACTTCGTAGGATTGTTATGAGTATTAAATGAGTTAATACAGAAATGAGGCCTAGCATACAGTTTGTGCTATGTAAGTGTTAGCTATGTGGATGGTGATGAAGAAGGAGGAGGAGGAAGAAGAGGAGGAGACCATTATTTCTACTGGCAGCCAGGCTAGGCGGGGTTGGGAGGGACTGGTGATGACAAAGCCCCACCGCATTCCCTCCAGGCACAGGGCTGCTGCTCCAATTCTCTAGATGAGGAAAGAGAAACTCAGAGAGGGGAACGGTGTGTCTGAGTCAGTCCAGTTAAAGTGCAAGGCAGGGCTGCAACCCAGGGCTCCTGAGCCAGAGCTGGAGCTGGACGCTCTACTGCACAGAGCCCGAGCACTAACGGCAAGGAGACGCCCCGGCCAGGCACGAGCTCCCCATTCTTCTGGACTTAAGGTCCTGGTGATTTCACAGCCCCAGCTGTTTCTATGTCAGAGCACTCCAAACCCAGCCCCACCACTTCCTAGCTACGGGCCCTTGGGCAAGTCATTTAATTCCTCTGAGTCTCCATTGTACACATGGAGAGAGTGGGATACGTTACTGGAAAGTCATCCTGAGCATAAAATGAGATCACGTATGTGAAGGCCTCCCTCTCTTTGTGAAGGCAAATCTCCTCCACCAAGGTCACTGTCTAGGATTTGTTCCAAAGGGGGCTGATGTGCCCATACAAGTCTCTCTAGCTTGTCTGCAGCTGCCGTTCTCAGGCTGGTCACTGTTAGCTCCTCTTTCCCCCTCCCTACCCCGGGCAAGCAAAGTCTACGGGAGAAACTGTGAAGGCCTGTGGCAGCTGTGAAGGCTGAGTCCAGGAAGAAGTGGCCCTGCCCTTGGGAAGCTTATGAATCTCTTTGCCCACGTCAAACTTGTTGAGATAATCCTATGGCCATATACATCCACCATCTTGAAACATACCAGTGGCACTTCCAAGGGTCTCCGTGACTCTGTTTCGTGATTCTTTTCTAATCACTTTGCCTCTCTTATATTCGTCTTCCTCCAGTTCATTTCGTTAAGAACTACAGTTGCATGTTTCCATTTTAAAATATTGGTCGTGGGTCTCATGTTCACTTTGCCTATTGACTTCAAAATGAGAAAAACCTCTGCCCCACGGTCACCATAATTTGAACTTATATTTCATAGAATTTCAGAGCTGATAGGTCTTCGTCTTTTACAGAGGAGAAGCTAAGGCTCAGGGAGGTGGAATCCTGCATCCGCTCGCACAGCAAGACCAGGGCCGAGCAGGTGAACTCCATCTCCGAAAGCCAGGTCAGGGCTCACATCCTGCAGCCTCAAGGGGGTGGCTCCCTACTGGAGGCAAAATGCAAGTCCTCTCAACCAGGTGCAATGACCTCCTCCTCCTCGGAGCCAGAAGCCAGCATGGGGGAGGACTTTCAGACAACAAATGCTGCTTAGTGCCCCAAAGACGCCCCTCCAACCAAAACTGTCCCATCAGGCACCAGATGGCATTTCAATCTGGGGCTGAAGACCTCAGCTAGATGCAAATGTGACCAGCAGAATATGTAGCCCCAAACCTGGATCTTGCCTCTAGGGTTTCCATGCAGAGATGCAATTAAAAAAGGAGGAACATGTGCTCTGATTAGAAAAAAACAAGGGCGGCCGCTCCCACAAAGCCACAGAGTTTGTCCCAAGGCTGGCGCTTGCCCCATGGTTCTAGACTCCAGGTAGCGGAAGAAGCCCCTGCCAGGAAAGCGAAATGCAAGAAGAGGAGGAGGAAAGAGGCAGGCAGAAGAGGAGAAAGGAGTCCCTGCTTGGCCTCCCTTCTGCAGGCCAAGCGACCCGCCTTTGTCCCCTCCCCGCATCAATCCTCTGGTAGTGCTTTATGTAAGTCCATTGTGCCAAAGCAAGATTCAGAGGGACAGGCAGAACAAAGCATCAGTCTCCCTAACAAAGGCCCCTCCACTTAGTAAATTAGGAGCTCTTTCCACCTGACACACTTTAAAAGGGAAATCTTCAATTAACATGCGCTGGCGGGGCAGGGCAACAAAAGGTCTGTCTGGTGACTTTATTCTCACAGCCTCGAGCAGCCACTAAAATGGTTTTTATGTAATAGAGATACTAATCTAGTCCATATAATTTTGAGAATCCTTTCTGGAGGACTGAAGGGCATTCGAGCCCCGTGGCTGTTTCAGAGAGATTTTCTGCAGCTTATGCATTTACCTTGCCAAAAGCTTAGCTGAGCAAACAAACAGAGTCCTCTAAATCACACTTGCTGTTGATTTACTATCAACCCCCCGTAGTTTGTTTGGCGGATGGAACCTCATGGATAAAAAGAGGCCAAGGCCTGGGTCCCTCCACCTGGCCACACCAAAGGGATAGGGGCTGCCTTTAAGTTGGGGCCACCCTGGATCCCAGATTTGGGAGTTTACCCTCCTTCCCAGTCGGGTACGGGGTAAAGGTGACCAGAGGGGCAGTTCTTTGGCCAGAGGAGGGCGGAGGCCTCGCTGGGTTTGCCCTTGGCTCTGGGTCTGCCTCCACCGCGAGGAATGAGATTGATGGTGGCATCTGGCTCCCCCTTCCCACCCCACCGGAGTAAAGAAGCGATTCTGGCTCCCTTGGTGACAATTCAGCACCAATCCAATGGCTGCTTAAATAGGGGAGGGAGAAAGTGCGAAACTATGATGGGGAAGGTGACTGAGGAGAATCCGGGGAGAGGTGAATGCACAGACTCTCCGAACGTGCCAGCATGCAGGTGTGCACTGAGCACATGCATTACTGGGGCCTTTTCATGGGCAGACATGCAGTGCACATATACAGAAGGTAATGTGCATGAAACATGCATGTGCACACACGCATGAGAGGGGGAGCTCTGCACGCAGCAAAACCTAATACTCAGGGTATTCATGTGCGAATGTAATAATAAAACCTTACACGTTCATAGCACTTTTCACGTGCCTGGTACCGTGTTGAGCCCCTTACATACATTCACTTAATCTTCCCAACAATGCCACGAGGAATGTACTACTGCTATCCCACTTTACAGCTGGGTAAACTGAGTTACAGAGAAGCTAAGTAATTTGCCCAAAGTCACACACACAGGCCACAGGCAGCAATCTGGCTCTAGGGTCTGTGGTCTTTACCTTTACCGCATCCGGTACGACATGCCTGCACAGACACCCTTCACATGGGTGGGGAGCAGCTTCCACATGTGCCGACTCACAACCCCATATGTACACACGTGTACACACAGCCACACATGAGCTGAGATGCCCCTTCTCAGAGGTCCAGACATACCACATTTCCAGGGTCAAATGAGACCAAGGGACTCAGGTTCAGGCCAAGACTTAGCCTGGGGCAAAGGGTACTGAATGTTAAAACACTATCGTATACACTCCTGTTCTCGTCAGTAAGTGGATACCACCTCTGCCCCCTCCCAGCCCCCACCTTCCCATCATCCAGCAACTGTAGGGTTAATCCCTGGCACCACAGGGGTCTCTAGGGCCCTGTTTCATTCTAACTTACTGGTAGGACTGCTAAGCCTGTAGTTCAATACTGTCATTCTTACCCCCAGGTACAGACAAGGTGGGCACAGTGGGATGTGTGCCTGCAACAAGGGACCTTATACAAATGCCCGACTGCTTCTGATGCTAACCGGCTTCGCCAGCACGAGGGACCCTGCCGGCACTCACCGAGGGTGGAGAAAGGCCTGGCAAGGAAATCTAGAGGGTGGCCAGCAAAACCCAGCCAGCCAGCCCCCAAGTCTGTGTCCCCTCGCCCAGGGTGCCTGAGCACAGCCGTGCATGCTCACCCACCCCCGCACACACCTCGCTGTCCCTCACCCCTTCTGCAGTCCTCCACACGCTGCCCCCACAGCGCCCGCTCCCTGACACCCCCTCACAGTGTCACTTGCTGCCTAAACCCTTCAGTCACCTCACAAGAGTGTCCTGCTGTCTCCCACCTCTGGTCTTTGCTCACGCTGCCCCTCTGCCAGAGCATGTCCTCCTCGTAAAGGTGAACCAGGAACAAGAGCTGACATTTACTGAGCTCTTACCTGCGCCCGGCCCTCTGCTAAATGCTCCGTCTGTAGTGACTCACTTAATCCTCACAACAGCCCATGGGGTAGGTAGCCGGTAGAGCCCTATTTCACAGACGAGAAAACCGAACTATAGAGGTAGAGCCACATGCTCACGGTCACACAGCCGGTAGAGTGAGCAGGCGGGATTCAAAACTCTGTTTTAACCATGGCCCATCCCTCGTCCTCCTGGCGAGTTCCTGCTCATCTATCAAACTCAGCTCAAAACTAACCTCCTGCAAGGGGCTTCCTTGATTCCCCTACCCTTCCACCCAGACTGAGGTCGCTCCTTCTCCCTCAGACACCTTTCGGTATTTGGGGTAGGAGCCTATTTCATCCACTTGTCACTCACTCACGCATTCGACAACTGTGCAGACGCCGTGCCTGCCCCGCACTAAGCCACGTAGGAGACTCGATCTCTCCGCCGCAGGGACAGACGGACGGGGACAGCAGAGGGGCCCAGGGGGTGTGGGCCCAGAGGAGGGACATGATGCTAGGCGGAGGGCACATGGGAACAACCCCCGCGCGGCTCCCAAGCAGGCGGTGCTCTGGGCGCAACAGGCAAAATCTAAAACAGGTGCGGACAGACAGGGGCGTCCAGTGAGCCCCCTGGGCATCGTAGACGCCCAGACCGTGAATTCGCTCATTTATTTACTGAGGGCCTGATAAGCACTAACAAGTGGACAAGGACAATTCTCTGATAGTTACGTTTCTCATTGTAAATGAATTAATTAGTATCAAGGTTAAGCTTCAATATTTACGAGTCTGGTCAGTGTGAATCACCACCTGGAGCTCAGCCACCCTGAGCATTCTAAATCAACCTGCTGGGACCAGATCATGGTGGCCACACCAACTTCGACCACTCAGCGGGGACCTTCCCCCCCACCAGCTGGTGACATCCCTGCCCGCTTGTCTAAACTGCTGTCCTTCTGTGATGGCGTCTCTTCCACGAGACCAAGGGCTCCTTATTCACCTCTCCATGCCCAGGACTCAGCAGTGCCTCCAGGGCGTGGGTATCCAAGAACAAAAATAACCGGATGGATAGAGAATGAACAGACAGAAGGGTGGATGGATGTTGTTCTTCCAGGCAGCAAAGCTCAGCACCAGGTGTTGGTGACCCAAGAGAGTGGCATCAGCACAGTTTCTGGCGAGGGCAGCAGGCAAGAGTCCCTGTGGAGCCTCTCAGAGGGTCAGTGGGGAGTTCTTTTATCTAGTAGCCATGTGGAGGGCTGAGTTTCAGAGAGGTCTCACAGCTCTGCTTACACACACACACACACACACACACACACACACACACCACTCCCCTACTCCCATACTCACTTGCTACCTCCATCCTGGCATTTATCAGGACCCACCTTAGCAAAATTTTGAACTCAAACCAGTACATCTTCAGTCCCCTACTCCCCCTCCAAACCTCCTCACTTGCCCTCTTGGCTGACCACACTTCCTCTTCCACCCACAGGTCCCTCCTGCTAAGAGAAAACCCACTACCGGAGAAGAAAGTCCACGATTTGAAGTGGCACAATTTGAATTCCTGGTCTGCCACGTATCCATGCAGACAAGTCACTTAGCCTCTCTGAGCTTCAGCGTTCCTTCCTGTAAAAAGGCAGTGATAAAATGTTCCCTTCTGTCTGTGACAGCAAGTGATACACTGTATGTGAAAGTGCTGGGTAAACCACCAGACATTACACTATTGCTGTCATTATTATTGTTGGAAGTTAGCAACCAGTCCAGGGAAGCATTGAATTAAATGTCACAGAGTCTGGTTATAAACCCTCTCCTCCACCGCTCACCATAAAACAGAGGCAATCCCAGTGATACGGTAGAAAGTGCTAATGTAGCCCCTCATGCTACAAAAATGCCCCCAAATATAATTACAACAGCTGAGCTCTAAGGAGAGAAAGGTAAATTCCTAAGTGTGAGTTTAAAGCGGGAGTTTATAGGAGGAGCACGTCAGACGCTAAAGCCAAGTTCACCCAGGGAACGTCAGTGCTGGCTACAGCCCCCAGCCCCGGTGCAGGCTGGGAGCCAGGGATTTCACACCCACCCAGGGCAGGCTTGGCCTTGGAAGTTGCCAGCTCCAAGTAGGGGGGACTTAAAAATGCTGCCCACCAACCTAGAGATAAAACAAGGTATTCTAGATGGAGGAAAAAATCTCCCACAAGAAACAAAAAACCACGCCGGGTGCAGTGGCTCATGCCTGTAATCCTAGCACTCTGGAAGGCCGAGGTGGACAGATCATTTGAGCTCAGGAGTTCAAGACCAGCCTGAGCAAGAGCGAGACCCTGTCTCTACTAAAAAAAAATAGAAAGAAATTAGCTGGGCAACTAAAAATATATAGAAAAAATTAGCTGGGCATGGTGGTGCAGGCCTGTAGTCCCAGCTACTCGAGAGGCTGAGGCAGGAGGATCGCTTGAGCCCAGGAGTTTGAGGTTGCTGTGAGCTAGGCTGACGCCAGGGCACTCTAGCCCGGGCAACAGAGCAAGACTCTGTCTCAAAAAAAAAAAAAAAAGAAAAGAAAAGAAACAAAAGACCAAAAGAGGGAAATGGGCAGTGACTGCTTAATGGGTACGGAGCCTCCTTCAGGGGTGACAAAAACGGTTTGGAGCTAGATAAAGGGGATGTTTGCATAACATTACAAATATACTAAATGCCACCGAATTGTACGATTTAAAATGATTGAAATTTATATTACGTTAATTTCACATCCATTAAAAAAGAAAAAGGAAAGAAGCAAAAAACCTAAGCCTTTACCACACACACACCATGGAATTCCAAACCAGGTTACCAAAGTAAAGAGTGGTCTTGAGCCAGTGAAAACATTAGGGTGCCGAACAACAAAATGCAAAAGTAATGTGCAGGGCCCTTGCACAACCCAGGGCCTGGGGAAGGAGGAAAAAATTGGGCTAAAAAAAAAAATTACAGCCCCCACGAGAAAACAGTCCCCTGTAATGAATCGGCAGGCAGCACAGACAGGAGAGCTGATATGCTAGGAACTCAAGCTAATAGAACTAATAGGACTATCTGGAAGAGACTATAAAAGAAATATGTTTAAAATAATTAAAGCAATAAAAGAAGGAATAGAATTCATAATGAAAGGATAGGACACCATAGAGAAAGAACATGTATATCTGAAAAAGAACCAATAGTACACCAACAATGAAACATGCAGTCACTGAAATTAAGATCTCAACAGACGGGTTAATTAGCAGAACCAGAGGATCCGAGAAATGGATCTGAGCAAAATGCCCAAGATGCAGCAGGGAGAGAGAAAGAGAGATGGAAAATGGGCATTCAGGAGAGATAGAAGAGGAACAAGAGGGTCTGACATATTGGAGCATCAATGGAGAGAATTGAGAGAATGGAGCTAAGTATATCTTTGAAGAGGTATGGTTGAGAATTTTCCAGAACTGATGAAGGACATGTCCTTAGCTTGAAGAAGATGTATACCTCTGGGAAGCAAACAGTATAAATAAAATGACTCCGCGGCAGAGCCGTCCCGGCGAAGCTGCAGGGCAGCATGATGACAGAGTCCGGAACACAGTGGATGCCACGCTCAGACTGCCGAGAGGAAATGACTGAAAACCTAGACCGTCACAGGCAGCTAAACCATCATTCAAGGGCGAGGGCAAAATCGTGACATTCTCAGACAAATAAAGCAGAAAAGAGTTGATCACTCGTAGACCTCCCTGAAAGAACCCCTAAAGATCCTTCAGGAAGTATTAAGCTGAACCTCGCGGGAGCGTGAGATGCCAACAGAGGTGATGAGCGAAGAAATCAGTAAACATATGAATTAGATTTAACTAGTTGTGCAAAACAGCAGCAATAATGACACAGGGGCAGCTAAATCACAGAGTCGGTGTGAGGAGTGCATCGAGTCTCACACCCCCCTCAGATTCCCTCTGGGGCCAGCACCCCCTAGCCACCACCAAACACACCAACCCCACTGGGGCCACGAAGTCCCTCGCCCTGGGGCCAAGCTGACCATGCGTCCTGCCCCTGCCCCTCAGCCACATACAGGCCTGGAGTTTCCGGGTAACCCCTCCCCTGCCGGATCTGCTGAAAACCAGGCTGCAAGGGCTGGGCTCTGGCGTACCAAGCGCCCACTGAAAGGGCCAGAAGGTACCACCTGGAGGCTTGGGGGAGTTAACTCCCCATGGGGGACACTGTGACCTAGAGGAAATGGGAGATGGGGGACTGGGCAGATGGACCCCCCTCCCCACTAGCCACTATGTGGCCCATCAGGAGAAGCCCTGCATAGAAGGGGACGCGCCTGTCGAGCAACCTGCTGGGCCTCTGTGCAACTTCCTCGTTCGGAAGCTGTGGTCCCTTAGCATAACGTGGCCCAGTGGTTCTCAAAGTGTGGCTCCCAGTCCAGCAGCAGCAGCATCACCTGGGAACCCGTTAGAAACGCAAATTCTCGGGCCCCACCCCAAATCTTCTGAACCAAAGACTCTGAGGCTGGCGCTGGCTGGTGTCTGCCCAAAACAAACCCTCCAGGCTGTGCTCCAGCCTGAGAACCCCCAAGGTCGAGCGCACAGAGCCCGGCTCATGTAATGTTATTAGGCGCATGATAATATGTTTGAACGAATTGTGAATTGCGAGTATCGAGGTGTCTGCATGAGCCTTGTGAAAAGCATTAATACTGCTCGCTAAGTGTTTCCGGCCGCCTGCCTTCAACACTAGCCGGAGCCCTCTGCTCTCTGCCTCAGTAGCCAGCACATTCCGGAGAGTTGCTGCCCAGCAGCCTAGGTCCCGGGGTGAGGTTGACAGCAGCAGGCCTCAGCTAACCCAGGACGGACACATAATATGAACAAGAAATAAAACTTTATTGTTTTCAAGCCACGGGGATTTGGGTGGTGGCTGGTACAGCAGCATAACCCAGCCCATCCGGTCTCACAACAGGGCTAACATCTCCAAAGAACAGAGCTCCCCGAAATGCCTCAAACTCTGCCCTGCAAGTGACAGTCTGCTCCTCCAAGGCATAAAACCAACTCCATCTGCAGGAGAAAAGATGCCCAGCCCTCCCCTGAAACGAGGGAGGAGGACAGAGAGGGAAAGAGGGAAGGAAGGAAGAAAGGAAGGGAGGAAGGAAGGGAGGGTGTGAGGGTACTTGTGCCCAGTGATCTTCAGGAAATACTTGTTGCCTGATGACCAAAGTGGGCCAGGACTCAGCTGTAGCTGCAGAGAATGGGAGGGGAAGGGGTAAGAGTTGGGCAGGAAGGGGTGGAGAACTCTGGGTGGTACCAGAAGGGTTCCCAGATGAGGATGGCAGTTCTGAGCAAGGGCAATGGCACAAAGAGGAGCAAAATAGTTCCATTGTGCATCTGCGTCAAGCTCTACACCTTCCAGGACACTGTTGCTCACTGTTCCATCTCTTCCTCCTTCCACGCACAGCGGTGGTCCCTCCCATGTCACAGTTGGTCCAGAGAGGCAAAGGAAGTTGCCCAAGATTGCACAGCAAGTTAGTGCCGGGGTCAGTCAAGGCTCTGGCTCCCAGGCCACTGTCTTACTGCCTGGAGAAACAAGGCTGCAGGAAGGTGGCTCTGGAGGGCAGATGACGGCCCCTGCCCCTGCCCAGAGCACAGGTGATGTTCCTGTGCAGGGTCCTGAGGACTCAGCATTGGTGGGTTCTCACCAGGTTCTGGGGAAGCTAGAGATTCTCTGGCCCCTGAGGAATGGGGAGGGGAAGTGGGGGGTTGCAGGGCCTCAGCTCCTGAATGCTCCCCACCTTACAAGCTTCCCAGTGGGCACCCCGTGCCCTAGCTCCACTCTTCACGCTCTTACCAACACTTCTCCCTCTCCCCAGCTCCCCAGCCTCAGGTCTCCATCCTCTCACGGGCAGGTGACAAAGCCTGTGTGGGGCTGGCTGGTCCCCTCCGGCCCCTTCCTCCCATCACAATAAGCAGGAACAAGAGGCTGCTGGTAACAGCTGACACCTGCCTGTTAGGGTTGAACTGTGTCCCTCCAAAATCCATATGCTCAAGTCCTAACCCCGGTACCTGGGAGAATGACCTTGTTTGCAGACAGGGTCCTACAGAGGTAATCAAGTGACAATGAGGTCACCGGGTGGGCCCTACCCTACTATGCCTTACGTGCTTCTAAAAGGGAAATTGAAGACACACGCACGGGGAGGACCACGGGAAGATGGGAGTTACGCTGCCGTCAGCCCAGAAACGACCAAGAGCCAGGAGAGAGCCCTGGGGCAGATCCTGCCCTCAGCCCCAGAAGGAAGTAGCCTTCTCGACACCTTGATCTCAGACTTCTGACCTCCAGAACTGTGAGACCACTCCTGCTGCTGAAGCCACCCAGCCTGTGGCACTCTGTGACGGCCACCCTAGGAAATCAGCACACCTGCTCACCCAGCCAGCCCAGATCTGCCCGCCGCGGCCAGGCCAGCCTGCTCGATGCCCACCCCCAGGTTTCTGCCGGTGGGGTTCCCTCTCCCAGCCACCCCAGCGACGGCATTCCATCCCTCAAGGTCCCGCTTGCAGCCCCACGGAGCAGGTCGCAGCCTTCTGTCCTGCTGAGCTCATCTGTCCTTGTCCAGTTTTTCTCACACCGAGTGTCTGGGCCATTAGGTAATGATTCTCCTGAGCGCTGGTCTTGCCTTCCCAACAAGAATGTCGATTCCACAAGGCCAGGAGCTATTTCTAATACTTCTCTCGTAGCCCGTACATAGTACAGCACCGTGGGGAGGCCACAGAAGGTGGCACGCCCTTTGTGTGCTAAACCGCAAGCTGCGTGAGGGCGGCATATCCATCATCTGTATCTACATTCCCTGCATCTTTCGTGGTAGGAAGCAACAAATGTATGTGAACGGATAAACATGAGCATGTGGCAGGAATTATTTACCATGTGCCCCCACACGGTTTCAAGGGAGCCATGAGCCACGCAGCTGTGTGCAGAGGACTCTGTGTGTCTGTAGGCTTACATATGTAGTGTCCCTTTTCCCAGGGAGAGGGTGCATGGACCTCTTTGAGCAATTAAAATAAAAGCCAGTCCTGAAAAACATTGAGAACCAATGCCACGGAGGAAGGAACTGACATTTATCAAGCCCCTACTCTGTGTCTGGTGATGCGGGTGTTACTGTCCCCGGTTCACGTGAGTGGAAACTGAGGTTCAGAGAGGTAAAGTCTTGCCTGGGTCTGTGACGAGAGAGATGCCCCGTCCAAGCAGTCCACAGACTCTGGAGCCAGACAGCCTAGGTTCAAATCCAAGTCTTGCCACTTTCTAGCTGTGTGATCTTGGGCAAGTTACTTAATTTCTATGGGACTCAGTTTCCCCATCTATGAAATGAAAGAAATAAGGGCACCCACCTCTTAGGTCTGTTGTGGGGAATAGCTGTGTCCGTGTGTGTAGAGCGAGCACAATGTGCCTGCCATGTGGCTTGTGCTCAGAAGATGAGGAAGACAAAGAAGAGGAGGCTGGCGGTGGCAGAGTGAGGTCCAACCCAGGCCCGCGTGACCCTCTGTCATCACTAGCAGCACCCAGGGTGCCACATGCCCTGTCTTGCTGCTGGAACTCTCCTGTCCTCACCTAGGAAAAGCCTTCCAGTGCCAGCTTTTCGAAGAGCTTGGCTTCCTGGTGGCTGGCCTGTGGCCACCAGCTCAGCAGGTGGCCTTGCGGTTACATAAGGAGCAGGTCGGAAGGTTGCAAACTGCCCTTCCCCGTCAGCAAGACCGAGCCCCGGTGCAATGAGGACACTGAGCACTTCTGCCCTGCTCTTCATTTTCCAAGAGCTTTACCGCCGTCCACGAATGGAAATTGGAAAGGGAACGTGCACATCTGTTCCTGGAGCCCCATGCTGACGTCCAAACTCTCTTCGTAATTTCCCTGAGCCCCTCACTGTGCCCTGAGCTCAGACGGGCCACTCACATCCATCCTGCTGAGGCTTTATGAGTCCCAAGCCCCAACCCTGGCCTGACCCTGCTCCACGCAGTGCGGACAGAGCAGCAGCAGAACAGCCTCTGTCCTGATTTTCTCCTCCTCCCAGTCCCCGTAGTCAGTCACCCCATCCCAGGTAAGGCCAGCGCCTTGTCCTAGCTCAGACCTCTGCCCTGCTTCTGAGGAACAGCCTTTGGGGCTTTGTTTTAGGTGCGTTTCTTTGGTTTTTTTCCCTGCAAAACCATCACTATTGAACTCATTTGCGGGAGCATTTTTCATTCATTCCTGTAATGCAATTAGAATTGAGTTTCTCCAGCATTAGGGGAGACGAACAACAGTAGAGAAAATTGTTATTTCATTCCCAACATTAACACACCCACTCTGCCCCAATTTTCCCTCTGGTGCTAGCTCACTCCACCCGCCCGATGGCAAAGAGAATACTAACGAGGAAAATCGCTCTCCAAATGAGAGAGCAGAAGCTCTGGGGGTGGATTCTCTTCTCGGTCATTAAGCAGGGGCCTCCCAGCGTCTCTGACACTCTCCTGCAGTCGAGGGAACCTTCTAATGCCTGCTGGAAAGTCCCACACTGGCCCCATTTCACCGGTCAGAGGTGAGTGGGGAAAGGGTCCCTTAGAATGGGACACGGCCCTACAATCATTGTCCCAGAGATGTTAAGTGACTTTCCCAAAGCCACGTGGCTGGGAAGCCCAGATGTGCAGGCTTCCGCTCCCGCGTGCCTCCCCCTGCACGGCACCACCCCTCCCAGAGGGCCTGTGGCTACTGGCAACCCAGCTCTCATCTTTCTGGGCGACACCAGGCTTCAGTTTTCTGAGCTACTGCAGACAAAAGGGGGAAAGGGTCAAGTCTGTCTTTCATGCAACCACCTTTTCTCCAGTGTCCCCCAGTACTTTTTGGAAATGCCCCCACCTCCTGGTCTGTCCTACCCCTGCCACCTTCCTCTTAGGTACTGTGGTGTTGCCATCCAACAATCCAGCCTGCCTTCCTTCCCCCCTCTCCCACTTCCAACTCCCCATCCGCGTATCCATCCGTTTCTCCCTCCATCCAACAGAGCCTTCTTGAACATGCACCATGGCCTCAGCCCCGTGCCAGGTCCTCCGTGCTCCTTCCCCGTGCTCCTCAGAGTGCCCGCTGCAGAAGCGTCCACTCCTCCCCTACCCCCATCAAGGCCTAGAACTGACCCACTTCCATCCACCCTCCAAGAAGGTTGATCTGATGGCCAAACTCTTGCTAACGTGCTTGTACAAATCCCATTAGGCCTTCTGAGCACTGGCCACAGGCAGGGACTTGTGGAGCCCTTCGGCTGAAGCCTGCTGCCCGGGGACCTGGATGTGAGCCCTACCTCCCCTCCCCTCCTTTTCCCTCCCCTCCCGTCCCCACGGAGGCCAGGACAGCAGCAGCCTCTACATACGTATGCAGAAGTCTCCATTCTCGTAGTAGCCAGGGCAGCACTGGGACCTCCGGCGGTACATGGTCCGGAGGCCGCGCCGATACGCTGTCTTATAGCTGATCCTAAGGCACAAGGGAGAAAGCCACTTGAAAGTATTGAAAATCAATCACTCCCATTTAGAATGATATTTGTATTGAGCTATATCGAGGATGCCATTCAATAATTACTTTAAAATGCATGGCGGCTTCGAATATGAAGGAACACAATAAAAAAATCGATGGTGGGATCTGGGCTGTTGTGATGCAGAATGTGTTACCAACCAGCATTTACTAAACTGCTGACTTCTCCCCAGTCTCTCCTAACTGGAAGGGCTGCAAAAGACACTTTCTGGGTGACACTGGGGAGGGTACCCATGAGCTTCTCCTTGGTTCCTTAAAACCTCCAGACTCTGGGCTGGAGGAGCCCATGGGGTGACCAGGACAAGAATCAGCCCTGAGAGTCTGTCCCACCCCATCCCCACCCCAACAAGCCAGACTGCCCGCAGCCCCTAGGCCTTGGCCCATCTACTTACAGAACTGAGGCAGAGGCAGCGAAAGCGCCCTCTGCATCCAACTCAGTCTCAGAGACTGAATTCATCTCCCCACACCAAAAATAATGCCCCGGGACAGGAGCCCTGCGTGCCATCCCTGGGAAGGCCCTGGGCCGAGCCCTCGCTCTGCAGAGGAAGAAGGTGAGGTTCACAAAGCAACAGATGCTCCGGACTCGGGGTCAGACACCCGGGTTCTAGTCCTTACAATGACACAAGTGTGTGGAACTGGCCCTGTGCCAGAAAGAGTATAGGCAAAATCTCATCTCACTCTCCCAACAATCCCTGGAGGCAGGTACCATCATTATGCTCCCTTTATTTTATTTCTCTTTTAGAGTTTTTATTCGTATTTTATTTTGTTACCCTCAACTCCCCATCCTTTGTTTTATGGACGAGAAAACTAAGATTCAGAGAGGTTAATGACTAGCACAGTTAATAAGAATCAGAGCTGGGATTCAAACCTAGCTCCCGCTCACCGCAACGCTCACTCTAACTCAACCCACTGCCCTGTGCCAGCACTCACAGGGTGGCTTTCTGGCCTTACAGACGGCCACGGTAAAGGAGTAGACAGGGAAGTGTGGAAGGTGTGAGGCCTGAGTCCTTAGGAGGGAGTTAAAATGGGGAGCTAACGGGCAAAGCCCCTCCTCACATGCAGAGTCAGAGTGGAGGAGATGTGGAGTGGCCATGGAGACCAGAGAGAGGAAGTGACCTGCCTACGGTCATGGATGTAACTCGGACTCAACCCCAAGTCCTGCAGCCCAGAAGCCACAGCGCGTTCCACATCCCCATCAGCACCCAGGGGGAGCCCACCCCGTGGACCCCACCTCAGCAGCAGAGCAGCAGGGTCTGGTCATCAGAGGTGTCTACACCCTGCTTTCCATGGAGGGTCAGGCTGGCCTGGGAAGGGAGTCCTGTAGCACAGGCTGGGGCAACCCTCCCAGTCCTTAAAGCCCTCACTTCATGATAAACAGCAGTATGGGACTCGGGGGAAATCTGTGATATTTGGGAATGTCGTGAGTTAAGGTCATTCTACTTTGTCAAAAGCCCATAATGGAAGGTAAGCTGGCCTCCAAGTGAAGCTGCTTTCCCAGCACAGGAAGGCAGCTCCCGGCAGTTTCGGGGGTTGTATAAGTCTCTCAGATGAAGAATGACTCAGGATTGACTCAGAGGTCATCCAGCCGTTCTCCTCACCAAATGGGATTACCCACAAGCCTTCCCAAAGGGGAGGTGGTCTCGGTATCATTAAAGCCCCTCGGGAGAGAGTTGCCACCCATGGCTTCTGGCTCACCCATCCTTGCTTGCTCCCTGTGCAGGGTGGGAAGAGGAGAGGGTAGGGCCAGGTGCCAGGCTGCTCTCAGGAGAAGGATGCTGAGTTAAAGCAAGCCATTCCACACCAACGCAGATGGATGGTGCTGCTGTCAGCATGCACACTCTGGGTCATCAGGAAAGGTGCAAGGCGACTCAATAATTTAGCAAAATAATTCATGTTCCAGGAATACAGCCTATTTTAATAAGCAGCCACTCACTCACCCAGCCCTAGAGGTGATAGACGACAGCTCTAGCCTCCAAGTACCCAACAGAGCCACACTTTAGAGCAAACTTGGCTCTTGCACCAGGCTTTCCGGGGCTCAGGGAAGGAGCAGGACTACTATTTCTGCCTCTGCCTTTCACCAGGGCCACAGGCAGCCAACTCTGGCAGAACTGGAGGGTGGGAAGGGAGCATTTGGTCCTAACTCCTCATTTCACAGTCAAAGGCTAGAGGAAAGGGATGCAGCAGTTTCTAGTGGACAAACCTCTCTGCAAATAACAACTATAAAATCTGGGGGGAACTATAAAAAGGCACTGGAGAGAGGACAAAAGCAGGCAGATACTGGAGGGGGTGGACATTTGGGAGAAGAGAACAGCCCTGGAAAATTTAGCCCATAACAGTCAGGGCAACTAAAATTCATATAGAAAACACACAACCTTACTGGTTTGAAGAACCACAGGACAAGTCCAGGGTGGACTCAGAAGATAGCAAGTGAAAATGGAAATCTTAGAAAGGAGAAAGCCACCAAGGACCCCCAAAATCTTAGTAAAATCTCTGCCCAAAGTTCTGGCCCCTGAATTACAAGTATGGAGGGCAGATTCCAAGCAGTCTGGTTAAAGCTCAAAAACACTTAACTTTCACAGTTTGGAATTTGAGCTTAGCCAAGTAAATTGAATACTAAAAGAAACAAACATGTAACAAATCAGTACTCTCTGGAGGAACATAACAGAATCTAGTCTCTACAGTATGTCATTCACAATGCTCAGAATACAATCCAAAATCACTAGACATATAAGGAAACATACTACCTATACAAGAGAAAAGGCAATCAATGAAAACCAACTTGGAGATGACCCAAATATTGGAATTAGCAGACAAGGATTTTAAAGCATCCTGTATAGCTGTGTTCAATGTCTCACAGCAAGTTGGCAGCAAAATCTCAAAGAAAACCAAGTCTCTGGCTTCTCAGCACAGAGCAAGTTTCCCCATTCACATTGCTGCCCACCATGATTCCTGAATAATCCCCCAAAAGGGACTGGGCTCATAGGAGGAAGCTAAAGAGAAATCTGGAATCAACACAGATGTTCAGCAACTAGGCAAACAGCCCACCATGTGTCCTCTCCCTCATTCCCTTATTTACCCTCATCTGCTGGTTTCCTACCCCTCAAGTATTATAATAATGTCACCTCACATGTGTCTAATACCTCACACTTTTCTCTATCTTCCCTTGTACTTTTCAAAATATTTTCACATTCCTGACCTCACTGGACCCTGCAGGGTAGGTAGAGCAAGGATTATTACCTATTTGATGAATACATTAGGAATCCCAAAATAAAGTGACTTGCTCAGGACCATTTCTCTCATCTCTCCTTTAGTGACATGAGAATGTGTCATGATTTATAGGAGGCCTGTAGACAAGGCTGTAGGATTACCATGTGCAGTTGTTCACGTTGAGCACTGCCCAAGGTGCTGAGAGGTTGCTGAATTCTAGCCTGCACTCTGTTCTCTAAGCCAGATGCCCTGGCGTAGGGCTACCTCTGCTCTTAGGGGGGCTGACATGGGTTGGATTTTTCCCTAGAAGCAGACCTGAGGCAAGGATTCAAAGGAAAGTGGTGTATTTGAGAGGTGAGACTCGGAAGCACTGGTAGGGGAGTGGGATGATGAGACAGGAAAGTAAAGGCAGCCGGTACAGGGTACGCCATCAAGCAGGACACTCCTGTGAGCAACTCCAGTTCCACCCACCAGAAACTCCTGGGATGCAGTGAAGAGCATGCCTCAGAGTTCCCCCTCCATCCCACGGGTGAGGAAGTTGGGGTATTTATCCAACGCCCCATCTCCCCGCCGCTGGCTGAGGGATGCCCTCCAGTGCACTCACTCTCCAGCACTCTGGCCTGCCCTGCCCACAGGCTCCTTTGGCCAGAAAGAAGCCATCAGCAGAGCATCTCAGGTGTTCAGTGTAGAGGCCGAGTGCCACAGGGACATGGGAGGTGCCGACAACATCTGCTCCAGCGGACATCTTCTAGTGTGCACAAAGCCAAGCCTCAGAACCCAGCACCTCTTCCCTGCCCCACATCCGAGAGAGGTACTCACCGGTGCCTGGTGCACTTGAACCAGTTGAGGATGTCTGTGCATCGTGTGTAGTAGATCTGATCGAAGGGGTGTGCATACGATTCCTGCACGGTCACGGCGTAGCTGAGAACCAGACGAGAGATGCGAGCTACGGTCAGCATTTGGCAGGCTGAGCCGATAATCAGGACGCAGCCTCCCTCCGCAGGGGAGCCGCGCCCACAGAGCCGAGGCCGGGCTCCACAGCCGGCACCACGGGGCCCTGACCTCCCCGTCCCCACTCTTCCTTCTGCCCTGGGCGCCCTCAGCATTCGAACCTCCTGACCCCAGATTGGACCCGGGACACATCCCTGCCTTTTGGCCCAACTTATTTTCTGAAAATTTAGTTCATTTGTTCATTTAACATAGAATGAATAAAAGGGGGTTTCGGTTTGTCCTGTGTGGCCCTGGAAGGCAGAGCCAACAAGTCTAAAAATACTTTGTGTTTGTTCAGATCTTTGTGGTGTTCAGGGGACATGCAGGGAAGCTGATCTTTAGAGCAACTAGATGAAGTGAGTGGCCCCATTTTATAGATGAAGAAAGTAAGGTGCAGAGAGAGGCGGCCTGCCCAGGCCTCACAGCTGGTATCCATAACTGCCAATATTTATCAAGTGCCCTGTGTTAAGAGTTTAATCCATTTTAATCCTCACACAATCTTAGGTGGAATTGCTCTCACTTTACAGAGGAAGAAACTGAGCATCAGAGAGCACAGGTGACTTCCTCAAGTGCCCCCCCTTACCTTCTATTCTACTCCCCTCTAGTGTAGTTAGGGGTGCCCTGAGGGGTGCATTGTGCCCCCAGGCCTCCTGTTAGAAGCAGTCTCTGTCGCCCTGCCTGTTGGCTGTAAACCTGGACCAGCGAGTGGAAGCCACAGGGAAGCAGATCTCAGCTTAACCCAAACAGGCCTTTCTACCTGCCCTCCCCTGGCAGGGGCTGTGCAAAGCGGCCTTCAAGCCAGGATGCTCCAGGGAGGACCCACACTTCCTGTGCAGGCTGGAGAGAGGACCTCAGCTGAGCTGTCAGGAATTCATTTCCATGCGGGCTAGTTCTACCCAGTGTTTACCCAGAAGGCTCACCGACCTGGCCAGATGGCTGGTCCGGGCTGTAAAAGCCCGTCCGCTTTGCCTGAGGAAACGGTTGGTGAACTTGCAAAGGCCTGGGCAGGCCAGCTCCCCGGGGGGTCCACAGCAGGCTCTCTGACGCCTGAAAGGTCAAAGGTCTAGAATCCAGCCCGAGTAGGTCAGGAGCAGTCAGCGATGCTCAGAGACCCAGGGTTGTGGGAAATTCTGTGTCTCTGGAGCACGGAGGATGTCAGGGAGGCCCTCGGTGTTACCCAAGATATGCCTCGGAGACACACGTCTACGCAGACATGGCCAAACCCCTGCTTTATCTCCAAGCTTGGGGAAACTGAGGCAGCTCGACAGCCACCCTGGCTTCCCACAGGCTTCTTCCAACTCGGAAACTGCACGGCTCTAAGCTCCCACACATCTCCCGAGTGCCTCGCGGACAGGCAGGAGAATGAGCGGGTGACGGTGCACTGGCTGTGGGGTCCAAACGTCAGGGTCAAGTTTGAAGCCCATCGCTTGTTAGCGGCACGGCCTTAGACATGTCATTTAACTCTCACAAGCCTCCATTCCCTCACCGGTACATCTATGACAACTATCACCCGGGACTTCATGTGGTTACCGTGAGGATTAAGGAGGGTGGTAACAGCCTCTCTCTCTCAGGGTGGTGGGAACATAAAACAAGACAATCCTGTACATGGAAATGCTTCACAGGTACACAGTAAGTGTTTAATAGATGCTGACAGGCAACGATTCACCTCCTATGCTAGGAACTGAGGGATCTTTCCTCCCCGACCATGATGGGGGAGAGGTATGACCTGCATAACAATGGACTCTCCACCTTTGTTGTGCACTTGGGGGTTCAGTGTCCCCTTCCAGCACTGACAGGGACAGTGGATGCTCAGAGAAAAGGCCCCAGCGCAACAGAGGGGGTTGGAGGGTGTCATGGGAGACGGACCGGGCCCTGCACGGTGCCCTGGGCTGCAGGAGTCTGGCAATAAGACCCTGTGCCCACCCCAAGCCTCCGACCTGAAGTGCGTGCCTCTGGTTTCACGGCTGGGTGGTTTAACACTGCTCATTTGCCAACATGCTAATGAGGAGCCAGATTAATCTTGTAGAGCCAGGCTTTACTAGCCAGGAGAGGCCTTTACACTGGGTTTTATGGTGGAAGGGAGTAATTAACGAGGAGCCCGCCAGAAGTGCTAATCCAGCTGGGAAATTCTCCCTAAGCAGTCTCAGGGGACCACGGTGTGTTTCTGGAATGGCACAGGCTAGATGCATCCATGTGTAACTTGCAGTGGAGCTCAGCTGAACAGGCTGAGAAGGAGGCCCCCTGATGTCACCAGGCATCACCTGCAAGGCTTCCCCCTCTGGTGCTAGAAAAGCCCAGAGGGTCCCCAGACCTCATCTTAGCTATTGGGTTCACTCCTTGTCCTCCCATCCAGGCTACGACCTCGGCTCATAGCCTAATCAGCCTGAAATGCCAGCTCCGTGTAGAATATTTTCACACTCCAAATTTATTGATGTTGGGCAGGTTTAAGACATTAGAGAGTTTAAGATTGAACTGATCCCCTGGTACACATGGGACTCATAGAAGAGAGAAGTCAGAGTGGGCCCTGCCATCAGGGGAGGCTCCCTGGAGGACTGGGACCCAGCACAGAGCCCCTGG
This sequence comes from Lemur catta, assembly GCF_020740605.2. Lineage (NCBI taxonomy): Eukaryota > Metazoa > Chordata > Mammalia > Primates > Lemuridae > Lemur > Lemur catta. The sequence continues at coordinate 96,239,926 of NC_059128.1, forward strand.
GGAAGGCAGGGGTGAGCAGATGGGAAGGAGGCATTCTTGGGGCCAAGCCACAGCTCAGACGATAGCAGGAACCAGCCATGTCTCAACAGGGTCAGACGGATGCAAGGGGTTCTCTGAGGCTGGTGTCTAAAAACTAGAGACTTATGTGGAGTTCTACCTGACACCTCTCTGACCCACTGGGGAATAAAGGGTTAAATCCGTCAAAACCCGAAGGGGATGAAAAATGCAGTATTGAATCAGAATCTCCAGGACAGGCCCCAAGAGACTGTTTTTCATACGCACCCCCAGTGAGTGTGATGTGCATGAAAGTCTGCGATAACCAGTCCCCGAAAGGCCAGAGTTGTCCACAAGAAAAGACAGTCATTGAGTTTTATGGTCCTCAAAGCACTTTTCATGAAACTGGTGCCCCTGATCCTCCAATGAGCCTCTGAGGCAAGGATAATTATGCTCCCCACTTTACAGAGGTGGAAGGAGGCTCAGAGCAATTCCGGGATGTCCCCGAAGTCACACAGCTGGCAGGTGCGAAATCCAGACTGGAGTGAACTGCGGTCTTCTCATCACAGACCTTGCACTCTTTCCGCTGCACGGAAAAGGGACACACCCCCATGCTGCCTTCTGCTCCGGCCTCGACTTTGTTGGGACAGCACACATCTGGTCACTAGGGATCACACATCATCCCTCTGCCTCCCAGCCCATCCCTCCCGGCCTACAGCGACCAGGCTACCCCAGAGCCCAGCCCTGCCCGGATGAGGTGCCTTTCCCGGCCATGGGGATGGGCCACTCCCATGCATGGCGCATGGACCACCCAACCTTTCCTCCTCCGCCATCCGCATCCCCCATCGGGCCTTCATCTTAATTTTATTCATTTGATTTATTAACATCTAAGTGGCAGAGTCGTCCTGGTCAGCATGGCCAATCAATTCCAGGGTTTAATTCGGTTTTTCCTGATTGGGTCTCTGGTCACTGATCTTCTGCTCACCAAAATCAATACTTTAACCTTGCGCTTCAAAGTCAGGCCATCTGCAGGGACCCAGCCTGTTTCCCCAGGACTTAGTGCCGCAGCCAGAATGCAGCCAGCTCTTCTGCTGCGGCCTCGGCCTCCCTTCCCCCCGCAACACCCCTGCCCCTACTGGCCTGGAAACGGTAGGGCCCTCACCCGTAGTCCGCAGGGCAGGCTGCTGGCCGCACATCCATGCTGCCAGTCTGGGAGACCAGGAAGGCATCTCAGCATCAGAGAGCAAGACACCCGGGACCACAGTCCCCATCCCCCACTTACTGCACCCCATCTGGCTGTGGACAGGCACTGAGACCCTCTGGGCCTCTCCCTCCTCTGTGCAATGGCTCAGAGCACAAAAGCCGGGTGGGTCAGGACAGTGCATTGTCACTACAGTTCATGTCAGTTGCTTCCACTTGGACCCCGCCCAGCACTGAGTCTCAGATAGAATCTGCCCTGCTCTGTCCTGCTTTTGGCGTCGGGGTGGTCTCCCTAGCTGGACGGCAGGCCGTTTGTGGGCAGCTTCTGCGCCTCCTGACCTCCTCTGTCCCCACCGTGCCATGCCCAGGGTTTGCCCCCAGGGGTGGCTGGCCATGAGAGTCTCACACTTACCTCTCCCAGTGGCTGCACACGTTGGGGTCCTCGGGGTTCAGGGAGAGGGCGGCTTGCAGCAGGGACAAGACAGCGAGCTGTGTCGTGGGGAGCGCCATGCCGGGCCCTGCGTGGGAGAACAAAGGAGGCCGCGTCTTTAATCAGACCGTGTTCCCGGCATCTGTCTGGCGTGACTCGCTAAGCAGACTAAGTTTCCATCATCGTCGTGTAATGAGCATTTGATATTTTACACTTCAGGCTTTGACTAACACGGTAACAGCTCGCCAGCTGTGAGTAACAGGAGAGTGGGAAGCCCGAGTTAGGGAAAAGTCAGGATTCTGGGCCAGGGGGTTCTGAGTGTTTGCTGCCTCAGGGACTGCTTTGAGAATCTAATGGAAGTTATAGATTCTCTCCCCAGAAAAACACCCAGATGGCGACTGGCTATAATTTCAGGCTGTTCTCAGCCCCCCGAGCCCATCCTTAGACCCAAGGACCCCCCATCTCTGGACTGCTTTAAAGGTGACGCCCTCCTCCCCCCTTCCCTTCTCCCTCATCTGTGACATTCCTTGCCCATCCACTTCCCTTCCCGACTCCCTCTGGCCACAGAGAAAGGGAAGAAAGGTGTCTGGTGTGGCCCTCGGGAGAGGTGAGCCGAGAAAGCCCTGCCAGGTAGCTCTGGCCAAGCAAGCGGCCGGAAGACTGGAGCTGGCGTCTCCTGCCTCCTGTGGGGTATGGGCCACTTACACGCAGAGTAATGCAGTCATCGTGCGTCACTGTCACCGTGGGAGGACAGGCTTAGACACCTGGTAAGGGGCTGTAGGGAAGCAGCTTGCAGAGTGTGATCCAGGACCCCCGAGGTGGCAGCCTGCGGCAGGCATCAAGCGTGCCTACCCGGAACAGCAACTCCTTCGGTCCCCTAACAAAGGGCTCCGCACAGAGGGCAGAGAACCTTTCAAGTGGGAGTGGCTGAAAGGGCCCGAGGTTCCTGCCCTAGCACGCCGGGACTCCGAGGTCCTCCAGCCTCAGAGAACTTCTAATCCAAGGGCTCCGACCCAGCAGGTCGCTGACCTTGGGGGACGAAGGGGAGCTGGAATTCACATGTGCCCAAACATCGTCTATAGACTGAATGAACACCGTGACTCAGAAAGACAGCACTATTTTTCATGTGTGCATAGATGCTATCGTGATTTATTTAAAAGCTTTACTGAATTCAGAGTAGCTTTTCTTCTCAATCAACAACACTAAAAAATCCAACTTCTAGTAACGGAGGGTGAGGGTGTTATAGAAAATATTTTGACATGGGAAAGGGACCTCCAGGGGCAATGACTGGGGGGACCTGGCCCACTGGCCCTGAGTTTGCAGATAAGGAAGCACTCAGCCGTACTTGGGGGGACAGATAAGAGCAGCATGTGCTTTGCACACGCCCCACTTGTACCCAGGGGGAAGCTAAATGGAGTGCCTCTCTTCTGAAAGGTTAAACACTCTCCTCCCCAGCCCAATAATTTTCTTGTTAAACTCTAAGTAGCTCCTTCAGAGATAAACAAATTGTCACAAATTCTGTATAACCGTGGGGGTCCAAATTAATGATTAATGAGTTTCTTCTCTCTATTTGAGATCTGGAAATCATCGGACTAAATGCAGATTTAGCCATATTTCAAATGAATGAATTCTGAAAATTGGTTAGGAAAGAGAGGGACGATTCTGATGGTTCTGCTCAATGTGCAGAGTCCAGGAGTGCGCAAAGCACAGTCGCACGTATCTGCCCCACCCACTCGGCCCGGACACCCCGAGTCCTCAGAGACCCAACCGGCACCTCAACAGAGGGCTCCGCACAAACCGGGGTTTGCGGGGAACCTCAGTGGTCATTTCAATCCTTTCTCCTCTGGGAGATTCAACCTAGAGAAGAGAAAGTGCCTGCCCAGGACATCATGTTATGCAGAGAGTCAAAACTGGAACGTGCATCTCCTTCTCGGTGGGGCTTGGGTTGGTCAGATACCAAGTAAAGAAAAGAACAACAAGGACACGGTGCTTTGCAAGGCAAAGAGCCTGAATGCAGCTGCAGAGAATGCCTTGTCTCAGTTCTCTCTATGGCCCGGACTCATTACTTGGGCTGCTCCTATAATCTGCAGCATCCTCCTGAGAGAAACCCCCGACAGCGTCTTCAAACTTACTAAGCTTCGAATATGAAAAGATGAGGCCACCTGAACAGCAGAAGGCTGTTCCGCTGGTCCCTTCTGATCCATGTGATATGAGAGAGAGGGAACTTGGATCATTGCTATAATTTGTGAGATCTTTTAAAATCTTCACAAAGACCTCTTTCTCTCCGAGTCTGGTCTAGACAGGACAGTTTACCTGATTTCCACTGGCAGTGAGGTGCCCGGAAACCAGAGCACAGAGAGGGTGTTGGGTGTTCGGGTGAGCACACAGGAAGGGGGAGTGGACAGCGTGGGGAGCACGAGGATGCAGCCGGCTGGTGGCACTTACACGGATAGTCTGTGACCTGGCCCCACAGTCCTCACTGCACCAGGGTGATTGTGGTGGGGTCTGAGGAGCCCAGGGCTCCCCGGGAGTCACACCCTAGCCTTGGACAGCAAGGGACAGCAAGTTCCCTACCCAAGGCCAAGTCTGCCTCTGTGGTATTGGCAGGGCAAGAGGGATGTCCAGCCTGTAGGATAGAAGAAATGACTCCTCTCTGACCCCCAGAGCCCTCTAATTTTTTTTTGAACCTGACCCCATCTAAAATATGCAACTTTATCACCCACCCCCCCCTCCCCAGGTGGGGCGGGACTTCTCTCCTGCTCATTCTCCCTTCCCAGCCCTACTCACCCTGCTTCCCACACTGTGCACTCAAACATCATCCACTCAAGGTGCAGCTCAGGCCCCTGGCCCCCCTCACTCTGCTGCAGAGCTTGGCACCTGCCATGTCCCAGGCACACGACACCCACGTAGCTGACAGCCAGGGCCACGCAGTCTGGCGAGATCACCTCCCCTGTTGCACCGACATCTTTCCAGCATGTTTACTTTATCTTTCCGACGTGATCGTAAGCACCCGGAAGATGGGGTCGAGTCCTAGGCTGCCGTTTGAAGAATTGATTTTAGAAAAAATATTTCTGCTTGTCTCTGACACTTCACTCCGGCGCAGCGAAGAGCCGCCAGGAAGGAGCCCTCACCACATGGGGGCAACTCATCCCCATTAACGTTAATGGGACTTTCCTGGGCTCTCTCGGAGGACGGATCCCAGAGACGTATGCTTATGAGATGACTGAGGGAAAATCAATCCTGCCGCAGTGGTTATTAGGCCAACTCCATTTGGACTGACAGAGGTTAACGCATCGGGCATCATCTGATTTAGGGCATTAAAAATTAAATAAGAAAATGCCCCTGGTTTCACTCCAGAGGAAGGGAACATGTAAATAGACCAGCTGGTTCCCTTCCCTCTTGCCCGGGCTCCCTGCATATTAAGGAGCAGAGGAAGGGAGTGATGTTCCCCAGTGGAGAAATTTCTTTCCTGACTGGGGGGTGCCGGTGCCTTATATCAGAAGAACTGGGCAGTGGGGGAGGGATGCAGGGGAGAGAAGGTGGCCAGGAGGCGTGCCTCTCACACCTGGCGACGGGGTGTCGTCAGCCCACACAGCTGCAGCCATGAACCGGCCATGGCCTGAACTAATCAAATGGATAGTCCTGAAGCAGCGGCCGCCCGGCCCGGCCGTGCTACGGGGCATGGTCGCTGCAGTCCACACCAGGAGACTCAACGCAGCGACGGACTAAGTCCCACTGGGGGCCTGTGAAAGCCTTTGAGGGGACTCAGGGTGCACAGAATATGGGAAGGCAGGAGGCAGAGAAAGGGCATTTCGGGGGCAGGCCCATCAAAAGCAACACGTGGAGGCAGGCATGTGCAGGGACGCTGGAGGCACTGGGCAGAGTAGGATGGGCAACACGGGCGACTCTGGAGGGTGTTTTCCAAAACTGGGTTCTGTGGAACACCAGTCCCATTCGATATTGATGGAAATCTCTCAAAGAGTGCCATGAATGAACAAGTTCAGGAAATGCCACGTGCTATGTCCCCATGCCCACAGCGCATCTCAGCATAGCTTAGGCTCTGAGAAGACCCAGCCTGAAGAGGCCTGTCTGATTTGTTCCACCCAGTATTCCCCATGGAACGCTTCCTAGTGACTCAGCTCCTGGGAGCAGAGTTTCTCACGACACCAGTTTGGGAAACTCTGCTCCCTTCCGTCAAGGTCAAGTCTGAAGGAAGGACTGGTCCATGTCAGTTTGTGTCCTTGCATTCATATTTGTCTGTTTATTCTAACACTTGAGGGCTTCTGTACCTGCCTTGTAGTATTAAAGGGAATCTGCCACCGGATATCTTAAGAGATACTGGGTCCGGGCGTGGTGGATCACACCTGTAATCCTAGCACTTTGGGAGGCTGAGGCGGGAGGATTGCTTGAGGCCAGGAGTTTGAGACCAGCCTGAGCAACATAGGAAGACCCTGTCTCTATAAAAAATAGAAAAAATTAGCCAAGTGTGGTGGCGTGCACTTGTAGCCCCAGCTATTCAGGAAGCTGAGGCAGGAGGATTGCTTGAGCCCAGGAGTTCGGGGTTGCAGTGACCTATGATGATGCCACTGCACTCCAGCCCAGGCAACAGAGCAAGACCCTGTCTCAAAATAAAAAATTAAACAGTAAAAGAGAGAGACACTGGCATCACAGCAAAGGATCCCTCCTTGTAGCCTGTGCAGGCCTTGTAGATGGTGGCATCCTCTGGAGGCCCCTGCCTTCTGCCTGGGGTCCCACCAGCACCAGCACCTGTAGAGTCCAGCCCGTCTCCCCGGTAGCCGCACACACCTGGCCAGACACCAGCTGCTCACATTAGCCAGGATGCATGAACTGGGGCAGAGGGCAGACAGACAGATGGCCTCCGCCCCGCGATCAGTTGTTATGACCTCAGGGTCCATCTGTGCAAAACTCCTACCCCACCTGCTTCACTTCCGCCACCTGCCTCGTCCTGACTGTGCCTAAATCTTGGACACTGGAGCCTGGTCCAGGAGCCTGGAACCTGCTGTCTGTCCATCTCCGTCTCTTCCAGTGAGCCTTTCCTTCTCAACAAATCTGCACTGGCAGCAGGGGCGCGGCAGTCAGACACTATTCTGTGGGCCCAGGGAGGTTTCTACTCCCACAGCAACGGGGATCTATCATAGTGGTTGCTTGGAATGCTCTGCTGAGCAGGTGGGGCTGGGTGGGGAGGCATCGCAGGGCTGATTAGCAATGCCTGCCGTGAGCGCCGGGGAGGGACAGCACAGGTGCCACACATGGTCCCACATCACTGAACAGGTGTTACCACTTTGGAAACTGCTCCTCTCCTATATTTACCCCCCAGGTGTGCCCTCAGCTCTTCCCTCCAGACCTTAGAACCTGCACGTCATTTCCTTTCATTTGTAGCATGCACTAGAGCATACGCTTCGCGAGGGCAGGGGCTTCCATCTGCTGTGCTCACTGCTGTGTCCCCAGCACCCAGAGCACGGCCTGCACACGCAGGGGGCTCAACGCACCTCTGTTGACTGATGATTGACTTGACAGCCAACCTCCTCCCCCCGCCTCTCATCCATCCCAAGCCTCAGGATTGGCCACATTGCTTGTGTCTGGCCTGACAGAGGACACCAAAGACCCATCCCAATGACAGGTCACACTGCATGGGACATTCCATGCTGTGTTAACATTGCACTGCAGAGACACCAATCTGTCGGCATCAAATACTATACAGCGGCTACCCAAGACCTCCTGCTCGTGATTCAAAGACCCCCTGCCTGGGCCGCCCCATCAGCACTGGGGCATGTCTGCTCCAAAAACCAGCACAAGGCAGGCACTGAAGCCCAGGCCAGAGCTAAGCTGCAGCTGGGGGCTGACCGGTGTTCCAAGCGCCTCATGAAAAGGCGCTTTCAGGCTAGGGAAGCTGCAGGAGCAAAGCCCAGACTGGGGCTGACAAAGCGAGTGCCTCACATTCCTCCCAGCATGTGGGTGGAGAGAGATTTCTGTCTTCTATTTATAGAAGATACATACACACATTCCTCTATTTTTTTTCTGAATAAAACAAAAAAGCCAAGTTTGGACACAATGGGGCAAATGGCAAGGTTATCAACCAGTCTAGCGGCCTTCCCCTTCATCTGCCCTGCTCTCCGCTGGCGTCCCAGCCCCTCGCTTACCCGCCCCGCTGAGCCTGATTAGCGTGAGAAGGAAAGAGGAGCTGGACCAGCCCCCATAATTAAGAAGCTTCCTCCTTTGCCTTGAAGAAGCCTCTGCCCTCCAGCAATCCCACCAGGGGCTGGGTTTATGTTGAATGCTTTCTAATCTTCCTGTACGTTAAAAAAAAAAAAAAAAGTTTTAAAAATAAATCCACAGCTCTTAATCTCCAAAAGAGTGATTCCCTGGCTGCAGGAGTGCAGCGAACATTCCCAGCGCCAACATGGAGGCCCTGCCAGGTGCCTGCCCCTGGGATAAATCAGAGGGGATTGGAGTCACCTCCTGAGACATGTTAAACATCCTGGCTCCACCACCCTGATAAATTCTGCTTTCTCCTTGCACGGGAAGCCTCGGGCTGCAAATCCTGAAAATGGTACCGCAAAGCCTGCAGCAATCATTAATCAGGGTCAAAAGACTGTCCTGTCCCGTTGTGCCCACAAGCCCTGCAGAGAGCAAGTGCCCCTGACATCAGTCAGGCCCAGAGGGAAATCACAGCCTACCCTGGGCTAGAAACTGCCAAACTAGCAAAGCAATAATGCACCAGCCTCCCCCAACCCTCCCACTCCCCCACCTCCCACCCTTGACCCCATCAGGCACAGCCTCTGGGTTCACCCACCCCCAACCCATCCCCAAACAGGTAGCAGCCTCCAGCCCCTCTAAAGATGAATGGAGAAAACTTATCTGTGTTCTTAGGCCATTCCATTTCTCACAAAGCAATTATCTCCATCTTTCCATTTCTTTGCAAATCAGGGCACACTCAGCTGGCCTGGCCACCCTCCCACCCGACCCTGCCCACGCCAGGTCTGCCCGGCTTCCCTCTCCCACCCCCTCCCAGGGCTTTGGAGTTCTCAGAACTGTGGGAGTCCCTCAGGCCCTGACACTGAATCATGGCTACCTCCACAAGGCCTCCAAAGACAAGTCAGCCACCCAGGGTCATACAGCTCTGTGGGGATTTGTCCCCATTCCCATTCACTTGGAGAAAACATTTCTCAAAATACAAGATGCAACCACAAGTGCTCGGATGGGAAGAGGGTGCTGAGGGGCAGAGGCCTGGAGAATCCTCCACCTTTGGAAGGTCCAAGCCTCTCACTAGAGCTGAGCTGTGCGGATGACAGGCTGGACAGCAAGCCACATGGTGTCCAACCTGGCACCAAGACAAACTGGGAGCATCGAGTGTCCAGTGCCTCATCCCCCAGGGGGAACTGTCCCCTGAAAGGGAGGTGACTTGCTCAAGGACACATGACCAGTTGGTTGCAGGGCTCAAGTGAAGGGAACGGTGGAGTCAGCCCACCTGGGTTTGACAGCTGACCCTGCCTTACTGGCTACGCCACCTGGAGAAAACAATTCACCAGCTCTGGGCTGCGTTTTGCACATCTGTCACACTAGGTAAGACCAGCCTCACAGGGCTGTGAGACATCAAAGGAGAAAGCAGGTAGAGCACTTGGTCCAGGGTGTGGCACGTAGGAGGTGCTAAATAAAATATTAGTTTCACCCCGGCCCACATCCCCACCTCAAAGACCCTCCAACTCTGTAATTCTGACTTCTAGAATTTCTAAGGAGCCGGAAGGAAAAAAAAAAAGATATTGGAGGAAAAATCCTCTGCCAGAGAATCTGGGCTTGATGACTCCTGGATCAGTCCTAACTGTACGATTATCAAGATGGGTCTCATCGTTCGTCCATCCAGTCAGCCAACATGTATTGAACACTTGCCAGTCCTTGTGACATAGAGATGACTCAGGTACGGCCCTGCCCCAAGACCCCCAAACATCTGCTGCCGGGTTGTGTGGGAACGGCTACGAGAGGGCAGTGGACCCAAGATGTGGCTTAATTCAAAGTGACGCCTCTCCCCGGCAGGAAGCCTCAGGCAAGCATGATGGGAAGTCAGAGCACTTGGCAGGGAGGGATGCTTAACATCCCAGCAGGTCCCACACACACTGAGCTGGGTTCATCTCCACTCCAGTTGCCTCTGCATCTACTCTTGATGGGGCTGCCGTCTCTGAAGGGACAGCACACCTTTCACAAGCCCCTCCAGCCTCCCAACTCCATCCTGTTAGGGCTCAGACAGCCACGCTTGCCCTCTCCTTTGAGTCTTCCCTCCTGAGTTCCAGCTCAGTACCATTTCCCTGCTGCCCCCTAAGTCACTACCTTGCTGTGTGACCTGGGAAAGGTTGCTTAACCTCTCTGAGCTTCACTCTGCTTATGCCCAAGCTGGAGTCAGACTACATTATCTCTTGGACCCTTCCAGCCCTACAAGTTTAACTATGAAGTGTCTCTCTCCCTGCCCTGCCCCTCCTCATGTTCTCCTTCTCTTCACTCCTCTACCTCAGGTTCCCTCCACCTCCCAGTCTCAAGGAGACAAAGCAGAGGGGGTAGAAGACTGGACTCTAGTTTCGGGTCCTGGAAAACTCATTTCACTGCTCTGAGCTCCTTTTCCTCTTACAAAACAGGAAGAATGAGAGAACAGCCTCTTGTGAGGATTAAACAGATGAAGCAGGAGGTGCCCTGCAGAACTGCAGCCCAGGCGTGGAAAGGCAGGTATCAGTGTTGTTGTGACAGTTGGGACCCTTAGTTGCTGCCCACCTCCCTGTCCAATCCCCAGCACCCTTTGAAGTCTGTCCTCTTGTCTTGTGCCCCACCCCAGCCAAGAGCCCACACGAGGGCAGGCTCTGCCCCGCTGCACCTCAGGGGCCACCTCTGCCCAGGCAGGAGACTCCGCAGTCAGGATGAGCAAGAGGGCCTGGCTGTCAGCCCACAGACACGGGCATCAGACAGGGGTAGCCTCTCCAGATTTCCTTGGAGGATCTTCTGGATATAGGCCAGAAGATTCTGAAGCCAGAAACCACCCATCTCAAAGTTTGAAGTATCCTTGCATCCCTGTGTTCTAAAAAGCAGCTTGGCAATACAGATCAACATGTTTTCACATACGTCTTTCATCCAGCATTCCATTTCTGCAATTTCATTTTTAAAAACTGACCAAGGCCAAAGATAGGTTGAAGAATGTTTGTTGCATCATCTCTTGGTACAGAGATATTAATATTTGTTGCAGCACTGAACCTAAAGGCCCTTGCTACATGTCTACATAACAAAATATTATGCAATCATTAAAAACATCGACATAGAAAAATACGGAAGCCCATACACTAGAGCATTAAATAGTGGTCATCTTTTAGGGAGTGGGGGAGGGAGCAATAACATAAGACTTCAGGTTTCTGAGTTGAATAGTCGAATGTTTTTGTTATATTACTGTTTCTTACAATGAGCACTATCTATAGTCAGAAAAGCAAAGATATTTTAAGAGAATACATGTAAGTTCACTGACATGGAAAGATGACCTGATGTATTATTATGCGAAAAACACAGGTTACAAAACAGCATGAACACTATGATCACATTTATATAAAGTGTCGTGCATACGCGAGTGTGTGCTGAGAGAGAATGAACAAGATCAGAAAGATGTTTAGAAGGATATTAAACAAGTTAACAAAGATCTCTGGGTAATCATATTTTAGGTGACTTACTTTCTTCTCTATACTTTTCGGTATGTTTACATTTTCCATGATGAACAGGTCTCAATTTTAAAATCCGAAAAACCACAAAAAAGCTGTCTCCATTCTGAAAACATGGGCAGCCGCTCCCAGTATACCGGCCTCCAGGCCCACATCCTCCCGCACTGCTCCCTGGGGTGCATTTTCCCAAAAAGCAGGGATTCACGGAGGACCTGAGCCCTGAGTCTGCTATCCCCAGGGACACAGGCCACTTGGGGAGCTTTCCAGGCAGCCCTTGAAGCCATCTAACTGGGAGGAAACTGCCATCCCCATCCATGGCACGGATCCATGCTGTGATGAAACCATGCCATTTCAAAGACCCAAAGTGATCTTACGACACAGAAAAATGGATGGATAATGTACGATTTTGTCAGCTCTATTCAGGGTAATAAATGAATCAGGTATTTAGATTTTAAAAGAAATTTATTGTGGCCTTTTGTCCATGACACTGATGACTTCTGGCTCGCAGCCCAGTAGGGTCATGGCCGGCACTTCGCCTCCCCCGGGGGCTCGCTCAGCCCTCTGCTCTCACACCGGCTCTGCTCCTGCCCGGGACAACAAGCACCGGGAATCTCAAGGGGTTCCCGGATCCTGATCCCAGCTCCTCCGCCGCATACCAACCGTGGAGTAGCCTTGAGCAGGTCACTTAATGCTGGGAGTCCCAGCTTCCTCATCTGCAAAGTGGGATTAGTAGCAAACCTGACTCCCAGGGCTGTGAGAAGCCAAAGAGATGGGGACTGTGAGAAGCGCCTGCACACAGGAGAGCACCAGGCAAAACCCACTATGGCTGGGTTCGGCATTGCCCTCTTGATGGGGCACGCAGGGGGCATGGTGCGGATATTCCTCGGGGTGCACAGAGAGAATGAGTTTATTATGGTCTGATAAGGACGCCGCCCTGGGGGGTGGGGGGCAAGTCTGCCAGAATGGAGAGAAAGGGACTGAAGAGGAATTTCAATAAGTTTGCAGTTTAGTCCAGCCCGGGTCCTGCTGACCCACAGTCTAAGCTAAAGAGGATTCCAAGTCTGGACCCGAGGCCAATTTGGCTGCGTTTCTGGCCTGGGCTGTATCTGACAACCACCTCCACAGCCACATGCATTTGTGATAAAACAATTAATTCCTCCAAACCCTGGTTTCCTGGAGGAGCAAGAAGCTCACCTTCCAGAACTTCCGCACACCCATGCCCCCCCTCACAGGAAGGACCCACTAAAACAGGCACCGTGGCAGATCAAACATCTCCCTAATGTCCCCAGGTTTAATTTGCAAAATGGCACACGAGTCCTAGATTCATTGTGTTCCTGGCCTGATTACTCGTTGTTTATTTCAGTATTTTCCAGGAAATTGTTCATTAAGGATAAAAGCACCTGCTTACTGTAAGAGAGCATTACACAAAGCCTCTGTCACGGGGCCTGGGAAGAACATTAATTAATGAAGTGAAACTGAACAAACATGCTATAAATTAAAGGTCTAAAAAGAAATGTCTGGCATTTAGTGGATTATGAGAGAAGGATGAAATGAAACATCATATTTTTAGACCACAGTAGGGTAAAAAAAAAGAGAGAGAGAGAGAGGGAAAAAATTACAAAAGGTGGCAGAGGTAACGATCTATTTCTGGAGCAACTAAAGCCTGTGCTTCCATTAAGAGAATTATAAATCAATTCTGTTTTGTCTGGGGGCATATACGCGCAGTGTGTGCTAAATTAAAAAGCTTAACATGTCAGCGTAGTTCCTTCTGAGGGTTCCATGGAACAATGCCGACGGAGGCATTTAGGCCCGAGAGAGGCACGGCGGGGAACGACGAGGAAGTCAGGGGTGTTTGAGCCATGTCACTGAATCAGGCCCGGCAGGGCACAGGCCATCCTGAGCACCAATGACAACAGACAATGTAGCCAAGCCTCAATTAACTGGAACCTTGCCTTAACTGGAAGGTGGCCAGAGCAGCGGGCCCCAGGTGCTGGTGCCAGTCAGCTAGATTGTCACCGGTGTGTGCATTTCCACCCCAAAGCCAGTGAGATTTTTCGCCCCCTCTCCTGAAAAGCAGCTTCCAAGGTTAGCTTTTGTGCTGATCATTTATTCAGTTTCATTTCACTCACTTCATACCCACTCGTGAACAAGGACAAGGCCTTTAGAAACAATGATCCTGAAATCACGAAAAATCCCAACAAATCCAGAAAGATTTGATCCCATTCATCATAATCCACTTACCCTGGCAGGAAAGGCAAAGCGCTCCATTGCAAAAGGGTTTTGGGAACAGTGTTGGAACCATAAAAAGGTCTTCTCTGCTCAACTCCCACCTCAGTAGGAAATTCGGAAATTTGGACTGCCCATTCCTTGGGAGGAAATGAAGACAGGGGCAGGTTCCGTGCCTGGCTTTCTGTTCTTTCCCCAGGCAGGCCTGGCCTGTGAGGTGCTAAACTTCCATGCACCGAATCACCAATATGTAGAAGGCAGGAAGCCTGTGCCAAGTCTAAACCTTGCTTCCCCAATGTTCTAATTCTGTGGCGTGCCCACAAATACCTAAATTTGCCATAACACGTACAGGAACTCAATAGTGTAGGAAAAACAGGAGGCAGGCCGGAAGCGGGCTAAACCACGGTAAGCCTCTGACACACGTCCGTGCGGCTGTGCCAAGTGGGGGAGAAGAGAAAGGACAGGGAAGGGTGGTGGGGGGTGGGGCGGGTAGGAGTCAGTCTGTCAGGCCCGAGAGAGTGGGCATCTGCGGGCCTGGGCACAGCAGCTAGGCAGGGAGCGGGGCTGGAAGTCTGAGCTCAGGTGGGCACTGGGTACTAAGGCCATATTCGGAGAGCCCTGACTAAGAATGCTCTGTGGATACCCCTCGTTGGATTAGAACCAGGATGTAGACTGAGTTTGATTCACTCGTGAGCCACTGTGGCTGTCCCGGAGCACCAGGGCAAAGGAGGAACGGCTAGTTCCCGAGAGACTGCCTGTGCCAGGCACTGGATGTGGCAGTCTTAGTCCTCACAGTGACTCCGTGAGGGAGGTATGAGGATCTCCACTTGCCGGTGACAAAATGGAGGCTCATGGCTTGGAAGTGGATGATCTAGACCTGCACTCACTCAGGACTACCTGCCTGTCCACCGCTGTGCTTCAGAGGACGTCTCTGCCTTCAGACTCAGGAGCCTGTGTGTGTGTGTGTGTGTGTGTGTGTGTGTGTGTGTGTGTTGGGGTGGGAATAAAGTCACCCTTTGGATCAGCGCATCCTCCACGCTCACGAGATCTGAGCAGAGGAGGGAGGACGTCACAATGCTGTGAGGAAAGGACCAGCTTGGAACGCAGAAGGCAAGCTTGGGCCGGCTGTGTGACCCTGGGCAAGAGTCTGCCCCCTTGGTGGCCCCTCTGTCCTCTGTCGGCTGAGAGGCAGCCGCTGGCAGCCAGGGTGCCCCATCTGAACCGCAGCCCCCAGAAGAGGACTGAGTGACTATCTTCTCGACCCTCCCGCAGACGGTGCATAACTGGTATGGTCCTGGGAGTACAAGAGAAAAGCCAACCCGCTACGTACAGCAGATGCCTTAGGGCACGGGGGCTGGAACCTCCCCTGAACCCAGCTGAGAGAGTACCAGGGGGTCTCTAAGGCGCTTTGGCTCTGGCGTGGGGAGATGGCTGGGGAGGCCGTGTGTCCCCACTGCAGGAACTGGGCTGCAGATGAGCGCCCCATCTCATTTCACGATGTCCTCTGTGTGTATGTCCCTCGTGTCATCCCCTGGCCTAACTACCTTCTTTAAATGAGCCAACCTTGCCTCTGCTGTGCTTTGAGGAATCAAGGGAGAGGCTGGGGAGAGGCCTCTGGGGGAGAAGCCACACTCCTCACTCCCCACCCTTCCGGCAAGTGGGGGCAGCAATACTGGCAAGAGACCTGCATGGGAAAGGCGAGGCTGCGGTCAGCAAGTAAGCACGTGACCCCCCTGCACCCCCTCTGCCCTCGGAGGAGGGGGCGTTATATTCTTACAGAAGGGGCCAGCTCCCTAGCAAGGTAGAGCAGTGGTTTGTGCCCAGGAGTAAGCAGGGCCGCCTCCTGCTCCAGACTCCATCCAGAAAACACTCTAATACCTTAAAAAGTGAGAGCACCCCTAGCCCCTCTTAATTTTAAGCTTTGGGCTTGGAGCCCCCAAGATGTTGGGCTGCATCCCCGGGCAATGACGAAGGGGCCGGTGGAACTCTGCAGCCACCTCTGCGTGGCTCTCAAAAAACATCTGCCTCAGCAGTAGCCGTGGCAACATCTCTGCATCAAAAAGGACATATCTAGACAGAACAGGCGCCCGCCAGACTCTGGATCATTCCACAAAGTGGAGATGAGAATAAAATCACCCTGAGGGAGGAAGGCAGAGGAAACATTTGTTTCAAGCCAATTTCACCCACTGTGGAGCAATCGCTAAAGCCAAATGGTAGAGCCGTGTGTATATATGTCGCAGCGTAGAAATGTGGGAAGAGTGAGCGAGCCAGCGTGACCGCCAGCCTGGCGCAGCTGCTACAGGGAGGCCCTGCGAGGAGACAGAATCTGCTGACGAGGCTGTCCTTGGCCTCCAAGGGTGGCCTGAGCTGAGCGCCCAGGCACAGGCCGGGAGAAACAGGCCAGGGACAGGGAAACCCGGAACAGGGTGTCGTGCCCCAGGTCTGCCAGTAATCAGCTGTGTGGCCCTAAATGAGTCACTGCCCCTCTCTGGGCTGTCTCCTGACAAGCAGGAGCTAGAATCACTTCTCAGGTGGACAGTGTTGCCTGAGCAGAGGACATGGGCTTGAAGGCCTGGGTGTGAGTGCTCCAGCAGCACCCACCTGCCGTGGGACCATCGGAAGAATCTTAACGGCTTCTCTGGGCCTTGGTGTCCCTATTTATAAAAGGAGGTTAAGTGACAGTCGTGCAATTGGAGAGCCAAATTTGGACCCTAGCTAAGGTCCCTTGCAGCTCTAGAAAGTTCTACAGTGATTCACTGCAGCAATAGCAGAAGTGAGAGGGGAGGGGTTTCCTGCCTAGTGCTCTCAGCACCTGCCTCAGCACCAGATGTCAATAAACATTTGATTACTAACCTGTGATTGGATCAGTGAATTAATGCACAGGCTCTTGTTTTTGCATTAGGGAACCGAAGGTAGGAGGAAAAAAAGAGACTGGCCCAAGGTCACAAAGCTGATCATAGTCAGAGCTGACCCCAAATCCAGTGCCCACACCACTCCACCGTGCTACCTAGAAAGGGAGGGGAGGCCCCGGCAGCACGTCCCTGGGGTGGGCAAGGCCGAGGCAGGTGGGGATGGGACGTGGTGAGACCCCGGGGCATGCTGGATTCGGGCACCTCGAGTGGACCAAGCCCTCAGTACCCTGCCTTTCCAGCACATCCACCAAGCCCCTGTCCCAGGGGGCACTTCCTCCGGTGCAAAGGTCTGCCCAGCAGCTAGCCAGGGTCTCTTTCGTGTAGGTATAGATTTTCCTCCTCCAAAGATGTGCACAGATGAGGGCTCAGGCCAGGGGCTGCGGCTTGGGTGGGGAATGGGGGGCTGGGGGGACTCCTTCTACACAGAATGTCTATCTCCCCCTCCCAGCACCCACACTACGCCAGCCCACCCTGGCTGCGCGTTACAATCACCCGAGGAACACGTTGGAACTACTGATGCTTGTGACCTCATTCCCAACCAACCAGAACCAAACGTCTGAAGATGGAGCTTGGGCATCCATAGTTTTTGAAGCACCCCAGGTGATTCTAGTGAGCGGCCAGGGCTGAGAACCACCCACGGGAGCCCCCTGAGGGCAGGAGCATGGAGATGAAAGCCCACCAAAGGGATGCCCTTGTCCTTTGTCTCTTTGTCCCTTCTCACATCAGAGCACAGGTACCCAGCATGGGTACCCCCTTCCTGCCAATGTCCTGGCTCTGCCCTGGAATTGCAGGGCTCCCCTGCCCCATCCAAGTGTCACTGGGTGGCAGGAATGGGGGTCTGCTAAGCTACTAGAGAAGTTGTCTGCCACCTCCAAGAAGCCAGCCAGGCCCAGGTGAAAGGAGAAGGCAAAGTCGCTCTGACAGAAATGCCCACTGACCCTCCCCATAGCAACTATATGGCAACAGACACGGGGCAGAGAGGCTTGTACCTCCCCACCCACCCCAGGGCTGGTACAAGTACCCAAGGCGCCGATCAACACCACCCAAGCCCAACCATGGAGGGCCAGTGAGCAAACCCTGAGCGGGGTGCCCTAGCATCCTTGGCTGTCCCATTTTGGGGGACAACCTGCCCATTCTCCTCTCCACCCATCCATCTACTCCACATTACCTGCACACCCCTGTGATATGCCAGGCACTGAGGGTACAGCAGTGAACAAAGCAGACACCGTTCCTCCCCCAAGAGCTCATCCACGCGGTGGGCGCTGTAAGCCCCTCTGTGCAGGTGAGGGGACTGGGGCTCAAAGAAGGGTGATGACGGGCAGGGGCTGGACCAGGATTCAAACCCAGGGCCTCTGGCACAGAGATGCCTGCTGTACCACCGCCAGATGCCTCTTCCCCAGCCCACAGTGAAAAGCATCCTGCACGGATGGGAAAGCAGAGCTCACCTAGCCGAGGCAGAAGCCAAGAGCAGGCCAAGGTCCAAGAGCCCAGAGGTCCCCACGTCTGACTGTGTCTGTCCTCCCTCCTACTCCCTCGTCTGCTGATAACTCTGCGAGCTGCAGGGAAATTCACCCTAATAAGCGCTCATTAGAAATATGCTAATGGGGAGGAAGCTGATATCATATGCCCTGAAACCCAAAGGGAAAAAGAGGCAAAAAAAATTCAATATTGAGTTTTGTCTCATTGCAAAGCCACTTTCAAAGTGGCCATAAATCTTCTGTGTGATGTGACATAAGGAGCTGCCAGTGGCTCGGACATTAATAGTTAGCAGTTGCCAGGTGACTTTGGAGTCCCTACGACCAGGAGAGGGGGAAGGTGCAAACTAGGCCCGATGCGTGGGTGCTGTCCCCATCCGCTCACCCTGCCCCCTGGGGAAGGCGGCCTGGGGCAGAGCTCGTGGGTGCATGGCTCTGGGACAAGTGCCCTGACATGGCCAAGCCTCAGCTTCTGTCTGTGGGGTGGTGAGAGCACGGGGCCGCGTGTGGGAGGCAGCTGGCTCCCGGCGGAGGGTAAAGAAAACTCGCCCAGGCGTCTGCGCCGGCCTGGATCAAGAACCAGCTCTGCTAATTAGCAGCTGAGCCACTTTGGACAAATGACTTAATCTTATGGAGGCTCTGTTTCCTCACCTGCAAATGGAGATAGCAATTGTATCCATTGTGAAAATTAAATGAGATAATTACTCGTGGTCTCTGGAACATTGTAAAAACTCACCAAATACAGCTGCTACCACGACCGGGCCCACAGTAAACAGCGGCTACTATTTATGCTGCTGTCTCCGCCAGTCCCCTCACTCCTCTCTTCCCGGCCACTGATCAAAACCCCTGGGTATTGTCTCATACCCTTTCTTGTTTTCAATTTGCTGGGCAATTTTGGGAAATCGACTTAACTTCTCTGATCTTTAACTGTCTCTTCTACAAAATGAGGATGATAATTCCCCCCTCTGATCTACCTCTAGGGTAGCTGTACAGATCAGAAAGGCAACACAAGCGAAAGCGCTCGGAAATGTACACTAAATGATACATGTCCCGGGAATTGTCCCTGCTCACTTCCAGCAGGAAGGCTGTTCTAGATGCCAGGGTTTGCCTCCCCTCCCCTGGCAGCAAGGGACAGTCTCTCTCGAGACCTCACAGGAAGAGTATCCATTCTTCCAGACAACAGTATCAGCAAACTACAACTTTGAATTCCTGCAGATGTCTTCTTGCTCTGCCCCCGGGAGAGATGGAGTCAAGCCAAAGGCTACTATTTGGATGGGAGGGACTCATCCTCTAGAATAGTTGGTTTTCAATTTCCAGTGAGATAGGGACTGGGGTGCGTCCTGCCGCACACGCCTTCACGTGGCCCTGCCATGTGTGACTAACCACATGCTGTTGTCAAGTTCCTAAGTGCTCTCTCCGTTTCTGCACTTATCTCACCGTGGTCCCGACAGTCGTGGGCTGGCATCCGTCCGTGGCACACACTCCAAGGGGCCAGAGGCAGTGGGGCACGGAGCGACCAGCGGGGTCCTCGCCCTGGTCCTGCACTGTTTGCAAATGTGAGCAGCTGCTCATGGGAGTGGCTTATCTCCTTGCCTTTGTGCCCCTCCTTGCCCAGTTCCCTGCCCGGTCGTCTAACTGCTTCCCACGGGTTCCCTAAGCCCCCACTCATGCACTCAGTCCACTCCTGAAGCCATTATTTCTGAGGCAGGCATACTCCACAGTATGGCATACTCCACAGTATGGCATACTCCACAGACACCCTTCCAGACCTGGGATTGGGGGCGGATGGTGGCCCGATCGTAGCCGCTAGGTCCCTGGATTGTCCCCTGAATCTCTTCAGTTGCCACCAAGACCCAAAGGTGAACCTCGGGCATCTTATATACTCTAAAGCCTCAGTCTAACTTGGTCCTCTCCAAACCCCTGCCACCCACGGAGGCTCAGCCTGGCTTCACCCTGGTCCCTGGTCCTAAATTCTGACCATTACCCCTCTCGACTGGAACCTTACATGGTGGCCCATCCAAGACCCTCACCGGCCTCCTGCCAGGGACTAAAGCTTCGGCCTTCATCCAATCATTCACTCAAGACAGAGGCGCCTCTAAGTACCAGACATTGGGCAAGGCCCTGGACACATAACGCGTCAAATCACCTTCTAACAGGACTGAGAATAACATGTGACGGGGAAATCACAGCACCTGTGAGAAGACCTAGACTCCAAGGCCACTGCCAAGGGAGCTGGGAGGAGACACTGGCCAGAGAAAGGGGCTCATCTGTGGAGACCTGAAGTGGCCAGACGGATTAACCAGGTAGGGGTCGAGCACTCGGGGCAGAGTGGGTGCACAGGCCGGGAGGCGAGAAAGAACAGGTGCCGTGAGGAGGGAAAGTGGCCTGTTCCGGCTGCGGCAGAGTGTGAGCTGGAGAGGGCGTCAGCCCCCGAACACAACACACCCGCGGGCCAGGCCTGAAGGGTGTTAAGTAAGGGACTGATCTGGCCAGAGGTGTGTTTTCAAAAGATCTTTTTCTGATTAAAAAAAAATTACATGGGGAAAAAAAGTGAATGCTCATTAAGAGGGGAATAATTTTTTAGTGGTGGACGTCCACGCTGTGGAATATTTGGCAGCCATTGAAAAGAACGAACGGATGAGAGCGACACTGGCTGACTTGGAGGGACGCCAGGAGGTACCGTGGAAGGAAAAACGGCAAACAATTGCCTGTAAGAGTGTGGGGGGGGGGCGGGGGGCTCTAGTTATATGATACGGAAGGACACACAGCAGGATGTCAGCAGGGACCCCCTGCGTGGCAGGCAGTCTTTCCTTCCATGTCTGTCCTGTCCCAGCTGTTGACAAGGCAGGACTGAGGGTGGAGAAGGAGTGGGCAGGTCTAGTGCGGGGTCTCTGGTCGCCTTCCCTCCCTGCTGGAGTCCTGGGGCCCGACACCCCTGTTAGAGCAGTGGCTGCTCAAGGCAGGAACCTTCTCTCCCACCGCCTCACTGCCGCAGGGCACTCACACAACAGCTGGTTCCTGGACTCAGCTCTGCCATGGCCCGGTGGGAAGGCCTTGGTGAGGCCACCTCACCGTGAGTTACGGGCCTCAGCCTCCAGAGCTGTAAGGAGAAGCTGACAGAGCCGACAAGAGAAGGGAGGGCAGATGCCCAGGACAGGGCAGAGTCAAGGGTCCGTGCCTGGCAGGGGACACCACTCCAGCCTCCTCCTCGCCCCCTTGCCCTCGGCTCCCGCTCACCAATACTTTCCTGCATATCCGCAGGCACAGATACCCTGGAGCTCCACGGACGGTGACATCATAAACTCCCCAGAAATGTCCCAAAAGCCACTTAGGAAAAACCCTCCATGGCATAGCGGGTCATAACGCCAGACAGTCTAGATGGGCTTGATTTCTGATTCTGCCCTGCCGTGTGTGGCCTTGACAACCACTTGCTCTCTCCGATCCTCAGCTTCCCCATCTGCAAGGTGGGGATATTAATGGAACCCAGTTCAAGGAGTTGTTGTGAAGACTGAATGAAGCAAGGCACATCATCAGCCCAGCATGGGGAAGAGTGTTTTTAATGACTCTCGGTGGTGGTGGTGGCCGTGGATCCCTTGAGGCTAAGCCCATCCTTCCACTCCCGCTCCCCCACCCCCCACCGGCCACCTGCCTGGGCCGGACAGACCCCACTCATCATCCATTCCCACCAGCATCACTCAGGATGCCGCCCGCCAGGGTTCAGACAAAACTTACTGAGTGGGAAGCTGACTGTCCCGCAATTACAAAGGTTAATTGCGGGATTCAACAACAAGAGGGAGGGAGCAGGGCCCACTCATAAATATAAATACAGCCGATTAAGAAACAAGTATCATTCAGTAATTACGCCACAGATAGAAACACACCATCCCACTTGGCACTTTTAGAGCCTGGTCGGGAGGGTCACCTGAGACACTCCCGCTGGTGGCCTCGACAGGGCATCACCCGGCACTGGGCTCTTCCAAAGCAGCACGTGGCCGTGGGCCTAGAAGAACACCCACCCCACTGCTCCCTGGAACCAGTGCCTGCCGGAGCCCCCAAGAAGTCAATTAACAGCAACTGGCTAATTAAAGCGCGATGTTACACTTCACTCCTCGACTCAGTCGGAGCTATGGCGGGAGCCTGGGAGAAGCAGCCCCCACGTCCCAGCCGGTTCGCCCTTTCATGTGGCTCTGAGGAGACAATGCTTCTCTGATCCCTTTGAAAGCTGTGGTCCCATCAGCCCCGGAGCAGGGGGCTGGGCCACCCCGGGGGAGGACAGCAGTTCAAAGCCAGCCTGGAGGGCATGGAGGGGTCCATCGGGATCAGGAATAATTAGGGCATTCCAGACCATAAGAATCAATAACATAATTAACAAATATTGTGCTATTCCTCAGAATCTTGCTACGAATTATGCTGTCTTTGATCATACAATGTTCCCTGACTGTAAATGACATGTATTATTAATTACCGGAGAAAGGAACTACTCAGAATGAAGACTTCCTTGGAGAATAATTTATATTCTTTGAGGAGGTGCAGAGCTTGTGAGGGGGCTCCCCCCTCCCCAGTTGTGATGACATTGACTGCAGTAAGCCCACCCTCCCTGTCCGGGGGCAGGCAGGCCTGTCCCTTAAGAAGAGGGTGACTTACACATAGTAGGCAAGCTAGGAGGACTTGCTAGCTAAAGGCAAGAAGGATAAATGAAATAAGTTCACCAAGAACCTGTTAGAACAGTCTTTGAATCATAATCTAGTCCAGCCACTCCTTTTTTCAAATGGGGAAACTGAGGCCTAAAGAGAGGAAGGAACTTTCCAAAGCCACACTCCTTGTCAGTGACTAAGTCAGGATGAAATCTCATTCTCAGACCATCGACCCATCCCCTTCCCACCACCATCACCCTGCTGAGCTCTTGGGCAGAAGCTGGGAAAGATTCAAGGGACAAGCAAGGAAGATCTCAGGGGTTGGGGAGGTGCCATGTCTGCCTTGAGATGCATTGGGGATATCTGGGAATGTCCAGCCTCACACTGCTGACCTACTTGGAATTCCCTGAGCAGGAAAGGAATGTCCTGATCAGCTGAGACACCCCCCTAAACCACGGGCTGCATGCCGGGAACCACAGAGCCCTGACCAAAGGCCCCAGAGAAAGGCCTCCTGCCCTCAGGCTTCTCCCCAGACCAAAGGGAGGATGAAGAGCAAAGAGAGGAACCAGCACCAGCCTCCTCCTCTGTGTGTGTGTGTGTGGCACCCACAAACCATCACTGCCTTCTTCCTGCACCGTCGGGGACAAGTCCCCCGGGGGATCTGGGCCGTGCTCCACCAGAGGGAAGGTAGGGACATGGGGAAGAGAGCCCTGGACTAGGTGTCAGGACGCTGGCTCCAAGCCCTGCTCTGCCACTAAGTATGGACAGATCCTTCCCCACCTATGGGTCTGGGCTTCTTAATCTGTCCAGGGAGCTCACCACCCCAGATAATCACCCCTGGCTTCTGAAAGGATGTGAGAAAACCCAGCCTCCTGGTCTTCTGAGGAATCCTCAGTTTCCCTTCCTTCTTCCCCAGGTTCTTTACTTTCTACAGCAAATGCCTCTCCCAGAGAGAACAGGTCATTAGGTCTGGTTGATTCCTGTTTCCAGCAGACATGAGCTCCCAGTAGCTGCAGGGGAGTCATCCAGGGAGCCCCAGCCCCCCTAACCCTTCTCCCTGGGGGCCAGGAGCGGGGTCCCTGCTCCATGCACGGCAGGGCAAAGAGCAGGGTCTGGGAGGGCAGGACACAAGAGGAGCAAGAGCTGGCTGCCTCTCCACCCCTTTGCAGCCCAGATGCTCCCAGTCGGTGCCTGGCTCCCAGCCCGAGAGCAGTCGCAGGCATTGACTGGCACAATGGCCTGCCTGGGGGCCGGGGAGGGGTATGCAGGCAGATGCTGCTGCCCCTGGCACCCCTCACCACTCCCACCTGCCCAGCTCCCCCGGGTTCCAAGGCCCCAGCTGTGCAGCCTCTGCCTCATCACCCTCACCCCCACCCCCACCTCCTGGAGTTTTGTTCCGGAAGTCCCAGCTCTGCAGCACCACCTTGCTGAGCTTGGGCACTGCCAGGTCCCCCAGGAAACATGGGGGGACCTGTCAGCAGGAATGGGGATGTAGTGACTGGTGAGCACATTCCTATGCTCAACCTCCCCGTTTGTTCAATACAAACCCACTTTGTTTTGTTTTTTTTTTTTTTTTGGAGACAAAGTCTCACTCTGTTGCCCAGGCTAGAGTGCCGTGGCGTCAGCCTAGCTCACAGCAACCTCAAACTCCTGGGCTCAAGCGAGCCTCCTGCCTCAGCCTCCCGAGTAGCTGGGACTACAGGCATGCGCCACCACGCCCGGCTAATTTTTTCTATATATGTTTTTAGCTGTCCAAATAATTTCTTTCTATTTTTAGTAGAGACGGGGTCTTGCTCTTGCTCAGGCTGGTCTTGAACTCCTGACCTTGGGCGATCCACCCGCCTCGGCCTCCCAGAGTGCTAGGATTACAGGCGTGAGCCACCGTGCCCGGCCCAAACCCACTTTGGATTCAAGTCTCACCTTTCCCTTCAGGGTACCCTTAGTGCTCTCAGGGCATAGGAAGGGGAAGAAAGAGGGTCCCTGTGTTTCAGAGACAAAGATAAAGAGTGTGACCCCTGACATCTGAGGGGCCTTGCCTAGGGTCCCCAAACCCTCACTCCTCAGCCCAGGAGGGAAATGACCGTGCTTCTCTCTGGACCGTTCCTGCATTTGAAGTCTTCACAGAGAGAAGTGCTGGTCTCCAAAATCTCCCCTCCCCAGACAGGAGAATGCGGGCTGAGGGGCACCTTCCTGTCACTAGGGTACCCCACCACTGTCCTCCCATAAGCCAGACTGCTGCCTCCTCAGTCCTCCAGGGGACAACCTCTAATGGACACACAGACTGTCCTTGACACTCGGTCCTTGTTGCTTCCCACCCAGGCCCTACACTCCTCACAAAGGGCCTGGTTTGTGCGGCTCCCACATTCCACACAGATCAGAGCCAAACAGTGATCGATAAAAGCTCTTCAGCAGATGGGCTGATGGAAAGAACGAGGCAGGCTCTCCTGGGCTTACCCAGTGCCCGTGACAGAAAGCACCTCTGACTCATGGTGTGATCCAGAGAAGCACTTCCCGCTCCCTTTGGCCATTGTTTCTGGCACCCAGGTGCTCCCAGGCACAGAGGAGCCATTTCTCCCCAGGAGGCACCTGGAGTCTATTTCCCTGCTCTGCTCCCTGGGAACTCTGCTTCTCTGGAAGCCACAGTCACCTCACCTGGCAGGGCGGCAGGCAGCATCACATGGGCTCATGCATATTAAGTACCTGGCCCACAGTGGGTGCTCCCCAGGTGCTAGCTGCCCTCATCCTCCCACCGGCTGTCTCTGGGTTCCAATCCCAGCCCAGGTGACAGGTATCAACAGCTCGGGGCAGGGACACACAGCTCTTCCAGGATGGCCCCCCTACGGCTCCCCAGTGGCCTGCTTCTCCGAACACAGCTGCCAGTGGGCAGCTTTGCGTGAGATAGGGAGCCGGGCGGCACCAGCAGGCGTGGCTGGAGTAAATGATAGTGTAACCCTTGCTACCCGAGACAACAACATCATAACTGTCAGAGCAATTTTCCACATCAGTAGTTTAACACCTGAACTGTCGCTGCTCTCCTTCCTCTCCCCCACCCGCCACTCTCGCTCTCTCGCTCGCTCTCCCTCTTGCTGCACTGGAGTTGGCCTGGCTCTCAGCCATCTCCTCTGGGATCAGCGGCAAACGTACTCGCCCCCACGAGCCAAGGGGCTGCAGAATTAATCAGCACAGCAGATTCTTCAGAGGGGAGCGGGAAGGAAAAACCCAGGGGTTCAAATACCCAGCCCAGCATCTGTCAACATCTGGGTTATAAATAATCCAGGGATTTAACAGAGACGCCAACGTTAGATGCCACTGACTCCCCTTCATAAAGATGCAGTTATTAACTTGTATTGACCCGGGATTGTATTTGTCTTCCCAGAATGAGAGGCAACGTGCTGCAGAGAGGTAAGATACAGAGGCACTTCTAAAAGGCTGCCTGTCTGCTGCTGGAAGAAGACACACACACCTGGGGGGACAGTCAGAATCTCTAACAACTGGCAGGGCAGAGGAACTGACCAGTCACCCTCCTGTTGGGACAGGAGGTAGCCCTTTAAGCTGACGAATCTCGGTGTGGTCTCTGGGCGTGGGGCCCAGGAAAGGGCCTGCGTGGCAGGCAGGCAGCTATGTACCAATCGACACGGAAGTATTTCGCTATTTTAACAACCTCAACACACACGCCTTCCTCCCCTGTTTCCCCAGCAGAAACTCCCTGCCACGGTCTTTCCCCAGGGAAACACCCAGCTCCCTGACAGCCGACAAGAACCCCCTCAGGGGAAACCGAGGGCCCAGTTAGAATCACAGCGTCAGGATGTTGGAGCTGGAAGGCATCATTCCGATGATCTTGGCCAACTCTTCAGTTGACCAACGTGGAAACTGAGGCCACTCAAATTCACCCTGTGATTTACAAGCAGGGCCCGAAAGGGACGGTGGCCCCTGACTGCACGCTCAGTTCTCACTGTGCTGGCTCTGCACCGGAGCCCAGCCCTGGGGGGGCGAGGTCACCCCGCAGTGCCGCAGTAGGGTGGGTGGGGAGGCACACACGGTGACGCTGCCTCTCTTGGGTAAGAGTGTAGGGGCAAGACACGTGGGCGGCCCTCGCCAGAGAATGTGCCACGTCTGCCTCGGGGTGAGGGCGGGGAGTGGGGAAGGTGAGAGATGGGTGGACCCCAAGACACCAGGCTCTGTGAGCTCGGGAAGAAAACACACCCCGAATTCTGCATGTGATGCAAACAGAAGCCCTGGGGTCAGGGCCGGGTCTTCACTCCCAGGGTCCCAAACAGCCTCTGGTGTACAGGGACCACACCCACACTTGGCATTCAGGCGGGTTTTGTCCATGAACTTCACACTCGGGTTTCCACCTTCTTCCTCATATCTCCATATGGATGTCTAATAAAAACCTCAAATATAACACGCCCCAAACCCGATCTCCCCCAAAAGCCTGCCCCTCTCTCAACCTCCCACATTTCAGTGACCCGGGCCAAGAAACTTAGAGTCATCCTTGATCCTTCTCTTTCCCTCTCATCCCTCATCCTGGCCCTCAGAAATTCTGTTGGCTTTTCCTAGGAAATAACAGAGCCCAAATCTGGGCCCTTCTTCCCACCTCCACAGCTCCCGCCCTGCTCTAACCACACCTGCCATCTGCTCCCACCTGGACTGCTACAGCGGCCTCCTCACAGGCTCCTTGGTGTCATCCTTGTCCCTGACTCTGTGACTCCTTTCACGGTGATCACAACTCTTCCAAGCAAAGGGTGGAAGAGGGAGATGGTGCCCCAGCATGGCACCCAACCAACGAGCCCAAGACCAGCTGGACCTGGGGACCCCGAGGGGAAGCTGCCGCTGGGCCAGTCTTCAAGGAAGGACATGTGGATGGATCCAAGGGTCTTGATGGCTATGCCTGCCCTTGGGGAAAGATCTGATACCATCAGTGAATGTGGCCGGGACTTCCAGGGTCTCCATGTTGGAAGGGCCAACTTTCTGCCCAGCATGTGGGTCCTCTCACAGCAGCTCTGGAAGTGACCCTCCAGCCCCGTCAGACACCCCCGCTGCTGGGCCCTCCCATACCCCTGGCTGGTTCTGATTGCTGTCAGCCCCTTTCCACACATTGGAACTCCATGGAATGTTCACGATTAAATATCAGTTCCTGTCCCACAAGCACAGCCTCCACAGAGGGCTTCAAATTGCAGAATCAGAGCTGCCAGCACCTTGGGAGTCATTCCCCAATCCATGGAGACTTGCCTTGCACATCCCAGGCCTGTTCTTGGAGACAGACACAGCTGGGAGTCCAGTGGTGGCCCCGTGCTCTGCCACCTCTCCCTGTGTCAGACTGGGGCAGAGCCAGCCCCCAAGAGGAGGGAGAAGATGCCACTCCCTGCACAAGGCCCCTGCCAGTTCCTCTGGAGCCCTCTGGCCTCAAGAACTGTGCACCCTGTCCCTGTCCCCTTCCAGTTCCCTCGGCCCTCATTAACTCCTGCTATAGACTAAAGCAGGAAGTTCAAGTCCTCCTTAGCCCCGTGAGCTCACAGACGACCCATACTGGGTGGTGTCCAAGCTGAGACAACCTCACCATCACAGTCCAACTCCCTCTGTCCCAAGAGAACAGAGTGCAGCCAGAACAATCCATCTCAGATCACAGAGCCCAGCGGAAACGCCCTAGGCCCCAGCCCCTGTCCCCTCCCACAAGGCCTCAGAGCCACAAGCTGGCAGCTTCCAGCATGAGCGACCGTGCTTCAAGGCTCTCTCTTCTCCACCTGCCACACTTGGCGGGAAGCCCAGACTCTGAGCCAGACCCCTACTCTTCCTGGACCCTAAGCCTTACGACTCTCCATCTGTAGAAATGGGACCAACACCTCACTCACAGGTTTTAGAGGCCAATAAATGGGAACAAAGATGCGCCAGCAGCTAACAGCTCCTGGATCAAACATACGTGGTATTTACACCCTACACACAGGCAATGGCACCTCGGTCGTATGTAGTGACACCTCCATGGGCAACGGTGGCCAGCCTCCCTCCTCACTCCTAGGGGACCCATCCCATCCGCTGCCCACTCTCTGATCACAACTGGCAGGAGGCTATTAATCCTTTAACAAGAGAAAAATCAACTCTGTTCTAATTAGACAAAGTAAACGCAGGAGTCCTGACCTGCCCACATCACCGGACACCACCCATGTCATGGCAGCGACACGGTCCCACCACTGGATCACACAGGAAACCAACTCCGGGGGTGGAGGGCGCACCTACTATGTGCAAAAACGTTGCACCAGGTGTTCTCTCTAGCCCCAACCACATCACCACACACTGCCCTACAGCAGCGCTGGGTCCAGAATCTCCTGCCATCTTTGTCCCTGTCTCCTGCACTAATGTCACTAAGAGAGGACATTGTTGGAAGCGCTTAAGCAGGACTCCCAGCCCCCTAGCACCTGTCCTGCAGACGCCTGACGGAGGAAGATAAATATATTTATAATATACAGCAAAAGGGAATTACAAAGAGTTTATACAGTTGTTTATGACAAAGCTGACAAGCCAGGGCCGGCAGCTTTAATCAGTTCCCAGCTGAGCCCAGGAAATCTACAGGAGCACAGCTCTGACCTTTTGGGCCAATTTCTAAAGGGAAGGTTAAAGTTTTGCTGCAAAGTATTTTTTTTTTTTTAAATTTTAAATGAAAGAGGGGGGTGAGGTTGTATATACACGCCAGCCTCCAAGGTGGTAAGAGGAACACAGGAACAGGATTTTATTTTAAATTAATCCATGGACGCACCTCCCACCATTGCCCCTCTGAAAGGTTTTGTTCTCTGAGTGAGACCTGGCATTTTCCCATTTGTCGGATAAAATGCTGGCCTGCGTGAGTGACTTGCAAATGGGCTGAAAATGCATGTGGCTGCAGATTCCAAAGATTCAGTTTTGATAAAAACATTGCTGGAAAAGGGACTATTTAAAATGTCACTTTTAAGCTCTGCATCGGTTTAACCCCCTGACCAGAAGGCCTGCTGGGGACACCCACACGTCCTGAGTTGGTGTCATCCACCGGTATTCCTCTCTTCCTGGGTGGAGAGTCAATAGTCATGAAGCTTTGGGTAGAAAGGTAATGGAATTTGGTTTAACAGGAGTCAATCATAGAAAAATTCTCCCGTGCAAAAGGCAGGCTTCACGAAAACACAGCCCCTCTTCCCATCAGAGGGAACCTTCTGGATGGGCCTCAGCGCAGCTTCCTCGGAGCTTGCCCGCTCTGCCCCTCGAGCTGGGGACAGTACCGGGGTGCCAGGTCCTGGCAACAGCTGCTTGCGTAGGGCACAGACAGCCCTTTGCACCTCACCTTTGGGTCAGGGTCCCAAACCTGGCTGCATCAGAATCACCTGGGGTTGCAGAGGGAATGCAGGCTCCTGGGGCCCAGGCAGCCGGGTGTTTGACAGTTTCTCCAGGGTCCTAATGAGTAGCCAGGCTTGGGAAGCATAAGTCCATCAGCCCTAACAAGGTAAACAGCAGAAAAATCACCGGCTCTAATTTTTCCTTCCCCTAAAGAGGTCTGTTTCCATAGCGCCCACATGAACCCACATTTGAAAACAGGCCAGGCAACCAGCCTCTACTTAAACATCTCTAAGTCCTCCATGCTGAGGAGTCTGAACTCCGTGTGTCTTCAGAGGAGCCAAATCACACCGCGTCCTTACTCTTAAAGGGACAGCACTTTAATCTATTGTTTACACACAAGTCTGAGGTTCGCATTTTGGCACTGAGAGTTGATCTTCTCGCAGACCTTCCTTCCGCAGGCCTGAACCTAGCTTGAGTAATAATGACCCTAAATCTGTCAGGTTTATGAAATGTTCTTACAACCGTGATCTCATTTGATTTCGAACAATCCTCTCACAGTTGGTGCTGCCTCCACTTTCTAGATGAGAAAACTGAGGCCCAGAGAGTTTAGGAGATTTGCTCCAAGCCTGTGGGAGTAGAACTCGGGCTATGGGCCCGGCGGTCCAGTGCTCTTTCCACAGCAAGGAGCGTCCCTCCCCGGGTGCATGAGCTGCCCTGCTACAGTCCAGCCCCGTGGTTGCAGAGTCTCTGCTCGCCCCTCTCCAGTGACCGAGCGCTCCTTAGTTCTGGGGCTGGTCCAACCCTCCCACTCTCAGGTGGCAGGAGACGGTGTTGTACAGGCAGGGAGCCCAGGAAAGCATTAGCACTGCAGTGGTGGTGACGGGGACACTGGGGACTAGTGAATTAGTGACTCACATAATGCCCAGAGGGTCCTGTCTTCTACCTGATGGCCGGCATCAGGCTGTGGTGGCACCCACTGTGCCCACCCTGAACACCTTCCTTCCCATCCTCCTCCCAGACCTGTGTCCAGGAGCCTCAGAGCCCAGGGAGAGACCAAGAACCCCCAGAAAGGGGATGGACACGCTTGAAGCTCTGACTCGGGTGGAGCAAAGGCAATATATGTAACCTAAACATTTGTACCCCGTAATATGCTGCAATTAAAAAAAAAAAACAGAAATGAATGACCCTTCCCCAGTCCTCAGGTCTGGGGCCATTTAAGATGCTTTGACTCCATCATTTTGGAGTTTGGAGGGAAAATCCTTTAAGGTTTTTCTGCACCCTGACTTGGTCCACAACAGTGGTCACTCCAGACACATCCTCCGCACAACCCAGCCCACCATCCCCCACTACACGGGACACCCAGGGACCTCCTGGCACATGGGAGGGCGGGAAGGGTGAGATTCAGGCATAAGCACTGATGCTAGAGAGGCCACGATGGCACTTTCTCCAGACCATGGGGACAGATCTGGGGACACGGTCTCAGTCTGACAATACCCTCTGGGGACCTTTTGGAGAAGGGGAGGTGCTGAGGGGGGAGAAGAGCTTGGCAGGGAGGATTAGCAGGACTTCACACCTGGGCTGGATTCCAGCAGGGTTAGTTGAGGGAAGCCAGGGAGGCCCTAGGAGGGGGTGCAGTGGTCAGCAGGACCCGACGTGGGCTCACCATGGACAAGGCAAGTCAAACTACCCACAGTTCTGCCACATTAGGAAATGCAGACAACAGCATAAGAGATCTTCTGAAAGACTTTGAGCTCTCTCAAGGTGTAGCCGTTTCCTCTCCCTCTTTGCTAATGGAACTCCAATTCGTTCATATGACAGATAGAGCAGCACCAGCCCTAAAGGATGAGTTAAGATTGGAGATCTCATCCTCCTTGGGTAATGATTGGTATAAGGGTGGCCACGTGTCTTGTTCTGGTAACAAAGTATAGGGAGAGGTAGGCTAGGTATGGCTTTCTTTCCTAAATAAATGGACAAAGCCTCCTGAGGAAAAGCCCTCCCTCTCTCTCCGCTTCCTGCCTGGAACACAGACGTGATATCTGAGGGTGCAGCAGCTATCTTGTGACCATGACGCAACAAGCCCACATGCAAAGGATGGTAGAATCAAAGGATTCTACATAAAAAGCCTAGTTCCTCAATGACATGGTGGAATCACTTCACCAGCATCAGAGACTCAACCTCCAGAAATCTTGCTGTGTGAGTAATAAATACCTGTATGTGTTTTAAAATAGTCTAGTTGGTAAAGGTTTTTTTTTTCTTGACTTACAGCTGAACTCTGTGCTAACAGATATAATATCCATGTAGGGAAGGTAGAAGTATAATTTCTAATGTCATTTATTCATTCAACAAGTCTTTGTTGAGTGCCTACTGTATGCTAGGTACTGTTCCAGGCACTATAAAAGAATGTATTCCTGCCCTCCTGCACTATCCTAGTGGGGAGGAAGAGGAGATTAAAAAAATGAGTAAGTAAATGATGTATGTTATGTGGTGATAAGCGCTATGGCAAAAAACAAAGCAGAGAAGGGAACGGGATGCCAGAGCAAGGAGAGGGGGTTGTGACCTAACTAGAGTGGTCTGGAAGGCCTCGCTAAGAAGGTGATATGTGAGCACAAGAAGGGAGGGGCAAGCCATGCAGGTGTCAGGGGAGGAGTGTCCCAGGCAGAGGACAGAACAGTCCAGGTGTGCTGACAAGGACGGCACAGCCATCCTGGAGGGAGGTGGGTGGCTTGTGGCATGGTCACAGTCTGCCCTATGTTTTTCGACTTATTTCTCAAAGACTTGGACAAACATCTAGACTACAGGCTCAAAAGATCCTTGACTATGAGGAATCAGATGAGACTGGATGAGGATCTCAAAACATCCTGACAGGCTGGAGCAATGGGCGGACTAGAGAAGATGAAACGTAGCAGAGATAAATGTCCAAGTCTACACTCTCCATCCAGAGCATCAACAGCGCAGCCCTGAATCGGGGAAGAGTTGGCAGCCACGTGAGAGAAGCAAGCTCAGGGGTGCTCTACGGCAGGGAACTCCACAGAAGTGAAAAGCTTGAAAAGCTAACAATACCATCTCCACCAGCATCTTCATGGATGCGTTTTAAGTGAGAAGTGTGTCAGCCCCTCTCTCTCTGCATGGGTCGGACCAGGTGCTGCTGCAGGACAGGGTCCAAGCCACAGGGACACAGATAAGCCGGAACCCGGCTGGGGGTGCAAGGCCAGGCTGTGGGGCCCCGAGATGCCCTCTCTGAGGAAGGACGGAGAGAGCCAGAGGAGCGGGCCCTCGGAAGGACTCACGTTCATTCTTGCACTCGCAGGTACTCGGTGAGCACCTACTATGTGCGAATCATGGTTGCTGTTCTGGTAAAACAGAAGTGCCCTCGCAGACCATCAAGCCAGCAATGACCCCACCAGTGCCTTTCAAATCTTTGAAAACAACCTGCACTAAGAAGTAAGCTTTACGTCATGACCCATTTGACACAGATACAGACGTGCGTATCTGCGTGGCACTGAGACACAGCGGACACACGCTCCACAAAGCCGTGTCTACCTCTCTTGCATGGGGGGCAGTCTAATATTTTCTAGTTTTCTAAGATGAGCTCAGGCCCACTGAATTGATCCTATGACCTGTTCATGGCAATGTGAAAAACACTAAACAACATGTGATAGATGCCACAATATGGAACACACAGGTGCTGGGGACCAGAGACAGGGGTCAGGGTCAAGCACCCTGAGAAG